>NW_027363029.1:0-1296937 GCF_046119375.1 Phyllobates terribilis | reverse complement strand
CAGCAGAGTCCTTAAACAATGCAGCACAGTCCTTAAATAATGCAACAAAGTCCTTAAATAATGCAGCAGAGTCCTTAAATAAGGCAGCAAATTCATTAAATAATGCAGCAGAGTCCTTAAATAATGCAACAAAGTCCTTAAATAATGCAGCAGATTCCTTAAATTTCGCAGCAGCGTCCTTAAATAATGCAGCAGAGTCCTAAAATACCGCAGCAGAGTCCTTAATTAATGCAGCAAAGTCCTTAAATAATGCAGCAGAGTGCTTACATAATGCAGCAGAGTCCTTTAATTCCGCAGCAGAGTCATTAAATAATGCAGCAGAGTCCTTAAATAATGCAGCAAATTCATTAAATAATGCACAGAGTCATTAAATAATGCAACAAAGTCCTTAAATAATGCAGCAGAGTGCTTAAATAATGCAACAAAGTCCTTAAATAATGCAGCAGAGTCCTTAAATAATGCAACAAACTCATTAAATAATGCAGCAAAGTACTTAAATAATGCAGCAAATTCCTTAAATAAGGCAGCAGAATCCTTAAATAATGCAATAAAGTCCTTAAATAATGCAGCAGAGTCCTTAAATAATGCAAAAAATTCCTTAAATAATGCAGCAGAATCCTTAAATAATGCAACAAAGTCCTTAAATAATGCAGCAACGTCCTTAATAATGCAGCAGATTCCTTAAATAATGCAGCAAATTCCTTAAATAATGCAGCAGAGTCCTTAAATAATGCAGCAAAGTCCTTAAATAATGCAGCAGAGTCCTTAAAGTCCCCAGCAGAGTGATTAAATAATGCAACAAAGTCTTTAATAATGCAGCAGAGTCCTTAAATAATGCAGCGAAGTCCTTAAATAATGCAGCAGAGTCCTTAAACAATGCAGCACAGTCCTTAAATAATGCAACAAAGTCCTTAAATAATGCAGCAGAGTCCTTTAATAATGCAGCAAAGTCCTTAAATAATGCAGCAGAGTCCTTAAACAATGCAGCACAGTCCTTAAATAATGCAGCAAAGTCCTTAAATAATGCAGCAGAGTCCTTAAATACAGCAGCAGCGTCCTTAATTAATTCAGCAAAGTCCTTAAATAATGCAGCAGAGTCCTTAAATAATGCAACAAAGTCCATAAATAATGCAGCAGAGTCCTTAAATACTGCAGCACAGACCTTAAATAATGCAGCAAAGTCCTTATATAATGCAGCAGAGTCCTTAAATACTGCATCAGAGACCTTAAATAATGCTGCAGAGTCCTTATATAATGCAGCAGAGTCCTAAAATACCGCAGCAGAGTCCTTAAATAATGCAGCAGAGTCCTTAAATAATGCAGCAAATTCATTAAATAATGCAGCAGAGTCCTTAAATAATGCAACAAAGTCCTTAAATAATGCAACAGATTCCTTAAATTTCGCAGCAGCGTCCTTAAATAATGCATCAAAGTCCTTAAATAATGCAGCAGAGTCCTTAAATACCACAGCAGAGTCATTAAATAATGCAGCAGAGTCCTGAAATAATGCAGCATATTCCTTAAATAATGCAGCAGAGTCCTTAAATAATGCAATAAAGTCCTTAAATAATGCAGCAGAGTCCTTAAATAATGCAGCAACGTCCTTAATAATGCAGCTGAGTCCTTAAATAATGCAGCAACATCCTTAAATAATGCAGCAGAGTCCTTAAATACTGCATCAGCATCCTTAAATAATGCAACAAATCCCTTAAATAATGCAGCAAAGTCCTTAAATAATGCAGCAGAGCCCTTAAATACAGCAGCAGAGTCCTTAAATAATTCAGCAAAGTCCTTAAATAATGCAGCAGAGTCCTTAAATAATGCAGCAAAGTCCTTAAATAATGCAGCAGAGTCCTTAAATAATGCAGCAACGTCCTTAATAATGCAGCTGAGTCCTTAAATAATGCAGCAACATCCTTAAATAATGCAGCAGAGTCCTTAAATACTGCATCAGCGTCCTTAAATAATGCAACAAAGTCCTTAAATAATGCAGCAAAGTCCTTAAATAATGCAGCAGAGTCCTTAAATACAGCAGCAGAGTCCTTAAATAATTCAGCAAAGTCCTTAAATAATGCAGCAGAGTCCTTAAATAATGCAATAAAGTCCTTATCTAATGCAGCAACGTCCTTAATAATGCAGCAGAGTCCTTAAATAATGCAGCAAAGTACTTAAATAATGCAGCAGAGGCCTTAAATACCGCAGCAGCATACTTAAATAATGCAGCAAAGTCCTTAAATAATGCAGCAGAGTCCTTAAATAATGCAACAAAGTCCTTAAATAATGCAGCAGAGTCCTTAAATAATGCAATAAAGTCCTTAAATAATGCACCAGAGTACTTAAATAATGCAGCAAAGTCCTTAAATAATGCAGCAGAGTCCTTAAATAATGCAACAAAGTCCTTAAATAATGCAGCAGAGTCCTTAAATAATGCAGCAGAGTCCTTAAATAATGCAACAAAGTCCTTAAATAATGCAGCAGAGTCCTTAAATAATGCAACAAAGTCCTTAAATATTGCAACAGAGTCCTTAAATAATGCAGCAAAGTCCTTAAATAATGCAGCAGAGTCCTTAAACAATGCAGCACAGTCCTTAAATAATGCAACAAAGTCCTTAAATAATGCAGCAGAGTCCTTAAATAAGGCAGCAAATTCATTAAATAATGCAGCAGAGTCCTTAAATAATGCAACAAAGTCCTTAAATAATGCAGCAGATTCCTTAAATTTCGCAGCAGCGTCCTTAAATAATGCAGCAGAGTCCTAAAATACCGCAGCAGAGTCCTTAATTAATGCAGCAAAGTCCTTAAATAATGCAGCAGAGTGCTTACATAATGCAGCAGAGTCCTTTAATTCCGCAGCAGAGTCATTAAATAATGCAGCAGAGTCCTTAAATAATGCAGCAAATTCATTAAATAATGCACAGAGTCATTAAATAATGCAACAAAGTCCTTAAATAATGCAGCAGAGTGCTTAAATAATGCAACAAAGTCCTTAAATAATGCAGCAGAGTCCTTAAATAATGCAACAAACTCATTAAATAATGCAGCAAAGTACTTAAATAATGCAGCAAATTCCTTAAATAAGGCAGCAGAATCCTTAAATAATGCAATAAAGTCCTTAAATAATGCAGCAGAGTCCTTAAATAATGCAAAAAATTCCTTAAATAATGCAGCAGAATCCTTAAATAATGCAACAAAGTCCTTAAATAATGCAGCAACGTCCTTAATAATGCAGCAGATTCCTTAAATAATGCAGCAAATTCCTTAAATAATGCAGCAGAGGCCTTAAATACCGAAGCAGCGTCCTTAAATAATGCAGCAAAGTCCTTAAATAATGCAGAAGAGTCCTTAAATAATGCAACAAAGTCCTTAAATAATGCAGCAGAGTCCTTAAATAAAGCAGCAGAGTGCTTAAATAATGCAGCAGAGTCCTTAAATACCGCAGCAGAGTCATTAAATAATACAGCAGATTCCTTAAATAAAGCAGCAGAGTGCTTAAATAATGCAGCAGAGTCCTTAAATACCGCAGCAGAGTCATTAAATAATACAGCAGAGTCCTTAAATAAAGCAACAAACTCCTTAAATAATGCAGCAGAGTACTTAAATAATGCAGCAGAGTACTTAAATAATGCAGCAAATTCCTTAAATAATGCAGCAGAATCCTTAAATAATGCAATAAAATCCTTAAATAATGCAGCAACGTCCTTAATAATGCAGCAGAGTCCTTAAATAATACAGCAAAGTCCTTAAATAATGCAGCAGAGGACTTAAATACTGCAGCAGCGTCCTTAAATAATGCAGCAGAGTCCTTAAATAATGCAACAAAGTCCTTAAATAATGCAGCAGAATCCTTAAATAATGCAAAAAATTCCTTAAATAATGCAGAAGAGTACTTAAATAATGCAGAAAAGTCGTTAAATAATGCAGCAAAGTCCTTAAATAATGCAGCAGAGTCCTTAAACATTGCAGCACAGTCCTTAAATAATTCAACAAAGTCCTTAAATAATGCAGCAGAGTCCTTAAATAATGCAGCAAAGTCCTTAAATAATGCAGCAGAGTCCTTAAACAATGCAACACAGTCCTTAAATAATGCAGCAAAGTCCTTAAATAATGCAGCAGAGTCCTTAAATACAGCAGCAGCGTCCTTAAATAATTCAGCAAAGTCCTTAAATAATGCAGCAGAGTCCTTAAATAATGTAACAAAGTCCTTAAATAATGCAGCAGAGTCCTTAAATAATGCAACAAAGTCCTTAAATAATGCAGCAGAGTCCTTAAATACTGCAGCAGAGTCCTTAAATAATGCAGCAAAGTCCTTAAATAATGCAGCAGAGTCCTTAAAGTCCCCAGCAGAGTGATTAAATAATGCAACAAAGTCTTTAATAATGCAGCAGAGTCCTTAAATAATGCAGCAAATTTTTTAAATAATGCAGCAGAATCCTTAAATAATGCAATAAAGTCCTTATCTAATGCAGCAGAGTCCTTAAATACAGCAGCAGCGTCCTTAAATAATGCAACAAAGTCCTTAAATAATGCAGCAGAGTCCTTAAATAATGCAACAAAGTCCTTAAATAATGCAGCAGAGTCCTTAAATAATGCAACAAACTCATTAAATAATGCAGCAAAGTACTTAAATAATGCAGCAAATTCCTTAAATAATGCAGCAGAATCCTTAAATAATGCAATAAAGTCCTTAAATAATGCAGCAGAGTCCTTAAATAATGCAATAAATTCCTTAAATAATGCAGCAGAATCCTTAAATAATGCAGCAAAGTCCTTAAATAATCCAGCAGAGTCCTTAAATAATGCAAAAAATTCCTTAAATAATGCAGCAGAATCCTTAAATAATGCAACAAAGTCCTTAAATAATGCAGCAACGTCCTTAATAATGCAGCAGAGTCCTTAAATAATGCAGCAAATTCCTTAAATAATGCAGCAGAGGCCTTAAATACCGAAGCAGCGTCCTTAAATAATGCAGCAAAGTCCTTAAATAATGCAGAAGAGTCCTTAAATAATGCAACAAAGTCCTTAAATAATGCAGCAGAGTCCTTAAATAAAGCAGCAGAGTGCTTAAATAATGCAGCAGAGTCCTTAAATACCGCAGCAGAGTCATTAAATAATACAGCAGAGTCCTTAAATAAAGCAGCAGAGTGCTTAAATAATGCAGCAGAGTCCTTAAATACCACAGCAGAGTCATTAAATAATACAGCAGAGTCCTTAAATAATGCAGCAAATTCCTTAAATAATGCAGAGTCCTTAAATAATGCACTAAATTCCTTAAATAAAATGCAGCAACGCCCTTAATAATGCAGCTGAGTCCTTAAATAATTCAGCAAAGTCCTTAAATAATGCAGCAGAGTCCTTAAATACCGCAGCAGCGTCCTTAAATAATGCATCAAAGTCCTTAAATAATGCAGCAGAATCCTTAAATAATGCAATAAAATCCTTAAATAATGCAGCAACGTCCTTAATAATGCAGCAGAGTCCTTAAATAATACAGCAGAGGACTTAAATACTGCAGCAGCGTCCTTAAATAATGCAGCAGAGTCCTTAAATAATGCAACAAAGTCCTTAAATAATGCAGCAGAATCCTTAAATAATGCAAAAAATTCCTTAAATAATGCAGAAGAGTACTTAAATAATGCAGAAAAGTCGTTAAATAATGCAGCAGAGTCCTTAAATATTGCAGCATAGTCCTTAAATAATGCAACAAAGTCCTTAAATAATGCAGCAGAGTCCTTAAATTCCGCAGCAGAGTCATTAAATAATGCAACAAAGTCCTTAATAATGCAGCAGAGTCCTTAAATAATGCAGCAAATTCCTTAAATAATGCAGCAAAGTACTTAAATAATGCAGCAGAGGCCTTAAATACCGCAGCAGCATACTTAAATAATGCAGCAAAGTCCTTAAATAATGCAGCAGAGTCCTTAAATAATGCAGCAAAGTCCTTAAATAATGCAGCAGAGTCCTTAAATAATGCAACAAAGTCCTTAAATAATGCACCAGAGTACTTAAATAATGCAGCAAAGTCCTTAAATAATGCAGCAGAGTCCTTAAATAATGCAACAAAGTCCTTAAATAATGCAGCAGAGTCCTTAAATAATGCAACAAAGTCCTTAAATAATGCAGCAGAGTCCTTAAATAATGCAACAAAGTCCTTAAATAATGCAGCAGAGTCCTTAAATAATGCAGCAAAGTCCTTAAATAATGCAGCAGAGTCCTTAAACAATGCAGAACAGTCCTTAAATAATGCAACAAAGTCCTTAAATAATGCAGCAGAGTCCTTAAATAGTGCAGCAAAGTCCTTAAATAATGCAGCAGAGTCCTTAAACAATGCAGCACAGTCCTTAAATAATGCAGCAAAGTCCTTAAGTAATGCAGCAGAGTCCTTAAATACAGCAGCAGCGTCCTTAAATAATTCAGCAAAGTCCTTAAATAATGCAGCAGAGTCCTTAAATAATCAACAAAGTCCTTAAATAATGCAGCAGAGTCCTTAAATAATGCAACAAAGTCCTTAAATAATGCAGCAGAGTCCTTAAATACTGCAGCAGAGTCCTTAAATAATGCAGCAAAGTCCTTAAATAATGCAGCAGAGTCCTTAAATTCAGCAGCAGAGTCATTAAATAATGCAACAAAGTCCTTAATAATGCAGCAGAGTCCTTAAATAATGCAGCAAATTCCTTAAATAATGCAGCAGAATCCTTAAATAATGCAATAAAGTCCTTATCTAATGCAGCAACATCCTTAATAATGCAGCAGAGTCCTTAAATAATGCAGCAAAGTACTTAAATAATGCAGCAGAGGCCTTAAATACCGCAGCAGCATACTTAAATAAAGCAGCAAAGTCCTTAAATAATGCAGCAGAGTCCTTAAATAATGCAACAAAGTCCTTAAATAATGCAGCAGAGTCCTTAAATAATGCAACAAAGTCCTTAAATAATGCACCAGAGTACTTAAATAATGCAGCAAAGTCCTTAAATAATGCAGCAGAGTCCTTAAATAATGCAACAAAGTCCTTAAATAATGCAGCAGAGTCGTTAAATAATGCAGCAGAGTCCTTAAATAATGCAACAAAGTCCTTAAATAATGCAGCAGAGTCCTTAAATAATGCAACAAAGTCCTTAAATAATGCAGCAGAGTCCTTAAATAATGCAGCGAAGTCCTTAAATAATGCAGCAGAGTCCTTAAACAATGCAGCACAGTCCTTAAATAATGCAACAAAGTCCTTAAATAATGCAGCAGAGTCCTTTAATAATGCAGCAAAGTCCTTAAATAATGCAGCAGAGTCCTTAAACAATGCAGCACAGTCCTTAAATAATGCAGCAAAGTCATTAAATAATGCAGCAGAGTCCTTAAATACAGCAGCAGCGTCCTTAAATAATTCAGCAAAGTCCTTAAATAATGCAGCAGAGTCCTTAAATAATGCAACAAAGTCCATAAATAATGCAGCAGAGTCCTTAAATAATGCAACAAAGTCCTTAAATAATGCAGCAGAGTCCTTAAATACTGCAGCACAGACCTTAAATAATGCAGCAAAGTCCTTAAATAATGCAGCAGAGTCCTTAAATACTGCATCAGAGACCTTAAATAATGCAGCAGAGTCCTTATATAATGCAGCAGAGTCCTAAAATACCGCAGCAGAGTCCTTAAATAATGCAGCAGAGTCCTTAAATAATGCAGCAAATTCATTAAATAATGCAGCAGAGTCCTTAAATAATGCAACAAAGTCCTTAAATAATGCAGCAGATTCCTTAAATTTCGCAGCAGCGTCCTTAAATAATGCATCAAAGTCCTTAAATAATGCAGCAGAGTCCTTAAATACCACAGCAGAGTCATTAAATAATGCAGCAGAGTCCTGAAATAATGCAGCATATTCCTTAAATAATGCAGCAGAGTCCTTAAATAATGCAATAAAGTCCTTAAATAATGCAGCAGAGTCCTTAAATAATGCAGCAACGTCCTTAATAATGCAGCTGAGTCCTTAAATAATGCAGCAACATCCTTAAATAATGCAGCAGAGTCCTTAAATACTGCATCAGCATCCTTAAATAATGCAACAAAGTCCTTAAATAATGCAGCAAAGTCCTTAAATAATGCAGCAGAGCCCTTATATACAGCAGCAGAGTCCTTAAATAATTCAGCAAAGTCCTTAAATAATGCAGCAGAGTCCTTAAATAATGCAGCAAAGTCCTTAAATAATGCAGCAGAGTCCTTAAATAATGCAACAAAGTCCTTAAATAATGCAGCAGAGTCCTTAAATACTGCAGCAGAGACCTTAAATAATGCAGCAAAATCCTTAAATAATGCAGCAGAGTCCTTATATAATGCAGCAGAGTCCTAAAATACCGCAGCAGAGTCCTTAAATAATGCAGCAGAGTCCTTAAATAATGCAGCAAATTCATTAAATAATGCAGCAGAGTCCTTAAATAATGCAACAAAGTCTTTAAATAATGCAGCAGATTCCTTAAATTTCGCAGCAGCGTCCTTAAATAATGCATCAAAGTCCTTAAATAATGCAGCAGAGTCCTAAAATACCGCAGCAGAGTCCTTAAATAATGCAGCAAAGTCCTTAAATAATGCAGCAGAGTGCTTACATAATGCAGCAGAGTCCTTAAATTCCGCAGCAGAGTCCTTAAATAATGCAGCAGAGTCCTTAAATAATGCAGCAAATTCATTAAATAATGCACAGAGTCATTAAATAATGCAACAAAGTCTTTAAATAATGCAGCAGAGTGCTTAAATAATGCAACAAAGTCCTTAAATAATGCAGCAGAGTCCTTAAATAATGCAACAAACTCATTAAATAATGCAGCAAAGTACTTAAATAATGCAGCAAATTCCTTAAATAATGCAGCAGAATCCTTAAATAATGCAATAAAGTCCTTAAATAATGCAGCAGAGTCCTTAAATAATGCAAAAAATTCCTTAAATAATGCAGCAGAATCCTTAAATAATGCAACAAAGTCCTTAAATAATGCAGCAACGTCCTTAATAATGCAGCAGAGTCCTTAAATAATGCAGCAAATTCCTTAAATAATGCAGCAGATGCCTTAAATACCAAAGCAGCGTCCTTAAATAATGCAGCAAAGTCCTTAAATAATGCAGAAGAGTCCTTAAATAATGCAACAAAGTCCTTAAATAATGCAGCAGAGTCCTTAAATAAAGCAGCAGAGTGCTTAAATAATGCAGCAGAGTCCTTAAATACCGCAGCAGAGTCATTAAATAATACAGCAGATTCCTTAAATAAAGCAGCAGAGTGCTTAAATAATGCAGCAGAGTCCTTAAATACCGCAGCAGAGTCATTAAATAATACAGCAGAGTCCTTAAATAATGCAGCAAATTCCTTAAATAATGCAGAGTCCTTAAATAATGCACTAAATTCCTTAAATAAAATGCAGCAACGCCCTTAATAATGCAGCTGAGTCCTTAAATAATTCAGCAAAGTCCTTAAATAATGCAGCAGAGTCGTTAAATACCGCATCAGCGTCCTTAAATAATGCAACAAAGTCCTTAAATAATGCAGCAGAACCCTTAAATAATGCAACAAAGTCCTTAAATAATGCAGCAGACTCCTTAAATAATGCAACAAACTCCTTAAATAATGCAGCAGAGTACTTAAATAATGCAGCAGAGTACTTAAATAATGCAGCAAATTCCTTAAATAATGCAGCAGAATCCTTAAATAATGCAATAAAGTCCTTAAATAATGCAGCAACGTCCTTAATAATGCAGCAGAGTCCTTAAATAATACAGCAAAGTCCTTAAATAATGCAGCAGAGGACTTAAATACTGCAGCAGCGTCCTTAAATAATGCAGCAGAGTCCTTAAATAATGCAACAAAGTCCTTAAATAATGCAGCAGAATCCTTAAATAATGCAAAAAATTCCTTAAATAATGCAGAAGAGTACTTAAATAATGCAGAAAAGTTGTTAAATAATGCAGCAAAGTCCTTAAATAATGCAGCAGAGTCCTTAAACATTGCAGCACAGTCCTTAAATAATGCAACAAAGTCCTTAAATAATGCAGCAGAGTCCTTAAATAATGCAGCAAAGTCCTTAAATAATGCAGCAGAGTCCTTAAATAATGCAGCAGAGTCCTTAAATACCACAGCAGAGTCATTAAATAATGCAGCAGAGTCCTGAAATAATGCAGCATATTCCTTAAATAATGCAGCAGAGTCCTTAAATAATGCAATAAAGTCCTTAAATAATGCAGCAGAGTCCTTAAATAATGCAGCAACGTCCTTAATAATGCAGCTGAGTCCTTAAATAATGCAGCAACATCCTTAAATAATGCAGCAGAGTCCTTAAATACTGCATCAGCATCCTTAAATAATGCAACAAAGTCCTTAAATAATGCAGCAAAGTCCTTAAATAATGCAGCAGAGCCCTTAAATACAGCAGCAGAGTCCTTAAATAATTCAGCAAAGTCCTTAAATAATGCAGCAGAGTCCTTAAATAATGCAGCAAAGTCCTTAAATAATGC
The DNA here is from genome assembly GCF_046119375.1 of Phyllobates terribilis. Classification (NCBI taxonomy): domain Eukaryota; kingdom Metazoa; phylum Chordata; class Amphibia; order Anura; family Dendrobatidae; genus Phyllobates; species Phyllobates terribilis. The sequence goes on along the minus strand of NW_027363029.1, from coordinate 1,286,461 downwards.
AGCAGAGTCCTTAAATAATGCAACAAAGTCCTTAAATAATGCAGCAGAGTCCTTAAATACTGCAGCAGAGACCTTAAATAATGCAGCAAAATCCTTAAATAATGCAGCAGAGTCCTTATATAATGCAGCAGAGTCCTAAAATACCGCAGCAGAGTCCTTAAATAATGCAGCAGAGTCCTTAAATAATGCAGCAAATTCATTAAATAATGCAGCAGAGTCCTTAAATAATGCAACAAAGTCCTTAAATAATGCAGCAGATTCCTTAAATTTCGCAGCAGCGTCCTTAAATAATGCATCAAAGTCCTTAAATAATGCAGCAGAGTCCTAAAATACCGCAGCAGAGTCCTTAAATAATGCAGCAAAGTCCTTAAATAATGCAGCAGAGTGCTTACATAATGCAGCAGAGTGCTTACATAATGCAGCAGAGTCCTTAAATTCCGCAGCAGAGTCCTTAAATAATGCAGCAGAGTCCTTAAATAATGCAGCAAATTCATTAAATAATGCACAGAGTCATTAAATAATGCAACAAAGTCCTTAAATAATGCAGCAGAGTGCTTAAATAATGCAACAAAGTCCTTAAATAATGCAGCAGAGTCCTTAAATAATGCAACAAACTCATTAAATAATGCAGCAAAGTACTTAAATAATGCAGCAAATTCCTTAAATAATGCAGCAGAATCCTTAAATAATGCAATAAAGTCCTTAAATAATGCAGCAGAGTCCTTAAATAATGCAAAAAATTCCTTAAATAATGCAGCAGAATCCTTAAATAATGCAACAAAGTCCTTAAATAATGCAGCAACGTCCTTAATAATGCAGCAGAGTCCTTAAATAATGCAGCAAATTCCTTAAATAATGCAGCAGAGGCCTTAAATACCAAAGCAGCGTCCTTAAATAATGCAGCAAAGTCCTTAAATAATGCAGAAGAGTCCTTAAATAATGCAACAAAGTCCTTAAATAATGCAGCAGAGTCCTTAAATAAAGCAGCAGAGTGCTTAAATAATGCAGCAGAGTCCTTAAATACCGCAGCAGAGTCATTAAATAATACAGCAGATTCCTTAAATAAAGCAGCAGAGTGCTTAAATAATGCAGCAGAGTCCTTAAATACCGCAGCAGAGTCATTAAATAATACAGCAGAGTCCTTAAATAATGCAGCAAATTCCTTAAATAATGCAGAGTCCTTAAATAATGCACTAAATTCCTTAAATAAAATGCAGCAACGCCCTTAATAATGCAGCTGAGTCCTTAAATAATTCAGCAAAGTCCTTAAATAATGCAGCAGAGTCGTTAAAAACCGCAGCAGCGTCCTTAAATAATGCAACAAAGTCCTTAAATAATGCAGCAGAACCCTTAAATAATGCAACAAAGTCCTAAATAATGCAGCAGACTCCTTAAATAATGCAACAAACTCCTTAAATAATGCAGCAGAGTACTTAAATAATGCAGCAGAGTACTTAAATAATGCAGCAAATTCCTTAAATAATGCAGCAGAATCCTTAAATAATGCAATAAAATCCTTAAATAATGCAGCAACGTCCTTAATAATGCAGCAGAGTCCTTAAATAATACAGCAAAGTCCTTAAATAATGCAGCAGAGGACTTAAATACTGCAGCAGCGTCCTTAAATAATGCAGCAGAGTCCTTAAATAATGCAACAAAGTCCTTAAATAATGCAGCAGAATCCTTAAATAATGCAAAAAATTCCTTAAATAATGCAGAAGAGTACTTAAATAATGCAGAAAAGTTGTTAAATAATGCAGCAGAGTCCTTAAATAATGCAGCAGAGTCCTTAAACATTGCAGCACAGTCCTTAAATAATGCAACAAAGTCCTTAAATAATGCAGCAGAGTCCTTAAATAATGCAGCAAAGTCCTTAAATAATGCAGCAGAGTCCTTAAACAATGCAACACAGTCCTTAAATAATGCAGCAAAGTCCTTAAATAATGCAGCAGAGTCCTTAAATACAGCAGCAGCGTCCTTAAATAATTCAGCAAAGTCCTTAAATAATGCAGCAGAGTCCTTAAATAATGCAGCAAAGTCCTTAAATAATGCAGCAGAGTCCTTAAATAATGCAACAAAGTCCTTAAATAATGCAGCAGAGTCCTTAAATACTGCAGCAGAGACCTTAAATAATGCAGCAAAATCCTTAAATAATGCAGCAGAGTCCTTATATAATGCAGCAGAGTCCTAAAATACCGCAGCAGAGTCCTTAAATAATGCAGCAGAGTCCTTAAATAATGCAGCAAATTCATTAAATAATGCAGCAGAGTCCTTAAATAATGCAACAAAGTCCTTAAATAATGCAGCAGATTCCTTAAATTTCGCAGCAGCGTCCTTAAATAATGCATCAAAGTCCTTAAATAATGCAGCAGAGTCCTAAAATACCGCAGCAGAGTCCTTAAATAATGCAGCAAAGTCCTTAAATAATGCAGCAGAGTGCTTACATAATGCAGCAGAGTCCTTAAATTCCGCAGCAGAGTCATTAAATAATACAGCAGAGTCCTTAAATAATGCAGCAAATTCCTTAAATAATGCAGAGTCCTTAAATAATGCACTAAATTCCTTAAATAAAATGCAGCAACGCCCTTAATAATGCAGCTGAGTCCTTAAATAATTCAGCAAAGTCCTTAAATAATGCAGCAGAGTCCTTAAATACCGCAGCAGCGTCCTTAAATAATGCAACAAAGTCCTTAAATAATGCAGCAGAACCCTTAAATAATGCAACAAAGTCCTTAAATAATGCAGCAGACTCCTTAAATAATGCAACAAACTCCTTAAATAATGCAGCAGAGTACTTAAATAATGCAGCAGAGTACTTAAATAATGCAGCAAATTCCTTAAATAATGCAGCAGAATCCTTAAATAATGCAATAAAATCCTTAAATAATGCAGCAACGTCCTTAATAATGCAGCAGAGTCCTTAAATAATACAGCAAAGTCCTTAAATAATGCAGCAGAGGACTTAAATACTGCAGCAGCGTCCTTAAATAATGCAGCAGAGTCCTTAAATAATGCAACAAAGTCCTTAAATAATGCAGCAGAATCCTTAAATAATGCAAAAAATTCCTTAAATAATGCAGAAGAGTACTTAAATAATGCAGAAAAGTCGTTAAATAATGCAGCAAAGTCCTTAAATAATGCAGCAGAGTCCTTAAACATTGCAGCACAGTCCTTAAATAATTCAACAAAGTCCTTAAATAATGCAGCAGAGTCCTTAAATAATGCAGCAAAGTCCTTAAATAATGCAGCAGAGTCCTTAAACAATGCAACACAGTCCTTAAATAATGCAGCAAAGTCCTTAAATAATGCAGCAGAGTCCTTAAATACAGCAGCAGCGTCCTTAAATAATTCAGCAAAGTCCTTAAATAATGCAGCAGAGTCCTTAAATAATGCAACAAAGTCCTTAAATAATGCAGCAGAGTCCTTAAATAATGCAACAAAGTCCTTAAATAATGCAGCAGAGTCCTTAAATACTGCAGCAGAGTCCTTAAATAATGCAGCAAAGTCCTTAAATAATGCAGCAGAGTCCTTAAAGTCCCCAGCAGAGTGATTAAATAATGCAACAAAGTCCTTAATAATGCAGCAGAGTCCTTAAATAATGCAGCAAATTTTTTACATAATGCAGCAGAATCCTTAAATAATGCAATAAAGTCCTTATCTAATGCAGCAGAGTCCTTAAATACAGCAGCAGCGTCCTTAAATAATGCAACAAAGTCCTTAAATAATGCAGCAGAGTCCTTAAATAATGCAACAAAGTCCTTAAATAATGCAGCAGAGTCCTTAAATAATGCAACAAACTCATTAAATAATGCAGCAATGTACTTAAATAATGCAGCAAATTCCTTAAATAATGCAGCAGAATCCTTAAATAATGCAATAAAGTCCTTAAATAATGCAGCAGAGTCCTTAAATAATGCAATAAATTCCTTAAATAATGCAGCAGAATCCTTAAATAATGCAGCAAAGTCCTTAAATAATGCAGCAGAGTCCTTAAATAATGCAAAAAATTCCTTAAATAATGCAGCAGAATCCTTAAATAATGCAACAAAGTCCTTAAATAATGCAGCAACGTCCTTAATAATGCAGCAGAGTCCTTAAATAATGCAGCAAATTCCTTAAATAATGCAGCAGAGGCCTTAAATACCGAAGCAGCGTCCTTAAATAATGCAGCAAAGTCCTTAAATAATGCAGAAGAGTCCTTAAATAATGCAACAAAGTCCTTAAATAATGCAGCAGAGTCCTTAAATAAAGCAGCAGAGTGCTTAAATAATGCAGCAGAGTCCTTAAATACCGCAGCAGAGTCATTAAATAATACAGCAGAGTCCTTAAATAAAGCAGCAGAGTGCTTAAATAATGCAGCAGAGTCCTTAAATACCACAGCAGAGTCATTAAATAATACAGCAGAGTCCTTAAATAATGCAGCAAATTCCTTAAATAATGCAGAGTCCTTAAATAATGCACTAAATTCCTTAAATAAAATGCAGCAACGCCCTTAATAATGCAGCTGAGTCCTTAAATAATTCAGCAAAGTCCTTAAATAATGCAGCAGAGTCCTTAAATACCGCAGCAGCGTCCTTAAATAATGCATCAAAGTCCTTAAATAATGCAGCAGAATCCTTAAATAATGCAATAAAATCCTTAAATAATGCAGCAACGTCCTTAATAATGCAGCAGAGTCCTTAAATAATACAGCAGAGGACTTAAATACTGCAGCAGCGTCCTTAAATAATGCAGCAGAGTCCTTAAATAATGCAACAAAGTCCTTAAATAATGCAGCAGAATCCTTAAATAATGCAAAAAATTCCTTAAATAATGCAGAAGAGTACTTAAATAATGCAGAAAAGTCGTTAAATAATGCAGCAGAGTCCTTAAATATTGCAGCATAGTCCTTAAATAATGCAACAAAGTGCTTAAATAATGCAGCAGAGTCCTTAAATTCCGCAGCAGAGTCATTAAATAATGCAACAAAGTCCTTAATAATGCAGCAGAGTCCTTAAATAATGCAGCAAATTCCTTAAATAATGCAGCAGAATCCTTAAATAATGCAATAAAGTCCTTATCTAATGCAGCAACGTCCTTAATAATGCAGCAGAGTCCTTAAATAATGCAGCAAAGTACTTAAATAATGCAGCAGAGGCCTTAAATACCGCAGCAGCATACTTAAATAATGCAGCAAAGTCCTTAAATAATGCAGCAGAGTCCTTAAATAATGCAACAAAGTCCTTAAATAATGCAGCAGAGTCCTTAAATAATGCAACAAAGTCCTTAAATAATGCACCAGAGTACTTAAATAATGCAGCAAAGTCCTTAAATAATGCAGCAGAGTCCTTAAATAATGCAACAAAGTCCTTAAATAATGCAGCAGAGTCCTTAAATAATGCAACAAAGTCCTTAAATAATGCAGCAAAGTCCTTAAGTAATGCAGCAGAGTCCTTAAATACAGCAGCAGCGTCCTTAAATAATTCAGCAAAGTCCTTAAATAATGCAGCAGAGTCCTTAAATAATCAACAAAGTCCTTAAATAATGCAGCAGAGTCCTTAAATAATGCAACAAAGTCCTTAAATAATGCAGCAGAGTCCTTAAATACTGCAGCAGAGTCCTTAAATAATGCAGCAAAGTCCTTAAATAATGCAGCAGAGTCCTTAAATTCAGCAGCAGAGTCATTAAATAATGCAACAAAGTCCTTAATAATGCAGCAGAGTCCTTAAATAATGCAGCAAATTCCTTAAATAATGCAGCAGAATCCTTAAATAATGCAATAAAGTCCTTATCTAATGCAGCAACATCCTTAATAATGCAGCAGAGTCCTTAAATAATGCAGCAAAGTACTTAAATAATGCAGCAGAGGCCTTAAATACCGCAGCAGCATACTTAAATAAAGCAGCAAAGTCCTTAAATAATGCAGCAGAGTCCTTAAATAATGCAACAAAGTCCTTAAATAATGCAGCAGAGTCCTTAAATAATGCAACAAAGTCCTTAAATAATGCACCAGAGTACTTAAATAATGCAGCAAAGTCCTTAAATAATGCAGCAGAGTCCTTAAATAATGCAACAAAGTCCTTAAATAATGCAGCAGAGTCGTTAAATAATGCAGCAGAGTCCTTAAATAATGCAACAAAGTCCTTAAATAATGCAGCAGAGTCCTTAAATAATGCAACAAAGTCCTTAAATAATGCAGCAGAGTCCTTAAATAATGCAGCGAAGTCCTTAAATAATGCAGCAGAGTCCTTAAACAATGCAGCACAGTCCTTAAATAATGCAACAAAGTCCTTAAATAATGCAGCAGAGTCCTTTAATAATGCAGCAAAGTCCTTAAATAATGCAGCAGAGTCCTTAAACAATGCAGCACAGTCCTTAAATAATGCAGCAAAGTCATTAAATAATGCAGCAGAGTCCTTAAATACAGCAGCAGCGTCCTTAAATAATTCAGCAAAGTCCTTAAATAATGCAGCAGAGTCCTTAAATAATGCAACAAAGTCCATAAATAATGCAGCAGAGTCCTTAAATAATGCAACAAAGTCCTTAAATAATGCAGCAGAGTCCTTAAATACTGCAGCACAGACCTTAAATAATGCAGCAAAGTCCTTAAATAATGCAGCAGAGTCCTTAAATACTGCATCAGAGACCTTAAATAATGCAGCAGAGTCCTTATATAATGCAGCAGAGTCCTAAAATACCGCAGCAGAGTCCTTAAATAATGCAGCAGAGTCCTTAAATAATGCAGCAAATTCATTAAATAATGCAGCAGAGTCCTTAAATAATGCAACAAAGTCCTTAAATAATGCAGCAGATTCCTTAAATTTCGCAGCAGCGTCCTTAAATAATGCATCAAAGTCCTTAAATAATGCAGCAGAGTCCTTAAATACCACAGCAGAGTCATTAAATAATGCAGCAGAGTCCTGAAATAATGCAGCATATTCCTTAAATAATGCAGCAGAGTCCTTAAATAATGCAATAAAGTCCTTAAATAATGCAGCAGAGTCCTTAAATAATGCAGCAACGTCCTTAATAATGCAGCTGAGTCCTTAAATAATGCAGCAACATCCTTAAATAATGCAGCAGAGTCCTTAAATACTGCATCAGCATCCTTAAATAATGCAACAAAGTCCTTAAATAATGCAGCAAAGTCCTTAAATAATGCAGCAGAGCCCTTAAATACAGCAGCAGAGTCCTTAAATAATTCAGCAAAGTCCTTAAATAATGCAGCAGAGTCCTTAAATAATGCAGCAAAGTCCTTAAATAATGCAGCAGAGTCCTTAAATAATGCAACAAAGTCCTTAAATAATGCAGCAGAGTCCTTAAATACTGCAGCAGAGACCTTAAATAATGCAGCAAAATCCTTAAATAATGCAGCAGAGTCCTTATATAATGCAGCAGAGTCCTAAAATACCGCAGCAGAGTCCTTAAATAATGCAGCAGAGTCCTTAAATAATGCAGCAAATTCATTAAATAATGCAGCAGAGTCCTTAAATAATGCAACAAAGTCCTTAAATAATGCAGCAGATTCCTTAAATTTCGCAGCAGCGTCCTTAAATAATGCATCAAAGTCCTTAAATAATGCAGCAGAGTCCTAAAATACCGCAGCAGAGTCCTTAAATAATGCAGCAAAGTCCTTAAATAATGCAGCAGAGTGCTTACATAATGCAGCAGAGTCCTTAAATTCCGCAGCAGAGTCCTTAAATAATGCAGCAGAGTCCTTAAATAATGCAGCAAATTCATTAAATAATGCACAGAGTCATTAAATAATGCAACAAAGTCTTTAAATAATGCAGCAGAGTGCTTAAATAATGCAACAAAGTCCTTAAATAATGCAGCAGAGTCCTTAAATAATGCAACAAACTCATTAAATAATGCAGCAAAGTACTTAAATAATGCAGCAAATTCCTTAAATAATGCAGCAGAATCCTTAAATAATGCAATAAAGTCCTTAAATAATGCAGCAGAGTCCTTAAATAATGCAAAAAATTCCTTAAATAATGCAGCAGAATCCTTAAATAATGCAACAAAGTCCTTAAATAATGCAGCAACGTCCTTAATAATGCAGCAGAGTCCTTAAATAATGCAGCAAATTCCTTAAATAATGCAGCAGATGCCTTAAATACCAAAGCAGCGTCCTTAAATAATGCAGCAAAGTCCTTAAATAATGCAGAAGAGTCCTTAAATAATGCAACAAAGTCCTTAAATAATGCAGCAGAGTCCTTAAATAAAGCAGCAGAGTGCTTAAATAATGCAGCAGAGTCCTTAAATACCGCAGCAGAGTCATTAAATAATACAGCAGATTCCTTAAATAAAGCAGCAGAGTGCTTAAATAATGCAGCAGAGTCCTTAAATACCGCAGCAGAGTCATTAAATAATACAGCAGAGTCCTTAAATAATGCAGCAAATTCCTTAAATAATGCAGAGTCCTTAAATAATGCACTAAATTCCTTAAATAAAATGCAGCAACGCCCTTAATAATGCAGCTGAGTCCTTAAATAATTCAGCAAAGTCCTTAAATAATGCAGCAGAGTCGTTAAATACCGCAGCAGCGTCCTTAAATAATGCAACAAAGTCCTTAAATAATGCAGCAGAACCCTTAAATAATGCAACAAAGTCCTTAAATAATGCAGCAGACTCCTTAAATAATGCAACAAACTCCTTAAATAATGCAGCAGAGTACTTAAATAATGCAGCAGAGTACTTAAATAATGCAGCAAATTCCTTAAATAATGCAGCAGAATCCTTAAATAATGCAATAAAATCCTTAAATAATGCAGCAACGTCCTTAATAATGCAGCAGAGTCCTTAAATAATACAGCAAAGTCCTTAAATAATGCAGCAGAGGACTTAAATACTGCAGCAGCGTCCTTAAATAATGCAGCAGAGTCCTTAAATAATGCAACAAAGTCCTTAAATAATGCAGCAGAATCCTTAAATAATGCAAAAAATTCCTTAAATAATGCAGAAGAGTACTTAAATAATGCAGAAAAGTTGTTAAATAATGCAGCAAAGTCCTTAAATAATGCAGCAGAGTCCTTAAACATTGCAGCACAGTCCTTAAATAATGCAACAAAGTCCTTAAATAATGCAGCAGAGTCCTTAAATAATGCAGCAAAGTCCTTAAATAATGCAGCAGAGTCCTTAAATAATGCAGCAGAGTCCTTAAATACCACATCAGAGTCATTAAATAATGCAGCAGAGTCCTGAAATAATGCAGCATATTCCTTAAATAATGCAGCAGAGTCCTTAAATAATGCAATAAAGTCCTTAAATAATGCAGCAGAGTCCTTAAATAATGCAGCAACGTCCTTAATAATGCAGCTGAGTCCTTAAATAATGCAGCAACATCCTTAAATAATGCAGCAGAGTCCTTAAATACTGCATCAGCATCCTTAAATAATGCAACAAAGTCCTTAAATAATGCAGCAAAGTCCTTAAATAATGCAGCAGAGCCCTTAAATACAGCAGCAGAGTCCTTAAATAATTCAGCAAAGTCCTTAAATAATGCAGCAGAGTCCTTATATAATGCAGCAAAGTCCTTAAATAATGCAGCAGAGTCCTTAAATAATGCAACAAAGTCCTTAAATAATGCAGCAGAGTCCTTAAATACTGCAGCAGAGACCTTAAATAATGCAGCAAAATCCTTAAATAATGCAGCAGAGTCCTTATATAATGCAGCAGAGTCCTAAAATACCGCAGCAGAGTCCTTAAATAATGCAGCAGAGTCCTTAAATAATGCAGCAAATTCATTAAATAATGCAGCAGAGTCCTTAAATAATGCAACAAAGTCCTTAAATAATGCAGCAGATTCCTTAAATTTCGCAGCAGCGTCCTTAAATAATGCATCAAAGTCCTTAAATAATGCAGCAGAGTCCTAAAATACCGCAGCAGAGTCCTTAAATAATGCAGCAAAGTCCTTAAATAATGCAGCAGAGTGCTTACATAATGCAGCAGAGTCCTTAAATTCCGCAGCAGAGTCCTTAAATAATGCAGCAGAGTCCTTAAATAATGCAGCAAATTCATTAAATAATGCACAGAGTCATTAAATAATGCAACAAAGTCCTTAAATAATGCAGCAGAGTGCTTAAATAATGCAACAAAGTCCTTAAATAATGCAGCAGAGTCCTTAAATAATGCAACAAACTCATTAAATAATGCAGCAAAGTACTTAAATAATGCAGCAAATTCCTTAAATAATGCAGCAGAATCCTTAAATAATGCAATAAAGTCCTTAAATAATGCAGCAGAGTCCTTAAATAATGCAAAAAATTCCTTAAATAATGCAGCAGAATCCTTAAATAATGCAACAAAGTCCTTAAATAATGCAGCAACGTCCTTAATAATGCAGCAGAGTCCTTAAATAATGCAGCAAATTCCTTAAATAATGCAGCAGAGGCCTTAAATACCAAAGCAGCGTCCTTAAATAATGCAGCAAAGTCCTTAAATAATGCAGAAGAGTCCTTAAATAATGCAACAAAGTCCTTAAATAATGCAGCAGAGTCCTTAAATAAAGCGGCAGAGTGCTTAAATAATGCAGCAGAGTCCTTAAATACCGCAGCAGAGTCATTAAATAATACAGCAGATTCCTTAAATAAAGCAGCAGAGTGCTTAAATAATGCAGCAGAGTCCTTAAATACCGCAGCAGAGTCATTAAATAATACAGCAGAGTCCTTAAATAATGCAGCAAATTCCTTAAATAATGCAGAGTCCTTAAATAATGCACTAAATTCCTTAAATAAAATGCAGCAACGCCCTTAATAATGCAGCTGAGTCCTTAAATAATTCAGCAAAGTCCTTAAATAATGCAGCAGAGTCGTTAAATACCGCAGCAGCGTCCTTAAATAATGCAACAAAGTCCTTAAATAATGCAGCAGAACCCTTAAATAATGCAACAAAGTCCTAAATAATGCAGCAGACTCCTTAAATAATGCAACAAACTCCTTAAATAATGCAGCAGAGTACTTAAATAATGCAGCAGAGTACTTAAATAATGCAGCAAATTCCTTAAATAATGCAGCAGAATCCTTAAATAATGCAATAAAATCCTTAAATAATGCAGCAACGTCCTTAATAATGCAGCAGAGTCCTTAAATAATACAGCAAAGTCCTTAAATAATGCAGCAGAGGACTTAAATACTGCAGCAGCGTCCTTAAATAATGCAGCAGAGTCCTTAAATAATGCAACAAAGTCCTTAAATAATGCAGCAGAATCCTTAAATAATGCAAAAAATTCCTTAAATAATGCAGAAGAGTACTTAAATAATGCAGAAAAGTTGTTAAATAATGCAGCAGAGTCCTTAAATAATGCAGCAGAGTCCTTAAACATTGCAGCACAGTCCTTAAATAATGCAACAAAGTCCTTAAATAATGCAGCAGAGTCCTTAAATAATGCAGCAAAGTCCTTAAATAATGCAGCAGAGTCCTTAAACAATGCAACACAGTCCTTAAATAATGCAGCAAAGTCCTCAAATAATGCAGCAGAGTCCTTAAATACAGCAGCAGCGTCCTTAAATAATTCAGCAAAGTCCTTAAATAATGCAGCAGAGTCCTTAAATAATGCAGCAAAGTCCTTAAATAATGCAGCAGAGTCCTTAAATAATGCAACAAAGTCCTTAAATAATGCAGCAGAGTCCTTAAATACTGCAGCAGAGACCTTAAATAATGCAGCAAAATCCTTAAATAATGCAGCAGAGTCCTTATATAATGCAGCAGAGTCCTAAAATACCGCAGCAGAGTCCTTAAATAATGCAGCAGAGTCCTTAAATAATGCAGCAAATTCATTAAATAATGCAGCAGAGTCCTTAAATAATGCAACAAAGTCCTTAAATAATGCAGCAGATTCCTTAAATTTCGCAGCAGCGTCCTTAAATAATGCATCAAAGTCCTTAAATAATGCAGCAGAGTCCTAAAATACCGCAGCAGAGTCCTTAAATAATGCAGCAAAGTCCTTAAATAATGCAGCAGAGTGCTTACATAATGCAGCAGAGTCCTTAAATTCCGCAGCAGAGTCCTTAAATAATGCAGCAGAGTCCTTAAATAATGCAGCAAATTCATTAAATAATGCACAGAGTCATTAAATAATGCAACAAAGTCCTTAAATAATGCAGCAGAGTGCTTAAATAATGCAACAAAGTCCTTAAATAATGCAGCAGAGTCCTTAAATAATGCAACAAACTCATTAAATAATGCAGCAAAGTACTTAAATAATGCAGCAAATTCCTTAAATAATGCAGCAGAATCCTTAAATAATGCAACAAAGTCCTTAAATAATGCAGCAGAGTCCTTAAATAATGCAAAAAATTCCTTAAATAATGCAGCAGAATCCTTAAATAATGCAACAAAGTCCTTAAATAATGCAGCAACGTCCTTAATAATGCAGCAGAGTCCTTAAATAATGCAGCAAATTCCTTAAATAATGCAGCAGAGGCCTTAAATACCAAAGCAGCGTCCTTAAATAATGCAGCAAAGTCCTTAAATAATGCAGAAGAGTCCTTAAATAATGCAACAAAGTCCTTAAATAATGCAGCAGAGTCCTTAAATAAAGCAGCAGAGTGCTTAAATAATGCAGCAGAGTCCTTAAATACCGCAGCAGAGTCATTAAATAATACAGCAGATTCCTTAAATAAAGCAGCAGAGTGCTTAAATAATGCAGCAGAGTCCTTAAATACCGCAGCAGAGTCATTAAATAATACAGCAGAGTCCTTAAATAATGCAGCAAATTCCTTAAATAATGCAGAGTCCTTAAATAATGCACTAAATTCCTTAAATAAAATGCAGCAACGCCCTTAATAATGCAGCTGAGTCCTTAAATAATTCAGCAAAGTCCTTAAATAATGCAGCAGAGTCGTTAAATACCGCAGCAGCGTCCTTAAATAATGCAACAAAGTCCTTAAATAATGCAGCAGAACCCTTAAATAATGCAACAAAGTCCTTAAATAATGCAGCAGACTCCTTAAATAATGCAACAAACTCCTTAAATAATGCAGCAGAGTACTTAAATAATGCAGCAGAGTACTTAAATAATGCAGCAAATTCCTTAAATAATGCAGCAGAATCCTTAAATAATGCAATAAAATCCTTAAATAATGCAGCAACGTCCTTAATAATGCAGCAGAGTCCTTAAATAATACAGCAAAGTCCTTAAATAATGCAGCAGAGGACTTAAATACTGCAGCAGCGTCCTTAAATAATGCAGCAGAGTCCTTAAATAATGCAACAAAGTCCTTAAATAATGCAGCAGAATCCTTAAATAATGCAAAAAATTCCTTAAATAATGCAGAAGAGTACTTAAATAATGCAGAAAAGTTGTTAAATAATGCAGCAAAGTCCTTAAATAATGCAGCAGAGTCCTTAAACATTGCAGCACAGTCCTTAAATAATGCAACAAAGTCCTTAAATAATGCAGCAGAGTCCTTAAATAATGCAGCAAAGTCCTTAAATAATGCAGCAGAGTCCTTAAACAATGCAACACAGTCCTTAAATAATGCAGCAAAGTCCTTAAATAATGCAGCAGAGTCCTTAAATACAGCAGCAGCGTCCTTAAATAATTCAGCAAAGTCCTTAAATAATGCAGCAGAGTCCTTAAATAATGCAACAAAATCCTTAAATAATGCAGCAGAGTCCTTAAATAATGCAACAAAGTCCTTAAATAATGCAGCAGAGTCCTTAAATACTGCAGCAGAGTCCTTAAATAATGCAGCAAAGTCCTTAAATAATGCAGCAGAGTCCTTAAATTCCGCAGCAGAGTGATTAAATAATGCAACAAAGTCCTTAATAATGCAGCAGAGTCCTTAAATAATGCAGCAAATTCTTTAAATAATGCAGCAGAATCCTTAAATAATGCAATAAAGTCCTTATCTAATGCAGCAACGTCCTTAATAATGCAGCAGAGTCCTTAAATAATGCAGCAAAGTACTTAAATAATGCAGCAGAGGCCTTAAATACCGCAGCAGCATACTTAAATAATGCAGCAAAGTCCTTAAATAATGCAGCAGAGTCCTTAGATAATGCAACACAGTCCTTAAATAATGCAGCAGAGTCCTTAAATAATGCAACAAACTCATTAAATAATGCAGCAAAGTACTTAAATAATGCAGAAAATTCCTTAAATAATGCAGCAGAATCCTTAAATAATGCAATAAAGTCCTTAAATAATGCAGCAGAGTCCTTAAATAATGCAAAAAATTCCTTAAATAATGCAGCAGAATCCTTAATTAATGCAACAAAGTCCTTAAATAATGCAGCAACGTCCTTAATAATGCAGCAGAGTCCTTAAATAATGCAGCAAATTCCTTAAATAATGCAGCAGAGGCCTTAAATACCGAAGCAGCGTCCTTAAATAATGCAGCAAAGTCCTTAAATAATGCAGAAGAGTCCTTAAATAATGCAACAAAGTCCTTAAATAATGCAGCAGAGTCCTTAAATAAAGCAGCAGAGTGCTTAAATAATGCAGCAGAGTCCTTAAATACCGCAGCAGAGTCATTAAATAATACAGCAGATTCCTTAAATAAAGCAGCAGAGTGCTTAAATACTGCAGCAGAGTCCTTAAATAATGCAGCAAAGTCCTTAAATAATGCAGCAGAGTCCTTAAAGTCCCCAGCAGAGTGATTAAATAATGCAACAAAGTCCTTAATAATGCAGCAGAGTCCTTAAATAATGCAGCAAATTTTTTAAATAATGCAGCAGAATCCTTAAATAATGCAATAAAGTCCTTATCTAATGCAGCAGAGTCCTTAAATACAGCAGCAGCATCCTTAAATAATGCAACAAAGTCCTTAAATAATGCAGCAGAGTCCTTAAATAATGCAACAAAGTCCTTAAATAATGCAGCAGAGTCCTTAAATAATGCAACAAACTCATTAAATAATGCAGCAAAGTACTTAAATAATGCAGCAAATTCCTTAAATAATGCAGCAGAATCCTTAAATAATGCAATAAAGTCCTTAAATAATGCAGCAGAGTCCTTAAATAATGCAATAAATTCCTTAAATAATGCAGCAGAATCCTTAAATAATGCAGCAAAGTCCTTAAATAATGCAGCAGAGTCCTTAAATAATGCAAAAAATTCCTTAAATAATGCAGCAGAATCCTTAAATAATGCAACAAAGTCCTTAAATAATGCAGCAACGTCCTTAATAATGCAGTAGAGTCCTTAAATAATGCAGCAAATTCCTTAAATAATGCAGCAGAGGCCTTAAATACCGAAGCAGCGTCCTTAAATAATGCAGCAAAGTCCTTAAATAATGCAGAAGAGTCCTTAAATAATGCAACAAAGTCCTTAAATAATGCAGCAGAGTCCTTAAATAAAGCAGCAGAGTGCTTAAATAATGCAGCAGAGTCCTTAAATACCGCAGCAGAGTGCTTAAATAATGCAGCAGAGTCCTTAAATACCGCAGCAGAGTCATTAAATAATACAGCAGATTCCTTAAATAAAGCAGCAGAGTGCTTAAATAATGCAGCAGAGTCCTTAAATACCGCAGCAGAGTCATTAAATAATACAGCAGAGTCCTTAAATAATGCAGCAAATTCCTTAAATAATGCAGAGTCCTTAAATAATGCACTAAATTCCTTAAATAAAATGCAGCAACGCCCTTAATAATGCAGCTGAGTCCTTAAATAATTCAGCAAAGTCCTTAAATAATGCAGCAGAGTCGTTAAATACCGCAGCAGCGTCCTTAAATAATGCAACAAAGTCCTTAAATAATGCAGCAGAACCCTTAAATAATGCAACAAAGTCCTTAAATAATGCAGCAGACTCCTTAAATAATGCAACAAACTCCTTAAATAATGCAGCAGAGTACTTAAATAATGCAGCAGAGTACTTAAATAATGCAGCAAATTCCTTAAATAATGCAGCAGAATCCTTAAATAATGCAATAAAATCCTTAAATAATGCAGCAACGTCCTTAATAATGCAGCAGAGTCCTTAAATAATACAGCAAAGTCCTTAAATAATGCAGCAGAGGACTTAAATACTGCAGCAGCGTCCTTAAATAATGGAGCAGAGTCCTTAAATAATGCAACAAAGTCCTTAAATAATGCAGCAGAATCCTTAAATAATGCAAAAAATTCCTTAAATAATGCAGAAGAGTACTTAAATAATGCAGAAAAGTTGTTAAATAATGCAGCAAAGTCCTTAAATAATGCAGCAGAGTCCTTAAACATTGCAGCACAGTCCTTAAATAATGCAACAAAGTCCTTAAATAATGCAGCAGAGTCCTTAAATAATGCAGCAAAGTCCTTAAATAATGCAGCAGAGTCCTTAAACAATGCAACACAGTCCTTAAATAATGCAGCAAAGTCCTTAAATAATGCAGCAGAGTCCTTAAATACAGCAGCAGCGTCCTTAAATAATTCAGCAAAGTCCTTAAATAATGCAGCAGAGTCCTTAAATAATGCAACAAAATCCTTAAATAATGCAGCAGAGTCCTTAAATAATGCAACAAAGTCCTTAAATAATGCAGCAGAGTCCTTAAATACTGCAGCAGAGTCCTTAAATAATGCAGCAAAGTCCTTAAATAATGCAGCAGAGTCCTTAAATTCCGCAGCAGAGTGATTAAATAATGCAACAAAGTCCTTAATAATGCAGCAGAGTCCTTAAATAATGCAGCAAATTCTTTAAATAATGCAGCAGAATCCTTAAATAATGCAATAAAGTCCTTATCTAATGCAGCAACGTCCTTAATAATGCAGCAGAGTCCTTAAATAATGCAGCAAAGTACTTAAATAATGCAGCAGAGGCCTTAAATACCGCAGCAGCATACTTAAATAATGCAGCAAAGTCCTTAAATAATGCAGCAGAGTCCTTAGATAATGCAACACAGTCCTTAAATAATGCAGCAGAGTCCTTAAATAATGCAACAAACTCATTAAATAATGCAGCAAAGTACTTAAATAATGCAGAAAATTCCTTAAATAATGCAGCAGAATCCTTAAATAATGCAATAAAGTCCTTAAATAATGCAGCAGAGTCCTTAAATAATGCAAAAAATTCCTTAAATAATGCAGCAGAATCCTTAATTAATGCAACAAAGTCCTTAAATAATGCAGCAACGTCCTTAATAATGCAGCAGAGTCCTTAAATAATGCAGCAAAGTCCTTAAATAATGCAGCAGAGTCCTTAAATACAGCAGCAGCGTCCTTAAATAATTCAGCAAAGTCCTTAAATAATGCAGCAGAGTCCTTAAATAATGCAACAAAATCCTTAAATAATGCAGCAGAGTCCTTAAATAATGCAACAAAGTCCTTAAATAATGCAGCAGAGTCCTTAAATACTGCAGCAGAGTCCTTAAATAATGCAGCAAAGTCCTTAAATAATGCAGCAGAGTCCTTAAATTCCGCAGCAGAGTGATTAAATAATGCAACAAAGTCCTTAATAATGCAGCAGAGTCCTTAAATAATGCAGCAAATTCTTTAAATAATGCAGCAGAATCCTTAAATAATGCAATAAAGTCCTTATCTAATGCAGCAACGTCCTTAATAATGCAGCAGAGTCCTTAAATAATGCAGCAAAGTACTTAAATAATGCAGCAGAGGCCTTAAATACCGCAGCAGCATACTTAAATAATGCAGCAAAGTCCTTAAATAATGCAGCAGAGTCCTTAGATAATGCAACACAGTCCTTAAATAATGCAGCAGAGTCCTTAAATAATGCAACAAACTCATTAAATAATGCAGCAAAGTACTTAAATAATGCAGAAAATTCCTTAAATAATGCAGCAGAATCCTTAAATAATGCAATAAAGTCCTTAAATAATGCAGCAGAGTCCTTAAATAATGCAAAAAATTCCTTAAATAATGCAGCAGAATCCTTAATTAATGCAACAAAGTCCTTAAATAATGCAGCAACGTCCTTAATAATGCAGCAGAGTCCTTAAATAATGCAGCAAATTCCTTAAATAATGCAGCAGAGGCCTTAAATACCGAAGCAGCGTCCTTAAATAATGCAGCAAAGTCCTTAAATAATGCAGAAGAGTCCTTAAATAATGCAACAAAGTCCTTAAATAATGCAGCAGATTCCTTAAATAAAGCAGCAGAGTGCTTAAATACTGCAGCAGAGTCCTTAAATAATGCAGCAAAGTCCTTAAATAATGCAGCAGAGTCCTTAAAGTCCCCAGCAGAGTGATTAAATAATGCAACAAAGTCCTTAATAATGCAGCAGAGTCCTTAAATAATGCAGCAAATTTTTTAAATAATGCAGCAGAATCCTTAAATAATGCAATAAAGTCCTTATCTAATGCAGCAGAGTCCTTAAATACAGCAGCAGCATCCTTAAATAATGCAACAAAGTCCTTAAATAATGCAGCAGAGTCCTTAAATAATGCAACAAAGTCCTTAAATAATGCAGCAGAGTCCTTAAATAATGCAACAAACTCATTAAATAATGCAGCAAAGTACTTAAATAATGCAGCAAATTCCTTAAATAATGCAGCAGAATCCTTAAATAATGCAATAAAGTCCTTAAATAATGCAGCAGAGTCCTTAAATAATGCAATAAATTCCTTAAATAATGCAGCAGAATCCTTAAATAATGCAGCAAAGTCCTTAAATAATGCAGCAGAGTCCTTAAATAATGCAAAAAATTCCTTAAATAATGCAGCAGAATCCTTAAATAATGCAACAAAGTCCTTAAATAATGCAGCAACGTCCTTAATAATGCAGTAGAGTCCTTAAATAATGCAGCAAATTCCTTAAATAATGCAGCAGAGGCCTTAAATACCGAAGCAGCGTCCTTAAATAATGCAGCAAAGTCCTTAAATAATGCAGAAGAGTCCTTAAATAATGCAACAAAGTCCTTAAATAATGCAGCAGAGTCCTTAAATAAAGCAGCAGAGTGCTTAAATAATGCAGCAGAGTCCTTAAATACCGCAGCAGAGTGCTTAAATAATGCAGCAGAGTCCTTAAATACCGCAGCAGAGTCATTAAATAATACAGCAGATTCCTTAAATAAAGCAGCAGAGTGCTTAAATAATGCAGCAGAGTCCTTAAATACCGCAGCAGAGTCATTAAATAATACAGCAGAGTCCTTAAATAATGCAGCAAATTCCTTAAATAATGCAGAGTCCTTAAATAATGCACTAAATTCCTTAAATAAAATGCAGCAACGCCCTTAATAATGCAGCTGAGTCCTTAAATAATTCAGCAAAGTCCTTAAATAATGCAGCAGAGTCGTTAAATACCGCAGCAGCGTCCTTAAATAATGCAACAAAGTCCTTAAATAATGCAGCAGAACCCTTAAATAATGCAACAAAGTCCTTAAATAATGCAGCAGACTCCTTAAATAATGCAACAAACTCCTTAAATAATGCAGCAGAGTACTTAAATAATGCAGCAGAGTACTTAAATAATGCAGCAAATTCCTTAAATAATGCAGCAGAATCCTTAAATAATGCAATAAAATCCTTAAATAATGCAGCAACGTCCTTAATAATGCAGCAGAGTCCTTAAATAATACAGCAAAGTCCTTAAATAATGCAGCAGAGGACTTAAATACTGCAGCAGCGTCCTTAAATAATGCAGCAGAGTCCTTAAATAATGCAACAAAGTCCTTAAATAATGCAGCAGAATCCTTAAATAATGCAAAAAATTCCTTAAATAATGCAGAAGAGTACTTAAATAATGCAGAAAAGTTGTTAAATAATGCAGCAAAGTCCTTAAATAATGCAGCAGAGTCCTTAAACATTGCAGCACAGTCCTTAAATAATGCAACAAAGTCCTTAAATAATGCAGCAGAGTCCTTAAATAATGCAGCAAAGTCCTTAAATAATGCAGCAGAGTCCTTAAACAATGCAACACAGTCCTTAAATAATGCAGCAAAGTCCTTAAATAATGCAGCAGAGTCCTTAAATACAGCAGCAGCGTCCTTAAATAATTCAGCAAAGTCCTTAAATAATGCAGCAGAGTCCTTAAATAATGCAACAAAATCCTTAAATAATGCAGCAGAGTCCTTAAATAATGCAACAAAGTCCTTAAATAATGCAGCAGAGTCCTTAAATACTGCAGCAGAGTCCTTAAATAATGCAGCAAAGTCCTTAAATAATGCAGCAGAGTCCTTAAATTCCGCAGCAGAGTGATTAAATAATGCAACAAAGTCCTTAATAATGCAGCAGAGTCCTTAAATAATGCAGCAAATTCTTTAAATAATGCAGCAGAATCCTTAAATAATGCAATAAAGTCCTTATCTAATGCAGCAACGTCCTTAATAATGCAGCAGAGTCCTTAAATAATGCAGCAAAGTACTTAAATAATGCAGCAGAGGCCTTAAATACCGCAGCAGCATACTTAAATAATGCAGCAAAGTCCTTAAATAATGCAGCAGAGTCCTTAGATAATGCAACACAGTCCTTAAATAATGCAGCAGAGTCCTTAAATAATGCAACAAACTCATTAAATAATGCAGCAAAGTACTTAAATAATGCAGAAAATTCCTTAAATAATGCAGCAGAATCCTTAAATAATGCAATAAAGTCCTTAAATAATGCAGCAGAGTCCTTAAATAATGCAAAAAATTCCTTAAATAATGCAGCAGAATCCTTAATTAATGCAACAAAGTCCTTAAATAATGCAGCAACGTCCTTAATAATGCAGCAGAGTCCTTAAATAATGCAGCAAATTCCTTAAATAATGCAGCAGAGGCCTTAAATACCGAAGCAGCGTCCTTAAATAATGCAGCAAAGTCCTTAAATAATGCAGAAGAGTCCTTAAATAATGCAACAAAGTCCTTAAATAATGCAGCAGAGTCCTTAAATAAAGCAGCAGAGTGCTTAAATAATGCAGCAGAGTCCTTAAATACCGCAGCAGAGTCATTAAATAATACAGCAGATTCCTTAAATAAAGCAGCAGAGTGCTTAAATACTGCAGCAGAGTCCTTAAATAATGCAGCAAAGTCCTTAAATAATGCAGCAGAGTCCTTAAAGTCCCCAGCAGAGTGATTAAATAATGCAACAAAGTCCTTAATAATGCAGCAGAGTCCTTAAATAATGCAGCAAATTTTTTAAATAATGCAGCAGAATCCTTAAATAATGCAATAAAGTCCTTATCTAATGCAGCAGAGTCCTTAAATACAGCAGCAGCGTCCTTAAATAATGCAACAAAGTCCTTAAATAATGCAGCAGAGTCCTTAAATAATGCAACAAAGTCCTTAAATAATGCAGCAGAGTCCTTAAATAATGCAACAAACTCATTAAATAATGCAGCAAAGTACTTAAATAATGCAGCAAATTCCTTAAATAATGCAGCAGAATCCTTAAATAATGCAATAAAGTCCTTAAATAATGCAGCAGAGTCCTTAAATAATGCAATAAATTCCTTAAATAATGCAGCAGAATCCTTAAATAATGCAGCAAAGTCCTTAAATAATGCAGCAGAGTCCTTAAATAATGCAAAAAATTCCTTAAATAATGCAGCAGAATCCTTAAATAATGCAACAAAGTCCTTAAATAATGCAGCAACGTCCTTAATAATGCAGTAGAGTCCTTAAATAATGCAGCAAATTCCTTAAATAATGCAGCAGAGGCCTTAAATACCGAAGCAGCGTCCTTAAATAATGCAGCAAAGTCCTTAAATAATGCAGAAGAGTCCTTAAATAATGCAACAAAGTCCTTAAATAATGCAGCAGAGTCCTTAAATAAAGCAGCAGAGTGCTTAAATAATGCAGCAGAGTCCTTAAATACCGCAGCAGAGTCATTAAATAATACAGCAGAGTCCTTAAATAAAGCAGCAGAGTGCTTAAATAATGCAGCAGAGTCCTTAAATACCACAGCAGAGTCATTAAATAATACAGCAGAGTCCTTAAATAATGCAGCAAATTCCTTAAATAATGCAGAGTCCTTAAATAATGCACTAAATTCCTTAAATAAAATGCAGCAACGCCCTTAATAATGCAGCTGAGTCCTTAAATAATTCAGCAAAGTCCTTAAATAATGCAGCAGAGTCCTTAAATACCGCAGCAGCGTCCTTAAATAATGCATCAAAGTCCTTAAATAATGCAGCAGAATCCTTAAATAATGCAATAATATCCTTAAATAATGCAGCAACGTCCTTAATAATGCAGCAGAGTCCTTAAATAATACAGCAAAGTCCTTAAATAATGCAGCAGAGGACTTAAATACTGCAGCAGCGTCCTTAAATAATGCAGCAGAGTCCTTAAATAATGCAACAAAGTCCTTAAATAATGCAGCAGAATCCTTAAATAATGCAAAAAATCCCTTAAATAATGCAGAAGAGTACTTAAATAATGCAGAAAAGTCGTTAAATAATGCAGCAGAGTCCTTAAATATTGCAGCATAGTCCTTAAATAATGCAACAAAGTCCTTAAATAATGCAGCAGAGTCCTTAAATTCCGCAGCAGAGTCATTAAATAATGCAACAAAATCCTTAATAATGCAGCAGAGTCCTTAAATAATGCAGCAAATTCCTTAAATAATGCAGCAGAATCCTTAAATAATGCAATAAAGTCCTTATCTAATGCAGCAACGTCCTTAATAATGCAGCAGAGTCCTTAAATAATGCAGCAAAGTACTTAAATAATGCAGCAGAGGCCTTAAATACCGCAGCAGCATACTTAAATAATGCAGCAAAGTCCTTAAATAATGCAGCAGAGTCCTTAAATAATGCAACAAAGTCCTTAAATAATGCAGCAGAGTCCTTAAATAATGCAACAAAGTCCTTAAATAATGCACCAGAGTACTTAAATAATGCAGCAAAGTCCTTAAATAATGCAGCAGAGTCCTTAAATAATGCAACAAAGTCCTTAAATAATGCAGCAGAGTCCTTAAATAATGCAACAAAGTCCTTAAATAATGCAGCAGAGTCCTTAAATAATGCAACAAAGTCCTTAAATAATGCAGCAGAGTCCTTAAATAATGCAGCAAAGTCCTTAAATAATGCAGCAGAGTCCTTAAACAATGCAGAACAGTCCTTAAATAATGCAACAAAGTCCTTAAATAATGCAGCAGAGTCCTTAAATAGTGCAGCAAAGTCCTTAAATAATGCAGCAGAGTCCTTAAACAATGCAGCACAGTCCTTAAATAATGCAGCAAAGTCCTTAAGTAATGCAGCAGAGTCCTTAAATACAGCAGCAGCGTCCTTAAATAATTCAGAAAAGTCCTTAAATAATGCAGCAGAGTCCTTAAATAATCAACAAAGTCCTTAAATAATGCAGCAGAGTCCTTAAATAATGCAACAAAGTCCTTAAATAATGCAGCAGAGTCCTTAAATACTGCAGCAGAGTCCTTAAATAATGCAGCAAAGTCCTTAAATAATGCAGCAGAGTCCTTAAATTCAGCAGCAGAGTCATTAAATAATGCAACAAAGTCCTTAATAATGCAGCAGAGTCCTTAAATAATGCAGCAAATTCCTTAAATAATGCAGCAGAATCCTTAAATAATGCAATAAAGTCCTTATCTAATGCAGCAACGTCCTTAATAATGCAGCAGAGTCCTTAAATAATGCAGCAAAGTACTTAAATAATGCAGCAGAGGCCTTAAATACCGCAGCAGCATACTTAAATAAAGCAGCAAAGTCCTTAAATAATGCAGCAGAGTCCTTAAATAATGCAACAAAGTCCTTAAATAATGCAGCAGAGTCCTTAAATAATGCAACAAAGTCCTTAAATAATGCACCAGAGTACTTAAATAATGCAGCAAAGTCCTTAAATAATGCAGCAGAGTCCTTAAATAATGCAACAAAGTCCTTAAATAATGCAGCAGAGTCGTTAAATAATGCAGCAGAGTCCTTAAATAATGCAACAAAGTCCTTAAATAATGCAGCAGAGTCCTTAAATAATGCAACAAAGTCCTTAAATAATGCAGCAGAGTCCTTAAATAATGCAGCGAAGTCCTTAAATAATGCAGCAGAGTCCTTAAACAATGCAGCACAGTCCTTAAATAATGCAACAAAGTCCTTAAATAATGCAGCAGAGTCCTTTAATAATGCAGCAAAGTCCTTAAATAATGCAGCAGAGTCCTTAAACAATGCAGCACAGTCCTTAAATAATGCAGCAAAGTCATTAAATAATGCAGCAGAGTCCTTAAATACAGCAGCAGCGTCCTTAAATAATTCAGCAAAGTCCTTAAATAATGCAGCAGAGTCCTTAAATAATGCAACAAAGTCCATAAATAATGCAGCAGAGTCCTTAAATAATGCAACAAAGTCCTTAAATAATGCAGCAGAGTCCTTAAATACTGCAGCACAGACCTTAAATAATGCAGCAAAGTCCTTAAATAATGCAGCAGAGTCCTTAAATACTGCATCAGAGACCTTAAATAATGCAGCAGAGTCCTTATATAATGCAGCAGAGTCCTAAAATACCGCAGCAGAGTCCTTAAATAATGCAGCAACATCCTTAAATAATGCAGCAGAGTCCTTAAATACTGCATCAGCGTCCTTAAATAATGCAGCAAAGTCCTTAAATAATGCAGCAAAGTCCTTAAATAATGCAGCCGAGTCCTTAAATACAGCAGCAGAGTCCTTAAATAATTCAGCAAAGTCCTTAAATAATGCAGCAGAGTCCTTAAATAATGCAATAAAGTCCTTATCTAATGCAGCAACGTCCTTAATAATGCAGCAGAGTCCTTAAATAATGCAGCAAAGTACTTAAATAATGCAGCAGAGGCCTTAAATACCGCAGCAGCATACTTAAATAATGCAGCAAAGTCCTTAAATAATGCAGCAGAGTAGTTAAATAATGCAACAAAGTCCTTAAATAATGCAGCAGAGTCCTTAAATAATGCAATAAAGTCCTTAAATAATGCACCAGAGTACTTAAATAATGCAGCAAAGTCCTTAAATAATGCAGCAGAGTCCTTAAATAATGCAACAAAGTCCTTAAATAATGCAGCAGAGTCCTTAAATAATGCAACAAAGTCCTTAAATAATGCAGCAGAGTCCTTAAATAATGCAACAAAGTCCTTAAATATTGCAACAGAGTCCTTAAATAATGCAGCAAAGTCCTTAAATAATGCAGCAGAGTCCTTAAACAATGCAGCACAGTCCTTAAATAATGCAGCAAAGTCCTTAAATAATGCAGCAGAGTCCTTAAATACAGCAGCAGCGTCCTTAAATAATTCAGCAAAGTCCTTAAATAATGCAGCAGAGTCCTTAAATAATGCAACAAAGTCCATAAATAATGCAGCAGAGTCCTTAAATAATGCAACAAAGTCCTTAAATAATGCAGCAGAGTCCTTAAATACTGCAGCACAGACCTTAAATAATGCAGCAAAGTCCTTAAATAATGCAGCAGAGTCCTTAAATAATGCAACAAAGTCCTTAAATATTGCAACAGAGTCCTTAAATAATGCAGCAAAGTCCTTAAATAATGCAGCAGAGTCCTTAAACAATGCAGCACAGTCCTTAAATAATGCAACAAAGTCCTTAAATAATGCAGCAGAGTCCTTAAATAAGGCAGCAAATTCATTAAATAATGCAGCAGAGTCCTTAAATAATGCAACAAAGTCCTTAAATAATGCAGCAGATTCCTTAAATTTCGCAGCAGCGTCCTTAAATAATGCAGCAGAGTCCTAAAATACCGCAGCAGAGTCCTTAATTAATGCAGCAAAGTCCTTAAATAATGCAGCAGAGTGCTTACATAATGCAGCAGAGTCCTTTAATTCCGCAGCAGAGTCATTAAATAATGCAGCAGAGTCCTTAAATAATGCAGCAAATTCATTAAATAATGCACAGAGTCATTAAATAATGCAACAAAGTCCTTAAATAATGCAGCAGAATCCTTAAATAATGCAATAAAGTCCTTATCTAATGCAGCAGAGTCCTTAAATACAGCAGCAGCGTCCTTAAATAATGCAACAAAGTCCTTAAATAATGCAGCAGAGTCCTTAAATAATGCAACAAAGTCCTTAAATAATGCAGCAGAGTCCTTAAATAATGCAACAAACTCATTAAATAATGCAGCAAAGTACTTAAATAATGCAGCAAATTCCTTAAATAATGCAGCAGAATCCTTAAATAATGCAATAAAGTCCTTAAATAATGCAGCAGAGTCCTTAAATAATGCAATAAATTCCTTAAATAATGCAGCAGAATCCTTAAATAATGCAGCAAAGTCCTTAAATAATGCAGAAGAGTCCTTAAATAATGCAAAAAATTCCTTAAATAATGCAGCAGAATCCTTAAATAATGCAACAAAGTCCTTAAATAATGCAGCAACGTCCTTAATAATGCAGCAGAGTCCTTAAATAATGCAGCAAATTCCTTAAATAATGCAGCAGAGGCCTTAAATACCGAAGCAGCGTCCTTAAATAATGCAGCAAAGTCCTTAAATAATGCAGAAGAGTCCTTAAATAATGCAACAAAGTCCTTAAATAATGCAGCAGAGTCCTTAAATAAAGCAGCAGAGTGCTTAAATAATGCAGCAGAGTCCTTAAATACCGCAGCAGAGTCATTAAATAATACAGCAGAGTCCTTAAATAAAGCAGCAGAGTGCTTAAATAATGCAGCAGAGTCCTTAAATACCACAGCAGAGTCATTAAATAATACAGCAGAGTCCTTAAATAATGCAGCAAATTCCTTAAATAATGCAGAGTCCTTAAATAATGCACTAAATTCCTTAAATAAAATGCAGCAACGCCCTTAATAATGCAGCTGAGTCCTTAAATAATTCAGCAAAGTCCTTAAATAATGCAGCAGAGTCGTTAAATACCGCAGCAGCGTCCTTAAATAATGCAACAAAGTCCTTAAATAATGCAGCAGAACCCTTAAATAATGCAACAAAGTCCTTAAATAATGCAGCAGACTCCTTAAATAATGCAACAAACTCCTTAAATAATGCAGCAGAGTACTTAAATAATGCAGCAGAGTACTTAAATAATGCAGCAAATTCCTTAAATAATGCAGCAGAATCCTTAAATAATGCAATAAAATCCTTAAATAATGCAGCAACGTCCTTAATAATGCAGCAGAGTCCTTAAATAATACAGCAAAGTCCTTAAATAATGCAGCAGAGGACTTAAATACTGCAGCAGCGTCCTTAAATAATGGAGCAGAGTCCTTAAATAATGCAACAAAGTCCTTAAATAATGCAGCAGAATCCTTAAATAATGCAAAAAATTCCTTAAATAATGCAGAAGAGTACTTAAATAATGCAGAAAAGTTGTTAAATAATGCAGCAAAGTCCTTAAATAATGCAGCAGAGTCCTTAAACATTGCAGCACAGTCCTTAAATAATGCAACAAAGTCCTTAAATAATGCAGCAGAGTCCTTAAATAATGCAGCAAAGTCCTTAAATAATGCAGCAGAGTCCTTAAACAATGCAACACAGTCCTTAAATAATGCAGCAAAGTCCTTAAATAATGCAGCAGAGTCCTTAAATACAGCAGCAGCGTCCTTAAATAATTCAGCAAAGTCCTTAAATAATGCAGCAGAGTCCTTAAATAATGCAACAAAATCCTTAAATAATGCAGCAGAGTCCTTAAATAATGCAACAAAGTCCTTAAATAATGCAGCAGAGTCCTTAAATACTGCAGCAGAGTCCTTAAATAATGCAGCAAAGTCCTTAAATAATGCAGCAGAGTCCTTAAATTCCGCAGCAGAGTGATTAAATAATGCAACAAAGTCCTTAATAATGCAGCAGAGTCCTTAAATAATGCAGCAAATTCTTTAAATAATGCAGCAGAATCCTTAAATAATGCAATAAAGTCCTTATCTAATGCAGCAACGTCCTTAATAATGCAGCAGAGTCCTTAAATAATGCAGCAAAGTACTTAAATAATGCAGCAGAGGCCTTAAATACCGCAGCAGCATACTTAAATAATGCAGCAAAGTCCTTAAATAATGCAGCAGAGTCCTTAGATAATGCAACACAGTCCTTAAATAATGCAGCAGAGTCCTTAAATAATGCAACAAACTCATTAAATAATGCAGCAAAGTACTTAAATAATGCAGAAAATTCCTTAAATAATGCAGCAGAATCCTTAAATAATGCAATAAAGTCCTTAAATAATGCAGCAGAGTCCTTAAATAATGCAAAAAATTCCTTAAATAATGCAGCAGAATCCTTAATTAATGCAACAAAGTCCTTAAATAATGCAGCAACGTCCTTAATAATGCAGCAGAGTCCTTAAATAATGCAGCAAAGTCCTTAAATAATGCAGCAGAGTCCTTAAATACAGCAGCAGCGTCCTTAAATAATTCAGCAAAGTCCTTAAATAATGCAGCAGAGTCCTTAAATAATGCAACAAAATCCTTAAATAATGCAGCAGAGTCCTTAAATAATGCAACAAAGTCCTTAAATAATGCAGCAGAGTCCTTAAATACTGCAGCAGAGTCCTTAAATAATGCAGCAAAGTCCTTAAATAATGCAGCAGAGTCCTTAAATTCCGCAGCAGAGTGATTAAATAATGCAACAAAGTCCTTAATAATGCAGCAGAGTCCTTAAATAATGCAGCAAATTCTTTAAATAATGCAGCAGAATCCTTAAATAATGCAATAAAGTCCTTATCTAATGCAGCAACGTCCTTAATAATGCAGCAGAGTCCTTAAATAATGCAGCAAAGTACTTAAATAATGCAGCAGAGGCCTTAAATACCGCAGCAGCATACTTAAATAATGCAGCAAAGTCCTTAAATAATGCAGCAGAGTCCTTAGATAATGCAACACAGTCCTTAAATAATGCAGCAGAGTCCTTAAATAATGCAACAAACTCATTAAATAATGCAGCAAAGTACTTAAATAATGCAGAAAATTCCTTAAATAATGCAGCAGAATCCTTAAATAATGCAATAAAGTCCTTAAATAATGCAGCAGAGTCCTTAAATAATGCAAAAAATTCCTTAAATAATGCAGCAGAATCCTTAATTAATGCAACAAAGTCCTTAAATAATGCAGCAACGTCCTTAATAATGCAGCAGAGTCCTTAAATAATGCAGCAAATTCCTTAAATAATGCAGCAGAGGCCTTAAATACCGAAGCAGCGTCCTTAAATAATGCAGCAAAGTCCTTAAATAATGCAGAAGAGTCCTTAAATAATGCAACAAAGTCCTTAAATAATGCAGCAGAGTCCTTAAATAAAGCAGCAGAGTGCTTAAATAATGCAGCAGAGTCCTTAAATACCGCAGCAGAGTCATTAAATAATACAGCAGATTCCTTAAATAAAGCAGCAGAGTGCTTAAATACTGCAGCAGAGTCCTTAAATAATGCAGCAAAGTCCTTAAATAATGCAGCAGAGTCCTTAAAGTCCCCAGCAGAGTGATTAAATAATGCAACAAAGTCCTTAATAATGCAGCAGAGTCCTTAAATAATGCAGCAAATTTTTTAAATAATGCAGCAGAATCCTTAAATAATGCAATAAAGTCCTTATCTAATGCAGCAGAGTCCTT
Organism: Phyllobates terribilis; assembly: GCF_046119375.1. Lineage (NCBI taxonomy): Eukaryota > Metazoa > Chordata > Amphibia > Anura > Dendrobatidae > Phyllobates > Phyllobates terribilis. Next base: position 1,257,152 of record NW_027363029.1, on the reverse strand, counting down.
AAATACAGCAGCAGCATCCTTAAATAATGCAACAAAGTCCTTAAATAATGCAGCAGAGTCCTTAAATAATGCAACAAAGTCCTTAAATAATGCAGCAGAGTCCTTAAATAATGCAACAAACTCATTAAATAATGCAGCAAAGTACTTAAATAATGCAGCAAATTCCTTAAATAATGCAGCAGAATCCTTAAATAATGCAATAAAGTCCTTAAATAATGCAGCAGAGTCCTTAAATAATGCAATAAATTCCTTAAATAATGCAGCAGAATCCTTAAATAATGCAGCAAAGTCCTTAAATAATGCAGCAGAGTCCTTAAATAATGCAAAAAATTCCTTAAATAATGCAGCAGAATCCTTAAATAATGCAACAAAGTCCTTAAATAATGCAGCAACGTCCTTAATAATGCAGTAGAGTCCTTAAATAATGCAGCAAATTCCTTAAATAATGCAGCAGAGGCCTTAAATACCGAAGCAGCGTCCTTAAATAATGCAGCAAAGTCCTTAAATAATGCAGAAGAGTCCTTAAATAATGCAACAAAGTCCTTAAATAATGCAGCAGAGTCCTTAAATAAAGCAGCAGAGTGCTTAAATAATGCAGCAGAGTCCTTAAATACCGCAGCAGAGTGCTTAAATAATGCAGCAGAGTCCTTAAATACCGCAGCAGAGTCATTAAATAATACAGCAGATTCCTTAAATAAAGCAGCAGAGTGCTTAAATAATGCAGCAGAGTCCTTAAATACCGCAGCAGAGTCATTAAATAATACAGCAGAGTCCTTAAATAATGCAGCAAATTCCTTAAATAATGCAGAGTCCTTAAATAATGCACTAAATTCCTTAAATAAAATGCAGCAACGCCCTTAATAATGCAGCTGAGTCCTTAAATAATTCAGCAAAGTCCTTAAATAATGCAGCAGAGTCGTTAAATACCGCAGCAGCGTCCTTAAATAATGCAACAAAGTCCTTAAATAATGCAGCAGAACCCTTAAATAATGCAACAAAGTCCTTAAATAATGCAGCAGACTCCTTAAATAATGCAACAAACTCCTTAAATAATGCAGCAGAGTACTTAAATAATGCAGCAGAGTACTTAAATAATGCAGCAAATTCCTTAAATAATGCAGCAGAATCCTTAAATAATGCAATAAAATCCTTAAATAATGCAGCAACGTCCTTAATAATGCAGCAGAGTCCTTAAATAATACAGCAAAGTCCTTAAATAATGCAGCAGAGGACTTAAATACTGCAGCAGCGTCCTTAAATAATGCAGCAGAGTCCTTAAATAATGCAACAAAGTCCTTAAATAATGCAGCAGAATCCTTAAATAATGCAAAAAATTCCTTAAATAATGCAGAAGAGTACTTAAATAATGCAGAAAAGTTGTTAAATAATGCAGCAAAGTCCTTAAATAATGCAGCAGAGTCCTTAAACATTGCAGCACAGTCCTTAAATAATGCAACAAAGTCCTTAAATAATGCAGCAGAGTCCTTAAATAATGCAGCAAAGTCCTTAAATAATGCAGCAGAGTCCTTAAACAATGCAACACAGTCCTTAAATAATGCAGCAAAGTCCTTAAATAATGCAGCAGAGTCCTTAAATACAGCAGCAGCGTCCTTAAATAATTCAGCAAAGTCCTTAAATAATGCAGCAGAGTCCTTAAATAATGCAACAAAATCCTTAAATAATGCAGCAGAGTCCTTAAATAATGCAACAAAGTCCTTAAATAATGCAGCAGAGTCCTTAAATACTGCAGCAGAGTCCTTAAATAATGCAGCAAAGTCCTTAAATAATGCAGCAGAGTCCTTAAATTCCGCAGCAGAGTGATTAAATAATGCAACAAAGTCCTTAATAATGCAGCAGAGTCCTTAAATAATGCAGCAAATTCTTTAAATAATGCAGCAGAATCCTTAAATAATGCAATAAAGTCCTTATCTAATGCAGCAACGTCCTTAATAATGCAGCAGAGTCCTTAAATAATGCAGCAAAGTACTTAAATAATGCAGCAGAGGCCTTAAATACCGCAGCAGCATACTTAAATAATGCAGCAAAGTCCTTAAATAATGCAGCAGAGTCCTTAGATAATGCAACACAGTCCTTAAATAATGCAGCAGAGTCCTTAAATAATGCAACAAACTCATTAAATAATGCAGCAAAGTACTTAAATAATGCAGAAAATTCCTTAAATAATGCAGCAGAATCCTTAAATAATGCAATAAAGTCCTTAAATAATGCAGCAGAGTCCTTAAATAATGCAAAAAATTCCTTAAATAATGCAGCAGAATCCTTAATTAATGCAACAAAGTCCTTAAATAATGCAGCAACGTCCTTAATAATGCAGCAGAGTCCTTAAATAATGCAGCAAATTCCTTAAATAATGCAGCAGAGGCCTTAAATACCGAAGCAGCGTCCTTAAATAATGCAGCAAAGTCCTTAAATAATGCAGAAGAGTCCTTAAATAATGCAACAAAGTCCTTAAATAATGCAGCAGAGTCCTTAAATAAAGCAGCAGAGTGCTTAAATAATGCAGCAGAGTCCTTAAATACCGCAGCAGAGTCATTAAATAATACAGCAGATTCCTTAAATAAAGCAGCAGAGTGCTTAAATACTGCAGCAGAGTCCTTAAATAATGCAGCAAAGTCCTTAAATAATGCAGCAGAGTCCTTAAAGTCCCCAGCAGAGTGATTAAATAATGCAACAAAGTCCTTAATAATGCAGCAGAGTCCTTAAATAATGCAGCAAATTTTTTAAATAATGCAGCAGAATCCTTAAATAATGCAATAAAGTCCTTATCTAATGCAGCAGAGTCCTTAAATACAGCAGCAGCGTCCTTAAATAATGCAACAAAGTCCTTAAATAATGCAGCAGAGTCCTTAAATAATGCAACAAAGTCCTTAAATAATGCAGCAGAGTCCTTAAATAATGCAACAAACTCATTAAATAATGCAGCAAAGTACTTAAATAATGCAGCAAATTCCTTAAATAATGCAGCAGAATCCTTAAATAATGCAATAAAGTCCTTAAATAATGCAGCAGAGTCCTTAAATAATGCAATAAATTCCTTAAATAATGCAGCAGAATCCTTAAATAATGCAGCAAAGTCCTTAAATAATGCAGCAGAGTCCTTAAATAATGCAAAAAATTCCTTAAATAATGCAGCAGAATCCTTAAATAATGCAACAAAGTCCTTAAATAATGCAGCAACGTCCTTAATAATGCAGTAGAGTCCTTAAATAATGCAGCAAATTCCTTAAATAATGCAGCAGAGGCCTTAAATACCGAAGCAGCGTCCTTAAATAATGCAGCAAAGTCCTTAAATAATGCAGAAGAGTCCTTAAATAATGCAACAAAGTCCTTAAATAATGCAGCAGAGTCCTTAAATAAAGCAGCAGAGTGCTTAAATAATGCAGCAGAGTCCTTAAATACCGCAGCAGAGTCATTAAATAATACAGCAGAGTCCTTAAATAAAGCAGCAGAGTGCTTAAATAATGCAGCAGAGTCCTTAAATACCACAGCAGAGTCATTAAATAATACAGCAGAGTCCTTAAATAATGCAGCAAATTCCTTAAATAATGCAGAGTCCTTAAATAATGCACTAAATTCCTTAAATAAAATGCAGCAACGCCCTTAATAATGCAGCTGAGTCCTTAAATAATTCAGCAAAGTCCTTAAATAATGCAGCAGAGTCCTTAAATACCGCAGCAGCGTCCTTAAATAATGCATCAAAGTCCTTAAATAATGCAGCAGAATCCTTAAATAATGCAATAATATCCTTAAATAATGCAGCAACGTCCTTAATAATGCAGCAGAGTCCTTAAATAATACAGCAAAGTCCTTAAATAATGCAGCAGAGGACTTAAATACTGCAGCAGCGTCCTTAAATAATGCAGCAGAGTCCTTAAATAATGCAACAAAGTCCTTAAATAATGCAGCAGAATCCTTAAATAATGCAAAAAATCCCTTAAATAATGCAGAAGAGTACTTAAATAATGCAGAAAAGTCGTTAAATAATGCAGCAGAGTCCTTAAATATTGCAGCATAGTCCTTAAATAATGCAACAAAGTCCTTAAATAATGCAGCAGAGTCCTTAAATTCCGCAGCAGAGTCATTAAATAATGCAACAAAATCCTTAATAATGCAGCAGAGTCCTTAAATAATGCAGCAAATTCCTTAAATAATGCAGCAGAATCCTTAAATAATGCAATAAAGTCCTTATCTAATGCAGCAACGTCCTTAATAATGCAGCAGAGTCCTTAAATAATGCAGCAAAGTACTTAAATAATGCAGCAGAGGCCTTAAATACCGCAGCAGCATACTTAAATAATGCAGCAAAGTCCTTAAATAATGCAGCAGAGTCCTTAAATAATGCAACAAAGTCCTTAAATAATGCAGCAGAGTCCTTAAATAATGCAACAAAGTCCTTAAATAATGCACCAGAGTACTTAAATAATGCAGCAAAGTCCTTAAATAATGCAGCAGAGTCCTTAAATAATGCAACAAAGTCCTTAAATAATGCAGCAGAGTCCTTAAATAATGCAACAAAGTCCTTAAATAATGCAGCAGAGTCCTTAAATAATGCAACAAAGTCCTTAAATAATGCAGCAGAGTCCTTAAATAATGCAGCAAAGTCCTTAAATAATGCAGCAGAGTCCTTAAACAATGCAGAACAGTCCTTAAATAATGCAACAAAGTCCTTAAATAATGCAGCAGAGTCCTTAAATAGTGCAGCAAAGTCCTTAAATAATGCAGCAGAGTCCTTAAACAATGCAGCACAGTCCTTAAATAATGCAGCAAAGTCCTTAAGTAATGCAGCAGAGTCCTTAAATACAGCAGCAGCGTCCTTAAATAATTCAGAAAAGTCCTTAAATAATGCAGCAGAGTCCTTAAATAATCAACAAAGTCCTTAAATAATGCAGCAGAGTCCTTAAATAATGCAACAAAGTCCTTAAATAATGCAGCAGAGTCCTTAAATACTGCAGCAGAGTCCTTAAATAATGCAGCAAAGTCCTTAAATAATGCAGCAGAGTCCTTAAATTCAGCAGCAGAGTCATTAAATAATGCAACAAAGTCCTTAATAATGCAGCAGAGTCCTTAAATAATGCAGCAAATTCCTTAAATAATGCAGCAGAATCCTTAAATAATGCAATAAAGTCCTTATCTAATGCAGCAACGTCCTTAATAATGCAGCAGAGTCCTTAAATAATGCAGCAAAGTACTTAAATAATGCAGCAGAGGCCTTAAATACCGCAGCAGCATACTTAAATAAAGCAGCAAAGTCCTTAAATAATGCAGCAGAGTCCTTAAATAATGCAACAAAGTCCTTAAATAATGCAGCAGAGTCCTTAAATAATGCAACAAAGTCCTTAAATAATGCACCAGAGTACTTAAATAATGCAGCAAAGTCCTTAAATAATGCAGCAGAGTCCTTAAATAATGCAACAAAGTCCTTAAATAATGCAGCAGAGTCGTTAAATAATGCAGCAGAGTCCTTAAATAATGCAACAAAGTCCTTAAATAATGCAGCAGAGTCCTTAAATAATGCAACAAAGTCCTTAAATAATGCAGCAGAGTCCTTAAATAATGCAGCGAAGTCCTTAAATAATGCAGCAGAGTCCTTAAACAATGCAGCACAGTCCTTAAATAATGCAACAAAGTCCTTAAATAATGCAGCAGAGTCCTTTAATAATGCAGCAAAGTCCTTAAATAATGCAGCAGAGTCCTTAAACAATGCAGCACAGTCCTTAAATAATGCAGCAAAGTCATTAAATAATGCAGCAGAGTCCTTAAATACAGCAGCAGCGTCCTTAAATAATTCAGCAAAGTCCTTAAATAATGCAGCAGAGTCCTTAAATAATGCAACAAAGTCCATAAATAATGCAGCAGAGTCCTTAAATAATGCAACAAAGTCCTTAAATAATGCAGCAGAGTCCTTAAATACTGCAGCACAGACCTTAAATAATGCAGCAAAGTCCTTAAATAATGCAGCAGAGTCCTTAAATACTGCATCAGAGACCTTAAATAATGCAGCAGAGTCCTTATATAATGCAGCAGAGTCCTAAAATACCGCAGCAGAGTCCTTAAATAATGCAGCAACATCCTTAAATAATGCAGCAGAGTCCTTAAATACTGCATCAGCGTCCTTAAATAATGCAGCAAAGTCCTTAAATAATGCAGCAAAGTCCTTAAATAATGCAGCCGAGTCCTTAAATACAGCAGCAGAGTCCTTAAATAATTCAGCAAAGTCCTTAAATAATGCAGCAGAGTCCTTAAATAATGCAATAAAGTCCTTATCTAATGCAGCAACGTCCTTAATAATGCAGCAGAGTCCTTAAATAATGCAGCAAAGTACTTAAATAATGCAGCAGAGGCCTTAAATACCGCAGCAGCATACTTAAATAATGCAGCAAAGTCCTTAAATAATGCAGCAGAGTAGTTAAATAATGCAACAAAGTCCTTAAATAATGCAGCAGAGTCCTTAAATAATGCAATAAAGTCCTTAAATAATGCACCAGAGTACTTAAATAATGCAGCAAAGTCCTTAAATAATGCAGCAGAGTCCTTAAATAATGCAACAAAGTCCTTAAATAATGCAGCAGACTCCTTAAATAATGCAACAAAGTCCTTAAATAATGCAGCAGAGTCCTTAAATAATGCAACAAAGTCCTTAAATATTGCAACAGAGTCCTTAAATAATGCAGCAAAGTCCTTAAATAATGCAGCAGAGTCCTTAAACAATGCAGCACAGTCCTTAAATAATGCAGCAAAGTCCTTAAATAATGCAGCAGAGTCCTTAAATACAGCAGCAGCGTCCTTAAATAATTCAGCAAAGTCCTTAAATAATGCAGCAGAGTCCTTAAATAATGCAACAAAGTCCATAAATAATGCAGCAGAGTCCTTAAATAATGCAACAAAGTCCTTAAATAATGCAGCAGAGTCCTTAAATACTGCAGCACAGACCTTAAATAATGCAGCAAAGTCCTTAAATAATGCAGCAGAGTCCTTAAATAATGCAACAAAGTCCTTAAATATTGCAACAGAGTCCTTAAATAATGCAGCAAAGTCCTTAAATAATGCAGCAGAGTCCTTAAACAATGCAGCACAGTCCTTAAATAATGCAACAAAGTCCTTAAATAATGCAGCAGAGTCCTTACATAAGGCAGCAAATTCATTAAATAATGCAGCAGAGTCCTTAAATAATGCAACAAAGTCCTTAAATAATGCAGCAGATTCCTTAAATTTCGCAGCAGCGTCCTTAAATAATGCAGCAGAGTCCTAAAATACCGCAGCAGAGTCCTTAATTAATGCAGCAAAGTCCTTAAATAATGCAGCAGAGTGCTTACATAATGCAGCAGAGTCCTTTAATTCCGCAGCAGAGTCATTAAATAATGCAGCAGAGTCCTTAAATAATGCAGCAAATTCATTAAATAATGCACAGAGTCATTAAATAATGCAACAAAGTCCTTAAATAATGCAGCAGAATCCTTAAATAATGCAATAAAGTCCTTATCTAATGCAGCAGAGTCCTTAAATACAGCAGCAGCGTCCTTAAATAATGCAACAAAGTCCTTAAATAATGCAGCAGAGTCCTTAAATAATGCAACAAAGTCCTTAAATAATGCAGCAGAGTCCTTAAATAATGCAACAAACTCATTAAATAATGCAGCAAAGTACTTAAATAATGCAGCAAATTCCTTAAATAATGCAGCAGAATCCTTAAATAATGCAATAAAGTCCTTAAATAATGCAGCAGAGTCCTTAAATAATGCAATAAATTCCTTAAATAATGCAGCAGAATCCTTAAATAATGCAGCAAAGTCCTTAAATAATGCAGAAGAGTCCTTAAATAATGCAAAAAATTCCTTAAATAATGCAGCAGAATCCTTAAATAATGCAACAAAGTCCTTAAATAATGCAGCAACGTCCTTAATAATGCAGCAGAGTCCTTAAATAATGCAGCAAATTCCTTAAATAATGCAGCAGAGGCCTTAAATACCGAAGCAGCGTCCTTAAATAATGCAGCAAAGTCCTTAAATAATGCAGAAGAGTCCTTAAATAATGCAACAAAGTCCTTAAATAATGCAGCAGAGTCCTTAAATAAAGCAGCAGAGTGCTTAAATAATGCAGCAGAGTCCTTAAATACCGCAGCAGAGTCATTAAATAATACAGCAGAGTCCTTAAATAAAGCAGCAGAGTGCTTAAATAATGCAGCAGAGTCCTTAAATACCACAGCAGAGTCATTAAATAATACAGCAGAGTCCTTAAATAATGCAGCAAATTCCTTAAATAATGCAGAGTCCTTAAATAATGCACTAAATTCCTTAAATAAAATGCAGCAACGCCCTTAATAATGCAGCTGAGTCCTTAAATAATTCAGCAAAGTCCTTAAATAATGCAGCAGAGTCCTTAAATACCGCAGCAGCGTCCTTAAATAATGCAACAAAGTCCTTAAATAATGCAGCAGAACCCTTAAATAATGCAATAAAATCCTTAAATAATGCAGCAACGTCCTTAATAATGCAGCAGAGTCCTTAAATAATACAGCAAAGTCCTTAAATAATGCAGCAGAGGACTTAAATACTGCAGCAGCGTCCTTAAATAATGCAGCAGAGTCCTTAAATAATGCAACAAAGTCCTTAAATAATGCAGCAGAATCCTTAAATAATGCAAAAAATTCCTTAAATAATGCAGAAGAGTACTTAAATAATGCAGAAAAGTCGTTAAATAATGCAGCAGAGTCCTTAAATATTGCAGCATAGTCCTTAAATAATGCAACAAAGTCCTTAAATAATGCAGCAGAGTCCTTAAATTCCGCAGCAGAGTCATTAAATAATGCAACAAAGTCCTTAATAATGCAGCAGAGTCCTTAAATAATGCAGCAAATTCCTTAAATAATGCAGCAGAATCCTTAAATAATGCAATAAAGTCCTTATCTAATGCAGCAACGTCCTTAATAATGCAGCAGAGTCCTTAAATAATGCAGCAAAGTACTTAAATAATGCAGCAGAGGCCTTAAATACCGCAGCAGCATACTTAAATAATGCAGCAAAGTCCTTAAATAATGCAGCAGAGTCCTTAAATAATGCAACAAAGTCCTTAAATAATGCAGCAGAGTCCTTAAATAATGCAACAAAGTCCTTAAATAATGCACCAGAGTACTTAAATAATGCAGCAAAGTCCTTAAATAATGCAGCAGAGTCCTTAAATAATGCAACAAAGTCCTTAAATAATGCAGCAGAGTCCTTAAATAATGCAACAAAGTCCTTAAATAATGCAGCAGAGTCCTTAAATAATGCAACAAAGTCCTTAAATAATGCAGCAGAGTCCTTAAATAATGCAGCAAAGTCCTTAAATAATGCAGCAGAGTCCTTAAACAATGCAGAACAGTCCTTAAATAATGCAACAAAGTCCTTAAATAATGCAGCAGAGTCCTTAAATAGTGCAGCAAAGTCCTTAAATAATGCAGCAGAGTCCTTAAACAATGCAGCACAGTCCTTAAATAATGCAGCAAAGTCCTTAAGTAATGCAGCAGAGTCCTTAAATACAGCAGCAGCGTCCTTAAATAATTCAGCAAAGTCCTTAAATAATGCAGCAGAGTCCTTAAATAATCAACAAAGTCCTTAAATAATGCAGCAGAGTCCTTAAATAATGCAACAAAGTCCTTAAATAATGCAGCAGAGTCCTTAAACACTGCAGCAGAGTCCTTAAATAATGCAGCAAAGTCCTTAAATAATGCAGCAGAGTCCTTAAATTCAGCAGCAGAGTCATTAAATAATGCAACAAAGTCCTTAATAATGCAGCAGAGTCCTTAAATAATGCAGCAAATTCCTTAAATAATGCAGCAGAATCCTTAAATAATGCAATAAAGTCCTTATCTAATGCAGCAACGTCCTTAATAATGCAGCAGAGTCCTTAAATAATGCAGCAAAGTACTTAAATAATGCAGCAGAGGCCTTAAATACCGCAGCAGCATACTTAAATAAAGCATCAAAGTCCTTAAATAATGCAGCAGAGTCCTTAAATAATGCAACAAAGTCCTTAAATAATGCAGCAGAGTCCTTAAATAATGCAACAAAGTCCTTAAATAATGCACCAGAGTACTTAAATAATGCAGCAAAGTCCTTAAATAATGCAGCAGAGTCCTTAAATACAGCAGCAGCGTCCTTAAATAATTCAGCAAAGTCCTTAAATAATGCAGCAGAGTCCTTAAATAATGCAACAAAGTCCATAAATAATGCAGCAGAGTCCTTAAATAATGCAACAAAGTCCTTAAATAATGCAGCAGAGTCCTTAAATACTGCAGCACAGACCTTAAATAATGCAGCAAAGTCCTTAAATAATGCAGCAGAGTCCTTAAATACTGCATCAGAGACCTTAAATAATGCAGCAGAGTCCTTATATAATGCAGCAGAGTCCTAAAATACCGCAGCAGAGTCCTTAAATAATGCAGCAACATCCTTAAATAATGCAGCAGAGTCCTTAAATACTGCATCCGCGTCCTTAAATAATGCAGCAAAGTCCTTAAATAATGCAGCAAAGTCCTTAAATAATGCAGCCGAGTCCTTAAATACAGCAGCAGAGTCCTTAAATAATTCAGCAAAGTCCTTAAATAATGCAGCAGAGTCCTTAAATAATGCAATAAAGTCCTTATCTAATGCAGCAACGTCCTTAATAATGCAGCAGAGTCCTTAAATAATGCAGCAAAGTACTTAAATAATGCAGCAGAGGCCTTAAATACCGCAGCAGCATACTTAAATAATGCAGCAAAGTCCTTAAATAATGCAGCAGAGTCCTTAAATAATGCAACAAAGTCCTTAAATAATGCAGCAGAGTCCTTAAATAATGCAATAAAGTCCTTAAATAATGCACCAGAGTACTTAAATAATGCAGCAAAGTCCTTAAATAATGCAGCAGAGTCCTTAAATAATGCAACAAAGTCCTTAAATAATGCAGCAGAGTCCTTAAATACTGCATCAGAGACCTTAAATAATGCTGCAGAGTCCTTATATAATGCAGCAGAGTCCTAAAATACCGCAGCAGAGTCCTTAAATAATGCAGCAGAGTCCTTAAATAATGCAGCAAATTCATTAAATAATGCAGCAGAGTCCTTAAATAATGCAACAAAGTCCTTAAATAATGCAACAGATTCCTTAAATTTCGCAGCAGCGTCCTTAAATAATGCATCAAAGTCCTTAAATAATGCAGCAGAGTCCTTAAATACCACAGCAGAGTCATTAAATAATGCAGCAGAGTCCTGAAATAATGCAGCATATTCCTTAAATAATGCAGCAGAGTCCTTAAATAATGCAATAAAGACCTTAAATAATGCAGCAGAGTCCTTAAATAATGCAGCAACGTCCTTAATAATGCAGCTGAGTCCTTAAATAATGCAGCAACATCCTTAAATAATGCAGCAGAGTCCTTAAATACTGCATCAGCATCCTTAAATAATGCAACAAAGTCCTTAAATAATGCAGCAAAGTCCTTAAATAATGCAGCAGAGCCCTTAAATACAGCAGCAGAGTCCTTAAATAATTCAGCAAAGTCCTTAAATAATGCAGCAGAGTCCTTAAATAATGCAGCAAAGTCCTTAAATAATGCAGCAGAGTCCTTAAATAATGCAGCAACGTCCTTAATAATGCAGCTGAGTCCTTAAATAATGCAGCAACATCCTTAAATAATGCAGCAGAGTCCTTAAATACTGCATCAGCGTCCTTAAATAATGCAACAAAGTCCTTAAATAATGCAGCAAAGTCCTTAAATAATGCAGCAGAGTCCTTAAATACAGCAGCAGAGTCCTTAAATAATTCAGCAAAGTCCTTAAATAATGCAGCAGAGTCCTTAAATAATGCAATAAAGTCCTTATCTAATGCAGCAACGTCCTTAATAATGCAGCAGAGTCCTTAAATAATGCAGCAAAGTACTTAAATAATGCAGCAGAGGCCTTAAATACCGCAGCAGCATACTTAAATAATGCAGCAAAGTCCTTAAATAATGCAGCAGAGTCCTTAAATAATGCAACAAAGTCCTTAAATAATGCAGCAGAGTCCTTAAATAATGCAATAAAGTCCTTAAATAATGCACCAGAGTACTTAAATAATGCAGCAAAGTCCTTAAATAATGCAGCAGAGTCCTTAAATAATGCAACAAAGTCCTTAAATAATGCAGCAGAGTCCTTAAATAATGCAGCAGAGTCCTTAAATAATGCAACAAAGTCCTTAAATAATGCAGCAGAGTCCTTAAATAATGCAACAAAGTCCTTAAATATTGCAACAGAGTCCTTAAATAATGCAGCAAAGTCCTTAAATAATGCAGCAGAGTCCTTAAATAAAGCAGCAGAGTGCTTAAATAATGCAGCAGAGTCCTTAAATACCGCAGCAGAGTCATTAAATAATACAGCAGAGTCCTTAAATAAAGCAGCAGAGTGCTTAAATAATGCAGCAGAGTCCTTAAATACCACAGCAGAGTCATTAAATAATACAGCAGAGTCCTTAAATAATGCAGCAAATTCCTTAAATAATGCAGAGTCCTTAAATAATGCACTAAATTCCTTAAATAAAATGCAGCAACGCCCTTAATAATGCAGCTGAGTCCTTAAATAATTCAGCAAAGTCCTTAAATAATGCAGCAGAGTCCTTAAATACCGCAGCAGCGTCCTTAAATAATGCATCAAAGTCCTTAAATAATGCAGCAGAATCCTTAAATAATGCAATAATATCCTTAAATAATGCAGCAACGTCCTTAATAATGCAGCAGAGTCCTTAAATAATACAGCAAAGTCCTTAAATAATGCAGCAGAGGACTTAAATACTGCAGCAGCGTCCTTAAATAATGCAGCAGAGTCCTTAAATAATGCAACAAAGTCCTTAAATAATGCAGCAGAATCCTTAAATAATGCAAAAAATCCCTTAAATAATGCAGAAGAGTACTTAAATAATGCAGAAAAGTCGTTAAATAATGCAGCAGAGTCCTTAAATATTGCAGCATAGTCCTTAAATAATGCAACAAAGTCCTTAAATAATGCAGCAGAGTCCTTAAATTCCGCAGCAGAGTCATTAAATAATGCAACAAAATCCTTAATAATGCAGCAGAGTCCTTAAATAATGCAGCAAATTCCTTAAATAATGCAGCAGAATCCTTAAATAATGCAATAAAGTCCTTATCTAATGCAGCAACGTCCTTAATAATGCAGCAGAGTCCTTAAATAATGCAGCAAAGTACTTAAATAATGCAGCAGAGGCCTTAAATACCGCAGCAGCATACTTAAATAATGCAGCAAAGTCCTTAAATAATGCAGCAGAGTCCTTAAATAATGCAACAAAGTCCTTAAATAATGCAGCAGAGTCCTTAAATAATGCAACAAAGTCCTTAAATAATGCACCAGAGTACTTAAATAATGCAGCAAAGTCCTTAAATAATGCAGCAGAGTCCTTAAATAATGCAACAAAGTCCTTAAATAATGCAGCAGAGTCCTTAAATAATGCAACAAAGTCCTTAAATAATGCAGCAGAGTCCTTAAATAATGCAACAAAGTCCTTAAATAATGCAGCAGAGTCCTTAAATAATGCAGCAAAGTCCTTAAATAATGCAGCAGAGTCCTTAAACAATGCAGAACAGTCCTTAAATAATGCAACAAAGTCCTTAAATAATGCAGCAGAGTCCTTAAATAGTGCAGCAAAGTCCTTAAATAATGCAGCAGAGTCCTTAAACAATGCAGCACAGTCCTTAAATAATGCAGCAAAGTCCTTAAGTAATGCAGCAGAGTCCTTAAATACAGCAGCAGCGTCCTTAAATAATTCAGCAAAGTCCTTAAATAATGCAGCAGAGTCCTTAAATAATCAACAAAGTCCTTAAATAATGCAGCAGAGTCCTTAAATAATGCAACAAAGTCCTTAAATAATGCAGCAGAGTCCTTAAATACTGCAGCAGAGTCCTTAAATAATGCAGCAAAGTCCTTAAATAATGCAGCAGAGTCCTTAAATTCAGCAGCAGAGTCATTAAATAATGCAACAAAGTCCTTAATAATGCAGCAGAGTCCTTAAATAATGCAGCAAATTCCTTAAATAATGCAGCAGAATCCTTAAATAATGCAATAAAGTCCTTATCTAATGCAGCAACGTCCTTAATAATGCAGCAGAGTCCTTAAATAATGCAGCAAAGTACTTAAATAATGCAGCAGAGGCCTTAAATACCGCAGCAGCATACTTAAATAAAGCAGCAAAGTCCTTAAATAATGCAGCAGAGTCCTTAAATAATGCAACAAAGTCCTTAAATAATGCAGCAGAGTCCTTAAATAATGCAACAAAGTCCTTAAATAATGCACCAGAGTACTTAAATAATGCAGCAAAGTCCTTAAATAATGCAGCAGAGTCCTTAAATAATGCAACAAAGTCCTTAAATAATGCAGCAGAGTCGTTAAATAATGCAGCAGAGTCCTTAAATAATGCAACAAAGTCCTTAAATAATGCAGCAGAGTCCTTAAATAATGCAACAAAGTCCTTAAATAATGCAGCAGAGTCCTTAAATAATGCAGCGAAGTCCTTAAATAATGCAGCAGAGTCCTTAAACAATGCAGCACAGTCCTTAAATAATGCAACAAAGTCCTTAAATAATGCAGCAGAGTCCTTTAATAATGCAGCAAAGTCCTTAAATAATGCAGCAGAGTCCTTAAACAATGCAGCACAGTCCTTAAATAATGCAGCAAAGTCATTAAATAATGCAGCAGAGTCCTTAAATACAGCAGCAGCGTCCTTAAATAATTCAGCAAAGTCCTTAAATAATGCAGCAGAGTCCTTAAATAATGCAACAAAGTCCATAAATAATGCAGCAGAGTCCTTAAATAATGCAACAAAGTCCTTAAATAATGCAGCAGAGTCCTTAAATACTGCAGCACAGACCTTAAATAATGCAGCAAAGTCCTTAAATAATGCAGCAGAGTCCTTAAATACTGCATCAGAGACCTTAAATAATGCAGCAGAGTCCTTATATAATGCAGCAGAGTCCTAAAATACCGCAGCAGAGTCCTTAAATAATGCAGCAACATCCTTAAATAATGCAGCAGAGTCCTTAAATAATGCAGCAAAGTCCTTAAATAATGCAGCAAAGTCCTTAAATAATGCAGCCGAGTCCTTAAATACAGCAGCAGAGTCCTTAAATAATTCAGCAAAGTCCTTAAATAATGCAGCAGAGTCCTTAAATAATGCAATAAAGTCCTTATCTAATGCAGCAACGTCCTTAATAATGCAGCAGAGTCCTTAAATAATGCAGCAAAGTACTTAAATAATGCAGCAGAGGCCTTAAATACCGCAGCAGCATACTTAAATAATGCAGCAAAGTCCTTAAATAATGCAGCAGAGTCCTTAAATAATGCAACAAAGTCCTTAAATAATGCAGCAGAGTCCTTAAATAATGCAATAAAGTCCTTAAATAATGCACCAGAGTACTTAAATAATGCAGCAAAGTCCTTAAATAATGCAGCAGAGTCCTTAAATAATGCAACAAAGTCCTTAAATAATGCAGCAGAGTCCTTAAATAATGCAACAAAGTCCTTAAATAATGCAGCAGAGTCCTTAAATAATGCAACAAAGTCCTTAAATATTGCAACAGAGTCCTTAAATAATGCAGCAAAGTCCTTAAATAATGCAGCAGAGTCCTTAAACAATGCAGCACAGTCCTTAAATAATGCAGCAAAGTCCTTAAATAATGCAGCAGAGTCCTTAAATACAGCAGCAGCGTCCTTAAATAATTCAGCAAAGTCCTTAAATAATGCAGCAGAGTCCTTAAATAATGCAACAAAGTCCATAAATAATGCAGCAGAGTCCTTAAATAATGCAACAAAGTCCTTAAATAATGCAGCAGAGTCCTTAAATACTGCAGCACAGACCTTAAATAATGCAGCAAAGTCCTTAAATAATGCAGCAGAGTCCTTAAATACTGCATCAGAGACCTTAAATAATGCTGCAGAGTCCTTATATAATGCAGCAGAGTCCTAAAATACCGCAGCAGAGTCCTTAAATAATGCAGCAGAGTCCTTAAATAATGCAGCAAATTCATTAAATAATGCAGCAGAGTCCTTAAATAATGCAACAAAGTCCTTAAATAATGCAACAGATTCCTTAAATTTCGCAGCAGCGTCCTTAAATAATGCATCAAAGTCCTTAAATAATGCAGCAGAGTCCTTAAATACCACAGCAGAGTCATTAAATAATGCAGCAGAGTCCTGAAATAATGCAGCATATTCCTTAAATAATGCAGCAGAGTCCTTAAATAATGCAATAAAGTCCTTAAATAATGCAGCAGAGTCCTTAAATAATGCAGCAACGTCCTTAATAATGCAGCTGAGTCCTTAAATAATGCAGCAACATCCTTAAATAATGCAGCAGAGTCCTTAAATACTGCATCAGCATCCTTAAATAATGCAACAAAGTCCTTAAATAATGCAGCAAAGTCCTTAAATAATGCAGCAGAGCCCTTAAATACAGCAGCAGAGTCCTTAAATAATTCAGCAAAGTCCTTAAATAATGCAGCAAAGTCCTTAAATAATGCAGCAGAGTCCTTAAATAATGCAGCAACGTCCTTAATAATGCAGCTGAGTCCTTAAATAATGCAGCAACATCCTTAAATAATGCAGCAGAGTCCTTAAATACTGCATCAGCGTCCTTAAATAATGCAACAAAGTCCTTAAATAATGCAGCAAAGTCCTTAAATAATGCAGCAGAGTCCTTAAATACAGCAGCAGAGTCCTTAAATAATTCAGCAAAGTCCTTAAATAATGCAGCAGAGTCCTTAAATAATGCAATAAAGTCCTTATCTAATGCAGCAACGTCCTTAATAATGCAGCAGAGTCCTTAAATAATGCAGCAAAGTACTTAAATAATGCAGCAGAGGCCTTAAATACCGCAGCAGCATACTTAAATAATGCAGCAAAGTCCTTAAATAATGCAGCAGAGTCCTTAAATAATGCAACAAAGTCCTTAAATAATGCAGCAGAGTCCTTAAATAATGCAATAAAGTCCTTAAATAATGCACCAGAGTACTTAAATAATGCAGCAAAGTCCTTAAATAATGCAGCAGAGTCCTTAAATAATGCAACAAAGTCCTTAAATAATGCAGCAGAGTCCTTAAATAATGCAGCAGAGTCCTTAAATAATGCAACAAAGTCCTTAAATAATGCAGCAGAGTCCTTAAATAATGCAACAAAGTCCTTAAATATTGCAACAGAGTCCTTAAATAATGCAGCAAAGTCCTTAAATAATGCAGCAGAGTCCTTAAACAATGCAGCACAGTCCTTAAATAATGCAACAAAGTCCTTAAATAATGCAGCAGAGTCCTTAAATAAGGCAGCAAATTCATTAAATAATGCAGCAGAGTCCTTAAATAATGCAACAAAGTCCTTAAATAATGCAGCAGATTCCTTAAATTTCGCAGCAGCGTCCTTAAATAATGCAGCAGAGTCCTAAAATACCGCAGCAGAGTCCTTAATTAATGCAGCAAAGTCCTTAAATAATGCAGCAGAGTGCTTACATAATGCAGCAGAGTCCTTTAATTCCGCAGCAGAGTCATTAAATAATGCAGCAGAGTCCTTAAATAATGCAGCAAATTCATTAAATAATGCACAGAGTCATTAAATAATGCAACAAAGTCCTTAAATAATGCAGCAGAATCCTTAAATAATGCAATAAAGTCCTTATCTAATGCAGCAGAGTCCTTAAATACAGCAGCAGCGTCCTTAAATAATGCAACAAAGTCCTTAAATAATGCAGCAGAGTCCTTAAATAATGCAACAAAGTCCTTAAATAATGCAGCAGAGTCCTTAAATAATGCAACAAACTCATTAAATAATGCAGCAAAGTACTTAAATAATGCAGCAAATTCCTTAAATAATGCAGCAGAATCCTTAAATAATGCAATAAAGTCCTTAAATAATGCAGCAGAGTCCTTAAATAATGCAATAAATTCCTTAAATAATGCAGCAGAATCCTTAAATAATGCAGCAAAGTCCTTAAATAATGCAGAAGAGTCCTTAAATAATGCAAAAAATTCCTTAAATAATGCAGCAGAATCCTTAAATAATGCAACAAAGTCCTTAAATAATGCAGCAACGTCCTTAATAATGCAGCAGAGTCCTTAAATAATGCAGCAAATTCCTTAAATAATGCAGCAGAGGCCTTAAATACCGAAGCAGCGTCCTTAAATAATGCAGCAAAGTCCTTAAATAATGCAGAAGAGTCCTTAAATAATGCAACAAAGTCCTTAAATAATGCAGCAGAGTCCTTAAATAAAGCAGCAGAGTGCTTAAATAATGCAGCAGAGTCCTTAAATACCGCAGCAGAGTCATTAAATAATACAGCAGAGTCCTTAAATAAAGCAGCAGAGTGCTTAAATAATGCAGCAGAGTCCTTAAATACCACAGCAGAGTCATTAAATAATACAGCAGAGTCCTTAAATAATGCAGCAAATTCCTTAAATAATGCAGAGTCCTTAAATAATGCACTAAATTCCTTAAATAAAATGCAGCAACGCCCTTAATAATGCAGCTGAGTCCTTAAATAATTCAGCAAAGTCCTTAAATATTGCAGCAGAGTCCTTAAATACCGCAGCAGCGTCCTTAAATAATGCAACAAAGTCCTTAAATAATGCAGCAGAACCCTTAAATAATGCAATAAAATCCTTAAATAATGCAGCAACGTCCTTAATAATGCAGCAGAGTCCTTAAATAATACAGCAAAGTCCTTAAATAATGCAGCAGAGGACTTAAATACTGCAGCAGCGTCCTTAAATAATGCAGCAGAGTCCTTAAATAATGCAACAAAGTCCTTAAATAATGCAGCAGAATCCTTAAATAATGCAAAAAATTCCTTAAATAATGCAGAAGAGTACTTAAATAATGCAGAAAAGTCGTTAAATAATGCAGCAGAGTCCTTAAATATTGCAGCATAGTCCTTAAATAATGCAACAAAGTCCTTAAATAATGCAGCAGAGTCCTTAAATTCCGCAGCAGAGTCATTAAATAATGCAACAAAGTCCTTAATAATGCAGCAGAGTCCTTAAATAATGCAGCAAATTCCTTAAATAATGCAGCAGAATCCTTAAATAATGCAATAAAGTCCTTATCTAATGCAGCAACGTCCTTAATAATGCAGCAGAGTCCTTAAATAATGCAGCAAAGTACTTAAATAATGCAGCAGAGGCCTTAAATACCGCAGCAGCATACTTAAATAATGCAGCAAAGTCCTTAAATAATGCAGCAGAGTCCTTAAATAATGCAACAAAGTCCTTAAATAATGCAGCAGAGTCCTTAAATAATGCAACAAAGTCCTTAAATAATGCACCAGAGTACTTAAATAATGCAGCAAAGTCCTTAAATAATGCAGCAGAGTCCTTAAATAATGCAACAAAGTCCTTAAATAATGCAGCAGAGTCCTTAAATAATGCAACAAAGTCCTTAAATAATGCAGCAGAGTCCTTAAATAATGCAACAAAGTCCTTAAATAATGCAGCAGAGTCCTTAAATAATGCAGCAAAGTCCTTAAATAATGCAGCAGAGTCCTTAAACAATGCAGAACAGTCCTTAAATAATGCAACAAAGTCCTTAAATAATGCAGCAGAGTCCTTAAATAGTGCAGCAAAGTCCTTAAATAATGCAGCAGAGTCCTTAAACAATGCAGCACAGTCCTTAAATAATGCAGCAAAGTCCTTAAGTAATGCAGCAGAGTCCTTAAATACAGCAGCAGCGTCCTTAAATAATTCAGCAAAGTCCTTAAATAATGCAGCAGAGTCCTTAAATAATCAACAAAGTCCTTAAATAATGCAGCAGAGTCCTTAAATAATGCAACAAAGTCCTTAAATAATGCAGCAGAGTCCTTAAACACTGCAGCAGAGTCCTTAAATAATGCAGCAAAGTCCTTAAATAATGCAGCAGAGTCCTTAAATTCAGCAGCAGAGTCATTAAATAATGCAACAAAGTCCTTAATAATGCAGCAGAGTCCTTAAATAATGCAGCAAATTCCTTAAATAATGCAGCAGAATCCTTAAATAATGCAATAAAGTCCTTATCTAATGCAGCAACGTCCTTAATAATGCAGCAGAGTCCTTAAATAATGCAGCAAAGTACTTAAATAATGCAGCAGAGGCCTTAAATACCGCAGCAGCATACTTAAATAAAGCATCAAAGTCCTTAAATAATGCAGCAGAGTCCTTAAATAATGCAACAAAGTCCTTAAATAATGCAGCAGAGTCCTTAAATAATGCAACAAAGTCCTTAAATAATGCACCAGAGTACTT
This sequence comes from Phyllobates terribilis, assembly GCF_046119375.1. Taxonomy (NCBI): domain Eukaryota; kingdom Metazoa; phylum Chordata; class Amphibia; order Anura; family Dendrobatidae; genus Phyllobates; species Phyllobates terribilis. The sequence goes on along the minus strand of NW_027363029.1, from coordinate 1,236,878 downwards.
AAATAATGCAGCAGCGTCCTTAAATAATGCAGCAGAGTCCTTAAATAATGCAACAAAGTCCTTAAATAATGCAGCAGAATCCTTAAATAATGCAAAAAATTCCTTAAATAATGCAGAAGAGTACTTAAATAATGCAGAAAAGTCGTTAAATAATGCAGCAGAGTCCTTAAATATTGCAGCATAGTCCTTAAATAATGCAACAAAGTCCTTAAATAATGCAGCAGAGTCCTTAAATTCCGCAGCAGAGTCATTAAATAATGCAACAAAGTCCTTAATAATGCAGCAGAGTCCTTAAATAATGCAGCAAATTCCTTAAATAATGCAGCAGAATCCTTAAATAATGCAATAAAGTCCTTATCTAATGCAGCAACGTCCTTAATAATGCAGCAGAGTCCTTAAATAATGCAGCAAAGTACTTAAATAATGCAGCAGAGGCCTTAAATACCGCAGCAGCATACTTAAATAATGCAGCAAAGTCCTTAAATAATGCAGCAGAGTCCTTAAATAATGCAACAAAGTCCTTAAATAATGCAGCAGAGTCCTTAAATAATGCAACAAAGTCCTTAAATAATGCACCAGAGTACTTAAATAATGCAGCAAAGTCCTTAAATAATGCAGCAGAGTCCTTAAATAATGCAACAAAGTCCTTAAATAATGCAGCAGAGTCCTTAAATAATGCAACAAAGTCCTTAAATAATGCAGCAGAGTCCTTAAATAATGCAACAAAGTCCTTAAATAATGCAGCAGAGTCCTTAAATAATGCAGCAAAGTCCTTAAATAATGCAGCAGAGTCCTTAAACAATGCAGAACAGTCCTTAAATAATGCAACAAAGTCCTTAAATAATGCAGCAGAGTCCTTAAATAGTGCAGCAAAGTCCTTAAATAATGCAGCAGAGTCCTTAAACAATGCAGCACAGTCCTTAAATAATGCAGCAAAGTCCTTAAGTAATGCAGCAGAGTCCTTAAATACAGCAGCAGCGTCCTTAAATAATTCAGCAAAGTCCTTAAATAATGCAGCAGAGTCCTTAAATAATCAACAAAGTCCTTAAATAATGCAGCAGAGTCCTTAAATAATGCAACAAAGTCCTTAAATAATGCAGCAGAGTCCTTAAACACTGCAGCAGAGTCCTTAAATAATGCAGCAAAGTCCTTAAATAATGCAGCAGAGTCCTTAAATTCAGCAGCAGAGTCATTAAATAATGCAACAAAGTCCTTAATAATGCAGCAGAGTCCTTAAATAATGCAGCAAATTCCTTAAATAATGCAGCAGAATCCTTAAATAATGCAATAAAGTCCTTATCTAATGCAGCAACGTCCTTAATAATGCAGCAGAGTCCTTAAATAATGCAGCAAAGTACTTAAATAATGCAGCAGAGGCCTTAAATACCGCAGCAGCATACTTAAATAAAGCATCAAAGTCCTTAAATAATGCAGCAGAGTCCTTAAATAATGCAACAAAGTCCTTAAATAATGCAGCAGAGTCCTTAAATAATGCAACAAAGTCCTTAAATAATGCACCAGAGTACTTAAATAATGCAGCAAAGTCCTTAAATAATGCAGCAGAGTCCTTAAATAATGCAACAAAGTCCTTAAATAATGCAGCAGAGTCCTTAAATAATGCAGCAGAGTCCTTAAATAATGCAACAAAGTCCTTAAATAATGCAGCAGAGTCCTTAAATAATGCAACAACGTCCTTAAATAATGCAGCAGAGTCCTTAAATAATGCAGCGAAGTCCTTAAATAATGCAGCAGAGTCCTTAAACAATGCAGCACAGTCCTTAAATAATGCAACAAAGTCCTTAAATAATGCAGCAGAGTCCTTTAATAATGCAGCAAAGTCCTTAAATAATGCAGCAGAGTCCTTAAACAATGCAGCACAGTCCTTAAATAATGCAGCAAAGTCCTTAAATAATGCAGCAGAGTCCTTAAATACAGCAGCAGCGTCCTTAAATAATTCAGCAAAGTCCTTAAATAATGCAGCAGAGTCCTTAAATAATGCAACAAAGTCCATAAATAATGCAGCAGAGTCCTTAAATAATGCAACAAAGTCCTTAAATAATGCAGCAGAGTCCTTAAATACTGCAGCACAGACCTTAAATAATGCAGCAAAGTCCTTAAATAATGCAGCAGAGTCCTTAAATACTGCATCAGAGACCTTAAATAATGCTGCAGAGTCCTTATATAATGCAGCAGAGTCCTAAAATACCGCAGCAGAGTCCTTAAATAATGCAGCAGAGTCCTTAAATAATGCAGCAAATTCATTAAATAATGCAGCAGAGTCCTTAAATAATGCAACAAAGTCCTTAAATAATGCAACAGATTCCTTAAATTTCGCAGCAGCGTCCTTAAATAATGCATCAAAGTCCTTAAATAATGCAGCAGAGTCCTTAAATACCACAGCAGAGTCATTAAATAATGCAGCAGAGTCCTGAAATAATGCAGCATATTCCTTAAATAATGCAGCAGAGTCCTTAAATAATGCAATAAAGTCCTTAAATAATGCAGCAGAGTCCTTAAATAATGCAGCAACGTCCTTAATAATGCAGCTGAGTCCTTAAATAATGCAGCAACATCCTTAAATAATGCAGCAGAGTCCTTAAATACTGCATCAGCATCCTTAAATAATGCAACAAAGTCCTTAAATAATGCAGCAAAGTCCTTAAATAATGCAGCAGAGCCCTTAAATACAGCAGCAGAGTCCTTAAATAATTCAGCAAAGTCCTTAAATAATGCAGCAGAGTCCTTAAATAATGCAGCAAAGTCCTTAAATAATGCAGCAGAGTCCTTAAATAATGCAGCAACGTCCTTAATAATGCAGCTGAGTCCTTAAATAATGCAGCAACATCCTTAAATAATGCAGCAGAGTCCTTAAATACTGCATCAGCGTCCTTAAATAATGCAACAAAGTCCTTAAATAATGCAGCAAAGTCCTTAAATAATGCAGCAGAGTCCTTAAATACAGCAGCAGAGTCCTTAAATAATTCAGCAAAGTCCTTAAATAATGCAGCAGAGTCCTTAAATAATGCAATAAAGTCCTTATCTAATGCAGCAACGTCCTTAATAATGCAGCAGAGTCCTTAAATAATGCAATAAAGTCCTTAAATAATGCACCAGAGTACTTAAATAATGCAGCAAAGTCCTTAAATAATGCAGCAGAGTCCTTAAATAATGCAACAAAGTCCTTAAATAATGCAGCAGAGTCCTTAAATAATGCAGCAGAGTCCTTAAATAATGCAACAAAGTCCTTAAATAATGCAGCAGAGTCCTTAAATAATGCAACAAAGTCCTTAAATATTGCAACAGAGTCCTTAAATAATGCAGCAAAGTCCTTAAATAATGCAGCAGAGTCCTTAAACAATGCAGCACAGTCCTTAAATAATGCAACAAAGTCCTTAAATGATGCAGCAGAGTCCTTAAATAAGGCAGCAAATTCATTAAATAATGCAGCAGAGTCCTTAAATAATGCAACAAAGTCCTTAAATAATGCAGCAGATTCCTTAAATTTCGCAGCAGCGTCCTTAAATAATGCAGCAGAGTCCTAAAATACCGCAGCAGAGTCCTTAATTAATGCAGCAAAGTCCTTAAATAATGCAGCAGAGTGCTTACATAATGCAGCAGAGTCCTTTAATTCCGCAGCAGAGTCATTAAATAATGCAGCAGAGTCCTTAAATAATGCAGCAAATTCATTAAATAATGCACAGAGTCATTAAATAATGCAACAAAGTCCTTAAATAATGCAGCAGAATCCTTAAATAATGCAATAAAGTCCTTATCTAATGCAGCAGAGTCCTTAAATACAGCAGCAGCGTCCTTAAATAATGCAACAAAGTCCTTAAATAATGCAGCAGAGTCCTTAAATAATGCAACAAAGTCCTTAAATAATGCAGCAGAGTCCTTAAATAATGCAACAAACTCATTAAATAATGCAGCAAAGTACTTAAATAATGCAGCAAATTCCTTAAATAATGCAGCAGAATCCTTAAATAATGCAATAAAGTCCTTAAATAATGCAGCAGAGTCCTTAAATAATGCAATAAATTCCTTAAATAATGCAGCAGAATCCTTAAATAATGCAGCAAAGTCCTTAAATAATGCAGAAGAGTCCTTAAATAATGCAAAAAATTCCTTAAATAATGCAGCAGAATCCTTAAATAATGCAACAAAGTCCTTAAATAATGCAGCAACGTCCTTAATAATGCAGCAGAGTCCTTAAATAATGCAGCAAATTCCTTAAATAATGCAGCAGAGGCCTTAAATACCGAAGCAGCGTCCTTAAATAATGCAGCAAAGTCCTTAAATAATGCAGAAGAGTCCTTAAATAATGCAACAATGTCCTTAAATAATGCAGCAGAGTCCTTAAATAAAGCAGCAGAGTGCTTAAATAATGCAGCAGAGTCCTTAAATACCGCAGCAGAGTCATTAAATAATACAGCAGAGTCCTTAAATAAAGCAGCAGAGTGCTTAAATAATGCAGCAGAGTCCTTAAATACCACAGCAGAGTCATTAAATAATACAGCAGAGTCCTTAAATAATGCAGCAAATTCCTTAAATAATGCAGAGTCCTTAAATAATGCACTAAATTCCTTAAATAAAATGCAGCAACGCCCTTAATAATGCAGCTGAGTCCTTAAATAATTCAGCAAAGTCCTTAAATAATGCAGCAGAGTCCTTAAATACCGCAGCAGCGTCCTTAAATAATGCATCAAAGTCCTTAAATAATGCAGCAGAATCCTTAAATAATGCAATAAAATCCTTAAATAATGCAGCAACGTCCTTAATAATGCAGCAGAGTCCTTAAATAATACAGCAAAGTCCTTAAATAATGCAGCAGAGGACTTAAATACTGCAGCAGCGTCCTTAAATAATGCAGCAGAGTCCTTAAATAATGCAACAAAGTCCTTAAATAATGCAGCAGAATCCTTAAATAATGCAAAAAATTCCTTAAATAATGCAGAAGAGTACTTAAATAATGCAGAAAAGTCGTTAAATAATGCAGCAGAGTCCTTAAATATTGCAGCATAGTCCTTAAATAATGCAACAAAGTCCTTAAATAATGCAGCAGAGTCCTTAAATTCCGCAGCAGAGTCATTAAATAATGCAACAAAGTCCTTAATAATGCAGCAGAGTCCTTAAATAATGCAGCAAATTCCTTAAATAATGCAGCAGAATCCTTAAATAATGCAATAAAGTCCTTATCTAATGCAGCAACGTCCTTAATAATGCAGCAGAGTCCTTAAATAATGCAGCAAAGTACTTAAATAATGCAGCAGAGGCCTTAAATACCGCAGCAGCATACTTAAATAATGCAGCAAAGTCCTTAAATAATGCAGCAGAGTCCTTAAATAATGCAACAAAGTCCTTAAATAATGCAGCAGAGTCCTTAAATAATGCAACAAAGTCCTTAAATAATGCACCAGAGTACTTAAATAATGCAGCAAAGTCCTTAAATAATGCAGCAGAGTCCTTAAATAATGCAACAAAGTCCTTAAATAATGCAACAAAGTCCTTAAATAATGCAGCAGAGTCCTTAAATAATGCAACAAAGTCCTTAAATAATGCAGCAGAGTCCTTAAATAATGCAGCAAAGTCCTTAAATAATGCAGCAGAGTCCTTAAACAATGCAGAACAGTCCTTAAATAATGCAACAAAGTCCTTAAATAATGCAGCAGAGTCCTTAAATAGTGCAGCAAAGTCCTTAAATAATGCAGCAGAGTCCTTAAACAATGCAGCACAGTCCTTAAATAATGCAGCAAAGTCCTTAAGTAATGCAGCAGAGTCCTTAAATACAGCAGCAGCGTCCTTAAATAATTCAGCAAAGTCCTTAAATAATGCAGCAGAGTCCTTAAATAATCAACAAAGTCCTTAAATAATGCAGCAGAGTCCTTAAATAATGCAACAAAGTCCTTAAATAATGCAGCAGAGTCCTTAAACACTGCAGCAGAGTCCTTAAATAATGCAGCAAAGTCCTTAAATAATGCAGCAGAGTCCTTAAATTCAGCAGCAGAGTCATTAAATAATGCAACAAAGTCCTTAATAATGCAGCAGAGTCCTTAAATAATGCAGCAAATTCCTTAAATAATGCAGCAGAATCCTTAAATAATGCAATAAAGTCCTTATCTAATGCAGCAACGTCCTTAATAATGCAGCAGAGTCCTTAAATAATGCAGCAAAGTACTTAAATAATGCAGCAGAGGCCTTAAATACCGCAGCAGCATACTTAAATAAAGCATCAAAGTCCTTAAATAATGCAGCAGAGTCCTTAAATAATGCAACAAAGTCCTTAAATAATGCAGCAGAGTCCTTAAATAATGCAACAAAGTCCTTAAATAATGCACCAGAGTACTTAAATAATGCAGCAAAGTCCTTAAATAATGCAGCAGAGTCCTTAAATAATGCAACAAAGTCCATAAATAATGCAGCAGAGTCCTTAAATAATGCAACAAAGTCCTTAAATAATGCAGCAGAGTCCTTAAATACTGCAGCACAGACCTTAAATAATGCAGCAAAGTCCTTAAATAATGCAGCAGAGTCCTTAAATACTGCATCAGAGACCTTAAATAATGCTGCAGAGTCCTTATATAATGCAGCAGAGTCCTAAAATACCGCAGCAGAGTCCTTAAATAATGCAGCAGAGTCCTTAAATAATGCAGCAAATTCATTAAATAATGCAGCAGAGTCCTTAAATAATGCAACAAAGTCCTTAAATAATGCAACAGATTCCTTAAATTTCGCAGCAGCGTCCTTAAATAATGCATCAAAGTCCTTAAATAATGCAGCAGAGTCCTTAAATACCACAGCAGAGTCATTAAATAATGCAGCAGAGTCCTGAAATAATGCAGCATATTCCTTAAATAATGCAGCAGAGTCCTTAAATAATGCAATAAAGTCCTTAAATAATGCAGCAGAGTCCTTAAATAATGCAGCAACGTCCTTAATAATGCAGCTGAGTCCTTAAATAATGCAGCAACATCCTTAAATAATGCAGCAGAGTCCTTAAATACTGCATCAGCATCCTTAAATAATGCAACAAAGTCCTTAAATAATGCAGCAAAGTCCTTAAATAATGCAGCAGAGCCCTTAAATACAGCAGCAGAGTCCTTAAATAATTCAGCAAAGTCCTTAAATAATGCAGCAGAGTCCTTAAATAATGCAGCAAAGTCCTTAAATAATGCAGCAGAGTCCTTAAATAATGCAGCAACGTCCTTAATAATGCAGCTGAGTCCTTAAATAATGCAGCAACATCCTTAAATAATGCAGCAGAGTCCTTAAATACTGCATCAGCGTCCTTAAATAATGCAACAAAGTCCTTAAATAATGCAGCAAAGTCCTTAAATAATGCAGCAGAGTCCTTAAATACAGCAGCAGAGTCCTTAAATAATTCAGCAAAGTCCTTAAATAATGCAGCAGAGTCCTTAAATAATGCAATAAAGTCCTTATCTAATGCAGCAACGTCCTTAATAATGCAGCAGAGTCCTTAAATAATGCAATAAAGTCCTTAAATAATGCACCAGAGTACTTAAATAATGCAGCAAAGTCCTTAAATAATGCAGCAGAGTCCTTAAATAATGCAACAAAGTCCTTAAATAATGCAGCAGAGTCCTTAAATAATGCAGCAGAGTCCTTAAATAATGCAACAAAGTCCTTAAATAATGCAGCAGAGTCCTTAAATAATGCAACAAAGTCCTTAAATATTGCAACAGAGTCCTTAAATAATGCAGCAAAGTCCTTAAATAATGCAGCAGAGTCCTTAAACAATGCAGCACAGTCCTTAAATAATGCAACAAAGTCCTTAAATAATGCAGCAGAGTCCTTAAATAAGGCAGCAAATTCATTAAATAATGCAGCAGAGTCCTTAAATAATGCAACAAAGTCCTTAAATAATGCAGCAGATTCCTTAAATTTCGCAGCAGCGTCCTTAAATAATGCAGCAGAGTCCTAAAATACCGCAGCAGAGTCCTTAATTAATGCAGCAAAGTCCTTAAATAATGCAGCAGAGTGCTTACATAATGCAGCAGAGTCCTTTAATTCCGCAGCAGAGTCATTAAATAATGCAGCAGAGTCCTTAAATAATGCAGCAAATTCATTAAATAATGCACAGAGTCATTAAATAATGCAACAAAGTCCTTAAATAATGCAGCAGAATCCTTAAATAATGCAATAAAGTCCTTATCTAATGCAGCAGAGTCCTTAAATACAGCAGCAGCGTCCTTAAATAATGCAACAAAGTCCTTAAATAATGCAGCAGAGTCCTTAAATAATGCAACAAAGTCCTTAAATAATGCAGCAGAGTCCTTAAATAATGCAACAAACTCATTAAATAATGCAGCAAAGTACTTAAATAATGCAGCAAATTCCTTAAATAATGCAGCAGAATCCTTAAATAATGCAATAAAGTCCTTAAATAATGCAGCAGAGTCCTTAAATAATGCAATAAATTCCTTAAATAATGCAGCAGAATCCTTAAATAATGCAGCAAAGTCCTTAAATAATGCAGAAGAGTCCTTAAATAATGCAAAAAATTCCTTAAATAATGCAGCAGAATCCTTAAATAATGCAACAAAGTCCTTAAATAATGCAGCAACGTCCTTAATAATGCAGCAGAGTCCTTAAATAATGCAGCAAATTCCTTAAATAATGCAGCAGAGGCCTTAAATACCGAAGCAGCGTCCTTAAATAATGCAGCAAAGTCCTTAAATAATGCAGAAGAGTCCTTAAATAATGCAACAAAGTCCTTAAATAATGCAGCAGAGTCCTTAAATAAAGCAGCAGAGTGCTTAAATAATGCAGCAGAGTCCTTAAATACCGCAGCAGAGTCATTAAATAATACAGCAGAGTCCTTAAATAAAGCAGCAGAGTGCTTAAATAATGCAGCAGAGTCCTTAAATACCACAGCAGAGTCATTAAATAATACAGCAGAGTCCTTAAATAATGCAGCAAATTCCTTAAATAATGCAGAGTCCTTAAATAATGCACTAAATTCCTTAAATAAAATGCAGCAACGCCCTTAATAATGCAGCTGAGTCCTTAAATAATTCAGCAAAGTCCTTAAATAATGCAGCAGAGTCCTTAAATACCGCAGCAGCGTCCTTAAATAATGCATCAAAGTCCTTAAATAATGCAGCAGAATCCTTAAATAATGCAATAAAATCCTTAAATAATGCAGCAACGTCCTTAATAATGCAGCAGAGTCCTTAAATAATACAGCAAAGTCCTTAAATAATGCAGCAGAGGACTTAAATACTGCAGCAGCGTCCTTAAATAATGCAGCAGAGTCCTTAAATAATGCAACAAAGTCCTTAAATAATGCAGCAGAATCCTTAAATAATGCAAAAAATTCCTTAAATAATGCAGAAGAGTACTTAAATAATGCAGAAAAGTCGTTAAATAATGCAGCAGAGTCCTTAAATATTGCAGCATAGTCCTTAAATAATGCAACAAAGTCCTTAAATAATGCAGCAGAGTCCTTAAATTCCGCAGCAGAGTCATTAAATAATGCAACAAAGTCCTTAATAATGCAGCAGAGTCCTTAAATAATGCAGCAAATTCCTTAAATAATGCAGCAGAATCCTTAAATAATGCAATAAAGTCCTTATCTAATGCAGCAACGTCCTTAATAATGCAGCAGAGTCCTTAAATAATGCAGCAAAGTACTTAAATAATGCAGCAGAGGCCTTAAATACCGCAGCAGCATACTTAAATAATGCAGCAAAGTCCTTAAATAATGCAGCAGAGTCCTTAAATAATGCAACAAAGTCCTTAAATAATGCAGCAGAGTCCTTAAATAATGCAACAAAGTCCTTAAATAATGCACCAGAGTACTTAAATAATGCAGCAAAGTCCTTAAATAATGCAGCAGAGTCCTTAAATAATGCAACAAAGTCCTTAAATAATGCAGCAGAGTCCTTAAATAATGCAACAAAGTCCTTAAATAATGCAGCAGAGTCCTTAAATAATGCAACAAAGTCCTTAAATAATGCAGCAGAGTCCTTAAATAATGCAGCAAAGTCCTTAAATAATGCAGCAGAGTCCTTAAACAATGCAGAACAGTCCTTAAATAATGCAACAAAGTCCTTAAATAATGCAGCAGAGTCCTTAAATAGTGCAGCAAAGTCCTTAAATAATGCAGCAGAGTCCTTAAACAATGCAGCACAGTCCTTAAATAATGCAGCAAAGTCCTTAAGTAATGCAGCAGAGTCCTTAAATACAGCAGCAGCGTCCTTAAATAATTCAGCAAAGTCCTTAAATAATGCAGCAGAGTCCTTAAATAATCAACAAAGTCCTTAAATAATGCAGCAGAGTCCTTAAATAATGCAACAAAGTCCTTAAATAATGCAGCAGAGTCCTTAAACACTGCAGCAGAGTCCTTAAATAATGCAGCAAAGTCCTTAAATAATGCAGCAGAGTCCTTAAATTCAGCAGCAGAGTCATTAAATAATGCAACAAAGTCCTTAATAATGCAGCAGAGTCCTTAAATAATGCAGCAAATTCCTTAAATAATGCAGCAGAATCCTTAAATAATGCAATAAAGTCCTTATCTAATGCAGCAACGTCCTTAATAATGCAGCAGAGTCCTTAAATAATGCAGCAAAGTACTTAAATAATGCAGCAGAGGCCTTAAATACCGCAGCAGCATACTTAAATAAAGCAGCAAAGTCCTTAAATAATGCAGCAGAGTCCTTAAATAATGCAACAAAGTCCTTAAATAATGCAGCAGAGTCCTTAAATAATGCAACAAAGTCCTTAAATAATGCACCAGAGTACTTAAATAATGCAGCAAAGTCCTTAAATAATGCAGCAGAGTCCTTAAATAATGCAACAAAGTCCTTAAATAATGCAGCAGAGTCCTTAAATAATGCAGCAGAGTCCTTAAATAATGCAACAAAGTCCTTAAATAATGCAGCAGAGTCCTTAAATAATGCAACAAAGTCCTTAAATAATGCAGCAGAGTCCTTAAATAATGCAGCGAAGTCCTTAAATAATGCAGCAGAGTCCTTAAACAATGCAGCACAGTCCTTAAATAATGCAACAAAGTCCTTAAATAATGCAGCAGAGTCCTTTAATAATGCAGCAAAGTCCTTAAATAATGCAGCAGAGTCCTTAAATAATGCAGCAAAGTACTTAAATAATGCAGCAGAGGCCTTAAATACCGCAGCAGCATACTTAAATAAAGCAGCAAAGTCCTTAAATAATGCAGCAGAGTCCTTAAATAATGCAACAAAGTCCTTAAATAATGCAGCAGAGTCCTTAAATAATGCAACAAAGTCCATAAATAATGCAGCAGAGTCCTTAAATAATGCAACAAAGTCCTTAAATAATGCAGCAGAGTCCTTAAATACTGCAGCACAGACCTTAAATAATGCAGCAAAGTCCTTAAATAATGCAGCAGAGTCCTTAAATACTGCATCAGAGACCTTAAATAATGCTGCAGAGTCCTTATATAATGCAGCAGAGTCCTAAAATACCGCAGCAGAGTCCTTAAATAATGCAGCAGAGTCCTTAAATAATGCAGCAAATTCATTAAATAATGCAGCAGAGTCCTTAAATAATGCAACAAAGTCCTTAAATAATGCAACAGATTCCTTAAATTTCGCAGCAGCGTCCTTAAATAATGCATCAAAGTCCTTAAATAATGCAGCAGAGTCCTTAAATACCACAGCAGAGTCATTAAATAATGCAGCAGAGTCCTGAAATAATGCAATAAAGTCCTTAAATAATGCAGCAGAGTCCTTAAATAATGCAGCAACGTCCTTAATAATGCAGCTGAGTCCTTAAATAATGCAGCAACATCCTTAAATAATGCAGCAGAGTCCTTAAATACTGCATCAGCATCCTTAAATAATGCAACAAAGTCCTTAAATAATGCAGCAAAGTCCTTAAATAATGCAGCAGAGCCCTTAAATACAGCAGCAGAGTCCTTAAATAATTCAGCAAAGTCCTTAAATAATGCAGCAGAGTCCTTAAATAATGCAGCAAAGTCCTTAAATAATGCAGCAGAGTCCTTAAATAATGCAGCAACGTCCTTAATAATGCAGCTGAGTCCTTAAATAATGCAGCAACATCCTTAAATAATGCAGCAGAGTCCTTAAATACTGCATCAGCGTCCTTAAATAATGCAACAAAGTCCTTAAATAATGCAGCAAAGTCCTTAAATAATGCAGCAGAGTCCTTAAATACAGCAGCAGAGTCCTTAAATAATTCAGCAAAGTCCTTAAATAATGCAGCAGAGTCCTTAAATAATGCAATAAAGTCCTTATCTAATGCAGCAACGTCCTTAATAATGCAGCAGAGTCCTTAAATAATGCAGCAAAGTACTTAAATAATGCAGCAGAGGCCTTAAATACCGCAGCAGCATACTTAAATAATGCAGCAAAGTCCTTAAATAATGCAGCAGAGTCCTTAAATAATGCAACAAAGTCCTTAAATAATGCAGCAGAGTCCTTAAATAATGCAATAAAGTCCTTAAATAATGCACCAGAGTACTTAAATAATGCAGCAAAGTCCTTAAATAATGCAGCAGAGTCCTTAAATAATGCAACAAAGACCTTAAATAATGCAGCAGAGTCCTTAAATAATGCAGCAGAGTCCTTAAATAATGCAACAAAGTCCTTAAATAATGCAGCAGAGTCCTTAAATAATGCAACAAAGTCCTTAAATATTGCAACAGAGTCCTTAAATAATGCAGCAAAGTCCTTAAATAATGCAGCAGAGTCCTTAAACAATGCAGCACAGTCCTTAAATAATGCAACAAAGTCCTTAAATAATGCAGCAGAGTCCTTAAATAAGGCAGCAAATTCATTAAATAATGCAGCAGAGTCCTTAAATAATGCAACAAAGTCCTTAAATAATGCAGCAGATTCCTTAAAATTCGCAGCAGCGTCCTTAAATAATGCAGCAGAGTCCTAAAATACCGCAGCAGAGTCCTTAATTAATGCAGCAAAGTCCTTAAATAATGCAGCAGAGTGCTTACATAATGCAGCAGAGTCCTTTAATTCCGCAGCAGAGTCATTAAATAATGCAGCAGAGTCCTTAAATAATGCAGCAAATTCATTAAATAATGCACAGAGTCATTAAATAATGCAACAAAGTCCTTAAATAATGCAGCAGAGTGCTTAAATAATGCAACAAAGTCCTTAAATAATGCAGCAGAGTCCTTAAATAATGCAACAAACTCATTAAATAATGCAGCAAAGTACTTAAATAATGCAGCAAATTCCTTAAATAAGGCAGCAGAATCCTTAAATAATGCAATAAAGTCCTTAAATAATGCAGCAGAGTCCTTAAATAATGCAAAAAATTCCTTAAATAATGCAGCAGAATCCTTAAATAATGCAACAAAGTCCTTAAATAATGCAGCAACGTCCTTAATAATGCAGCAGATTCCTTAAATAATGCAGCAAATTCCTTAAATAATGCAGCAGAGGCCTTAAATACCGAAGCAGCGTCCTTAAATAATGCAGCAAAGTCCTTAAATAATGCAGAAGAGTCCTTAAATAATGCAACAAAGTCCTTAAATAATGCAGCAGAGTCCTTAAATAAAGCAGCAGAGTGCTTAAATAATGCAGCAGAGTCCTTAAATACCGCAGCAGAGTCATTAAATAATACAGCAGATTCCTTAAATAAAGCAGCAGAGTGCTTAAATAATGCAGCAGAGTCCTTAAATACCGCAGCAGAGTCATTAAATAATACAGCAGAGTCCTTAAATAATGCAGCAAATTCCTTAAATAATGCAGAGTCCTTAAATAATGCACTAAATTCCTTAAATAAAATGCAGCAACGCCCTTAATAATGCAGCTGAGTCCTTAAATAATTCAGCAAAGTCCTTAAATAATGCAGCAGAGTCCTTAAATACCGCAGCAGCGTCCTTAAATAATGCAACAAAGTCCTTAAATAATGCAGCAGAACCCTTAAATAATGCAACAAAGTCCTTAAATAATGCAGCAGACTCCTTAAATAATGCAACAAACTCCTTAAATAATGCAGCAGAGTACTTAAATAATGCAGCAGAGTACTTAAATAATGCAGCAAATTCCTTAAATAATGCAGCAGAATCCTTAAATAATGCAATAAAATCCTTAAATAATGCAGCAACGTCCTTAATAATGCAGCAGAGTCCTTAAATAATACAGCAAAGTCCTTAAATAATGCAGCAGAGGACTTAAATACTGCAGCAGCGTCCTTAAATAATGCAGCAGAGTCCTTAAATAATGCAGAAGAGTCCTTAAATAATTCAACAAAGTCCTTAAATAATGCAGCAGAGTCCTTAAATAATGCAGCAAGGTCCTTAAATAATGCAGCAGAGTCCTTAAACAATGCAACACAGTCCTTAAATAATGCAGCAAAGTCCTTAAATAATGCAGCAGAGTCCTTAAATACAGCAGCAGCGTCCTTAAATAATTCAGCAAAGTCCTTAAATAATGCAGCAGAGTCCTTAAATAATGCAACAAAGTCCTTAAATAATGCAGCAGAGTCCTTAAATAATGCAACAAAGTCCTTAAATAATGCAGCAGAGTCCTTAAATACTGCAGCAGAGTCCTTAAATAATGCAGAAAAGTCCTTAAATAATGCAGCAGAGTCCTTAAAGTCCCCAGCAGAGTGATTAAATAATGCAACAAAGTCTTTAATAATGCAGCAGAGTCCTTAAATAATGCAGCAAATTTTTTAAATAATGCAGCAGAATCCTTAAATAATGCAATAAAGTCCTTATCTAATGCAGCAGAGTCCTTAAATACAGCAGCAGCGTCCTTAAATAATGCAACAAAGTCCTTAAATAATGCAGCAGAGTCCTTAAATAATGCAACAAAGTCCTTAAATAATGCAGCAGAGTCCTTAAATAATGCAACAAACTCATTAAATAATGCAGCAAAGTACTTAAATAATGCAGCAGAATCCTTAAATAATGCAATAAAGTCCTTAAATAATGCAGCAGAGTCCTTAAATAATGCAATAAATTCCTTAAATAATGCAGCAGAATCCTTAAATAATGCAGCAAAGTCCTTAAATAATGCAGCAGAGTCCTTAAATAATGCAAAAAATTCCTTAAATAATGCAGCAGAATCCTTAAATAATGCAACAAAGTCCTTAAATAATGCAGCAACGTCCTTAATAATGCAGCAGAGTCCTTAAATAATGCAGCAAATTCCTTAAATAATGCAGCAGAGGCCTTAAATACCGAAGCAGCGTCCTTAAATAATGCAGCAAAGTCCTTAAATAATGCAGAAGAGTCCTTAAATAATGCAGCAAAGTCCTTAAATAATGCAGCAGAGTCCTTAAATAAAGCAGCAGAGTGCTTAAATAATGCAGCAGAGTCCTTAAATACCGCAGCAGAGTCATTAAATAATACAGCAGAGTCCTTAAATAAAGCAGCAGAGTGCTTAAATAATGCAGCAGAGTCCTTAAATACCACAGCAGAGTCATTAAATAATACAGCAGAGTCCTTAAATAATGCAGCAAATTCCTTAAATAATGCAGAGTCCTTAAATAATGCACTAAATTCCTTAAATAAAATGCAGCAACGCCCTTAATAATGCAGCTGAGTCCTTAAATAATTCAGCAAAGTCCTTAAATAATGCAGCAGAGTCCTTAAATACCGCAGCAGCGTCCTTAAATAATGCATCAAAGTCCTTAAATAATGCAGCAGAATCCTTAAATAATGCAATAAAATCCTTAAATAATGCAGCAACGTCCTTAATAATGCAGCAGAGTCCTTAAATAATACAGCAGAGGACTTAAATACTGCAGCAGCGTCCTTAAATAATGCAGCAGAGTCCTTAAATAATGCAACAAAGTCCTTAAATAATGCAGCAGAATCCTTAAATAATGCAAAAAATTCCTTAAATAATGCAGAAGAGTACTTAAATAATGCAGAAAAGTCGTTAAATAATGCAGCAGAGTCCTTAAATATTGCAGCATAGTCCTTAAATAATGCAACAAAGTCCTTAAATAATGCAGCAGAGTCCTTAAATTCCGCAGCAGAGTCATTAAATAATGCAACAAAGTCCTTAATAATGCAGCAGAGTCCTTAAATAATGCAGCAAATTCCTTAAATAATGCAGCAAAGTACTTAAATAATGCAGCAGAGGCCTTAAATACCGCAGCAGCATACTTAAATAATGCAGCAAAGTCCTTAAATAATGCAGCAGAGTCCTTAAATAATGCAACAAAGTCCTTAAATAATGCAGCAGAGTCCTTAAATAATGCAACAAAGTCCTTAAATAATGCACCAGAGTACTTAAATAATGCAGCAAAGTCCTTAAATAATGCAGCAGAGTCCTTAAATAATGCAACAAAGTCCTTAAATAATGCAGCAGAGTCCTTAAATAATGCAACAAAGTCCTTAAATAATGCAGCAGAGTCCTTAAATAATGCAACAAAGTCCTTAAATAATGCAGCAGAGTCCTTAAATAATGCAGCAAAGTCCTTAAATAATGCAGCAGAGTCCTTAAACAATGCAGAACAGTCCTTAAATAATGCAACAAAGTCCTTAAATAATGCAGCAGAGTCCTTAAATAGTGCAGCAAAGTCCTTAAATAATGCAGCAGAGTCCTTAAACAATGCAGCACAGTCCTTAAATAATGCAGCAAAGTCCTTAAGTAATGCAGCAGAGTCCTTAAATACTGCAGCAGAGTCCTTAAATAATGCAGCAAAGTCCTTAAATAATGCAGCAGAGTCCTTAAATTCAGCAGCAGAGTCATTAAATAATGCAACAAAGTCCTTAATAATGCAGCAGAGTCCTTAAATAATGCAGCAAATTCCTTAAATAATGCAGCAGAATCCTTAAATAATGCAATAAAGTCCTTATCTAATGCAGCAACATCCTTAATAATGCAGCAGAGTCCTTAAATAATGCAGCAAAGTACTTAAATAATGCAGCAGAGGCCTTAAATACCGCAGCAGCATACTTAAATAAAGCAGCAAAGTCCTTAAATAATGCAGCAGAGTCCTTAAATAATGCAACAAAGTCCTTAAATAATGCAGCAGAGTCCTTAAATAATGCAACAAAGTCCTTAAATAATGCACCAGAGTACTTAAATAATGCAGCAAAGTCCTTAAATAATGCAGCAGAGTCCTTAAATAATGCAACAAAGTCATTAAATAATGCAGCAGAGTCGTTAAATAATGCAGCAGAGTCCTTAAATAATGCAACAAAGTCCTTAAATAATGCAGCAGAGTCCTTAAATAATGCAACAAAGTCCTTAAATAATGCAGCAGAGTCCTTAAATAATGCAGCGAAGTCCTTAAATAATGCAGCAGAGTCCTTAAACAATGCAGCACAGTCCTTAAATAATGCAACAAAGTCCTTAAATAATGCAGCAGAGTCCTTTAATAATGCAGCAAAGTCCTTAAATAATGCAGCAGAGTCCTTAAACAATGCAGCACAGTCCTTAAATAATGCAGCAAAGTCATTAAATAATGCAGCAGAGTCCTTAAATACAGCAGCAGCGTCCTTAAATAATTCAGCAAAGTCCTTAAATAATGCAGCAGAGTCCTTAAATAATGCAACAAAGTCCATAAATAATGCAGCAGAGTCCTTAAATAATGCAACAAAGTCCTTAAATAATGCAGCAGAGTCCTTAAATACTGCAGCACAGACCTTAAATAATGCAGCAAAGTCCTTAAATAATGCAGCAGAGTCCTTAAATACTGCATCAGAGACCTTAAATAATGCAGCAGTGTCCTTATATAATGCAGCAGAGTCCTAAAATACCGCAGCAGAGTCCTTAAATAATGCAGCAGAGTCCTTAAATAATGCAGCAAATTCATTAAATAATGCAGCAGAGTCCTTAAATAATGCAACAAAGTCCTTAAATAATGCAGCAGATTCCTTAAATTTCGCAGCAGCGTCCTTAAATAATGCATCAAAGTCCTTAAATAATGCAGCAGAGTCCTTAAATACCACAGCAGAGTCATTAAATAATGCAGCAGAGTCCTGAAATAATGCAGCATATTCCTTAAATAATGCAGCAGAGTCCTTAAATAATGCAATAAAGTCCTTAAATAATGCAGCAGAGTCCTTAAATAATGCAGCAACGTCCTTAATAAGGCAGCTGAGTCCTTAAATAATGCAGCAACATCCTTAAATAATGCAGCAGAGTCCTTAAATACTGCATCAGCATCCTTAAATAATGCAACAAAGTCCTTAAATAATGCAGCAAAGTCCTTAAATAATGCAGCAGAGCCCTTAAATACAGCAGCATAGTCCTTAAATAATTCAGCAAAGTCCTTAAATAATGCAGCAGAGTCCTTAAATAATGCAGCAAAGTCCTTAAATAATGCAGCAGAGTCCTTTAATAATGCAACAAAGTCCTTAAATAATGCAGCAGAGTCCTTAAATACTGCAGCAGAGACCTTAAATAATGCAGCAAAATCCTTAAATAATGCAGCAGAGTCCTTATATAATGCAGCAGAGTCCTAAAATACCGCAGCAGAGTCCTTAAATAATGCAGCAGAGTCCTTAAATAATGCAGCAAATTCATTAAATAATGCAGCAGAGTCCTTAAATAATGCAACAAAGTCCTTAAATAATGCAGCAGATTCCTTAAATTTCGCAGCAGCGTCCTTAAATAATGCATCAAAGTCCTTAAATAATGCAGCAGAGTCCTAAAATACCGCAGCAGAGTCCTTAAATAATGCAGCAAAGTCCTTAAATAATGCAGCAGAGTGCTTACATAATGCAGCAGAGTCCTTAAATTCCGCAGCAGAGTCCTTAAATAATGCAGCAGAGTCCTTAAATAATGCAGCAAATTCATTAAATAATGCACAGAGTCATTAAATAATGCAACAAAGTCTTTAAATAATGCAGCAGAGTGCTTAAATAATGCAACAAAGTCCTTAAATAATGCAGCAGAGTCCTTAAATAATGCAACAAACTCATTAAATAATGCAGCAAAGTACTTAAATAATGCAGCAAATTCCTTAAATAATGCAGCAGAATCCTTAAATAATGCAATAAAGTCCTTAAATAATGCAGCAGAGTCCTTAAATAATGCAAAAAATTCCTTAAATAATGCAGCAGAATCCTTAAATAATGCAACAAAGTCCTTAAATAATGCAGCAACGTCCTTAATAATGCAGCAGAGTCCTTAAATAATGCAGCAAATTCCTTAAATAATGCAGCAGATGCCTTAAATACCAAAGCAGCGTCCTTAAATAATGCAGCAAAGTCCTTAAATAATGCAGAAGAGTCCTTAAATAATGCAACAAAGTCCTTAAATAATGCAGCAGAGTCCTTAAATAAAGCAGCAGAGTGCTTAAATAATGCAGCAGAGTCCTTAAATACCGCAGCAGAGTCATTAAATAATACAGCAGATTCCTTAAATAAAGCAGCAGAGTGCTTAAATAATGCAGCAGAGTCCTTAAATACCGCAGCAGAGTCATTAAATAATACAGCAGAGTCCTTAAATAATGCAGCAAATTCCTTAAATAATGCAGAGTCCTTAAATAATGCACTAAATTCCTTAAATAAAATGCAGCAACGCCCTTAATAATGCAGCTGAGTCCTTAAATAATTCAGCAAAGTCCTTAAATAATGCAGCAGAGTCGTTAAATACCGCAGCAGCGTCCTTAAATAATGCAACAAAGTCCTTAAATAATGCAGCAGAACCCTTAAATAATGCAACAAAGTCCTTAAATAATGCAGCAGACTCCTTAAATAATGCAACAAACTCCTTAAATAATGCAGCAGAGTACTTAAATAATGCAGCAGAGTACTTAAATAATGCAGCAAATTCCTTAAATAATGCAGCAGAATCCTTAAATAATGCAATAAAATCCTTAAATAATGCAGCAACGTCCTTAATAATGCAGCAGAGTCCTTAAATAATACAGCAAAGTCCTTAAATAATGCAGCAGAGGACTTAAATACTGCAGCAGCGTCCTTAAATAATGCAGCAGAGTCCTTAAATAATGCAACAAAGTCCTTAAATAATGCAGCAGAATCCTTAAATAATGCAAAAAATTCCTTAAATAATGCAGAAGAGTACTTAAATAATGCAGAAAAGTTGTTAAATAATGCAGCAAAGTCCTTAAATAATGCTGCAGAGTCCTTAAACATTGCAGCACAGTCCTTAAATAATGCAACAAAGTCCTTAAATAATGCAGCAGAGTCCTTAAATAATGCAGCAAAGTCCTTAAATAATGCAGCAGAGTCCTTAAATAATGCAGCAGAGTCCTTAAATACCACAGCAGAGTCATTAAATAATGCAGCAGAGTCCTGAAATAATGCAGCATATTCCTTAAATAATGCAGCAGAGTCCTTAAATAATGCAATAAAGTCCTTAAATAATGCAGCAGAGTCCTTAAATAATGCAACAAAGTCCTTAAATAATGCAGCAGAATCCTTAAATAATGCAAAAAATTCCTTAAATAATGCAGAAGAGTACTTAAATAATGCAGAAAAGTCGTTAAATAATGCAGCAAAGTCCTTAAATAATGCAGCAGAGTCCTTAAACATTGCAGCACAGTCCTTAAATAATTCAACAAAGTCCTTAAATAATGCAGCAGAGTCCTTAAATAATGCAGCAAAGTCCTTAAATAATGCAGCAGAGTCCTTAAACAATGCAACACAGTCCTTAAATAATGCAGCAAAGTCCTTAAATAATGCAGCAGAGTCCTTAAATACAGCAGCAGCGTCCTTAAATAATTCAGCAAAGTCCTTAAATAATGCAGCAGAGTCCTTAAATAATGCAACAAAGTCCTTAAATAATGCAGCAGAGTCCTTAAATAATGCAACAAAGTCCTTAAATAATGCAGCAGAGTCCTTAAATACTGCAGCAGAGTCCTTAAATAATGCAGCAAAGTCCTTAAATAATGCAGCAGAGTCCTTAAAGTCCCCAGCAGAGTGATTAAATAATGCAACAAAGTCTTTAATAATGCAGCAGAGTCCTTAAATAATGCAGCAAATTTTTTAAATAATGCAGCAGAATCCTTAAATAATGCAATAAAGTCCTTATCTAATGCAGCAGAGTCCTTAAATACAGCAGCAGCGTCCTTAAATAATGCAACAAAGTCCTTAAATAATGCAGCAGAGTCCTTAAATAATGCAACAAAGTCCTTAAATAATGCAGCAGAGTCCTTAAATAATGCAACAAACTCATTAAATAATGCAGCAAAGTACTTAAATAATGCAGCAAATTCCTTAAATAATGCAGCAGAATCCTTAAATAATGCAATAAAGTCCTTAAATAATGCAGCAGAGTCCTTAAATAATGCAATAAATTCCTTAAATAATGCAGCAGAATCCTTAAATAATGCAGCAAAGTCCTTAAATAATGCAGCAGAGTCCTTAAATAATGCAAAAAATTCCTTAAATAATGCAGCAGAATCCTTAAATAATGCAACAAAGTCCTTAAATAATGCAGCAACGTCCTTAATAATGCAGCAGAGTCCTTAAATAATGCAGCAAATTCCTTAAATAATGCAGCAGAGGCCTTAAATACCGAAGCAGCGTCCTTAAATAATGCAGCAAAGTCCTTAAATAATGCAGAAGAGTCCTTAAATAATGCAACAAAGTCCTTAAATAATGCAGCAGAGTCCTTAAATAAAGCAGCAGAGTGCTTAAATAATGCAGCAGAGTCCTTAAATACCGCAGCAGAGTCATTAAATAATACAGCAGAGTCCTTAAATAAAGCAGCAGAGTGCTTAAATAATGCAGCAGAGTCCTTAAATACCACAGCAGAGTCATTAAATAATACAGCAGAGTCCTTAAATAATGCAGCAAATTCCTTAAATAATGCAGAGTCCTTAAATAATGCACTAAATTCCTTAAATAAAATGCAGCAACGCCCTTAATAATGCAGCTGAGTCCTTAAATAATTCAGCAAAGTCCTTAAATAATGCAGCAGAGTCCTTAAATACCGCAGCAGCGTCCTTAAATAATGCATCAAAGTCCTTAAATAATGCAGCAGAATCCTTAAATAATGCAATAAAATCCTTAAATAATGCAGCAACGTCCTTAATAATGCAGCAGAGTCCTTAAATAATACAGCAGAGGACTTAAATACTGCAGCAGCGTCCTTAAATAATGCAGCAGAGTCCTTAAATAATGCAACAAAGTCCTTAAATAATGCAGCAGAATCCTTAAATAATGCAAAAAATTCCTTAAATAATGCAGAAGAGTACTTAAATAATGCAGAAAAGTCGTTAAATAATGCAGCAGAGTCCTTAAATATTGCAGCATAGTCCTTAAATAATGCAACAAAGTCCTTAAATAATGCAGCAGAGTCCTTAAATTCCGCAGCAGAGTCATTAAATAATGCAACAAAGTCCTTAATAATGCAGCAGAGTCCTTAAATAATGCAGCAAATTCCTTAAATAATGCAGCAAAGTACTTAAATAATGCAGCAGAGGCCTTAAATACCGCAGCAGCATACTTAAATAATGCAGCAAAGTCCTTAAATAATGCAGCAGAGTCCTTAAATAATGCAACAAAGTCCTTAAATAATGCAGCAGAGTCCTTAAATAATGCAACAAAGTCCTTAAATAATGCACCAGAGTACTTAAATAATGCAGCAAAGTCCTTAAATAATGCAGCAGAGTCCTTAAATAATGCAACAAAGTCCTTAAATAATGCAGCAGAGTCCTTAAATAATGCAACAAAGTCCATAAATAATGCAGCAGAGTCCTTAAATAATGCAACAAAGTCCTTAAATAATGCAGCAGAGTCCTTAAATAATGCAGCAAAGTCCTTAAATAATGCAGCAGAGTCCTTAAACAATGCAGAACAGTCCTTAAATAATGCAACAAAGTCCTTAAATAATGCAGCAGAGTCCTTAAATAGTGCAGCAAAGTCCTTAAATAATGCAGCAGAGTCCTTAAACAATGCAGCACAGTCCTTAAATAATGCAGCAAAGTCCTTAAGTAATGCAGCAGAGTCCTTAAATACTGCAGCAGAGTCCTTAAATAATGCAGCAAAGTCCTTAAATAATGCAGCAGAGTCCTTAAATTCAGCAGCAGAGTCATTAAATAATGCAACAAAGTCCTTAATAATGCAGCAGAGTCCTTAAATAATGCAGCAAATTCCTTAAATAATGCAGCAGAATCCTTAAATAATGCAATAAAGTCCTTATCTAATGCAGCAACATCATTAATAATGCAGCAGAGTCCTTAAATAATGCAGCAAAGTACTTAAATAATGCAGCAGAGGCCTTAAATACCGCAGCAGCATACTTAAATAAAGCAGCAAAGTCCTTAAATAATGCAGCAGAGTCCTTAAATAATGCAACAAAGTCCTTAAATAATGCAGCAGAGTCCTTAAATAATGCAACAAAGTCCTTAAATAATGCACCAGAGTACTTAAATAATGCAGCAAAGTCCTTAAATAATGCAGCAGAGTCCTTAAATAATGCAACAAAGTCCTTAAATAATGCAGCAGAGTCGTTAAATAATGCAGCAGAGTCCTTAAATAATGCAACAAAGTCCTTAAATAATGCAGCAGAGTCCTTAAATAATGCAACAAAGTCCTTAAATAATGCAGCAGAGTCCTTAAATAATGCAGCGAAGTCCTTAAATAATGCAGCAGAGTCCTTAAACAATGCAGCACAGTCCTTAAATAATGCAACAAAGTCCTTAAATAATGCAGCAGAGTCCTTTAATAATGCAGCAAAGTCCTTAAATAATGCAGCAGAGTCCTTAAACAATGCAGCACAGTCCTTAAATAATGCAGCAAAGTCATTAAATAATGCAGCAGAGTCCTTAAATACAGCAGCAGCGTCCTTAAATAATTCAGCAAAGTCCTTAAATAATGCAGCAGAGTCCTTAAATAATGCAACAAAGTCCATAAATAATGCAGCAGAGTCCTTAAATAATGCAACAAAGTCCTTAAATAATGCAGCAGAGTCCTTAAATACTGCAGCACAGACCTTAAATAATGCAGCAAAGTCCTTAAATAATGCAGCAGAGTCCTTAAATACTGCATCAGAGACCTTAAATAATGCAGCAGAGTCCTTATATAATGCAGCAGAGTCCTAAAATACCGCAGCAGAGTCCTTAAATAATGCAGCAGAGTCCTTAAATAATGCAGCAAATTCATTAAATAATGCAGCAGAGTCCTTAAATAATGCAACAAAGTCCTTAAATAATGCAGCAGATTCCTTAAATTTCGCAGCAGCGTCCTTAAATAATGCATCAAAGTCCTTAAATAATGCAGCAGAGTCCTTAAATACCACAGCAGAGTCATTAAATAATGCAGCAGAGTCCTGAAATAATGCAGCATATTCCTTAAATAATGCAGCAGAGTCCTTAAATAATGCAATAAAGTCCTTAAATAATGCAGCAGAGTCCTTAAATAATGCAGCAACGTCCTTAATAATGCAGCTGAGTCCTTAAATAATGCAGCAACATCCTTAAATAATGCAGCAGAGTCCTTAAATACTGCATCAGCATCCTTAAATAATGCAACAAAGTCCTTAAATAATGCAGCAAAGTCCTTAAATAATGCAGCAGAGCCCTTAAATACAGCAGCAGAGTCCTTAAATAATTCAGCAAAGTCCTTAAATAATGCAGCAGAGTCCTTAAATAATGCAGCAAAGTCCTTAAATAATGCAGCAGAGTCCTTTAATAATGCAACAAAGTCCTTAAATAATGCAGCAGAGTCCTTAAATACTGCAGCAGAGACCTTAAATAATGCAGCAAAATCCTTAAATAATGCAGCAGAGTCCTTATATAATGCAGCAGAGTCCTAAAATACCGCAGCAGAGTCCTTAAATAATGCAGCAGAGTCCTTAAATAATGCAGCAAATTCATTAAATAATGCAGCAGAGTCCTTAAATAATGCAACAAAGTCCTTAAATAATGCAGCAGATTCCTTAAATTTCGCAGCAGCGTCCTTAAATAATGCATCAAAGTCCTTAAATAATGCAGCAGAGTCCTAAAATACCGCAGCAGAGTCCTTAAATAATGCAGCAAAGTCCTTAAATAATGCAGCAGAGTGCTTACATAATGCAGCAGAGTCCTTAAATTCCGCAGCAGAGTCCTTAAATAATGCAGCAGAGTCCTTAAATAATGCAGCAAATTCATTAAATAATGCACAGAGTCATTAAATAATGCAACAAAGTCTTTAAATAATGCAGCAGAGTGCTTAAATAATGCAACAAAGTCCTTAAATAATGCAGCAGAGTCCTTAAATAATGCAACAAACTCATTAAATAATGCAGCAAAGTACTTAAATAATGCAGCAAATTCCTTAAATAATGCAGCAGAATCCTTAAATAATGCAATAAAGTCCTTAAATAATGCAGCAGAGTCCTTAAATAATGCAAAAAAATCCTTAAATAATGCAGCAGAATCCTTAAATAATGCAACAAAGTCCTTAAATAATGCAGCAACGTCCTTAATAATGCAGCAGAGTCCTTAAATAATGCAGCAAATTCCTTAAATAATGCAGCAGAGGCCTTAAATACCGAAGCAGCGTCCTTAAATAATGCAGCAAAGTCCTTAAATAATGCAGAAGAGTCCTTAAATAATGCAACAAAGTCCTTAAATAATGCAGCAGAGTCCTTAAATAAAGCAGCAGAGTGCTTAAATAATGCAGCAGAGTCCTTAAATACCGCAGCAGAGTCATTAAATAATACAGCAGAGTCCTTAAATAAAGCAGCAGAGTGCTTAAATAATGCAGCAGAGTCCTTAAATACCACAGCAGAGTCATTAAATAATACAGCAGAGTCCTTAAATAATGCAGCAAATTCCTTAAATAATGCAGAGTCCTTAAATAATGCACTAAATTCCTTAAATAAAATGCAGCAACGCCCTTAATAATGCAGCTGAGTCCTTAAATAATTCAGCAAAGTCCTTAAATAATGCAGCAGAGTCCTTAAATACCGCAGCAGCGTCCTTAAATAATGCATCAAAGTCCTTAAATAATGCAGCAGAATCCTTAAATAATGCAATAAAATCCTTAAATAATGCAGCAACGTCCTTAATAATGCAGCAGAGTCCTTAAATAATACAGCAGAGGACTTAAATACTGCAGCAGCGTCCTTAAATAATGCAGCAGAGTCCTTAAATAATGCAACAAAGTCCTTAAATAATGCAGCAGAATCCTTAAATAATGCAAAAAATTCCTTAAATAATGCAGAAGAGTACTTAAATAATGCAGAAAAGTCGTTAAATAATGCAGCAGAGTCCTTAAATATTGCAGCATAGTCCTTAAATAATGCAACAAAGTCCTTAAATAATGCAGCAGAGTCCTTAAATTCCACAGCAGAGTCATTAAATAATGCAACAAAGTCCTTAATAATGCAGCAGAGTCCTTAAATAATGCAGCAAATTCCTTAAATAATGCAGCAAAGTACTTAAATAATGCAGCAGAGGCCTTAAATACCGCAGCAGCATACTTAAATAATGCAGCAAAGTCCTTAAATAATGCAGCAGAGTCCTTAAATAATGCAACAAAGTCCTTAAATAATGCAGCAGAGTCCTTAAATAATGCAACAAAGTCCTTAAATAATGCACCAGAGTACTTAAATAATGCAGCAAAGTCCTTAAATAATGCAGCAGAGTCCTTAAATAATGCAACAAAGTCCTTAAATAATGCAGCAGAGTCCTTAAATAATGCAACAAAGTCCTTAAATAATGCAGCAGAGTCCTTAAATAATGCAACAAAGTCCTTAAATAATGCAGCAGAGTCCTTAAATAATGCAGCAAAGTCCTTAAATAATGCAGCAGAGTCCTTAAACAATGCAGAACAGTCCTTAAATAATGCAACAAAGTCCTTAAATAATGCAGCAGAGTCCTTAAATAGTGCAGCAAAGTCCTTAAATAATGCAGCAGAGTCCTTAAACAATGCAGCACAGTCCTTAAATAATGCAGCAAAGTCCTTAAGTAATGCAGCAGAGTCCTTAAATACTGCAGCAGAGTCCTTAAATAATGCAGCAAAGTCCTTAAATAATGCAGCAGAGTCCTTAAATTCAGCAGCAGAGTCATTAAATAATGCAACAAAGTCCTTAATAATGCAGCAGAGTCCTTAAATAATGCAGCAAATTCCTTAAATAATGCAGCAGAATCCTTAAATAATGCAATAAAGTCCTTATCTAATGCAGCAACATCCTTAATAATGCAGCAGAGTCCTTAAATAATGCAGCAAAGTACTTAAATAATGCAGCAGAGGCCTTAAATACCGCAGCAGCATACTTAAATAAAGCAGCAAAGTCCTTAAATAATGCAGCAGAGTCCTTAAATAATGCAACAAAGTCCTTAAATAATGCAGCAGAGTCCTTAAATAATGCAACAAAGTCCTTAAATAATGCACCAGAGTACTTAAATAATGCAGCAAAGTCCTTAAATAATGCAGCAGAGTCCTTAAATAATGCAACAAAGTCATTAAATAATGCAGCAGAGTCGTTAAATAATGCAGCAGAGTCCTTAAATAATGCAACAAAGTCCTTAAATAATGCAGCAGAGTCCTTAAATAATGCAACAAAGTCCTTAAATAATGCAGCAGAGTCCTTAAATAATGCAGCGAAGTCCTTAAATAATGCAGCAGAGTCCTTAAACAATGCAGCACAGTCCTTAAATAATGCAACAAAGTCCTTAAATAATGCAGCAGAGTCCTTTAATAATGCAGCAAAGTCCTTAAATAATGCAGCAGAGTCCTTAAACAATGCAGCACAGTCCTTAAATAATGCAGCAAAGTCATTAAATAATGCAGCAGAGTCCTTAAATACAGCAGCAGCGTCCTTAAATAATTCAGCAAAGTCCTTAAATAATGCAGCAGAGTCCTTAAATAATGCAACAAAGTCCATAAATAATGCAGCAGAGTCCTTAAATAATGCAACAAAGTCCTTAAATAATGCAGCAGAGTCCTTAAATACTGCAGCACAGACCTTAAATAATGCAGCAAAGTCCTTAAATAATGCAGCAGAGTCCTTAAATACTGCATCAGAGACCTTAAATAATGCAGCAGTGTCCTTATATAATGCAGCAGAGTCCTAAAATACCGCAGCAGAGTCCTTAAATAATGCAGCAGAGTCCTTAAATAATGCAGCAAATTCATTAAATAATGCAGCAGAGTCCTTAAATAATGCAACAAAGTCCTTAAATAATGCAGCAGATTCCTTAAATTTCGCAGCAGCGTCCTTAAATAATGCATCAAAGTCCTTAAATAATGCAGCAGAGTCCTTAAATACCACAGCAGAGTCATTAAATAATGCAGCAGAGTCCTGAAATAATGCAGCATATTCCTTAAATAATGCAGCAGAGTCCTTAAATAATGCAATAAAGTCCTTAAATAATGCAGCAGAGTCCTTAAATAATGCAGCAACGTCCTTAATAAGGCAGCTGAGTCCTTAAATAATGCAGCAACATCCTTAAATAATGCAGCAGAGTCCTTAAATACTGCATCAGCATCCTTAAATAATGCAACAAAGTCCTTAAATAATGCAGCAAAGTCCTTAAATAATGCAGCAGAGCCCTTAAATACAGCAGCAGAGTCCTTAAATAATTCAGCAAAGTCCTTAAATAATGCAGCAGAGTCCTTAAATAATGCAGCAAAGTCCTTAAATAATGCAGCAGAGTCCTTTAATAATGCAACAAAGTCCTTAAATAATGCAGCAGAGTCCTTAAATACTGCAGCAGAGACCTTAAATAATGCAGCAAAATCCTTAAATAATGCAGCAGAGTCCTTATATAATGCAGCAGAGTCCTAAAATACCGCAGCAGAGTCCTTAAATAATGCAGCAGAGTCCTTAAATAATGCAGCAAATTCATTAAATAATGCAGCAGAGTCCTTAAATAATGCAACAAAGTCCTTAAATAATGCAGCAGATTCCTTAAATTTCGCAGCAGCGTCCTTAAATAATGCATCAAAGTCCTTAAATAATGCAGCAGAGTCCTAAAATACCGCAGCAGAGTCCTTAAATAATGCAGCAAAGTCCTTAAATAATGCAGCAGAGTGCTTACATAATGCAGCAGAGTCCTTAAATTCCGCAGCAGAGTCCTTAAATAATGCAGCAGAGTCCTTAAATAATGCAGCAAATTCATTAAATAATGCACAGAGTCATTAAATAATGCAACAAAGTCTTTAAATAATGCAGCAGAGTGCTTAAATAATGCAACAAAGTCCTTAAATAATGCAGCAGAGTCCTTAAATAATGCAACAAACTCATTAAATAATGCAGCAAAGTACTTAAATAATGCAGCAAATTCCTTAAATAATGCAGCAGAATCCTTAAATAATGCAATAAAGTCCTTAAATAATGCAGCAGAGTCCTTAAATAATGCAAAAAATTCCTTAAATAATGCAGCAGAATCCTTAAATAATGCAACAAAGTCCTTAAATAATGCAGCAACGTCCTTAATAATGCAGCAGAGTCCTTAAATAATGCAGCAAATTCCTTAAATAATGCAGCAGATGCCTTAAATACCAAAGCAGCGTCCTTAAATAATGCAGCAAAGTCCTTAAATAATGCAGAAGAGTCCTTAAATAATGCAACAAAGTCCTTAAATAATGCAGCAGAGTCCTTAAATAAAGCAGCAGAGTGCTTAAATAATGCAGCAGAGTCCTTAAATACCGCAGCAGAGTCATTAAATAATACAGCAGATTCCTTAAATAAAGCAGCAGAGTGCTTAAATAATGCAGCAGAGTCCTTAAATACCGCAGCAGAGTCATTAAATAATACAGCAGAGTCCTTAAATAATGCAGCAAATTCCTTAAATAATGCAGAGTCCTTAAATAATGCACTAAATTCCTTAAATAAAATGCAGCAACGCCCTTAATAATGCAGCTGAGTCCTTAAATAATTCAGCAAAGTCCTTAAATAATGCAGCAGAGTCGTTAAATACCGCAGCAGCGTCCTTAAATAATGCAACAAAGTCCTTAAATAATGCAGCAGAACCCTTAAATAATGCAACAAAGTCCTTAAATAATGCAGCAGACTCCTTAAATAATGCAACAAACTCCTTAAATAATGCAGCAGAGTACTTAAATAATGCAGCAGAGTACTTAAATAATGCAGCAAATTCCTTAAATAATGCAGCAGAATCCTTAAATAATGCAATAAAATCCTTAAATAATGCAGCAACGTCCTTAATAATGCAGCAGAGTCCTTAAATAATACAGCAAAGTCCTTAAATAATGCAGCAGAGGACTTAAATACTGCAGCAGCGTCCTTAAATAATGCAGCAGAGTCCTTAAATAATGCAACAAAGTCCTTAAATAATGCAGCAGAATCCTTAAATAATGCAAAAAATTCCTTAAATAATGCAGAAGAGTACTTAAATAATGCAGAAAAGTTGTTAAATAATGCAGCAAAGTCCTTAAATAATGCTGCAGAGTCCTTAAACATTGCAGCACAGTCCTTAAATAATGCAACAAAGTCCTTAAATAATGCAGCAGAGTCCTTAAATAATGCAGCAAAGTCCTTAAATAATGCAGCAGAGTCCTTAAATAATGCAGCAGAGTCCTTAAATACCACAGCAGAGTCATTAAATAATGCAGCAGAGTCCTGAAATAATGCAGCATATTCCTTAAATAATGCAGCAGAGTCCTTAAATAATGCAATAAAGTCCTTAAATAATGCAGCAGAGTCCTTAAATAATGCAACAAAGTCCTTAAATAATGCAGCAGAATCCTTAAATAATGCAAAAAATTCCTTAAATAATGCAGAAGAGTACTTAAATAATGCAGAAAAGTCGTTAAATAATGCAGCAAAGTCCTTAAATAATGCAGCAGAGTCCTTAAACATTGCAGCACAGTCCTTAAATAATTCAACAAAGTCCTTAAATAATGCAGCAGAGTCCTTAAATAATGCAGCAAAGTCCTTAAATAATGCAGCAGAGTCCTTAAACAATGCAACACAGTCCTTAAATAATGCAGCAAAGTCCTTAAATAATGCAGCAGAGTCCTTAAATACAGCAGCAGCGTCCTTAAATAATTCAGCAAAGTCCTTAAATAATGCAGCAGAGTCCTTAAATAATGCAACAAAGTCCTTAAATAATGCAGCAGAGTCCTTAAATAATGCAACAAAGTCCTTAAATAATGCAGCAGAGTCCTTAAATACTGCAGCAGAGTCCTTAAATAATGCAGCAAAGTCCTTAAATAATGCAGCAGAGTCCTTAAAGTCCCCAGCAGAGTGATTAAATAATGCAACAAAGTCTTTAATAATGCAGCAGAGTCCTTAAATAATGCAGCAAATTTTTTAAATAATGCAGCAGAATCCTTAAATAATGCAATAAAGTCCTTATCTAATGCAGCAGAGTCCTTAAATACAGCAGCAGCGTCCTTAAATAATGCAACAAAGTCCTTAAATAATGCAGCAGAGTCCTTAAATAATGCAACAAAGTCCTTAAATAATGCAGCAGAGTCCTTAAATAATGCAACAAACTCATTAAATAATGCAGCAAAGTACTTAAATAATGCAGCAAATTCCTTAAATAATGCAGCAGAATCCTTAAATAATGCAATAAAGTCCTTAAATAATGCAGCAGAGTCCTTAAATAATGCAATAAATTCCTTAAATAATGCAGCAGAATCCTTAAATAATGCAGCAAAGTCCTTAAATAATGCAGCAGAGTCCTTAAATAATGCAAAAAATTCCTTAAATAATGCAGCAGAATCCTTAAATAATGCAACAAAGTCCTTAAATAATGCAGCAACGTCCTTAATAATGCAGCAGAGTCCTTAAATAATGCAGCAAATTCCTTAAATAATGCAGCAGAGGCCTTAAATACCGAAGCAGCGTCCTTAAATAATGCAGCAAAGTCCTTAAATAATGCAGAAGAGTCCTTAAATAATGCAACAAAGTCCTTAAATAATGCAGCAGAGTCCTTAAATAAAGCAGCAGAGTGCTTAAATAATGCAGCAGAGTCCTTAAATACCGCAGCAGAGTCATTAAATAATACAGCAGAGTCCTTAAATAAAGCAGCAGAGTGCTTAAATAATGCAGCAGAGTCCTTAAATACCACAGCAGAGTCATTAAATAATACAGCAGAGTCCTTAAATAATGCAGCAAATTCCTTAAATAATGCAGAGTCCTTAAATAATGCACTAAATTCCTTAAATAAAATGCAGCAACGCCCTTAATAATGCAGCTGAGTCCTTAAATAATTCAGCAAAGTCCTTAAATAATGCAGCAGAGTCCTTAAATACCGCAGCAGCGTCCTTAAATAATGCATCAAAGTCCTTAAATAATGCAGCAGAATCCTTAAATAATGCAATAAAATCCTTAAATAATGCAGCAACGTCCTTAATAATGCAGCAGAGTCCTTAAATAATACAGCAGAGGACTTAAATACTGCAGCAGCGTCCTTAAATAATGCAGCAGAGTCCTTAAATAATGCAACAAAGTCCTTAAATAATGCAGCAGAATCCTTAAATAATGCAAAAAATTCCTTAAATAATGCAGAAGAGTACTTAAATAATGCAGAAAAGTCGTTAAATAATGCAGCAGAGTCCTTAAATATTGCAGCATAGTCCTTAAATAATGCAACAAAGTCCTTAAATAATGCAGCAGAGTCCTTAAATTCCGCAGCAGAGTCATTAAATAATGCAACAAAGTCCTTAATAATGCAGCAGAGTCCTTAAATAATGCAGCAAATTCCTTAAATAATGCAGCAAAGTACTTAAATAATGCAGCAGAGGCCTTAAATACCGCAGCAGCATACTTAAATAATGCAGCAAAGTCCTTAAATAATGCAGCAGAGTCCTTAAATAATGCAACAAAGTCCTTAAATAATGCAGCAGAGTCCTTAAATAATGCAACAAAGTCCTTAAATAATGCACCAGAGTACTTAAATAATGCAGCAAAGTCCTTAAATAATGCAGCAGAGTCCTTAAATAATGCAACAAAGTCCTTAAATAATGCAGCAGAGTCCTTAAATAATGCAACAAAGTCCATAAATAATGCAGCAGAGTCCTTAAATAATGCAACAAAGTCCTTAAATAATGCAGCAGAGTCCTTAAATAATGCAGCAAAGTCCTTAAATAATGCAGCAGAGTCCTTAAACAATGCAGAACAGTCCTTAAATAATGCAACAAAGTCCTTAAATAATGCAGCAGAGTCCTTAAATAGTGCAGCAAAGTCCTTAAATAATGCAGCAGAGTCCTTAAACAATGCAGCACAGTCCTTAAATAATGCAGCAAAGTCCTTAAGTAATGCAGCAGAGTCCTTAAATACTGCAGCAGAGTCCTTAAATAATGCAGCAAAGTCCTTAAATAATGCAGCAGAGTCCTTAAATTCAGCAGCAGAGTCATTAAATAATGCAACAAAGTCCTTAATAATGCAGCAGAGTCCTTAAATAATGCAGCAAATTCCTTAAATAATGCAGCAGAATCCTTAAATAATGCAATAAAGTCCTTATCTAATGCAGCAACATCATTAATAATGCAGCAGAGTCCTTAAATAATGCAGCAAAGTACTTAAATAATGCAGCAGAGGCCTTAAATACCGCAGCAGCATACTTAAATAAAGCAGCAAAGTCCTTAAATAATGCAGCAGAGTCCTTAAATAATGCAACAAAGTCCTTAAATAATGCAGCAGAGTCCTTAAATAATGCAACAAAGTCCTTAAATAATGCACCAGAGTACTTAAATAATGCAGCAAAGTCCTTAAATAATGCAGCAGAGTCCTTAAATAATGCAACAAAGTCCTTAAATAATGCAGCAGAGTCGTTAAATAATGCAGCAGAGTCCTTAAATAATGCAACAAAGTCCTTAAATAATGCAGCAGAGTCCTTAAATAATGCAACAAAGTCCTTAAATAATGCAGCAGAGTCCTTAAATAATGCAGCGAAGTCCTTAAATAATGCAGCAGAGTCCTTAAACAATGCAGCACAGTCCTTAAATAATGCAACAAAGTCCTTAAATAATGCAGCAGAGTCCTTTAATAATGCAGCAAAGTCCTTAAATAATGCAGCAGAGTCCTTAAACAATGCAGCACAGTCCTTAAATAATGCAGCAAAGTCATTAAATAATGCAGCAGAGTCCTTAAATACAGCAGCAGCGTCCTTAAATAATTCAGCAAAGTCCTTAAATAATGCAGCAGAGTCCTTAAATAATGCAACAAAGTCCATAAATAATGCAGCAGAGTCCTTAAATAATGCAACAAAGTCCTTAAATAATGCAGCAGAGTCCTTAAATAC
Organism: Phyllobates terribilis; assembly: GCF_046119375.1. Taxonomy (NCBI): domain Eukaryota; kingdom Metazoa; phylum Chordata; class Amphibia; order Anura; family Dendrobatidae; genus Phyllobates; species Phyllobates terribilis. The sequence continues at coordinate 1,202,810 of NW_027363029.1, read as the reverse complement.
TGCAGCACAGACCTTAAATAATGCAGCAAAGTCCTTAAATAATGCAGCAGAGTCCTTAAATACTGCATCAGAGACCTTAAATAATGCAGCAGAGTCCTTATATAATGCAGCAGAGTCCTAAAATACCGCAGCAGAGTCCTTAAATAATGCAGCAGAGTCCTTAAATAATGCAGCAAATTCATTAAATAATGCAGCAGAGTCCTTAAATAATGCAACAAAGTCCTTAAATAATGCAGCAGATTCCTTAAATTTCGCAGCAGCGTCCTTAAATAATGCATCAAAGTCCTTAAATAATGCAGCAGAGTCCTTAAATACCACAGCAGAGTCATTAAATAATGCAGCAGAGTCCTGAAATAATGCAGCATATTCCTTAAATAATGCAGCAGAGTCCTTAAATAATGCAATAAAGTCCTTAAATAATGCAGCAGAGTCCTTAAATAATGCAGCAACGTCCTTAATAATGCAGCTGAGTCCTTAAATAATGCAGCAACATCCTTAAATAATGCAGCAGAGTCCTTAAATACTGCATCAGCATCCTTAAATAATGCAACAAAGTCCTTAAATAATGCAGCAAAGTCCTTAAATAATGCAGCAGAGCCCTTAAATACAGCAGCAGAGTCCTTAAATAATTCAGCAAAGTCCTTAAATAATGCAGCAGAGTCCTTAAATAATGCAGCAAAGTCCTTAAATAATGCAGCAGAGTCCTTTAATAATGCAACAAAGTCCTTAAATAATGCAGCAGAGTCCTTAAATACTGCAGCAGAGACCTTAAATAATGCAGCAAAATCCTTAAATAATGCAGCAGAGTCCTTATATAATGCAGCAGAGTCCTAAAATACCGCAGCAGAGTCCTTAAATAATGCAGCAGAGTCCTTAAATAATGCAGCAAATTCATTAAATAATGCAGCAGAGTCCTTAAATAATGCAACAAAGTCCTTAAATAATGCAGCAGATTCCTTAAATTTCGCAGCAGCGTCCTTAAATAATGCATCAAAGTCCTTAAATAATGCAGCAGAGTCCTAAAATACCGCAGCAGAGTCCTTAAATAATGCAGCAAAGTCCTTAAATAATGCAGCAGAGTGCTTACATAATGCAGCAGAGTCCTTAAATTCCGCAGCAGAGTCCTTAAATAATGCAGCAGAGTCCTTAAATAATGCAGCAAATTCATTAAATAATGCACAGAGTCATTAAATAATGCAACAAAGTCTTTAAATAATGCAGCAGAGTGCTTAAATAATGCAACAAAGTCCTTAAATAATGCAGCAGAGTCCTTAAATAATGCAACAAACTCATTAAATAATGCAGCAAAGTACTTAAATAATGCAGCAAATTCCTTAAATAATGCAGCAGAATCCTTAAATAATGCAATAAAGTCCTTAAATAATGCAGCAGAGTCCTTAAATAATGCAAAAAATTCCTTAAATAATGCAGCAGAATCCTTAAATAATGCAACAAAGTCCTTAAATAATGCAGCAACGTCCTTAATAATGCAGCAGAGTCCTTAAATAATGCAGCAAATTCCTTAAATAATGCAGCAGATGCCTTAAATACCAAAGCAGCGTCCTTAAATAATGCAGCAAAGTCCTTAAATAATGCAGAAGAGTCCTTAAATAATGCAACAAAGTCCTTAAATAATGCAGCAGAGTCCTTAAATAAAGCAGCAGAGTGCTTAAATAATGCAGCAGAGTCCTTAAATACCGCAGCAGAGTCATTAAATAATACAGCAGATTCCTTAAATAAAGCAGCAGAGTGCTTAAATAATGCAGCAGAGTCCTTAAATACCGCAGCAGAGTCATTAAATAATACAGCAGAGTCCTTAAATAATGCAGCAAATTCCTTAAATAATGCAGAGTCCTTAAATAATGCACTAAATTCCTTAAATAAAATGCAGCAACGCCCTTAATAATGCAGCTGAGTCCTTAAATAATTCAGCAAAGTCCTTAAATAATGCAGCAGAGTCGTTAAATACCGCAGCAGCGTCCTTAAATAATGCAACAAAGTCCTTAAATAATGCAGCAGAACCCTTAAATAATGCAACAAAGTCCTTAAATAATGCAGCAGACTCCTTAAATAATGCAACAAACTCCTTAAATAATGCAGCAGAGTACTTAAATAATGCAGCAGAGTACTTAAATAATGCAGCAGAATCCTTAAATAATGCAATAAAATCCTTAAATAATGCAGCAACGTCCTTAATAATGCAGCAGAGTCCTTAAATAATACAGCAAAGTCCTTAAATAATGCAGCAGAGGACTTAAATACTGCAGCAGCGTCCTTAAATAATGCAGCAGAGTCCTTAAATAATGCAACAAAGTCCTTAAATAATGCAGCAGAATCCTTAAATAATGCAAAAAATTCCTTAAATAATGCAGAAGAGTACTTAAATAATGCAGAAAAGTTGTTAAATAATGCAGCAAAGTCCTTAAATAATGCAGCAGAGTCCTTAAACATTGCAGCACAGTCCTTAAATAATGCAACAAAGTCCTTAAATAATGCAGCAGAGTCCTTAAATAATGCAGCAAAGTCCTTAAATAATGCAGCAGAGTCCTTAAATAATGCAGCAGAGTCCTTAAATACCACAGCAGAGTCATTAAATAATGCAGCAGAGTCCTGAAATAATGCAGCATATTCCTTAAATAATGCAGCAGAGTCCTTAAATAATGCAATAAAGTCCTTAAATAATGCAGCAGAGTCCTTAAATAATGCAGCAACGTCCTTAATAATGCAGCTGAGTCCTTAAATAATGCAGCAACATCCTTAAATAATGCAGCAGAGTCCTTAAATACTGCATCAGCATCCTTAAATAATGCAACAAAGTCCTTAAATAATGCAGCAAAGTCCTTAAATAATGCAGCAGAGCCCTTAAATACAGCAGCAGAGTCCTTAAATAATTCAGCAAAGTCCTTAAATAATGCAGCAGAGTCCTTAAATAATGCAGCAAAGTCCTTAAATAATGCAGCAGAGTCCTTAAATAATGCAACAAAGTCCTTAAATAATGCAGCAGAGTCCTTAAATACTGCAGCAGAGACCTTAAATAATGCAGCAAAATCCTTAAATAATGCAGCAGAGTCCTTATATAATGCAGCAGAGTCCTAAAATACCGCAGCAGAGTCCTTAAATAATGCAGCAGAGTCCTTAAATAAAGCAGCAAATTCATTAAATAATGCAGCAGAGTCCTTAAATAATGCAACAAAGTCCTTAAATAATGCAGCAGATTCCTTAAATTTCGCAGCAGCGTCCTTAAATAATGCATCAAAGTCCTTAAATAATGCAGCAGAGTCCTAAAATACCGCAGCAGAGTCCTTAAATAATGCAGCAAAGTCCTTAAATAATGCAGCAGAGTGCTTACATAATGCAGCAGAGTCCTTAAATTCCGCAGCAGAGTCCTTAAATAATGCAGCAGAGTCCTTAAATAATGCAGCAAATTCATTAAATAATGCACAGAGTCATTAAATAATGCAACAAAGTCCTTAAATAATGCAGCAGAGTGCTTAAATAATGCAACAAAGTCCTTAAATAATGCAGCAGAGTCCTTAAATAATGCAACAAACTCATTAAATAATGCAGCAAAGTACTTAAATAATGCAGCAAATTCCTTAAATAATGCAGCAGAATCCTTAAATAATGCAATAAAGTCCTTAAATAATGCAGCAGAGTCCTTAAATAATGCAAAAAATTCCTTAAATAATGCAGCAGAATCCTTAAATAATGCAACAAAGTCCTTAAATAATGCAGCAACGTCCTTAATAATGCAGCAGAGTCCTTAAATAATGCAGCAAATTCCTTAAATAATGCAGCAGAGGCCTTAAATACCAAAGCAGCGTCCTTAAATAATGCAGCAAAGTCCTTAAATAATGCAGAAGAGTCCTTAAATAATGCAACAAAGTCCTTAAATAATGCAGCAGAGTCCTTAAATAAAGCAGCAGAGTGCTTAAATAATGCAGCAGAGTCCTTAAATACCGCAGCAGAGTCATTAAATAATACAGCAGATTCCTTAAATAAAGCAGCAGAGTGCTTAAATAATGCAGCAGAGTCCTTAAATACCGCAGCAGAGTCATTAAATAATACAGCAGAGTACTTAAATAATGCAGCAAATTCCTTAAATAATGCAGAGTCCTTAAATAATGCACTAAATTCCTTAAATAAAATGCAGCAACGCCCTTAATAATGCAGCTGAGTCCTTAAATAATTCAGCAAAGTCCTTAAATAATGCAGCAGAGTCGTTAAAAACCGCAGCAGCGTCCTTAAATAATGCAACAAAGTCCTTAAATAATGCAGCAGAACCCTTAAATAATGCAACAAAGTCCTAAATAATGCAGCAGACTCCTTAAATAATGCAACAAACTCCTTAAATAATACAGCAAAGTCCTTAAATAATGCAGCAGAGGACTTAAATAATGCAGCAGCGTCCTTAAATAATGCAGCAGAGTCCTTAAATAATGCAACAAAGTCCTTAAATAATGCAGCAGAATCCTTAAATAATGCAAAAAATTCCTTAAATAATGCAGAAGAGTACTTAAATAATGCAGAAAAGTTGTTAAATAATGCAGCAGAGTCCTTAAATAATGCAGCAGAGTCCTTAAACATTGCAGCACAGTCCTTAAATAATGCAACAAAGTCCTTAAATAATGCAGCAGAGTCCTTAAATAATGCAGCAAAGTCCTTAAATAATGCAGCAGAGTCCTTAAACAATGCAACACAGTCCTTAAATAATGCAGCAAAGTCCTTAAATAATGCAGCAGAGTCCTTAAATACAGCAGCAGCGTCCTTAAATAATTCAGCAAAGTCCTTAAATAATGCAGCAGAGTCCTTAAATAATGCAGCAAAGTCCTTAAATAATGCAGCAGAGTCCTTAAATAATGCAACAAAGTCCTTAAATAATGCAGCAGAGTCCTTAAATACTGCAGCAGAGACCTTAAATAATGCAGCAAAATCCTTAAATAATGCAGCAGAGTCCTTATATAATGCAGCAGAGTCCTAAAATACCGCAGCAGAGTCCTTAAATAATGCAGCAGAGTCCTTAAATAATGCAGCAAATTCATTAAATAATGCAGCAGAGTCCTTAAATAATGCAACAAAGTCCTTAAATAATGCAGCAGATTCCTTAAATTTCGCAGCAGCGTCCTTAAATAATGCATCAAAGTCCTTAAATAATGCAGCAGAGTCCTAAAATACCGCAGCAGAGTCCTTAAATAATGCAGCAAAGTCCTTAAATAATGCAGCAGAGTGCTTACATAATGCAGCAGAGTCCTTAAATTCCGCAGCAGAGTCATTAAATAATACAGCAGAGTCCTTAAATAATGCAGCAAATTCCTTAAATAATGCAGAGTCCTTAAATAATGCACTAAATTCCTTAAATAAAATGCAGCAACGCCCTTAAAAATGCAGCTGAGTCCTTAAATAATTCAGCAAAGTCCTTAAATAATGCAGCAGAGTCCTTAAATACCGCAGCAGCGTCCTTAAATAATGCAACAAAGTCCTTAAATAATGCAGCAGAACCCTTAAATAATGCAACAAAGTCCTTAAATAATGCAGCAGACTCCTTAAATAATGCAACAAACTCCTTAAATAATGCAGCAGAGTACTTAAATAATGCAGCAGAGTACTTAAATAATGCAGCAAATTCCTTAAATAATGCAGCAGAATCCTTAAATAATGCAATAAAATCCTTAAATAATGCAGCAACGTCCTTAATAATGCAGCAGAGTCCTTAAATAATACAGCAAAGTCCTTAAATAATGCAGCAGAGGACTTAAATACTGCAGCAGCGTCCTTAAATAATGCAGCAGAGTCCTTAAATAATGCAACAAAGTCCTTAAATAATGCAGCAGAATCCTTAAATAATGCAAAAAATTCCTTAAATAATGCAGAAGAGTACTTAAATAATGCAGAAAAGTCGTTAAATAATGCAGCAAAGTCCTTAAATAATGCAGCAGAGTCCTTAAACATTGCAGCACAGTCCTTAAATAATTCAACAAAGTCCTTAAATAATGCAGCAGAGTCCTTAAATAATGCAGCAAAGTCCTTAAATAATGCAGCAGAGTCCTTAAACAATGCAACACAGTCCTTAAATAATGCAGCAAAGTCCTTAAATAATGCAGCAGAGTCCTTAAATACAGCAGCAGCGTCCTTAAATAATTCAGCAAAGTCCTTAAATAATGCAGCAGAGTCCTTAAATAATGCAACAAAGTCCTTAAATAATGCAGCAGAGTCCTTAAATAATGCAACAAAGTCCTTAAATAATGCAGCAGAGTCCTTAAATACTGCAGCAGAGTCCTTAAATAATGCAGCAAAGTCCTTAAATAATGCAGCAGAGTCCTTAAAGTCCCCAGCAGAGTGATTAAATAATGCAACAAAGTCCTTAATAATGCAGCAGAGTCCTTAAATAATGCAGCAAATTTTTTAAATAATGCAGCAGAATCCTTAAATAATGCAATAAAGTCCTTATCTAATGCAGCAGAGTCCTTAAATACAGCAGCAGCGTCCTTAAATAATGCAACAAAGTCCTTAAATAATGCAGCAGAGTCCTTAAATAATGCAACAAAGTCCTTAAATAATGCAGCAGAGTCCTTAAATAATGCAACAAACTCATTAAATAATGCAGCAAAGTACTTAAATAATGCAGCAAATTCCTTAAATAATGCAGCAGAATCCTTAAATAATGCAATAAAGTCCTTAAATAATGCAGCAGAGTCCTTAAATAATGCAATAAATTCCTTAAATAATGCAGCAGAATCCTTAAATAATGCAGCAAAGTCCTTAAATAATGCAGCAGAGTCCTTAAATAATGCAAAAAATTCCTTAAATAATGCAGCAGAATCCTTAAATAATGCAACAAAGTCCTTAAATAATGCAGCAACGTCCTTAATAATGCAGCAGAGTCCTTAAATAATGCAGCAAATTCCTTAAATAATGCAGCAGAGGCCTTAAATACCGAAGCAGCGTCCTTAAATAATGCAGCAAAGTCCTTAAATAATGCAGAAGAGTCCTTAAATAATGCAACAAAGTCCTTAAATAATGCAGCAGAGTCCTTAAATAAAGCAGCAGAGTGCTTAAATAATGCAGCAGAGTCCTTAAATACCGCAGCAGAGTCATTAAATAATACAGCAGAGTCCTTAAATAAAGCAGCAGAGTGCTTAAATAATGCAGCAGAGTCCTTAAATACCACAGCAGAGTCATTAAATAATACAGCAGAGTCCTTAAATAATGCAGCAAATTCCTTAAATAATGCAGAGTCCTTAAATAATGCACTAAATTCCTTAAATAAAATGCAGCAACGCCCTTAATAATGCAGCTGAGTCCTTAAATAATTCAGCAAAGTCCTTAAATAATGCAGCAGAGTCCTTAAATACCGCAGCAGCGTCCTTAAATAATGCATCAAAGTCCTTAAATAATGCAGCAGAATCCTTAAATAATGCAATAAAATCCTTAAATAATGCAGCAACGTCCTTAATAATGCAGCAGAGTCCTTAAATAATACAGCAGAGGACTTAAATACTGCAGCAGCGTCCTTAAATAATGCAGCAGAGTCCTTAAATAATGCAACAAAGTCCTTAAATAATGCAGCAGAATCCTTAAATAATGCAAAAAATTCCTTAAATAATGCAGAAGAGTACTTAAATAATGCAGAAAAGTCGTTAAATAATGCAGCAGAGTCCTTAAATATTGCAGCATAGTCCTTAAATAATGCAACAAAGTCCTTAAATAATGCAGCAGAGTCCTTAAATTCCGCAGCAGTGTCATTAAATAATGCAACAAAGTCCTTAATAATGCAGCAGAGTCCTTAAATAATGCAGCAAATTCCTTAAATAATGCAGCAGAATCCTTAAATAATGCAATAAAGTCCTTATCTAATGCAGCAACGTCCTTAATAATGCAGCAGAGTCCTTAAATAATGCAGCAAAGTACTTAAATAATGCAGCAGAGGCCTTAAATACCGCAGCAGCATACTTAAATAATGCAGCAAAGTCCTTAAATAATGCAGCAGAGTCCTTAAATAATGCAACAAAGTCCTTAAATAATGCAGCAGAGTCCTTAAATAATGCAACAAAGTCCTTAAATAATGCACCAGAGTACTTAAATAATGCAGCAAAGTCCTTAAATAATGCAGCAGAGTCCTTAAATAATGCAACAAAGTCCTTAAATAATGCAGCAGAGTCCTTAAATAATGCAACAAAGTCCTTAAATAATGCAGCAAAGTCCTTAAACAATGCAGCACAGTCCTTAAATAATGCAACAAAGTCCTTAAATAATGCAGCAGAGTCCTTTAATAATGCAGCAAAGTCCTTAAATAATGCAGCAGAGTCCTTAAACAATGCAGCACAGTCCTTAAATAATGCAGCAAAGTCATTAAATAATGCAGCAGAGTCCTTAAATACAGCAGCAGCGTCCTTAAATAATTCAGCAAAGTCCTTAAATAATGCAGCAGAGTCCTTAAATAATGCAACAAAGTCCATAAATAATGCAGCAGAGTCCTTAAATAATGCAACAAAGTCCTTAAATAATGCAGCAGAGTCCTTAAATACTGCAGCACAGACCTTAAATAATGCAGCAAAGTCCTTAAATAATGCAGCAGAGTCCTTAAATACTGCATCAGAGACCTTAAATAATGCAGCAGAGTCCTTATATAATGCAGCAGAGTCCTAAAATACCGCAGCAGAGTCCTTAAATAATGCAGCAGAGTCCTTAAATAATGCAGCAAATTCATTAAATAATGCAGCAGAGTCCTTAAATAATGCAACAAAGTCCTTAAATAATGCAGCAGATTCCTTAAATTTCGCAGCAGCGTCCTTAAATAATGCATCAAAGTCCTTAAATAATGCAGCAGAGTCCTTAAATACCACAGCAGAGTCATTAAATAATGCAGCAGAGTCCTGAAATAATGCAGCATATTCCTTAAATAATGCAGCAGAGTCCTTAAATAATGCAATAAAGTCCTTAAATAATGCAGCAGAGTCCTTAAATAATGCAGCAACGTCCTTAATAATGCAGCTGAGTCCTTAAATAATGCAGCAACATCCTTAAATAATGCAGCAGAGTCCTTAAATACTGCATCAGCATCCTTAAATAATGCAACAAAGTCCTTAAATAATGCAGCAAAGTCCTTAAATAATGCAGCAGAGCCCTTAAATACAGCAGCAGAGTCCTTAAATAATTCAGCAAAGTCCTTAAATAATGCAGCAGAGTCCTTAAATAATGCAGCAAAGTCCTTAAATAATGCAGCAGAGTCCTTAAATAATGCAACAAAGTCCTTAAATAATGCAGCAGAGTCCTTAAATACTGCAGCAGAGACCTTAAATAATGCAGCAAAATCCTTAAATAATGCAGCAGAGTCCTTATATAATGCAGCAGAGTCCTAAAATACCGCAGCAGAGTCCTTAAATAATGCAGCAGAGTCCTTAAATAATGCAGCAAATTCATTAAATAATGCAGCAGAGTCCTTAAATAATGCAACAAAGTCCTTAAATAATGCAGCAGATTCCTTAAATTTCGCAGCAGCGTCCTTAAATAATGCATCAAAGTCCTTAAATAATGCAGCAGAGTCCTAAAATACCGCAGCAGAGTCCTTAAATAATGCAGCAAAGTCCTTAAATAATGCAGCAGAGTGCTTACATAATGCAGCAGAGTCCTTAAATTCCGCAGCAGAGTCCTTAAATAATGCAGCAGAGTCCTTAAATAATGCAGCAAATTCATTAAATAATGCACAGAGTCATTAAATAATGCAACAAAGTCTTTAAATAATGCAGCAGAGTGCTTAAATAATGCAACAAAGTCCTTAAATAATGCAGCAGAGTCCTTAAATAATGCAACAAACTCATTAAATAATGCAGCAAAGTACTTAAATAATGCAGCAAATTCCTTAAATAATGCAGCAGAATCCTTAAATAATGCAATAAAGTCCTTAAATAATGCAGCAGAGTCCTTAAATAATGCAAAAAATTCCTTAAATAATGCAGCAGAATCCTTAAATAATGCAACAAAGTCCTTAAATAATGCAGCAACGTCCTTAATAATGCAGCAGAGTCCTTAAATAATGCAGCAAATTCCTTAAATAATGCAGCAGATGCCTTAAATACCAAAGCAGCGTCCTTAAATAATGCAGCAAAGTCCTTAAATAATGCAGAAGAGTCCTTAAATAATGCAACAAAGTCCTTAAATAATGCAGCAGAGTCCTTAAATAAAGCAGCAGAGTGCTTAAATAATGCAGCAGAGTCCTTAAATACCGCAGCAGAGTCATTAAATAATACAGCAGATTCCTTAAATAAAGCAGCAGAGTGCTTAAATAATGCAGCAGAGTCCTTAAATACCGCAGCAGAGTCATTAAATAATACAGCAGAGTCCTTAAATAATGCAGCAAATTCCTTAAATAATGCAGAGTCCTTAAATAATGCACTAAATTCCTTAAATAAAATGCAGCAACGCCCTTAATAATGCAGCTGAGTCCTTAAATAATTCAGCAAAGTCCTTAAATAATGCAGCAGAGTCGTTAAATACTGCAGCAGCGTCCTTAAATAATGCAACAAAGTCCTTAAATAATGCAGCAGAACCCTTAAATAATGCAACAAAGTCCTTAAATAATGCAGCAGACTCCTTAAATAATGCAACAAACTCCTTAAATAATGCAGCAGAGTACTTAAATAATGCAGCAGAGTACTTAAATAATGCAGCAAATTCCTTAAATAATGCAGCAGAATCCTTAAATAATGCAATAAAATCCTTAAATAATGCAGCAACGTCCTTAATAATGCAGCAGAGTCCTTAAATAATACAGCAAAGTCCTTAAATAATGCAGCAGAGGACTTAAATACTGCAGCAGCGTCCTTAAATAATGCAGCAGAGTCCTTAAATAATGCAACAAAGTCCTTAAATAATGCAGCAGAATCCTTAAATAATGCAAAAAATTCCTTAAATAATGCAGAAGAGTACTTAAATAATGCAGAAAAGTTGTTAAATAATGCAGCAAAGTCCTTAAATAATGCAGCAGAGTCCTTAAACATTGCAGCACAGTCCTTAAATAATGCAACAAAGTCCTTAAATAATGCAGCAGAGTCCTTAAATAATGCAGCAAAGTCCTTAAATAATGCAGCAGAGTCCTTAAATAATGCAGCAGAGTCCTTAAATACCACAGCAGAGTCATTAAATAATGCAGCAGAGTCCTGAAATAATGCAGCATATTCCTTAAATAATGCAGCAGAGTCCTTAAATAATGCAATAAAGTCCTTAAATAATGCAGCAGAGTCCTTAAATAATGCAGCAACGTCCTTAATAATGCAGCTGAGTCCTTAAATAATGCAGCAACATCCTTAAATAATGCAGCAGAGTCCTTAAATACTGCATCAGCATCCTTAAATAATGCAACAAAGTCCTTAAATAATGCAGCAAAGTCCTTAAATAATGCAGCAGAGCCCTTAAATACAGCAGCAGAGTCCTTAAATAATTCAGCAAAGTCCTTAAATAATGCAGCAGAGTCCTTAAATAATGCAGCAAAGTCCTTAAATAATGCAGCAGAGTCCTTAAATAAAGCAACAAAGTCCTTAAATAATGCAGCAGAGTCCTTAAATACTGCAGCAGAGACCTTAAATAATGCAGCAAAATCCTTAAATAATGCAGCAGAGTCCTTATATAATGCAGCAGAGTCCTAAAATACCGCAGCAGAGTCCTTAAATAATGCAGCAGAGTCCTTAAATAATGCAGCAAATTCATTAAATAATGCAGCAGAGTCCTTAAATAATGCAACAAAGTCCTTAAATAATGCAGCAGATTCCTTAAATTTCGCAGCAGCGTCCTTAAATAATGCATCAAAGTCCTTAAATAATGCAGCAGAGTCCTAAAATACCGCAGCAGAGTCCTTAAATAATGCAGCAAAGTCCTTAAATAATGCAGCAGAGTGCTTACATAATGCAGCAGAGTCCTTAAATTCCGCAGCAGAGTCCTTAAATAATGCAGCAGAGTCCTTAAATAATGCAGCAAATTCATTAAATAATGCACAGAGTCATTAAATAATGCAACAAAGTCCTTAAATAATGCAGCAGAGTGCTTAAATAATGCAACAAAGTCCTTAAATAATGCAGCAGAGTCCTTAAATAATGCAACAAACTCATTAAATAATGCAGCAAAGTACTTAAATAATGCAGCAAATTCCTTAAATAATGCAGCAGAATCCTTAAATAATGCAATAAAGTCCTTAAATAATGCAGCAGAGTCCTTAAATAATGCAAAAAATTCCTTAAATAATGCAGCAGAATCCTTAAATAATGCAACAAAGTCCTTAAATAATGCAGCAACGTCCTTAATAATGCAGCAGAGTCCTTAAATAATGCAGCAAATTCCTTAAATAATGCAGCAGAGGCCTTAAATACCAAAGCAGCGTCCTTAAATAATGCAGCAAAGTCCTTAAATAATGCAGAAGAGTCCTTAAATAATGCAACAAAGTCCTTAAATAATGCAGCAGAGTCCTTAAATAAAGCAGCAGAGTGCTTAAATAATGCAGCAGAGTCCTTAAATACCGCAGCAGAGTCATTAAATAATACAGCAGATTCCTTAAATAAAGCAGCAGAGTGGTTAAATAATGCAGCAGAGTCCTTAAATACCGCAGCAGAGTCATTAAATAATACAGCAGAGTCCTTAAATAATGCAGCAAATTCCTTAAATAATGCAGAGTCCTTAAATAATGCACTAAATTCCTTAAATAAAATGCAGCAACGCCCTTAATAATGCAGCTGAGTCCTTAAATAATTCAGCAAAGTCCTTAAATAATGCAGCAGAGTCGTTAAAAACCGCAGCAGCGTCCTTAAATAATGCAACAAAGTCCTTAAATAATGCAGCAGAACCCTTAAATAATGCAACAAAGTCCTAAATAATGCAGCAGACTCCTTAAATAATGCAACAAACTCCTTAAATAATGCAGCAGAGTACTTAAATAATGCAGCAGAGTACTTAAATAATGCAGCAAATTCCTTAAATAATGCAGCAGAATCCTTAAATAATGCAATAAAATCCTTAAATAATGCAGCAACGTCCTTAATAATGCAGCAGAGTCCTTAAATAATACAGCAAAGTCCTTAAATAATGCAGCAGAGGACTTAAATACTGCAGCAGCGTCCTTAAATAATGCAGCAGAGTCCTTAAATAATGCAACAAAGTCCTTAAATAATGCAGCAGAATCCTTAAATAATGCAAAAAATTCCTTAAATAATGCAGAAGAGTACTTAAATAATGCAGAAAAGTTGTTAAATAATGCAGCAGAGTCCTTAAATAATGCAGCAGAGTCCTTAAACATTGCAGCACAGTCCTTAAATAATGCAACAAAGTCCTTAAATAATGCAGCAGAGTCCTTAAATAATGCAGCAAAGTCCTTAAATAATGCAGCAGAGTCCTTAAACAATGCAACACAGTCCTTAAATAATGCAGCAAAGTCCTTAAATAATGCAGCAGAGTCCTTAAATACAGCAGCAGCGTCCTTAAATAATTCAGCAAAGTCCTTAAATAATGCAGCAGAGTCCTTAAATAATGCAGCAAAGTCCTTAAATAATGCAGCAGAGTCCTTAAATAATGCAACAAAGTCCTTAAATAATGCAGCAGAGTCCTTAAATACTGCAGCAGAGACCTTAAATAATGCAGCAAAATCCTTAAATAATGCAGCAGAGTCCTTATATAATGCAGCAGAGTCCTAAAATACCGCAGCAGAGTCCTTAAATAATGCAGCAGAGTCCTTAAATAATGCAGCAAATTCATTAAATAATGCAGCAGAGTCCTTAAATAATGCAACAAAGTCCTTAAATAATGCAGCAGATTCCTTAAATTTCGCAGCAGCGTCCTTAAATAATGCATCAAAGTCCTTAAATAATGCAGCAGAGTCCTAAAATACCGCAGCAGAGTCCTTAAATAATGCAGCAAAGTCCTTAAATAATGCAGCAGAGTGCTTACATAATGCAGCAGAGTCCTTAAATTCCGCAGCAGAGTCATTAAATAATACAGCAGAGTCCTTAAATAATGCAGCAAATTCCTTAAATAATGCAGAGTCCTTAAATAATGCACTAAATTCCTTAAATAAAATGCAGCAACGCCCTTAATAATGCAGCTGAGTCCTTAAATAATTCAGCAAAGTCCTTAAATAATGCAGCAGAGTCCTTAAATACCGCAGCAGCGTCCTTAAATAATGCAACAAAGTCCTTAAATAATGCAGCAGAACCCTTAAATAATGCAACAAAGTCCTTAAATAATGCAGCAGACTCCTTAAATAATGCAACAAACTCCTTAAATAATGCAGCAGAGTACTTAAATAATGCAGCAGAGTACTTAAATAATGCAGCAAATTCCTTAAATAATGCAGCAGAATCCTTAAATAATGCAATAAAATCCTTAAATAATGCAGCAACGTCCTTAATAATGCAGCAGAGTCCTTAAATAATACAGCAAAGTCCTTAAATAATGCAGCAGAGGACTTAAATACTGCAGCAGCGTCCTTAAATAATGCAGCAGAGTCCTTAAATAATGCAACAAAGTCCTTAAATAATGCAGCAGAATCCTTAAATAATGCAAAAAATTCCTTAAATAATGCAGAAGAGTACTTAAATAATGCAGAAAAGTCGTTAAATAATGCAGCAAAGTCCTTAAATAATGCAGCAGAGTCCTTAAACATTGCAGCACAGTCCTTAAATAATTCAACAAAGTCCTTAAATAATGCAGCAGAGTCCTTAAATAATGCAGCAAAGTCCTTAAATAATGCAGCAGAGTCCTTAAACAATGCAACACAGTCCTTAAATAATGCAGCAAAGTCCTTAAATAATGCAGCAGAGTCCTTAAATACAGCAGCAGCGTCCTTAAATAATTCAGCAAAGTCCTTAAATAATGCAGCAGAGTCCTTAAATAATGCAACAAAGTCCTTAAATAATGCAGCAGAGTCCTTAAATAATGCAACAAAGTCCTTAAATAATGCAGCAGAGTCCTTAAATACTGCAGCAGAGTCCTTAAATAATGCAGCAAAGTCCTTAAATAATGCAGCAGAGTCCTTAAAGTCCCCAGCAGAGTGATTAAATAATGCAACAAAGTCCTTAATAATGCAGCAGAGTCCTTAAATAATGCAGCAAATTTTTTAAATAATGCAGCAGAATCCTTAAATAATGCAATAAAGTCCTTATCTAATGCAGCAGAGTCCTTAAATACAGCAGCAGCGTCCTTAAATAATGCAACAAAGTCCTTAAATAATGCAGCAGAGTCCTTAAATAATGCAACAAAGTCCTTAAATAATGCAGCAGAGTCCTTAAATAATGCAACAAACTCATTAAATAATGCAGCAAAGTACTTAAATAATGCAGCAAATTCCTTAAATAATGCAGCAGAATCCTTAAATAATGCAATAAAGTCCTTAAATAATGCAGCAGAGTCCTTAAATAATGCAATAAATTCCTTAAATAATGCAGCAGAATCCTTAAATAATGCAGCAAAGTCCTTAAATAATGCAGCAGAGTCCTTAAATAATGCAAAAAATTCCTTAAATAATGCAGCAGAATCCTTAAATAATGCAACAAAGTCCTTAAATAATGCAGCAACGTCCTTAATAATGCAGCAGAGTCCTTAAATAATGCAGCAAATTCCTTAAATAACGCAGCAGAGGCCTTAAATACCGAAGCAGCGTCCTTAAATAATGCAGCAAAGTCCTTAAATAATGCAGAAGAGTCCTTAAATAATGCAACAAAGTCCTTAAATAATGCAGCAGAGTCCTTAAATAAAGCAGCAGAGTGCTTAAATAATGCAGCAGAGTCCTTAAATACCGCAGCAGAGTCATTAAATAATACAGCAGAGTCCTTAAATAAAGCAGCAGAGTGCTTAAATAATGCAGCAGAGTCCTTAAATACCACAGCAGAGTCATTAAATAATACAGCAGAGTCCTTAAATAATGCAGCAAATTCCTTAAATAATGCAGAGTCCTTAAATAATGCACTAAATTCCTTAAATAAAATGCAGCAACGCCCTTAATAATGCAGCTGAGTCCTTAAATAATTCAGCAAAGTCCTTAAATAATGCAGCAGAGTCCTTAAATACCGCAGCAGCGTCCTTAAATAATGCATCAAAGTCCTTAAATAATGCAGCAGAATCCTTAAATAATGCAATAAAATCCTTAAATAATGCAGCAACGTCCTTAATAATGCAGCAGAGTCCTTAAATAATACAGCAGAGGACTTAAATACTGCAGCAGCGTCCTTAAATAATGCAGCAGAGTCCTTAAATAATGCAACAAAGTCCTTAAATAATGCAGCAGAATCCTTAAATAATGCAAAAAATTCCTTAAATAATGCAGAAGAGTACTTAAATAATGCAGAAAAGTCGTTAAATAATGCAGCAGAGTCCTTAAATATTGCAGCATAGTCCTTAAATAATGCAACAAAGTCCTTAAATAATGCAGCAGAGTCCTTAAATTCCGCAGCAGAGTCATTAAATAATGCAACAAAGTCCTTAATAATGCAGCAGAGTCCTTAAATAATGCAGCAAATTCCTTAAATAATGCAGCAGAATCCTTAAATAATGCAATAAAGTCCTTATCTAATGCAGCAACGTCCTTAATAATGCAGCAGAGTCCTTAAATAATGCAGCAAAGTACTTAAATAATGCAGCAGAGGCCTTAAATACCGCAGCAGCATACTTAAATAATGCAGCAAAGTCCTTAAATAATGCAGCAGAGTCCTTAAATAATGCAACAAAGTCCTTAAATAATGCAGCAGAGTCCTTAAATAATGCAGCAGAGTCCTTAAATAATGCAGCAAATTCATTAAATAATGCACAGAGTCATTAAATAATGCAACAAAGTCTTTAAATAATGCAGCAGAGTGCTTAAATAATGCAACAAAGTCCTTAAATAATGCAGCAGAGTCCTTAAATAATGCAACAAACTCATTAAATAATGCAGCAAAGTACTTAAATAATGCAGCAAATTCCTTAAATAATGCAGCAGAATCCTTAAATAATGCAATAAAGTCCTTAAATAATGCAGCAGAGTCCTTAAATACTGCAGCACAGACCTTAAATAATGCAGCAAAGTCCTTAAATAATGCAGCAGAGTCCTTAAATACTGCATCAGAGACCTTAAATAATGCAGCAGAGTCCTTATATAATGCAGCAGAGTCCTAAAATACCGCAGCAGAGTCCTTAAATAATGCAGCAGAGTCCTTAAATAATGCAGCAAATTCATTAAATAATGCAGCAGAGTCCTTAAATAATGCAACAAAGTCCTTAAATAATGCAGCAGATTCCTTAAATTTCGCAGCAGCGTCCTTAAATAATGCATCAAAGTCCTTAAATAATGCAGCAGAGTCCTTAAATACCACAGCAGAGTCATTAAATAATGCAGCAGAGTCCTGAAATAATGCAGCATATTCCTTAAATAATGCAGCAGAGTCCTTAAATAATGCAATAAAGTCCTTAAATAATGCAGCAGAGTCCTTAAATAATGCAGCAACGTCCTTAATAATGCAGCTGAGTCCTTAAATAATGCAGCAACATCCTTAAATAATGCAGCAGAGTCCTTAAATACTGCATCAGCATCCTTAAATAATGCAACAAAGTCCTTAAATAATGCAGCAAAGTCCTTAAATAATGCAGCAGAGCCCTTAAATACAGCAGCAGAGTCCTTAAATAATTCAGCAAAGTCCTTAAATAATGCAGCAGAGTCCTTAAATAATGCAGCAAAGTCCTTAAATAATGCAGCAGAGTCCTTAAATAATGCAACAAAGTCCTTAAATAATGCAGCAGAGTCCTTAAATACTGCAGCAGAGACCTTAAATAATGCAGCAAAATCCTTAAATAATGCAGCAGAGTCCTTATATAATGCAGCAGAGTCCTAAAATACCGCAGCAGAGTCCTTAAATAATGCAGCAGAGTCCTTAAATAATGCAGCAAATTCATTAAATAATGCAGCAGAGTCCTTAAATAATGCAACAAAGTCCTTAAATAATGCAGCAGATTCCTTAAATTTCGCAGCAGCGTCCTTAAATAATGCATCAAAGTCCTTAAATAATGCAGCAGAGTCCTAAAATACCGCAGCAGAGTCCTTAAATAATGCAGCAAAGTCCTTAAATAATGCAGCAGAGTGCTTACATAATGCAGCAGAGTCCTTAAATTCCGCAGCAGAGTCCTTAAATAATGCAGCAGAGTCCTTAAATAATGCAGCAAATTCATTAAATAATGCACAGAGTCATTAAATAATGCAACAAAGTCTTTAAATAATGCAGCAGAGTGCTTAAATAATGCAACAAAGTCCTTAAATAATGCAGCAGAGTCCTTAAATAATGCAACAAACTCATTAAATAATGCAGCAAAGTACTTAAATAATGCAGCAAATTCCTTAAATAATGCAGCAGAATCCTTAAATAATGCAATAAAGTCCTTAAATAATGCAGCAGAGTCCTTAAATAATGCAAAAAATTCCTTAAATAATGCAGCAGAATCCTTAAATAATGCAACAAAGTCCTTAAATAATGCAGCAACGTCCTTAATAATGCAGCAGAGTCCTTAAATAATGCAGCAAATTCCTTAAATAATGCAGCAGATGCCTTAAATACCAAAGCAGCGTCCTTAAATAATGCAGCAAAGTCCTTAAATAATGCAGAAGAGTCCTTAAATAATGCAACAAAGTCCTTAAATAATGCAGCAGAGTCCTTAAATAAAGCAGCAGAGTGCTTAAATAATGCAGCAGAGTCCTTAAATACCGCAGCAGAGTCATTAAATAATACAGCAGATTCCTTAAATAAAGCAGCAGAGTGCTTAAATAATGCAGCAGAGTCCTTAAATACCGCAGCAGAGTCATTAAATAATACAGCAGAGTCCTTAAATAATGCAGCAAATTCCTTAAATAATGCAGAGTCCTTAAATAATGCACTAAATTCCTTAAATAAAATGCAGCAACGCCCTTAATAATGCAGCTGAGTCCTTAAATAATTCAGCAAAGTCCTTAAATAATGCAGCAGAGTCGTTAAATACTGCAGCAGCGTCCTTAAATAATGCAACAAAGTCCTTAAATAATGCAGCAGAACCCTTAAATAATGCAACAAAGTCCTTAAATAATGCAGCAGACTCCTTAAATAATGCAACAAACTCCTTAAATAATGCAGCAGAGTACTTAAATAATGCAGCAGAGTACTTAAATAATGCAGCAAATTCCTTAAATAATGCAGCAGAATCCTTAAATAATGCAATAAAATCCTTAAATAATGCAGCAACGTCCTTAATAATGCAGCAGAGTCCTTAAATAATACAGCAAAGTCCTTAAATAATGCAGCAGAGGACTTAAATACTGCAGCAGCGTCCTTAAATAATGCAGCAGAGTCCTTAAATAATGCAACAAAGTCCTTAAATAATGCAGCAGAATCCTTAAATAATGCAAAAAATTCCTTAAATAATGCAGAAGAGTACTTAAATAATGCAGAAAAGTTGTTAAATAATGCAGCAAAGTCCTTAAATAATGCAGCAGAGTCCTTAAACATTGCAGCACAGTCCTTAAATAATGCAACAAAGTCCTTAAATAATGCAGCAGAGTCCTTAAATAATGCAGCAAAGTCCTTAAATAATGCAGCAGAGTCCTTAAATAATGCAGCAGAGTCCTTAAATACCACAGCAGAGTCATTAAATAATGCAGCAGAGTCCTGAAATAATGCAGCATATTCCTTAAATAATGCAGCAGAGTCCTTAAATAATGCAATAAAGTCCTTAAATAATGCAGCAGAGTCCTTAAATAATGCAGCAACGTCCTTAATAATGCAGCTGAGTCCTTAAATAATGCAGCAACATCCTTAAATAATGCAGCAGAGTCCTTAAATACTGCATCAGCATCCTTAAATAATGCAACAAAGTCCTTAAATAATGCAGCAAAGTCCTTAAATAATGCAGCAGAGCCCTTAAATACAGCAGCAGAGTCCTTAAATAATTCAGCAAAGTCCTTAAATAATGCAGCAGAGTCCTTAAATAATGCAGCAAAGTCCTTAAATAATGCAGCAGAGTCCTTAAATAAAGCAACAAAGTCCTTAAATAATGCAGCAGAGTCCTTAAATACTGCAGCAGAGACCTTAAATAATGCAGCAAAATCCTTAAATAATGCAGCAGAGTCCTTATATAATGCAGCAGAGTCCTAAAATACCGCAGCAGAGTCCTTAAATAATGCAGCAGAGTCCTTAAATAATGCAGCAAATTCATTAAATAATGCAGCAGAGTCCTTAAATAATGCAACAAAGTCCTTAAATAATGCAGCAGATTCCTTAAATTTCGCAGCAGCGTCCTTAAATAATGCATCAAAGTCCTTAAATAATGCAGCAGAGTCCTAAAATACCGCAGCAGAGTCCTTAAATAATGCAGCAAAGTCCTTAAATAATGCAGCAGAGTGCTTACATAATGCAGCAGAGTCCTTAAATTCCGCAGCAGAGTCCTTAAATAATGCAGCAGAGTCCTTAAATAATGCAGCAAATTCATTAAATAATGCACAGAGTCATTAAATAATGCAACAAAGTCCTTAAATAATGCAGCAGAGTGCTTAAATAATGCAACAAAGTCCTTAAATAATGCAGCAGAGTCCTTAAATAATGCAACAAACTCATTAAATAATGCAGCAAAGTACTTAAATAATGCAGCAAATTCCTTAAATAATGCAGCAGAATCCTTAAATAATGCAATAAAGTCCTTAAATAATGCAGCAGAGTCCTTAAATAATGCAAAAAATTCCTTAAATAATGCAGCAGAATCCTTAAATAATGCAACAAAGTCCTTAAATAATGCAGCAACGTCCTTAATAATGCAGCAGAGTCCTTAAATAATGCAGCAAATTCCTTAAATAATGCAGCAGAGGCCTTAAATACCAAAGCAGCGTCCTTAAATAATGCAGCAAAGTCCTTAAATAATGCAGAAGAGTCCTTAAATAATGCAACAAAGTCCTTAAATAATGCAGCAGAGTCCTTAAATAAAGCAGCAGAGTGCTTAAATAATGCAGCAGAGTCCTTAAATACCGCAGCAGAGTCATTAAATAATACAGCAGATTCCTTAAATAAAGCAGCAGAGTGGTTAAATAATGCAGCAGAGTCCTTAAATACCGCAGCAGAGTCATTAAATAATACAGCAGAGTCCTTAAATAATGCAGCAAATTCCTTAAATAATGCAGAGTCCTTAAATAATGCACTAAATTCCTTAAATAAAATGCAGCAACGCCCTTAATAATGCAGCTGAGTCCTTAAATAATTCAGCAAAGTCCTTAAATAATGCAGCAGAGTCGTTAAAAACCGCAGCAGCGTCCTTAAATAATGCAACAAAGTCCTTAAATAATGCAGCAGAACCCTTAAATAATGCAACAAAGTCCTAAATAATGCAGCAGACTCCTTAAATAATGCAACAAACTCCTTAAATAATGCAGCAGAGTACTTAAATAATGCAGCAGAGTACTTAAATAATGCAGCAAATTCCTTAAATAATGCAGCAGAATCCTTAAATAATGCAATAAAATCCTTAAATAATGCAGCAACGTCCTTAATAATGCAGCAGAGTCCTTAAATAATACAGCAAAGTCCTTAAATAATGCAGCAGAGGACTTAAATACTGCAGCAGCGTCCTTAAATAATGCAGCAGAGTCCTTAAATAATGCAACAAAGTCCTTAAATAATGCAGCAGAATCCTTAAATAATGCAAAAAATTCCTTAAATAATGCAGAAGAGTACTTAAATAATGCAGAAAAGTTGTTAAATAATGCAGCAGAGTCCTTAAATAATGCAGCAGAGTCCTTAAACATTGCAGCACAGTCCTTAAATAATGCAACAAAGTCCTTAAATAATGCAGCAGAGTCCTTAAATAATGCAGCAAAGTCCTTAAATAATGCAGCAGAGTCCTTAAACAATGCAACACAGTCCTTAAATAATGCAGCAAAGTCCTTAAATAATGCAGCAGAGTCCTTAAATACAGCAGCAGCGTCCTTAAATAATTCAGCAAAGTCCTTAAATAATGCAGCAGAGTCCTTAAATAATGCAGCAAAGTCCTTAAATAATGCAGCAGAGTCCTTAAATAATGCAACAAAGTCCTTAAATAATGCAGCAGAGTCCTTAAATACTGCAGCAGAGACCTTAAATAATGCAGCAAAATCCTTAAATAATGCAGCAGAGTCCTTATATAATGCAGCAGAGTCCTAAAATACCGCAGCAGAGTCCTTAAATAATGCAGCAGAGTCCTTAAATAATGCAGCAAATTCATTAAATAATGCAGCAGAGTCCCTAAATAATGCAACAAAGTCCTTAAATAATGCAGCAGATTCCTTAAATTTCGCAGCAGCGTCCTTAAATAATGCATCAAAGTCCTTAAATAATGCAGCAGAGTCCTAAAATACCGCAGCAGAGTCCTTAAATAATGCAGCAAAGTCCTTAAATAATGCAGCAGAGTGCTTACATAATGCAGCAGAGTCCTTAAATTCCGCAGCAGAGTCATTAAATAATACAGCAGAGTCCTTAAATAATGCAGCAAATTCCTTAAATAATGCAGAGTCCTTAAATAATGCACTAAATTCCTTAAATAAAATGCAGCAACGCCCTTAATAATGCAGCTGAGTCCTTAAATAATTCAGCAAAGTCCTTAAATAATGCAGCAGAGTCCTTAAATACCGCAGCAGCGTCCTTAAATAATGCAACAAAGTCCTTAAATAATGCAGCAGAACCCTTAAATAATGCAACAAAGTCCTTAAATAATGCAGCAGACTCCTTAAATAATGCAACAAACTCCTTAAATAATGCAGCAGAGTACTTAAATAATGCAGCAGAGTACTTAAATAATGCAGCAAATTCCTTAAATAATGCAGCAGAATCCTTAAATAATGCAATAAAATCCTTAAATAATGCAGCAACGTCCTTAATAATGCAGCAGAGTCCTTAAATAATACAGCAAAGTCCTTAAATAATGCAGCAGAGGACTTAAATACTGCAGCAGCGTCCTTAAATAATGCAGCAGAGTCCTTAAATAATGCAACAAAGTCCTTAAATAATGCAGCAGAATCCTTAAATAATGCAAAAAATTCCTTAAATAATGCAGAAGAGTACTTAAATAATGCAGAAAAGTCGTTAAATAATGCAGCAAAGTCCTTAAATAATGCAGCAGAGTCCTTAAACATTGCAGCACAGTCCTTAAATAATTCAACAAAGTCCTTAAATAATGCAGCAGAGTCCTTAAATAATGCAGCAAAGTCCTTAAATAATGCAGCAGAGTCCTTAAACAATGCAACACAGTCCTTAAATAATGCAGCAAAGTCCTTAAATAATGCAGCAGAGTCCTTAAATACAGCAGCAGCGTCCTTAAATAATTCAGCAAAGTCCTTAAATAATGCAGCAGAGTCCTTAAATAATGCAACAAAGTCCTTAAATAATGCAGCAGAGTCCTTAAATAATGCAACAAAGTCCTTAAATAATGCAGCAGAGTCCTTAAATACTGCAGCAGAGTCCTTAAATAATGCAGCAAAGTCCTTAAATAATGCAGCAGAGTCCTTAAAGTCCCCAGCAGAGTGATTAAATAATGCAACAAAGTCCTTAATAATGCAGCAGAGTCCTTAAATAATGCAGCAAATTTTTTAAATAATGCAGCAGAATCCTTAAATAATGCAATAAAGTCCTTATCTAATGCAGCAGAGTCCTTAAATACAGCAGCAGCGTACTTAAATAATGCAACAAAGTCCTTAAATAATGCAGCAGAGTCCTTAAATAATGCAACAAAGTCCTTAAATAATGCAGCAGAGTCCTTAAATAATGCAACAAACTCATTAAATAATGCAGCAAAGTACTTAAATAATGCAGCAAATTCCTTAAATAATGCAGCAGAATCCTTAAATAATGCAATAAAGTCCTTAAATAATGCAGCAGAGTCCTTAAATAATGCAATAAATTCCTTAAATAATGCAGCAGAATCCTTAAATAATGCAGCAAAGTCCTTAAATAATGCAGCAGAGTCCTTAAATAATGCAAAAAATTCCTTAAATAATGCAGCAGAATCCTTAAATAATGCAACAAAGTCCTTAAATAATGCAGCAACGTCCTTAATAATGCAGCAGAGTCCTTAAATAATGCAGCAAATTCCTTAAATAACGCAGCAGAGGCCTTAAATACCGAAGCAGCGTCCTTAAATAATGCAGCAAAGTCCTTAAATAATGCAGAAGAGTCCTTAAATAATGCAACAAAGTCCTTAAATAATGCAGCAGAGTCCTTAAATAAAGCAGCAGAGTGCTTAAATAATGCAGCAGAGTCCTTAAATACCGCAGCAGAGTCATTAAATAATACAGCAGAGTCCTTAAATAAAGCAGCAGAGTGCTTAAATAATGCAGCAGAGTCCTTAAATACCACAGCAGAGTCATTAAATAATACAGCAGAGTCCTTAAATAATGCAGCAAATTCCTTAAATAATGCAGAGTCCTTAAATAATGCACTAAATTCCTTAAATAAAATGCAGCAACGCCCTTAATAATGCAGCTGAGTCCTTAAATAATTCAGCAAAGTCCTTAAATAATGCAGCAGAGTCCTTAAATACCGCAGCAGCGTCCTTAAATAATGCATCAAAGTCCTTAAATAATGCAGCAGAATCCTTAAATAATGCAATAAAATCCTTAAATAATGCAGCAACGTCCTTAATAATGCAGCAGAGTCCTTAAATAATACAGCAGAGGACTTAAATACTGCAGCAGCGTCCTTAAATAATGCAGCAGAGTCCTTAAATAATGCAACAAAGTCCTTAAATAATGCAGCAGAATCCTTAAATAATGCAAAAAATTCCTTAAATAATGCAGAAGAGTACTTAAATAATGCAGAAAAGTCGTTAAATAATGCAGCAGAGTCCTTAAATATTGCAGCATAGTCCTTAAATAATGCAACAAAGTCCTTAAATAATGCAGCAGAGTCCTTAAATTCCGCAGCAGAGTCATTAAATAATGCAACAAAGTCCTTAATAATGCAGCAGAGTCCTTAAATAATGCAGCAAATTCCTTAAATAATGCAGCAGAATCCTTAAATAATGCAATAAAGTCCTTATCTAATGCAGCAACGTCCTTAATAATGCAGCAGAGTCCTTAAATAATGCAGCAAAGTACTTAAATAATGCAGCAGAGGCCTTAAATACCGCAGCAGCATACTTAAATAATGCAGCAAAGTCCTTAAATAATGCAGCAGAGTCCTTAAATAATGCAACAAAGTCCTTAAATAATGCAGCAGAGTCCTTAAATAATGCAGCAGAGTCCTTAAATAATGCAGCAAATTCATTAAATAATGCACAGAGTCATTAAATAATGC
The DNA here is from genome assembly GCF_046119375.1 of Phyllobates terribilis. Lineage (NCBI taxonomy): Eukaryota > Metazoa > Chordata > Amphibia > Anura > Dendrobatidae > Phyllobates > Phyllobates terribilis. The sequence continues at coordinate 1,177,530 of NW_027363029.1, read as the reverse complement.
AACAAAGTCTTTAAATAATGCAGCAGAGTGCTTAAATAATGCAACAAAGTCCTTAAATAATGCAGCAGAGTCCTTAAATAATGCAACAAACTCATTAAATAATGCAGCAAAGTACTTAAATAATGCAGCAAATTCCTTAAATAATGCAGCAGAATCCTTAAATAATGCAATAAAGTCCTTAAATAATGCAGCAGAGTCCTTAAATAATGCAAAAAATTCCTTAAATAATGCAGCAGAATCCTTAAATAATGCAACAAAGTCCTTAAATAATGCAGCAACGTCCTTAATAATGCAGCAGAGTCCTTAAATAATGCAGCAAATTCCTTAAATAATGCAGCAGATGCCTTAAATACTGCAGCAGAGTCCTTAAATAATGCAGCAAAGTCCTTAAATAATGCAGCAGAGTCCTTAAAGTCCCCAGCAGAGTGATTAAATAATGCAACAAAGTCCTTAATAATGCAGCAGAGTCCTTAAATAATGCAGCAAATTTTTTAAATAATGCAGCAGAATCCTTAAATAATGCAATAAAGTCCTTATCTAATGCAGCAGAGTCCTTAAATACAGCAGCAGCGTCCTTAAATAATGCAACAAAGTCCTTAAATAATGCAGCAGAGTCCTTAAATAATGCAACAAAGTCCTTAAATAATGCAGCAGAGTCCTTAAATAATGCAACAAACTCATTAAATAATGCAGCAAAGTACTTAAATAATGCAGCAAATTCCTTAAATAATGCAGCAGAATCCTTAAATAATGCAATAAAGTCCTTAAATAATGCAGCAGAGTCCTTAAATAATGCAATAAATTCCTTAAATAATGCAGCAGAATCCTTAAATAATGCAGCAAAGTCCTTAAATAATGCAGCAGAGTCCTTAAATAATGCAAAAAATTCCTTAAATAATGCAGCAGAATCCTTAAATAATGCAACAAAGTCCTTAAATAATGCAGCAACGTCCTTAATAATGCAGCAGAGTCCTTAAATAATGCAGCAAATTCCTTAAATAACGCAGCAGAGGCCTTAAATACCGAAGCAGCGTCCTTAAATAATGCAGCAAAGTCCTTAAATAATGCAGAAGAGTCCTTAAATAATGCAACAAAGTCCTTAAATAATGCAGCAGAGTCCTTAAATAAAGCAGCAGAGTGCTTAAATAATGCAGCAGAGTCCTTAAATACCGCAGCAGAGTCATTAAATAATACAGCAGAGTCCTTAAATAAAGCAGCAGAGTGCTTAAATAATGCAGCAGAGTCCTTAAATACCACAGCAGAGTCATTAAATAATACAGCAGAGTCCTTAAATAATGCAGCAAATTCCTTAAATAATGCAGAGTCCTTAAATAATGCACTAAATTCCTTAAATAAAATGCAGCAACGCCCTTAATAATGCAGCTGAGTCCTTAAATAATTCAGCAAAGTCCTTAAATAATGCAGCAGAGTCCTTAAATACCGCAGCAGCGTCCTTAAATAATGCATCAAAGTCCTTAAATAATGCAGCAGAATCCTTAAATAATGCAATAAAATCCTTAAATAATGCAGCAACGTCCTTAATAATGCAGCAGAGTCCTTAAATAATACAGCAGAGGACTTAAATACTGCAGCAGCGTCCTTAAATAATGCAGCAGAGTCCTTAAATAATGCAACAAAGTCCTTAAATAATGCAGCAGAATCCTTAAATAATGCAAAAAATTCCTTAAATAATGCAGAAGAGTACTTAAATAATGCAGAAAAGTCGTTAAATAATGCAGCAGAGTCCTTAAATATTGCAGCATAGTCCTTAAATAATGCAACAAAGTCCTTAAATAATGCAGCAGAGTCCTTAAATTCCGCAGCAGAGTCATTAAATAATGCAACAAAGTCCTTAATAATGCAGCAGAGTCCTTAAATAATGCAGCAAATTCCTTAAATAATGCAGCAGAATCCTTAAATAATGCAATAAAGTCCTTATCTAATGCAGCAACGTCCTTAATAATGCAGCAGAGTCCTTAAATAATGCAGCAAAGTACTTAAATAATGCAGCAGAGGCCTTAAATACCGCAGCAGCATACTTAAATAATGCAGCAAAGTCCTTAAATAATGCAGCAGAGTCCTTAAATAATGCAACAAAGTCCTTAAATAATGCAGCAGAGTCCTTAAATAATGCAGCAGAGTCCTTAAATAATGCAGCAAATTCATTAAATAATGCACAGAGTCATTAAATAATGCAACAAAGTCTTTAAATAATGCAGCAGAGTGCTTAAATAATGCAACAAAGTCCTTAAATAATGCAGCAGAGTCCTTAAATAATGCAACAAACTCATTAAATAATGCAGCAAAGTACTTAAATAATGCAGCAAATTCCTTAAATAATGCAGCAGAATCCTTAAATAATGCAATAAAGTCCTTAAATAATGCAGCAGAGTCCTTAAATAATGCAAAAAATTCCTTAAATAATGCAGCAGAATCCTTAAATAATGCAACAAAGTCCTTAAATAATGCAGCAACGTCCTTAATAATGCAGCAGAGTCCTTAAATAATGCAGCAAATTCCTTAAATAATGCAGCAGATGCCTTAAATACCAAAGCAGCGTCCTTAAATAATGCAGCAAAGTCCTTAAATAATGCAGAAGAGTCCTTAAATAATGCAACAAAGTCCTTAAATAATGCAGCAGAGTCCTTAAATAAAGCAGCAGAGTGCTTAAATAATGCAGCAGAGTCCTTAAATACCGCAGCAGAGTCATTAAATAATACAGCAGATTCCTTAAATAAAGCAGCAGAGTGCTTAAATAATGCAGCAGAGTCCTTAAATACCGCAGCAGAGTCATTAAATAATACAGCAGAGTCCTTAAATAATGCAGCAAATTCCTTAAATAATGCAGAGTCCTTAAATAATGCACTAAATTCCTTAAATAAAATGCAGCAACGCCCTTAATAATGCAGCTGAGTCCTTAAATAATTCAGCAAAGTCCTTAAATAATGCAGCAGAGTCGTTAAATACTGCAGCAGCGTCCTTAAATAATGCAACAAAGTCCTTAAATAATGCAGCAGAACCCTTAAATAATGCAACAAAGTCCTTAAATAATGCAGCAGACTCCTTAAATAATGCAACAAACTCCTTAAATAATGCAGCAGAGTACTTAAATAATGCAGCAGAGTACTTAAATAATGCAGCAAATTCCTTAAATAATGCAGCAGAATCCTTAAATAATGCAATAAAATCCTTAAATAATGCAGCAACGTCCTTAATAATGCAGCAGAGTCCTTAAATAATACAGCAAAGTCCTTAAATAATGCAGCAGAGGACTTAAATACTGCAGCAGCGTCCTTAAATAATGCAGCAGAGTCCTTAAATAATGCAACAAAGTCCTTAAATAATGCAGCAGAATCCTTAAATAATGCAAAAAATTCCTTAAATAATGCAGAAGAGTACTTAAATAATGCAGAAAAGTTGTTAAATAATGCAGCAAAGTCCTTAAATAATGCAGCAGAGTCCTTAAACATTGCAGCACAGTCCTTAAATAATGCAACAAAGTCCTTAAATAATGCAGCAGAGTCCTTAAATAATGCAGCAAAGTCCTTAAATAATGCAGCAGAGTCCTTAAATAATGCAGCAGAGTCCTTAAATACCACAGCAGAGTCATTAAATAATGCAGCAGAGTCCTGAAATAATGCAGCATATTCCTTAAATAATGCAGCAGAGTCCTTAAATAATGCAATAAAGTCCTTAAATAATGCAGCAGAGTCCTTAATTAATGCAGCAACGTCCTTAATAATGCAGCTGAGTCCTTAAATAATGCAGCAACATCCTTAAATAATGCAGCAGAGTCCTTAAATACTGCATCAGCATCCTTAAATAATGCAACAAAGTCCTTAAATAATGCAGCAAAGTCCTTAAATAATGCAGCAGAGCCCTTAAATACAGCAGCAGAGTCCTTAAATAATTCAGCAAAGTCCTTAAATAATGCAGCAGAGTCCTTAAATAATGCAGCAAAGTCCTTAAATAATGCAGCAGAGTCCTTAAATAAAGCAACAAAGTCCTTAAATAATGCAGCAGAGTCCTTAAATACTGCAGCAGAGACCTTAAATAATGCAGCAAAATCCTTAAATAATGCAGCAGAGTCCTTATATAATGCAGCAGAGTCCTAAAATACCGCAGCAGAGTCCTTAAATAATGCAGCAGAGTCCTTAAATAATGCAGCAAATTCATTAAATAATGCAGCAGAGTCCTTAAATAATGCAACAAAGTCCTTAAATAATGCAGCAGATTCCTTAAATTTCGCAGCAGCGTCCTTAAATAATGCATCAAAGTCCTTAAATAATGCAGCAGAGTCCTAAAATACCGCAGCAGAGTCCTTAAATAATGCAGCAAAGTCCTTAAATAATGCAGCAGAGTGCTTACATAATGCAGCAGAGTCCTTAAATTCCGCAGCAGAGTCCTTAAATAATGCAGCAGAGTCCTTAAATAATGCAGCAAATTCATTAAATAATGCACAGAGTCATTAAATAATGCAACAAAGTCCTTAAATAATGCAGCAGAGTGCTTAAATAATGCAACAAAGTCCTTAAATAATGCAGCAGAGTCCTTAAATAATGCAACAAACTCATTAAATAATGCAGCAAAGTACTTAAATAATGCAGCAAATTCCTTAAATAATGCAGCAGAATCCTTAAATAATGCAATAAAGTCCTTAAATAATGCAGCAGAGTCCTTAAATAATGCAAAAAATTCCTTAAATAATGCAGCAGAATCCTTAAATAATGCAACAAAGTCCTTAAATAATGCAGCAACGTCCTTAATAATGCAGCAGAGTCCTTAAATAATGCAGCAAATTCCTTAAATAATGCAGCAGAGGCCTTAAATACCAAAGCAGCGTCCTTAAATAATGCAGCAAAGTCCTTAAATAATGCAGAAGAGTCCTTAAATAATGCAACAAAGTCCTTAAATAATGCAGCAGAGTCCTTAAATAAAGCAGCAGAGTGCTTAAATAATGCAGCAGAGTCCTTAAATACCGCAGCAGAGTCATTAAATAATACAGCAGATTCCTTAAATAAAGCAGCAGAGTGGTTAAATAATGCAGCAGAGTCCTTAAATACCGCAGCAGAGTCATTAAATAATACAGCAGAGTCCTTAAATAATGCAGCAAATTCCTTAAATAATGCAGAGTCCTTAAATAATGCACTAAATTCCTTAAATAAAATGCAGCAACGCCCTTAATAATGCAGCTGAGTCCTTAAATAATTCAGCAAAGTCCTTAAATAATGCAGCAGAGTCGTTAAAAACCGCAGCAGCGTCCTTAAATAATGCAACAAAGTCCTTAAATAATGCAGCAGAACCCTTAAATAATGCAACAAAGTCCTAAATAATGCAGCAGACTCCTTAAATAATGCAACAAACTCCTTAAATAATGCAGCAGAGTACTTAAATAATGCAGCAGAGTACTTAAATAATGCAGCAAATTCCTTAAATAATGCAGCAGAATCCTTAAATAATGCAATAAAATCCTTAAATAATGCAGCAACGTCCTTAATAATGCAGCAGAGTCCTTAAATAATACAGCAAAGTCCTTAAATAATGCAGCAGAGGACTTAAATACTGCAGCAGCGTCCTTAAATAATGCAGCAGAGTCCTTAAATAATGCAACAAAGTCCTTAAATAATGCAGCAGAATCCTTAAATAATGCAAAAAATTCCTTAAATAATGCAGAAGAGTACTTAAATAATGCAGAAAAGTTGTTAAATAATGCAGCAGAGTCCTTAAATAATGCAGCAGAGTCCTTAAACATTGCAGCACAGTCCTTAAATAATGCAACAAAGTCCTTAAATAATGCAGCAGAGTCCTTAAATAATGCAGCAAAGTCCTTAAATAATGCAGCAGAGTCCTTAAACAATGCAACACAGTCCTTAAATAATGCAGCAAAGTCCTTAAATAATGCAGCAGAGTCCTTAAATACAGCAGCAGCGTCCTTAAATAATTCAGCAAAGTCCTTAAATAATGCAGCAGAGTCCTTAAATAATGCAGCAAAGTCCTTAAATAATGCAGCAGAGTCCTTAAATAATGCAACAAAGTCCTTAAATAATGCAGCAGAGTCCTTAAATACTGCAGCAGAGACCTTAAATAATGCAGCAAAATCCTTAAATAATGCAGCAGAGTCCTTATATAATGCAGCAGAGTCCTAAAATACCGCAGCAGAGTCCTTAAATAATGCAGCAGAGTCCTTAAATAATGCAGCAAATTCATTAAATAATGCAGCAGAGTCCTTAAATAATGCAACAAAGTCCTTAAATAATGCAGCAGATTCCTTAAATTTCGCAGCAGCGTCCTTAAATAATGCATCAAAGTCCTTAAATAATGCAGCAGAGTCCTAAAATACCGCAGCAGAGTCCTTAAATTTCGCAGCAGCGTCCTTAAATAATGCATCAAAGTCCTTAAATAATGCAGCAGAGTCCTAAAATACCGCAGCAGAGTCCTTAAATAATGCAGCAAAGTCCTTAAATAATGCAGCAGAGTGCTTACATAATGCAGCAGAGTCCTTAAATTCCGCAGCAGAGTCATTAAATAATACAGCAGAGTCCTTAAATAATGCAGCAAATTCCTTAAATAATGCAGAGTCCTTAAATAATGCACTAAATTCCTTAAATAAAATGCAGCAACGCCCTTAATAATGCAGCTGAGTCCTTAAATAATTCAGCAAAGTCCTTAAATAATGCAGCAGAGTCCTTAAATACCGCAGCAGCGTCCTTAAATAATGCAACAAAGTCCTTAAATAATGCAGCAGAACCCTTAAATAATGCAACAAAGTCCTTAAATAATGCAGCAGACTCCTTAAATAATGCAACAAACTCCTTAAATAATGCAGCAGAGTACTTAAATAATGCAGCAGAGTACTTAAATAATGCAGCAAATTCCTTAAATAATGCAGCAGAATCCTTAAATAATGCAATAAAATCCTTAAATAATGCAGCAACGTCCTTAATAATGCAGCAGAGTCCTTAAATAATACAGCAAAGTCCTTAAATAATGCAGCAGAGGACTTAAATACTGCAGCAGCGTCCTTAAATAATGCAGCAAAGTCCTTAAATAATGCAACAAAGTCCTTAAATAATGCAGCAGAATCCTTAAATAATGCAAAAAATTCCTTAAATAATGCAGAAGAGTACTTAAATAATGCAGAAAAGTCGTTAAATAATGCAGCAAAGTCCTTAAATAATGCAGCAGAGTCCTTAAACATTGCAGCACAGTCCTTAAATAATTCAACAAAGTCCTTAAATAATGCAGCAGAGTCCTTAAATAATGCAGCAAAGTCCTTAAATAATGCAGCAGAGTCCTTAAACAATGCAACACAGTCCTTAAATAATGCAGCAAAGTCCTTAAATAATGCAGCAGAGTCCTTAAATACAGCAGCAGCGTCCTTAAATAATTCAGCAAAGTCCTTAAATAATGCAGCAGAGTCCTTAAATAATGCAACAAAGTCCTTAAATAATGCAGCAGAGTCCTTAAATAATGCAACAAAGTCCTTAAATAATGCAGCAGAGTCCTTAAATACTGCAGCAGAGTCCTTAAATAATGCAGCAAAGTCCTTAAATAATGCAGCAGAGTCCTTAAAGTCCCCAGCAGAGTGATTAAATAATGCAACAAAGTCCTTAATAATGCAGCAGAGTCCTTAAATAATGCAGCAAATTTTTTAAATAATGCAGCAGAATCCTTAAATAATGCAATAAAGTCCTTATCTAATGCAGCAGAGTCCTTAAATACAGCAGCAGCGTCCTTAAATAATGCAACAAAGTCCTTAAATAATGCAGCAGAGTCCTTAAATAATGCAACAAAGTCCTTAAATAATGCAGCAGAGTCCTTAAATAATGCAACAAACTCATTAAATAATGCAGCAAAGTACTTAAATAATGCAGCAAATTCCTTAAATAATGCAGCAGAATCCTTAAATAATGCAATAAAGTCCTTAAATAATGCAGCAGAGTCCTTAAATAATGCAATAAATTCCTTAAATAATGCAGCAGAATCCTTAAATAATGCAGCAAAGTCCTTAAATAATGCAGCAGAGTCCTTAAATAATGCAAAAAATTCCTTAAATAATGCAGCAGAATCCTTAAATAATGCAACAAAGTCCTTAAATAATGCAGCAACGTCCTTAATAATGCAGCAGAGTCCTTAAATAATGCAGCAAATTCCTTAAATAATGCAGCAGAGGCCTTAAATACCGAAGCAGCGTCCTTAAATAATGCAGCAAAGTCCTTAAATAATGCAGAAGAGTCCTTAAATAATGCAACAAAGTCCTTAAATAATGCAGCAGAGTCCTTAAATAAAGCAGCAGAGTGCTTAAATAATGCAGCAGAGTCCTTAAATACCGCAGCAGAGTCATTAAATAATACAGCAGAGTCCTTAAATAAAGCAGCAGAGTGCTTAAATAATGCAGCAGAGTCCTTAAATACCACAGCAGAGTCATTAAATAATACAGCAGAGTCCTTAAATAATGCAGCAAATTCCTTAAATAATGCAGAGTCCTTAAATAATGCACTAAATTCCTTAAATAAAATGCAGCAACGCCCTTAATAATGCAGCTGAGTCCTTAAATAATTCAGCAAAGTCCTTAAATAATGCAGCAGAGTCCTTAAATACCGCAGCAGCGTCCTTAAATAATGCATCAAAGTCCTTAAATAATGCAGCAGAATCCTTAAATAATGCAATAAAATCCTTAAATAATGCAGCAACGTCCTTAATAATGCAGCAGAGTCCTTAAATAATACAGCAGAGGACTTAAATACTGCAGCAGCGTCCTTAAATAATGCAGCAGAGTCCTTAAATAATGCAACAAAGTCCTTAAATAATGCAGCAGAATCCTTAAATAATGCAAAAAATTCCTTAAATAATGCAGAAGAGTACTTAAATAATGCAGAAAAGTCGTTAAATAATGCAGCAGAGTCCTTAAATATTGCAGCATAGTCCTTAAATAATGCAACAAAGTCCTTAAATAATGCAGCAGAGTCCTTAAATTCCGCAGCAGAGTCATTAAATAATGCAACAAAGTCCTTAATAATGCAGCAGAGTCCTTAAATAATGCAGCAAATTCCTTAAATAATGCAGCAGAATCCTTAAATAATGCAATAAAGTCCTTATCTAATGCAGCAACGTCCTTAATAATGCAGCAGAGTCCTTAAATAATGCAGCAAAGTACTTAAATAATGCAGCAGAGGCCTTAAATACCGCAGCAGCATACTTAAATAATGCAGCAAAGTCCTTAAATAATGCAGCAGAGTCCTTAAATAATGCAACAAAGTCCTTAAATAATGCAGCAGAGTCCTTAAATAATGCAACAAAGTCCTTAAATAATGCACCAGAGTACTTAAATAATGCAGCAAAGTCCTTAAATAATGCAGCAGAGTCCTTAAATAATGCAACAAAGTCCTTAAATAATGCAGCAGAGTCCTTAAATAATGCAACAAAGTCCTTAAATAATGCAGCAGAGTCCTTAAATAATGCAACAAAGTCCTTAAATAATGCAGCAGAGTCCTTAAATAATGCAGCAAAGTCCTTAAATAATGCAGCAGAGTCCTTAAACAATGCAGAACAGTCCTTAAATAATGCAACAAAGTCCTTAAATAATGCAGCAGAGTCCTTAAATAGTGCAGCAAAGTCCTTAAATAATGCAGCAGAGTCCTTAAACAATGCAGCACAGTCCTTAAATAATGCAGCAAAGTCCTTAAGTAATGCAGCAGAGTCCTTAAATACAGCAGCAGCGTCCTTAAATAATTCAGCAAAGTCCTTAAATAATGCAGCAGAGTCCTTAAATAATCAACAAAGTCCTTAAATAATGCAGCAGAGTCCTTAAATAATGCAACAAAGTCCTTAAATAATGCAGCAGAGTCCTTAAATACTGCAGCAGAGTCCTTAAATAATGCAGCAAAGTCCTTAAATAATGCAGCAGAGTCCTTAAATTCAGCAGCAGAGTCATTAAATAATGCAACAAAGTCCTTAATAATGCAGCAGAGTCCTTAAATAATGCAGCAAATTCCTTAAATAATGCAGCAGAATCCTTAAATAATGCAATAAAGTCCTTATCTAATGCAGCAACATCCTTAATAATGCAGCAGAGTCCTTAAATAATGCAGCAAAGTACTTAAATAATGCAGCAGAGGCCTTAAATACCGCAGCAGCATACTTAAATAAAGCAGCAAAGTCCTTAAATAATGCAGCAGAGTCCTTAAATAATGCAACAAAGTCCTTAAATAATGCAGCAGAGTCCTTAAATAATGCAACAAAGTCCTTAAATAATGCACCAGAGTACTTAAATAATGCAGCAAAGTCCTTAAATAATGCAGCAGAGTCCTTAAATAATGCAACAAAGTCCTTAAATAATGCAGCAGAGTCGTTAAATAATGCAGCAGAGTCCTTAAATAATGCAACAAAGTCCTTAAATAATGCAGCAGAGTCCTTAAATAATGCAACAAAGTCCTTAAATAATGCAGCAGAGTCCTTAAATAATGCAGCGAAGTCCTTAAATAATGCAGCAGAGTCCTTAAACAATGCAGCACAGTCCTTAAATAATGCAACAAAGTCCTTAAATAATGCAGCAGAGTCCTTTAATAATGCAGCAAAGTCCTTAAATAATGCAGCAGAGTCCTTAAACAATGCAGCACAGTCCTTAAATAATGCAGCAAAGTCATTAAATAATGCAGCAGAGTCCTTAAATACAGCAGCAGCGTCCTTAAATAATTCAGCAAAGTCCTTAAATAATGCAGCAGAGTCCTTAAATAATGCAACAAAGTCCATAAATAATGCAGCAGAGTCCTTAAATAATGCAACAAAGTCCTTAAATAATGCAGCAGAGTCCTTAAATACTGCAGCACAGACCTTAAATAATGCAGCAAAGTCCTTAAATAATGCAGCAGAGTCCTTAAATACTGCATCAGAGACCTTAAATAATGCAGCAGAGTCCTTATATAATGCAGCAGAGTCCTAAAATACCGCAGCAGAGTCCTTAAATAATGCAGCAGAGTCCTTAAATAATGCAGCAAATTCATTAAATAATGCAGCAGAGTCCTTAAATAATGCAACAAAGTCCTTAAATAATGCAGCAGATTCCTTAAATTTCGCAGCAGCGTCCTTAAATAATGCATCAAAGTCCTTAAATAATGCAGCAGAGTCCTTAAATACCACAGCAGAGTCATTAAATAATGCAGCAGAGTCCTGAAATAATGCAGCATATTCCTTAAATAATGCAGCAGAGTCCTTAAATAATGCAATAAAGTCCTTAAATAATGCAGCAGAGTCCTTAAATAATGCAGCAACGTCCTTAATAATGCAGCTGAGTCCTTAAATAATGCAGCAACATCCTTAAATAATGCAGCAGAGTCCTTAAATACTGCATCAGCATCCTTAAATAATGCAACAAAGTCCTTAAATAATGCAGCAAAGTCCTTAAATAATGCAGCAGAGCCCTTAAATACAGCAGCAGAGTCCTTAAATAATTCAGCAAAGTCCTTAAATAATGCAGCAGAGTCCTTAAATAATGCAGCAAAGTCCTTAAATAATGCAGCAGAGTCCTTAAATAATGCAACAAAGTCCTTAAATAATGCAGCAGAGTCCTTAAATACTGCAGCAGAGACCTTAAATAATGCAGCAAAATCCTTAAATAATGCAGCAGAGTCCTTATATAATGCAGCAGAGTCCTAAAATACCGCAGCAGAGTCCTTAAATAATGCAGCAGAGTCCTTAAATAATGCAGCAAATTCATTAAATAATGCAGCAGAGTCCTTAAATAATGCAACAAAGTCCTTAAATAATGCAGCAGATTCCTTAAATTTCGCAGCAGCGTCCTTAAATAATGCATCAAAGTCCTTAAATAATGCAGCAGAGTCCTAAAATACCGCAGCAGAGTCCTTAAATAATGCAGCAAAGTCCTTAAATAATGCAGCAGAGTGCTTACATAATGCAGCAGAGTCCTTAAATTCCGCAGCAGAGTCCTTAAATAATGCAGCAGAGTCCTTAAATAATGCAGCAAATTCATTAAATAATGCACAGAGTCATTAAATAATGCAACAAAGTCTTTAAATAATGCAGCAGAGTGCTTAAATAATGCAACAAAGTCCTTAAATAATGCAGCAGAGTCCTTAAATAATGCAACAAACTCATTAAATAATGCAGCAAAGTACTTAAATAATGCAGCAAATTCCTTAAATAATGCAGCAGAATCCTTAAATAATGCAATAAAGTCCTTAAATAATGCAGCAGAGTCCTTAAATAATGCAAAAAATTCCTTAAATAATGCAGCAGAATCCTTAAATAATGCAACAAAGTCCTTAAATAATGCAGCAACGTCCTTAATAATGCAGCAGAGTCCTTAAATAATGCAGCAAATTCCTTAAATAATGCAGCAGGTGCCTTAAATACCAAAGCAGCGTCCTTAAATAATGCAGCAAAGTCCTTAAATAATGCAGAAGAGTCCTTAAATAATGCAACAAAGTCCTTAAATAATGCAGCAGAGTCCTTAAATAAAGCAGCAGAGTGCTTAAATAATGCAGCAGAGTCCTTAAATACCGCAGCAGAGTCATTAAATAATACAGCAGATTCCTTAAATAAAGCAGCAGAGTGCTTAAATAATGCAGCAGAGTCCTTAAATACCGCAGCAGAGTCATTAAATAATACAGCAGAGTCCTTAAATAATGCAGCAAATTCCTTAAATAATGCAGAGTCCTTAAATAATGCACTAAATTCCTTAAATAAAATGCAGCAACGCCCTTAATAATGCAGCTGAGTCCTTAAATAATTCAGCAAAGTCCTTAAATAATGCAGCAGAGTCGTTAAATACCGCAGCAGCGTCCTTAAATAATGCAACAAAGTCCTTAAATAATGCAGCAGAACCCTTAAATAATGCAACAAAGTCCTTAAATAATGCAGCAGACTCCTTAAATAATGCAACAAACTCCTTAAATAATGCAGCAGAGTACTTAAATAATGCAGCAGAGTACTTAAATAATGCAGCAAATTCCTTAAATAATGCAGCAGAATCCTTAAATAATGCAATAAAATCCTTAAATAATGCAGCAACGTCCTTAATAATGCAGCAGAGTCCTTAAATAATACAGCAAAGTCCTTAAATAATGCAGCAGAGGACTTAAATACTGCAGCAGCGTCCTTAAATAATGCAGCAGAGTCCTTAAATAATGCAACAAAGTCCTTAAATAATGCAGCAGAATCCTTAAATAATGCAAAAAATTCCTTAAATAATGCAGAAGAGTACTTAAATAATGCAGAAAAGTTGTTAAATAATGCAGCAAAGTCCTTAAATAATGCAGCAGAGTCCTTAAACATTGCAGCACAGTCCTTAAATAATGCAACAAAGTCCTTAAATAATGCAGCAGAGTCCTTAAATAATGCAGCAAAGTCCTTAAATAATGCAGCAGAGTCCTTAAATAATGCAGCAGAGTCCTTAAATACCACAGCAGAGTCATTAAATAATGCAGCAGAGTCCTGAAATAATGCAGCATATTCCTTAAATAATGCAGCAGAGTCCTTAAATAATGCAATAAAGTCCTTAAATAATGCAGCAGAGTCCTTAAATAATGCAGCAACGTCCTTAATAATGCAGCTGAGTCCTTAAATAATGCAGCAACATCCTTAAATAATGCAGCAGAGTCCTTAAATACTGCATCAGCATCCTTAAATAATGCAACAAAGTCCTTAAATAATGCAGCAAAGTCCTTAAATAATGCAGCAGAGCCCTTAAATACAGCAGCAGAGTCCTTAAATAATTCAGCAAAGTCCTTAAATAATGCAGCAGACTCCTTAAATAATGCAACAAACTCCTTAAATAATGCAGCAGAGTACTTAAATAATGCAGCAGAGTACTTAAATAATGCAGCAAATTCCTTAAATAATGCAGCAGAATCCTTAAATAATGCAATAAAATCCTTAAATAATGCAGCAACGTCCTTAATAATGCAGCAGAGTCCTTAAATAATACAGCAAAGTCCTTAAATAATGCAGCAGAGGACTTAAATACTGCAGCAGCGTCCTTAAATAATGCAGCAGAGTCCTTAAATAATGCAACAAAGTCCTTAAATAATGCAGCAGAATCCTTAAATAATGCAAAAAATTCCTTAAATAATGCAGAAGAGTACTTAAATAATGCAGAAAAGTTGTTAAATAATGCAGCAAAGTCCTTAAATAATGCAGCAGAGTCCTTAAACATTGCAGCACAGTCCTTAAATAATGCAACAAAGTCCTTAAATAATGCAGCAGAGTCCTTAAATAATGCAGCAAAGTCCTTAAATAATGCAGCAGAGTCCTTAAATAATGCAGCAGAGTCCTTAAATACCACAGCAGAGTCATTAAATAATGCAGCAGAGTCCTGAAATAATGCAGCATATTCCTTAAATAATGCAGCAGAGTCCTTAAATAATGCAATAAAGTCCTTAAATAATGCAGCAGAGTCCTTAAATAATGCAGCAACGTCCTTAATAATGCAGCTGAGTCCTTAAATAATGCAGCAACATCCTTAAATAATGCAGCAGAGTCCTTAAATACTGCATCAGCATCCTTAAATAATGCAACAAAGTCCTTAAATAATGCAGCAAAGTCCTTAAATAATGCAGCAGAGCCCTTAAATACAGCAGCAGAGTCCTTAAATAATTCAGCAAAGTCCTTAAATAATGCAGCAGAGTCCTTATATAATGCAGCAAAGTCCTTAAAAAATGCAGCAGAGTCCTTAAATAATGCAACAAAGTCCTTAAATAATGCAGCAGAGTCCTTAAATACTGCAGCAGAGACCTTAAATAATGCAGCAAAATCCTTAAATAATGCAGCAGAGTCCTTATATAATGCAGCAGAGTCCTAAAATACCGCAGCAGCGTCCTTAAATAATGCATCAAAGTCCTTAAATAATGCAGCAGAATCCTTAAATAATGCAATAAAATCCTTAAATAATGCAGCAACGTCCTTAATAATGCAGCAGAGTCCTTAAATAATACAGCAGAGGACTTAAATACTGCAGCAGCGTCCTTAAATAATGCAGCAGAGTCCTTAAATAATGCAACAAAGTCCTTAAATAATGCAGCAGAATCCTTAAATAATGCAAAAAATTCCTTAAATAATGCAGAAGAGTACTTAAATAATGCAGAAAAGTCGTTAAATAATGCAGCAGAGTCCTTAAATATTGCAGCATAGTCCTTAAATAATGCAACAAAGTCCTTAAATAATGCAGCAGAGTCCTTAAATTCCGCAGCAGAGTCATTAAATAATGCAACAAAGTCCTTAATAATGCAGCAGAGTCCTTAAATAATGCAGCAAATTCCTTAAATAATGCAGCAGAATCCTTAAATAATGCAATAAAGTCCTTATCTAATGCAGCAACGTCCTTAATAATGCAGCAGAGTCCTTAAATAATGCAGCAAAGTACTTAAATAATGCAGCAGAGGCCTTAAATACCGCAGCAGCATACTTAAATAATGCAGCAAAGTCCTTAAATAATGCAGCAGAGTCCTTAAATAATGCAACAAAGTCCTTAAATAATGCAGCAGAGTCCTTAAATAATGCAACAAAGTCCTTAAATAATGCACCAGAGTACTTAAATAATGCAGCAAAGTCCTTAAATAATGCAGCAGAGTCCTTAAATAATGCAACAAAGTCCTTAAATAATGCAGCAGAGTCCTTAAATAATGCAACAAAGTCCTTAAATAATGCAGCAGAGTCCTTAAATAATGCAACAAAGTCCTTAAATAATGCAGCAGAGTCCTTAAATAATGCAGCAAAGTCCTTAAATAATGCAGCAGAGTCCTTAAACAATGCAGAACAGTCCTTAAATAATGCAACAAAGTCCTTAAATAATGCAGCAGAGTCCTTAAATAGTGCAGCAAAGTCCTTAAATAATGCAGCAGAGTCCTTAAACAATGCAGCACAGTCCTTAAATAATGCAGCAAAGTCCTTAAGTAATGCAGCAGAGTCCTTAAATACAGCAGCAGCGTCCTTAAATAATTCAGCAAAGTCCTTAAATAATGCAGCAGAGTCCTTAAATAATCAACAAAGTCCTTAAATAATGCAGCAGAGTCCTTAAATAATGCAACAAAGTCCTTAAATAATGCAGCAGAGTCCTTAAATACTGCAGCAGAGTCCTTAAATAATGCAGCAAAGTCCTTAAATAATGCAGCAGAGTCCTTAAATTCAGCAGCAGAGTCATTAAATAATGCAACAAAGTCCTTAATAATGCAGCAGAGTCCTTAAATAATGCAGCAAATTCCTTAAATAATGCAGCAGAATCCTTAAATAATGCAATAAAGTCCTTATCTAATGCAGCAACATCCTTAATAATGCAGCAGAGTCCTTAAATAATGCAGCAAAGTACTTAAATAATGCAGCAGAGGCCTTAAATACCGCAGCAGCATACTTAAATAAAGCAGCAAAGTCCTTAAATAATGCAGCAGAGTCCTTAAATAATGCAACAAAGTCCTTAAATAATGCAGCAGAGTCCTTAAATAATGCAACAAAGTCCTTAAATAATGCACCAGAGTACTTAAATAATGCAGCAAAGTCCTTAAATAATGCAGCAGAGTCCTTAAATAATGCAACAAAGTCCTTAAATAATGCAGCAGAGTCGTTAAATAATGCAGCAGAGTCCTTAAATAATGCAACAAAGTCCTTAAATAATGCAGCAGAGTCCTTAAATAATGCAACAAAGTCCTTAAATAATGCAGCAGAGTCCTTAAATAATGCAGCGAAGTCCTTAAATAATGCAGCAGAGTCCTTAAACAATGCAGCACAGTCCTTAAATAATGCAACAAAGTCCTTAAATAATGCAGCAGAGTCCTTTAATAATGCAGCAAAGTCCTTAAATAATGCAGCAGAGTCCTTAAACAATGCAGCACAGTCCTTAAATAATGCAGCAAAGTCATTAAATAATGCAGCAGAGTCCTTAAATACAGCAGCAGCGTCCTTAAATAATTCAGCAAAGTCCTTAAATAATGCAGCAGAGTCCTTAAATAATGCAACAAAGTCCATAAATAATGCAGCAGAGTCCTTAAATAATGCAACAAAGTCCTTAAATAATGCAGCAGAGTCCTTAAATACTGCAGCACAGACCTTAAATAATGCAGCAAAGTCCTTAAATAATGCAGCAGAGTCCTTAAATACTGCATCAGAGACCTTAAATAATGCAGCAGAGTCCTTATATAATGCAGCAGAGTCCTAAAATACCGCAGCAGAGTCCTTAAATAATGCAGCAGAGTCCTTAAATAATGCAGCAAATTCATTAAATAATGCAGCAGAGTCCTTAAATAATGCAACAAAGTCCTTAAATAATGCAGCAGATTCCTTAAATTTCGCAGCAGCGTCCTTAAATAATGCATCAAAGTCCTTAAATAATGCAGCAGAGTCCTTAAATACCACAGCAGAGTCATTAAATAATGCAGCAGAGTCCTGAAATAATGCAGCATATTCCTTAAATAATGCAGCAGAGTCCTTAAATAATGCAATAAAGTCCTTAAATAATGCAGCAGAGTCCTTAAATAATGCAGCAACGTCCTTAATAATGCAGCTGAGTCCTTAAATAATGCAGCAACATCCTTAAATAATGCAGCAGAGTCCTTAAATACTGCATCAGCATCCTTAAATAATGCAACAAAGTCCTTAAATAATGCAGCAAAGTCCTTAAATAATGCAGCAGAGCCCTTAAATACAGCAGCAGAGTCCTTAAATAATTCAGCAAAGTCCTTAAATAATGCAGCAGAGTCCTTAAATAATGCAGCAAAGTCCTTAAATAATGCAGCAGAGTCCTTAAATAATGCAACAAAGTCCTTAAATAATGCAGCAGAGTCCTTAAATACTGCAGCAGAGACCTTAAATAATGCAGCAAAATCCTTAAATAATGCAGCAGAGTCCTT
This sequence comes from Phyllobates terribilis, assembly GCF_046119375.1. Taxonomy (NCBI): domain Eukaryota; kingdom Metazoa; phylum Chordata; class Amphibia; order Anura; family Dendrobatidae; genus Phyllobates; species Phyllobates terribilis. The sequence goes on along the minus strand of NW_027363029.1, from coordinate 1,159,675 downwards.
ATATAATGCAGCAGAGTCCTAAAATACCGCAGCAGAGTCCTTAAATAATGCAGCAGAGTCCTTAAATAATGCAGCAAATTCATTAAATAATGCAGCAGAGTCCTTAAATAATGCAACAAAGTCCTTAAATAATGCAGCAGATTCCTTAAATTTCGCAGCAGCGTCCTTAAATAATGCATCAAAGTCCTTAAATAATGCAGCAGAGTCCTAAAATACCGCAGCAGAGTCCTTAAATAATGCAGCAAAGTCCTTAAATAATGCAGCAGAGTGCTTACATAATGCAGCAGAGTCCTTAAATTCCGCAGCAGAGTCCTTAAATAATGCAGCAGAGTCCTTAAATAATGCAGCAAATTCATTAAATAATGCACAGAGTCATTAAATAATGCAACAAAGTCTTTAAATAATGCAGCAGAGTGCTTAAATAATGCAACAAAGTCCTTAAATAATGCAGCAGAGTCCTTAAATAATGCAACAAACTCATTAAATAATGCAGCAAAGTACTTAAATAATGCAGCAAATTCCTTAAATAATGCAGCAGAATCCTTAAATAATGCAATAAAGTCCTTAAATAATGCAGCAGAGTCCTTAAATAATGCAAAAAATTCCTTAAATAATGCAGCAGAATCCTTAAATAATGCAACAAAGTCCTTAAATAATGCAGCAACGTCCTTAATAATGCAGCAGAGTCCTTAAATAATGCAGCAAATTCCTTAAATAATGCAGCAGGTGCCTTAAATACCAAAGCAGCGTCCTTAAATAATGCAGCAAAGTCCTTAAATAATGCAGAAGAGTCCTTAAATAATGCAACAAAGTCCTTAAATAATGCAGCAGAGTCCTTAAATAAAGCAGAAGAGTGCTTAAATAATGCAGCAGAGTCCTTAAATACCGCAGCAGAGTCATTAAATAATACAGCAGATTCCTTAAATAAAGCAGCAGAGTGCTTAAATAATGCAGCAGAGTCCTTAAATACCGCAGCAGAGTCATTAAATAATACAGCAGAGTCCTTAAATAATGCAGCAAATTCCTTAAATAATGCAGAGTCCTTAAATAATGCACTAAATTCCTTAAATAAAATGCAGCAACGCCCTTAATAATGCAGCTGAGTCCTTAAATAATTCAGCAAAGTCCTTAAATAATGCAGCAGAGTCGTTAAATACCGCAGCAGCGTCCTTAAATAATGCAACAAAGTCCTTAAATAATGCAGCAGAACCCTTAAATAATGCAACAAAGTCCTTAAATAATGCAGCAGACTCCTTAAATAATGCAACAAACTCCTTAAATAATGCAGCAGAGTACTTAAATAATGCAGCAGAGTACTTAAATAATGCAGCAAATTCCTTAAATAATGCAGCAGAATCCTTAAATAATGCAATAAAATCCTTAAATAATGCAGCAACGTCCTTAATAATGCAGCAGAGTCCTTAAATAATACAGCAAAGTCCTTAAATAATGCAGCAGAGGACTTAAATACTGCAGCAGCGTCCTTAAATAATGCAGCAGAGTCCTTAAATAATGCAACAAAGTCCTTAAATAATGCAGCAGAATCCTTAAATAATGCAAAAAATTCCTTAAATAATGCAGAAGAGTACTTAAATAATGCAGAAAAGTTGTTAAATAATGCAGCAAAGTCCTTAAATAATGCAGCAGAGTCCTTAAACATTGCAGCACAGTCCTTAAATAATGCAACAAAGTCCTTAAATAATGCAGCAGAGTCCTTAAATAATGCAGCAAAGTCCTTAAATAATGCAGCAGAGTCCTTAAATAATGCAGCAGAGTCCTTAAATACCACAGCAGAGTCATTAAATAATGCAGCAGAGTCCTGAAATAATGCAGCATATTCCTTAAATAATGCAGCAGAGTCCTTAAATAATGCAATAAAGTCCTTAAATAATGCAGCAGAGTCCTTAAATAATGCAGCAACGTCCTTAATAATGCAGCTGAGTCCTTAAATAATGCAGCAACATCCTTAAATAATGCAGCAGAGTCCTTAAATACTGCATCAGCATCCTTAAATAATGCAACAAAGTCCTTAAATAATGCAGCAAAGTCCTTAAATAATGCAGCAGAGCCCTTAAATACAGCAGCAGAGTCCTTAAATAATTCAGCAAAGTCCTTAAATAATGCAGCAGACTCCTTAAATAATGCAACAAACTCCTTAAATAATGCAGCAGAGTACTTAAATAATGCAGCAGAGTACTTAAATAATGCAGCAAATTCCTTAAATAATGCAGCAGAATCCTTAAATAATTCAATAAAATCCTTAAATAATGCAGCAACGTCCTTAATAATGCAGCAGAGTCCTTAAATAATACAGCAAAGTCCTTAAATAATGCAGCAGAGGACTTAAATACTGCAGCAGCGTCCTTAAATAATGCAGCAGAGTCCTTAAATAATGCAACAAAGTCCTTAAATAATGCAGCAGAATCCTTAAATAATGCAAAAAATTCCTTAAATAATGCAGAAGAGTACTTAAATAATGCAGAAAAGTTGTTAAATAATGCAGCAAAGTCCTTAAATAATGCAGCAGAGTCCTTAAACATTGCAGCACAGTCCTTAAATAATGCAACAAAGTCCTTAAATAATGCAGCAGAGTCCTTAAATAATGCAGCAAAGTCCTTAAATAATGCAGCAGAGTCCTTAAATAATGCAGCAGAGTCCTTAAATACCACAGCAGAGTCATTAAATAATGCAGCAGAGTCCTGAAATAATGCAGCATATTCCTTAAATAATGCAGCAGAGTCCTTAAATAATGCAATAAAGTCCTTAAATAATGCAGCAGAGTCCTTAAATAATGCAGCAACGTCCTTAATAATGCAGCTGAGTCCTTAAATAATGCAGCAACATCCTTAAATAATGCAGCAGAGTCCTTAAATACTGCATCAGCATCCTTAAATAATGCAATAAAGTCCTTAAATAATGCAGCAAAGTCCTTAAATAATGCAGCAGAGCCCTTAAATACAGCAGCAGAGTCCTTAAATAATTCAGCAAAGTCCTTAAATAATGCAGCAGAGTCCTTATATAATGCAGCAAAGTCCTTAAAAAATGCAGCAGAGTCCTTAAATAATGCAACAAAGTCCTTAAATAATGCAGCAGAGTCCTTAAATACTGCAGCAGAGACCTTAAATAATGCAGCAAAATCCTTAAATAATGCAGCAGAGTCCTTATATAATGCAGCAGAGTCCTAAAATACCGCAGCAGAGTCCTTAAATAATGCAGCAGAGTCCTTAAATAATGCAGCAAATTCATTAAATAATGCAGCAGAGTCCTTAAATAATGCAACAAAGTCCTTAAATAATGCAGCAGATTCCTTAAATTTCGCAGCAGCGTCCTTAAATAATGCATCAAAGTCCTTAAATAATGCAGCAGAGTCCTAAAATACCGCAGCAGAGTCCTTAAATAATGCAGCAAAGTCCTTAAATAATGCAGCAGAGTGCTTACATAATGCAGCAGAGTCCTTAAATTCCGCAGCAGAGTCCTTAAATAATGCAGCAGAGTCCTTAAATAATGCAGCAAATTCATTAAATAATGCACAGAGTCATTAAATAATGCAACAAAGTCCTTAAATAATGCAGCAGAGTGCTTAAATAATGCAACAAAGTCCTTAAATAATGCAGCAGAGTCCTTAAATAATGCAACAAACTCATTAAATAATGCAGCAAAGTACTTAAATAATGCAGCAAATTCCTTAAATAATGCAGCAGAATCCTTAAATAATGCAATAAAGTCCTTAAATAATGCAGCAGAGTCCTTAAATAATGCAAAAAATTCCTTAAATAATGCAGCAGAATCCTTAAATAATGCAACAAAGTCCTTAAATAATGCAGCAACGTCCTTAATAATGCAGCAGAGTCCTTAAATAATGCAGCAAATTCCTTAAATAATGCAGCAGAGGCCTTAAATACCAAAGCAGCGTCCTTAAATAATGCAGCAAAGTCCTTAAATAATGCAGAAGAGTCCTTAAATAATGCAACAAAGTCCTTAAATAATGCAGCAGAGTCCTTAAATAAAGCAGCAGAGTGCTTAAATAATGCAGCAGAGTCCTTAAATACCGCAGCAGAGTCATTAAATAATACAGCAGATTCCTTAAATAAATCAGCAGAGTGCTTAAATAATGCAGCAGAGTCCTTAAATACCGCAGCAGAGTCATTAAATAATACAGCAGAGTCCTTAAATAATGCAGCAAATTCCTTAAATAATGCAGAGTCCTTAAATAATGCACTAAATTCCTTAAATAAAATGCAGCAACGCCCTTAATAATGCAGCTGAGTCCTTAAATAATTCAGCAAAGTCCTTAAATAATGCAGCAGAGTCGTTAAATACCGCAGCAGCGTCCTTAAATAATGCAACAAAGTCCTTAAATAATGCAGCAGAACCCTTAAATAATGCAACAAAGTCCTAAATAATGCAGCAGACTCCTTAAATAATGCAACAAACTCCTTAAATAATGCAGCAGAGTACTTAAATAATGCAGCAGAGTACTTAAATAATGCAGCAAATTCCTTAAATGCAGCAGAATCCTTAAATAATGCAATAAAATCCTTAAATAATGCAGCAACGTCCTTAATAATGCAGCAGAGTCCTTAAATAATACAGCAAAGTCCTTAAATAATGCAGCAGAGGACTTAAATACTGCAGCAGCGTCCTTAAATAATGCAGCAGAGTCCTTAAATAATGCAACAAAGTCCTTAAATAATGCAGCAGAATCCTTAAATAATGCAAAAAATTCCTTAAATAATGCAGAAGAGTACTTAAATAATGCAGAAAAGTTGTTAAATAATGCAGCAGAGTCCTTAAATAATGCAGCAGAGTCCTTAAACATTGCAGCACAGTCCTTAAATAATGCAACAAAGTCCTTAAATAATGCAGCAGAGTCCTTAAATAATGCAGCAAAGTCCTTAAATAATGCAGCAGAGTCCTTAAACAATGCAACACAGTCCTTAAATAATGCAGCAAAGTCCTTAAATAATGCAGCAGAGTCCTTAAATACAGCAGCAGCGTCCTTAAATAATTCAGCAAAGTCCTTAAATAATGCAGCAGAGTCCTTAAATAATGCAGCAAAGTCCTTAAATAATGCAGCAGAGTCCTTAAATAATGCAACAAAGTCCTTAAATAATGCAGCAGAGTCCTTAAATACTGCAGCAGAGACCTTAAATAATGCAGCAAAATCCTTAAATAATGCAGCAGAGTCCTTATATAATGCAGCAGAGTCCTAAAATACCGCAGCAGAGTCCTTAAATAATGCAGCAGAGTCCTTAAATAATGCAGCAAATTCATTAAATAATGCAGCAGAGTCCTTAAATAATGCAACAAAGTCCTTAAATAATGCAGCAGATTCCTTAAATTTCGCAGCAGCGTCCTTAAATAATGCATCAAAGTCCTTAAATAATGCAGCAGAGTCCTAAAATACCGCAGCAGAGTCCTTAAATAATGCAGCAAAGTCCTTAAATAATGCAGCAGAGTGCTTACATAATGCAGCAGAGTCCTTAAATTCCGCAGCAGAGTCCTTAAATAATGCAGCAGAGTCCTTAAATAATGCAGCAAATTCATTAAATAATGCACAGAGTCATTAAATAATGCAACAAAGTCCTTAAATAATGCAGCAGAGTGCTTAAATAATGCAACAAAGTCCTTAAATAATGCAGCAGAGTCCTTAAATAATGCAACAAACTCATTAAATAATGCAGCAAAGTACTTAAATAATGCAGCAAATTCCTTAAATAATGCAGCAGAATCCTTAAATAATGCAACAAAGTCCTTAAATAATGCAGCAGAGTCCTTAAATAATGCAAAAAATTCCTTAAATAATGCAGCAGAATCCTTAAATAATGCAACAAAGTCCTTAAATAATGCAGCAACGTCCTTAATAATGCAGCAGAGTCCTTAAATAATGCAGCAAATTCCTTAAATAATGCAGCAGAGGCCTTAAATACCAAAGCAGCGTCCTTAAATAATGCAGCAAAGTCCTTAAATAATGCAGAAGAGTCCTTAAATAATGCAACAAAGTCCTTAAATAATGCAGCAGAGTCCTTAAATAAAGCAGCAGAGTGCTTAAATAATGCAGCAGAGTCCTTAAATACCGCAGCAGAGTCATTAAATAATACAGCAGATTCCTTAAATAAAGCAGCAGAGTGCTTAAATAATGCAGCAGAGTCCTTAAATACCGCAGCAGAGTCATTAAATAATACAGCAGAGTCCTTAAATAATGCAGCAAATTCCTTAAATAATGCAGAGTCCTTAAATAATGCACTAAATTCCTTAAATAAAATGCAGCAACGCCCTTAATAATGCAGCTGAGTCCTTAAATAATTCAGCAAAGTCCTTAAATAATGCAGCAGAGTCGTTAAATACCGCAGCAGCGTCCTTAAATAATGCAACAAAGTCCTTAAATAATGCAGCAGAACCCTTAAATAATGCAACAAAGTCCTTAAATAATGCAGCAGACTCCTTAAATAATGCAACAAACTCCTTAAATAATGCAGCAGAGTACTTAAATAATGCAGCAGAGTCCTTAAATAATGCAGCAAATTCCTTAAATAATGCAGCAGAATCCTTAAATAATGCAATAAAATCCTTAAATAATGCAGCAACGTCCTTAATAATGCAGCAGAGTCCTTAAATAATACAGCAAAGTCCTTAAATAATGCAGCAGAGGACTTAAATACTGCAGCAGCGTCCTTAAATAATGCAGCAGAGTCCTTAAATAATGCAACAAAGTCCTTAAATAATGCAGCAGAATCCTTAAATAATGCAAAAAATTCCTTAAATAATGCAGAAGAGTACTTAAATAATGCAGAAAAGTTGTTAAATAATGCAGCAAAGTCCTTAAATAATGCAGCAGAGTCCTTAAACATTGCAGCACAGTCCTTAAATAATGCAACAAAGTCCTTAAATAATGCAGCAGAGTCCTTAAATAATGCAGCAAAGTCCTTAAATAATGCAGCAGAGTCCTTAAACAATGCAACACAGTCCTTAAATAATGCAGCAAAGTCCTTAAATAATGCAGCAGAGTCCTTAAATACAGCAGCAGCGTCCTTAAATAATTCAGCAAAGTCCTTAAATAATGCAGCAGAGTCCTTAAATAATGCAACAAAATCCTTAAATAATGCAGCAGAGTCCTTAAATAATGCAACAAAGTCCTTAAATAATGCAGCAGAGTCCTTAAATACTGCAGCAGAGTCCTTAAATAATGCAGCAAAGTCCTTAAATAATGCAGCAGAGTCCTTAAATTCCGCAGCAGAGTGATTAAATAATGCAACAAAGTCCTTAATAATGCAGCAGAGTCCTTAAATAATGCAGCAAATTCTTTAAATAATGCAGCAGAATCCTTAAATAATGCAATAAAGTCCTTATCTAATGCAGCAACGTCCTTAATAATGCAGCAGAGTCCTTAAATAATGCAGCAAAGTACTTAAATAATGCAGCAGAGGCCTTAAATACCGCAGCAGCATACTTAAATAATGCAGCAAAGTCCTTAAATAATGCAGCAGAGTCCTTAGATAATGCAACACAGTCCTTAAATAATGCAGCAGAGTCCTTAAATAATGCAACAAACTCATTAAATAATGCAGCAAAGTACTTAAATAATGCAGAAAATTCCTTAAATAATGCAGCAGAATCCTTAAATAATGCAATAAAGTCCTTAAATAATGCAGCAGAGTCCTTAAATAATGCAAAAAATTCCTTAAATAATGCAGCAGAATCCTTAATTAATGCAACAAAGTCCTTAAATAATGCAGCAACGTCCTTAATAATGCAGCAGAGTCCTTAAATAATGCAGCAAATTCCTTAAATAATGCAGCAGAGGCCTTAAATACCGAAGCAGCGTCCTTAAATAATGCAGCAAAGTCCTTAAATAATGCAGAAGAGTCCTTAAATAATGCAACAAAGTCCTTAAATAATGCAGCAGAGTCCTTAAATAAAGCAGCAGAGTGCTTAAATAATGCAGCAGAGTCCTTAAATACCGCAGCAGAGTCATTAAATAATACAGCAGATTCCTTAAATAAAGCAGCAGAGTGCTTAAATACTGCAGCAGAGTCCTTAAATAATGCAGCAAAGTCCTTAAATAATGCAGCAGAGTCCTTAAAGTCCCCAGCAGAGTGATTAAATAATGCAACAAAGTCCTTAATAATGCAGCAGAGTCCTTAAATAATGCAGCAAATTTTTTAAATAATGCAGCAGAATCCTTAAATAATGCAATAAAGTCCTTATCTAATGCAGCAGAGTCCTTAAATACAGCAGCAGCGTCCTTAAATAATGCAACAAAGTCCTTAAATAATGCAGCAGAGTCCTTAAATAATGCAACAAAGTCCTTAAATAATGCAGCAGAGTCCTTAAATAATGCAACAAACTCATTAAATAATGCAGCAAAGTACTTAAATAATGCAGCAAATTCCTTAAATAATGCAGCAGAATCCTTAAATAATGCAATAAAGTCCTTAAATAATGCAGCAGAGTCCTTAAATAATGCAATAAATTCCTTAAATAATGCAGCAGAATCCTTAAATAATGCAGCAAAGTCCTTAAATAATGCAGCAGAGTCCTTAAATAATGCAAAAAATTCCTTAAATAATGCAGCAGAATCCTTAAATAATGCAACAAAGTCCTTAAATAATGCAGCAACGTCCTTAATAATGCAGTAGAGTCCTTAAATAATGCAGCAAATTCCTTAAATAATGCAGCAGAGGCCTTAAATACCGAAGCAGCGTCCTTAAATAATGCAGCAAAGTCCTTAAATAATGCAGAAGAGTCCTTAAATAATGCAACAAAGTCCTTAAATAATGCAGCAGAGTCCTTAAATAAAGCAGCAGAGTGCTTAAATAATGCAGCAGAGTCCTTAAATACCGCAGCAGAGTCATTAAATAATACAGCAGAGTCCTTAAATAAAGCAGCAGAGTGCTTAAATAATGCAGCAGAGTCCTTAAATACCACAGCAGAGTCATTAAATAATACAGCAGAGTCCTTAAATAATGCAGCAAATTCCTTAAATAATGCAGAGTCCTTAAATAATGCACTAAATTCCTTAAATAAAATGCAGCAACGCCCTTAATAATGCAGCTGAGTCCTTAAATAATTCAGCAAAGTCCTTAAATAATGCAGCAGAGTCCTTAAATACCGCAGCAGCGTCCTTAAATAATGCATCAAAGTCCTTAAATAATGCAGCAGAATCCTTAAATAATGCAATAATATCCTTAAATAATGCAGCAACGTCCTTAATAATGCAGCAGAGTCCTTAAATAATACAGCAAAGTCCTTAAATAATGCAGCAGAGGACTTAAATACTGCAGCAGCGTCCTTAAATAATGCAGCAGAGTCCTTAAATAATGCAACAAAGTCCTTAAATAATGCAGCAGAATCCTTAAATAATGCAAAAAATCCCTTAAATAATGCAGAAGAGTACTTAAATAATGCAGAAAAGTCGTTAAATAATGCAGCAGAGTCCTTAAATATTGCAGCATAGTCCTTAAATAATGCAACAAAGTCCTTAAATAATGCAGCAGAGTCCTTAAATTCCGCAGCAGAGTCATTAAATAATGCAACAAAATCCTTAATAATGCAGCAGAGTCCTTAAATAATGCAGCAAATTCCTTAAATAATGCAGCAGGATCCTTAAATAATGCAATAAAGTCCTTATCTAATGCAGCAACGTCCTTAATAATGCAGCAGAGTCCTTAAATAATGCAGCAAAGTACTTAAATAATGCAGCAGAGGCCTTAAATACCGCAGCAGCATACTTAAATAATGCAGCAAAGTCCTTAAATAATGCAGCAGAGTCCTTAAATAATGCAACAAAGTCCTTAAATAATGCAGCAGAGTCCTTAAATAATGCAACAAAGTCCTTAAATAATGCACCAGAGTACTTAAATAATGCAGCAAAGTCCTTAAATAATGCAGCAGAGTCCTTAAATAATGCAACAAAGTCCTTAAATAATGCAGCAGAGTCCTTAAATAATGCAACAAAGTCCTTAAATAATGCAGCAGAGTCCTTAAATAATGCAACAAAGTCCTTAAATAATGCAGCAGAGTCCTTAAATAATGCAGCAAAGTCCTTAAATAATGCAGCAGAGTCCTTAAACAATGCAGAACAGTCCTTAAATAATGCAACAAAGTCCTTAAATAATGCAGCAGAGTCCTTAAATAGTGCAGCAAAGTCCTTAAATAATGCAGCAGAGTCCTTAAACAATGCAGCACAGTCCTTAAATAATGCAGCAAAGTCCTTAAGTAATGCAGCAGAGTCCTTAAATACAGCAGCAGCGTCCTTAAATAATTCAGCAAAGTCCTTAAATAATGCAGCAGAGTCCTTAAATAATCAACAAAGTCCTTAAATAATGCAGCAGAGTCCTTAAATAATGCAACAAAGTCCTTAAATAATGCAGCAGAGTCCTTAAATACTGCAGCAGAGTCCTTAAATAATGCAGCAAAGTCCTTAAATAATGCAGCAGAGTCCTTAAATTCAGCAGCAGAGTCATTAAATAATGCAACAAAGTCCTTAATAATGCAGCAGAGTCCTTAAATAATGCAGCAAATTCCTTAAATAATGCAGCAGAATCCTTAAATAATGCAATAAAGTCCTTATCTAATGCAGCAACGTCCTTAATAATGCAGCAGAGTCCTTAAATAATGCAGCAAAGTACTTAAATAATGCAGCAGAGGCCTTAAATACCGCAGCAGCATACTTAAATAAAGCAGCAAAGTCCTTAAATAATGCAGCAGAGTCCTTAAATAATGCAACAAAGTCCTTAAATAATGCAGCAGAGTCCTTAAATAATGCAACAAAGTCCTTAAATAATGCACCAGAGTACTTAAATAATGCAGCAAAGTCCTTAAATAATGCAGCAGAGTCCTTAAATAATGCAACAAAGTCCTTAAATAATGCAGCAGAGTCGTTAAATAATGCAGCAGAGTCCTTAAATAATGCAACAAAGTCCTTAAATAATGCAGCAGAGTCCTTAAATAATGCAACAAAGTCCTTAAATAATGCAGCAGAGTCCTTAAATAATGCAGCGAAGTCCTTAAATAATGCAGCAGAGTCCTTAAACAATGCAGCACAGTCCTTAAATAATGCAACAAAGTCCTTAAATAATGCAGCAGAGTCCTTTAATAATGCAGCAAAGTCCTTAAATAATGCAGCAGAGTCCTTAAACAATGCAGCACAGTCCTTAAATAATGCAGCAAAGTCATTAAATAATGCAGCAGAGTCCTTAAATACAGCAGCAGCGTCCTTAAATAATTCAGCAAAGTCCTTAAATAATGCAGCAGAGTCCTTAAATAATGCAACAAAGTCCATAAATAATGCAGCAGAGTCCTTAAAAAATGCAACAAAGTCCTTAAATAATGCAGCAGAGTCCTTAAATACTGCAGCACAGACCTTAAATAATGCAGCAAAGTCCTTAAATAATGCAGCAGAGTCCTTAAATACTGCATCAGAGACCTTAAATAATGCAGCAGAGTCCTTATATAATGCAGCAGAGTCCTAAAATACCGCAGCAGAGTCCTTAAATAATGCAGAAGAGTCCTTAAATAATGCAGCAAATTCATTAAATAATGCAGCAGAGTCCTTAAATAATGCAACAAAGTCCTTAAATAATGCAGCAGATTCCTTAAATTTCGCAGCAGCGTCCTTAAATAATGCATCAAAGTCCTTAAATAATGCAGCAGAGTCCTTAAATACCACAGCAGAGTCATTAAATAATGCAGCAGAGTCCTGAAATAATGCAGCATATTCCTTAAATAATGCAGCAGAGTCCTTAAATAATGCAATAAAGTCCTTAAATAATGCAGCAGAGTCCTTAAATAATGCAGCAACGTCCTTAATAATGCAGCTGAGTCCTTAAATAATGCAGCAACATCCTTAAATAATGCAGCAGAGTCCTTAAATACTGCATCAGCATCCTTAAATAATGCAACAAAGTCCTTAAATAATGCAGCAAAGTCCTTAAATAATGCAGCAGAGCCCTTAAATACAGCAGCAGAGTCCTTAAATAATTCAGCAAAGTCCTTAAATAATGCAGCAGAGTCCTTAAATAATGCAGCAAAGTCCTTAAATAATGCAGCAGAGTCCTTAAATAATGCAACAAAGTCCTTAAATAATGCAGCAGAGTCCTTAAATACTGCAGCAGAGACCTTAAATAATGCAGCAAAATCCTTAAATAATGCAGCAGAGTCCTTATATAATGCAGCAGAGTCCTAAAATACCGCAGCAGAGTCCTTAAATAATGCAGCAGAGTCCTTAAATAATGCAGCAAATTCATTAAATAATGCAGCAGAGTCCTTAAATAATGCAACAAAGTCCTTAAATAATGCAGCAGATTCCTTAAATTTCGCAGCAGCGTCCTTAAATAATGCATCAAAGTCCTTAAATAATGCAGCAGAGTCCTAAAATACCGCAGCAGAGTCCTTAAATAATGCAGCAAAGTCCTTAAATAATGCAGCAGAGTGCTTACATAATGCAGCAGAGTCCTTAAATTCCGCAGCGAAGTCCTTAAATAATGCAGCAGAGTCCTTAAATAATGCAGCAAATTCATTAAATAATGCACAGAGTCATTAAATAATGCAACAAAGTCCTTAAATAATGCAGCAGAGTGCTTAAATAATGCAACAAAGTCCTTAAATAATGCAGCAGAGTCCTTAAATAATGCAACAAACTCATTAAATAATGCAGCAAAGTACTTAAATAATGCAGCAAATTCCTTAAATAATGCAGCAGAATCCTTAAATAATGCAATAAAGTCCTTAAATAATGCAGCAGAGTCCTTAAATAATGCAAAAAATTCCTTAAATAATGCAGCAGAATCCTTAAATAATGCAACAAAGTCCTTAAATAATGCAGCAACGTCCTTAATAATGCAGCAGAGTCCTTAAATAATGCAGCAAATTCCTTAAATAATGCAGCAGATGCCTTAAATACCAAAGCAGCGTCCTTAAATAATGCAGCAAAGTCCTTAAATAATGCAGAAGAGTCCTTAAATAATGCAACAAAGTCCTTAAATAATGCAGCAGAGTCCTTAAATAAAGCAGCAGAGTGCTTAAATAATGCAGCAGAGTCCTTAAATACCGCAGCAGAGTCATTAAATAATACAGCAGATTCCTTAAATAAAGCAGCAGAGTGCTTAAATAATGCAGCAGAGTCCTTAAATACCGCAGCAGAGTCATTAAATAATACAGCAGAGTCCTTAAATAATGCAGCAAATTCCTTAAATAATGCAGAGTCCTTAAATAATGCACTAAATTCCTTAAATAAAATGCAGCAACGCCCTTAATAATGCAGCTGAGTCCTTAAATAATTCAGCAAAGTCCTTAAATAATGCAGCAGAGTCGTTAAATACCGCAGCAGCGTCCTTAAATAATGCAACAAAGTCCTTAAATAATGCAGCAGAACCCTTAAATAATGCAACAAAGTCCTTAAATAATGCAGCAGACTCCTTAAATAATGCAACAAACTCCTTAAATAATGCAGCAGAGTACTTAAATAATGCAGCAGAGTACTTAAATAATGCAGCAAATTCCTTAAATAATGCAGCAGAATCCTTAAATAATGCAATAAAATCCTTAAATAATGCAGCAACGTCCTTAATAATGCAGCAGAGTCCTTAAATAATACAGCAAAGTCCTTAAATAATGCAGCAGAGGACTTAAATACTGCAGCAGCGTCCTTAAATAATGCAGCAGAGTCCTTAAATAATGCAACAAAGTCCTTAAATAATGCAGCAGAATCCTTAAATAATGCAAAAAATTCCTTAAATAATGCAGAAGAGTACTTAAATAATGCAGAAAAGTTGTTAAATAATGCAGCAAAGTCCTTAAATAATGCAGCAGAGTCCTTAAACATTGCAGCACAGTCCTTAAATAATGCAACAAAGTCCTTAAATAATGCAGCAGAGTCCTTAAATAATGCAGCAAAGTCCTTAAATAATGCAGCAGAGTCCTTAAATAATGCAGCAGAGTCCTTAAATACCACAGCAGAGTCATTAAATAATGCAGCAGAGTCCTGAAATAATGCAGCATATTCCTTAAATAATGCAGCAGAGTCCTTAAATAATGCAATAAAGTCCTTAAATAATGCAGCAGAGTCCTTAAATAATGCAGCAACGTCCTTAATAATGCAGCTGAGTCCTTAAATAATGCAGCAACATCCTTAAATAATGCAGCAGAGTCCTTAAATACTGCATCAGCATCCTTAAATAATGCAACAAAGTCCTTAAATAATGCAGCAAAGTCCTTAAATAATGCAGCAGAGCCCTTAAATACAGCAGCAGAGTCCTTAAATAATTCAGCAAAGTCCTTAAATAATGCAGCAGAGTCCTAAAATAATGCAGCAAAGTCCTTAAATAATGCAGCAGAGTCCTTAAATAATGCAACAAAGTCCTTAAATAATGCAGCAGAGTCCTTAAATACTGCAGCAGAGACCTTAAATAATGCAGCAAAATCCTTAAATAATGCAGCAGAGTCCTTATATAATGCAGCAGAGTCCTAAAATACCGCATCAGAGTCCTTAAATAATGCAGCAGAGTCCTTAAATAATGCAGCAAATTCATTAAATAATGCAGCAGAGTCCTTAAATAATGCAACAAAGTCCTTAAATAATGCAGCAGATTCCTTAAATTTCGCAGCAGCGTCCTTAAATAATGCATCAAAGTCCTTAAATAATGCAGCAGAGTCCTAAAATACCGCAGCAGAGTCCTTAAATAATGCAGCAAAGTCCTTAAATAATGCAGCAGAGTGCTTACATAATGCAGCAGAGTCCTTAAATTCCGCAGCAGAGTCCTTAAATAATGCAGCAGAGTCCTTAAATAATGCAGCAAATTCATTAAATAATGCACAGAGTCATTAAATAATGCAACAAAGTCCTTAAATAATGCAGCAGAGTGCTTAAATAATGCAACAAAGTCCTTAAATAATGCAGCAGAGTCCTTAAATAATGCAACAAACTCATTAAATAATGCAGCAAAGTACTTAAATAATGCAGCAAATTCCTTAAATAATGCAGCAGAATCCTTAAATAATGCAATAAAGTCCTTAAATAATGCAGCAGAGTCCTTAAATAATGCAAAAAATTCCTTAAATAATGCAGCAGAATCCTTAAATAATGCAACAAAGTCCTTAAATAATGCAGCAACGTCCTTAATAATGCAGCAGAGTCCTTAAATAATGCAGCAAATTCCTTAAATAATGCAGCAGAGGCCTTAAATACCAAAGCAGCGTCCTTAAATAATGCAGCAAAGTCCTTAAATAATGCAGAAGAGTCCTTAAATAATGCAACAAAGTCCTTAAATAATGCAGCAGAGTCCTTAAATAAAGCAGCAGAGTGCTTAAATAATGCAGCAGAGTCCTTAAATACCGCAGCAGAGTCATTAAATAATACAGCAGATTCCTTAAATAAAGCAGCAGAGTGCTTAAATAATGCAGCAGAGTCCTTAAATACCGCAGCAGAGTCATTAAATAATACAGCAGAGTCCTTAAATAATGCAGCAAATTCCTTAAATAATGCAGAGTCCTTAAATAATGCACTAAATTCCTTAAATAAAATGCAGCAACGCCCTTAATAATGCAGCTGAGTCCTTAAATAATTCAGCAAAGTCCTTAAATAATGCAGCAGAGTCGTTAAATACCGCAGCAGCGTCCTTAAATAATGCAACAAAGTCCTTAAATAATGCAGCAGAACCCTTAAATAATGCAACAAAGTCCTAAATAATGCAGCAGATTCCTTAAATAATGCAACAAACTCCTTAAATAATGCAGCAGAGTACTTAAATAATGCAGCAGAGTACTTAAATAATGCAGCAAATTCCTTAAATAATGCAGCAGAATCCTTAAATAATGCAATAAAATCCTTAAATAATGCAGCAACGTCCTTAATAATGCAGCAGAGTCCTTAAATAATACAGCAAAGTCCTTAAATAATGCAGCAGAGGACTTAAATACTGCAGCAGCGTCCTTAAATAATGCAGCAGAGTCCTTAAATAATGCAACAAAGTCCTTAAATAATGCAGCAGAATCCTTAAATAATGCAAAAAATTCCTTAAATAATGCAGAAGAGTACTTAAATAATGCAGAAAAGTTGTTAAATAATGCAGCAGAGTCCTTAAATAATGCAGCAGAGTCCTTAAACATTGCAGCACAGTCCTTAAATAATGCAACAAAGTCCTTAAATAATGCAGCAGAGTCCTTAAATAATGCAGCAAAGTCCTTAAATAATGCAGCAGAGTCCTTAAACAATGCAACACAGTCCTTAAATAATGCAGCAAAGTCCTTAAATAATGCAGCAGAGTCCTTAAATACAGCAGCAGCGTCCTTAAATAATTCAGCAAAGTCCTTAAATAATGCAGCAGAGTCCTTAAATAATGCAGCAAAATCCTTAAATAATGCAGCAGAGTCCTTAAATAATGCAACAAAGTCCTTAAATAATGCAGCAGAGTCCTTAAATACTGCAGCAGAGACCTTAAATAATGCAGCAAAATCCTTAAATAATGCAGCAGAGTCCTTATATAATGCAGCAGAGTCCTAAAATACCACAGCAGAGTCCTTAAATAATGCAGCAGAGTCCTTAAATAATGCAGCAAATTCATTAAATAATGCAGCAGAGTCCTTAAATAATGCAACAAAGTCCTTAAATAATGCAGCAGATTCCTTAAATTTCGCAGCAGCGTCCTTAAATAATGCATCAAAGTCCTTAAATAATGCAGCAGAGTCCTAAAATACCGCAGCAGAGTCCTTAAATAATGCAGCAAAGTCCTTAAATAATGCAGCAGAGTGCTTACATAATGCAGCAGAGTCCTTAAATTCCGCAGCAGAGTCCTTAAATAATGCAGCAGAGTCCTTAAATAATGCAGCAAATTCATTAAATAATGCACAGAGTCATTAAATAATGCAACAAAGTCCTTAAATAATGCAGCAGAGTGCTTAAATAATGCAACAAAGTCCTTAAATAATGCAGCAGAGTCCTTAAATAATGCAACAAACTCATTAAATAATGCAGCAAAGTACTTAAATAATGCAGCAAATTCCTTAAATAATGCAGCAGAATCCTTAAATAATGCAATAAAGTCCTTAAATAATGCAGCAGAGTCCTTAAATAATGCAAAAAATTCCTTAAATAATGCAGCAGAATCCTTAAATAATGCAACAAAGTCCTTAAATAATGCAGCAACGTCCTTAATAATGCAGCAGAGTCCTTAAATAATGCAGCAAATTCCTTAAATAATGCAGCAGAGGCCTTAAATACCAAAGCAGCGTCCTTAAATAATGCAGCAAAGTCCTTAAATAATGCAGAAGAGTCCTTAAATAATGCAACAAAGTCCTTAAATAATGCAGCAGAGTCCTTAAATAAAGCAGCAGAGTGCTTAAATAATGCAGCAGAGTCCTTAAATACCGCAGCAGAGTCATTAAATAATACAGCAGATTCCTTAAATAAAGCAGCAGAGTGCTTAAATAATGCAGCAGAGTCCTTAAATACCGCAGCAGAGTCATTAAATAATACAGCAGAGTCCTTAAATAATGCAGCAAATTCCTTAAATAATGCAGAGTCCTTAAATAATGCACTAAATTCCTTAAATAAAATGCAGCAATGCCCTTAATAATGCAGCTGAGTCCTTAAATAATTCAGCAAAGTCCTTAAATAATGCAGCAGAGTCGTTAAATACCGCAGCAGCGTCCTTAAATAATGCAACAAAGTCCTTAAATAATGCAGCAGAACCCTTAAATAATGCAACAAAGTCCTTAAATAATGCAGCAGACTCCTTAAATAATGCAACAAACTCCTTAAATAATGCAGCAGAGTACTTAAATAATGCAGCAGAGTACTTAAATAATGCAGCAAATTCCTTAAATAATGCAGCAGAATCCTTAAATAATGCAATAAAATCCTTAAATAATGCAGCAACGTCCTTAATAATGCAGCAGAGTCCTTAAATAATACAGCAAAGTCCTTAAATAATGCAGCAGAGGACTTAAATACTGCAGCAGCGTCCTTAAATAATGCAGCAGAGTCCTTAAATAATGCAACAAAGTCCTTAAATAATGCAGCAGAATCCTTAAATAATGCAAAAAAATCCTTAAATAATGCAGAAGAGTACTTAAATAATGCAGAAAAGTTGTTAAATAATGCAGCAAAGTCATTAAATAATGCAGCAGAGTCCTTAAACATTGCAGCACAGTCCTTAAATAATGCAACAAAGTCCTTAAATAATGCAGCAGAGTCCTTAAATAATGCAGCAAAGTCCTTAAATAATGCAGCAGAGTCCTTAAACAATGCAACACAGTCCTTAAATAATGCAGCAAAGTCCTTAAATAATGCAGCAGAGTCCTTAAATACAGCAGCAGCGTCCTTAAATAATTCAGCAAAGTCCTTAAATAATGCAGCAGAGTCCTTAAATAATGCAACAAAATCCTTAAATAATGCAGCAGAGTCCTTAAATAATGCAACAAAGTCCTTAAATAATGCAGCAGAGTCCTTAAATACTGCAGCAGAGTCCTTAAATAATGCAGCAAAGTCCTTAAATAATGCAGCAGAGTCCTTAAATTCCGCAGCAGAGTGATTAAATAATGCAACAAAGTCCTTAATAATGCAGCAGAGTCCTTAAATAATGCAGCAAATTCTTTAAATAATGCAGCAGAATCCTTAAATAATGCAATAAAGTCCTTATCTAATGCAGCAACGTCCTTAATAATGCAGCAGAGTCCTTAAATAATGCAGCAAAGTACTTAAATAATGCAGCAGAGGCCTTAAATACCGCAGCAGCATACTTAAATAATGCAGCAAAGTCCTTAAATAATGCAGCAGAGTCCTTAGATAATGCAACACAGTCCTTAAATAATGCAGCAGAGTCCTTAAATAATGCAACAAACTCATTAAATAATGCAGCAAAGTACTTAAATAATGCAGCAAATTCCTTAAATAATGCAGCAGAATCCTTAAATAATGCAATAAAGTCCTTAAATAATGCAGCAGAGTCCTTAAATAATGCAAAAAATTCCTTAAATAATGCAGCAGAATCCTTAATTAATGCAACAAAGTCCTTAAATAATGCAGCAACGTCCTTAATAATGCAGCAGAGTCCTTAAATAATGCAGCAAATTCCTTAAATAATGCAGCAGAGGCCTTAAATACCGAAGCAGCGTCCTTAAATAATGCAGCAAAGTCCTTAAATAATGCAGAAGAGTCCTTAAATAATGCAACAAAGTCCTTAAATAATGCAGCAGAGTCCTTAAATAAAGCAGCAGAGTGCTTAAATAATGCAGCAGAGTCCTTAAATACCGCAGCAGAGTCATTAAATAATACAGCAGATTCCTTAAATAAAGCAGCAGAGTGCTTAAATAATGCAGCAGAGTCCTTAAATACCGCAGCAGAGTCATTAAATAATACAGCAGAGTCCTTAAATAATGCAGCAAATTCCTTAAATAATGCAGAGTCCTTAAATAATGCACTAAATTCCTTAAATAAAATGCAGCAACGCCCTTAATAATGCAGCTGAGTCCTTAAATAATTCAGCAAAGTCCTTAAATAATGCAGCAGAGTCCTTAAATACCGCAGCAGCGTCCTTAAATAATGCAACAAAGTCCTTAAATAATGCAGCAGAACCCTTAAATAATGCAACAAAGTCCTTAAATAATGCAGCAGACTCCTTAAATAATGCAACAAACTCCTTAAATAATGCAGCAGAGTACTTAAATAATGCAGCAGAGTACTTAAATAATGCAGCAAATTCCTTAAATAATGCAGCAGAATCCTTAAATAATGCAATAAAATCCTTAAATAATGCAGCAACGTCCTTAATAATGCAGCAGAGTCCTTAAATAATACAGCAAAGTCCTTAAATAATGCAGCAGAGGACTTAAATACTGCAGCAGCGTCCTTAAAAAATGCAGCAGAGTCCTTAAATAATGCAACAAAGTCCTTAAATAATGCAGCAGAATCCATAAATAATGCAAAAAATTCCTTAAATAATGCAGAAGAGTACTTAAATAATGCAGAAAAGTCGTTAAATAATGCAGCAAAGTCCTTAAATAATGCAGCAGAGTCCTTAAACATTGCAGCACAGTCCTTAAATAATGCAACAAAGTCCTTAAATAATGCAGCAGAGTCCTTAAATAATGCAGCAAAGTCCTTAAATAATGCAGCAGAGTCCTTAAACAATGCAACACAGTCCTTAAATAATGCAGCAAAGTCCTTAAATAATGCAGCAGAGTCCTTAAATACAGCAGCAGCGTCCTTAAATAATTCAGCAAAGTCCTTAAATAATGCAGCAGAGTCCTTAAATAATGCAACAAAGTCCTTAAATAATGCAGCAGAGTCCTTAAATAATGCAACAAAGTCCTTAAATAATGCAGCAGAGTCCTTAAATACTGCAGCAGAGTCCTTAAATAATGCAGCAGAGTCCTTAAATTCCGCAGCAGAGTGATTAAATAATGCAACAAAGTCCTTAATAATGCAGCAGAGTCCTTAAATAATGCAGCAAATTTTTTAAATAATGCAGCAGAATCCTTAAATAATGCAATAAAGTCCTTATCTAATGCAGCAGAGTCCTTAAATACAGCAGCAGCGTCCTTAAATAATGCAACAAAGTCCTTAAATAATGCAGCAGAGTCCTTAAATAATGCAATAAATTCCTTAAATAATGCAGCAGAATCCTTAAATAATGCAGCAAAGTCCTTAAATAATGCAGCAGAGTCCTTAAATAATGCAAAAAATTCCTTAAATAATGCAGCAGAATCCTTAAATAATGCAACAAAGTCCTTAAATAATGCAGCAACGTCCTTAATAATGCAGCAGAGTCCTTAAATAATGCAGCAAATTCCTTAAATAATGCAGCAGAGGCCTTAAATACCGAAGCAGCGTCCTTAAATAATGCAGCAAAGTCCTTAAATAATGCAGAAGAGTCCTTAAATAATGCAACAAAGTCCTTAAATAATGCAGCAGAGTCCTTAAATAAAGCAGCAGAGTGCTTAAATAATGCAGCAGAGTCCTTAAATACCGCAGCAGAGTCATTAAATAATACAGCAGAGTCCTTAAATAAAGCAGCAGAGTGCTTAAATAATGCAGCAGAGTCCTTAAATACCGCAGCAGAGTCATTAAATAATACAGCAGAGTCCTTAAATAATGCAGCAAATTCCTTAAATAATGCAGAGTCCTTAAATAATGCACTAAATTCCTTAAATAAAATGCAGCAACGCCCTTAATAATGCAGCTGAGTCCTTAAATAATTCAGCAAAGTCCTTAAATAATGCAGCAGAGTCCATAAATACCGCAGCAGCGTCCTTAAATAATGCAATAAAATCCTTAAATAATGCAGCAACGTCCTTAATAATGCAGCAGAGTCCTTAAATAATACAGCAAAGTCCTTAAATAATGCAGCAGAGGACTTAAATACTGCAGCAGCGTCCTTAAATAATGCAGCAGAGTCCTTCAATAATGCAACAAAGTCCTTAAATAATGCAGCAGAATCCTTAAATAATGCAAAAAATTCCTTAAATAATGCAGAAGAGTACTTAAATAATGCAGAAAAGTCGTTAAATAATGCAGCAGAGTCCTTAAATATTGCAGCATAGTCCTTAAATAATGCAACAAAGTCCTTAAATAATGCAGCAGATTCCTTAAATTCTGCAGCAGCGTCCTTAAATAATGCATCAAAGTCCTTAAATAATGCAGCAGAGTCCTTAAATACTGCAGCAGAGTCCTTAAATAATGCAGCAAATTCCTTAAATAATGCAGCAGAGTCCTTAAATTCCGCAGCAGAGTCATTAAATAATGCAACAAAGTCCTTAATAATGCAGCAGAGTCCTTAAATAATGCAGCAAATTCCTTAAATAATGCAGCAGAATCCTTAAATAATGCAATAAAGTCCTTATGTAATGCAGCAACGTCCTTAATAATGCAGCAGAGTCCTTAAATAATGCAGCAAAGTACTTAAATAATGCAGCAGAGGCCTTAAATACCGCAGCAGCATACTTAAATAATGCAGCAAAGTCCTTAAATAATGCAGCAGAGTCCTTAAATAATGCAACAAAGTCCTTAAATAATGCAGCAGAGTCCTTAAATAATGCAACAAAGTCCTTAAATAATGCACCAGAGTACTTAAATAATGCAGCAAAGTCCTTAAATAATGCAGCAGAGTCCTTAAATAATGCAACAAAGTCCTTAAATAATGCAGCAGAGTCCTTAAATAATGCAACAAAGTCCTTAAATAATGCAGCAGAGTCCTTAAATAATGCAACAAAGTCCTTATATAATGCAGCAGAGTCCTTAAATAATGCAGCAAAGTCCTTAAATAATGCAGCAGAGTCCTTAAACAATGCAGGACAGTCCTTAAATAATGCAACAAAGTCCTTAAATAATGCAGCAGAGTCCTTAAACAATGCAGCATAGTCCTTAAATAATGCAGCAAAGTCCTTAAATAATGCAGCAGAGTCCTTAAATACAGCAGCAGCGTCCTTAAATAATTCAGCAAAGTCCTTAAATAATGCAACAAAGTCCTTAAATAATGCAGCAGAGTCCTTAAATAATGCAACAAAGTCCTTAAATAATGCAGCAGAGTCCTTAAATACTGCAGCAGAGTCCTTAAATAATGCAGCAAAGTCCTTAAATAATGCAGCAGAGTCCTTAAATTCAGCAGCAGAGTCATTAAATAATGCAACAAAGTCCTTAATAATGCAGCAGATTCCTTAAATAATGCAGCAAATTCCTTAAATAATGCAGCAGAATCCTTAAATAATGCAATAAAGTCCTTATCTAATGCAGCAACGTCCTTAATAATGCAGCAGAGTCCTTAAATAATGCAGCAGAGTCCTTAAATAATGCAACAAAGTCCTTAAATAATGCAGCAGAGTCCTTAAATAATGCAACAAAGTCCTTAAATATTGCAGCAGAGTCCTTAAATAATGCAGCAAAGTCCTTAAATAATGCAGCAGAGTACTTAAATAATGCAGCAAATTCCTTAAATAATGCAGCAGAATCCTTAAATAATGCAATAAAGTCCTTAAATAATGCAGCAGAGTCCTTAAATAATGCAACAAAGTCCTTAAATAATGCAGCAGAGTCCTTAAATAATGCAGCAAAGTCCTTAAATAATGCAGCAGAGTCCTTAAATAATGCAGCAAACTCATTAAATAATGCAGCAAAGTACTTAAATAATGCAGCAAAGTACTTAAATAATGCAGCAAATTCCTTAAATAATGCAGCAGAATCCTTAAATAATGCAATAAAGTCCTTAAATAATGCAGCAGAGTCCTTAAATAATGCAATAAATTCCTTAAATAATGCAGCAGAATCCTTAAATAATGCAATAAAGTCATTAAATAATGCAGCAGAGTCCTTAAATACTGCAGCAGAGACCTTAAATAATGCAGCAAAATCCTTAAATAATGCAGCAGAGTCCTTATATAATGCAGCAGAGTCCTAAAATACCGCAGCAGAGTCCTTAAATAATGCAGCAGAGTCCTTAAATAATGCAGCAACGTCCTTAATAATGCAGCTGAGTCCTTAAATAATGCAGCAACATCCTTAAATAATGCAGCAGAGTCCTTAAATACTGCATCAGCATCCTTAAATAATGCAACAAAGTCCTTAAATAATGCAGCAAAGTCCTTAAATAATGCAGCAGAGCCCTTAAATACAGCAGCAGAGTCCTTAAATAATTCAGCAAAGTCCTTAAATAATGCAGCAGAGTCCTTAAATAATGCAGCAAAGTCCTTAAATAATGCAGCAGAGTCCTTAAATAATGCAACAAAGTCCTTAAATAATGCAGCAGAGTCCTTAAATACTGCAGCAGAGACCTTAAATAATGCAGCAAAATCCTTAAATAATGCAGCAGAGTCCTTATATAATGCAGCCGAGTCCTAAAATACCGCAGCAGAGTCCTTAAATAATGCAGCAAATTCCTTAAATAATGCAGAGTCCTTAAATAATGCACTAAATTCCTTAAATAAAATGCAGCAACGCCCTTAATAATGCAGCTGAGTCCTTAAATAATTCAGCAAAGTCCTTAAATAATGCAGCAGAGTCCATAAATACCGCAGCAGCGTCCTTAAATAATGCAATAAAATCCTTAAATAATGCAGCAACGTCCTTAATAATGCAGCAGAGTCCTTAAATAATACAGCAAAGTCCTTAAATAATGCAGCAGAGGACTTAAATACTGCAGCAGCGTCCTTAAATAATGCAGCAGAGTCCTTAAATAATGCAACAAAGTCCTTAAATAATGCAGCAGAATCCTTAAATAATGCAAAAAATTCCTTAAATAATGCAGAAGAGTACTTAAATAATGCAGAAAAGTCGTTAAATAATGCAGCAGAGTCCTTAAATATTGCAGCATAGTCCTTAAATAATGCAGCAGAGTCCTTAAATAATGCAACAAAGTCCTTAAATAATGCAGCAGAGTCCTTAAATAATGCAATAAAGTCCTTATCTAATGCAGCAACGTCCTTAATAATGCAGCAGAGTCCTTAAATAATGCAGCAAAGTATTAAATAATGCAGCAGAGGCCTTAAATACCGCAGCAGCATACTTAAATAATGCAGCAAAGTCCTTAAATAATGCAGCAGAGTCCTTAAATAATGCAACAAAGTCCTTAAATAATGCAGCAGAGTCCTTAAATAATGCAACAAAGTCCTTAAATAATGCACCAGAGTACTTAAATAATGCAGCAAAGTCCTTAAATAATGCAGCAGAGTCCTTAAATAATGCAACAAAGTCCTTAAATAATGCAGCAGAGTCCTTAAATAATGCAGCAGAGTCCTTAAATAATGCAACAAAGTCCTTAAATAATGCAGCAGAGTCCTTAAATAATGCAACAAAGTCCTTAAATATTGCAGCAGAGTCCTTAAATAATGCAGCAAAGTCCTTAAATAATGCAGCAGAGTACTTAAATAATGCAGCAAATTCCTTAAATAATGCAGCAGAATCCTTAAATAATGCAATAAAGTCCTTAAATAATGCAGCAGAGTCCTTAAATAATGCAGCAGAGTCCTTAAATAATGCAACAAAGTCCTTAAATAATGCAGCAGAGTCCTTAAATAATGCAGCAAAGTCCTTAAATAATGCAGCAGAGTCCTTAAATAATGCAACAAAGTCCTTAAATAATGCACCAGAGTACTTAAATAATGCAGCAAAGTCCTTAAATAATGCAGCAGAGTCCTTAAATAATGCAACAAAGTCCTTAAATAATGCAGCAGAGTCCTTAAATAATGCAACAAAGTCCTTAAATAATGCAGCAGAGTCCTTAAATAATGCAACAAAGTCCTTATATAATGCAGCAGAGTCCTTAAATAATGCAGCAAAGTCCTTAAATAATGCAGCAGAGTCCTTAAACAATGCAGGACAGTCCTTAAATAATGCAACAAAGTCCTTAAATAATGCAGCAGAGTCCTTAAACAATGCAGCATAGTCCTTAAATAATGCAGCAAAGTCCTTAAATAATGCAGCAGAGTCCTTAAATACAGCAGCAGCGTCCTTAAATAATTCAGCAAAGTCCTTAAATAATGCAACAAAGTCCTTAAATAATGCAGCAGAGTCCTTAAATAATGCAACAAAGTCCTTAAATAATGCAGCAGAGTCCTTAAATACTGCAGCAGAGTCCTTAAATAATGCAGCAAAGTCCTTAAATAATGCAGCAGAGTCCTTAAATTCAGCAGCAGAGTCATTAAATAATGCAACAAAGTCCTTAATAATGCAGCAGATTCCTTAAATAATGCAGCAAATTCCTTAAATAATGCAGCAGAATCCTTAAATAATGCAATAAAGTCCTTATCTAATGCAGCAACGTCCTTAATAATGCAGCAGAGTCCTTAAATAATGCAGCAGAGTCCTTAAATAATGCAACAAAGTCCTTAAATAATGCAGCAGAGTCCTTAAATAATGCAACAAAGTCCTTAAATATTGCAGCAGAGTCCTTAAATAATGCAGCAAAGTCCTTAAATAATGCAGCAGAGTACTTAAATAATGCAGCAAATTCCTTAAATAATGCAGCAGAATCCTTAAATAATGCAATAAAGTCCTTAAATAATGCAGCAGAGTCCTTAAATAATGCAGCAGAGTCCTTAAATAATGCAACAAAGTCCTTAAATAATGCAGCAGAGTCCTTAAATAATGCAGCAAAGTCCTTAAATAATGCAGCAGAGTCCTTAAATAATGCAGCAAACTCATTAAATAATGCAGCAAAGTACTTAAATAATGCAGCAAAGTACTTAAATAATGCAGCAAATTCCTTAAATAATGCAGCAGAATCCTTAAATAATGCAATAAAGTCCTTAAATAATGCAGCAGAGTCCTTAAATAATGCAATAAATTCCTTAAATAATGCAGCAGAATCCTTAAATAATGCAATAAAGTCATTAAATAATGCAGCAGAGTCCTTAAATACTGCAGCAGAGACCTTAAATAATGCAGCAAAATCCTTAAATAATGCAGCAGAGTCCTTATATAATGCAGCAGAGTCCTAAAATACCGCAGCAGAGTCCTTAAATAATGCAGCAGAGTCCTTAAATAATGCAGCAACGTCCTTAATAATGCAGCTGAGTCCTTAAATAATGCAGCAACATCCTTAAATAATGCAGCAGAGTCCTTAAATACTGCATCAGCATCCTTAAATAATGCAACAAAGTCCTTAAATAATGCAGCAAAGTCCTTAAATAATGCAGCAGAGCCCTTAAATACAGCAGCAGAGTCCTTAAATAATTCAGCAAAGTCCTTAAATAATGCAGCAGAGTCCTTAAATAATGCAGCAAAGTCCTTAAATAATGCAGCAGAGTCCTTAAATAATGCAACAAAGTCCTTAAATAATGCAGCAGAGTCCTTAAATACTGCAGCAGAGACCTTAAATAATGCAGCAAAATCCTTAAATAATGCAGCAGAGTCCTTATATAATGCAGCCGAGTCCTAAAATACCGCAGCAGAGTCCTTAAATAATGCAGCAAATTCCTTAAATAATGCAGAGTCCTTAAATAATGCACTAAATTCCTTAAATAAAATGCAGCAACGCCCTTAATAATGCAGCTGAGTCCTTAAATAATTCAGCAAAGTCCTTAAATAATGCAGCAGAGTCCATAAATACCGCAGCAGCGTCCTTAAATAATGCAATAAAATCCTTAAATAATGCAGCAACGTCCTTAATAATGCAGCAGAGTCCTTAAATAATACAGCAAAGTCCTTAAATAATGCAGCAGAGGACTTAAATACTGCAGCAGCGTCCTTAAATAATGCAGCAGAGTCCTTAAATAATGCAACAAAGTTCTTAAATAATGCAGCAGAATCCTTAAATAATGCAAAAAATTCCTTAAATAATGCAGAAGAGTACTTAAATAATGCAGAAAAGTCGTTAAATAATGCAGCAGAGTCCTTAAATATTGCAGCATAGTCCTTAAATAATGCAACAAAGTCCTTAAATAATGCAGAAGATTCCTTAAATTCTGCAGCAGCGTCCTTAAATAATGCATCAAAGTCCTTAAATAATGCAGCAGAGTCCTTAAATACTGCAGCAGAGTCCTTAAATAATGCAGCAAATTCCTTAAATAATGCAGCAGAGTCCTTAAATTCCGCAGCAGAGTCATTAAATAATGCAACAAAGTCCTTAATAATGCAGCAGAGTCCTTAAATAATGCAGCAAATTCCTTAAATAATGCAGCAGAATCCTTAAATAATGCAATAAAGTCCTTATGTAATGCAGCAACGTCCTTAATAATGCAGCAGAGTCCTTAAATAATGCAGCAAAGTACTTAAATAATGCAGCAGAGGCCTTAAATACCGCAGCAGCATACTTAAATAATGCAGCAAAGTCCTTAAATAATGCAGCAGAGTCCTTAAATAATGCAACAAAGTCCTTAAATAATGCAGCAGAGTCCTTAAATAATGCAACAAAGTCCTTAAATAATGCACCAGAGTACTTAAATAATGCAGCAAAGTCCTTAAATAATGCAGCAGAGTCCTTAAATAATGCAACAAAGTCCTTAAATAATGCAGCAGAGTCCTTAAATAATGCAACAAAGTCCTTAAATAATGCAGCAGAGTCCTTAAATAATGCAACAAAGTCCTTATATAATGCAGCAGAGTCCTTAAATAATGCAGCAAAGTCCTTAAATAATGCAGCAGAGTCCTTAAACAATGCAGGACAGTCCTTAAATAATGCAACAAAGTCCTTAAATAATGCAGCAGAGTCCTTAAATAGTGCAGCAAAGTCCTTAAATAATGCAGCAGAGTCCTTAAACAATGCAGCACAGTCCTTAAATAATGCAGCAAAGTCCTTAAATAATGCAGCAGAGTCCTTAAACACAGCAGCAGCGTCCTTAAATAATTCAGCAAAGTCCTTAAATAATGCAGCAGAGTCCTTAAATAATGCAACAAAGTCCTTAAATAATGCAGCAGAGTCCTTAAATAATGCAACAAAGTCCTTAAATAATGCAGCAGAGTCCTTAAATACTGCAGCAGAGTCCTTAAATAATGCAGCAAAGTCCTTAAATAATGCAGCAGAGTCCTTAAATTCAGCAGCAGAGTCATTAAATAATGCAACAAAGTCCTTAATAATGCAGCAGATTCCTTAAATAATGCAGCAAATTCCTTAAATAATGCAGCAGAATCCTTAAATAATGCAATAAAGTCCTTATCTAATGCAGCAACGTCCTTAATAATGCAGCAGAGTCCTTAAATAATGCAGCAGAATCCTTAAATACTGCATCAGCGTCCTTAAATAATGCAACAAAGTCCTTAAATAATGCAGCAAAGTCCTTAAATAATGCAGCAGAGTCCTTAAATACAGCAGCAGAGTCCTTAAATAATTCAGCAAAGTCCTTAAATAATGCAGCAGAGTCCTTAAATAATGCAATAAAGTCCTTATCTAATGCAGCAACGTCCTTAATAATGCAGCAGAGTCCTTAAATAATGCAGCAAAGTATTAAATAATGCAGCAGAGGCCTTAAATACCGCAGCAGCATACTTAAATAATGCAGCAAAGTCCTTAAATAATGCAGCAGAGTCCTTAAATAATGCAACAAAGTCCTTAAATAATGCAGCAGAGTCCTTAAATAATGCAACAAAGTCCTTAAATAATGCACCAGAGTACTTAAATAATGCAGCAAAGTCCTTAAATAATGCAGCAGAGTCCTTAAATAATGCAACAAAGTCCTTAAATAATGCAGCAGAGTCCTTAAATAATGCAGCAGAGTCCTTAAATAATGCAACAAAGTCCTTAAATAATGCAGCAGAGTCCTTAAATAATGCAACAAAGTCCTTAAATATTGCAGCAGAGTCCTTAAATAATGCAGCAAAGTCCTTAAATAATGCAGCAGAGTACTTAAATAATGCAGCAAATTCCTTAAATAATGCAGCAGAATCCTTAAATAATGCAATAAAGTCCTTAAATAATGCAGCAGAGTCCTTAAATAATGCAGCAGAGTCCTTAAATAATGCAACAAAGTCCTTAAATAATGCAGCAGAGTCCTTAAATAATGCAGCAAAGTCCTTAAATAATGCAGCAGAGTCCTTAAATAATGCAACAAAGTCCTTAAATAATGCACCAGAGTACTTAAATAATGCAGCAAAGTCCTTAAATAATGCAGCAGAGTCCTTAAATAATGCAACAAAGTCCTTAAATAATGCAGCAGAGTCCTTAAATAATGCAATAAATTCCTTAAATAATGCAGCAGAGTCCTTAAATACTGCAGCAGAGTCCTTAAATACAGCAGCAGCGTCCTTAAATAATTCAGCAAAGTCCTTAAATAATGCAGCAGAGTCCTTAAATAATGCAACAAAGTCCTTAAATAATGCAGCAGAGTCCTTAAATAATGCAACAAAGTCCTTAAATAATGCAGCAGAGTCCTTAAATACTGCAGCAGAGTCCTTAAATAATGCAGCAAAGTCCTTAAATAATGCAGCAGAGTCCTTAAATTCAGCAGCAGTCATTAAATAATGCAACAAAGTCCTTAATAATGCAGCAGATTCCTTAAATAATGCAGCAAATTCCTTAAATAATGCAGCAGAATCCTTAAATAATGCAATAAAGTCCTTATCTAATGCAGCAACGTCCTTAATAATGCAGCAGAGTCCTTAAATAATGCAGCAGAGTCCTTAAATAATGCAACAAAGTCCTTAAATAATGCAGCAGAGTCCTTAAATAATGCAACAAAGTCCTTAAATATTGCAGCAGAGTCCTTAAATAATGCAGCAAAGTCCTTAAATAATGCAGCAGAGTACTTAAATAATGCAGCAAATTCCTTAAATAATGCAGCAGAATCCTTAAATAATGCAATAAAGTTCTTAAATAATGCAGCAGAGTCCTTAAATAATGCCACAAAGTCCTTAAATAATGCAGCAGAGTCCTTAAATAATGCAGCAAAGTCCTTAAATAATGCAGCAGAGTCCTTAAATAATGCAGCAAACTCATTAAATAATGCAGCAAAGTACTTAAATAATGCAGCAAAGTACTTAAATAATGCAGCAAATTCCTTAAATAATGCAGCAGAATCCTTAAATAATGCAATAAAGTCCTTAAATAATGCAGCAGAGTCCTTAAATAATGCAATAAATTCCTTAAATAATGCAGCAGAATCCTTAAATAATGCAATAAAGTCATTAAATAATGCAGCAGAGTCCTTAAATACTGCAGCAGAGACCTTAAATAATGCAGCAAAATCCTTAAATAATGCAGCAGAGTCCTTATATAATGCAGCAGAGTCCTAAAATACCGCAGCAGAGTCCTTAAATAATGCAGCAGAGTCCTTAAATAATGCAGCAACGTCCTTAATAATGCAGCTGAGTCCTTAAATAATGCAGCAACATCCTTAAATAATGCAGCAGAGTCCTTAAATACTGCATCAGCATCCTTAAATAATGCAACAAAGTCCTTAAATAATGCAGCAAAGTCCTTAAATAATGCAGCAGAGCCCTTAAATACAGCAGCA
This sequence comes from Phyllobates terribilis, assembly GCF_046119375.1. NCBI lineage: Eukaryota > Metazoa > Chordata > Amphibia > Anura > Dendrobatidae > Phyllobates > Phyllobates terribilis. The sequence goes on along the minus strand of NW_027363029.1, from coordinate 1,128,799 downwards.
GAGTCCTTAAATAATTCAGCAAAGTCCTTAAATAATGCAGCAGAGTCCTTAAATAATGCAGCAAAGTCCTTAAATAATGCAGCAGAGTCCTTAAATAATGCAACAAAGTCCTTAAATAATGCAGCAGAGTCCTTAAATACTGCAGCAGAGACCTTAAATAATGCAGCAAAATCCTTAAATAATGCAGCAGAGTCCTTATATAATGCAGCCGAGTCCTAAAATACCGCAGCAGAGTCCTTAAATAATGCAGCAAATTCCTTAAATAATGCAGAGTCCTTAAATAATGCACTAAATTCCTTAAATAAAATGCAGCAACGCCCTTAATAATGCAGCTGAGTCCTTAAATAATTCAGCAAAGTCCTTAAATAATGCAGCAGAGTCCATAAATACCGCAGCAGCGTCCTTAAATAATGCAATAAAATCCTTAAATAATGCAGCAACGTCCTTAATAATGCAGCAGAGTCCTTAAATAATACAGCAAAGTCCTTAAATAATGCAGCAGAGGACTTAAATACTGCAGCAGCGTCCTTAAATAATGCAGCAGAGTCCTTAAATAATGCAACAAAGTCCTTAAATAATGCAGCAGAATCCTTAAATAATGCAAAAAATTCCTTAAATAATGCAGAAGAGTACTTAAATAATGCAGAAAAGTCGTTAAATAATGCAGCAGAGTCCTTAAATATTGCAGCATAGTCCTTAAATAATGCAACAAAGTCCTTAAATAATGCAGAAGATTCCTTAAATTCTGCAGCAGCGTCCTTAAATAATGCATCAAAGTCCTTAAATAATGCAGCAGAGTCCTTAAATACTGCAGCAGAGTCCTTAAATAATGCAGCAAATTCCTTAAATAATGCAGCAGAGTCCTTAAATTCCGCAGCAGAGTCATTAAATAATGCAACAAAGTCCTTAATAATGCAGCAGAGTCCTTAAATAATGCAGCAAATTCCTTAAATAATGCAGCAGAATCCTTAAATAATGCAATAAAGTCCTTATGTAATGCAGCAACGTCCTTAATAATGCAGCAGAGTCCTTAAATAATGCAGCAAAGTACTTAAATAATGCAGCAGAGGCCTTAAATACCGCAGCAGCATACTTAAATAATGCAGCAAAGTCCTTAAATAATGCAGCAGAGTCCTTAAATAATGCAACAAAGTCCTTAAATAATGCAGCAGAGTCCTTAAATAATGCAACAAAGTCCTTAAATAATGCACCAGAGTACTTAAATAATGCAGCAAAGTCCTTAAATAATGCAGCAGAGTCCTTAAATAATGCAACAAAGTCCTTAAATAATGCAGCAGAGTCCTTAAATAATGCAACAAAGTCCTTAAATAATGCAGCAGAGTCCTTAAATAATGCAACAAAGTCCTTATATAATGCAGCAGAGTCCTTAAATAATGCAGCAAAGTCCTTAAATAATGCAGCAGAGTCCTTAAACAATGCAGGACAGTCCTTAAATAATGCAACAAAGTCCTTAAATAATGCAGCAGAGTCCTTAAATAGTGCAGCAAAGTCCTTAAATAATGCAGCAGAGTCCTTAAACAATGCAGCACAGTCCTTAAATAATGCAGCAAAGTCCTTAAATAATGCAGCAGAGTCCTTAAATACAGCAGCAGCGTCCTTAAATAATTCAGCAAAGTCCTTAAATAATGCAGCAGAGTCCTTAAATAATGCAACAAAGTCCTTAAATAATGCAGCAGAGTCCTTAAATAATGCAACAAAGTCCTTAAATAATGCAGCAGAGTCCTTAAATACTGCAGCAGAGTCCTTAAATAATGCAGCAAAGTCCTTAAATAATGCAGCAGAGTCCTTAAATTCAGCAGCAGAGTCATTAAATAATGCAACAAAGTCCTTAATAATGCAGCAGATTCCTTAAATAATGCAGCAAATTCCTTAAATAATGCAGCAGAATCCTTAAATAATGCAATAAAGTCCTTATCTAATGCAGCAACGTCCTTAATAATGCAGCAGAGTCCTTAAATAATACAGCAAAGTCCTTAAATAATGCAGCAGAGGACTTAAATACTGCAGCAGCGTCCTTAAATAATGCAGCAGAGTCCTTAAATAATGCAACAAAGTTCTTAAATAATGCAGCAGAATCCTTAAATAATGCAAAAAATTCCTTAAATAATGCAGAAGAGTACTTAAATAATGCAGAAAAGTCGTTAAATAATGCAGCAGAGTCCTTAAATATTGCAGCATAGTCCTTAAATAATGCAACAAAGTCCTTAAATAATGCAGAAGATTCCTTAAATTCTGCAGCAGCGTCCTTAAATAATGCATCAAAGTCCTTAAATAATGCAGCAGAGTCCTTAAATACTGCAGCAGAGTCCTTAAATAATGCAGCAAATTCCTTAAATAATGCAGCAGAGTCCTTAAATTCCGCAGCAGAGTCATTAAATAATGCAACAAAGTCCTTAATAATGCAGCAGAGTCCTTAAATAATGCAGCAAATTCCTTAAATAATGCAGCAGAATCCTTAAATAATGCAATAAAGTCCTTATGTAATGCAGCAACGTCCTTAATAATGCAGCAGAGTCCTTAAATAATGCAGCAAAGTACTTAAATAATGCAGCAGAGGCCTTAAATACCGCAGCAGCATACTTAAATAATGCAGCAAAGTCCTTAAATAATGCAGCAGAGTCCTTAAATAATGCAACAAAGTCCTTAAATAATGCAGCAGAGTCCTTAAATAATGCAACAAAGTCCTTAAATAATGCACCAGAGTACTTAAATAATGCAGCAAAGTCCTTAAATAATGCAGCAGAGTCCTTAAATAATGCAACAAAGTCCTTAAATAATGCAGCAGAGTCCTTAAATAATGCAACAAAGTCCTTAAATAATGCAGCAGAGTCCTTAAATAATGCAACAAAGTCCTTATATAATGCAGCAGAGTCCTTAAATAATGCAGCAAAGTCCTTAAATAATGCAGCAGAGTCCTTAAACAATGCAGGACAGTCCTTAAATAATGCAACAAAGTCCTTAAATAATGCAGCAGAGTCCTTAAATAGTGCAGCAAAGTCCTTAAATAATGCAGCAGAGTCCTTAAACAATGCAGCACAGTCCTTAAATAATGCAGCAAAGTCCTTAAATAATGCAGCAGAGTCCTTAAACACAGCAGCAGCGTCCTTAAATAATTCAGCAAAGTCCTTAAATAATGCAGCAGAGTCCTTAAATAATGCAACAAAGTCCTTAAATAATGCAGCAGAGTCCTTAAATAATGCAACAAAGTCCTTAAATAATGCAGCAGAGTCCTTAAATACTGCAGCAGAGTCCTTAAATAATGCAGCAAAGTCCTTAAATAATGCAGCAGAGTCCTTAAATTCAGCAGCAGAGTCATTAAATAATGCAACAAAGTCCTTAATAATGCAGCAGATTCCTTAAATAATGCAGCAAATTCCTTAAATAATGCAGCAGAATCCTTAAATAATGCAATAAAGTCCTTATCTAATGCAGCAACGTCCTTAATAATGCAGCAGAGTCCTTAAATAATGCAGCAGAATCCTTAAATACTGCATCAGCGTCCTTAAATAATGCAACAAAGTCCTTAAATAATGCAGCAAAGTCCTTAAATAATGCAGCAGAGTCCTTAAATACAGCAGCAGAGTCCTTAAATAATTCAGCAAAGTCCTTAAATAATGCAGCAGAGTCCTTAAATAATGCAATAAAGTCCTTATCTAATGCAGCAACGTCCTTAATAATGCAGCAGAGTCCTTAAATAATGCAGCAAAGTATTAAATAATGCAGCAGAGGCCTTAAATACCGCAGCAGCATACTTAAATAATGCAGCAAAGTCCTTAAATAATGCAGCAGAGTCCTTAAATAATGCAACAAAGTCCTTAAATAATGCAGCAGAGTCCTTAAATAATGCAACAAAGTCCTTAAATAATGCACCAGAGTACTTAAATAATGCAGCAAAGTCCTTAAATAATGCAGCAGAGTCCTTAAATAATGCAACAAAGTCCTTAAATAATGCAGCAGAGTCCTTAAATAATGCAGCAGAGTCCTTAAATAATGCAACAAAGTCCTTAAATAATGCAGCAGAGTCCTTAAATACTGCAACAAAGTCCTTAAATATTGCAGCAGAGTCCTTAAATAATGCAGCAAAGTCCTTAAATAATGCAGCAGAGTACTTAAATAATGCAGCAAATTCCTTAAATAATGCAGCAGAATCCTTAAATAATGCAATAAAGTCCTTAAATAATGCAGCAGAGTCCTTAAATAATGCAGCAGAGTCCTTAAATAATGCAACAAAGTCCTTAAATAATGCAGCAGAGTCCTTAAATAATGCAGCAAAGTCCTTAAATAATGCAGCAGAGTCCTTAAATAATGCAACAAAGTCCTTAAATAATGCACCAGAGTACTTAAATAATGCAGCAAAGTCCTTAAATAATGCAGCAGAGTCCTTAAATAATGCAACAAAGTCCTTAAATAATGCAGCAGAGTCCTTAAATAATGCAATAAATTCCTTAAATAATGCAGCAGAGTCCTTAAATACTGCAGCAGAGTCCTTAAATACAGCAGCAGCGTCCTTAAATAATTCAGCAAAGTCCTTAAATAATGCAGCAGAGTCCTTAAATAATGCAACAAAGTCCTTAAATAATGCAGCAGAGTCCTTAAATAATGCAACAAAGTCCTTAAATAATGCAGCAGAGTCCTTAAATACTGCAGCAGAGTCCTTAAATAATGCAGCAAAGTCCTTAAATAATGCAGCAGAGTCCTTAAATTCAGCAGCAGTCATTAAATAATGCAACAAAGTCCTTAATAATGCAGCAGATTCCTTAAATAATGCAGCAAATTCCTTAAATAATGCAGCAGAATCCTTAAATAATGCAATAAAGTCCTTATCTAATGCAGCAACGTCCTTAATAATGCAGCAGAGTCCTTAAATAATGCAGCAGAGTCCTTAAATAATGCAACAAAGTCCTTAAATAATGCAGCAGAGTCCTTAAATAATGCAACAAAGTCCTTAAATATTGCAGCAGAGTCCTTAAATAATGCAGCAAAGTCCTTAAATAATGCAGCAGAGTACTTAAATAATGCAGCAAATTCCTTAAATAATGCAGCAGAATCCTTAAATAATGCAATAAAGTTCTTAAATAATGCAGCAGAGTCCTTAAATAATGCCACAAAGTCCTTAAATAATGCAGCAGAGTCCTTAAATAATGCAGCAAAGTCCTTAAATAATGCAGCAGAGTCCTTAAATAATGCAGCAAACTCATTAAATAATGCAGCAAAGTACTTAAATAATGCAGCAAAGTACTTAAATAATGCAGCAAATTCCTTAAATAATGCAGCAGAATCCTTAAATAATGCAATAAAGTCCTTAAATAATGCAGCAGAGTCCTTAAATAATGCAATAAATTCCTTAAATAATGCAGCAGAATCCTTAAATAATGCAATAAAGTCATTAAATAATGCAGCAGAGTCCTTAAATACTGCAGCAGAGACCTTAAATAATGCAGCAAAATCCTTAAATAATGCAGCAGAGTCCTTATATAATGCAGCAGAGTCCTAAAATACCGCAGCAGAGTCCTTAAATAATGCAGCAGAGTCCTTAAATAATGCAGCAACGTCCTTAATAATGCAGCTGAGTCCTTAAATAATGCAGCAACATCCTTAAATAATGCAGCAGAGTCCTTAAATACTGCATCAGCATCCTTAAATAATGCAACAAAGTCCTTAAATAATGCAGCAAAGTCCTTAAATAATGCAGCAGAGCCCTTAAATACAGCAGCAGAGTCCTTAAATAATTCAGCAAAGTCCTTAAATAATGCAGCAGAGTCCTTAAATAATGCAGCAAAGTCCTTAAATAATGCAGCAGAGTCCTTAAATAATGCAACAAAGTCCTTAAATAATGCAGCAGAGTCCTTAAATACTGCAGCAGAGACCTTAAATAATGCAGCAAAATCCTTAAATAATGCAGCAGAGTCCTTATATAATGCAGCCGAGTCCTAAAATACCGCAGCAGAGTCCTTAAATAATGCAGCAAATTCCTTAAATAATGCAGAGTCCTTAAATAATGCACTAAATTCCTTAAATAAAATGCAGCAACGCCCTTAATAATGCAGCTGAGTCCTTAAATAATTCAGCAAAGTCCTTAAATAATGCAGCAGAGTCCATAAATACCGCAGCAGCGTCCTTAAATAATGCAATAAAATCCTTAAATAATGCAGCAACGTCCTTAATAATGCAGCAGAGTCCTTAAATAATACAGCAAAGTCCTTAAATAATGCAGCAGAGGACTTAAATACTGCAGCAGCGTCCTTAAATAATGCAGCAGAGTCCTTAAATAATGCAACAAAGTCCTTAAATAATGCAGCAGAATCCTTAAATAATGCAAAAAATTCCTTAAATAATGCAGAAGAGTACTTAAATAATGCAGAAAAGTCGTTAAATAATGCAGCAGAGTCCTTAAATATTGCAGCATAGTCCTTAAATAATGCAACAAAGTCCTTAAATAATGCAGAAGATTCCTTAAATTCTGCAGCAGCGTCCTTAAATAATGCATCAAAGTCCTTAAATAATGCAGCAGAGTCCTTAAATACTGCAGCAGAGTCCTTAAATAATGCAGCAAATTCCTTAAATAATGCAGCAGAGTCCTTAAATTCCGCAGCAGAGTCATTAAATAATGCAACAAAGTCCTTAATAATGCAGCAGAGTCCTTAAATAATGCAGCAAATTCCTTAAATAATGCAGCAGAATCCTTAAATAATGCAATAAAGTCCTTATGTAATGCAGCAACGTCCTTAATAATGCAGCAGAGTCCTTAAATAATGCAGCAAAGTACTTAAATAATGCAGCAGAGGCCTTAAATACCGCAGCAGCATACTTAAATAATGCAGCAAAGTCCTTAAATAATGCAGCAGAGTCCTTAAATAATGCAACAAAGTCCTTAAATAATGCAGCAGAGTCCTTAAATAATGCAACAAAGTCCTTAAATAATGCACCAGAGTACTTAAATAATGCAGCAAAGTCCTTAAATAATGCAGCAGAGTCCTTAAATAATGCAACAAAGTCCTTAAATAATGCAGCAGAGTCCTTAAATAATGCAACAAAGTCCTTAAATAATGCAGCAGAGTCCTTAAATAATGCAACAAAGTCCTTATATAATGCAGCAGAGTCCTTAAATAATGCAGCAAAGTCCTTAAATAATGCAGCAGAGTCCTTAAACAATGCAGGACAGTCCTTAAATAATGCAACAAAGTCCTTAAATAATGCAGCAGAGTCCTTAAATAGTGCAGCAAAGTCCTTAAATAATGCAGCAGAGTCCTTAAACAATGCAGCACAGTCCTTAAATAATGCAGCAAAGTCCTTAAATAATGCAGCAGAGTCCTTAAATACAGCAGCAGCGTCCTTAAATAATTCAGCAAAGTCCTTAAATAATGCAGCAGAGTCCTTAAATAATGCAACAAAGTCCTTAAATAATGCAGCAGAGTCCTTAAATAATGCAACAAAGTCCTTAAATAATGCAGCAGAGTCCTTAAATACTGCAGCAGAGTCCTTAAATAATGCAGCAAAGTCCTTAAATAATGCAGCAGAGTCCTTAAATTCAGCAGCAGAGTCATTAAATAATGCAACAAAGTCCTTAATAATGCAGCAGATTCCTTAAATAATGCAGCAAATTCCTTAAATAATGCAGCAGAATCCTTAAATAATGCAATAAAGTCCTTATCTAATGCAGCAACGTCCTTAATAATGCAGCAGAGTCCTTAAATAATGCAGCAGAATCCTTAAATACTGCATCAGCGTCCTTAAATAATGCAACAAAGTCCTTAAATAATGCAGCAAAGTCCTTAAATAATGCAGCAGAGTCCTTAAATACAGCAGCAGAGTCCTTAAATAATTCAGCAAAGTCCTTAAATAATGCAGCAGAGTCCTTAAATAATGCAATAAAGTCCTTATCTAATGCAGCAACGTCCTTAATAATGCAGCAGAGTCCTTAAATAATGCAGCAAAGTATTAAATAATGCAGCAGAGGCCTTAAATACCGCAGCAGCATACTTAAATAATGCAGCAAAGTCCTTAAATAATGCAGCAGAGTCCTTAAATAATGCAACAAAGTCCTTAAATAATGCAGCAGAGTCCTTAAATAATGCAACAAAGTCCTTAAATAATGCACCAGAGTACTTAAATAATGCAGCAAAGTCCTTAAATAATGCAGCAGAGTCCTTAAATAATGCAACAAAGTCCTTAAATAATGTAGCAGAGTCCTTAAATAATGCAGCAGAGTCCTTAAATAATGCAACAAAGTCCTTAAATAATGCAGCAGAGTCCTTAAATAATGCAACAAAGTCCTTAAATATTGCAGCAGAGTCCTTAAATAATGCAGCAAAGTCCTTAAATAATGCAGCAGAGTACTTAAATAATGCAGCAAATTCCTTAAATAATGCAGCAGAATCCTTAAATAATGCAATAAAGTCCTTAAATAATGCAGCAGAGTCCTTAAATAATGCAGCAGAGTCCTTAAATAATGCAACAAAGTCCTTAAATAATGCAGCAGAGTCCTTAAATAATGCAGCAAAGTCCTTAAATAATGCAGCAGAGTCCTTAAATAATGCAACAAAGTCCTTAAATAATGCACCAGAGTACTTAAATAATGCAGCAAAGTCCTTAAATAATGCAGCAGAGTCCTTAAATAATGCAACAAAGTCCTTAAATAATGCAGCAGAGTCCTTAAATAATGCAACAAAGTCCTTAAATAATGCAGCAGAGTCCTTAAATAATGCAACAAAGTCCTTATATAATGCAGCAGAGTCCTTAAATAATGCAGCAAAGTCCTTAAATAATGCAGCAGAGTCCTTAAACAATGCAGGACAGTCCTTAAATAATGCAACAAAGTCCTTAAATAATGCAGCAGAGTCCTTAAACAATGCAGCATAGTCCTTAAATAATGCAGCAAAGTCCTTAAATAATGCAGCAGAGTCCTTAAATACAGCAGCAGCGTCCTTAAATAATTCAGCAAAGTCCTTAAATAATGCAACAAAGTCCTTAAATAATGCAGCAGAGTCCTTAAATAATGCAACAAAGTCCTTAAATAATGCAGCAGAGTCCTTAAATACTGCAGCAGAGTCCTTAAATAATGCAGCAAAGTCCTTAAATAATGCAGCAGAGTCCTTAAATTCAGCAGCAGAGTCATTAAATAATGCAACAAAGTCCTTAATAATGCAGCAGATTCCTTAAATAATGCAGCAAATTCCTTAAATAATGCAGCAGAATCCTTAAATAATGCAATAAAGTCCTTATCTAATGCAGCAACGTCCTTAATAATGCAGCAGAGTCCTTAAATAATGCAGCAGAGTCCTTAAATAATGCAACAAAGTCCTTAAATAATGCAGCAGAGTCCTTAAATAATGCAACAAAGTCCTTAAATATTGCAGCAGAGTCCTTAAATAATGCAGCAAAGTCCTTAAATAATGCAGCAGAGTACTTAAATAATGCAGCAAATTCCTTAAATAATGCAGCAGAATCCTTAAATAATGCAATAAAGTCCTTAAATAATGCAGCAGAGTCCTTAAATAATGCAGCAGAGTCCTTAAATAATGCAACAAAGTCCTTAAATAATGCAGCAGAGTCCTTAAATAATGCAGCAAAGTCCTTAAATAATGCAGCAGAGTCCTTAAATAATGCAGCAAACTCATTAAATAATGCAGCAAAGTACTTAAATAATGCAGCAAAGTACTTAAATAATGCAGCAAATTCCTTAAATAATGCAGCAGAATCCTTAAATAATGCAATAAAGTCCTTAAATAATGCAGCAGAGTCCTTAAATAATGCAATAAATTCCTTAAATAATGCAGCAGAATCCTTAAATAATGCAATAAAGTCATTAAATAATGCAGCAGAGTCCTTAAATACTGCAGCAGAGACCTTAAATAATGCAGCAAAATCCTTAAATAATGCAGCAGAGTCCTTATATAATGCAGCAGAGTCCTAAAATACCGCAGCAGAGTCCTTAAATAATGCAGCAGAGTCCTTAAATAATGCAGCAACGTCCTTAATAATGCAGCTGAGTCCTTAAATAATGCAGCAACATCCTTAAATAATGCAGCAGAGTCCTTAAATACTGCATCAGCATCCTTAAATAATGCAACAAAGTCCTTAAATAATGCAGCAAAGTCCTTAAATAATGCAGCAGAGCCCTTAAATACAGCAGCAGAGTCCTTAAATAATTCAGCAAAGTCCTTAAATAATGCAGCAGAGTCCTTAAATAATGCAGCAAAGTCCTTAAATAATGCAGCAGAGTCCTTAAATAATGCAACAAAGTCCTTAAATAATGCAGCAGAGTCCTTAAATACTGCAGCAGAGACCTTAAATAATGCAGCAAAATCCTTAAATAATGCAGCAGAGTCCTTATATAATGCAGCCGAGTCCTAAAATACCGCAGCAGAGTCCTTAAATAATGCAGCAAATTCCTTAAATAATGCAGAGTCCTTAAATAATGCACTAAATTCCTTAAATAAAATGCAGCAACGCCCTTAATAATGCAGCTGAGTCCTTAAATAATTCAGCAAAGTCCTTAAATAATGCAGCAGAGTCCATAAATACCGCAGCAGCGTCCTTAAATAATGCAATAAAATCCTTAAATAATGCAGCAACGTCCTTAATAATGCAGCAGAGTCCTTAAATAATACAGCAAAGTCCTTAAATAATGCAGCAGAGGACTTAAATACTGCAGCAGCGTCCTTAAATAATGCAGCAGAGTCCTTAAATAATGCAACAAAGTCCTTAAATAATGCAGCAGAATCCTTAAATAATGCAAAAAATTCCTTAAATAATGCAGAAGAGTACTTAAATAATGCAGAAAAGTCGTTAAATAATGCAGCAGAGTCCTTAAATATTGCAGCATAGTCCTTAAATAATGCAACAAAGTCCTTAAATAATGCAGAAGATTCCTTAAATTCTGCAGCAGCGTCCTTAAATAATGCATCAAAGTCCTTAAATAATGCAGCAGAGTCCTTAAATACTGCAGCAGAGTCCTTAAATAATGCAGCAAATTCCTTAAATAATGCAGCAGAGTCCTTAAATTCCGCAGCAGAGTCATTAAATAATGCAACAAAGTCCTTAATAATGCAGCAGAGTCCTTAAATAATGCAGCAAATTCCTTAAATAATGCAGCAGAATCCTTAAATAATGCAATAAAGTCCTTATGTAATGCAGCAACGTCCTTAATAATGCAGCAGAGTCCTTAAATAATGCAGCAAAGTACTTAAATAATGCAGCAGAGGCCTTAAATACCGCAGCAGCATACTTAAATAATGCAGCAAAGTCCTTAAATAATGCAGCAGAGTCCTTAAATAATGCAACAAAGTCCTTAAATAATGCAGCAGAGTCCTTAAATAATGCAACAAAGTCCTTAAATAATGCACCAGAGTACTTAAATAATGCAGCAAAGTCCTTAAATAATGCAGCAGAGTCCTTAAATAATGCAACAAAGTCCTTAAATAATGCAGCAGAGTCCTTAAATAATGCAACAAAGTCCTTAAATAATGCAGCAGAGTCCTTAAATAATGCAACAAAGTCCTTAAATAATGCAGCAGAGTCCTTAAATAATGCAACAAAGTCCTTATATAATGCAGCAGAGTCCTTAAATAATGCAGCAAAGTCCTTAAATAATGCAGCAGAATCCTTAAATAATGCAAAAAATTCCTTAAATAATGCAGAAGAGTACTTAAATAATGCAGAAAAGTCGTTAAATAATGCAGCAGAGTCCTTAAATATTGCAGCATAGTCCTTAAATAATGCAACAAAGTCCTTAAATAATGCAGAAGATTCCTTAAATTCTGCAGCAGCGTCCTTAAATAATGCATCAAAGTCCTTAAATAATGCAGCAGAGTCCTTAAATACTGCAGCAGAGTCCTTAAATAATGCAGCAAATTCCTTAAATAATGCAGCAGAGTCCTTAAATTCCGCAGCAGAGTCATTAAATAATGCAACAAAGTCCTTAATAATGCAGCAGAGTCCTTAAATAATGCAGCAAATTCCTTAAATAATGCAGCAGAATCCTTAAATAATGCAATAAAGTCCTTATGTAATGCAGCAACGTCCTTAATAATGCAGCAGAGTCCTTAAATAATGCAGCAAAGTACTTAAATAATGCAGCAGAGGCCTTAAATACCGCAGCAGCATACTTAAATAATGCAGCAAAGTCCTTAAATAATGCAGCAGAGTCCTTAAATAATGCAACAAAGTCCTTAAATAATGCAGCAGAGTCCTTAAATAATGCAACAAAGTCCTTAAATAATGCACCAGAGTACTTAAATAATGCAGCAAAGTCCTTAAATAATGCAGCAGAGTCCTTAAATAATGCAACAAAGTCCTTAAATAATGCAGCAGAGTCCTTAAATAATGCAACAAAGTCCTTAAATAATGCAGCAGAGTCCTTAAATAATGCAACAAAGTCCTTATATAATGCAGCAGAGTCCTTAAATAATGCAGCAAAGTCCTTAAATAATGCAGCAGAGTCCTTAAACAATGCAGGACAGTCCTTAAATAATGCAACAAAGTCCTTAAATAATGCAGCAGAGTCCTTAAATAGTGCAGCAAAGTCCTTAAATAATGCAGCAGAGTCCTTAAACAATGCAGCACAGTCCTTAAATAATGCAGCAAAGTCCTTAAATAATGCAGCAGAGTCCTTAAATACAGCAGCAGCGTCCTTAAATAATTCAGCAAAGTCCTTAAATAATGCAGCAGAGTCCTTAAATAATGCAACAAAGTCCTTAAATAATGCAGCAGAGTCCTTAAATAATGCAACAAAGTCCTTAAATAATGCAGCAGAGTCCTTAAATACTGCAGCAGAGTCCTTAAATAATGCAGCAAAGTCCTTAAATAATGCAGCAGAGTCCTTAAATTCAGCAGCAGAGTCATTAAATAATGCAACAAAGTCCTTAATAATGCAGCAGATTCCTTAAATAATGCAGCAAATTCCTTAAATAATGCAGCAGAATCCTTAAATAATGCAATAAAGTCCTTATCTAATGCAGCAACGTCCTTAATAATGCAGCAGAGTCCTTAAATAATGCAGCAGAATCCTTAAATACTGCATCAGCGTCCTTAAATAATGCAACAAAGTCCTTAAATAATGCAGCAAAGTCCTTAAATAATGCAGCAGAGTCCTTAAATACAGCAGCAGAGTCCTTAAATAATTCAGCAAAGTCCTTAAATAATGCAGCAGAGTCCTTAAATAATGCAATAAAGTCCTTATCTAATGCAGCAACGTCCTTAATAATGCAGCAGAGTCCTTAAATAATGCAGCAAAGTATTAAATAATGCAGCAGAGGCCTTAAATACCGCAGCAGCATACTTAAATAATGCAGCAAAGTCCTTAAATAATGCAGCAGAGTCCTTAAATAATGCAACAAAGTCCTTAAATAATGCAGCAGAGTCCTTAAATAATGCAACAAAGTCCTTAAATAATGCACCAGAGTACTTAAATAATGCAGCAAAGTCCTTAAATAATGCAGCAGAGTCCTTAAATAATGCAACAAAGTCCTTAAATAATGTAGCAGAGTCCTTAAATAATGCAGCAGAGTCCTTAAATAATGCAACAAAGTCCTTAAATAATGCAGCAGAGTCCTTAAATAATGCAACAAAGTCCTTAAATATTGCAGCAGAGTCCTTAAATAATGCAGCAAAGTCCTTAAATAATGCAGCAGAGTACTTAAATAATGCAGCAAATTCCTTAAATAATGCAGCAGAATCCTTAAATAATGCAATAAAGTCCTTAAATAATGCAGCAGAGTCCTTAAATAATGCAGCAGAGTCCTTAAATAATGCAACAAAGTCCTTAAATAATGCAGCAGAGTCCTTAAATAATGCAGCAAAGTCCTTAAATAATGCAGCAGAGTCCTTAAATAATGCAACAAAGTCCTTAAATAATGCACCAGAGTACTTAAATAATGCAGCAAAGTCCTTAAATAATGCAGCAGAGTCCTTAAATAATGCAACAAAGTCCTTAAATAATGCAGCAGAGTCCTTAAATAATGCAACAAAGTCCTTAAATAATGCAGCAGAGTCCTTAAATAATGCAACAAAGTCCTTATATAATGCAGCAGAGTCCTTAAATAATGCAGCAAAGTCCTTAAATAATGCAGCAGAGTCCTTAAACAATGCAGGACAGTCCTTAAATAATGCAACAAAGTCCTTAAATAATGCAGCAGAGTCCTTAAACAATGCAGCATAGTCCTTAAATAATGCAGCAAAGTCCTTAAATAATGCAGCAGAGTCCTTAAATACAGCAGCAGCGTCCTTAAATAATTCAGCAAAGTCCTTAAATAATGCAACAAAGTCCTTAAATAATGCAGCAGAGTCCTTAAATAATGCAACAAAGTCCTTAAATAATGCAGCAGAGTCCTTAAATACTGCAGCAGAGTCCTTAAATAATGCAGCAAAGTCCTTAAATAATGCAGCAGAGTCCTTAAATTCAGCAGCAGAGTCATTAAATAATGCAACAAAGTCCTTAATAATGCAGCAGATTCCTTAAATAATGCAGCAAATTCCTTAAATAATGCAGCAGAATCCTTAAATAATGCAATAAAGTCCTTATCTAATGCAGCAACGTCCTTAATAATGCAGCAGAGTCCTTAAATAATGCAGCAGAGTCCTTAAATAATGCAACAAAGTCCTTAAATAATGCAGCAGAGTCCTTAAATAATGCAACAAAGTCCTTAAATATTGCAGCAGAGTCCTTAAATAATGCAGCAAAGTCCTTAAATAATGCAGCAGAGTACTTAAATAATGCAGCAAATTCCTTAAATAATGCAGCAGAATCCTTAAATAATGCAATAAAGTCCTTAAATAATGCAGCAGAGTCCTTAAATAATGCAGCAGAGTCCTTAAATAATGCAACAAAGTCCTTAAATAATGCAGCAGAGTCCTTAAATAATGCAGCAAAGTCCTTAAATAATGCAGCAGAGTCCTTAAATAATGCAGCAAACTCATTAAATAATGCAGCAAAGTACTTAAATAATGCAGCAAAGTACTTAAATAATGCAGCAAATTCCTTAAATAATGCAGCAGAATCCTTAAATAATGCAATAAAGTCCTTAAATAATGCAGCAGAGTCCTTAAATAATGCAATAAATTCCTTAAATAATGCAGCAGAATCCTTAAATAATGCAATAAAGTCATTAAATAATGCAGCAGAGTCCTTAAATACTGCAGCAGAGACCTTAAATAATGCAGCAAAATCCTTAAATAATGCAGCAGAGTCCTTATATAATGCAGCAGAGTCCTAAAATACCGCAGCAGAGTCCTTAAATAATGCAGCAGAGTCCTTAAATAATGCAGCAACGTCCTTAATAATGCAGCTGAGTCCTTAAATAATGCAGCAACATCCTTAAATAATGCAGCAGAGTCCTTAAATACTGCATCAGCATCCTTAAATAATGCAACAAAGTCCTTAAATAATGCAGCAAAGTCCTTAAATAATGCAGCAGAGCCCTTAAATACAGCAGCAGAGTCCTTAAATAATTCAGCAAAGTCCTTAAATAATGCAGCAGAGTCCTTAAATAATGCAGCAAAGTCCTTAAATAATGCAGCAGAGTCCTTAAATAATGCAACAAAGTCCTTAAATAATGCAGCAGAGTCCTTAAATACTGCAGCAGAGACCTTAAATAATGCAGCAAAATCCTTAAATAATGCAGCAGAGTCCTTATATAATGCAGCCGAGTCCTAAAATACCGCAGCAGAGTCCTTAAATAATGCAGCAAATTCCTTAAATAATGCAGAGTCCTTAAATAATGCACTAAATTCCTTAAATAAAATGCAGCAACGCCCTTAATAATGCAGCTGAGTCCTTAAATAATTCAGCAAAGTCCTTAAATAATGCAGCAGAGTCCATAAATACCGCAGCAGCGTCCTTAAATAATGCAATAAAATCCTTAAATAATGCAGCAACGTCCTTAATAATGCAGCAGAGTCCTTAAATAATACAGCAAAGTCCTTAAATAATGCAGCAGAGGACTTAAATACTGCAGCAGCGTCCTTAAATAATGCAGCAGAGTCCTTAAATAATGCAACAAAGTCCTTAAATAATGCAGCAGAATCCTTAAATAATGCAAAAAATTCCTTAAATAATGCAGAAGAGTACTTAAATAATGCAGAAAAGTCGTTAAATAATGCAGCAGAGTCCTTAAATATTGCAGCATAGTCCTTAAATAATGCAACAAAGTCCTTAAATAATGCAGAAGATTCCTTAAATTCTGCAGCAGCGTCCTTAAATAATGCATCAAAGTCCTTAAATAATGCAGCAGAGTCCTTAAATACTGCAGCAGAGTCCTTAAATAATGCAGCAAATTCCTTAAATAATGCAGCAGAGTCCTTAAATTCCGCAGCAGAGTCATTAAATAATGCAACAAAGTCCTTAATAATGCAGCAGAGTCCTTAAATAATGCAGCAAATTCCTTAAATAATGCAGCAGAATCCTTAAATAATGCAATAAAGTCCTTATGTAATGCAGCAACGTCCTTAATAATGCAGCAGAGTCCTTAAATAATGCAGCAAAGTACTTAAATAATGCAGCAGAGGCCTTAAATACCGCAGCAGCATACTTAAATAATGCAGCAAAGTCCTTAAATAATGCAGCAGAGTCCTTAAATAATGCAACAAAGTCCTTAAATAATGCAGCAGAGTCCTTAAATAATGCAACAAAGTCCTTAAATAATGCACCAGAGTACTTAAATAATGCAGCAAAGTCCTTAAATAATGCAGCAGAGTCCTTAAATAATGCAACAAAGTCCTTAAATAATGCAGCAGAGTCCTTAAATAATGCAACAAAGTCCTTAAATAATGCAGCAGAGTCCTTAAATAATGCAACAAAGTCCTTATATAATGCAGCAGAGTCCTTAAATAATGCAGCAAAGTCCTTAAATAATGCAGCAGAGTCCTTAAACAATGCAGGACAGTCCTTAAATAATGCAACAAAGTCCTTAAATAATGCAGCAGAGTCCTTAAATAGTGCAGCAAAGTCCTTAAATAATGCAGCAGAGTCCTTAAACAATGCAGCACAGTCCTTAAATAATGCAGCAAAGTCCTTAAATAATGCAGCAGAGTCCTTAAATACAGCAGCAGCGTCCTTAAATAATTCAGCAAAGTCCTTAAATAATGCAGCAGAGTCCTTAAATAATGCAACAAAGTCCTTAAATAATGCAGCAGAGTCCTTAAATAATGCAACAAAGTCCTTAAATAATGCAGCAGAGTCCTTAAATACTGCAGCAGAGTCCTTAAATAATGCAGCAAAGTCCTTAAATAATGCAGCAGAGTCCTTAAATTCAGCAGCAGAGTCATTAAATAATGCAACAAAGTCCTTAATAATGCAGCAGATTCCTTAAATAATGCAGCAAATTCCTTAAATAATGCAGCAGAATCCTTAAATAATGCAATAAAGTCCTTATCTAATGCAGCAACGTCCTTAATAATGCAGCAGAGTCCTTAAATAATGCAGCAGAATCCTTAAATACTGCATCAGCGTCCTTAAATAATGCAACAAAGTCCTTAAATAATGCAGCAAAGTCCTTAAATAATGCAGCAGAGTCCTTAAATACAGCAGCAGAGTCCTTAAATAATTCAGCAAAGTCCTTAAATAATGCAGCAGAGTCCTTAAATAATGCAATAAAGTCCTTATCTAATGCAGCAACGTCCTTAATAATGCAGCAGAGTCCTTAAATAATGCAGCAAAGTATTAAATAATGCAGCAGAGGCCTTAAATACCGCAGCAGCATACTTAAATAATGCAGCAAAGTCCTTAAATAATGCAGCAGAGTCCTTAAATAATGCAACAAAGTCCTTAAATAATGCAGCAGAGTCCTTAAATAATGCAACAAAGTCCTTAAATAATGCACCAGAGTACTTAAATAATGCAGCAAAGTCCTTAAATAATGCAGCAGAGTCCTTAAATAATGCAACAAAGTCCTTAAATAATGTAGCAGAGTCCTTAAATAATGCAGCAGAGTCCTTAAATAATGCAACAAAGTCCTTAAATAATGCAGCAGAGTCCTTAAATAATGCAACAAAGTCCTTAAATATTGCAGCAGAGTCCTTAAATAATGCAGCAAAGTCCTTAAATAATGCAGCAGAGTACTTAAATAATGCAGCAAATTCCTTAAATAATGCAGCAGAATCCTTAAATAATGCAATAAAGTCCTTAAATAATGCAGCAGAGTCCTTAAATAATGCAGCAGAGTCCTTAAATAATGCAACAAAGTCCTTAAATAATGCAGCAGAGTCCTTAAATAATGCAGCAAAGTCCTTAAATAATGCAGCAGAGTCCTTAAATAATGCAACAAAGTCCTTAAATAATGCACCAGAGTACTTAAATAATGCAGCAAAGTCCTTAAATAATGCAGCAGAGTCCTTAAATAATGCAACAAAGTCCTTAAATAATGCAGCAGAGTCCTTAAATAATGCAACAAAGTCCTTAAATAATGCAGCAGAGTCCTTAAATAATGCAACAAAGTCCTTATATAATGCAGCAGAGTCCTTAAATAATGCAGCAAAGTCCTTAAATAATGCAGCAGAGTCCTTAAACAATGCAGGACAGTCCTTAAATAATGCAACAAAGTCCTTAAATAATGCAGCAGAGTCCTTAAACAATGCAGCATAGTCCTTAAATAATGCAGCAAAGTCCTTAAATAATGCAGCAGAGTCCTTAAATACAGCAGCAGCGTCCTTAAATAATTCAGCAAAGTCCTTAAATAATGCAACAAAGTCCTTAAATAATGCAGCAGAGTCCTTAAATAATGCAACAAAGTCCTTAAATAATGCAGCAGAGTCCTTAAATACTGCAGCAGAGTCCTTAAATAATGCAGCAAAGTCCTTAAATAATGCAGCAGAGTCCTTAAATTCAGCAGCAGAGTCATTAAATAATGCAACAAAGTCCTTAATAATGCAGCAGATTCCTTAAATAATGCAGCAAATTCCTTAAATAATGCAGCAGAATCCTTAAATAATGCAATAAAGTCCTTATCTAATGCAGCAACGTCCTTAATAATGCAGCAGAGTCCTTAAATAATGCAGCAGAGTCCTTAAATAATGCAACAAAGTCCTTAAATAATGCAGCAGAGTCCTTAAATAATGCAACAAAGTCCTTAAATATTGCAGCAGAGTCCTTAAATAATGCAGCAAAGTCCTTAAATAATGCAGCAGAGTACTTAAATAATGCAGCAAATTCCTTAAATAATGCAGCAGAATCCTTAAATAATGCAATAAAGTCCTTAAATAATGCAGCAGAGTCCTTAAATAATGCAGCAGAGTCCTTAAATAATGCAACAAAGTCCTTAAATAATGCAGCAGAGTCCTTAAATAATGCAGCAAAGTCCTTAAATAATGCAGCAGAGTCCTTAAATAATGCAGCAAACTCATTAAATAATGCAGCAAAGTACTTAAATAATGCAGCAAAGTACTTAAATAATGCAGCAAATTCCTTAAATAATGCAGCAGAATCCTTAAATAATGCAATAAAGTCCTTAAATAATGCAGCAGAGTCCTTAAATAATGCAATAAATTCCTTAAATAATGCAGCAGAATCCTTAAATAATGCAATAAAGTCATTAAATAATGCAGCAGAGTCCTTAAATACTGCAGCAGAGACCTTAAATAATGCAGCAAAATCCTTAAATAATGCAGCAGAGTCCTTATATAATGCAGCAGAGTCCTAAAATACCGCAGCAGAGTCCTTAAATAATGCAGCAGAGTCCTTAAATAATGCAGCAACGTCCTTAATAATGCAGCTGAGTCCTTAAATAATGCAGCAACATCCTTAAATAATGCAGCAGAGTCCTTAAATACTGCATCAGCATCCTTAAATAATGCAACAAAGTCCTTAAATAATGCAGCAAAGTCCTTAAATAATGCAGCAGAGCCCTTAAATACAGCAGCAGAGTCCTTAAATAATTCAGCAAAGTCCTTAAATAATGCAGCAGAGTCCTTAAATAATGCAGCAAAGTCCTTAAATAATGCAGCAGAGTCCTTAAATAATGCAACAAAGTCCTTAAATAATGCAGCAGAGTCCTTAAATACTGCAGCAGAGACCTTAAATAATGCAGCAAAATCCTTAAATAATGCAGCAGAGTCCTTATATAATGCAGCCGAGTCCTAAAATACCGCAGCAGAGTCCTTAAATAATGCAGCAAATTCCTTAAATAATGCAGAGT
This sequence comes from Phyllobates terribilis, assembly GCF_046119375.1. Taxonomy (NCBI): domain Eukaryota; kingdom Metazoa; phylum Chordata; class Amphibia; order Anura; family Dendrobatidae; genus Phyllobates; species Phyllobates terribilis. The sequence goes on along the minus strand of NW_027363029.1, from coordinate 1,108,652 downwards.
CCTTAAATAATGCACTAAATTCCTTAAATAAAATGCAGCAACGCCCTTAATAATGCAGCTGAGTCCTTAAATAATTCAGCAAAGTCCTTAAATAATGCAGCAGAGTCCATAAATACCGCAGCAGCGTCCTTAAATAATGCAATAAAATCCTTAAATAATGCAGCAACGTCCTTAATAATGCAGCAGAGTCCTTAAATAATACAGCAAAGTCCTTAAATAATGCAGCAGAGGACTTAAATACTGCAGCAGCGTCCTTAAATAATGCAGCAGAGTCCTTAAATAATGCAACAAAGTCCTTAAATAATGCAGCAGAATCCTTAAATAATGCAAAAAATTCCTTAAATAATGCAGAAGAGTACTTAAATAATGCAGAAAAGTCGTTAAATAATGCAGCAGAGTCCTTAAATATTGCAGCATAGTCCTTAAATAATGCAACAAAGTCCTTAAATAATGCAGAAGATTCCTTAAATTCTGCAGCAGCGTCCTTAAATAATGCATCAAAGTCCTTAAATAATGCAGCAGAGTCCTTAAATACTGCAGCAGAGTCCTTAAATAATGCAGCAAATTCCTTAAATAATGCAGCAGAGTCCTTAAATTCCGCAGCAGAGTCATTAAATAATGCAACAAAGTCCTTAATAATGCAGCAGAGTCCTTAAATAATGCAGCAAATTCCTTAAATAATGCAGCAGAATCCTTAAATAATGCAATAAAGTCCTTATGTAATGCAGCAACGTCCTTAATAATGCAGCAGAGTCCTTAAATAATGCAGCAAAGTACTTAAATAATGCAGCAGAGGCCTTAAATACCGCAGCAGCATACTTAAATAATGCAGCAAAGTCCTTAAATAATGCAGCAGAGTCCTTAAATAATGCAACAAAGTCCTTAAATAATGCAGCAGAGTCCTTAAATAATGCAACAAAGTCCTTAAATAATGCACCAGAGTACTTAAATAATGCAGCAAAGTCCTTAAATAATGCAGCAGAGTCCTTAAATAATGCAACAAAGTCCTTAAATAATGCAGCAGAGTCCTTAAATAATGCAACAAAGTCCTTAAATAATGCAGCAGAGTCCTTAAATAATGCAACAAAGTCCTTATATAATGCAGCAGAGTCCTTAAATAATGCAGCAACGTCCTTAAATAATGCAGCAGAGTCCTTAAACAATGCAGGACAGTCCTTAAATAATGCAACAAAGTCCTTAAATAATGCAGCAGAGTCCTTAAATAGTGCAGCAAAGTCCTTAAATAATGCAGCAGAGTCCTTAAACAATGCAGCACAGTCCTTAAATAATGCAGCAAAGTCCTTAAATAATGCAGCAGAGTCCTTAAACACAGCAGCAGCGTCCTTAAATAATTCAGCAAAGTCCTTAAATAATGCAGCAGAGTCCTTAAATAATGCAACAAAGTCCTTAAATAATGCAGCAGAGTCCTTAAATAATGCAACAAAGTCCTTAAATAATGCAGCAGAGTCCTTAAATACTGCAGCAGAGTCCTTAAATAATGCAGCAAAGTCCTTAAATAATGCAGCAGAGTCCTTAAATTCAGCAGCAGAGTCATTAAATAATGCAACAAAGTCCTTAATAATGCAGCAGATTCCTTAAATAATGCAGCAAATTCCTTAAATAATGCAGCAGAATCCTTAAATAATGCAATAAAGTCCTTATCTAATGCAGCAACGTCCTTAATAATGCAGCAGAGTCCTTAAATAATGCAGCAGAATCCTTAAATACTGCATCAGCGTCCTTAAATAATGCAACAAAGTCCTTAAATAATGCAGCAAAGTCCTTAAATAATGCAGCAGAGTCCTTAAATACAGCAGCAGAGTCCTTAAATAATTCAGCAAAGTCCTTAAATAATGCAGCAGAGTCCTTAAATAATGCAATAAAGTCCTTATCTAATGCAGCAACGTCCTTAATAATGCAGCAGAGTCCTTAAATAATGCAGCAAAGTATTAAATAATGCAGCAGAGGCCTTAAATACCGCAGCAGCATACTTAAATAATGCAGCAAAGTCCTTAAATAATGCAGCAGAGTCCTTAAATAATGCAACAAAGTCCTTAAATAATGCAGCAGAGTCCTTAAATAATGCAACAAAGTCCTTAAATAATGCACCAGAGTACTTAAATAATGCAGCAAAGTCCTTAAATAATGCAGCAGAGTCCTTAAATAATGCAACAAAGTCCTTAAATAATGCAGCAGAGTCCTTAAATAATGCAGCAGAGTCCTTAAATAATGCAACAAAGTCCTTAAATAATGCAGCAGAGTCCTTAAATAATGCAACAAAGTCCTTAAATATTGCAGCAGAGTCCTTAAATAATGCAGCAAAGTCCTTAAATAATGCAGCAGAGTACTTAAATAATGCAGCAAATTCCTTAAATAATGCAGCAGAATCCTTAAATAATGCAATAAAGTCCTTAAATAATGCAGCAGAGTCCTTAAATAATGCAGCAGAGTCCTTAAATAATGCAACAAAGTCCTTAAATAATGCAGCAGAGTCCTTAAATAATGCAGCAAAGTCCTTAAATAATGCAGCAGAGTCCTTAAATAATGCAACAAAGTCCTTAAATAATGCACCAGAGTATTTAAATAATGCAGCAAAGTCCTTAAATAATGCAGCAGAGTCCTTAAATAATGCAACAAAGTCCTTAAATAATGCAGCAGAGTCCTTAAATAATGCAATAAATTCCTTAAATAATGCAGCAGAGTCCTTAAATACTGCAGCAGAGTCCTTAAATACAGCAGCAGCGTCCTTAAATAATTCAGCAAAGTCCTTAAATAATGCAGCAGAGTCCTTAAATAATGCAACAAAGTCCTTAAATAATGCAGCAGAGTCCTTAAATAATGCAACAAAGTCCTTAAATAATGCAGCAGAGTCCTTAAATACTGCAGCAGAGTCCTTAAATAATGCAGCAAAGTCCTTAAATAATGCAGCAGAGTCCTTAAATTCAGCAGCAGTCATTAAATAATGCAACAAAGTCCTTAATAATGCAGCAGATTCCTTAAATAATGCAGCAAATTCCTTAAATAATGCAGCAGAATCCTTAAATAATGCAATAAAGTCCTTATCTAATGCAGCAACGTCCTTAATAATGCAGCAGAGTCCTTAAATAATGCAGCAGAGTCCTTAAATAATGCAACAAAGTCCTTAAATAATGCAGCAGAGTCCTTAAATAATGCAACAAAGTCCTTAAATATTGCAGCAGAGTCCTTAAATAATGCAGCAAAGTCCTTAAATAATGCAGCAGAGTACTTAAATAATGCAGCAAATTCCTTAAATAATGCAGCAGAATCCTTAAATAATGCAATAAAGTCCTTAAATAATGCAGCAGAGTCCTTAAATAATGCAACAAAGTCCTTAAATAATGCAGCAGAGTCCTTAAATAATGCAGCAAAGTCCTTAAATAATGCAGCAGAGTCCTTAAATAATGCAGCAAACTCATTAAATAATGCAGCAAAGTACTTAAATAATGCAGCAAAGTACTTAAATAATGCAGCAAATTCCTTAAATAATGCAGCAGAATCCTTAAATAATGCAATAAAGTCCTTAAATAATGCAGCAGAGTCCTTAAATAATGCAATAAATTCCTTAAATAATGCAGCAGAATCCTTAAATAATGCAATAAAGTCATTAAATAATGCAGCAGAGTCCTTAAATACTGCAGCAGAGACCTTAAATAATGCAGCAAAATCCTTAAATAATGCAGCAGAGTCCTTATATAATGCAGCAGAGTCCTAAAATACCGCAGCAGAGTCCTTAAATAATGCAGCAGAGTCCTTAAATAATGCAGCAACGTCCTTAATAATGCAGCTGAGTCCTTAAATAATGCAGCAACATCCTTAAATAATGCAGCAGAGTCCTTAAATACTGCATCAGCATCCTTAAATAATGCAGCAGAGTCCTTAAATAATGCAACAAAGTCCTTAAATAATGCAGCAGAATCCTTAAATAATGCAAAAAATTCCTTAAATAATGCAGAAGAGTACTTAAATAATGCAGAAAAGTCGTTAAATAATGCAGCAGAGTCCTTAAATATTGCAGCATAGTCCTTAAATAATGCAGCAAATTCCTTAAATAATGCAGCAGAGTCCTTAAATTCCGCAGCAGAGTCATTAAATAATGCAACAAAGTCCTTAATAATGCAGCAGAGTCCTTAAATAATGCAGCAAATTCCTTAAATAATGCAGCAGAATCCTTAAATAATGCAATAAAGTCTTTATGTAATGCAGCAACGTCCTTAATAATGCAGCAGAGTCCTTAAATAATGCAGCAAAGTACTTAAATAATGCAGCAGAGGCCTTAAATACCGCAGCAGCATACTTAAATAATGCAGCAAAGTCCTTAAATAATGCAGCAGAGTCCTTAAATAATGCAGCAGAGTCCTTAAATAATGCAACAAAGTCCTTAAATAATGCACCAGAGTACTTAAATAATGCAGCAAAGTCCTTAAATAATGCAGCAGAGTCCTTAAATAATGCAACAAAGTCCTTAAATAATGCAGCAGAGTCCTTAAATAATGCAACAAAGTCCTTAAATAATGCAGCAGAGTCCTTAAATAATGCAACAAAGTCCTTATATAATGCAGCAGAGTCCTTAAATAATGCAGCAAAGTCCTTAAATAATGCAGCAGAGTCCTTAAACAATGCAGGACAGTCCTTAAATAATGCAACAAAGTCCTTAAATAATGCAGCAGAGTCCTTAAATAGTGCAGCAAAGTCCTTAAATAATGCAGCAGAGTCCTTAAATAATGCAGCAGAGTCCTTAAATAATGCAACAAAGTCCTTAAATAATGCAGCAGAGTCCTTAAATACTGCAGCAGAGTCCTTAAATAATGCAGCAAAGTCCTTAAATAATGCAGCAGAGTCCTTAAATTCAGCAGCAGAGTCATTAAATAATGCAACAAAGTCCTTAATAATGCAGCAGATTCCTTAAATAATGCAGCAAATTCCTTAAATAATGCAGCAGAATCCTTAAATAATGCAATAAAGTCCTTATCTAATGCAGCAACGTCCTTAATAATGCAGCAGAGTCCTTAAATAATGCAGCAGAATCCTTAAATACTGCATCAGCGTCCTTAAATAATGCAACAAAGTCCTTAAATAATGCAGCAAAGTCCTTAAATAATGCAGCAGAGTCCTTAAATACAGCAGCAGAGTCCTTAAATAATTCAGCAAAGTCCTTAAATAATGCAGCAGAGTCCTTAAATAATGCAATAAAGTCCTTATCTAATGCAGCAACGTCCTTAATAATGCAGCAGAGTCCTTAAATAATGCAGCAAAGTATTAAATAATGCAGCAGAGGCCTTAAATACCGCAGCAGCATACTTAAATAATGCAGCAAAGTCCTTAAATAATGCAGCAGAGTCCTTAAATAATGCAACAAAGTCCTTAAATAATGCAGCAGAGTCCTTAAATAATGCAACAAAGTCCTTAAATAATGCACCAGAGTACTTAAATAATGCAGCAAAGTCCTTAAATAATGCAGCAGAGTCCTTAAATAATGCAACAAAGTCCTTAAATAATGCAGCAGAGTCCTTAAATAATGCAGCAGAGTCCTTAAATAATGCAACAAAGTCCTTAAATAATGGAGCAGAGTCCTTAAATAATGCAACAAAGTCCTTAAATATTGCAGCAGAGTCCTTAAATAATGCAGCAAAGTCCTTAAATAATGCAGCAGAGTACTTAAATAATGCAGCAAATTCCTTAAATAATGCAGCAGAATCCTTAAATAATGCAATAAAGTCCTTAAATAATGCAGCAGAGTCCTTAAATAATGCAGCAGAGTCCTTAAATAATGCAACAAAGTCCTTAAATAATGCAGCAGAGTCCTTAAATAATGCAGCAAAGTCCTTAAATAATACAGCAGAGTCCTTAAATAATGCAGCAAACTCATTAAATAATGCAGCAAAGTACTTAAATAATGCAGCAAAGTACTTAAATAATGCAGCAAAGTACTTAAATAATGCAGCAAATTCCTTAAATAATGCAATAAAGTCCTTAAATAATGCAGCAGAGTCCTTAAATAATGCAATAAATTCCTTAAATAATGCAGCAGAATCCTTAAATAATGCAATAAAGTCATTAAATAATGCAGCAGAGTCCTTAAATACTGCAGCAGAGACCTTAAATAATGCAGCAAAATCCTTAAATAATGCAGCAGAGTCCTTATATAATGCAGCAGAGTCCTAAAATACCGCAGCAGAGTCCTTAAATAATGCAGCAACGTCCTTAATAATGCAGCTGAGTCCTTAAATAATGCAGCAACATCCTTAAATAATGCAGCAGAGTCCTTAAATACTGCATCAGCATCCTTAAATAATGCAACAAAGTCCTTAAATAATGCAGCAAAGTCCTTAAATAATGCAGCAGAGCCCTTAAATACAGCAACAGAGTCCTTAAATAATTCAGCAAAGTCCTTAAATAATGCAGCAGAGTCCTTAAATAATGCAGCAAAGTCCTTAAATAATGCAGCAGAGTCCTTAAATAATGCAACAAAGTCCTTAAATAATGCAGCAGAGTCCTTAAATACTGCAGCAGAGACCTTAAATAATGCAGCAAAATCCTTAAATAATGCAGCAGAGTCCTTATATAATGCAGCAGAGTCCTAAAATACCGCAGCAGAGTCCTTAAATAATGCAGCAGAGTCCTTAAATAATGCAGCAAATTCATTAAATAATGCAGCAGAGTCCTTAAATAATGCAACAAAGTCCTTAAATAATGCAGCAGATTCCTTAAATTTCGCAGCAGCGTCCTTAAATAATGCATCAAAGTCCTTAAATAATGCAGCAGAGTCCTAAAATACCGCAGCAGAGTCCTTAAATAATGCAGCAAAGTCCTTAAATAATGCAGCAGAGTGCTTACATAATGCAGCAGAGTCCTTAAATTCCGCAGCAGAGTCCTTAAATAATGCAGCAGAGTCCTTAAATAATGCAGCAAATTCATTAAATAATGCACAGAGTCATTAAATAATGCAACAAAGTCCTTAAATAATGCAGCAGAGTGCTTAAATAATGCAACAAAGTCCTTAAATAATGCAGCAGAGTCCTTAAATAATGCAACAAACTCATTAAATAATGCAGCAAAGTACTTAAATAATGCAGCAAATTCCTTAAATAATGCAGCAGAATCCTTAAATAATGCAATAAAGTCCTTAAATAATGCAGCAGAGTCCTTAAATAATGCAAAAAATTCCTTAAATAATGCAGCAGAATCCTTAAATAATGCAACAAAGTCCTTAAATAATGCAGCAACGTCCTTAATAATGCAGCAGAGTCCTTAAATAATGCAGCAAATTCCTTAAATAATGCAGCAGAGGCCTTAAATACCAAAGCAGCGTCCTTAAATAATGCAGCAAAGTCCTTAAATAATGCAGAAGAGTCCTTAAATAATGCAACAAAGTCCTTAAATAATGCAGCAGAGTCCTTAAATAAAGCAGCAGAGTGCTTAAATAATGCAGCAGAGTCCTTAAATACCTCAGCAGAGTCATTAAATAATACAGCAGATTCCTTAAATAAAGCAGCAGAGTGCTTAAATAATGCAGCAGAGTCCTTAAATACCGCAGCAGAGTCATTAAATAATACAGCAGAGTCCTTAAATAATGCAGCAAATTCCTTAAATAATGCAGAGTCCTTAAATAATGCACTAAATTCCTTAAATAAAATGCAGCAACGCCCTTAATAATGCAGCTGAGTCCTTAAATAATTCAGCAAAGTCCTTAAATAATGCAGCAGAGTCGTTAAATACCGCAGCAGCGTCCTTAAATAATGCAACAAAGTCCTTAAATAATGCAGCAGAACCCTTAAATAATGCAACAAAGTCCTTAAATAATGCAGCAGACTCCTTAAATAATGCAACAAACTCCTTAAATAATGCAGCAGAGTACTTAAATAATGCAGCAGAGTACTTAAATAATGCAGCAAATTCCTTAAATAATGCAGCAGAATCCTTAAATAATGCAATAAAATCCTTAAATAATGCAGCAACGTCCTTAATAATGCAGCAGAGTCCTTAAATAATACAGCAAAGTCCTTAAATAATGCAGCAGAGGACTTAAATACTGCAGCAGCGTCCTTAAATAATGCAGCAGAGTCCTTAAATAATGCAACAAAGTCCTTAAATAATGCAGCAGAATCCTTAAATAATGCAAAAAATTCCTTAAATAATGCAGAAGAGTACTTAAATAATGCAGAAAAGTTGTTAAATAATGCAGCAAAGTCCTTAAATAATGCAGCAGAGTCCTTAAACATTGCAGCACAGTCCTTAAATAATGCAACAAAGTCCTTAAATAATGCAGCAGAGTCCTTAAATAATGCAGCAAAGTCCTTAAATAATGCAGCAGAGTCCTTAAATAATGCAGAAGAGTCCTTAAATACCACAGCAGAGTCATTAAATAATGCAGCAGAGTCCTGAAATAATGCAGCATATTCCTTAAATAATGCAGCAGAGTCCTTAAATAATGCAATAAAGTCCTTAAATAATGCAGCAGAGTCCTTAAATAATGCAGCAACGTCCTTAATAATGCAGCTGAGTCCTTAAATAATGCAGCAACATCCTTAAATAATGCAGCAGAGTCCTTAAATACTGCATCAGCATCCTTAAATAATGCAACAAAGTCCTTAAATAATGCAGCAAAGTCCTTAAATAATGCAGCAGAGCCCTTAAATACAGCAGCAGAGTCCTTAAATAATTCAGCAAAGTCCTTAAATAATGCAGCAGAGTCCTTAAATAATGCAGCAAAGTCCTTAAATAATGCAGCAGAGTCCTTAAATAATGCAACAAAGTCCTTAAATAATGCAGCAGAGTCCTTAAATACTGCAGCAGAGACCTTAAATAATGCAGCAAAATCCTTAAATAATGCAGCAGAGTCCTTATATAATGCAGCCGAGTCCTAAAATACCGCAGCAGAGTCCTTAAATAATGCAGCAAATTCCTTAAATAATGCAGAGTCCTTAAATAATGCACTAAATTCCTTAAATAAAATGCAGCAACGCCCTTAATAATGCAGCTGAGTCCTTAAATAATTCAGCAAAGTCCTTAAATAATGCAGCAGAGTCCATAAATACCGCAGCAGCGTCCTTAAATAATGCAATAAAATCCTTAAATAATGCAGCAACGTCCTTAATAATGCAGCAGAGTCCTTAAATAATACAGCAAAGTCCTTAAATAATGCAGCAGAGGACTTAAATACTGCAGCAGCGTCCTTAAATAATGCAGCAGAGTCCTTAAATAATGCAACAAAGTCCTTAAATAATGCAGCAGAATCCTTAAATAATGCAAAAAATTCCTTAAATAATGCAGAAGAGTACTTAAATAATGCAGAAAAGTCGTTAAATAATGCAGCAGAGTCCTTAAATATTGCAGCATAGTCCTTAAATAATGCAACAAAGTCCTTAAATAATGCAGAAGATTCCTTAAATTCTGCAGCAGCGTCCTTAAATAATGCATCAAAGTCCTTAAATAATGCAGCAGAGTCCTTAAATACTGCAGCAGAGTCCTTAAATAATGCAGCAAATTCCTTAAATAATGCAGCAGAGTCCTTAAATTCCGCAGCAGAGTCATTAAATAATGCAACAAAGTCCTTAATAATGCAGCAGAGTCCTTAAATAATGCAGCAAATTCCTTAAATAATGCAGCAGAATCCTTAAATAATGCAATAAAGTCCTTATGTAATGCAGCAACGTCCTTAATAATGCAGCAGAGTCCTTAAATAATGCAGCAAAGTACTTAAATAATGCAGCAGAGGCCTTAAATACCGCAGCAGCATACTTAAATAATGCAGCAAAGTCCTTAAATAATGCAGCAGAGTCCTTAAATAATGCAACAAAGTCCTTAAATAATGCAGCAGAGTCCTTAAATAATGCAACAAAGTCCTTAAATAATGCACCAGAGTACTTAAATAATGCAGCAAAGTCCTTAAATAATGCAGCAGAGTCCTTAAATAATGCAACAAAGTCCTTAAATAATGCAGCAGAGTCCTTAAATAATGCAACAAAGTCCTTAAATAATGCAGCAGAGTCCTTAAATAATGCAACAAAGTCCTTATATAATGCAGCAGAGTCCTTAAATAATGCAGCAAAGTCCTTAAATAATGCAGCAGAGTCCTTAAACAATGCAGGACAGTCCTTAAATAATGCAACAAAGTCCTTAAATAATGCAGCAGAGTCCTTAAATAGTGCAGCAAAGTCCTTAAATAATGCAGCAGAGTCCTTAAACAATGCAGCACAGTCCTTAAATAATGCAGCAAAGTCCTTAAATAATGCAGCAGAGTCCTTAAATACAGCAGCAGCGTCCTTAAATAATTCAGCAAAGTCCTTAAATAATGCAGCAGAGTCCTTAAATAATGCAACAAAGTCCTTAAATAATGCAGCAGAGTCCTTAAATAATGCAACAAAGTCCTTAAATAATGCAGCAGAGTCCTTAAATACTGCAGCAGAGTCCTTAAATAATGCAGCAAAGTCCTTAAATAATGCAGCAGAGTCCTTAAATTCAGCAGCAGAGTCATTAAATAATGCAACAAAGTCCTTAATAATGCAGCAGATTCCTTAAATAATGCAGCAAATTCCTTAAATAATGCAGCAGAATCCTTAAATAATGCAATAAAGTCCTTATCTAATGCAGCAACGTCCTTAATAATGCAGCAGAGTCCTTAAATAATGCAGCAGAATCCTTAAATACTGCATCAGCGTCCTTAAATAATGCAACAAAGTCCTTAAATAATGCAGCAAAGTCCTTAAATAATGCAGCAGAGTCCTTAAATACAGCAGCAGAGTCCTTAAATAATTCAGCAAAGTCCTTAAATAATGCAGCAGAGTCCTTAAATAATGCAATAAAGTCCTTATCTAATGCAGCAACGTCCTTAATAATGCAGCAGAGTCCTTAAATAATGCAGCAAAGTATTAAATAATGCAGCAGAGGCCTTAAATACCGCAGCAGCATACTTAAATAATGCAGCAAAGTCCTTAAATAATGCAGCAGAGTCCTTAAATAATGCAACAAAGTCCTTAAATAATGCAGCAGAGTCCTTAAATAATGCAACAAAGTCCTTAAATAATGCACCAGAGTACTTAAATAATGCAGCAAAGTCCTTAAATAATGCAGCAGAGTCCTTAAATAATGCAACAAAGTCCTTAAATAATGCAGCAGAGTCCTTAAATAATGCAGCAGAGTCCTTAAATAATGCAACAAAGTCCTTAAATAATGCAGCAGAGTCCTTAAATAATGCAACAAAGTCCTTAAATATTGCAGCAGAGTCCTTAAATAATGCAGCAAAGTCCTTAAATAATGCAGCAGAGTACTTAAATAATGCAGCAAATTCCTTAAATAATGCAGCAGAATCCTTAAATAATGCAATAAAGTCCTTAAATAATGCAGCAGAGTCCTTAAATAATGCAGCAGAGTCCTTAAATAATGCAACAAAGTCCTTAAATAATGCAGCAGAGTCCTTAAATAATGCAGCAAAGTCCTTAAATAATGCAGCAGAGTCCTTAAATAATGCAACAAAGTCCTTAAATAATGCACCAGAGTACTTAAATAATGCAGCAAAGTCCTTAAATAATGCAGCAGAGTCCTTAAATAATGCAACAAAGTCCTTAAATAATGCAGCAGAGTCCTTAAATAATGCAATAAATTCCTTAAATAATGCAGCAGAGTCCTTAAATACTGCAGCAGAGTCCTTAAATACAGCAGCAGCGTCCTTAAATAATTCAGCAAAGTCCTTAAATAATGCAGCAGAGTCCTTAAATAATGCAACAAAGTCCTTAAATAATGCAGCAGAGTCCTTAAATAATGCAACAAAGTCCTTAAATAATGCAGCAGAGTCCTTAAATACTGCAGCAGAGTCCTTAAATAATGCAGCAAAGTCCTTAAATAATGCAGCAGAGTCCTTAAATTCAGCAGCAGTCATTAAATAATGCAACAAAGTCCTTAATAATGCAGCAGATTCCTTAAATAATGCAGCAAATTCCTTAAATAATGCAGCAGAATCCTTAAATAATGCAATAAAGTCCTTATCTAATGCAGCAACGTCCTTAATAATGCAGCAGAGTCCTTAAATAATGCAGCAGAGTCCTTAAATAATGCAACAAAGTCCTTAAATAATGCAGCAGAGTCCTTAAATAATGCAACAAAGTCCTTAAATATTGCAGCAGAGTCCTTAAATAATGCAGCAAAGTCCTTAAATAATGCAGCAGAGTACTTAAATAATGCAGCAAATTCCTTAAATAATGCAGCAGAATCCTTAAATAATGCAATAAAGTCCTTAAATAATGCAGCAGAGTCCTTAAATAATGCAACAAAGTCCTTAAATAATGCAGCAGAGTCCTTAAATAATGCAGCAAAGTCCTTAAATAATGCAGCAGAGTCCTTAAATAATGCAGCAAACTCATTAAATAATGCAGCAAAGTACTTAAATAATGCAGCAAAGTACTTAAATAATGCAGCAAATTCCTTAAATAATGCAGCAGAATCCTTAAATAATGCAATAAAGTCCTTAAATAATACAGCAGAGTCCTTAAATAATGCAATAAATTCCTTAAATAATGCAGCAGAATCCTTAAATAATGCAATAAAGTCATTAAATAATGCAGCAGAGTCCTTAAATACTGCAGCAGAGACCTTAAATAATGCAGCAAAATCCTTAAATAATGCAGCAGAGTCCTTATATAATGCAGCAGAGTCCTAAAATACCGCAGCAGAGTCCTTAAATAATGCAGCAGAGTCCTTAAATAATGCAGCAACGTCCTTAATAATGCAGCTGAGTCCTTAAATAATGCAGCAACATCCTTAAATAATGCAGCAGAGTCCTTAAATACCTCAGCAGAGTCATTAAATAATACAGCAGATTCCTTAAATAAAGCAGCAGAGTGCTTAAATAATGCAGCAGAGTCCTTAAATACCGCAGCAGAGTCATTAAATAATACAGCAGAGTCCTTAAATAATGCAGCAAATTCCTTAAATAATGCAGAGTCCTTAAATAATGCACTAAATTCCTTAAATAAAATGCAGCAACGCCCTTAATAATGCAGCTGAGTCCTTAAATAATTCAGCAAAGTCCTTAAATAATGCAGCAGAGTCGTTAAATACCGCAGCAGCGTCCTTAAATAATGCAACAAAGTCCTTAAATAATGCAGCAGAACCCTTAAATAATGCAACAAAGTCCTTAAATAATGCAGCAGACTCCTTAAATAATGCAACAAACTCCTTAAATAATGCAGCAGAGTACTTAAATAATGCAGCAGAGTACTTAAATAATGCAGCAAATTCCTTAAATAATGCAGCAGAATCCTTAAATAATGCAATAAAATCCTTAAATAATGCAGCAACGTCCTTAATAATGCAGCAGAGTCCTTAAATAATACAGCAAAGTCCTTAAATAATGCAGCAGAGGACTTAAATACTGCAGCAGCGTCCTTAAATAATGCAGCAGAGTCCTTAAATAATGCAACAAAGTCCTTAAATAATGCAGCAGAATCCTTAAATAATGCAAAAAATTCCTTAAATAATGCAGAAGAGTACTTAAATAATGCAGAAAAGTTGTTAAATAATGCAGCAAAGTCCTTAAATAATGCAGCAGAGTCCTTAAACATTGCAGCACAGTCCTTAAATAATGCAACAAAGTCCTTAAATAATGCAGCAGAGTCCTTAAATAATGCAGCAAAGTCCTTAAATAATGCAGCAGAGTCCTTAAATAATGCAGAAGAGTCCTTAAATACCACAGCAGAGTCATTAAATAATGCAGCAGAGTCCTGAAATAATGCAGCATATTCCTTAAATAATGCAGCAGAGTCCTTAAATAATGCAATAAAGTCCTTAAATAATGCAGCAGAGTCCTTAAATAATGCAGCAACGTCCTTAATAATGCAGCTGAGTCCTTAAATAATGCAGCAACATCCTTAAATAATGCAGCAGAGTCCTTAAATACTGCATCAGCATCCTTAAATAATGCAACAAAGTCCTTAAATAATGCAGCAAAGTCCTTAAATAATGCAGCAGAGCCCTTAAATACAGCAGCAGAGTCCTTAAATAATTCAGCAAAGTCCTTAAATAATGCAGCAGAGTCCTTAAATAATGCAGCAAAGTCCTTAAATAATGCAGCAGAGTCCTTAAATAATGCAACAAAGTCCTTAAATAATGCAGCAGAGTCCTTAAATACTGCAGCAGAGACCTTAAATAATGCAGCAAAATCCTTAAATAATGCAGCAGAGTCCTTATATAATGCAGCCGAGTCCTAAAATACCGCAGCAGAGTCCTTAAATAATGCAGCAAATTCCTTAAATAATGCAGAGTCCTTAAATAATGCACTAAATTCCTTAAATAAAATGCAGCAACGCCCTTAATAATGCAGCTGAGTCCTTAAATAATTCAGCAAAGTCCTTAAATAATGCAGCAGAGTCCATAAATACCGCAGCAGCGTCCTTAAATAATGCAATAAAATCCTTAAATAATGCAGCAACGTCCTTAATAATGCAGCAGAGTCCTTAAATAATACAGCAAAGTCCTTAAATAATGCAGCAGAGGACTTAAATACTGCAGCAGCGTCCTTAAATAATGCAGCAGAGTCCTTAAATAATGCAACAAAGTCCTTAAATAATGCAGCAGAATCCTTAAATAATGCAAAAAATTCCTTAAATAATGCAGAAGAGTACTTAAATAATGCAGAAAAGTCGTTAAATAATGCAGCAGAGTCCTTAAATATTGCAGCATAGTCCTTAAATAATGCAACAAAGTCCTTAAATAATGCAGAAGATTCCTTAAATTCTGCAGCAGCGTCCTTAAATAATGCATCAAAGTCCTTAAATAATGCAGCAGAGTCCTTAAATACTGCAGCAGAGTCCTTAAATAATGCAGCAAATTCCTTAAATAATGCAGCAGAGTCCTTAAATTCCGCAGCAGAGTCATTAAATAATGCAACAAAGTCCTTAATAATGCAGCAGAGTCCTTAAATAATGCAGCAAATTCCTTAAATAATGCAGCAGAATCCTTAAATAATGCAATAAAGTCCTTATGTAATGCAGCAACGTCCTTAATAATGCAGCAGAGTCCTTAAATAATGCAGCAAAGTACTTAAATAATGCAGCAGAGGCCTTAAATACCGCAGCAGCATACTTAAATAATGCAGCAAAGTCCTTAAATAATGCAGCAGAGTCCTTAAATAATGCAACAAAGTCCTTAAATAATGCAGCAGAGTCCTTAAATAATGCAACAAAGTCCTTAAATAATGCACCAGAGTACTTAAATAATGCAGCAAAGTCCTTAAATAATGCAGCAGAGTCCTTAAATAATGCAACAAAGTCCTTAAATAATGCAGCAGAGTCCTTAAATAATGCAACAAAGTCCTTAAATAATGCAGCAGAGTCCTTAAATAATGCAACAAAGTCCTTATATAATGCAGCAGAGTCCTTAAATAATGCAGCAAAGTCCTTAAATAATGCAGCAGAGTCCTTAAACAATGCAGGACAGTCCTTAAATAATGCAACAAAGTCCTTAAATAATGCAGCAGAGTCCTTAAATAGTGCAGCAAAGTCCTTAAATAATGCAGCAGAGTCCTTAAACAATGCAGCACAGTCCTTAAATAATGCAGCAAAGTCCTTAAATAATGCAGCAGAGTCCTTAAATACAGCAGCAGCGTCCTTAAATAATTCAGCAAAGTCCTTAAATAATGCAGCAGAGTCCTTAAATAATGCAACAAAGTCCTTAAATAATGCAGCAGAGTCCTTAAATAATGCAACAAAGTCCTTAAATAATGCAGCAGAGTCCTTAAATACTGCAGCAGAGTCCTTAAATAATGCAGCAAAGTCCTTAAATAATGCAGCAGAGTCCTTAAATTCAGCAGCAGAGTCATTAAATAATGCAACAAAGTCCTTAATAATGCAGCAGATTCCTTAAATAATGCAGCAAATTCCTTAAATAATGCAGCAGAATCCTTAAATAATGCAATAAAGTCCTTATCTAATGCAGCAACGTCCTTAATAATGCAGCAGAGTCCTTAAATAATGCAGCAGAATCCTTAAATACTGCATCAGCGTCCTTAAATAATGCAACAAAGTCCTTAAATAATGCAGCAAAGTCCTTAAATAATGCAGCAGAGTCCTTAAATACAGCAGCAGAGTCCTTAAATAATTCAGCAAAGTCCTTAAATAATGCAGCAGAGTCCTTAAATAATGCAATAAAGTCCTTATCTAATGCAGCAACGTCCTTAATAATGCAGCAGAGTCCTTAAATAATGCAGCAAAGTATTAAATAATGCAGCAGAGGCCTTAAATACCGCAGCAGCATACTTAAATAATGCAGCAAAGTCCTTAAATAATGCAGCAGAGTCCTTAAATAATGCAACAAAGTCCTTAAATAATGCAGCAGAGTCCTTAAATAATGCAACAAAGTCCTTAAATAATGCACCAGAGTACTTAAATAATGCAGCAAAGTCCTTAAATAATGCAGCAGAGTCCTTAAATAATGCAACAAAGTCCTTAAATAATGCAGCAGAGTCCTTAAATAATGCAGCAGAGTCCTTAAATAATGCAACAAAGTCCTTAAATAATGCAGCAGAGTCCTTAAATAATGCAACAAAGTCCTTAAATATTGCAGCAGAGTCCTTAAATAATGCAGCAAAGTCCTTAAATAATGCAGCAGAGTACTTAAATAATGCAGCAAATTCCTTAAATAATGCAGCAGAATCCTTAAATAATGCAATAAAGTCCTTAAATAATGCAGCAGAGTCCTTAAATAATGCAGCAGAGTCCTTAAATAATGCAACAAAGTCCTTAAATAATGCAGCAGAGTCCTTAAATAATGCAGCAAAGTCCTTAAATAATGCAGCAGAGTCCTTAAATAATGCAACAAAGTCCTTAAATAATGCACCAGAGTACTTAAATAATGCAGCAAAGTCCTTAAATAATGCAGCAGAGTCCTTAAATAATGCAACAAAGTCCTTAAATAATGCAGCAGAGTCCTTAAATAATGCAATAAATTCCTTAAATAATGCAGCAGAGTCCTTAAATACTGCAGCAGAGTCCTTAAATACAGCAGCAGCGTCCTTAAATAATTCAGCAAAGTCCTTAAATAATGCAGCAGAGTCCTTAAATAATGCAACAAAGTCCTTAAATAATGCAGCAGAGTCCTTAAATAATGCAACAAAGTCCTTAAATAATGCAGCAGAGTCCTTAAATACTGCAGCAGAGTCCTTAAATAATGCAGCAAAGTCCTTAAATAATGCAGCAGAGTCCTTAAATTCAGCAGCAGTCATTAAATAATGCAACAAAGTCCTTAATAATGCAGCAGATTCCTTAAATAATGCAGCAAATTCCTTAAATAATGCAGCAGAATCCTTAAATAATGCAATAAAGTCCTTATCTAATGCAGCAACGTCCTTAATAATGCAGCAGAGTCCTTAAATAATGCAGCAGAGTCCTTAAATAATGCAACAAAGTCCTTAAATAATGCAGCAGAGTCCTTAAATAATGCAACAAAGTCCTTAAATATTGCAGCAGAGTCCTTAAATAATGCAGCAAAGTCCTTAAATAATGCAGCAGAGTACTTAAATAATGCAGCAAATTCCTTAAATAATGCAGCAGAATCCTTAAATAATGCAATAAAGTCCTTAAATAATGCAGCAGAGTCCTTAAATAATGCAACAAAGTCCTTAAATAATGCAGCAGAGTCCTTAAATAATGCAGCAAAGTCCTTAAATAATGCAGCAGAGTCCTTAAATAATGCAGCAAACTCATTAAATAATGCAGCAAAGTACTTAAATAATGCAGCAAAGTACTTAAATAATGCAGCAAATTCCTTAAATAATGCAGCAGAATCCTTAAATAATGCAATAAAGTCCTTAAATAATGCAGCAGAGTCCTTAAATAATGCAATAAATTCCTTAAATAATGCAGCAGAATCCTTAAATAATGCAATAAAGTCATTAAATAATGCAGCAGAGTCCTTAAATACTGCAGCAGAGACCTTAAATAATGCAGCAAAATCCTTAAATAATGCAGCAGAGTCCTTATATAATGCAGCAGAGTCCTAAAATACCGCAGCAGAGTCCTTAAATAATGCAGCAGAGTCCTTAAATAATGCAGCAACGTCCTTAATAATGCAGCTGAGTCCTTAAATAATGCAGCAACATCCTTAAATAATGCAGCAGAGTCCTTAAATACTGCATCAGCATCCTTAAATAATGCAGCAGAGTCCTTAAATAATGCAACAAAGTCCTTAAATAATGCAGCAGAATCCTTAAATAATGCAAAAAATTCCTTAAATAATGCAGAAGAGTACTTAAATAATGCAGAAAAGTCGTTAAATAATGCAGCAGAGTCCTTAAATATTGCAGCATAGTCCTTAAATAATGCAGCAAATTCCTTAAATAATGCAGCAGAGTCCTTAAATTCCGCAGCAGAGTCATTAAATAATGCAACAAAGTCCTTAATAATGCAGCAGAGTCCTTAAATAATGCAGCAAATTCCTTAAATAATGCAGCAGAATCCTTAAATAATGCAATAAAGTCCTTATGTAATGCAGCAACGTCCTTAATAATGCAGCAGAGTCCTTAAATAATGCAGCAAAGTACTTAAATAATGCAGCAGAGGCCTTAAATACCGCAGCAGCATACTTAAATAATGCAGCAAAGTCCTTAAATAATGCAGCAGAGTCCTTAAATAATGCAGCAGAGTCCTTAAATAATGCAACAAAGTCCTTAAATAATGCAACAAAGTCCTTAAATAATGCACCAGAGTACTTAAATAATGCAGCAAAGTCCTTAAATAATGCAGCAGAGTCCTTAAATAATGCAACAAAGTCCTTAAATAATGCAGCAGAGTCCTTAAATAATGCAACAAAGTCCTTAAATAATGCAGCAGAGTCCTTAAATAATGCAACAAAGTCCTTATATAATGCAGCAGAGTCCTTAAATAATGCAGCAAAGTCCTTAAATAATGCAGCAGAGTCCTTAAACAATGCAGGACAGTCCTTAAATAATGCAACAAAGTCCTTAAATAATGCAGCAGAGTCCTTAAATAGTGCAGCAAAGTCCTTAAATAATGCAGCAGAGTCCTTAAATAATGCAGCAGAGTCCTTAAATAATGCAACAAAGTCCTTAAATAATGCAGCAGAGTCCTTAAATACTGCAGCAGAGTCCTTAAATAATGCAGCAAAGTCCTTAAATAATGCAGCAGAGTCCTTAAATTCAGCAGCAGAGTCATTAAATAATGCAACAAAGTCCTTAATAATGCAGCAGATTCCTTAAATAATGCAGCAAATTCCTTAAATAATGCAGCAGAATCCTTAAATAATGCAATAAAGTCCTTATCTAATGCAGCAACGTCCTTAATAATGCAGCAGAGTCCTTAAATAATGCAGCAGAATCCTTAAATACTGCATCAGCGTCCTTAAATAATGCAACAAAGTCCTTAAATAATGCAGCAAAGTCCTTAAATAATGCAGCAGAGTCCTTAAATACAGCAGCAGAGTCCTTAAATAATTCAGCAAAGTCCTTAAATAATGCAGCAGAGTCCTTAAATAATGCAATAAAGTCCTTATCTAATGCAGCAACGTCCTTAATAATGCAGCAGAGTCCTTAAATAATGCAGCAAAGTATTAAATAATGCAGCAGAGGCCTTAAATACCGCAGCAGCATACTTAAATAATGCAGCAAAGTCCTTAAATAATGCAGCAGAGTCCTTAAATAATGCAACAAAGTCCTTAAATAATGCAGCAGAGTCCTTAAATAATGCAACAAAGTCCTTAAATAATGCACCAGAGTACTTAAATAATGCAGCAAAGTCCTTAAATAATGCAGCAGAGTCCTTAAATAATGCAACAAAGTCCTTAAATAATGCAGCAGAGTCCTTAAATAATGCAGCAGAGTCCTTAAATAATGCAACAAAGTCCTTAAATAATGGAGCAGAGTCCTTAAATAATGCAACAAAGTCCTTAAATATTGCAGCAGAGTCCTTAAATAATGCAGCAAAGTCCTTAAATAATGCAGCAGAGTACTTAAATAATGCAGCAAATTCCTTAAATAATGCAGCAGAATCCTTAAATAATGCAATAAAGTCCTTAAATAATGCAGCAGAGTCCTTAAATAATGCAGCAGAGTCCTTAAATAATGCAACAAAGTCCTTAAATAATGCAGCAGAGTCCTTAAATAATGCAGCAAAGTCCTTAAATAATACAGCAGAGTCCTTAAATAATGCAGCAAACTCATTAAATAATGCAGCAAAGTACTTAAATAATGCAGCAAAGTACTTAAATAATGCAGCAAAGTACTTAAATAATGCAGCAAATTCCTTAAATAATGCAATAAAGTCCTTAAATAATGCAGCAGAGTCCTTAAATAATGCAATAAATTCCTTAAATAATGCAGCAGAATCCTTAAATAATGCAATAAAGTCATTAAATAATGCAGCAGAGTCCTTAAATACTGCAGCAGAGACCTTAAATAATGCAGCAAAATCCTTAAATAATGCAGCAGAGTCCTTATATAATGCAGCAGAGTCCTAAAATACCGCAGCAGAGTCCTTAAATAATGCAGCAACGTCCTTAATAATGCAGCTGAGTCCTTAAATAATGCAGCAACATCCTTAAATAATGCAGCAGAGTCCTTAAATACTGCATCAGCATCCTTAAATAATGCAACAAAGTCCTTAAATAATGCAGCAAAGTCCTTAAATAATGCAGCAGAGCCCTTAAATACAGCAGCAGAGTCCTTAAATAATTCAGCAAAGTCCTTAAATAATGCAGCAGAGTCCTTAAATAATGCAGCAAAGTCCTTAAATAATGCAGCAGAGTCCTTAAATAATGCAACAAAGTCCTTAAATAATGCAGCAGAGTCCTTAAATACTGCAGCAGAGACCTTAAATAATGCAGCAAAATCCTTAAATAATGCAGCAGAGTCCTTATATAATGCAGCAGAGTCCTAAAATACCGCAGCAGAGTCCTTAAATAATGCAGCAGAGTCCTTAAATAATGCAGCAAATTCATTAAATAATGCAGCAGAGTCCTTAAATAATGCAACAAAGTCCTTAAATAATGAAGCAGATTCCTTAAATTTCGCAGCAGCGTCCTTAAATAATGCATCAAAGTCCTTAAATAATGCAGCAGAGTCCTAAAATACCGCAGCAGAGTCCTTAAATAATGCAGCAAAGTCCTTAAATAATGCAGCAGAGTGCTTACATAATGCAGCAGAGTCCTTAAATTCCGCAGCAGAGTCCTTAAATAATGCAGCAGAGTCCTTAAATAATGCAGCAAATTCATTAAATAATGCACAGAGTCATTAAATAATGCAACAAAGTCCTTAAATAATGCAGCAGAGTGCTTAAATAATGCAACAAAGTCCTTAAATAATGCAGCAGA
Source organism: Phyllobates terribilis (assembly GCF_046119375.1). Lineage (NCBI taxonomy): Eukaryota > Metazoa > Chordata > Amphibia > Anura > Dendrobatidae > Phyllobates > Phyllobates terribilis. Next base: position 1,087,319 of record NW_027363029.1, on the reverse strand, counting down.
GTCCTTAAATAATGCAACAAACTCATTAAATAATGCAGCAAAGTACTTAAATAATGCAGCAAATTCCTTAAATAATGCAGCAGAATCCTTAAATAATGCAATAAAGTCCTTAAATAATGCAGCAGAGTCCTTAAATAATGCAAAAAATTCCTTAAATAATGCAGCAGAATCCTTAAATAATGCAACAAAGTCCTTAAATAATGCAGCAACGTCCTTAATAATGCAGCAGAGTCCTTAAATAATGCAGCAAATTCCTTAAATAATGCAGCAGAGGCCTTAAATACCAAAGCAGCGTCCTTAAATAATGCAGCAAAGTCCTTAAATAATGCAGAAGAGTCCTTAAATAATGCAACAAAGTCCTTAAATAATGCAGCAGAGTCCTTAAATAAAGCAGCAGAGTGCTTAAATAATGCAGCAGAGTCCTTAAATACCTCAGCAGAGTCATTAAATAATACAGCAGATTCCTTAAATAAAGCAGCAGAGTGCTTAAATAATGCAGCAGAGTCCTTAAATACCGCAGCAGAGTCATTAAATAATACAGCAGAGTCCTTAAATAATGCAGCAAATTCCTTAAATAATGCAGAGTCCTTAAATAATGCACTAAATTCCTTAAATAAAATGCAGCAACGCCCTTAATAATGCAGCTGAGTCCTTAAATAATTCAGCAAAGTCCTTAAATAATGCAGCAGAGTCGTTAAATACCGCAGCAGCGTCCTTAAATAATGCAACAAAGTCCTTAAATAATGCAGCAGAACCCTTAAATAATGCAACAAAGTCCTTAAATAATGCAGCAGACTCCTTAAATAATGCAACAAACTCCTTAAATAATGCAGCAGAGTACTTAAATAATGCAGCAGAGTACTTAAATAATGCAGCAAATTCCTTAAATAATGCAGCAGAATCCTTAAATAATGCAATAAAATCCTTAAATAATGCAGCAACGTCCTTAATAATGCAGCAGAGTCCTTAAATAATACAGCAAAGTCCTTAAATAATGCAGCAGAGGACTTAAATACTGCAGCAGCGTCCTTAAATAATGCAGCAGAGTCCTTAAATAATGCAACAAAGTCCTTAAATAATGCAGCAGAATCCTTAAATAATGCAAAAAATTCCTTAAATAATGCAGAAGAGTACTTAAATAATGCAGAAAAGTTGTTAAATAATGCAGCAAAGTCCTTAAATAATGCAGCAGAGTCCTTAAACATTGCAGCACAGTCCTTAAATAATGCAACAAAGTCCTTAAATAATGCAGCAGAGTCCTTAAATAATGCAGCAAAGTCCTTAAATAATGCAGCAGAGTCCTTAAATAATGCAGCAGAGTCCTTAAATACCACAGCAGAGTCATTAAATAATGCAGCAGAGTCCTGAAATAATGCAGCATATTCCTTAAATAATGCAGCAGAGTCCTTAAATAATGCAATAAAGTCCTTAAATAATGCAGCAGAGTCCTTAAATAATGCAGCAACGTCCTTAATAATGCAGCTGAGTCCTTAAATAATGCAGCAACATCCTTAAATAATGCAGCAGAGTCCTTAAATACTGCATCAGCATCCTTAAATAATGCAACAAAGTCCTTAAATAATGCAGCAAAGTCCTTAAATAATGCAGCAGAGCCCTTAAATACAGCAGCAGAGTCCTTAAATAATTCAGCAAAGTCCTTAAATAATGCAGCAGAGTCCTTAAATAATGCAGCAAAGTCCTTAAATAATGCAGCAGAGTCCTTAAATAATGCAACAAAGTCCTTAAATAATGCAGCAGAGTCCTTAAATACTGCAGCAGAGACCTTAAATAATGCAGCAAAATCCTTAAATAATGCAGCAGAGTCCTTATATAATGCAGCCGAGTCCTAAAATACCGCAGCAGAGTCCTTAAATAATGCAGCAAATTCCTTAAATAATGCAGAGTCCTTAAATAATGCACTAAATTCCTTAAATAAAATGCAGCAACGCCCTTAATAATGCAGCTGAGTCCTTAAATAATTCAGCAAAGTCCTTAAATAATGCAGCAGAGTCCATAAATACCGCAGCAGCGTCCTTAAATAATGCAATAAAATCCTTAAATAATGCAGCAACGTCCTTAATAATGCAGCAGAGTCCTTAAATAATACAGCAAAGTCCTTAAATAATGCAGCAGAGGACTTAAATACTGCAGCAGCGTCCTTAAATAATGCAGCAGAGTCCTTAAATAATGCAACAAAGTCCTTAAATAATGCAGCAGAATCCTTAAATAATGCAAAAAATTCCTTAAATAATGCAGAAGAGTACTTAAATAATGCAGAAAAGTCGTTAAATAATGCAGCAGAGTCCTTAAATATTGCAGCATAGTCCTTAAATAATGCAACAAAGTCCTTAAATAATGCAGAAGATTCCTTAAATTCTGCAGCAGCGTCCTTAAATAATGCATCAAAGTCCTTAAATAATGCAGCAGAGTCCTTAAATACTGCAGCAGAGTCCTTAAATAATGCAGCAAATTCCTTAAATAATGCAGCAGAGTCCTTAAATTCCGCAGCAGAGTCATTAAATAATGCAACAAAGTCCTTAATAATGCAGCAGAGTCCTTAAATAATGCAGCAAATTCCTTAAATAATGCAGCAGAATCCTTAAATAATGCAATAAAGTCCTTATGTAATGCAGCAACGTCCTTAATAATGCAGCAGAGTCCTTAAATAATGCAGCAAAGTACTTAAATAATGCAGCAGAGGCCTTAAATACCGCAGCAGCATACTTAAATAATGCAGCAAAGTCCTTAAATAATGCAGCAGAGTCCTTAAATAATGCAACAAAGTCCTTAAATAATGCAGCAGAGTCCTTAAATAATGCAACAAAGTCCTTAAATAATGCACCAGAGTACTTAAATAATGCAGCAAAGTCCTTAAATAATGCAGCAGAGTCCTTAAATAATGCAACAAAGTCCTTAAATAATGCAGCAGAGTCCTTAAATAATGCAACAAAGTCCTTAAATAATGCAGCAGAGTCCTTAAATAATGCAACAAAGTCCTTATATAATGCAGCAGAGTCCTTAAATAATGCAGCAAAGTCCTTAAATAATGCAGCAGAGTCCTTAAACAATGCAGGACAGTCCTTAAATAATGCAACAAAGTCCTTAAATAATGCAGCAGAGTCCTTAAATAGTGCAGCAAAGTCCTTAAATAATGCAGCAGAGTCCTTAAACAATGCAGCACAGTCCTTAAATAATGCAGCAAAGTCCTTAAATAATGCAGCAGAGTCCTTAAATACAGCAGCAGCGTCCTTAAATAATTCAGCAAAGTCCTTAAATAATGCAGCAGAGTCCTTAAATAATGCAACAAAGTCCTTAAATAATGCAGCAGAGTCCTTAAATAATGCAACAAAGTCCTTAAATAATGCAGCAGAGTCCTTAAATACTGCAGCAGAGTCCTTAAATAATGCAGCAAAGTCCTTAAATAATGCAGCAGAGTCCTTAAATTCAGCAGCAGAGTCATTAAATAATGCAACAAAGTCCTTAATAATGCAGCAGATTCCTTAAATAATGCAGCAAATTCCTTAAATAATGCAGCAGAATCCTTAAATAATGCAATAAAGTCCTTATCTAATGCAGCAACGTCCTTAATAATGCAGCAGAGTCCTTAAATAATGCAGCAGAATCCTTAAATACTGCATCAGCGTCCTTAAATAATGCAACAAAGTCCTTAAATAATGCAGCAAAGTCCTTAAATAATGCAGCAGAGTCCTTAAATACAGCAGCAGAGTCCTTAAATAATTCAGCAAAGTCCTTAAATAATGCAGCAGAGTCCTTAAATAATGCAATAAAGTCCTTATCTAATGCAGCAACGTCCTTAATAATGCAGCAGAGTCCTTAAATAATGCAGCAAAGTATTAAATAATGCAGCAGAGGCCTTAAATACCGCAGCAGCATACTTAAATAATGCAGCAAAGTCCTTAAATAATGCAGCAGAGTCCTTAAATAATGCAACAAAGTCCTTAAATAATGCAGCAGAGTCCTTAAATAATGCAACAAAGTCCTTAAATAATGCACCAGAGTACTTAAATAATGCAGCAAAGTCCTTAAATAATGCAGCAGAGTCCTTAAATAATGCAACAAAGTCCTTAAATAATGCAGCAGAGTCCTTAAATAATGCAGCAGAGTCCTTAAATAATGCAACAAAGTCCTTAAATAATGCAGCAGAGTCCTTAAATAATGCAACAAAGTCCTTAAATATTGCAGCAGAGTCCTTAAATAATGCAGCAAAGTCCTTAAATAATGCAGCAGAGTACTTAAATAATGCAGCAAATTCCTTAAATAATGCAGCAGAATCCTTAAATAATGCAATAAAGTCCTTAAATAATGCAGCAGAGTCCTTAAATAATGCAGCAGAGTCCTTAAATAATGCAACAAAGTCCTTAAATAATGCAGCAGAGTCCTTAAATAATGCAGCAAAGTCCTTAAATAATGCAGCAGAGTCCTTAAATAATGCAACAAAGTCCTTAAATAATGCACCAGAGTACTTAAATAATGCAGCAAAGTCCTTAAATAATGCAGCAGAGTCCTTAAATAATGCAACAAAGTCCTTAAATAATGCAGCAGAGTCCTTAAATAATGCAATAAATTCCTTAAATAATGCAGCAGAGTCCTTAAATACTGCAGCAGAGTCCTTAAATACAGCAGCAGCGTCCTTAAATAATTCAGCAAAGTCCTTAAATAATGCAGCAGAGTCCTTAAATAATGCAACAAAGTCCTTAAATAATGCAGCAGAGTCCTTAAATAATGCAACAAAGTCCTTAAATAATGCAGCAGAGTCCTTAAATACTGCAGCAGAGTCCTTAAATAATGCAGCAAAGTCCTTAAATAATGCAGCAGAGTCCTTAAATTCAGCAGCAGTCATTAAATAATGCAACAAAGTCCTTAATAATGCAGCAGATTCCTTAAATAATGCAGCAAATTCCTTAAATAATGCAGCAGAATCCTTAAATAATGCAATAAAGTCCTTATCTAATGCAGCAACGTCCTTAATAATGCAGCAGAGTCCTTAAATAATGCAGCAGAGTCCTTAAATAATGCAACAAAGTCCTTAAATAATGCAGCAGAGTCCTTAAATAATGCAACAAAGTCCTTAAATATTGCAGCAGAGTCCTTAAATAATGCAGCAAAGTCCTTAAATAATGCAGCAGAGTACTTAAATAATGCAGCAAATTCCTTAAATAATGCAGCAGAATCCTTAAATAATGCAATAAAGTCCTTAAATAATGCAGCAGAGTCCTTAAATAATGCAACAAAGTCCTTAAATAATGCAGCAGAGTCCTTAAATAATGCAGCAAAGTCCTTAAATAATGCAGCAGAGTCCTTAAATAATGCAGCAGAATCCTTAAATACTGCATCAGCGTCCTTAAATAATGCAACAAAGTCCTTAAATAATGCAGCAAAGTCCTTAAATAATGCAGCAGAGTCCTTAAATACAGCAGCAGAGTCCTTAAATAATTCAGCAAAGTCCTTAAATAATGCAGCAGAGTCCTTAAATAATGCAATAAAGTCCTTATCTAATGCAGCAACGTCCTTAATAATGCAGCAGAGTCCTTAAATAATGCAGCAAAGTATTAAATAATGCAGCAGAGGCCTTAAATACCGCAGCAGCATACTTAAATAATGCAGCAAAGTCCTTAAATAATGCAGCAGAGTCCTTAAATAATGCAACAAAGTCCTTAAATAATGCAGCAGAGTCCTTAAATAATGCAACAAAGTCCTTAAATAATGCACCAGAGTACTTAAATAATGCAGCAAAGTCCTTAAATAATGCAGCAGAGTCCTTAAATAATGCAACAAAGTCCTTAAATAATGCAGCAGAGTCCTTAAATAATGCAGCAGAGTCCTTAAATAATGCAACAAAGTCCTTAAATAATGCAGCAGAGTCCTTAAATAATGCAACAAAGTCCTTAAATATTGCAGCAGAGTCCTTAAATAATGCAGCAAAGTCCTTAAATAATGCAGCAGAGTACTTAAATAATGCAGCAAATTCCTTAAATAATGCAGCAGAATCCTTAAATAATGCAATAAAGTCCTTAAATAATGCAGCAGAGTCCTTAAATAATGCAGCAGAGTCCTTAAATAATGCAACAAAGTCCTTAAATAATGCAGCAGAGTCCTTAAATAATGCAGCAAAGTCCTTAAATAATGCAGCAGAGTCCTTAAATAATGCAACAAAGTCCTTAAATAATGCACCAGAGTACTTAAATAATGCAGCAAAGTCCTTAAATAATGCAGCAGAGTCCTTAAATAATGCAACAAAGTCCTTAAATAATGCAGCAGAGTCCTTAAATAATGCAATAAATTCCTTAAATAATGCAGCAGAGTCCTTAAATACTGCAGCAGAGTCCTTAAATACAGCAGCAGCGTCCTTAAATAATTCAGCAAAGTCCTTAAATAATGCAGCAGAGTCCTTAAATAATGCAACAAAGTCCTTAAATAATGCAGCAGAGTCCTTAAATAATGCAACAAAGTCCTTAAATAATGCAGCAGAGTCCTTAAATACTGCAGCAGAGTCCTTAAATAATGCAGCAAAGTCCTTAAATAATGCAGCAGAGTCCTTAAATTCAGCAGCAGTCATTAAATAATGCAACAAAGTCCTTAATAATGCAGCAGATTCCTTAAATAATGCAGCAAATTCCTTAAATAATGCAGCAGAATCCTTAAATAATGCAATAAAGTCCTTATCTAATGCAGCAACGTCCTTAATAATGCAGCAGAGTCCTTAAATAATGCAGCAGAGTCCTTAAATAATGCAACAAAGTCCTTAAATAATGCAGCAGAGTCCTTAAATAATGCAACAAAGTCCTTAAATATTGCAGCAGAGTCCTTAAATAATGCAGCAAAGTCCTTAAATAATGCAGCAGAGTACTTAAATAATGCAGCAAATTCCTTAAATAATGCAGCAGAATCCTTAAATAATGCAATAAAGTCCTTAAATAATGCAGCAGAGTCCTTAAATAATGCAACAAAGTCCTTAAATAATGCAGCAGAGTCCTTAAATAATGCAGCAAAGTCCTTAAATAATGCAGCAGAGTCCTTAAATAATGCAGCAAACTCATTAAATAATGCAGCAAAGTACTTAAATAATGCAGCAAAGTACTTAAATAATGCAGCAAATTCCTTAAATAATGCAGCAGAATCCTTAAATAATGCAATAAAGTCCTTAAATAATGCAGCAGAGTCCTTAAATAATGCAATAAATTCCTTAAATAATGCAGCAGAATCCTTAAATAATGCAATAAAGTCATTAAATAATGCAGCAGAGTCCTTAAATACTGCAGCAGAGACCTTAAATAATGCAGCAAAATCCTTAAATAATGCAGCAGAGTCCTTATATAATGCAGCAGAGTCCTAAAATACCGCAGCAGAGTCCTTAAATAATGCAGCAGAGTCCTTAAATAATGCAGCAACGTCCTTAATAATGCAGCTGAGTCCTTAAATAATGCAGCAACATCCTTAAATAATGCAGCAGAGTCCTTAAATACTGCATCAGCATCCTTAAATAATGCAGCAGAGTCCTTAAATAATGCAACAAAGTCCTTAAATAATGCAGCAGAATCCTTAAATAATGCAAAAAATTCCTTAAATAATGCAGAAGAGTACTTAAATAATGCAGAAAAGTCGTTAAATAATGCAGCAGAGTCCTTAAATATTGCAGCATAGTCCTTAAATAATGCAGCAAATTCCTTAAATAATGCAGCAGAGTCCTTAAATTCCGCAGCAGAGTCATTAAATAATGCAACAAAGTCCTTAATAATGCAGCAGAGTCCTTAAATAATGCAGCAAATTCCTTAAATAATGCAGCAGAATCCTTAAATAATGCAATAAAGTCCTTATGTAATGCAGCAACGTCCTTAATAATGCAGCAGAGTCCTTAAATAATGCAGCAAAGTACTTAAATAATGCAGCAGAGGCCTTAAATACCGCAGCAGCATACTTAAATAATGCAGCAAAGTCCTTAAATAATGCAGCAGAGTCCTTAAATAATGCAGCAGAGTCCTTAAATAATGCAACAAAGTCCTTAAATAATGCAACAAAGTCCTTAAATAATGCACCAGAGTACTTAAATAATGCAGCAAAGTCCTTAAATAATGCAGCAGAGTCCTTAAATAATGCAACAAAGTCCTTAAATAATGCAGCAAAGTCCTTAAATAATGCAACAAAGTCCTTAAATAATGCAGCAGAGTCCTTAAATAATGCAACAAAGTCCTTATATAATGCAGCAGAGTCCTTAAATAATGCAGCAAAGTCCTTAAATAATGCAGCAGAGTCCTTAAACAATGCAGGACAGTCCTTAAATAATGCAACAAAGTCCTTAAATAATGCAGCAGAGTCCTTAAATAGTGCAGCAAAGTCCTTAAATAATGCAGCAGAGTCCTTAAATAATGCAGCAGAGTCCTTAAATAATGCAACAAAGTCCTTAAATAATGCAGCAGAGTCCTTAAATACTGCAGCAGAGTCCTTAAATAATGCAGCAAAGTCCTTAAATAATGCAGCAGAGTCCTTAAATTCAGCAGCAGAGTCATTAAATAATGCAACAAAGTCCTTAATAATGCAGCAGATTCCTTAAATAATGCAGCAAATTCCTTAAATAATGCAGCAGAATCCTTAAATAATGCAATAAAGTCCTTATCTAATGCAGCAACGTCCTTAATAATGCAGCAGAGTCCTTAAATAATGCAGCAGAATCCTTAAATACTGCATCAGCGTCCTTAAATAATGCAACAAAGTCCTTAAATAATGCAGCAAAGTCCTTAAATAATGCAGCAGAGTCCTTAAATACAGCAGCAGAGTCCTTAAATAATTCAGCAAAGTCCTTAAATAATGCAGCAGAGTCCTTAAATAATGCAATAAAGTCCTTATCTAATGCAGCAACGTCCTTAATAATGCAGCAGAGTCCTTAAATAATGCAGCAAAGTATTAAATAATGCAGCAGAGGCCTTAAATACCGCAGCAGCATACTTAAATAATGCAGCAAAGTCCTTAAATAATGCAGCAGAGTCCTTAAATAATGCAACAAAGTCCTTAAATAATGCAGCAGAGTCCTTAAATAATGCAACAAAGTCCTTAAATAATGCACCAGAGTACTTAAATAATGCAGCAAAGTCCTTAAATAATGCAGCAGAGTCCTTAAATAATGCAACAAAGTCCTTAAATAATGCAGCAGAGTCCTTAAATAATGCAGCAGAGTCCTTAAATAATGCAACAAAGTCCTTAAATAATGGAGCAGAGTCCTTAAATAATGCAACAAAGTCCTTAAATATTGCAGCAGAGTCCTTAAATAATGCAGCAAAGTCCTTAAATAATGCAGCAGAGTACTTAAATAATGCAGCAAATTCCTTAAATAATGCAGCAGAATCCTTAAATAATGCAATAAAGTCCTTAAATAATGCAGCAGAGTCCTTAAATAATGCAGCAGAGTCCTTAAATAATGCAACAAAGTCCTTAAATAATGCAGCAGAGTCCTTAAATAATGCAGCAAAGTCCTTAAATAATACAGCAGAGTCCTTAAATAATGCAGCAAACTCATTAAATAATGCAGCAAAGTACTTAAATAATGCAGCAAAGTACTTAAATAATGCAGCAAAGTACTTAAATAATGCAGCAAATTCCTTAAATAATGCAATAAAGTCCTTAAATAATGCAGCAGAGTCCTTAAATAATGCAATAAATTCCTTAAATAATGCAGCAGAATCCTTAAATAATGCAATAAAGTCATTAAATAATGCAGCAGAGTCCTTAAATACTGCAGCAGAGACCTTAAATAATGCAGCAAAATCCTTAAATAATGCAGCAGAGTCCTTATATAATGCAGCAGAGTCCTAAAATACCGCAGCAGAGTCCTTAAATAATGCAGCAACGTCCTTAATAATGCAGCTGAGTCCTTAAATAATGCAGCAACATCCTTAAATAATGCAGCAGAGTCCTTAAATACTGCATCAGCATCCTTAAATAATGCAACAAAGTCCTTAAATAATGCAGCAAAGTCCTTAAATAATGCAGCAGAGCCCTTAAATACAGCAGCAGAGTCCTTAAATAATTCAGCAAAGTCCTTAAATAATGCAGCAGAGTCCTTAAATAATGCAGCAAAGTCCTTAAATAATGCAGCAGAGTCCTTAAATAATGCAACAAAGTCCTTAAATAATGCAGCAGAGTCCTTAAATACTGCAGCAGAGACCTTAAATAATGCAGCAAAATCCTTAAATAATGCAGCAGAGTCCTTATATAATGCAGCAGAGTCCTAAAATACCGCAGCAGAGTCCTTAAATAATGCAGCAGAGTCCTTAAATAATGCAGCAAATTCATTAAATAATGCAGCAGAGTCCTTAAATAATGCAACAAAGTCCTTAAATAATGCAGCAGATTCCTTAAATTTCGCAGCAGCGTCCTTAAATAATGCATCAAAGTCCTTAAATAATGCAGCAGAGTCCTAAAATACCGCAGCAGAGTCCTTAAATAATGCAGCAAAGTCCTTAAATAATGCAGCAGAGTGCTTACATAATGCAGCAGAGTCCTTAAATTCCGCAGCAGAGTCCTTAAATAATGCAGCAGAGTCCTTAAATAATGCAGCAAATTCATTAAATAATGCACAGAGTCATTAAATAATGCAACAAAGTCCTTAAATAATGCAGCAGAGTGCTTAAATAATGCAACAAAGTCCTTAAATAATGCAGCAGAGTCCTTAAATAATGCAACAAACTCATTAAATAATGCAGCAAAGTACTTAAATAATGCAGCAAATTCCTTAAATAATGCAGCAGAATCCTTAAATAATGCAATAAAGTCCTTAAATAATGCAGCAGAGTCCTTAAATAATGCAAAAAATTCCTTAAATAATGCAGCAGAATCCTTAAATAATGCAACAAAGTCCTTAAATAATGCAGCAACGTCCTTAATAATGCAGCAGAGTCCTTAAATAATGCAGCAAATTCCTTAAATAATGCAGCAGAGGCCTTAAATACCAAAGCAGCGTCCTTAAATAATGCAGCAAAGTCCTTAAATAATGCAGAAGAGTCCTTAAATAATGCAACAAAGTCCTTAAATAATGCAGCAGAGTCCTTAAATAAAGCAGCAGAGTGCTTAAATAATGCAGCAGAGTCCTTAAATACCTCAGCAGAGTCATTAAATAATACAGCAGATTCCTTAAATAAAGCAGCAGAGTGCTTAAATAATGCAGCAGAGTCCTTAAATACCGCAGCAGAGTCATTAAATAATACAGCAGAGTCCTTAAATAATGCAGCAAATTCCTTAAATAATGCAGAGTCCTTAAATAATGCACTAAATTCCTTAAATAAAATGCAGCAACGCCCTTAATAATGCAGCTGAGTCCTTAAATAATTCAGCAAAGTCCTTAAATAATGCAGCAGAGTCGTTAAATACCGCAGCAGCGTCCTTAAATAATGCAACAAAGTCCTTAAATAATGCAGCAGAACCCTTAAATAATGCAACAAAGTCCTTAAATAATGCAGCAGACTCCTTAAATAATGCAACAAACTCCTTAAATAATGCAGCAGAGTACTTAAATAATGCAGCAGAGTACTTAAATAATGCAGCAAATTCCTTAAATAATGCAGCAGAATCCTTAAATAATGCAATAAAATACTTAAATAATGCAGCAACGTCCTTAATAATGCAGCAGAGTCCTTAAATAATACAGCAAAGTCCTTAAATAATGCAGCAGAGGACTTAAATACTGCAGCAGCGTCCTTAAATAATGCAGCAGAGTCCTTAAATAATGCAACAAAGTCCTTAAATAATGCAGCAGAATCCTTAAATAATGCAAAAAATTCCTTAAATAATGCAGAAGAGTACTTAAATAATGCAGAAAAGTTGTTAAATAATGCAGCAAAGTCCTTAAATAATGCAGCAGAGTCCTTAAACATTGCAGCACAGTCCTTAAATAATGCAACAAAGTCCTTAAATAATGCAGCAGAGTCCTTAAATAATGCAGCAAAGTCCTTAAATAATGCAGCAGAGTCCTTAAATAATGCAGCAGAGTCCTTAAATACCACAGCAGAGTCATTAAATAATGCAGCAGAGTCCTGAAATAATGCAGCATATTCCTTAAATAATGCAGCAGAGTCCTTAAATAATGCAATAAAGTCCTTAAATAATGCAGCAGAGTCCTTAAATAATGCAGCAACGTCCTTAATAATGCAGCTGAGTCCTTAAATAATGCAGCAACATCCTTAAATAATGCAGCAGAGTCCTTAAATACTGCATCAGCATCCTTAAATAATGCAACAAAGTCCTTAAATAATGCAGCAAAGTCCTTAAATAATGCAGCAGAGCCCTTAAATACAGCAGCAGAGTCCTTAAATAATTCAGCAAAGTCCTTAAATAATGCAGCAGAGTCCTTAAATAATGCAGCAAAGTCCTTAAATAATGCAGCAGAGTCCTTAAATAATGCAACAAAGTCCTTAAATAATGCAGCAGAGTCCTTAAATACTGCAGCAGAGACCTTAAATAATGCAGCAAAATCCTTAAATAATGCAGCAGAGTCCTTATATAATGCAGCCGAGTCCTAAAATACCGCAGCAGAGTCCTTAAATAATGCAGCAAATTCCTTAAATAATGCAGAGTCCTTAAATAATGCACTAAATTCCTTAAATAAAATGCAGCAACGCCCTTAATAATGCAGCTGAGTCCTTAAATAATTCAGCAAAGTCCTTAAATAATGCAGCAGAGTCCATAAATACCGCAGCAGCGTCCTTAAATAATGCAATAAAATCCTTAAATAATGCAGCAACGTCCTTAATAATGCAGCAGAGTCCTTAAATAATACAGCAAAGTCCTTAAATAATGCAGCAGAGGACTTAAATACTGCAGCAGCGTCCTTAAATAATGCAGCAGAGTCCTTAAATAATGCAACAAAGTCCTTAAATAATGCAGCAGAATCCTTAAATAATGCAAAAAATTCCTTAAATAATGCAGAAGAGTACTTAAATAATGCAGAAAAGTCGTTAAATAATGCAGCAGAGTCCTTAAATATTGCAGCATAGTCCTTAAATAATGCAACAAAGTCCTTAAATAATGCAGAAGATTCCTTAAATTCTGCAGCAGCGTCCTTAAATAATGCATCAAAGTCCTTAAATAATGCAGCAGAGTCCTTAAATACTGCAGCAGAGTCCTTAAATAATGCAGCAAATTCCTTAAATAATGCAGCAGAGTCCTTAAATTCCGCAGCAGAGTCATTAAATAATGCAACAAAGTCCTTAATAATGCAGCAGAGTCCTTAAATAATGCAGCAAATTCCTTAAATAATGCAGCAGAATCCTTAAATAATGCAATAAAGTCCTTATGTAATGCAGCAACGTCCTTAATAATGCAGCAGAGTCCTTAAATAATGCAGCAAAGTACTTAAATAATGCAGCAGAGGCCTTAAATACCGCAGCAGCATACTTAAATAATGCAGCAAAGTCCTTAAATAATGCAGCAGAGTCCTTAAATAATGCAACAAAGTCCTTAAATAATGCAGCAGAGTCCTTAAATAATGCAACAAAGTCCTTAAATAATGCACCAGAGTACTTAAATAATGCAGCAAAGTCCTTAATTAATGCAGCAGAGTCCTTAAATAATGCAACAAAGTCCTTAAATAATGCAGCAGAGTCCTTAAATAATGCAACAAAGTCCTTAAATAATGCAGCAGAGTCCTTAAATAATGCAACAAAGTCCTTAAATAATGCAGCAGAGTCCTTAAATACAGCAGCAGCGTCCTTAAATAATTCAGCAAAGTCCTTAAATAATGCAGCAGAGTCCTTAAATAATGCAACAAAGTCCTTAAATAATGCAGCAGAGTCCTTAAATAATGCAACAAAGTCCTTAAATAATGCAGCAGAGTCCTTAAATACTGCAGCAGAGTCCTTAAATAATGCAGCAAAGTCCTTAAATAATGCAGCAGAGTCCTTAAATTCAGCAGCAGAGTCATTAAATAATGCAACAAAGTCCTTAATAATGCAGCAGATTCCTTAAATAATGCAGCAAATTCCTTAAATAATGCAGCAGAATCCTTAAATAATGCAATAAAGTCCTTATCTAATGCAGCAACGTCCTTAATAATGCAGCAGAGTCCTTAAATAATGCAGCAGAATCCTTAAATACTGCATCAGCGTCCTTAAATAATGCAACAAAGTCCTTAAATAATGCAGCAAAGTCCTTAAATAATGCAGCAGAGTCCTTAAATACAGCAGCAGAGTCCTTAAATAATTCAGCAAAGTCCTTAAATAATGCAGCAGAGTCCTTAAATAATGCAATAAAGTCCTTATCTAATGCAGCAACGTCCTTAATAATGCAGCAGAGTCCTTAAATAATGCAGCAAAGTATTAAATAATGCAGCAGAGGCCTTAAATACCGCAGCAGCATACTTAAATAATGCAGCAAAGTCCTTAAATAATGCAGCAGAGTCCTTAAATAATGCAACAAAGTCCTTAAATAATGCAGCAGAGTCCTTAAATAATGCAACAAAGTCCTTAAATAATGCACCAGAGTACTTAAATAATGCAGCAAAGTCCTTAAATAATGCAGCAGAGTCCTTAAATAATGCAACAAAGTCCTTAAATAATGCAGCAGAGTCCTTAAATAATGCAGCAGAGTCCTTAAATAATGCAACAAAGTCCTTAAATAATGCAGCAGAGTCCTTAAATAATGCAACAAAGTCCTTAAATATTGCAGCAGAGTCCTTAAATAATGCAGCAAAGTCCTTAAATAATGCAGCAGAGTACTTAAATAATGCAGCAAATTCCTTAAATAATGCAGCAGAATCCTTAAATAATGCAATAAAGTCCTTAAATAATGCAGCAGAGTCCTTAAATAATGCAGCAGAGTCCTTAAATAATGCAACAAAGTCCTTAAATAATGCAGCAGAGTCCTTAAATAATGCAGCAAAGTCCTTAAATAATGCAGCAGAGTCCTTAAATAATGCAACAAAGTCCTTAAATAATGCACCAGAGTACTTAAATAATGCAGCAAAGTCCTTAAATAATGCAGCAGAGTCCTTAAATAATGCAACAAAGTCCTTAAATAATGCAGCAGAGTCCTTAAATAATGCAATAAATTCCTTAAATAATGCAGCAGAGTCCTTAAATACTGCAGCAGAGTCCTTAAATACAGCAGCAGCGTCCTTAAATAATTCAGCAAAGTCCTTAAATAATGCAGCAGAGTCCTTAAATAATGCAACAAAGTCCTTAAATAATGCAGCAGAGTCCTTAAATAATGCAACAAAGTCCTTAAATAATGCAGCAGAGTCCTTAAATACTGCAGCAGAGTCCTTAAATAATGCAGCAAAGTCCTTAAATAATGCAGCAGAGTCCTTAAATTCAGCAGCAGTCATTAAATAATGCAACAAAGTCCTTAATAATGCAGCAGATTCCTTAAATAATGCAGCAAATTCCTTAAATAATGCAGCAGAATCCTTAAATAATGCAATAAAGTCCTTATCTAATGCAGCAACGTCCTTAATAATGCAGCAGAGTCCTTAAATAATGCAGCAGAGTCCTTAAATAATGCAACAAAGTCCTTAAATAATGCAGCAGAGTCCTTAAATAATGCAACAAAGTCCTTAAATATTGCAGCAGAGTCCTTAAATAATGCAGCAAAGTCCTTAAATAATGCAGCAGAGTACTTAAATAATGCAGCAAATTCCTTAAATAATGCAGCAGAATCCTTAAATAATGCAATAAAGTCCTTAAATAATGCAGCAGAGTCCTTAAATAATGCAACAAAGTCCTTAAATAATGCAGCAGAGTCCTTAAATAATGCAGCAAAGTCCTTAAATAATGCAGCAGAGTCCTTAAATAATGCAGCAAACTCATTAAATAATGCAGCAAAGTACTTAAATAATGCAGCAAAGTACTTAAATAATGCAGCAAATTCCTTAAATAATGCAGCAGAATCCTTAAATAATGCAATAAAGTCCTTAAATAATGCAGCAGAGTCCTTAAATAATGCAATAAATTCCTTAAATAATGCAGCAGAATCCTTAAATAATGCAATAAAGTCATTAAATAATGCAGCAGAGTCCTTAAATACTGCAGCAGAGACCTTAAATAATGCAGCAAAATCCTTAAATAATGCAGCAGAGTCCTTATATAATGCAGCAGAGTCCTAAAATACCGCAGCAGAGTCCTTAAATAATGCAGCAGAGTCCTTAAATAATGCAGCAACGTCCTTAATAATGCAGCTGAGTCCTTAAATAATGCAGCAACATCCTTAAATAATGCAGCAGAGTCCTTAAATACTGCATCAGCATCCTTAAATAATGCAGCAGAGTCCTTAAATAATGCAACAAAGTCCTTAAATAATGCAGCAGAATCCTTAAATAATGCAAAAAATTCCTTAAATAATGCAGAAGAGTACTTAAATAATGCAGAAAAGTCGTTAAATAATGCAGCAGAGTCCTTAAATATTGCAGCATAGTCCTTAAATAATGCAGCAAATTCCTTAAATAATGCAGCAGAGTCCTTAAATTCCGCAGCAGAGTCATTAAATAATGCAACAAAGTCCTTAATAATGCAGCAGAGTCCTTAAATAATGCAGCAAATTCCTTAAATAATGCAGCAGAATCCTTAAATAATGCAATAAAGTCCTTATGTAATGCAGCAACGTCCTTAATAATGCAGCAGAGTCCTTAAATAATGCAGCAAAGTACTTAAATAATGCAGCAGAGGCCTTAAATACCGCAGCAGCATACTTAAATAATGCAGCAAAGTCCTTAAATAATGCAGCAGAGTCCTTAAATAATGCAGCAGAGTCCTTAAATAATGCAACAAAGTCCTTAAATAATCAACAAAGTCCTTAAATAATGCACCAGAGTACTTAAATAATGCAGCAAAGTCCTTAAATAATGCAGCAGAGTCCTTAAATAATGCAACAAAGTCCTTAAATAATGCAGCAGAGTCCTTAAATAATGCAACAAAGTCCTTAAATAATGCAGCAGAGTCCTTAAATAATGCAACAAAGTCCTTATATAATGCAGCAGAGTCCTTAAATAATGCAGCAAAGTCCTTAAATAATGCAGCAGAGTCCTTAAACAATGCAGGACAGTCCTTAAATAATGCAACAAAGTCCTTAAATAATGCAGCAGAGTCCTTAAATAGTGCAGCAAAGTCCTTAAATAATGCAGCAGAGTCCTTAAATAATGCAGCAGAGTCCTTAAATAATGCAACAAAGTCCTTAAATAATGCAGCAGAGTCCTTAAATACTGCAGCAGAGTCCTTAAATAATGCAGCAAAGTCCTTAAATAATGCAGCAGAGTCCTTAAATTCAGCAGCAGAGTCATTAAATAATGCAACAAAGTCCTTAATAATGCAGCAGATTCCTTAAATAATGCAGCAAATTCCTTAAATAATGCAGCAGAATCCTTAAATAATGCAATAAAGTCCTTATCTAATGCAGCAACGTCCTTAATAATGCAGCAGAGTCCTTAAATAATGCAGCAGAATCCTTAAATACTGCATCAGCGTCCTTAAATAATGCAACAAAGTCCTTAAATAATGCAGCAAAGTCCTTAAATAATGCAGCAGAGTCCTTAAATACAGCAGCAGAGTCCTTAAATAATTCAGCAAAGTCCTTAAATAATGCAGCAGAGTCCTTAAATAATGCAATAAAGTCCTTATCTAATGCAGCAACGTCCTTAATAATGCAGCAGAGTCCTTAAATAATGCAGCAAAGTATTAAATAATGCAGCAGAGGCCTTAAATACCGCAGCAGCATACTTAAATAATGCAGCAAAGTCCTTAAATAATGCAGCAGAGTCCTTAAATAATGCAACAAAGTCCTTAAATAATGCAGCAGAGTCCTTAAATAATGCAACAAAGTCCTTAAATAATGCACCAGAGTACTTAAATAATGCAGCAAAGTCCTTAAATAATGCAGCAGAGTCCTTAAATAATGCAACAAAGTCCTTAAATAATGCAGCAGAGTCCTTAAATAATGCAGCAGAGTCCTTAAATAATGCAACAAAGTCCTTAAATAATGGAGCAGAGTCCTTAAATAATGCAACAAAGTCCTTAAATATTGCAGCAGAGTCCTTAAATAATGCAGCAAAGTCCTTAAATAATGCAGCAGAGTACTTAAATAATGCAGCAAATTCCTTAAATAATGCAGCAGAATCCTTAAATAATGCAATAAAGTCCTTAAATAATGCAGCAGAGTCCTTAAATAATGCAGCAGAGTCCTTAAATAATGCAACAAAGTCCTTAAATAATGCAGCAGAGTCCTTAAATAATGCAGCAAAGTCCTTAAATAATACAGCAGAGTCCTTAAATAATGCAGCAAACTCATTAAATAATGCAGCAAAGTACTTAAATAATGCAGCAAAGTACTTAAATAATGCAGCAAAGTACTTAAATAATGCAGCAAATTCCTTAAATAATGCAATAAAGTCCTTAAATAATGCAGCAGAGTCCTTAAATAATGCAATAAATTCCTTAAATAATGCAGCAGAATCCTTAAATAATGCAATAAAGTCATTAAATAATGCAGCAGAGTCCTTAAATACTGCAGCAGAGACCTTAAATAATGCAGCAAAATCCTTAAATAATGCAGCAGAGTCCTTATATAATGCAGCAGAGTCCTAAAATACCGCAGCAGAGTCCTTAAATAATGCAGCAACGTCCTTAATAATGCAGCTGAGTCCTTAAATAATGCAGCAACATCCTTAAATAATGCAGCAGAGTCCTTAAATACTGCATCAGCATCCTTAAATAATGCAACAAAGTCCTTAAATAATGCAGCAAAGTCCTTAAATAATGCAGCAGAGCCCTTAAATACAGCAGCAGAGTCCTTAAATAATTCAGCAAAGTCCTTAAATAATGCAGCAGAGTCCTTAAATAATGCAGCAAAGTCCTTAAATAATGCAGCAGAGTCCTTAAATAATGCAACAAAGTCCTTAAATAATGCAGCAGAGTCCTTAAATACTGCAGCAGAGACCTTAAATAATGCAGCAAAATCCTTAAATAATGCAGCAGAGTCCTTATATAATGCAGCAGAGTCCTAAAATACCGCAGCAGAGTCCTTAAATAATGCAGCAGAGTCCTTAAATAATGCAGCAAATTCATTAAATAATGCAGCAGAGTCCTTAAATAATGCAACAAAGTCCTTAAATAATGCAGCAGATTCCTTAAATTTCGCAGCAGCGTCCTTAAATAATGCATCAAAGTCCTTAAATAATGCAGCAGAGTCCTAAAATACCGCAGCAGAGTCCTTAAATAATGCAGCAAAGTCCTTAAATAATGCAGCAGAGTGCTTACATAATGCAGCAGAGTCCTTAAATTCCGCAGCAGAGTCCTTAAATAATGCAGCAGAGTCCTTAAATAATGCAGCAAATTCATTAAATAATGCACAGAGTCATTAAATAATGCAACAAAGTCCTTAAATAATGCAGCAGAGTGCTTAAATAATGCAACAAAGTCCTTAAATAATGCAGCAGAGTCCTTAAATAATGCAACAAACTCATTAAATAATGCAGCAAAGTACTTAAATAATGCAGCAAATTCCTTAAATAATGCAGCAGAATCCTTAAATAATGCAATAAAGTCCTTAAATAATGCAGCAGAGTCCTTAAATAATGCAAAAAATTCCTTAAATAATGCAGCAGAATCCTTAAATAATGCAACAAAGTCCTTAAATAATGCAGCAACGTCCTTAATAATGCAGCAGAGTCCTTAAATAATGCAGCAAATTCCTTAAATAATGCAGCAGAGGCCTTAAATACCAAAGCAGCGTCCTTAAATAATGCAGCAAAGTCCTTAAATAATGCAGAAGAGTCCTTAAATAATGCAACAAAGTCCTTAAATAATGCAGCAGAGTCCTTAAATAAAGCAGCAGAGTGCTTAAATAATGCAGCAGAGTCCTTAAATACCTCAGCAGAGTCATTAAATAATACAGCAGATTCCTTAAATAAAGCAGCAGAGTGCTTAAATAATGCAGCAGAGTCCTTAAATACCGCAGCAGAGTCATTAAATAATACAGCAGAGTCCTTAAATAATGCAGCAAATTCCTTAAATAATGCAGAGTCCTTAAATAATGCACTAAATTCCTTAAATAAAATGCAGCAACGCCCTTAATAATGCAGCTGAGTCCTTAAATAATTCAGCAAAGTCCTTAAATAATGCAGCAGAGTCGTTAAATACCGCAGCAGCGTCCTTAAATAATGCAACAAAGTCCTTAAATAATGCAGCAGAACCCTTAAATAATGCAACAAAGTCCTTAAATAATGCAGCAGACTCCTTAAATAATGCAACAAACTCCTTAAATAATGCAGCAGAGTACTTAAATAATGCAGCAGAGTACTTAAATAATGCAGCAAATTCCTTAAATAATGCAGCAGAATCCTTAAATAATGCAATAAAATCCTTAAATAATGCAGCAACGTCCTTAATAATGCAGCAGAGTCCTTAAATAATACAGCAAAGTCCTTAAATAATGCAGCAGAGGACTTAAATACTGCAGCAGCGTCCTTAAATAATGCAGCAGAGTCCTTAAATAATGCAACAAAGTCCTTAAATAATGCAGCAGAATCCTTAAATAATGCAAAAAATTCCTTAAATAATGCAGAAGAGTACTTAAATAATGCAGAAAAGTTGTTAAATAATGCAGCAAAGTCCTTAAATAATGCAGCAGAGTCCTTAAACATTGCAGCACAGTCCTTAAATAATGCAACAAAGTCCTTAAATAATGCAGCAGAGTCCTTAAATAATGCAGCAAAGTCCTTAAATAATGCAGCAGAGTCCTTAAATAATGCAGCAGAGTCCTTAAATACCACAGCAGAGTCATTAAATAATGCAGCAGAGTCCTGAAATAATGCAGCATATTCCTTAAATAATGCAGCAGAGTCCTTAAATAATGCAATAAAGTCCTTAAATAATGCAGCAGAGTCCTTAAATAATGCAGCAACGTCCTTAATAATGCAGCTGAGTCCTTAAATAATGCAGCAACATCCTTAAATAATGCAGCAGAGTCCTTAAATACTGCATCAGCATCCTTAAATAATGCAACAAAGTCCTTAAATAATGCAGCAAAGTCCTTAAATAATGCAGCAGAGCCCTTAAATACAGCAGCAGAGTCCTTAAATAATTCAGCAAAGTCCTTAAATAATGCAGCAGAGTCCTTAAATAATGCAGCAAAGTCCTTAAATAATGCAGCAGAGTCCTTAAATAATGCAACAAAGTCCTTAAATAATGCAGCAGAGTCCTTAAATACTGCAGCAGAGACCTTAAATAATGCAGCAAAATCCTTAAATAATGCAGCAGAGTCCTTATATAATGCAGCAGAGTCCTAAAATACCGCAGCAGAGTCCTTAAATAATGCAGCAGAGTCCTTAAATAATGCAGCAAATTCATTAAATAATGCAGCAGAGTCCTTAAATAATGCAACAAAGTCCTTAAATAATGCAGCAGATTCCTTAAATTTCGCAGCAGCGTCCTTAAATAATGCATCAAAGTCCTTAAATAATGCAGCAGAGTCCTAAAATACCGCAGCAGAGTCCTTAAATAATGCAGCAAAGTCCTTAAATAATGCAGCAGAGTGCTTAAATAATGCAGCAGAGTCCTTAAATTCTGCAGCAGAGTCCTTAAATAATGCAGCAGAGTCCTTAAATAATGCAGCAAATTCATTAAATAATGCACAGAGTCATTAAATAATGCAACAAAGTCCTTAAATAATGCAGCAGAGTGCTTAAATAATGCAACAAAGTCCTTAAATAATGCAGCAGAGTCCTTAAATAATGCAACAAACTCATTAAATAATGCAGCAAAGTACTTAAATAATGCAGCAAATTCCTTAAATAATGCAGCAGAATCCTTAAATAATGCAATAAAGTCCTTAAATAATGCAGCAGAGTCCTTAAATAATGCAAAAAATTCCTTAAATAATGCATCAAAGTCCTTAAATAATGCAGCAGAGTCCTAAAATACCGCAGCAGAGTCCTTAAATAATGCAGCAAAGTCCTTAAATAATGCAGCAGAGTACTTAAATAATGCAGCAAATTCCTTAAATAATGCAGCAGAATCCTTAAATAATGCAATAAAGTCCTTAAATAATGCAGCAGAGTCCTTAAATAATGCAGCAGAGTCCTTAAATAATGCAACAAAGTCCTTAAATAATGCAGCAGAGTCCTTAAATAATGCAGCAAAGTCCTTAAATAATGCAGCAGAGTCCTTAAATAATGCAGCAAAGTCCTTAAATAATGCAGCAGAGTACTTAAATAATGCAGAAAATTCCTTAAATAATGCAGCAGAATCCTTAAATAATGCAATAAAGTCCTTAAATAATGCAGCAGAGTCCTTAAATAATGCAACAAAGTCCTTAAATAATGCAGCAGAGTCCTTAAATAATGCAGCAAAGTCCTTAAATAATGCAGCAGAGTCCTTAAATAATGCAGCAAACTCATTAAATAATGCAGCAAAGTACTTAAATAATGCAGCAAAGTACTTAAATAATGCAGCAAATTCCTTAAATAATGCAGCAGAATCCTTAAATAATGCAATAAAGTCCTTAAATAATGCAGCAGAGTCCTTAAATAATGCAATAAATTCCTTAAATAATGCAGCAGAATCCTTAAATAATGCAATAAAGTCATTAAATAATGCAGCAGAGTCCTTAAATACTGCAGCAGAGACCTTAAATAATGCAGCAAAATCCTTAAATAATGCAGCAGAGTCCTTATATAATGCAGCAGAGTCCTAAAATACCGCAGCAGAGTCCTTAAATAATGCAGCAGAGTCCTTAAATAATGCAGCAACGTCCTTAATAATGCAGCTGAGTCCTTAAATAATGCAGCAACATCCTTAAATAATGCAGCAGAGTCCTTAAATACTGCATCAGCATCCTTAAATAATGCAGCAGAGTCCTTAAATAATGCAACAAAGTCCTTAAATAATGCAGCAGAATCCTTAAATAATGCAAAAAATTCCTTAAATAATGCAGAAGAGTACTTAAATAATGCAGAAAAGTCGTTAAATAATGCAGCAGAGTCCTTAAATATTGCAGCATAGTCCTTAAATAATGCAGCAAATTCCTTAAATAATGCAGCAGAGTCCTTAAATTCCGCAGCAGAGTCATTAAATAATGCAACAAAGTCCTTAATAATGCAGCAGAGTCCTTAAATAATGCAGCAAATTCCTTAAATAATGCAGCAGAATCCTTAAATAATGCAATAAAGTCCTTATGTAATGCAGCAACGTCCTTAATAATGCAGCAGAGTCCTTAAATAATGCAGCAAAGTACTTAAATAATGCAGCAGAGGCCTTAAATACCGCAGCAGCATACTTAAATAATGCAGCAAAGTCCTTAAATAATGCAGCAGAGTCCTTAAATAATGCAGCAGAGTCCTTAAATAATGCAACAAAGTCCTTAAATAATCAACAAAGTCCTTAAATAATGCACCAGAGTACTTAAATAATGCAGCAAAGTCCTTAAATAATGCAGCAGAGTCCTTAAATAATGCAACAAAGTCCTTAAATAATGCAGCAGAGTCCTTAAATAATGCAACAAAGTCCTTAAATAATGCAGCAGAGTCCTTAAATAATGCAACAAAGTCCTTATATAATGCAGCAGAGTCCTTAAATAATGCAGCAAAGTCCTTAAATAATGCAGCAGAGTCCTTAAACAATGCAGGACAGTCCTTAAATAATGCAACAAAGTCCTTAAATAATGCAGCAGAGTCCTTAAATAGTGCAGCAAAGTCCTTAAATAATGCAGCAGAGTCCTTAAATAATGCAGCAGAGTCCTTAAATAATGCAACAAAGTCCTTAAATAATGCAGCAGAGTCCTTAAATACTGCAGCAGAGTCCTTAAATAATGCAGCAAAGTCCTTAAATAATGCAGCAGAGTCCTTAAATTCAGCAGCAGAGTCATTAAATAATGCAACAAAGTCCTTAATAATGCAGCAGATTCCTTAAATAATGCAGCAAATTCCTTAAATAATGCAGCAGAATCCTTAAATAATGCAATAAAGTCCTTATCTAATGCAGCAACGTCCTTAATAATGCAGCAGAGTCCTTAAATAATGCAGCAGAATCCTTAAATACTGCATCAGCGTCCTTAAATAATGCAACAAAGTCCTTAAATAATGCAGCAAAGTCCTTAAATAATGCAGCAGAGTCCTTAAATACAGCAGCAGAGTCCTTAAATAATTCAGCAAAGTCCTTAAATAATGCAGCAGAGTCCTTAAATAATGCAATAAAGTCCTTATCTAATGCAGCAACGTCCTTAATAATGCAGCAGAGTCCTTAAATAATGCAGCAAAGTATTAAATAATGCAGCAGAGGCCTTAAATACCGCAGCAGCATACTTAAATAATGCAGCAAAGTCCTTAAATAATGCAGCAGAGTCCTTAAATAATGCAACAAAGTCCTTAAATAATGCAGCAGAGTCCTTAAATAATGCAACAAAGTCCTTAAATAATGCACCAGAGTACTTAAATAATGCAGCAAAGTCCTTAAATAATGCAGCAGAGTCCTTAAATAATGCAACAAAGTCCTTAAATAATGCAGCAGAGTCCTTAAATAATGCAGCAGAGTCCTTAAATAATGCAACAAAGTCCTTAAATAATGGAGCAGAGTCCTTAAATAATGCAACAAAGTCCTTAAATATTGCAGCAGAGTCCTTAAATAATGCAGCAAAGTCCTTAAATAATGCAGCAGAGTACTTAAATAATGCAGCAAATTCCTTAAATAATGCAGCAGAATCCTTAAATAATGCAATAAAGTCCTTAAATAATGCAGCAGAGTCCTTAAATAATGCAGCAGAGTCCTTAAATAATGCAACAAAGTCCTTAAATAATGCAGCAGAGTCCTTAAATAATGCAGCAAAGTCCTTAAATAATACAGCAGAGTCCTTAAATAATGCAGCAAACTCATTAAATAATGCAGCAAAGTACTTAAATAATGCAGCAAAGTACTTAAATAATGCAGCAAAGTACTTAAATAATGCAGCAAATTCCTTAAATAATGCAATAAAGTCCTTAAATAATGCAGCAGAGTCCTTAAATAATGCAATAAATTCCTTAAATAATGCAGCAGAATCCTTAAATAATGCAATAAAGTCATTAAATAATGCAGCAGAGTCCTTAAATACTGCAGCAGAGACCTTAAATAATGCAGCAAAATCCTTAAATAATGCAGCAGAGTCCTTATATAATGCAGCAGAGTCCTAAAATACCGCAGCAGAGTCCTTAAATAATGCAGCAACGTCCTTAATAATGCAGCTGAGTCCTTAAATAATGCAGCAACATCCTTAAATAATGCAGCAGAGTCCTTAAATACTGCATCAGCATCCTTAAATAATGCAACAAAGTCCTTAAATAATGCAGCAAAGTCCTTAAATAATGCAGCAGAGCCCTTAAATACAGCAGCAGAGTCCTTAAATAATTCAGCAAAGTCCTTAAATAATGCAGCAGAGTCCTTAAATAATGCAGCAAAGTCCTTAAATAATGCAGCAGAGTCCTTAAATAATGCAACAAAGTCCTTAAATAATGCAGCAGAGTCCTTAAATACTGCAGCAGAGACCTTAAATAATGCAGCAAAATCCTTAAATAATGCAGCAGAGTCCTTATATAATGCAGCAGAGTCCTAAAATACCGCAGCAGAGTCCTTAAATAATGCAGCAGAGTCCTTAAATAATGCAGCAAATTCATTAAATAATGCAGCAGAGTCCTTAAATAATGCAACAAAGTCCTTAAATAATGCAGCAGATTCCTTAAATTTCGCAGCAGCGTCCTTAAATAATGCATCAAAGTCCTTAAATAATGCAGCAGAGTCCTAAAATACCGCAGCAGAGTCCTTAAATAATGCAGCAAAGTCCTTAAATAATGCAGCAGAGTGCTTACATAATGCAGCAGAGTCCTTAAATTCCGCAGCAGAGTCCTTAAATAATGCAGCAGAGTCCTTAAATAATGCAGCAAATTCATTAAATAATGCACAGAGTCATTAAATAATGCAACAAAGTCCTTAAATAATGCAGCAGAGTGCTTAAATAATGCAACAAAGTCCTTAAATAATGCAGCAGAGTCCTTAAATAATGCAACAAACTCATTAAATAATGCAGCAAAGTACTTAAATAATGCAGCAAATTCCTTAAATAATGCAGCAGAATCCTTAAATAATGCAATAAAGTCCTTAAATAATGCAGCAGAGTCCTTAAATAATGCAAAAAATTCCTTAAATAATGCAGCAGAATCCTTAAATAATGCAACAAAGTCCTTAAATAATGCAGCAACGTCCTTAATAATGCAGCAGAGTCCTTAAATAATGCAGCAAATTCCTTAAATAATGCAGCAGAGGCCTTAAATACCAAAGCAGCGTCCTTAAATAATGCAGCAAAGTCCTTAAATAATGCAGAAGAGTCCTTAAATAATGCAACAAAGTCCTTAAATAATGCAGCAGAGTCCTTAAATAAAGCAGCAGAGTGCTTAAATAATGCAGCAGAGTCCTTAAATACCTCAGCAGAGTCATTAAATAATACAGCAGATTCCTTAAATAAAGCAGCAGAGTGCTTAAATAATGCAGCAGAGTCCTTAAATACCGCAGCAGAGTCATTAAATAATACAGCAGAGTCCTTAAATAATGCAGCAAATTCCTTAAATAATGCAGAGTCCTTAAATAATGCACTAAATTCCTTAAATAAAATGCAGCAACGCCCTTAATAATGCAGCTGAGTCCTTAAATAATTCAGCAAAGTCCTTAAATAATGCAGCAGAGTCGTTAAATACCGCAGCAGCGTCCTTAAATAATGCAACAAAGTCCTTAAATAATGCAGCAGAACCCTTAAATAATGCAACAAAGTCCTTAAATAATGCAGCAGACTCCTTAAATAATGCAACAAACTCCTTAAATAATGCAGCAGAGTACTTAAATAATGCAGCAGAGTACTTAAATAATGCAGCAAATTCCTTAAATAATGCAGCAGAATCCTTAAATAATGCAATAAAATCCTTAAATAATGCAGCAACGTCCTTAATAATGCAGCAGAGTCCTTAAATAATACAGCAAAGTCCTTAAATAATGCAGCAGAGGACTTAAATACTGCAGCAGCGTCCTTAAATAATGCAGCAGAGTCCTTAAATAATGCAACAAAGTCCTTAAATAATGCAGCAGAATCCTTAAATAATGCAAAAAATTCCTTAAATAATGCAGAAGAGTACTTAAATAATGCAGAAAAGTTGTTAAATAATGCAGCAAAGTCCTTAAATAATGCAGCAGAGTCCTTAAACATTGCAGCACAGTCCTTAAATAATGCAACAAAGTCCTTAAATAATGCAGCAGAGTCCTTAAATAATGCAGCAAAGTCCTTAAATAATGCAGCAGAGTCCTTAAATAATGCAGCAGAGTCCTTAAATACCACAGCAGAGTCATTAAATAATGCAGCAGAGTCCTGAAATAATGCAGCATATTCCTTAAATAATGCAGCAGAGTCCTTAAATAATGCAATAAAGTCCTTAAATAATGCAGCAGAGTCCTTAAATAATGCAGCAACGTCCTTAATAATGCAGCTGAGTCCTTAAATAATGCAGCAACATCCTTAAATAATGCAGCAGAGTCCTTAAATACTGCATCAGCATCCTTAAATAATGCAACAAAGTCCTTAAATAATGCAGCAAAGTCCTTAAATAATGCAGCAGAGCCCTTAAATACAGCAGCAGAGTCCTTAAATAATTCAGCAAAGTCCTTAAATAATGCAGCAGAGTCCTTAAATAATGCAGCAAAGTCCTTAAATAATGCAGCAGAGTCCTTAAATAATGCAACAAAGTCCTTAAATAATGCAGCAGAGTCCTTAAATACTGCAGCAGAGACCTTAAATAATGCAGCAAAATCCTTAAATAATGCAGCAGAGTCCTTATATAATGCAGCAGAGTCCTAAAATACCGCAGCAGAGTCCTTAAATAATGCAGCAGAGTCCTTAAATAATGCAGCAAATTCATTAAATAATGCAGCAGAGTCCTTAAATAATGCAACAAAGTCCTTAAATAATGCAGCAGATTCCTTAAATTTCGCAGCAGCGTCCTTAAATAATGCATCAAAGTCCTTAAATAATGCAGCAGAGTCCTAAAATACCGCAGCAGAGTCCTTAAATAATGCAGCAAAGTCCTTAAATAATGCAGCAGAGTGCTTAAATAATGCAGCAGAGTCCTTAAATTCTGCAGCAGAGTCCTTAAATAATGCAGCAGAGTCCTTAAATAATGCAGCAAATTCATTAAATAATGCACAGAGTCATTAAATAATGCAACAAAGTCCTTAAATAATGCAGCAGAGTGCTTAAATAATGCAACAAAGTCCTTAAATAATGCAGCAGAGTCCTTAAATAATGCAACAAACTCATTAAATAATGCAGCAAAGTACTTAAATAATGCAGCAAATTCCTTAAATAATGCAGCAGAATCCTTAAATAATGCAATAAAGTCCTTAAATAATGCAGCAGAGTCCTTAAATAATGCAAAAAATTCCTTAAATAATGCATCAAAGTCCTTAAATAATGCAGCAGAGTCCTAAAATACCGCAGCAGAGTCCTTAAATAATGCAGCAAAGTCCTTAAATAATGCAGCAGAGTACTTAAATAATGCAGCAAATTCCTTAAATAATGCAGCAGAATCCTTAAATAATGCAATAAAGTCCTTAAATAATGCAGCAGAGTCCTTAAATAATGCAGCAGAGTCCTTAAATAATGCAACAAAGTCCTTAAATAATGCAGCAGAGTCCTTAAATAATGCAGCAAAGTCCTTAAATAATGCAGCAGAGTCCTTAAATAATGCAGCAAAGTCCTTAAATAATGCAGCAGAGTACTTAAATAATGCAGAAAATTCCTTAAATAATGCAGCAGAATCCTTAAATAATGCAATAAAGTCCTTAAATAATGCAGCAGAGTCCTTAAATAATGCAACAAAGTCCTTAAATAATGCAGCAGAGTCCTTAAATAATGCAGCAAAGTCCTTAAATAATGCAGCAGAGTCCTTAAATAATGCAGCAAACTCATTAAATAATGCAGCAAAGTACTTAAATAATGCAGCAAAGTACTTAAATAATGCAGCAAATTCCTTAAATAATGCAGCAGAATCCTTAAATAATGCAATAAAGTCCTTAAATAATGCAGCAGAGTCCTTAAATAATGCAATAAATTCCTTAAATAATGCAGCAGAATCCTTAAATAATGCAATAAAGTCATTAAATAATGCAGCAGAGTCCTTAAATACTGCAGCAGAGACCTTAAATAATGCAGCAAAATCCTTAAATAATGCAGCAGAGTCCTTATATAATGCAGCAGAGTCCTAAAATACCGCAGCAGAGTCCTTAAATAATGCAGCAGAGTCCTTAAATAATGCAGCAACGTCCTTAATAATGCAGCTGAGTCCTTAAATAATGCAGCAACATCCTTAAATAATGCAGCAGAGTCCTTAAATACTGCATCAGCATCCTTAAATAATGCAGCAGAGTCCTTAAATAATGCAACAAAGTCCTTAAATAATGCAGCAGAATCCTTAAATAATGCAAAAAATTCCTTAAATAATGCAGAAGAGTACTTAAATAATGCAGAAAAGTCGTTAAATAATGCAGCAGAGTCCTTAAATATTGCAGCATAGTCCTTAAATAATGCAGCAAATTCCTTAAATAATGCAGCAGAGTCCTTAAATTCCGCAGCAGAGTCATTAAATAATGCAACAAAGTCCTTAATAATGCAGCAGAGTCCTTAAATAATGCAGCAAATTCCTTAAATAATGCAGCAGAATCCTTAAATAATGCAATAAAGTCCTTATGTAATGCAGCAACGTCCTTAATAATGCAGCAGAGTCCTTAAATAATGCAGCAAAGTACTTAAATAATGCAGCAGAGGCCTTAAATACCGCAGCAGCATACTTAAATAATGCAGCAAAGTCCTTAAATAATGCAGCAGAGTCCTTAAATAATGCAGCAGAGTCCTTAAATAATGCAACAAAGTCCTTAAATAATGCAACAAAGTCCTTAAATAATGCACCAGAGTACTTAAATAATGCAGCAAAGTCCTTAAATAATGCAGCAGAGTCCTTAAATAATGCAACAAAGTCCTTAAATAATGCAGCAGAGTCCTTAAATAATGCAACAAAGTCCTTAAATAATGCAGCAGAGTCCTTAAATAATGCAACAAAGTCCTTATATAATGCAGCAGAGTCCTTAAATAATGCAGCAAAGTCCTTAAATAATGCAGCAGAGTCCTTAAACAATGCAGGACAGTCCTTAAATAATGCAACAAAGTCCTTAAATAATGCAGCAGAGTCCTTAAATAGTGCAGCAAAGTCCTTAAATAATGCAGCAGAGTCCTTAAATAATGCAGCAGAGTCCTTAAATAATGCAACAAAGTCCTTAAATAATGCAGCAGAGTCCTTAAATACTGCAGCAGAGTCCTTAAATAATGCAGCAAAGTCCTTAAATAATGCAGCAGAGTCCTTAAATTCAGCAGCAGAGTCATTAAATAATGCAACAAAGTCCTTAATAATGCAGCAGATTCCTTAAATAATGCAGCAAATTCCTTAAATAATGCAGCAGAATCCTTAAATAATGCAATAAAGTCCTTATCTAATGCAGCAACGTCCTTAATAATGCAGCAGAGTCCTTAAATAATGCAGCAGAATCCTTAAATACTGCATCAGCGTCCTTAAATAATGCAACAAAGTCCTTAAATAATGCAGCAAAGTCCTTAAATAATGCAGCAGAGTCCTTAAATACAGCAGCAGAGTCCTTAAATAATTCAGCAAAGTCCTTAAATAATGCAGCAGAGTCCTTAAATAATGCAATAAAGTCCTTATCTAATGCAGCAACGTCCTTAATAATGCAGCAGAGTCCTTAAATAATGCAGCAAAGTATTAAATAATGCAGCAGAGGCCTTAAATACCGCAGCAGCATACTTAAATAATGCAGCAAAGTCCTTAAATAATGCAGCAGAGTCCTTAAATAATGCAACAAAGTCCTTAAATAATGCAGCAGAGTCCTTAAATAATGCAACAAAGTCCTTAAATAATGCACCAGAGTACTTAAATAATGCAGCAAAGTCCTTAAATAATGCAGCAGAGTCCTTAAATAATGCAACAAAGTCCTTAAATAATGCAGCAGAGTCCTTAAATAATGCAGCAGAGTCCTTAAATAATGCAACAAAGTCCTTAAATAATGGAGCAGAGTCCTTAAATAATGCAACAAAGTCCTTAAATATTGCAGCAGAGTCCTTAAATAATGCAGCAAAGTCCTTAAATAATGCAGCAGAGTACTTAAATAATGCAGCAAATTCCTTAAATAATGCAGCAGAATCCTTAAATAATGCAATAAAGTCCTTAAATAATGCAGCAGAGTCCTTAAATAATGCAGCAGAGTCCTTAAATAATGCAACAAAGTCCTTAAATAATGCAGCAGAGTCCTTAAATAATGCAGCAAAGTCCTTAAATAATACAGCAGAGTCCTTAAATAATGCAGCAAACTCATTAAATAATGCAGCAAAGTACTTAAATAATGCAGCAAAGTACTTAAATAATGCAGCAAAGTACTTAAATAATGCAGCAAATTCCTTAAATAATGCAATAAAGTCCTTAAATAATGCAGCAGAGTCCTTAAATAATGCAATAAATTCCTTAAATAATGCAGCAGAATCCTTAAATAATGCAATAAAGTCATTAAATAATGCAGCAGAGTCCTTAAATACTGCAGCAGAGACCTTAAATAATGCAGCAAAATCCTTAAATAATGCAGCAGAGTCCTTATATAATGCAGCAGAGTCCTAAAATACCGCAGCAGAGTCCTTAAATAATGCAGCAACGTCCTTAATAATGCAGCTGAGTCCTTAAATAATGCAGCAACATCCTTAAATAATGCAGCAGAGTCCTTAAATACTGCATCAGCATCCTTAAATAATGCAACAAAGTCCTTAAATAATGCAGCAAAGTCCTTAAATAATGCAGCAGAGCCCTTAAATACAGCAGCAGAGTCCTTAAATAATTCAGCAAAGTCCTTAAATAATGCAGCAGAGTCCTTAAATAATGCAGCAAAGTCCTTAAATAATGCAGCAGAGTCCTTAAATAATGCAACAAAGTCCTTAAATAATGCAGCAGAGTCCTTAAATACTGCAGCAGAGACCTTAAATAATGCAGCAAAATCCTTAAATAATGCAGCAGAGTCCTTATATAATGCAGCAGAGTCCTAAAATACCGCAGCAGAGTCCTTAAATAATGCAGCAGAGTCCTTAAATAATGCAGCAAATTCATTAAATAATGCAGCAGAGTCCTTAAATAATGCAACAAAGTCCTTAAATAATGCAGCAGATTCCTTAAATTTCGCAGCAGCGTCCTTAAATAATGCATCAAAGTCCTTAAATAATGCAGCAGAGTCCTAAAATACCGCAGCAGAGTCCTTAAATAATGCAGCAAAGTCCTTAAATAATGCAGCAGAGTGCTTACATAATGCAGCAGAGTCCTTAAATTCCGCAGCAGAGTCCTTAAATAATGCAGCAGAGTCCTTAAATAATGCAGCAAATTCATTAAATAATGCACAGAGTCATTAAATAATGCAACAAAGTCCTTAAATAATGCAGCAGAGTGCTTAAATAATGCAACAAAGTCCTTAAATAATGCAGCAGAGTCCTTAAATAATGCAACAAACTCATTAAATAATGCAGCAAAGTACTTAAATAATGCAGCAAATTCCTTAAATAATGCAGCAGAATCCTTAAATAATGCAATAAAGTCCTTAAATAATGCAGCAGAGTCCTTAAATAATGCAAAAAATTCCTTAAATAATGCAGCAGAATCCTTAAATAATGCAACAAAGTCCTTAAATAATGCAGCAACGTCCTTAATAATGCAGCAGAGTCCTTAAATAATGCAGCAAATTCCTTAAATAATGCAGCAGAGGCCTTAAATACCAAAGCAGCGTCCTTAAATAATGCAGCAAAGTCCTTAAATAATGCAGAAGAGTCCTTAAATAATGCAACAAAGTCCTTAAATAATGCAGCAGAGTCCTTAAATAAAGCAGCAGAGTGCTTAAATAATGCAGCAGAGTCCTTAAATACCTCAGCAGAGTCATTAAATAATACAGCAGATTCCTTAAATAAAGCAGCAGAGTGCTTAAATAATGCAGCAGAGTCCTTAAATACCGCAGCAGAGTCATTAAATAATACAGCAGAGTCCTTAAATAATGCAGCAAATTCCTTAAATAATGCAGAGTCCTTAAATAATGCACTAAATTCCTTAAATAAAATGCAGCAACGCCCTTAATAATGCAGCTGAGTCCTTAAATAATTCAGCAAAGTCCTTAAATAATGCAGCAGAGTCGTTAAATACCGCAGCAGCGTCCTTAAATAATGCAACAAAGTCCTTAAATAATGCAGCAGAACCCTTAAATAATGCAACAAAGTCCTTAAATAATGCAGCAGACTCCTTAAATAATGCAACAAACTCCTTAAATAATGCAGCAGAGTACTTAAATAATGCAGCAGAGTACTTAAATAATGCAGCAAATTCCTTAAATAATGCAGCAGAATCCTTAAATAATGCAATAAAATCCTTAAATAATGCAGCAACGTCCTTAATAATGCAGCAGAGTCCTTAAATAATACAGCAAAGTCCTTAAATAATGCAGCAGAGGACTTAAATACTGCAGCAGCGTCCTTAAATAATGCAGCAGAGTCCTTAAATAATGCAACAAAGTCCTTAAATAATGCAGCAGAATCCTTAAATAATGCAAAAAATTCCTTAAATAATGCAGAAGAGTACTTAAATAATGCAGAAAAGTTGTTAAATAATGCAGCAAAGTCCTTAAATAATGCAGCAGAGTCCTTAAACATTGCAGCACAGTCCTTAAATAATGCAACAAAGTCCTTAAATAATGCAGCAGAGTCCTTAAATAATGCAGCAAAGTCCTTAAATAATGCAGCAGAGTCCTTAAATAATGCAGCAGAGTCCTTAAATACCACAGCAGAGTCATTAAATAATGCAGCAGAGTCCTGAAATAATGCAGCATATTCCTTAAATAATGCAGCAGAGTCCTTAAATAATGCAATAAAGTCCTTAAATAATGCAGCAGAGTCCTTAAATAATGCAGCAACGTCCTTAATAATGCAGCTGAGTCCTTAAATAATGCAGCAACATCCTTAAATAATGCAGCAGAGTCCTTAAATACTGCATCAGCATCCTTAAATAATGCAACAAAGTCCTTAAATAATGCAGCAAAGTCCTTAAATAATGCAGCAGAGCCCTTAAATACAGCAGCAGAGTCCTTAAATAATTCAGCAAAGTCCTTAAATAATGCAGCAGAGTCCTTAAATAATGCAGCAAAGTCCTTAAATAATGCAGCAGAGTCCTTAAATAATGCAACAAAGTCCTTAAATAATGCAGCAGAGTCCTTAAATACTGCAGCAGAGACCTTAAATAATGCAGCAAAATCCTTAAATAATGCAGCAGAGTCCTTATATAATGCAGCAGAGTCCTAAAATACCGCAGCAGAGTCCTTAAATAATGCAGCAGAGTCCTTAAATAATGCAGCAAATTCATTAAATAATGCAGCAGAGTCCTTAAATAATGCAACAAAGTCCTTAAATAATGCAGCAGATTCCTTAAATTTCGCAGCAGCGTCCTTAAATAATGCATCAAAGTCCTTAAATAATGCAGCAGAGTCCTAAAATACCGCAGCAGAGTCCTTAAATAATGCAGCAAAGTCCTTAAATAATGCAGCAGAGTGCTTAAATAATGCAGCAGAGTCCTTAAATTCTGCAGCAGAGTCCTTAAATAATGCAGCAGAGTCCTTAAATAATGCAGCAAATTCATTAAATAATGCACAGAGTCATTAAATAATGCAACAAAGTCCTTAAATAATGCAGCAGAGTGCTTAAATAATGCAACAAAGTCCTTAAATAATGCAGCAGAGTCCTTAAATAATGCAACAAACTCATTAAATAATGCAGCAAAGTACTTAAATAATGCAGCAAATTCCTTAAATAATGCAGCAGAATCCTTAAATAATGCAATAAAGTCCTTAAATAATGCAGCAGAGTCCTTAAATAATGCAAAAAATTCCTTAAATAATGCATCAAAGTCCTTAAATAATGCAGCAGAGTCCTAAAATACCGCAGCAGAGTCCTTAAATAATGCAGCAAAGTCCTTAAATAATGCAGCAGAGTACTTAAATAATGCAGCAAATTCCTTAAATAATGCAGCAGAATCCTTAAATAATGCAATAAAGTCCTTAAATAATGCAGCAGAGTCCTTAAATAATGCAGCAGAGTCCTTAAATAATGCAACAAAGTCCTTAAATAATGCAGCAGAGTCCTTAAATAATGCAGCAAAGTCCTTAAATAATGCAGCAGAGTCCTTAAATAATGCAACAAAGTCCTTAAATAATGCACCAGAGTACTTAAATAATGCAGCAAAGTCCTTAAATAATGCAGCAGAGTCCTTAAATAATGCAACAAAGTCCTTAAATAATGCAGCAGAGTCCTTAAATAATGCAATAAATTCCTTAAATAATGCAGCAGAGTCCTTAAATACTGCAGCAGAGTCCTTAAATACAGCAGCAGCGTCCTTAAATAATTCAGCAAAGTCCTTAAATAATGCAGCAGAGTCCTTAAATAATGCAACAAAGTCCTTAAATAATGCAGCAGAGTCCTTAAATAATGCAACAAAGTCCTTAAATAATGCAGCAGAGTCCTTAAATACTGCAGCAGAGTCCTTAAATAATGCAGCAAAGTCCTTAAATAATGCAGCAGAGTCCTTAAATTCAGCAGCAGTCATTAAATAATGCAACAAAGTCCTTAATAATGCAGCAGATTCCTTAAATAATGCAGCAAATTCCTTAAATAATGCAGCAGAATCCTTAAATAATGCAATAAAGTCCTTATCTAATGCAGCAACGTCCTTAATAATGCAGCAGAGTCCTTAAATAATGCAGCAGAGTCCTTAAATAATGCAACAAAGTCCTTAAATAATGCAGCAGAGTCCTTAAATAATGCAACAAAGTCCTTAAATATTGCAGCAGAGTCCTTAAATAATGCAGCAAAGTCCTTAAATAATGCAGCAGAGTACTTAAATAATGCAGCAAATTCCTTAAATAATGCAGCAGAATCCTTAAATAATGCAATAAAGTCCTTAAATAATGCAGCAGAGTCCTTAAATAATGCAACAAAGTCCTTAAATAATGCAGCAGAGTCCTTAAATAATGCAGCAAAGTCCTTAAATAATGCAGCAGAGTCCTTAAATAATGCAGCAAACTCATTAAATAATGCAGCAAAGTACTTAAATAATGCAGCAAAGTACTTAAATAATGCAGCAAATTCCTTAAATAATGCAGCAGAATCCTTAAATAATGCAATAAAGTCCTTAAATAATGCAGCAGAGTCCTTAAATAATGCAATAAATTCCTTAAATAATGCAGCAGAATCCTTAAATAATGCAATAAAGTCATTAAATAATGCAGCAGAGTCCTTAAATACTGCAGCAGAGACCTTAAATAATGCAGCAAAATCCTTAAATAATGCAGCAGAGTCCTTATATAATGCAGCAGAGTCCTAAAATACCGCAGCAGAGTCCTTAAATAATGCAGCAGAGTCCTTAAATAATGCAGCAACGTCCTTAATAATGCAGCTGAGTCCTTAAATAATGCAGCAACATCCTTAAATAATGCAGCAGAGTCCTTAAATACTGCATCAGCATCCTTAAATAATGCAGCAGAGTCCTTAAATAATGCAACAAAGTCCTTAAATAATGCAGCAGAATCCTTAAATAATGCAAAAAATTCCTTAAATAATGCAGAAGAGTACTTAAATAATGCAGAAAAGTCGTTAAATAATGCAGCAGAGTCCTTAAATATTGCAGCATAGTCCTTAAATAATGCAGCAAATTCCTTAAATAATGCAGCAGAGTCCTTAAATTCCGCAGCAGAGTCATTAAATAATGCAACAAAGTCCTTAATAATGCAGCAGAGTCCTTAAATAATGCAGCAAATTCCTTAAATAATGCAGCAGAATCCTTAAATAATGCAATAAAGTCCTTATGTAATGCAGCAACGTCCTTAATAATGCAGCAGAGTCCTTAAATAATCCAGCAAAGTACTTAAATAATGCAGCAGAGGCCTTAAATACCGCAGCAGCATACTTAAATAATGCAGCAAAGTCCTTAAATAATGCAGCAGAGTCCTTAAATAATGCAACAAAGTCCTTAAATAATGCAGCAGAGTCCTTAAATAATGCAACAAAGTCCTTAAATAATGCACCAGAGTACTTAAATAATGCAGCAAAGTCCTTAAATAATGCAGCAGAGTCCTTAAATAATGCAACAAAGTCCTTAAATAATGCAGCAGAGTCCTTAAATAATGCAACAAAGTCCTTAAATAATGCAACAGAGTCCTTAAATAATGCAACAAAGTCCTTATATAATGCAGCAGAGTCCTTAAATTATGCAGCAAAGTCCTTAAATAATGCAGCAGAGTCCTTAAACAATGCAGGACAGTCCTTAAATAATGCAACAAAGTCCTTAAATAATGCAGCAGAGTCCTTAAATAGTGCAGCAAAGTCCTTAAATAATGCAGCAGAGTCCTTAAATAATGCAGCAGAGTCCTTAAATAATGCAACAAAGTCCTTAAATAATGCAGCAGAGTCCTTAAATACTGCAGCAGAGTCCTTAAATAATGCAGCAAAGTCCTTAAATAATGCAGCAGAGTCCTTAAATTCAGCAGCAGAGTCATTAAATAATGCAACAAAGTCCTTAATAATGCAGCAGATTCCTTAAATAATGCAGCAAATTCCTTAAATAATGCAGCAGAATCCTTAAATAATGCAATAAAGTCCTTATCTAATGCAGCAACGTCCTTAATAATGCAGCAGAGTCCTTAAATAATGCAGCAGAATCCTTAAATACTGCATCAGCGTCCTTAAATAATGCAACAAAGTCCTTAAATAATGCAGCAAAGTCCTTAAATAATGCAGCAGAGTCCTTAAATACAGCAGCAGAGTCCTTAAATAATTCAGCAAAGTCCTTAAATAATGCAGCAGAGTCCTTAAATAATGCAATAAAGTCCTTATCTAATGCAGCAACGTCCTTAATAATGCAGCAGAGTCCTTAAATAATGCAGCAATGTATTAAATAATGCAGCAGAGGCCTTAAATACCGCAGCAGCATACTTAAATAATGCAGCAAAGTCCTTAAATAATGCAGCAGAGTCCTTAAATAATGCAACAAAGTCCTTAAATAATGCAGCAGAGTCCTTAAATAATGCAACAAAGTCCTTAAATAATGCACCAGAGTACTTAAATAATGCAGCAAAGTCCTTAAATAATGCAGCAGAGTCCTTAAATAATGCAACAAAGTCCTTAAATAATGCAGCAGAGTCCTTAAATAATGCAGCAGAGTCCTTAAATAATGCAACAAAGTCCTTAAATAATGGAGCAGAGTCCTTAAATAATGCAACAAAGTCCTTAAATATTGCAGCAGAGTCCTTAAATAATGCAGCAAAGTCCTTAAATAATGCAGCAGAGTACTTAAATAATGCAGCAAATTCCTTAAATAATGCAGCAGAATCCTTAAATAATGCAATAAAGTCCTTAAATAATGCAGCAGAGTCCTTAAATAATGCAGCAGAGTCCTTAAATAATGCAACAAAGTCCTTAAATAATGCAGCAGAGTCCTTAAATAATGCAGCAAAGTCCTTAAATAATACAGCAGAGTCCTTAAATAATGCAGCAAACTCATTAAATAATGCAGCAAAGTACTTAAATAATGCAGCAAAGTACTTAAATAATGCAGCAAATTCCTTAAATAATGCAATAAAGTCCTTAAATAATGCAGCAGAGTCCTTAAATAATGCAATAAATTCCTTAAATAATGCAGCAGAATCCTTAAATAATGCAATAAAGTCATTAAATAATGCAGCAGAGTCCTTAAATACTGCAGCAGAGACCTTAAATAATGCAGCAAAATCCTTAAATAATGCAGCAGAGTCCTTATATAATGCAGCAGAGTCCTAAAATACCGCAGCAGAGTCCTTAAATAATGCAGCAACGTCCTTAATAATGCAGCTGAGTCCTTAAATAATGCAGCAACATCCTTAAATAATGCAGCAGAGTCCTTAAATACTGCATCAGCATCCTTAAATAATGCAACAAAGTCCTTAAATAATGCAGCAAAGTCCTTAAATAATGCAGCAGAGCCCTTAAATACAGCAGCAGAGTCCTTAAATAATTCAGCAAAGTCCTTAAATAATGCAGCAGAGTCCTTAAATAATGCAGCAAAGTCCTTAAATAATGCAGCAGAGTCCTTAAATAATGCAACAAAGTCCTTAAATAATGCAGCAGAGTCCTTAAATACTGCAGCAGAGACCTTAAATAATGCAGCAAAATCCTTAAATAATGCAGCAGAGTCCTTATATAATGCAGCAGAGTCCTAAAATACCGCAGCAGAGTCCTTAAATAATGCAGCAGAGTCCTTAAATAATGCAGCAAATTCATTAAATAATGCAGCAGAGTCCTTAAATAATGCAACAAAGTCCTTAAATAATGCAGCAGATTCCTTAAATTTCGCAGCAGCGTCCTTAAATAATGCATCAAAGTCCTTAAATAATGCAGCAGAGTCCTAAAATACCGCAGCAGAGTCCTTAAATAATGCAGCAAAGTCCTTAAATAATGCAGCAGAGTGCTTACATAATGCAGCAGAGTCCTTAAATTCCGCAGCAGAGTCCTTAAATAATGCAGCAGAGTCCTTAAATAATGCAGCAAATTCATTAAATAATGCACAGAGTCATTAAATAATGCAACAAAGTCCTTAAATAATGCAGCAGAGTGCTTAAATAATGCAACAAAGTCCTTAAATAATGCAGCAGAATCCTTAAATAATGCAACAAACTCATTAAATAATGCAGCAAAGTACTTAAATAATGCAGCAAATTCCTTAAATAATTCAGCAGAATCCTTAAATAATGCAATAAAGTCCTTAAATAATGCAGCAGAGTCCTTAAATAATGCAAAAAATTCC
This sequence comes from Phyllobates terribilis, assembly GCF_046119375.1. Taxonomy (NCBI): domain Eukaryota; kingdom Metazoa; phylum Chordata; class Amphibia; order Anura; family Dendrobatidae; genus Phyllobates; species Phyllobates terribilis. The sequence continues at coordinate 1,047,358 of NW_027363029.1, read as the reverse complement.
TTAAATAATGCAGCAGAATCCTTAAATAATGCAACAAAGTCCTTAAATAATGCAGCAACGTCCTTAATAATGCAGCAGAGTCCTTAAATAATGCAGCAAATTCCTTAAATAATGCAGCAGAGGCCTTAAATACCAAAGCAGCGTCCTTAAATAATGCAGCAAAGTCCTTAAATAATGCAGAAGAGTCCTTAAATAATGCAACAAAGTCCTTAAATAATGCAGCAGAGTCCTTAAATAAAGCAGCAGAGTGCTTAAATAATGCAGCAGAGTCCTTAAATACCTCAGCAGAGTCATTAAATAATACAGCAGATTCCTTAAATAAAGCAGCAGAGTGCTTAAATAATGCAGCAGAGTCCTTAAATACCGCAGCAGAGTCATTAAATAATACAGCAGAGTCCTTAAATAATGCAGCAAATTCCTTAAATAATGCAGAGTCCTTAAATAATGCACTAAATTCCTTAAATAAAATGCAGCAACGCCCTTAATAATGCAGCTGAGTCCTTAAATAATTCAGCAAAGTCCTTAAATAATGCAGCAGAGTCGTTAAATACCGCAGCAGCGTCCTTAAATAATGCAACAAAGTCCTTAAATAATGCAGCAGAACCCTTAAATAATGCAACAAAGTCCTTAAATAATGCAGCAGACTCCTTAAATAATGCAACAAACTCCTTAAATAATGCAGCAGAGTACTTAAATAATGCAGCAGAGTACTTAAATAATGCAGCAAATTCCTTAAATAATGCAGCAGAATCCTTAAATAATGCAATAAAATCCTTAAATAATGCAGCAACGTCCTTAATAATGCAGCAGAGTCCTTAAATAATACAGCAAAGTCCTTAAATAATGCAGCAGAGGACTTAAATACTGCAGCAGCGTCCTTAAATAATGCAGCAGAGTCCTTAAATAATGCAACAAAGTCCTTAAATAATGCAGCAGAATCCTTAAATAATGCAAAAAATTCCTTAAATAATGCAGAAGAGTACTTAAATAATGCAGAAAAGTTGTTAAATAATGCAGCAAAGTCCTTAAATAATGCAGCAGAGTCCTTAAACATTGCAGCACAGTCCTTAAATAATGCAACAAAGTCCTTAAATAATGCAGCAGAGTCCTTAAATAATGCAGCAAAGTCCTTAAATAATGCAGCAGAGTCCTTAAATAATGCAGCAGAGTCCTTAAATACCACAGCAGAGTCATTAAATAATGCAGCAGAGTCCTGAAATAATGCAGCATATTCCTTAAATAATGCAGCAGAGTCCTTAAATAATGCAATAAAGTCCTTAAATAATGCAGCAGAGTCCTTAAATAATGCAGCAACGTCCTTAATAATGCAGCTGAGTCCTTAAATAATGCAGCAACATCCTTAAATAATGCAGCAGAGTCCTTAAATACTGCATCAGCATCCTTAAATAATGCAACAAAGTCCTTAAATAATGCAGCAAAGTCCTTAAATAATGCAGCAGAGCCCTTAAATACAGCAGCAGAGTCCTTAAATAATTCAGCAAAGTCCTTAAATAATGCAGCAGAGTCCTTAAATAATGCAGCAAAGTCCTTAAATAATGCAGCAGAGTCCTTAAATAATGCAACAAAGTCCTTAAATAATGCAGCAGAGTCCTTAAATACTGCAGCAGAGACCTTAAATAATGCAGCAAAATCCTTAAATAATGCAGCAGAGTCCTTATATAATGCAGCAGAGTCCTAAAATACCGCAGCAGAGTCCTTAAATAATGCAGCAGAGTCCTTAAATAATGCAGCAAATTCATTAAATAATGCAGCAGAGTCCTTAAATAATGCAACAAAGTCCTTAAATAATGCAGCAGATTCCTTAAATTTCGCAGCAGCGTCCTTAAATAATGCATCAAAGTCCTTAAATAATGCAGCAGAGTCCTAAAATACCGCAGCAGAGTCCTTAAATAATGCAGCAAAGTCCTTAAATAATGCAGCAGAGTGCTTAAATAATGCAGCAGAGTCCTTAAATTCTGCAGCAGAGTCCTTAAATAATGCAGCAGAGTCCTTAAATAATGCAGCAAATTCATTAAATAATGCACAGAGTCATTAAATAATGCAACAAAGTCCTTAAATAATGCAGCAGAGTGCTTAAATAATGCAACAAAGTCCTTAAATAATGCAGCAGAGTCCTTAAATAATGCAACAAACTCATTAAATAATGCAGCAAAGTACTTAAATAATGCAGCAAATTCCTTAAATAATGCAGCAGAATCCTTAAATAATGCAATAAAGTCCTTAAATAATGCAGCAGAGTCCTTAAATAATGCAAAAAATTCCTTAAATAATGCATCAAAGTCCTTAAATAATGCAGCAGAGTCCTAAAATACCGCAGCAGAGTCCTTAAATAATGCAGCAAAGTCCTTAAATAATGCAGCAGAGTGCTTAAATAATGCAGCAGAGTCCTTAAATTCCGCAGCAGAGTCCTTAAATAATGCAGCAGAGTCCTTAAATAATGCAGCAAATTCATTAAATAATGCACAGAGTCATTAAATAATGCAACAAAGTCCTTAAATAATGCAGCAGAGTGCTTAAATAATGCAACAAAGTCCTTAAATAATGCAGCAGAGTCCTTAAATAATGCAACAAACTCATTAAATAATGCAGCAAAGTACTTAAATAATGCAGCAAATTCCTTAAATAATGCAGCAGAATCCTTAAATAATGCAATAAAGTCCTTAAATAATGCAGCAGAGTCCTTAAATAATGCTAAAAATTCTTTAAATAATGCAGCAGAATCCTTAAATAATGCAACAAAGTCCTTAAATAATGCAGCAACGTCCTTAATAATGCAGCAGAGTCCTTAAATAATGCAGCAAATTCCTTAAATAATGCAGCAGAGGCCTTAAATACCAAAGCAGCGTCCTTAAATAATGCAGCAAAGTCCTTAAATAATGCAGAAGAGTCCTTAAATAATGCAACAAAGTCCTTAAATAATGCAGCAGAGTCCTTAAATAATGCAGCAAAGTCCTTAAATAATGCAGCAGAGTCCTTAAATAATGCAGCAGAGTCCTTAAATACCACAGCAGAGTCATTAAATAATGCAGCAGAGTCCTGAAATAATGCAGCATATTCCTTAAATAATGCAGCAGAGTCCTTAAATAATGCAATAAAGTCCTTAAATAATGCAGCAGAGTCCTTAAATAATGCAGCAACGTCCTTAATAATGCAGCTGAGTCCTTAAATAATGCAGCAACATCCTTAAATAATGCAGCAGAGTCCTTAAATACTGCATCAGCATCCTTAAATAATGCAACAAAGTCCTTAAATAATGCAGCAAAGTCCTTAAATAATGCAGCAGAGCCCTTAAATACAGCAGCAGAGTCCTTAAATAATTCAGCAAAGTCCTTAAATAATGCAGCAGAGTCCTTAAATAATGCAGCAAAGTCCTTAAATAATGCAGCAGAGTCCTTAAATAATGCAACAAAGTCCTTAAATAATGCAGCAGAGTCCTTAAATACTGCAGCAGAGACCTTAAATAATGCAGCAAAATCCTTAAATAATGCAGCAGAGTCCTTATATAATGCAGCAGAGTCCTAAAATACCGCAGCAGAGTCCTTAAATAATGCAGCAGAGTCCTTAAATAATGCAGCAAATTCATTAAATAATGCAGCAGAGTCCTTAAATAATGCAACAAAGTCCTTAAATAATGCAGCAGATTCCTTAAATTTCGCAGCAGCGTCCTTAAATAATGCATCAAAAGCCTTAAATAATGCAGCAGAGTCCTAAAATACCGCAGCAGAGTCCTTAAATAATGCAGCAAAGTCCTTAAATAATGCAGCAGAGTGCTTAAATAATGCAGCAGAGTCCTTAAATTCCGCAGCAGAGTCCTTAAATAATGCAGCAGAGTCCTTAAATAATGTAGCAAATTCATTAAATAATGCACAGAGTCATTAAATAATGCAACAAAGTCCTTAAATAATGCAGCAGAGTGCTTAAATAATGCAACAAAGTCCTTAAATAATGCAGCAGAGTCCTTAAATAATGCAACAAACTCATTAAATAATGCAGCAAAGTACTTAAATAATGCAGCAAATTCCTTAAATAATGCAGCAGAATCCTTAAATAATGCAATAAAGTCCTTAAATAATGCAGCAGAGTCCTTAAATAATGCAGCAGAGTGCTTACATAATGCAGCAGAGTCCTTAAATTCCGCAGCAGAGTCCTTAAATAATGCAGCAGAGTCCTTAAATAATGCAGCAAATTCATTAAATAATGCACAGAGTCATTAAATAATGCAACAAAGTCCTTAAATAATGCAGCAGAGTGCTTAAATAATGCAACAAAGTCATTAAATAATGCAGCAAAATCCTTAAATAATGCAACAAACTCATTAAATAATGCAGCAAAGTACTTAAATAATGCAGCAAATTCCTTAAATAATTCAGCAGAATCCTTAAATAATGCAATAAAGTCCTTAAATAATGCAGCAGAGTCCTTAAATAATGCAAAAAATTCCTTAAATAATGCAGCAGAATCCTTAAATAATGCAACAAAGTCCTTAAATAATGCAGCAACGTCCTTAATAATGCAGCAGAGTCCTTAAATAATGCAGCAAATTCCTTAAATAATGCAGCAGAGGCCTTAAATACCAAAGCAGCGTCCTTAAATAATGCAGCAAAGTCCTTAAATAATGCAGAAGAGTCCTTAAATAATGCAACAAAGTCCTTAAATAATGCAGCAGAGTCCTTAAATAAAGCAGCAGAGTGCTTAAATAATGCAGCAGAGTCCTTAAATACCTCAGCAGAGTCATTAAATAATACAGCAGATTCCTTAAATAAAGCAGCAGAGTGCTTAAATAATGCAGCAGAGTCCTTAAATACCGCAGCAGAGTCATTAAATAATACAGCAGAGTCCTTAAATAATGCAGCAAATTCCTTAAATAATGCAGAGTCCTTAAATAATGCACTAAATTCCTTAAATAAAATGCAGCAACGCCCTTAATAATGCAGCTGAGTCCTTAAATAATTCAGCAAAGTCCTTAAATAATGCAGCAGAGTCGTTAAATACCGCAGCAGCGTCCTTAAATAATGCAACAAAGTCCTTAAATAATGCAGCAGAACCCTTAAATAATGCAACAAAGTCCTTAAATAATGCAGCAGACTCCTTAAATAATGCAACAAACTCCTTAAATAATGCAGCAGAGTACTTAAATAATGCAGCAGAGTACTTAAATAATGCAGCAAATTCCTTAAATAATGCAGCAGAATCCTTAAATAATGCAATAAAATCCTTAAATAATGCAGCAACGTCCTTAATAATGCAGCAGAGTCCTTAAATAATACAGCAAAGTCCTTAAATAATGCAGCAGAGGACTTAAATACTGCAGCAGCGTCCTTAAATAATGCAGCAGAGTCCTTAAATAATGCAACAAAGTCCTTAAATAATGCAGCAGAATCCTTAAATAATGCAAAAAATTCCTTAAATAATGCAGAAGAGTACTTAAATAATGCAGAAAAGTTGTTAAATAATGCAGCAAAGTCCTTAAATAATGCAGCAGAGTCCTTAAACATTGCAGCACAGTCCTTAAATAATGCAACAAAGTCCTTAAATAATGCAGCAGAGTCCTTAAATAATGCAGCAAAGTCCTTAAATAATGCAGCAGAGTCCTTAAATAATGCAGCAGAGTCCTTAAATACCACAGCAGAGTCATTAAATAATGCAGCAGAGTCCTGAAATAATGCAGCATATTCCTTAAATAATGCAGCAGAGTCCTTAAATAATGCAATAAAGTCCTTAAATAATGCAGCAGAGTCCTTAAATAATGCAGCAACGTCCTTAATAATGCAGCTGAGTCCTTAAATAATGCAGCAACATCCTTAAATAATGCAGCAGAGTCCTTAAATACTGCATCAGCATCCTTAAATAATGCAACAAAGTCCTTAAATAATGCAGCAAAGTCCTTAAATAATGCAGCAGAGCCCTTAAATACAGCAGCAGAGTCCTTAAATAATTCAGCAAAGTCCTTAAATAATGCAGCAGAGTCCTTAAATAATGCAGCAAAGTCCTTAAATAATGCAGCAGAGTCCTTAAATAATGCAACAAAGTCCTTAAATAATGCAGCAGAGTCCTTAAATACTGCAGCAGAGACCTTAAATAATGCAGCAAAATCCTTAAATAATGCAGCAGAGTCCTTATATAATGCAGCAGAGTCCTAAAATACCGCAGCAGAGTCCTTAAATAATGCAGCAGAGTCCTTAAATAATGCAGCAAATTCATTAAATAATGCAGCAGAGTCCTTAAATAATGCAACAAAGTCCTTAAATAATGCAGCAGATTCCTTAAATTTCGCAGCAGCGTCCTTAAATAATGCATCAAAGTCCTTAAATAATGCAGCAGAGTCCTAAAATACCGCAGCAGAGTCCTTAAATAATGCAGCAAAGTCCTTAAATAATGCAGCAGAGTGCTTAAATAATGCAGCAGAGTCCTTAAATTCTGCAGCAGAGTCCTTAAATAATGCAGCAGAGTCCTTAAATAATGCAGCAAATTCATTAAATAATGCACAGAGTCATTAAATAATGCAACAAAGTCCTTAAATAATGCAGCAGAGTGCTTAAATAATGCAACAAAGTCCTTAAATAATGCAGCAGAGTCCTTAAATAATGCAACAAACTCATTAAATAATGCAGCAAAGTACTTAAATAATGCAGCAAATTCCTTAAATAATGCAGCAGAATCCTTAAATAATGCAATAAAGTCCTTAAATAATGCAGCAGAGTCCTTAAATAATGCAAAAAATTCCTTAAATAATGCATCAAAGTCCTTAAATAATGCAGCAGAGTCCTAAAATACCGCAGCAGAGTCCTTAAATAATGCAGCAAAGTCCTTAAATAATGCAGCAGAGTGCTTAAATAATGCAGCAGAGTCCTTAAATTCCGCAGCAGAGTCCTTAAATAATGCAGCAGAGTCCTTAAATAATGCAGCAAATTCATTAAATAATGCACAGAGTCATTAAATAATGCAACAAAGTCCTTAAATAATGCAGCAGAGTGCTTAAATAATGCAACAAAGTCCTTAAATAATGCAGCAGAGTCCTTAAATAATGCAACAAACTCATTAAATAATGCAGCAAAGTACTTAAATAATGCAGCAAATTCCTTAAATAATGCAGCAGAATCCTTAAATAATGCAATAAAGTCCTTAAATAATGCAGCAGAGTCCTTAAATAATGCTAAAAATTCTTTAAATAATGCAGCAGAATCCTTAAATAATGCAACAAAGTCCTTAAATAATGCAGCAACGTCCTTAATAATGCAGCAGAGTCCTTAAATAATGCAGCAAATTCCTTAAATAATGCAGCAGAGGCCTTAAATACCAAAGCAGCGTCCTTAAATAATGCAGCAAAGTCCTTAAATAATGCAGAAGAGTCCTTAAATAATGCAACAAAGTCCTTAAATAATGCAGCAGAGTCCTTAAATAATGCAGCAAAGTCCTTAAATAATGCAGCAGAGTCCTTAAATAATGCAGCAGAGTCCTTAAATACCACAGCAGAGTCATTAAATAATGCAGCAGAGTCCTGAAATAATGCAGCATATTCCTTAAATAATGCAGCAGAGTCCTTAAATAATGCAATAAAGTCCTTAAATAATGCAGCAGAGTCCTTAAATAATGCAGCAACGTCCTTAATAATGCAGCTGAGTCCTTAAATAATGCAGCAACATCCTTAAATAATGCAGCAGAGTCCTTAAATACTGCATCAGCATCCTTAAATAATGCAACAAAGTCCTTAAATAATGCAGCAAAGTCCTTAAATAATGCAGCAGAGCCCTTAAATACAGCAGCAGAGTCCTTAAATAATTCAGCAAAGTCCTTAAATAATGCAGCAGAGTCCTTAAATAATGCAGCAAAGTCCTTAAATAATGCAACAAAGTCCTTAAATAATGCAGCAGAGTCCTTAAATACTGCAGCAGAGACCTTAAATAATGCAGCAAAATCCTTAAATAATGCAGCAGAGTCCTTATATAATGCAGCAGAGTCCTAAAATACCGCAGCAGAGTCCTTAAATAATGCAGCAGAGTCCTTAAATAATGCAGCAAATTCATTAAATAATGCAGCAGAGTCCTTAAATAATGCAACAAAGTCCTTAAATAATGCAGCAGATTCCTTAAATTTCGCAGCAGCGTCCTTAAATAATGCATCAAAAGCCTTAAATAATGCAGCAGAGTCCTAAAATACCGCAGCAGAGTCCTTAAATAATGCAGCAAAGTCCTTAAATAATGCAGCAGAGTGCTTAAATAATGCAGCAGAGTCCTTAAATTCCGCAGCAGAGTCCTTAAATAATGCAGCAGAGTCCTTAAATAATGTAGCAAATTCATTAAATAATGCACAGAGTCATTAAATAATGCAACAAAGTCCTTAAATAATGCAGCAGAGTGCTTAAATAATGCAACAAAGTCCTTAAATAATGCAGCAGAGTCCTTAAATAATGCAACAAACTCATTAAATAATGCAGCAAAGTACTTAAATAATGCAGCAAATTCCTTAAATAATGCAGCAGAATCCTTAAATAATGCAATAAAGTCCTTAAATAATGCAGCAGAGTCCTTAAATAATGCAAAAATTTCCTTAAATAATGCAGCAGAATCCTTAAATAATGCAACAAAGTCCTTAAATAATGCAGCAACGTCCTTAATAATGCAGCAGAGTCCTTAAATAATGCAGCAAATTCCTTAAATAATGCAGCAGAGGCCTTAAATACCAAAGCAGCGTCCTTAAATAATGCAGCAAAGTCCTTAAATAATGCAGAAGAGTCCTTAAATAATGCAACAAAGTCCTTAAATAATGCAGCAGAGTCCTTATATAAAGCAGCAGAGTGCTTAAATAATGCAGCAGAGTCCTTAAATACCGCAGCAGAGTCATTAAATAATACAGCAGATTCCTTAAATAAAGCAGCAGAGTGCTTAAATAATGCAGCAGAGTCCTTAAATACCGCAGCAGAGTCATTAAATAATACAGCAGAGTCCTTAAATAATGCAGCAAATTCCTTAAATAATGCAGAGTCCTTAAATAATGCACTAAATTCCTTAAATAAAATGCAGCAACGCCCTTAATAATGCAGCTGAGTCCTTAAATAATTCAGCAAAGTCCTTAAATAATGCAGCAGAGTCGTTAAATACCGCAGCAGCGTCCTTAAATAATGCAACAAAGTCCTTAAATAATGCAGCAGAACCCTTAAATAATGCAACAAAGTCCTAAATAATGCAGCAGACTCCTTAAATAATGCAACAAACTCCTTAAATAATGCAGCAGAGTACTTAAATAATGCAGCAGAGTACTTAAATAATGCAGCAAATTCCTTAAATAATGCAGCAGAGGCCTTAAATACCAAAGCAGCGTCCTTAAATAATGCAGCAAAGTCCTTAAATAATGCAGAAGAGTCCTTAAATAATGCAACAAAGTCCTTAAATAATGCAGCAGAGTCCTTAAATAATGCAGCAAAGTCCTTAAATAATGCAGCAGAGTCCTTAAATAATGCAGCAGAGTCCTTAAATACCACAGCAGAGTCATTAAATAATGCAGCAGAGTCCTGAAATAATGCAGCATATTCCTTAAATAATGCAGCAGAGTCCTTAAATAATGCAATAAAGTCCTTAAATAATGCAGCAGAGTCCTTAAATAATGCAGCAACGTCCTTAATAATGCAGCTGAGTCCTTAAATAATGCAGCAACATCCTTAAATAATGCAGCAGAGTCCTTAAATACTGCATCAGCATCCTTAAATAATGCAACAAAGTCCTTAAATAATGCAGCAAAGTCCTTAAATAATGCAGCAGAGCCCTTAAATACAGCAGCAGAGTCCTTAAATAATTCAGCAAAGTCCTTAAATAATGCAGCAGAGTCCTTAAATAATGCAGCAAAGTCCTTAAATAATGCAGCAGAGTCCTTAAATAATGCAACAAAGTCCTTAAATAATGCAGCAGAGTCCTTAAATACTGCAGCAGAGACCTTAAATAATGCAGCAAAATCCTTAAATAATGCAGCAGAGTCCTTATATAATGCAGCAGAGTCCTAAAATACCGCAGCAGAGTCCTTAAATAATGCAGCAGAGTCCTTAAATAATGCAGCAAATTCATTAAATAATGCAGCAGAGTCCTTAAATAATGCAACAAAGTCCTTAAATAATGCAGCAGATTCCTTAAATTTCGCAGCAGCGTCCTTAAATAATGCATCAAAAGCCTTAAATAATGCAGCAGAGTCCTAAAATACCGCAGCAGAGTCCTTAAATAATGCAGCAAAGTCCTTAAATAATGCAGCAGAGTGCTTAAATAATGCAGCAGAGTCCTTAAATTCCGCAGCAGAGTCCTTAAATAATGCAGCAGAGTCCTTAAATAATGTAGCAAATTCATTAAATAATGCACAGAGTCATTAAATAATGCAACAAAGTCCTTAAATAATGCAGCAGAGTGCTTAAATAATGCAACAAAGTCCTTAAATAATGCAGCAGAGTCCTTAAATAATGCAACAAACTCATTAAATAATGCAGCAAAGTACTTAAATAATGCAGCAAATTCCTTAAATAATGCAGCAGAATCCTTAAATAATGCAATAAAGTCCTTAAATAATGCAGCAGAGTCCTTAAATAATGCAGCAGAGTGCTTACATAATGCAGCAGAGTCCTTAAATTCCGCAGCAGAGTCCTTAAATAATGCAGCAGAGTCCTTAAATAATGCAGCAAATTCATTAAATAATGCACAGAGTCATTAAATAATGCAACAAAGTCCTTAAATAATGCAGCAGAGTGCTTAAATAATGCAACAAAGTCCTTAAATAATGCAGCAGAATCCTTAAATAATGCAACAAACTCATTAAATAATGCAGCAAAGTACTTAAATAATGCAGCAAATTCCTTAAATAATTCAGCAGAATCCTTAAATAATGCAATAAAGTCCTTAAATAATGCAGCAGAGTCCTTAAATAATGCAAAAAATTCCTTAAATAATGCAGCAGAATCCTTAAATAATGCAACAAAGTCCTTAAATAATGCAGCAACGTCCTTAATAATGCAGCAGAGTCCTTAAATAATGCAGCAAATTCCTTAAATAATGCAGCAGAGGCCTTAAATACCAAAGCAGCGTCCTTAAATAATGCAGCAAAGTCCTTAAATAATGCAGAAGAGTCCTTAAATAATGCAACAAAGTCCTTAAATAATGCAGCAGAGTCCTTAAATAAAGCAGCAGAGTGCTTAAATAATGCAGCAGAGTCCTTAAATACCTCAGCAGAGTCATTAAATAATACAGCAGATTCCTTAAATAAAGCAGCAGAGTGCTTAAATAATGCAGCAGAGTCCTTAAATACCGCAGCAGAGTCATTAAATAATACAGCAGAGTCCTTAAATAATGCAGCAAATTCCTTAAATAATGCAGAGTCCTTAAATAATGCACTAAATTCCTTAAATAAAATGCAGCAACGCCCTTAATAATGCAGCTGAGTCCTTAAATAATTCAGCAAAGTCCTTAAATAATGCAGCAGAGTCGTTAAATACCGCAGCAGCGTCCTTAAATAATGCAACAAAGTCCTTAAATAATGCAGCAGAACCCTTAAATAATGCAACAAAGTCCTTAAATAATGCAGCAGACTCCTTAAATAATGCAACAAACTCCTTAAATAATGCAGCAGAGTACTTAAATAATGCAGCAGAGTACTTAAATAATGCAGCAAATTCCTTAAATAATGCAGCAGAATCCTTAAATAATGCAATAAAATCCTTAAATAATGCAGCAACGTCCTTAATAATGCAGCAGAGTCCTTAAATAATACAGCAAAGTCCTTAAATAATGCAGCAGAGGACTTAAATACTGCAGCAGCGTCCTTAAATAATGCAGCAGAGTCCTTAAATAATGCAACAAAGTCCTTAAATAATGCAGCAGAATCCTTAAATAATGCAAAAAATTCCTTAAATAATGCAGAAGAGTACTTAAATAATGCAGAAAAGTTGTTAAATAATGCAGCAAAGTCCTTAAATAATGCAGCAGAGTCCTTAAACATTGCAGCACAGTCCTTAAATAATGCAACAAAGTCCTTAAATAATGCAGCAGAGTCCTTAAATAATGCAGCAAAGTCCTTAAATAATGCAGCAGAGTCCTTAAATAATGCAGCAGAGTCCTTAAATACCACAGCAGAGTCATTAAATAATGCAGCAGAGTCCTGAAATAATGCAGCATATTCCTTAAATAATGCAGCAGAGTCCTTAAATAATGCAATAAAGTCCTTAAATAATGCAGCAGAGTCCTTAAATAATGCAGCAACGTCCTTAATAATGCAGCTGAGTCCTTAAATAATGCAGCAACATCCTTAAATAATGCAGCAGAGTCCTTAAATACTGCATCAGCATCCTTAAATAATGCAACAAAGTCCTTAAATAATGCAGCAAAGTCCTTAAATAATGCAGCAGAGCCCTTAAATACAGCAGCAGAGTCCTTAAATAATTCAGCAAAGTCCTTAAATAATGCAGCAGAGTCCTTAAATAATGCAGCAAAGTCCTTAAATAATGCAGCAGAGTCCTTAAATAATGCAACAAAGTCCTTAAATAATGCAGCAGAGTCCTTAAATACTGCAGCAGAGACCTTAAATAATGCAGCAAAATCCTTAAATAATGCAGCAGAGTCCTTATATAATGCAGCAGAGTCCTAAAATACCGCAGCAGAGTCCTTAAATAATGCAGCAGAGTCCTTAAATAATGCAGCAAATTCATTAAATAATGCAGCAGAGTCCTTAAATAATGCAACAAAGTCCTTAAATAATGCAGCAGATTCCTTAAATTTCGCAGCAGCGTCCTTAAATAATGCATCAAAGTCCTTAAATAATGCAGCAGAGTCCTAAAATACCGCAGCAGAGTCCTTAAATAATGCAGCAAAGTCCTTAAATAATGCAGCAGAGTGCTTAAATAATGCAGCAGAGTCCTTAAATTCTGCAGCAGAGTCCTTAAATAATGCAGCAGAGTCCTTAAATAATGCAGCAAATTCATTAAATAATGCACAGAGTCATTAAATAATGCAACAAAGTCCTTAAATAATGCAGCAGAGTGCTTAAATAATGCAACAAAGTCCTTAAATAATGCAGCAGAGTCCTTAAATAATGCAACAAACTCATTAAATAATGCAGCAAAGTACTTAAATAATGCAGCAAATTCCTTAAATAATGCAGCAGAATCCTTAAATAATGCAATAAAGTCCTTAAATAATGCAGCAGAGTCCTTAAATAATGCAAAAAATTCCTTAAATAATGCATCAAAGTCCTTAAATAATGCAGCAGAGTCCTAAAATACCGCAGCAGAGTCCTTAAATAATGCAGCAAAGTCCTTAAATAATGCAGCAGAGTGCTTAAATAATGCAGCAGAGTCCTTAAATTCCGCAGCAGAGTCCTTAAATAATGCAGCAGAGTCCTTAAATAATGCAGCAAATTCATTAAATAATGCACAGAGTCATTAAATAATGCAACAAAGTCCTTAAATAATGCAGCAGAGTGCTTAAATAATGCAACAAAGTCCTTAAATAATGCAGCAGAGTCCTTAAATAATGCAACAAACTCATTAAATAATGCAGCAAAGTACTTAAATAATGCAGCAAATTCCTTAAATAATGCAGCAGAATCCTTAAATAATGCAATAAAGTCCTTAAATAATGCAGCAGAGTCCTTAAATAATGCTAAAAATTCTTTAAATAATGCAGCAGAATCCTTAAATAATGCAACAAAGTCCTTAAATAATGCAGCAACGTCCTTAATAATGCAGCAGAGTCCTTAAATAATGCAGCAAATTCCTTAAATAATGCAGCAGAGGCCTTAAATACCAAAGCAGCGTCCTTAAATAATGCAGCAAAGTCCTTAAATAATGCAGAAGAGTCCTTAAATAATGCAACAAAGTCCTTAAATAATGCAGCAGAGTCCTTAAATAATGCAGCAAAGTCCTTAAATAATGCAGCAGAGTCCTTAAATAATGCAGCAGAGTCCTTAAATACCACAGCAGAGTCATTAAATAATGCAGCAGAGTCCTGAAATAATGCAGCATATTCCTTAAATAATGCAGCAGAGTCCTTAAATAATGCAATAAAGTCCTTAAATAATGCAGCAGAGTCCTTAAATAATGCAGCAACGTCCTTAATAATGCAGCTGAGTCCTTAAATAATGCAGCAACATCCTTAAATAATGCAGCAGAGTCCTTAAATACTGCATCAGCATCCTTAAATAATGCAACAAAGTCCTTAAATAATGCAGCAAAGTCCTTAAATAATGCAGCAGAGCCCTTAAATACAGCAGCAGAGTCCTTAAATAATTCAGCAAAGTCCTTAAATAATGCAGCAGAGTCCTTAAATAATGCAGCAAAGTCCTTAAATAATGCAACAAAGTCCTTAAATAATGCAGCAGAGTCCTTAAATACTGCAGCAGAGACCTTAAATAATGCAGCAAAATCCTTAAATAATGCAGCAGAGTCCTTATATAATGCAGCAGAGTCCTAAAATACCGCAGCAGAGTCCTTAAATAATGCAGCAGAGTCCTTAAATAATGCAGCAAATTCATTAAATAATGCAGCAGAGTCCTTAAATAATGCAACAAAGTCCTTAAATAATGCAGCAGATTCCTTAAATTTCGCAGCAGCGTCCTTAAATAATGCATCAAAAGCCTTAAATAATGCAGCAGAGTCCTAAAATACCGCAGCAGAGTCCTTAAATAATGCAGCAAAGTCCTTAAATAATGCAGCAGAGTGCTTAAATAATGCAGCAGAGTCCTTAAATTCCGCAGCAGAGTCCTTAAATAATGCAGCAGAGTCCTTAAATAATGTAGCAAATTCATTAAATAATGCACAGAGTCATTAAATAATGCAACAAAGTCCTTAAATAATGCAGCAGAGTGCTTAAATAATGCAACAAAGTCCTTAAATAATGCAGCAGAGTCCTTAAATAATGCAACAAACTCATTAAATAATGCAGCAAAGTACTTAAATAATGCAGCAAATTCCTTAAATAATGCAGCAGAATCCTTAAATAATGCAATAAAGTCCTTAAATAATGCAGCAGAGTCCTTAAATAATGCAAAAATTTCCTTAAATAATGCAGCAGAATCCTTAAATAATGCAACAAAGTCCTTAAATAATGCAGCAACGTCCTTAATAATGCAGCAGAGTCCTTAAATAATGCAGCAAATTCCTTAAATAATGCAGCAGAGGCCTTAAATACCAAAGCAGCGTCCTTAAATAATGCAGCAAAGTCCTTAAATAATGCAGAAGAGTCCTTAAATAATGCAACAAAGTCCTTAAATAATGCAGCAGAGTCCTTAAATAAAGCAGCAGAGTGCTTAAATAATGCAGCAGAGTCCTTAAATACCGCAGCAGAGTCATTAAATAATACAGCAGATTCCTTAAATAAAGCAGCAGAGTGCTTAAATAATGCAGCAGAGTCCTTAAATACCGCAGCAGAGTCATTAAATAATACAGCAGAGTCCTTAAATAATGCAGCAAATTCCTTAAATAATGCAGAGTCCTTAAATAATGCACTAAATTCCTTAAATAAAATGCAGCAACGCCCTTAATAATGCAGCTGAGTCCTTAAATAATTCAGCAAAGTCCTTAAATAATGCAGCAGAGTCGTTAAATACCGCAGCAGCGTCCTTAAATAATGCAACAAAGTCCTTAAATAATGCAGCAGAACCCTTAAATAATGCAACAAAGTCCTAAATAATGCAGCAGACTCCTTAAATAATGCAACAAACTCCTTAAATAATGCAGCAGAGTACTTAAATAATGCAGCAGAGTACTTAAATAATGCAGCAAATTCCTTAAATAATGCAGCAGAATCCTTAAATAATGCAATAAAATCCTTAAATAATGCAGCAACGTCCTTAATAATGCAGCAGAGTCCTTAAATAATACAGCAAAGTCCTTAAATAATGCAGCAGAGGACTTAAATACTGCAGCAGCGTCCTTAAATAATGCAGCAGAGTCCTTAAATAATGCAACAAAGTCCTTAAATAATGCAGCAGAATCCTTAAATAATGCAAAAAATTCCTTAAATAATGCAGAAGAGTACTTAAATAATGCAGAAAAGTTGTTAAATAATGCAGCAGAGTCCTTAAATAATGCAGCAGAGTCCTTAAACATTGCAGCACAGTCCTTAAATAATGCAACAAAGTCCTTAAATAATGCAGCAGAGTCCTTAAATAATGCAGCAAAGTCCTTAAATAATGCAGTAGAGTCCTTAAACAATGCAACACAGTCCTTAAATAATGCAGCAAAGTCCTTAAATAATGCAGCAGAGTCCTTAAATACAGCAGCAGCGTCCTTAAATAATTCAGCAAAGTCCTTAAATAATGCAGCAGAGTCCTTAAATAATGCAGCAAAGTCCTTAAATAATGCAGCAGAGTCCTTAAATAATGCAACAAAGTCCTTAAATAATGCAGCAGAGTCCTTAAATACTGCAGCAGAGACCTTAAATAATGCAGCAAAATCCTTAAATAATGCAGCAGAGTCCTTATATAATGCAGCAGAGTCCTAAAATACCGCAGCAGAGTCCTTAAATAATGCAGCAGAGTCCTTAAATAATGCAGCAAATTCATTAAATAATGCAGCAGAGTCCTTAAATAATGCAACAAAGTCCTTAAATAATGCAGCAGATTCCTTAAATTTCGCAGCAGCGTCCTTAAATAATGCATCAAAGTCCTTAAATAATGCAGCAGAGTCCTAAAATACTGCAGCAGTCCTTAAATAATGCAGCAAAGTCCTTAAATAATGCAGCAGAGTGCTTACATAATGCAGCAGAGTCCTTAAATTCCGCAGCAGAGTCCTTAAATAATGCAGCAGAGTCCTTAAATAATGCAGCAAATTCATTAAGTAATGCACAGAGTCATTAAATAATGCAACAAAGTCCTTAAATAATGCAGCAGAATGCTTAAATAATGCAACAAAGTCCTTAAATAATGCAGCAGAGTCCTTAAATAATGCAACAAACTCATTAAATAATGCAGCAAAGTACTTAAATAATGCAGCAAATTCCTTAAATAATGCAGCAGAATCCTTAAATAATGCAATAAAGTCCTTAAATAATGCAGCAGAGTCCTTAAATAATGCAAAAAATTCCTTAAATAATGCAGCAGAATCCTTAAATAATGCAACAAATTCCTTAAATAATGCAGCAGCGTCCTTAAATAATGCAGCAGAGTCCTTAAATAATGCAACAAAGTCCTTAAATAATGCAGCAGAATCCTTAAATAATGCAAAAAATTCCTTAAATAATGCAGAAGAGTACTTAAATAATGCAGAAAAGTCGTTAAATAATGCAGCAGAGTCCTTAAATATTGCAGCATAGTCCTTAAATAATGCAACAAAGTCCTTAAATAATGCAGCAGAGTCCTTAAATACTGCATCAGCATCCTTAAATAATGCAACAAAGTCCTTAAATAATGCAGCAAAGTCCTTAAATAATGCAGCAGAGCCCTTAAATACAGCAGCAGAGTCCTTAAATAATTCAGCAAAGTCCTTAAATAATGCAGCAGAGTCCTTAAATAATGCAGCAAAGTCCTTAAATAATGCAGCAGAGTCCTTAAATAATGCAACAAAGTCCTTAAATAATGCAGCAGAGTCCTTAAATACTGCAGCAGAGACCTTAAATAATGCAGCAAAATCCTTAAATAATGCAGCAGAGTCCTTATATAATGCAGCAGAGTCCTAAAATACCGCAGCAGAGTCCTTAAATAATGCAGCAGAGTCCTTAAATAATGCAGCAAATTCATTAAATAATGCAGCAGAGTCCTTAAATAATGCAACAAAGTCCCTAAATAATGCAGCAGATTCCTTAAATTTCGCAGCAGCGTCCTTAAATAATGCATCAAAGTCCTTAAATAATGCAGCAGAGTCCTAAAATACCGCAGCAGAGTCCTTAAATAATGCAGCAAAGTCCTTAAATAATGCAGCAGAGTGCTTAAATAATGCAGCAGAGTCCTTAAATTCTGCAGCAGAGTCCTTAAATAATGCAGCAGAGTCCTTAAATAATGCAGCAAATTCATTAAATAATGCACAGAGTCATTAAATAATGCAACAAAGTCCTTAAATAATGCAGCAGAGTGCTTAAATAATGCAACAAAGTCCTTAAATAATGCAGCAGAGTCCTTAAATAATGCAACAAACTCATTAAATAATGCAGCAAAGTACTTAAATAATGCAGCAAATTCCTTAAATAATGCAGCAGAATCCTTAAATAATGCAATAAAGTCCTTAAATAATGCAGCAGAGTCCTTAAATAATGCAAAAAATTCCTTAAATAATGCATCAAAGTCCTTAAATAATGCAGCAGAGTCCTAAAATACCGCAGCAGAGTCCTTAAATAATGCAGCAAAGTCCTTAAATAATGCAGCAGAGTGCTTAAATAATGCAGCAGAGTCCTTAAATTCCGCAGCAGAGTCCTTAAATAATGCAGCAGAGTCCTTAAATAATGCAGCAAATTCATTAAATAATGCACAGAGTCATTAAATAATGCAACAAAGTCCTTAAATAATGCAGCAGAGTGCTTAAATAATGCAACAAAGTCCTTAAATAATGCAGCAGAGTCCTTAAATAATGCAACAAACTCATTAAATAATGCAGCAAAGTACTTAAATAATGCAGCAAATTCCTTAAATAATGCAGCAGAATCCTTAAATAATGCAATAAAGTCCTTAAATAATGCAGCAGAGTCCTTAAATAATGCTAAAAATTCTTTAAATAATGCAGCAGAATCCTTAAATAATGCAACAAAGTCCTTAAATAATGCAGCAACGTCCTTAATAATGCAGCAGAGTCCTTAAATAATGCAGCAAATTCCTTAAATAATGCAGCAGAGGCCTTAAATACCAAAGCAGCGTCCTTAAATAATGCAGCAAAGTCCTTAAATAATGCAGAAGAGTCCTTAAATAATGCAACAAAGTCCTTAAATAATGCAGCAGAGTCCTTAAATAATGCAGCAAAGTCCTTAAATAATGCAGCAGAGTCCTTAAATAATGCAGCAGAGTCCTTAAATACCACAGCAGAGTCATTAAATAATGCAGCAGAGTCCTGAAATAATGCAGCATATTCCTTAAATAATGCAGCAGAGTCCTTAAATAATGCAATAAAGTCCTTAAATAATGCAGCAGAGTCCTTAAATAATGCAGCAACGTCCTTAATAATGCAGCTGAGTCCTTAAATAATGCAGCAACATCCTTAAATAATGCAGCAGAGTCCTTAAATACTGCATCAGCATCCTTAAATAATGCAACAAAGTCCTTAAATAATGCAGCAAAGTCCTTAAATAATGCAGCAGAGCCCTTAAATACAGCAGCAGAGTCCTTAAATAATTCAGCAAAGTCCTTAAATAATGCAGCAGAGTCCTTAAATAATGCAGCAAAGTCCTTAAATAATGCAACAAAGTCCTTAAATAATGCAGCAGAGTCCTTAAATACTGCAGCAGAGACCTTAAATAATGCAGCAAAATCCTTAAATAATGCAGCAGAGTCCTTATATAATGCAGCAGAGTCCTAAAATACCGCAGCAGAGTCCTTAAATAATGCAGCAGAGTCCTTAAATAATGCAGCAAATTCATTAAATAATGCAGCAGAGTCCTTAAATAATGCAACAAAGTCCTTAAATAATGCAGCAGATTCCTTAAATTTCGCAGCAGCGTCCTTAAATAATGCATCAAAAGCCTTAAATAATGCAGCAGAGTCCTAAAATACCGCAGCAGAGTCCTTAAATAATGCAGCAAAGTCCTTAAATAATGCAGCAGAGTGCTTAAATAATGCAGCAGAGTCCTTAAATTCCGCAGCAGAGTCCTTAAATAATGCAGCAGAGTCCTTAAATAATGTAGCAAATTCATTAAATAATGCACAGAGTCATTAAATAATGCAACAAAGTCCTTAAATAATGCAGCAGAGTGCTTAAATAATGCAACAAAGTCCTTAAATAATGCAGCAGAGTCCTTAAATAATGCAACAAACTCATTAAATAATGCAGCAAAGTACTTAAATAATGCAGCAAATTCCTTAAATAATGCAGCAGAATCCTTAAATAATGCAATAAAGTCCTTAAATAATGCAGCAGAGTCCTTAAATAATGCAAAAAATTCCTTAAATAATGCAGCAGAATCCTTAAATAATGCAACAAAGTCCTTAAATAATGCAGCAACGTCCTTAATAATGCAGCAGAGTCCTTATATAATGCAGCAAATTCCTTAAATAATGCAGCAGAGGCCTTAAATACCAAAGCAGCGTCCTTAAATAATGCAGCAAAGTCCTTAAATAATGCAGAAGAGTCCTTAAATAATGCAACAAAGTCCTTAAATAATGCAGCAGAGTCCTTAAATAAAGCAGCAGAGTGCTTAAATAATGCAGCAGAGTCCTTAAATACCGCAGCAGAGTCATTAAATAATACAGCAGATTCCTTAAATAAAGCAGCAGAGTGCTTAAATAATGCAGCAGAGTCCTTAAATACCGCAGCAGAGTCATTAAATAATACAGCAGAGTCCTTAAATAATGCAGCAAATTCCTTAAATAATGCAGAGTCCTTAAATAATGCACTAAATTCCTTAAATAAAATGCAGCAACGCCCTTAATAATGCAGCTGAGTCCTTAAATAATTCAGCAAAGTCCTTAAATAATGCAGCAGAGTCGTTAAATACCGCAGCAGCGTCCTTAAATAATGCAACAAAGTCCTTAAATAATGCAGCAGAACCCTTAAATAATGCAACAAAGTCCTAAATAATGCAGCAGACTCCTTAAATAATGCAACAAACTCCTTAAATAATGCAGCAGAGTACTTAAATAATGCAGCAGAGTACTTAAATAATGCAGCAAATTCCTTAAATAATGCAGCAGAATCCTTAAATAATGCAATAAAATCCTTAAATAATGCAGCAACGTCCTTAATAATGCAGCAGAGTCCTTAAATAATACAGCAAAGTCCTTAAATAATGCAGCAGAGGACTTAAATACTGCAGCAGCGTCCTTAAATAATGCAGCAGAGTCCTTAAATAATGCAACAAAGTCCTTAAATAATGCAGCAGAATCCTTAAATAATGCAAAAAATTCCTTAAATAATGCAGAAGAGTACTTAAATAATGCAGAAAAGTTGTTAAATAATGCAGCAGAGTCCTTAAATAATGCAGCAGAGTCCTTAAACATTGCAGCACAGTCCTTAAATAATGCAACAAAGTCCTTAAATAATGCAGCAGAGTCCTTAAATAATGCAGCAAAGTCCTTAAATAATGCAGCAGAGTCCTTAAACAATGCAACACAGTCCTTAAATAATGCAGCAAAGTCCTTAAATAATGCAGCAGAGTCCTTAAATACAGCAGCAGCGTCCTTAAATAATTCAGCAAAGTCCTTAAATAATGCAGCAGAGTCCTTAAATAATGCAGCAAAGTCCTTAAATAATGCAGCAGAGTCCTTAAATAATGCAACAAAGTCCTTAAATAATGCAGCAGAGTCCTTAAATACTGCAGCAGAGACCTTAAATAATGCAGCAAAATCCTTAAATAATGCAGCAGAGTCCTTATATAATGCAGCAGAGTCCTAAAATACCGCAGCAGAGTCCTTAAATAATGCAGCAGAGTCCTTAAATAATGCAGCAAATTCATTAAATAATGCAGCAGAGTCCTTAAATAATGCAACAAAGTCCTTAAATAATGCAGCAGATTCCTTAAATTTCGCAGCAGCGTCCTTAAATAATGCATCAAAGTCCTTAAATAATGCAGCAGAGTCCTAAAATACTGCAGCAGTCCTTAAATAATGCAGCAAAGTCCTTAAATAATGCAGCAGAGTGCTTACATAATGCAGCAGAGTCCTTAAATTCCGCAGCAGAGTCCTTAAATAATGCAGCAGAGTCCTTAAATAATGCAGCAAATTCATTAAATAATGCACAGAGTCATTAAATAATGCAACAAAGTCCTTAAATAATGCAGCAGAATGCTTAAATAATGCAACAAAGTCCTTAAATAATGCAGCAGAGTCCTTAAATAATGCAACAAACTCATTAAATAATGCAGCAAAGTACTTAAATAATGCAGCAAATTCCTTAAATAATGCAGCAGAATCCTTAAATAATGCAATAAAGTCCTTAAATAATGCAGCAGAGTCCTTAAATAATGCAAAAAATTCCTTAAATAATGCAGCAGAATCCTTAAATAATGCAACAAATTCCTTAAATAATGCAGCAGCGTCCTTAAATAATGCAGCAGAGTCCTTAAATAATGCAACAAAGTCCTTAAATAATGCAGCAGAATCCTTAAATAATGCAAAAAATTCCTTAAATAATGCAGAAGAGTACTTAAATAATGCAGAAAAGTCGTTAAATAATGCAGCAGAGTCCTTAAATATTGCAGCATAGTCCTTAAATAATGCAACAAAGTCCTTAAATAATGCAGCAGATTCCTTAAATTCTGCAGCAGCGTCCTTAAATAATGCATCAAAGTCCTTAAATAATGCAGCAGAGTCCTTAAATACTGCAGCAGATTCCTTAAATAATGCAGCAAATTCCTTAAATAATGCAGCAGAGTCCTTAAATTCCGCAGCAGAGTCATTAAATAATGCAACAAAGTCCTTAATAATGCAGCAGAGTCCTTAAATAATGCAGCAAATTCCTTAAATAATGCAGCAGAATCCTTAAATAATGCAATAAAGTCCTTATGTAATGCAGCAACGTCCTTAATAATGCAGCAGAGTCCTTAAATAATGCAGCAAAGTACTTAAATAATGCAGCAGAGGCCTTAAATACCGCAGCAGCATACTTAAATAATGCAGCAAAGTCCTTAAATAATGCAGCAGAGTCCTTAAATAATGCAACAAAGTCCTTAAATAATGCAGCAGAATGCTTAAATAATGCAACAAAGTCCTTAAATAATGCAGCAGAGTCCTTAAATAATGCAACAAACTCATTAAATAATGCAGCAAAGTACTTAAATAATGCAGCAAATTCCTTAAATAATGCAGCAGAATCCTTAAATAATGCAATAAAGTCCTTAAATAATGCAGCAGAGTCCTTAAATAATGCAAAAAATTCCTTAAATAATGCAGCAGAATCCTTAAATAATGCAACAAATTCCTTAAATAATGCAGCAGCGTCCTTAAATAATGCAGCAGAGTCCTTAAATAATGCAACAAAGTCCTTAAATAATGCAGCAGAATCCTTAAATAATGCAAAAAATTCCTTAAATAATGCAGAAGAGTACTTAAATAATGCAGAAAAGTCGTTAAATAATGCAGCAGAGTCCTTAAATATTGCAGCATAGTCCTTAAATAATGCAACAAAGTCCTTAAATAATGCAGCAGAGTCCTTAAATACTGCATCAGCATCCTTAAATAATGCAACAAAGTCCTTAAATAATGCAGCAAAGTCCTTAAATAATGCAGCAGAGCCCTTAAATACAGCAGCAGAGTCCTTAAATAATTCAGCAAAGTCCTTAAATAATGCAGCAGAGTCCTTAAATAATGCAGCAAAGTCCTTAAATAATGCAGCAGAGTCCTTAAATAATGCAACAAAGTCCTTAAATAATGCAGCAGAGTCCTTAAATACTGCAGCAGAGACCTTAAATAATGCAGCAAAATCCTTAAATAATGCAGCAGAGTCCTTATATAATGCAGCAGAGTCCTAAAATACCGCAGCAGAGTCCTTAAATAATGCAGCAGAGTCCTTAAATAATGCAGCAAATTCATTAAATAATGCAGCAGAGTCCTTAAATAATGCAACAAAGTCCCTAAATAATGCAGCAGATTCCTTAAATTTCGCAGCAGCGTCCTTAAATAATGCATCAAAGTCCTTAAATAATGCAGCAGAGTCCTAAAATACCGCAGCAGAGTCCTTAAATAATGCAGCAAAGTCCTTAAATAATGCAGCAGAGTGCTTAAATAATGCAGCAGAGTCCTTAAATTCTGCAGCAGAGTCCTTAAATAATGCAGCAGAGTCCTTAAATAATGCAGCAAATTCATTAAATAATGCACAGAGTCATTAAATAATGCAACAAAGTCCTTAAATAATGCAGCAGAGTGCTTAAATAATGCAACAAAGTCCTTAAATAATGCAGCAGAGTCCTTAAATAATGCAACAAACTCATTAAATAATGCAGCAAAGTACTTAAATAATGCAGCAAATTCCTTAAATAATGCAGCAGAATCCTTAAATAATGCAATAAAGTCCTTAAATAATGCAGCAGAGTCCTTAAATAATGCAAAAAATTCCTTAAATAATGCATCAAAGTCCTTAAATAATGCAGCAGAGTCCTAAAATACCGCAGCAGAGTCCTTAAATAATGCAGCAAAGTCCTTAAATAATGCAGCAGAGTGCTTAAATAATGCAGCAGAGTCCTTAAATTCCGCAGCAGAGTCCTTAAATAATGCAGCAGAGTCCTTAAATAATGCAGCAAATTCATTAAATAATGCACAGAGTCATTAAATAATGCAACAAAGTCCTTAAATAATGCAGCAGAGTGCTTAAATAATGCAACAAAGTCCTTAAATAATGCAGCAGAGTCCTTAAATAATGCAACAAACTCATTAAATAATGCAGCAAAGTACTTAAATAATGCAGCAAATTCCTTAAATAATGCAGCAGAATCCTTAAATAATGCAATAAAGTCCTTAAATAATGCAGCAGAGTCCTTAAATAATGCTAAAAATTCTTTAAATAATGCAGCAGAATCCTTAAATAATGCAACAAAGTCCTTAAATAATGCAGCAACGTCCTTAATAATGCAGCAGAGTCCTTAAATAATGCAGCAAATTCCTTAAATAATGCAGCAGAGGCCTTAAATACCAAAGCAGCGTCCTTAAATAATGCAGCAAAGTCCTTAAATAATGCAGAAGAGTCCTTAAATAATGCAACAAAGTCCTTAAATAATGCAGCAGAGTCCTTAAATAATGCAGCAAAGTCCTTAAATAATGCAGCAGAGTCCTTAAATAATGCAGCAGAGTCCTTAAATACCACAGCAGAGTCATTAAATAATGCAGCAGAGTCCTGAAATAATGCAGCATATTCCTTAAATAATGCAGCAGAGTCCTTAAATAATGCAATAAAGTCCTTAAATAATGCAGCAGAGTCCTTAAATAATGCAGCAACGTCCTTAATAATGCAGCTGAGTCCTTAAATAATGCAGCAACATCCTTAAATAATGCAGCAGAGTCCTTAAATACTGCATCAGCATCCTTAAATAATGCAACAAAGTCCTTAAATAATGCAGCAGAGCCCTTAAATACAGCAGCAGAGTCCTTAAATAATTCAGCAAAGTCCTTAAATAATGCAGCAGAGTCCTTAAATAATGCAGCAAAGTCCTTAAATAATGCAACAAAGTCCTTAAATAATGCAGCAGAGTCCTTAAATACTGCAGCAGAGACCTTAAATAATGCAGCAAAATCCTTAAATAATGCAGCAGAGTCCTTATATAATGCAGCAGAGTCCTAAAATACCGCAGCAGAGTCCTTAAATAATGCAGCAGAGTCCTTAAATAATGCAGCAAATTCATTAAATAATGCAGCAGAGTCCTTAAATAATGCAACAAAGTCCTTAAATAATGCAGCAGATTCCTTAAATTTCGCAGCAGCGTCCTTAAATAATGCATCAAAAGCCTTAAATAATGCAGCAGAGTCCTAAAATACCGCAGCAGAGTCCTTAAATAATGCAGCAAAGTCCTTAAATAATGCAGCAGAGTGCTTAAATAATGCAGCAGAGTCCTTAAATTCCGCAGCAGAGTCCTTAAATAATGCAGCAGAGTCCTTAAATAATGTAGCAAATTCATTAAATAATGCACAGAGTCATTAAATAATGCAACAAAGTCCTTAAATAATGCAGCAGAGTGCTTAAATAATGCAACAAAGTCCTTAAATAATGCAGCAGAGTCCTTAAATAATGCACCAACTCATTAAATAATGCAGCAAAGTACTTAAATAATGCAGCAAATTCCTTAAATAATGCAGCAGAATCCTTAAATAATGCAATAAAGTCCTTAAATAATGCAGCAGAGTCCTTAAATAATGCAAAAAATTCCTTAAATAATGCAGCAGAATCCTTAAATAATGCAACAAAGTCCTTAAATAATGCAGCAACGTCCTTAATAATGCAGCAGAGTCCTTATATAATGCAGCAAATTCCTTAAATAATGCAGCAGAGGCCTTAAATACCAAAGCAGCGTCCTTAAATAATGCAGCAAAGTCCTTAAATAATGCAGAAGAGTCCTTAAATAATGCAACAAAGTCCTTAAATAATGCAGCAGAGTCCTTAAATAAAGCAGCAGAGTGCTTAAATAATGCAGCAGAGTCCTTAAATACCGCAGCAGAGTCATTAAATAATACAGCAGATTCCTTAAATAAAGCAGCAGAGTGCTTAAATAATGCAGCAGAGTCCTTAAATACCGCAGCAGAGTCATTAAATAATACAGCAGAGTCCTTAAATAATGCAGCAAATTCCTTAAATAATGCAGAGTCCTTAAATAATGCACTAAATTCCTTAAATAAAATGCAGCAACGCCCTTAATAATGCAGCTGAGTCCTTAAATAATTCAGCAAAGTCCTTAAATAATGCAGCAGAGTCGTTAAATACCGCAGCAGCGTCCTTAAATAATGCAACAAAGTCCTTAAATAATGCAGCAGAACCCTTAAATAATGCAACAAAGTCCTAAATAATGCAGCAGACTCCTTAAATAATGCAACAAACTCCTTAAATAATGCAGCAGAGTACTTAAATAATGCAGCAGAGTACTTAAATAATGCAGCAAATTCCTTAAATAATGCAGCAGAATCCTTAAATAATGCAATAAAATCCTTAAATAATGCAGCAACGTCCTTAATAATGCAGCAGAGTCCTTAAATAATACAGCAAAGTCCTTAAATAATGCAGCAGAGGACTTAAATACTGCAGCAGCGTCCTTAAATAATGCAGCAGAGTCCTTAAATAATGCAACAAAGTCCTTAAATAATGCAGCAGAATCCTTAAATAATGCAAAAAATTCCTTAAATAATGCAGAAGAGTACTTAAATAATGCAGAAAAGTTGTTAAATAATGCAGCAGAGTCCTTAAATAATGCAGCAGAGTCCTTAAACATTGCAGCACAGTCCTTAAATAATGCAACAAAGTCCTTAAATAATGCAGCAGAGTCCTTAAATAATGCAGCAAAGTCCTTAAATAATGCAGCAGAGTCCTTAAACAATGCAACACAGTCCTTAAATAATGCAGCAAAGTCCTTAAATAATGCAGCAGAGTCCTTAAATACAGCAGCAGCGTCCTTAAATAATTCAGCAAAGTCCTTAAATAATGCAGCAGAGTCCTTAAATAATGCAGCAAAGTCCTTAAATAATGCAGCAGAGTCCTTAAATAATGCAACAAAGTCCTTAAATAATGCAGCAGAGTCCTTAAATACTGCAGCAGAGACCTTAAATAATGCAGCAAAATCCTTAAATAATGCAGCAGAGTCCTTATATAATGCAGCAGAGTCCTAAAATACCGCAGCAGAGTCCTTAAATAATGCAGCAGAGTCCTTAAATAATGCAGCAAATTCATTAAATAATGCAGCAGAGTCCTTAAATAATGCAACAAAGTCCTTAAATAATGCAGCAGATTCCTTAAATTTCGCAGCAGCGTCCTTAAATAATGCATCAAAGTCCTTAAATAATGCAGCAGAGTCCTAAAATACTGCAGCAGTCCTTAAATAATGCAGCAAAGTCCTTAAATAATGCAGCAGAGTGCTTACATAATGCAGCAGAGTCCTTAAATTCCGCAGCAGAGTCCTTAAATAATGCAGCAGAGTCCTTAAATAATGCAGCAAATTCATTAAATAATGCACAGAGTCATTAAATAATGCAACAAAGTCCTTAAATAATGCAGCAGAATGCTTAAATAATGCAACAAAGTCCTTAAATAATGCAGCAGAGTCCTTAAATAATGCAACAAACTCATTAAATAATGCAGCAAAGTACTTAAATAATGCAGCAAATTCCTTAAATAATGCAGCAGAATCCTTAAATAATGCAATAAAGTCCTTAAATAATGCAGCAGAGTCCTTAAATAATGCAAAAAATTCCTTAAATAATGCAGCAGAATCCTTAAATAATGCAACAAATTCCTTAAATAATGCAGCAGCGTCCTTAAATAATGCAGCAGAGTCCTTAAATAATGCAACAAAGTCCTTAAATAATGCAGCAGAATCCTTAAATAATGCAAAAAATTCCTTAAATAATGCAGAAGAGTACTTAAATAATGCAGAAAAGTCGTTAAATAATGCAGCAGAGTCCTTAAATATTGCAGCATAGTCCTTAAATAATGCAACAAAGTCCTTAAATAATGCAGCAGATTCCTTAAATTCTGCAGCAGCGTCCTTAAATAATGCATCAAAGTCCTTAAATAATGCAGCAGAGTCCTTAAATACTGCAGCAGATTCCTTAAATAATGCAGCAAATTCCTTAAATAATGCAGCAGAGTCCTTAAATTCCGCAGCAGAGTCATTAAATAATGCAACAAAGTCCTTAATAATGCAGCAGAGTCCTTAAATAATGCAGCAAATTCCTTAAATAATGCAGCAGAATCCTTAAATAATGCAATAAAGTCCTTATGTAATGCAGCAACGTCCTTAATAATGCAGCAGAGTCCTTAAATAATGCAGCAAAGTACTTAAATAATGCAGCAGAGGCCTTAAATACCGCAGCAGCATACTTAAATAATGCAGCAAAGTCCTTAAATAATGCAGCAGAGTCCTTAAATAATGCAACAAAGTCCTTAAATAATGCAGCAGAATGCTTAAATAATGCAACAAAGTCCTTAAATAATGCAGCAGAGTCCTTAAATAATGCAACAAACTCATTAAATAATGCAGCAAAGTACTTAAATAATGCAGCAAATTCCTTAAATAATGCAGCAGAATCCTTAAATAATGCAATAAAGTCCTTAAATAATGCAGCAGAGTCCTTAAATAATGCAAAAAATTCCTTAAATAATGCAGCAGAATCCTTAAATAATGCAACAAATTCCTTAAATAATGCAGCAGCGTCCTTAAATAATGCAGCAGAGTCCTTAAATAATGCAACAAAGTCCTTAAATAATGCAGCAGAATCCTTAAATAATGCAAAAAATTCCTTAAATAATGCAGAAGAGTACTTAAATAATGCAGAAAAGTCGTTAAATAATGCAGCAGAGTCCTTAAATATTGCAGCATAGTCCTTAAATAATGCAACAAAGTCCTTAAATAATGCAGCAGAGTCCTTAAATACTGCATCAGCATCCTTAAATAATGCAACAAAGTCCTTAAATAATGCAGCAAAGTCCTTAAATAATGCAGCAGAGCCCTTAAATACAGCAGCAGAGTCCTTAAATAATTCAGCAAAGTCCTTAAATAATGCAGCAGAGTCCTTAAATAATGCAGCAAAGTCCTTAAATAATGCAGCAGAGTCCTTAAATAATGCAACAAAGTCCTTAAATAATGCAGCAGAGTCCTTAAATACTGCAGCAGAGACCTTAAATAATGCAGCAAAATCCTTAAATAATGCAGCAGAGTCCTTATATAATGCAGCAGAGTCCTAAAATACCGCAGCAGAGTCCTTAAATAATGCAGCAGAGTCCTTAAATAATGCAGCAAATTCATTAAATAATGCAGCAGAGTCCTTAAATAATGCAACAAAGTCCTTAAATAATGCAGCAGATTCCTTAAATTTCGCAGCAGCGTCCTTAAATAATGCATCAAAGTCCTTAAATAATGCAGCAGAGTCCTAAAATACCGCAGCAGAGTCCTTAAATAATGCAGCAAAGTCCTTAAATAATGCAGCAGAGTGCTTAAATAATGCAGCAGAGTCCTTAAATTCTGCAGCAGAGTCCTTAAATAATGCAGCAGAGTCCTTAAATAATGCAGCAAATTCATTAAATAATGCACAGAGTCATTAAATAATGCAACAAAGTCCTTAAATAATGCAGCAGAGTGCTTAAATAATGCAACAAAGTCCTTAAATAATGCAGCAGAGTCCTTAAATAATGCAACAAACTCATTAAATAATGCAGCAAAGTACTTAAATAATGCAGCAAATTCCTTAAATAATGCAGCAGAATCCTTAAATAATGCAATAAAGTCCTTAAATAATGCAGCAGAGTCCTTAAATAATGCAAAAAATTCCTTAAATAATGCATCAAAGTCCTTAAATAATGCAGCAGAGTCCTAAAATACCGCAGCAGAGTCCTTAAATAATGCAGCAAAGTCCTTAAATAATGCAGCAGAGTGCTTAAATAATGCAGCAGAGTCCTTAAATTCCGCAGCAGAGTCCTTAAATAATGCAGCAGAGTCCTTAAATAATGCAGCAAATTCATTAAATAATGCACAGAGTCATTAAATAATGCAACAAAGTCCTTAAATAATGCAGCAGAGTGCTTAAATAATGCAACAAAGTCCTTAAATAATGCAGCAGAGTCCTTAAATAATGCAACAAACTCATTAAATAATGCAGCAAAGTACTTAAATAATGCAGCAAATTCCTTAAATAATGCAGCAGAATCCTTAAATAATGCAATAAAGTCCTTAAATAATGCAGCAGAGTCCTTAAATAATGCTAAAAATTCTTTAAATAATGCAGCAGAATCCTTAAATAATGCAACAAAGTCCTTAAATAATGCAGCAACGTCCTTAATAATGCAGCAGAGTCCTTAAATAATGCAGCAAATTCCTTAAATAATGCAGCAGAGGCCTTAAATACCAAAGCAGCGTCCTTAAATAATGCAGCAAAGTCCTTAAATAATGCAGAAGAGTCCTTAAATAATGCAACAAAGTCCTTAAATAATGCAGCAGAGTCCTTAAATAATGCAGCAAAGTCCTTAAATAATGCAGCAGAGTCCTTAAATAATGCAGCAGAGTCCTTAAATACCACAGCAGAGTCATTAAATAATGCAGCAGAGTCCTGAAATAATGCAGCATATTCCTTAAATAATGCAGCAGAGTCCTTAAATAATGCAATAAAGTCCTTAAATAATGCAGCAGAGTCCTTAAATAATGCAGCAACGTCCTTAATAATGCAGCTGAGTCCTTAAATAATGCAGCAACATCCTTAAATAATGCAGCAGAGTCCTTAAATACTGCATCAGCATCCTTAAATAATGCAACAAAGTCCTTAAATAATGCAGCAAAGTCCTTAAATAATGCAGCAGAGCCCTTAAATACAGCAGCAGAGTCCTTAAATAATTCAGCAAAGTCCTTAAATAATGCAGCAGAGTCCTTAAATAATGCAGCAAAGTCCTTAAATAATGCAACAAAGTCCTTAAATAATGCAGCAGAGTCCTTAAATACTGCAGCAGAGACCTTAAATAATGCAGCAAAATCCTTAAATAATGCAGCAGAGTCCTTATATAATGCAGCAGAGTCCTAAAATACCGCAGCAGAGTCCTTAAATAATGCAGCAGAGTCCTTAAATAATGCAGCAAATTCATTAAATAATGCAGCAGAGTCCTTAAATAATGCAACAAAGTCCTTAAATAATGCAGCAGATTCCTTAAATTTCGCAGCAGCGTCCTTAAATAATGCATCAAAAGCCTTAAATAATGCAGCAGAGTCCTAAAATACCGCAGCAGAGTCCTTAAATAATGCAGCAAAGTCCTTAAATAATGCAGCAGAGTGCTTAAATAATGCAGCAGAGTCCTTAAATTCCGCAGCAGAGTCCTTAAATAATGCAGCAGAGTCCTTAAATAATGTAGCAAATTCATTAAATAATGCACAGAGTCATTAAATAATGCAACAAAGTCCTTAAATAATGCAGCAGAGTGCTTAAATAATGCAACAAAGTCCTTAAATAATGCAGCAGAGTCCTTAAATAATGCACCAACTCATTAAATAATGCAGCAAAGTACTTAAATAATGCAGCAAATTCCTTAAATAATGCAGCAGAATCCTTAAATAATGCAATAAAGTCCTTAAATAATGCAGCAGAGTCCTTAAATAATGCAAAAAATTCCTTAAATAATGCAGCAGAATCCTTAAATAATGCAACAAAGTCCTTAAATAATGCAGCAACGTCCTTAATAATGCAGCAGAGTCCTTATATAATGCAGCAAATTCCTTAAATAATGCAGCAGAGGCCTTAAATACCAAAGCAGCGTCCTTAAATAATGCAGCAAAGTCCTTAAATAATGCAGAAGAGTCCTTAAATAATGCAACAAAGTCCTTAAATAATGCAGCAGAGTCCTTAAATAAAGCAGCAGAGTGCTTAAATAATGCAGCAGAGTCCTTAAATACCGCAGCAGAGTCATTAAATAATACAGCAGATTCCTTAAATAAAGCAGCAGAGTGCTTAAATAATGCAGCAGAGTCCTTAAATACCGCAGCAGAGTCATTAAATAATACAGCAGAGTCCTTAAATAATGCAGCAAATTCCTTAAATAATGCAGAGTCCTTAAATAATGCACTAAATTCCTTAAATAAAATGCAGCAACGCCCTTAATAATGCAGCTGAGTCCTTAAATAATTCAGCAAAGTCCTTAAATAATGCAGCAGAGTCGTTAAATACCGCAGCAGCGTCCTTAAATAATGCAACAAAGTCCTTAAATAATGCAGCAGAACCCTTAAATAATGCAACAAAGTCCTAAATAATGCAGCAGACTCCTTAAATAATGCAACAAAC
This sequence comes from Phyllobates terribilis, assembly GCF_046119375.1. Lineage (NCBI taxonomy): Eukaryota > Metazoa > Chordata > Amphibia > Anura > Dendrobatidae > Phyllobates > Phyllobates terribilis. The sequence continues at coordinate 1,014,793 of NW_027363029.1, read as the reverse complement.
TCCTTAAATAATGCAGCAGAGTACTTAAATAATGCAGCAGAGTACTTAAATAATGCAGCAAATTCCTTAAATAATGCAGCAGAATCCTTAAATAATGCAATAAAATCCTTAAATAATGCAGCAACGTCCTTAATAATGCAGCAGAGTCCTTAAATAATACAGCAAAGTCCTTAAATAATGCAGCAGAGGACTTAAATACTGCAGCAGCGTCCTTAAATAATGCAGCAGAGTCCTTAAATAATGCAACAAAGTCCTTAAATAATGCAGCAGAATCCTTAAATAATGCAAAAAATTCCTTAAATAATGCAGAAGAGTACTTAAATAATGCAGAAAAGTTGTTAAATAATGCAGCAGAGTCCTTAAATAATGCAGCAGAGTCCTTAAACATTGCAGCACAGTCCTTAAATAATGCAACAAAGTCCTTAAATAATGCAGCAGAGTCCTTAAATAATGCAGCAAAGTCCTTAAATAATGCAGCAGAGTCCTTAAACAATGCAACACAGTCCTTAAATAATGCAGCAAAGTCCTTAAATAATGCAGCAGAGTCCTTAAATACAGCAGCAGCGTCCTTAAATAATTCAGCAAAGTCCTTAAATAATGCAGCAGAGTCCTTAAATAATGCAGCAAAGTCCTTAAATAATGCAGCAGAGTCCTTAAATAATGCAACAAAGTCCTTAAATAATGCAGCAGAGTCCTTAAATACTGCAGCAGAGACCTTAAATAATGCAGCAAAATCCTTAAATAATGCAGCAGAGTCCTTATATAATGCAGCAGAGTCCTAAAATACCGCAGCAGAGTCCTTAAATAATGCAGCAGAGTCCTTAAATAATGCAGCAAATTCATTAAATAATGCAGCAGAGTCCTTAAATAATGCAACAAAGTCCTTAAATAATGCAGCAGATTCCTTAAATTTCGCAGCAGCGTCCTTAAATAATGCATCAAAGTCCTTAAATAATGCAGCAGAGTCCTAAAATACTGCAGCAGTCCTTAAATAATGCAGCAAAGTCCTTAAATAATGCAGCAGAGTGCTTACATAATGCAGCAGAGTCCTTAAATTCCGCAGCAGAGTCCTTAAATAATGCAGCAGAGTCCTTAAATAATGCAGCAAATTCATTAAATAATGCACAGAGTCATTAAATAATGCAACAAAGTCCTTAAATAATGCAGCAGAATGCTTAAATAATGCAACAAAGTCCTTAAATAATGCAGCAGAGTCCTTAAATAATGCAACAAACTCATTAAATAATGCAGCAAAGTACTTAAATAATGCAGCAAATTCCTTAAATAATGCAGCAGAATCCTTAAATAATGCAATAAAGTCCTTAAATAATGCAGCAGAGTCCTTAAATAATGCAAAAAATTCCTTAAATAATGCAGCAGAATCCTTAAATAATGCAACAAATTCCTTAAATAATGCAGCAGCGTCCTTAAATAATGCAGCAGAGTCCTTAAATAATGCAACAAAGTCCTTAAATAATGCAGCAGAATCCTTAAATAATGCAAAAAATTCCTTAAATAATGCAGAAGAGTACTTAAATAATGCAGAAAAGTCGTTAAATAATGCAGCAGAGTCCTTAAATATTGCAGCATAGTCCTTAAATAATGCAACAAAGTCCTTAAATAATGCAGCAGATTCCTTAAATTCTGCAGCAGCGTCCTTAAATAATGCATCAAAGTCCTTAAATAATGCAGCAGAGTCCTTAAATACTGCAGCAGAGTCCTTAAATAATGCAGCAAATTCCTTAAATAATGCAGCAGAGTCCTTAAATTCCGCAGCAGAGTCATTAAATAATGCAACAAAGTCCTTAATAATGCAGCAGAGTCCTTAAATAATGCAGCAAATTCCTTAAATAATGCAGCAGAATCCTTAAATAATGCAATAAAGTCCTTATGTAATGCAGCAACGTCCTTAATAATGCAGCAGAGTCCTTAAATAATGCAGCAAAGTACTTAAATAATGCAGCAGAGGCCTTAAATACCGCAGCAGCATACTTAAATAATGCAGCAAAGTCCTTAAATAATGCAGCAGAGTCCTTAAATAATGCAACAAAGTCCTTAAATAATGCAGCAGAGTCCTTAAATAATGCAAAAAAGTCCTTAAATAATGCACCAGAGTACTTAAATAATGCAGCAAAGTCCTTAAATAATGCAGCAGAGTCCTTAAATAATGCAACAAAGTCCTTAAATAATGCAGCAGAGTCCTTAAATAATGCAACAAAGTCCTTAAATAATGCAGCAGAGTCCTTAAATAATGCAACAAAGTCCTTATATAATGCAGCAGAGTCCTTAAATAATGCAGCAAAGTCCTTAAATAATGCAGCAGAGTCCTTAAACAATGCAGGACAGTCCTTAAATAATGCAACAAAGTCCTTAAATAATGCAGCAGAGTCCTTAAATAGTGCAGCAAAGTCCTTAAATAATGCAGCAGAGTCCTTAAACAATGCAGCACAGTCCTTAAATAATGCAGCAAAGTCCTTAAATAATGCAGCAGAGTCCTTAAATACAGCAGCAGCGTCCTTAAATAATTCAGCAAAGTCCTTAAATAATGCAGCAGAGTCCTTAAATAATGCAACAAAGTCCTTAAATAATGCAGCAGAGTCCTTAAATAATGCAACAAAGTCCTTAAATAATGCAGCAGAGTCCTTAAATACTGCAGCAGAGTCCTTAAATAATGCAGCAAAGTCCTTAAATAATGCAGCAGAGTCCTTAAATTCAGCAGCAGAGTCATTAAATAATGCAACAAAGTCCTTAATAATGCAGCAGATTCCTTAAATAATGCAGCAAATTCCTTAAATAATGCAGCAGAATCCTTAAATAATGCAATAAAGTCCTTATCTAATGCAGCAACGTCCTTAATAATGCAGCAGAGTCCTTAAATAATGCAGCAGAATCCTTAAATACTGCATCAGCGTCCTTAAATAATGCAACAAAGTCCTTAAATAATGCAGCAAAGTCCTTAAATAATGCAGCAGAGTCCTTAAATACAGCAGAAGAGTCCTTAAATAATTCAGCAAAGTCCTTAAATAATGCAGCAGAGTCCTTAAATAATGCAATAAAGTCCTTATCTAATGCAGCAACGTCCTTAATAATGCAGCAGAGTCCTTAAATAATGCAGCAAAGTATTAAATAATGCAGTAGAGGCCTTAAATACCGCAGCAGCATACTTAAATAATGCAGCAAAGTCCTTAAATAATGCAGCAGAGTCCTTAAATAATGCAACAAAGTCCTTAAATAATGCAGCAGAGTCCTTAAATAATGCAACAAAGTCCTTAAATAATGCACCAGAGTACTTAAATAATGCAGCAAAGTCCTTAAATAATGCAGCAGAGTCCTTAAATAATGCAACAAAGTCCTTAAATAATGCAGCAGAGTCCTTAAATAATGCAGCAGAGTCCTTAAATAATGCAACAAAGTCCTTAAATAATGCAGCAGAGTCCTTAAATAATGCAACAAAGTCCTTAAATATTGCAGCAGAGTCCTTAAATAATGCAGCAAAGTCCTTAAATAATGCAGCAGAGTACTTAAATAATGCAGCAAATTCCTTAAATAATGCAGCAGAATCCTTAAATAATGCAATAAAGTCCTTAAATAATGCAGCAGAGTCCTTAAATAATGCAGCAGAGTCCTTAAATAATGCAACAAAGTCCTTAAATAATGCAGCAGAGTCCTTAAATAATGCAGCAAAGTCCTTAAATAATGCAGCAGAGTCCTTAAATAATGCAGCAAACTCATTAAATAATGCAGCAAAGTACTTAAATAATGCAGCAAAGTACTTAAATAATGCAGCAAATTCCTGAAATAATGCAGCAGAATCCTTAAATAATGCAATAAAGTCCTTAAATAATGCAGCAGAGTCCTTAAATAATGCAATAAATTCCTTAAATAATGCAGCAGAATCCTTAAATAATGCAATAAAGTCATTAAATAATGCAGCAGAGTCCTTAAATACTGCAGCAGAGACCTTAAATAATGCAGCAAAATCCTTAAATAATGCAGCAGAGTCCTTATATAATGCAGCAGAGTCCTAAAATACCGCAGCAGAGTCCTTATATAATGCAGCAGAGTCCTTAAATAATGCAGCAACGTCCTTAATAATGCAGCTGAGTCCTTAAATAATGCAGCAACATCCTTAAATAATGCAGCAGAGTCCTTAAATACTGCATCAGCATCCTTAAATAATGCAACAAAGTCCTTAAATAATGCAGCAAAGTCCTTAAATAATGCAGCAGAGCCCTTAAATACAGCAGCAGAGTCCTTAAATAATTCAGCAAAGTCCTTAAATAATGCAGCAGAGTCCTTAAATAATGCAGCAAAGTCCTTAAATAATGCAGCAGAGTCCTTAAATAATGCAACAAAGTCCTTAAATAATGCAGCAGAGTCCTTAAATACTGCAGCAGAGACCTTAAATAATGCAGCAAAATCCTTAAATAATGCAGCAGAGTCCTTATATAATGCAGCAGAGTCCTAAAATACCGCAGCAGAGTCCTTAAATAATGCAGCAGAGTCCTTAAATAATGCAGCAAATTCATTAAATAATGCAGCAGAGTCCTTAAATAATGCAACAAAGTCCTTAAATAATGCAGCAGATTCCTTAAATTTCGCAGCAGCGTCCTTAAATAATGCATCAAAGTCCTTAAATAATGCAGCAGAGTCCTAAAATACCGCAGCAGAGTCCTTAAGTAATGCAGCAAAGTCCTTAAATAATGCAGCAGAGTGCTTACATAATGCAGCAGAGTCCTTAAATTCCGCAGCAGAGTCCTTAAATAATGCAGCAGAGTCCTTAAATAATGCAGCAAATTCATTAAATAATGCACAGAGTCATTAAATAATGCAACAAAGTCCTTAAATAATGCAGCAGAGTGCTTAAATAATGCAACAAAGTCCTTAAATAATGCAGCAGAGTCCTTAAATAATGCAACAAACTCATTAAATAATGCAGCAAAGTACTTAAATAATGCAGCAAATTCCTTAAATAATGCAGCAGAATCCTTAAATAATGCAATAAAGTCCTTAAATAATGCAGCAGAGTCCTTAAATAATGCAAAAAATTCCTTAAATAATGCAGCAGAATCCTTAAATAATGCAACAAAGTCCTTAAATAATGCAGCAACGTCCTTAATAATGCAGCAGAGTCCTTAAATAATGCAGCAAATTCCTTAAATAATGCAGCAGAGGCCTTAAATACCAAAGCAGCGTCCTTAAATAATGCAGCAAAGTCCTTAAATAATGCAGAAGAGTCCTTAAATAATGCAACAAAGTCCTTAAATAATGCAGCAGAGTCCTTAAATAAAGCAGCAGAGTGCTTAAATAATGCAGCAGAGTCCTTAAATACCGCAGCAGAGTCATTAAATAATACAGCAGATTCCTTAAATAAAGCAGCAGAGTGCTTAAATAATGCAGCAGAGTCCTTAAATACCGCAGCAGAGTCATTAAATAATACAGCAGAGTCCTTAAATAATGCAGCAAATTCCTTAAATAATGCAGAGTCCTTAAATAATGCACTAAATTCCTTAAATAAAATGCAGCAACGCCCTTAATAATGCAGCTGAGTCCTTAAATAATTCAGCAAAGTCCTTAAATAATGCAGCAGAGTCGTTAAATACCGCAGCAGCGTCCTTAAATAATGCAACAAAGTCCTTAAATAATGCAGCAGAACCCTTAAATAATGCAACAAAGTCCTTAAATAATGCAGCAGACTCCTTAAATAATGCAACAAACTCCTTAAATAATGCAGCAGAGTACTTAAATAATGCAGCAGAGTACTTAAATAATGCAGCAAATTCCTTAAATAATGCAGCAGAATCCTTAAATAATGCAATAAAATCCTTAAATAATGCAGCAACGTCCTTAATAATGCAGCAGAGTCCTTAAATAATACAGCAAAGTCCTTAAATAATGCAGCAGAGGACTTAAATACTGCAGCAGCGTCCTTAAATAATGCAGCAGAGTCCTTAAATAATGCAACAAAGTCCTTAAATAATGCAGCAGAATCCTTAAATAATGCAAAAAATTCCTTAAATAATGCAGAAGAGTACTTAAATAATGCAGAAAAGTTGTTAAATAATGCAGCAAAGTCCTTAAATAATGCAGCAGAGTCCTTAAACATTGCAGCACAGTCCTTAAATAATGCAACAAAGTCCTTAAATAATGCAGCAGAGTCCTTAAATAATGCAGCAAAGTCCTTAAATAATGCAGCAGAGTCCTTAAATAATGCAGCAGAGTCCTTAAATAATGCAGCAGAGTCATTAAATAATGCAGCAGAGTCCTGAAATAATGCAGCATATTCCTTAAATAATGCAGCAGAGTCCTTAAATAATGCAATAAAGTCCTTAAATAATGCAGCAGAGTCCTTAAATAATGCAGCAACGTCCTTAATAATGCAGCTGAGTCCTTAAATAATGCAGCAACATCCTTAAATAATGCAGCAGAGTCCTTAAATACTGCATCAGCATCCTTAAATAATGCAACAAAGTCCTTAAATAATGCAGCAAAGTCCTTAAATAATGCAGCAGAGCCCTTAAATACAGCAGCAGAGTCCTTAAATAATTCAGCAAAGTCCTTAAATAATGCAGCAGAGTCCTTAAATAATGCAGCAAAGTCCTTAAATAATGCAGCAGAGTCCTTAAATAATGCAACAAAGTCCTTAAATAATGCAGCAGAGTCCTTAAATACTGCAGCAGAGACCTTAAATAATGCAGCAAAATCCTTAAATAATGCAGCAGAGTCCTTATATAATGCAGCAGAGTCCTAAAATACCGCAGCAGAGTCCTTAAATAATGCAGCAGAGTCCTTAAATAATGCAGCAAATTCATTAAATAATGCAGCAGAGTCCTTAAATAATGCAACAAAGTCCTTAAATAATGCAGCAGATTCCTTAAATTTCGCAGCAGCGTCCTTAAATAATGCATCAAAGTCCTTAAATAATGCAGCAGAGTCCTAAAATACCGCAGCAGAGTCCTTAAATAATGCAGCAAAGTCCTTAAATAATGCAGCAGAGTGCTTAAATAATGCAGCAGAGTCCTTAAATTCCGCAGCAGAGTCCTTAAATAATGCAGCAGAGTCCTTAAATAATGCAGCAAATTCATTAAATAATGCACAGAGTCATTAAATAATGCAACAAAGTCCTTAAATAATGCAGCAGAGTGCTTAAATAATGCAACAAAGTCCTTAAATAATGCAGCAGAGTCCTTAAATAATGCAACAAACTCATTAAATAATGCAGCAAAGTACTTAAATAATGCAGCAAATTCCTTAAATAATGCAGCAGAATCCTTAAATAATGCAATAAAGTCCTTAAATAATGCAGCAGAGTCCTTAAATAATGCAAAAAATTCCTTAAATAATGCAGCAGAATCCTTAAATAATGCAACAAAGTCCTTAAATAATGCAGCAACGTCCTTAATAATGCAGCAGAGTCCTTAAATAATGCAGCAAATTCCTTAAATAATGCAGCAGAGGCCTTAAATACCAAAGCAGCGTCCTTAAATAATGCAGCAAAGTCCTTAAATAATGCAGAAGAGTCCTTAAATAATGCAACAAAGTCCTTAAATAATGCAGCAGAGTCCTTAAATAAAGCAGCAGAGTGCTTAAATAATGCAGCAGAGTCCTTAAATACCGCAGCAGAGTCATTAAATAATACAGCAGATTCCTTAAATAAAGCAGCAGAGTGCTTAAATAATGCAGCAGAGTCCTTAAATACCGCAGCAGAGTCATTAAATAATACAGCAGAGTCCTTAAATAATGCAGCAAATTCCTTAAATAATGCAGAGTCCTTAAATAATGCACTAAATTCCTTAAATAAAATGCAGCAACGCCCTTAATAATGCAGCTGAGTCCTTAAATAATTCAGCAAAGTCCTTAAATAATGCAGCAGAGTCGTTAAATACCGCAGCAGCGTCCTTAAATAATGCAACAAAGTCCTTAAATAATGCAGCAGAACCCTTAAATAATGCAACAAAGTCCTAAATAATGCAGCAGACTCCTTAAATAATGCAACAAACTCCTTAAATAATGCAGCAGAGTACTTAAATAATGCAGCAGAGTACTTAAATAATGCAGCAAATTCCTTAAATAATGCAGCAGAATCCTTAAATAATGCAATAAAATCCTTAAATAATGCAGCAACGTCCTTAATAATGCAGCAGAGTCCTTAAATAATACAGCAAAGTCCTTAAATAATGCAGCAGAGGACTTAAATACTGCAGCAGCGTCCTTAAATAATGCAGCAGAGTCCTTAAATAATGCAACAAAGTCCTTAAATAATGCAGCAGAATCCTTAAATAATGCAAAAAATTCCTTAAATAATGCAGAAGAGTACTTAAATAATGCAGAAAAGTTGTTAAATAATGCAGCAGAGTCCTTAAATAATGCAGCAGAGTCCTTAAACATTGCAGCACAGTCCTTAAATAATGCAACAAAGTCCTTAAATAATGCAGCAGAGTCCTTAAATAATGCAGCAAAGTCCTTAAATAATGCAGCAGAGTCCTTAAACAATGCAACACAGTCCTTAAATAATGCAGCAAAGTCCTTAAATAATGCAGCAGAGTCCTTAAATACAGCAGCAGCGTCCTTAAATAATTCAGCAAAGTCCTTAAATAATGCAGCAGAGTCCTTAAATAATGCAGCAAAGTCCTTAAATAATGCAGCAGAGTCCTTAAATAATGCAACAAAGTCCTTAAATAATGCAGCAGAGTCCTTAAATACTGCAGCAGAGACCTTAAATAATGCAGCAAAATCCTTAAATAATGCAGCAGAGTCCTTATATAATGCAGCAGATTCCTAAAATACCGCAGCAGAGTCCTTAAATAATGCAGCAAATTCATTAAATAATGCAGCAGAGTCCTTAAATAATGCAACAAAGTCCTTAAATAATGCAGCAGATTCCTTAAATTTCGCAGCAGCGTCCTTAAATAATGCATCAAAGTCCTTAAATAATGCAGCAGAGTCCTAAAATACCGCAGCAGTCCTTAAATAATGCAGCAAAGTCCTTAAATAATGCAGCAGAGTGCTTACATAATGCAGCAGAGTCCTTAAATTCCGCAGCAGAGTCCTTAAATAATGCAGCAGAGTCCTTAAATAATGCAGCAAATTCATTAAATAATGCACAGAGTCATTAAATAATGCAACAAAGTCCTTAAATAATGCAGCAGAGTGCTTAAATAATGCAACAAAGTCCTTAAATAATGCAGCAGAGTCCTTAAATAATGCAACAAACTCATTAAATAATGCAGCAAAGTACTTAAATAATGCAGCAAATTCCTTAAATAATGCAGCAGAATCCTTAAATAATGCAATAAAGTCCTTAAATAATGCAGCAGAGTCCTTAAATAATGCAAAAAATTCCTTAAATAATGCAGCAGAATCCTTAAATAATGCAACAAAGTCCTTAAATAATGCAGCAACGTCCTTAATAATGCAGCAGAGTCCTTAAATAATGCAGCAAATTCCTTAAATAATGCAGCAGAGGCCTTAAATACCAAAGCAGCGTCCTTAAATAATGCAGCAAAGTCCTTAAATAATGCAGAAGAGTCCTTAAATAATGCAACAAAGTCCTTAAATAATGCAGCAGAGTCCTTAAATAAAGCAGCAGAGTGCTTAAATAATGCAGCAGAGTCCTTAAATACCGCAGCAGAGTCATTAAATAATACAGCAGATTCCTTAAATAAAGCAGCAGAGTGCTTAAATAATGCAGCAGAGTCCTTAAATACCGCAGCAGAGTCATTAAATAATACAGCAGAGTCCTTAAATAATGCAGCAAATTCCTTAAATAATGCAGAGTCCTTAAATAATGCACTAAATTCCTTAAATAAAATGCAGCAACGCCCTTAATAATGCAGCTGAGTCCTTAAATAATTCAGCAAAGTCCTTAAATAATGCAGCAGAGTCGTTAAATACCGCAGCAGCGTCCTTAAATAATGCAACAAAGTCCTTAAATAATGCAGCAGAACCCTTAAATAATGCAACAAAGTCCTTAAATAATGCAGCAGACTCCTTAAATAATGCAACAAACTCCTTAAATAATGCAGCAGAGTACTTAAATAATGCAGCAGAGTACTTAAATAATGCAGCAAATTCCTTAAATAATGCAGCAGAATCCTTAAATAATGCAATAAAATCCTTAAATAATGCAGCAACGTCCTTAATAATGCAGCAGAGTCCTTAAATAATACAGCAAAGTCCTTAAATAATGCAGCAGAGGACTTAAATACTGCAGCAGCGTCCTTAAATAATGCAGCAGAGTCCTTAAATAATGCAACAAAGTCCTTAAATAATGCAGCAGAATCCTTAAATAATGCAAAAAATTCCTTAAATAATGCAGAAGAGTACTTAAATAATGCAGAAAAGTTGTTAAATAATGCAGCAAAGTCCTTAAATAATGCAGCAGAGTCCTTAAACATTGCAGCACAGTCCTTAAATAATGCAACAAAGTCCTTAAATAATGCAGCAGAGTCCTTAAATAATGCAGCAAAGTCCTTAAATAATGCAGCAGAATCCTTAAACAATGCAACACAGTCCTTAAATAATGCAGCAAAGTCCTTAAATAATGCAGCAGAGTCCTTAAATACAGCAGCAGCGTCCTTAAATAATTCAGCAAAGTCCTTAAATAATGCAGCAGAGTCCTTAAATAATGCAACAAAATCCTTAAATAATGCAGCAGAGTCCTTAAATAATGCAACAAAGTCCTTAAATAATGCAGCAGAGTCCTTAAATACTGCAGCAGAGTCCTTAAATAATGCAGCAAAGTCCTTAAATAATGCAGCAGAGTCCTTAAATTCCGCAGCAGAGTGATTAAATAATGCAACAAAGTCCTTAATAATGCAGCAGAGTCCTTAAATAATGCAGCAAATTCTTTAAATAATGCAGCAGAATCCTTAAATAATGCAATAAAGTCCTTATCTAATGCAGTAACGTCCTTAATAATGCAGCAGAGTCCTTAAATAATGCAGCAAAGTACTTAAATAATGCAGCAGAGGCCTTAAATACCGCAGCAGCATACTTAAATAATGCAGCAAAGTCCTTAAATAATGCAGCAGAGTCCTTAGATAATGCAACAAAGTCCTTAAATAATGCAGCAGAGTCCTTAAATAATGCAACAAACTCATTAAATAATGCAGCAAAGTACTTAAATAATGCAGCAAATTCCTTAAATAATGCAGCAGAATCCTTAAATAATGCAATAAAGTCCTTAAATAATGCAGCAGAGTCCTTAAATAATGCAAAAAATTCCTTAAATAATGCAGCAGAATCCTTAATTAATGCAACAAAGTCCTTAAATAATGCAGCAACGTCCTTAATAATGCAGCAGAGTCCTTAAATAATGCAGCAAATTCCTTAAATAATGCAGCAGAGGCCTTAAATACCGAAGCAGCGTCCTTAAATAATGCAGCAAAGTCCTTAAATAATGCAGAAGAGTCCTTAAATAATGCAACAAAGTCCTTAAATAATGCAGCAGAGTCCTTAAATAAAGCAGCAGAGTGCTTAAATAATGCAGCAGAGTCCTTAAATACCGCAGCAGAGTCATTAAATAATACAGCAGAGTCCTTAAATAATGCAGCAAATTCCTTAAATAATGCAGAGTCCTTAAATAATGCACTAAATTCCTTAAATAAAATGCAGCAACGCCCTTAATAATGCAGCTGAGTCCTTAAATAATTCAGCAAAGTCCTTAAATAATGCAGCAGAGTCCTTAAATACCGCAGCAGCGTCCTTAAATAATGCAACAAAGTCCTTAAATAATGCAGCAGAACCCTTAAATAATGCAACAAAGTCCTTAAATAATGCAGCAGACTCCTTAAATAATGCAACAAACTCCTTAAATAATGCAGCAGAGTACTTAAATAATGCAGCAGAGTACTTAAATAATGCAGCAAATTCCTTAAATAATGCAGCAGAATCCTTAAATAATGCAATAAAATCCTTAAATAATGCAGCAACGTCCTTAATAATGCAGCAGAGTCCTTAAATAATACAGCAAAGTCCTTAAATAATGCAGCAGAGGACTTAAATACTGCAGCAGCGTCCTTAAAAAATGCAGCAGAGTCCTTAAATAATGCAACAAAGTCCTTAAATAATGCAGCAGAATCCATAAATAATGCAAAAAATTCCTTAAATAATGCAGAAGAGTACTTAAATAATGCAGAAAAGTCGTTAAATAATGCAGCAAAGTCCTTAAATAATGCAGCAGAGTCCTTAAACATTGCAGCACAGTCCTTAAATAATGCAACAAAGTCCTTAAATAATGCAGCAGAGTCCTTAAATAATGCAGCAAAGTCCTTAAATAATGCAGCAGAGTCCTTAAACAATGCAACACAGTCCTTAAATAATGCAGCAAAGTCCTTAAATAATGCAGCAGAGTCCTTAAATACAGCAGCAGCGTCCTTAAATAATTCAGCAAAGTCCTTAAATAATGCAGCAGAGTCCTTAAATAATGCAACAAAGTCCTTAAATAATGCAGCAGAGTCCTTAAATAATGCAACAAAGTCCTTAAATAATGCAGCAGAGTCCTTAAATACTGCAGCAGAGTCCTTAAATAATGCAGCAGAGTCCTTAAATTCCGCAGCAGAGTGATTAAATAATGCAACAAAGTCCTTAATAATGCAGCAGAGTCCTTAAATAATGCAGCAAATTTTTTAAATAATGCAGCAGAATCCTTAAATAATGCAATAAAGTCCTTATCTAATGCAGCAGAGTCCTTAAATACAGCAGCAGCGTCCTTAAATAATGCAACAAAGTCCTTAAATAATGCAGCAGAGTCCTTAAATAATGCAACAAAGTCCTTAAATAATGCAGCAGAGTCCTTAAATAATGCAACAAACTCATTAAATAATGCAGCAAAGTACTTAAATAATGCAGCAAATTCCTTAAATAATGCAGCAGAATCCTTAAATAATGCAATAAAGTCCTTAAATAATGCAGCAGAGTCCTTAAATAATGCAATAAATTCCTTAAATAATGCAGCAGAATCCTTAAATAATGCAGCAAAGTCCTTAAATAATGCAGCAGAGTCCTTAAATAATGCAAAAAATTCCTTAAATAATGCAGCAGAATCCTTAAATAATGCAACAAAGTCCTTAAATAATGCAGCAACGTCCTTAATAATGCAGCAGAGTCCTTAAATAATGCAGCAAATTCCTTAAATAATGCAGCAGAGGCCTTAAATACCGAAGCAGCGTCCTTAAATAATGCAGCAAAGTCCTTAAATAATGCAGAAGAGTCCTTAAATAATGCAACAAAGTCCTTAAATAATGCAGCAGAGTCCTTAAATAAAGCAGCAGAGTGCTTAAATAATGCAGCAGAGTCCTTAAATACCGCAGCAGAGTCATTAAATAATACAGCAGAGTCCTTAAATAAAGCAGCAGAGTGCTTAAATAATGCAGCAGAGTCCTTAAATACCGCAGCAGAGTCATTAAATAATACAACAGAGTCCTTAAATAATGCAGCAAATTCCTTAAATAATGCAGAGTCCTTAAATAATGCACTAAATTCCTTAAATAAAATGCAGCAACGCCCTTAATAATGCAGCTGAGTCCTTAAATAATTCAGCAAAGTCCTTAAATAATGCAGCAGAGTCCATAAATACCGCAGCAGCGTCCTTAAATAATGCAATAAAATCCTTAAATAATGCAGCAACGTCCTTAATAATGCAGCAGAGTCCTTAAATAATACAGCAAAGTCCTTAAATAATGCAGCAGAGGACTTAAATACTGCAGCAGCGTCCTTAAATAATGCAGCAGAGTCCTTAAATAATGCAACAAAGTCCTTAAATAATGCAGCAGAATCCTTAAATAATGCAAAAAATTCCTTAAATAATGCAGAAGAGTACTTAAATAATGCAGAAAAGTCGTTAAATAATGCAGCAGAGTCCTTAAATATTGCAGCATAGTCCTTAAATAATGCAACAAAGTCCTTAAATAATGCAGCAGATTCCTTAAATTCTGCAGCAGCGTCCTTAAATAATGCATCAAAGTCCTTAAATAATGCAGCAGAGTCCTTAAATACTGCAGCAGAGTCCTTAAATAATGCAGTAAATTCCTTAAATAATGCAGCAGAGTCCTTAAATTCCGCAGCAGAGTCATTAAATAATGCAACAAAGTCCTTAATAATGCAGCAGAGTCCTTAAATAATGCAGCAAATTCCTTAAATAATGCAGCAGAATCCTTAAATAATGCAATAAAGTCCTTATATAATGCAGCAACGTCCTTAATAATGCAGCAGAGTCCTTAAATAATGCAGCAAAGTACTTAAATAATGCAGCAGAGGCCTTAAATACCGCAGCAGCATACTTAAATAATGCAGCAAAGTCCTTAAATAATGCAGCAGAGTCCTTAAATAATGCAACAAAGTCCTTAAATAATGCAGCAGAGTCCTTAAATAATGCAACAAAGTCCTTAAATAATGCACCAGAGTACTTAAATAATGCAGCAAAGTCCTTAAATAATGCAGCAGAGTCCTTAAATAATGCAACAAAGTCCTTAAATAATGCAGCAGAGTCCTTAAATAATGCAACAAAGTCCTTAAATAATGCAGCAGAGTCCTTAAATAATGCAACAAAGTCCTTATATAATGCAGCAGAGTCCTTAAATAATGCAGCAAAGTCCTTAAATAATGCAGCAGAGTCCTTAAACAATGCAGGACAGTCCTTAAATAATGCAACAAAGTCCTTAAATAATGCAGCAGAGTCCTTAAATAGTGCAGCAAAGTCCTTAAATAATGCAGCAGAGTCCTTAAACAATGCAGCACAGTCCTTAAATAATGCAGCAAAGTCCTTAAATAATGCAGCAGAGTCCTTAAATACAGCAGCAGCGTCCTTAAATAATTCAGCAAAGTCCTTAAATAATGCAGCAGAGTCCTTAAATAATGCAACAAAGTCCTTAAATAATGCAGCAGAGTCCTTAAATAATGCAACAAAGTCCTTAAATAATGCAGCAGAGTCCTTAAATACTGCAGCAGAGTCCTTAAATAATGCAGCAAAGTCCTTAAATAATGCAGCAGAGTCCTTAAATTCAGCAGCAGAGTCATTAAATAATGCAACAAAGTCCTTAATAATGCAGCAGATTCCTTAAATAATGCAGCAAATTCCTTAAATAATGCAGCAGAATCCTTAAATAATGCAATAAAGTCCTTATCTAATGCAGCAACGTCCTTAATAATGCAGCAGAGTCCTTAAATAATGCAGCAGAATCCTTAAATACTGCATCAGCGTCCTTAAATAATGCAACAAAGTCCTTAAATAATGCAGCAAAGTCCTTAAATAATGCAGCAGAGTCCTTAAATACAGCAGCAGAGTCCTTAAATAATTCAGCAAAGTCCTTAAATAATGCAGCAGAGTCCTTAAATAATGCAATAAAGTCCTTATCTAATGCAGCAACGTCCTTAATAATGCAGCAGAGTCCTTAAATAATGCAGCAAAGTACTTAAATAATGCAGCAGAGGCCTTAAATACCGCAGCAGCATACTTAAATAATGCAGCAAAGTCCTTAAATAATGCAGCAGAGTCCTTAAATAATGCAACAAAGTCCTTAAATAATGCAGCAGAGTCCTTAAATAATGCAACAAAGTCCTTAAATAATGCACCAGAGTACTTAAATAATGCAGCAAAGTCCTTAAATAATGCAGCAGAGTCCTTAAATAATGCAACAAAGTCCTTAAATAATGCAGCAGAGTCCTTAAATAATGCAGCAGAGTCCTTAAATAATGCAACAAAGTCCTTAAATAATGCAGCAGAGTCCTTAAATAATGCAACAAAGTCCTTAAATATTGCAGCAGAGTCCTTAAATAATGCAGCAAAGTCCTTAAATAATGCAGCAGAGTACTTAAATAATGCAGCAAATTCCTTAAATAATGCAGCAGAATCCTTAAATAATGCAATAAAGTCCTTAAATAATGCAGCAGAGTCCTTAAATAATGCAACAAAGTCCTTAAATAATGCAGCAGAGTCCTTAAATAATGCAGCAAAGTCCTTAAATAATGCAGCAGAGTCCTTAAATACCGCAGCAGAGTCATTAAATAATACAGCAGAGTCCTTAAATAATGCAGCAAATTCCTTAAATAATGCAGAGTCCTTAAATAATGCACTAAATTCCTTAAATAAAATGCAGCAACGCCCTTAATAATGCAGCTGAGTCCTTAAATAATTCAGCAAAGTCCTTAAATAATGCAGCAGAGTCGTTAAATACCGCAGCAGCGTCCTTAAATAATGCAACAAAGTCCTTAAATAATGCAGCAGAACCCTTAAATAATGCAACAAAGTCCTTAAATAATGCAGCAGACTCCTTAAATAATGCAACAAACTCCTTAAATAATGCAGCAGAGTACTTAAATAATGCAGCAGAGTACTTAAATAATGCAGCAAATTCCTTAAATAATGCAGCAGAATCCTTAAATAATGCAATAAAATCCTTAAATAATGCAGCAACGTCCTTAATAATGCAGCAGAGTCCTTAAATAATACAGCAAAGTCCTTAAATAATGCAGCAGAGGACTTAAATACTGCAGCAGCGTCCTTAAATAATGCAGCAGAGTCCTTAAATAATGCAACAAAGTCCTTAAATAATGCAGCAGAATCCTTAAATAATGCAAAAAATTCCTTAAATAATGCAGAAGAGTACTTAAATAATGCAGAAAAGTTGTTAAATAATGCAGCAAAGTCCTTAAATAATGCAGCAGAGTCCTTAAACATTGCAGCACAGTCCTTAAATAATGCAACAAAGTCCTTAAATAATGCAGCAGAGTCCTTAAATAATGCAGCAAAGTCCTTAAATAATGCAGCAGAATCCTTAAACAATGCAACACAGTCCTTAAATAATGCAGCAAAGTCCTTAAATAATGCAGCAGAGTCCTTAAATACAGCAGCAGCGTCCTTAAATAATTCAGCAAAGTCCTTAAATAATGCAGCAGAGTCCTTAAATAATGCAACAAAATCCTTAAATAATGCAGCAGAGTCCTTAAATAATGCAACAAAGTCCTTAAATAATGCAGCAGAGTCCTTAAATACTGCAGCAGAGTCCTTAAATAATGCAGCAAAGTCCTTAAATAATGCAGCAGAGTCCTTAAATTCCGCAGCAGAGTGATTAAATAATGCAACAAAGTCCTTAATAATGCAGCAGAGTCCTTAAATAATGCAGCAAATTCTTTAAATAATGCAGCAGAATCCTTAAATAATGCAATAAAGTCCTTATCTAATGCAGTAACGTCCTTAATAATGCAGCAGAGTCCTTAAATAATGCAGCAAAGTACTTAAATAATGCAGCAGAGGCCTTAAATACCGCAGCAGCATACTTAAATAATGCAGCAAAGTCCTTAAATAATGCAGCAGAGTCCTTAGATAATGCAACAAAGTCCTTAAATAATGCAGCAGAGTCCTTAAATAATGCAACAAACTCATTAAATAATGCAGCAAAGTACTTAAATAATGCAGCAAATTCCTTAAATAATGCAGCAGAATCCTTAAATAATGCAATAAAGTCCTTAAATAATGCAGCAGAGTCCTTAAATAATGCAAAAAATTCCTTAAATAATGCAGCAGAATCCTTAATTAATGCAACAAAGTCCTTAAATAATGCAGCAACGTCCTTAATAATGCAGCAGAGTCCTTAAATAATGCAGCAAATTCCTTAAATAATGCAGCAGAGGCCTTAAATACCGAAGCAGCGTCCTTAAATAATGCAGCAAAGTCCTTAAATAATGCAGAAGAGTCCTTAAATAATGCAACAAAGTCCTTAAATAATGCAGCAGAGTCCTTAAATAAAGCAGCAGAGTGCTTAAATAATGCAGCAGAGTCCTTAAATACCGCAGCAGAGTCATTAAATAATACAGCAGAGTCCTTAAATAATGCAGCAAATTCCTTAAATAATGCAGAGTCCTTAAATAATGCACTAAATTCCTTAAATAAAATGCAGCAACGCCCTTAATAATGCAGCTGAGTCCTTAAATAATTCAGCAAAGTCCTTAAATAATGCAGCAGAGTCCTTAAATACCGCAGCAGCGTCCTTAAATAATGCAACAAAGTCCTTAAATAATGCAGCAGAACCCTTAAATAATGCAACAAAGTCCTTAAATAATGCAGCAGACTCCTTAAATAATGCAA
Source organism: Phyllobates terribilis (assembly GCF_046119375.1). NCBI lineage: Eukaryota > Metazoa > Chordata > Amphibia > Anura > Dendrobatidae > Phyllobates > Phyllobates terribilis. The sequence continues at coordinate 996,708 of NW_027363029.1, read as the reverse complement.
CAAACTCCTTAAATAATGCAGCAGAGTACTTAAATAATGCAGCAGAGTACTTAAATAATGCAGCAAATTCCTTAAATAATGCAGCAGAATCCTTAAATAATGCAATAAAATCCTTAAATAATGCAGCAACGTCCTTAATAATGCAGCAGAGTCCTTAAATAATACAGCAAAGTCCTTAAATAATGCAGCAGAGGACTTAAATACTGCAGCAGCGTCCTTAAAAAATGCAGCAGAGTCCTTAAATAATGCAACAAAGTCCTTAAATAATGCAGCAGAATCCATAAATAATGCAAAAAATTCCTTAAATAATGCAGAAGAGTACTTAAATAATGCAGAAAAGTCGTTAAATAATGCAGCAAAGTCCTTAAATAATGCAGCAGAGTCCTTAAACATTGCAGCACAGTCCTTAAATAATGCAACAAAGTCCTTAAATAATGCAGCAGAGTCCTTAAATAATGCAGCAAAGTCCTTAAATAATGCAGCAGAGTCCTTAAACAATGCAACACAGTCCTTAAATAATGCAGCAAAGTCCTTAAATAATGCAGCAGAGTCCTTAAATACAGCAGCAGCGTCCTTAAATAATTCAGCAAAGTCCTTAAATAATGCAGCAGAGTCCTTAAATAATGCAACAAAGTCCTTAAATAATGCAGCAGAGTCCTTAAATAATGCAACAAAGTCCTTAAATAATGCAGCAGAGTCCTTAAATACTGCAGCAGAGTCCTTAAATAATGCAGCAGAGTCCTTAAATTCCGCAGCAGAGTGATTAAATAATGCAACAAAGTCCTTAATAATGCAGCAGAGTCCTTAAATAATGCAGCAAATTTTTTAAATAATGCAGCAGAATCCTTAAATAATGCAATAAAGTCCTTATCTAATGCAGCAGAGTCCTTAAATACAGCAGCAGCGTCCTTAAATAATGCAACAAAGTCCTTAAATAATGCAGCAGAGTCCTTAAATAATGCAACAAAGTCCTTAAATAATGCAGCAGAGTCCTTAAATAATGCAACAAACTCATTAAATAATGCAGCAAAGTACTTAAATAATGCAGCAAATTCCTTAAATAATGCAGCAGAATCCTTAAATAATGCAATAAAGTCCTTAAATAATGCAGCAGAGTCCTTAAATAATGCAATAAATTCCTTAAATAATGCAGCAGAATCCTTAAATAATGCAGCAAAGTCCTTAAATAATGCAGCAGAGTCCTTAAATAATGCAAAAAATTCCTTAAATAATGCAGCAGAATCCTTAAATAATGCAACAAAGTCCTTAAATAATGCAGCAACGTCCTTAATAATGCAGCAGAGTCCTTAAATAATGCAGCAAATTCCTTAAATAATGCAGCAGAGGCCTTAAATACCGAAGCAGCGTCCTTAAATAATGCAGCAAAGTCCTTAAATAATGCAGAAGAGTCCTTAAATAATGCAACAAAGTCCTTAAATAATGCAGCAGAGTCCTTAAATAAAGCAGCAGAGTGCTTAAATAATGCAGCAGAGTCCTTAAATACCGCAGCAGAGTCATTAAATAATACAGCAGAGTCCTTAAATAAAGCAGCAGAGTGCTTAAATAATGCAGCAGAGTCCTTAAATACCGCAGCAGAGTCATTAAATAATACAACAGAGTCCTTAAATAATGCAGCAAATTCCTTAAATAATGCAGAGTCCTTAAATAATGCACTAAATTCCTTAAATAAAATGCAGCAACGCCCTTAATAATGCAGCTGAGTCCTTAAATAATTCAGCAAAGTCCTTAAATAATGCAGCAGAGTCCATAAATACCGCAGCAGCGTCCTTAAATAATGCAATAAAATCCTTAAATAATGCAGCAACGTCCTTAATAATGCAGCAGAGTCCTTAAATAATACAGCAAAGTCCTTAAATAATGCAGCAGAGGACTTAAATACTGCAGCAGCGTCCTTAAATAATGCAGCAGAGTCCTTAAATAATGCAACAAAGTCCTTAAATAATGCAGCAGAATCCTTAAATAATGCAAAAAATTCCTTAAATAATGCAGAAGAGTACTTAAATAATGCAGAAAAGTCGTTAAATAATGCAGCAGAGTCCTTAAATATTGCAGCATAGTCCTTAAATAATGCAACAAAGTCCTTAAATAATGCAGCAGATTCCTTAAATTCTGCAGCAGCGTCCTTAAATAATGCATCAAAGTCCTTAAATAATGCAGCAGAGTCCTTAAATACTGCAGCAGAGTCCTTAAATAATGCAGTAAATTCCTTAAATAATGCAGCAGAGTCCTTAAATTCCGCAGCAGAGTCATTAAATAATGCAACAAAGTCCTTAATAATGCAGCAGAGTCCTTAAATAATGCAGCAAATTCCTTAAATAATGCAGCAGAATCCTTAAATAATGCAATAAAGTCCTTATATAATGCAGCAACGTCCTTAATAATGCAGCAGAGTCCTTAAATAATGCAGCAAAGTACTTAAATAATGCAGCAGAGGCCTTAAATACCGCAGCAGCATACTTAAATAATGCAGCAAAGTCCTTAAATAATGCAGCAGAGTCCTTAAATAATGCAACAAAGTCCTTAAATAATGCAGCAGAGTCCTTAAATAATGCAACAAAGTCCTTAAATAATGCACCAGAGTACTTAAATAATGCAGCAAAGTCCTTAAATAATGCAGCAGAGTCCTTAAATAATGCAACAAAGTCCTTAAATAATGCAGCAGAGTCCTTAAATAATGCAACAAAGTCCTTAAATAATGCAGCAGAGTCCTTAAATAATGCAACAAAGTCCTTATATAATGCAGCAGAGTCCTTAAATAATGCAGCAAAGTCCTTAAATAATGCAGCAGAGTCCTTAAACAATGCAGGACAGTCCTTAAATAATGCAACAAAGTCCTTAAATAATGCAGCAGAGTCCTTAAATAGTGCAGCAAAGTCCTTAAATAATGCAGCAGAGTCCTTAAACAATGCAGCACAGTCCTTAAATAATGCAGCAAAGTCCTTAAATAATGCAGCAGAGTCCTTAAATACAGCAGCAGCGTCCTTAAATAATTCAGCAAAGTCCTTAAATAATGCAGCAGAGTCCTTAAATAATGCAACAAAGTCCTTAAATAATGCAGCAGAGTCCTTAAATAATGCAACAAAGTCCTTAAATAATGCAGCAGAGTCCTTAAATACTGCAGCAGAGTCCTTAAATAATGCAGCAAAGTCCTTAAATAATGCAGCAGAGTCCTTAAATTCAGCAGCAGAGTCATTAAATAATGCAACAAAGTCCTTAATAATGCAGCAGATTCCTTAAATAATGCAGCAAATTCCTTAAATAATGCAGCAGAATCCTTAAATAATGCAATAAAGTCCTTATCTAATGCAGCAACGTCCTTAATAATGCAGCAGAGTCCTTAAATAATGCAGCAGAATCCTTAAATACTGCATCAGCGTCCTTAAATAATGCAACAAAGTCCTTAAATAATGCAGCAAAGTCCTTAAATAATGCAGCAGAGTCCTTAAATACAGCAGCAGAGTCCTTAAATAATTCAGCAAAGTCCTTAAATAATGCAGCAGAGTCCTTAAATAATGCAATAAAGTCCTTATCTAATGCAGCAACGTCCTTAATAATGCAGCAGAGTCCTTAAATAATGCAGCAAAGTACTTAAATAATGCAGCAGAGGCCTTAAATACCGCAGCAGCATACTTAAATAATGCAGCAAAGTCCTTAAATAATGCAGCAGAGTCCTTAAATAATGCAACAAAGTCCTTAAATAATGCAGCAGAGTCCTTAAATAATGCAACAAAGTCCTTAAATAATGCACCAGAGTACTTAAATAATGCAGCAAAGTCCTTAAATAATGCAGCAGAGTCCTTAAATAATGCAACAAAGTCCTTAAATAATGCAGCAGAGTCCTTAAATAATGCAGCAGAGTCCTTAAATAATGCAACAAAGTCCTTAAATAATGCAGCAGAGTCCTTAAATAATGCAACAAAGTCCTTAAATATTGCAGCAGAGTCCTTAAATAATGCAGCAAAGTCCTTAAATAATGCAGCAGAGTACTTAAATAATGCAGCAAATTCCTTAAATAATGCAGCAGAATCCTTAAATAATGCAATAAAGTCCTTAAATAATGCAGCAGAGTCCTTAAATAATGCAACAAAGTCCTTAAATAATGCAGCAGAGTCCTTAAATAATGCAGCAAAGTCCTTAAATAATGCAGCAGAGTCCTTAAATACTGCAGCAGAGACCTTAAATAATGCAGCAAAATCCTTAAATAATGCAGCAGAGTCCTTATATAATGCAGCAGAGTCCTAAAATACCGCAGCAGAGTCCTTAAATAATGCAGCAGAGTCCTTAAATAATGCAGCAAATTCATTAAATAATGCAGCAGAGTCCTTAAATAATGCAACAAAGTCCTTAAATAATGCAGCAGATTCCTTAAATTTCGCAGCAGCGTCCTTAAATAATGCATCAAAGTACTTAAATAATGCAGCAGAGTCCTAAAATACCGCAGCAGAGTCCTTAAATAATGCAGCAAAGTACTTAAATAATGCAGCAGAGTGCTTACATAATGCAGCAGAGTCCTTAAATTCCGCAGCAGAGTCATTAAATAATGCAGCAGAGTCCTTAAATAATGCAGCAAATTCATTAAATAATGCACAGAGTCATTAAATAATGCAACAAAGTCCTTAAATAATGCAGCAGAGTGCTTAAATAATGCAACAAAGTCCTTAAATAATGCAGCAGAGTCCTTAAATAATGCAACAAACTCATTAAATAATGCAGCAAAGTACTTAAATAATGCAGCAAATTCCTTAAATAATGCAGCAGAATCCTTAAATAATGCAATAAAGTCCTTAAATAATGCAGCAGAGTCCTTAAATAATGCAAAAAATTCCTTAAATAATGCAGCAGAATCCTTAAATAATGCAACAAAGTCCTTAAATAATGCAGCAAAGTCCTTAATAATGCAGCAGAGTCCTTAAATAATGCAGCAAATTCCTTAAATAATGCAGCAGAGGCCTTAAATACCGAAGCAGCGTCCTTAAATAATGCAGCAAAGTCCTTAAATAATGCAGAAGAGTCCTTAAATAATGCAACAAAGTCCTTAAATAATGCAGCAGAGTCCTTAAATAAAGCGGCAGAGTGCTTAAATAATGCAGCAGAGTCCTTAAATACCGCAGCAGAGTCATTAAATAATACAGCAGATTCCTTAAATAAAGCAGCAGAGTGCTTAAATAATGCAGCAGAGTCCTTAAATACCACAGCAGAGTCATTAAATAATACAGCAGAGTCCTTAAATAATGCAGGAAATTCCTTAAATAATGCAGAGTCCTTAAATAATGCACTAAATTCCTTAAATAAAATGCAGCAACGCCCTTAATAATGCAGCTGAGTCCTTAAATAATTCAGCAAAGTCCTTAAATAATGCAGCAGAGTCCTTAAATACCGCAGCAGCGTCCTTAAATAATGCAACAAATTCCTTAAATAATGCAGCAGAACCCTTAAATAATGCAACAAAGTCCTTAAATAATGCAGCAGAGTCCTTAAATAATGCAACAAAGTCCTTAAATAATGCAGCAGAGTCCTTAAATAATGCAGCAGAGTCCTTAAATAATGCAACAAAGTCCTTAAATAATGCAGCAGAGTCCTTAAATAATGCAACAAAGTCCTTAAATAATGCAGCAGAGTCCTTAAATAATGCAGCAAAGTCCTTAAATAATGCAGCAGAGTCCTTAAACAATGCAGCACAGTCCTTAAATAATGCAACAAAGTCCTTAAATAATGCAGCAGAGTCCTTAAATAATGCAGCAAAGTCCTTAAATAATGCAGCAGAGTCCTTAAACAATGCAGCACAGTCCTTAAATAATGCAGCAAAGTCCTTAAATAATGCAGCAGAGTCCTTAAATACAGCAGCAGCGTCCTTAAATAATGCAACAAAGTCTTTAAATAATGCAGCAGAGTCCTTAAATAATGCAACAAAGTCCTTAAATAATGCAGCAGAGTCCTTAAATAATGCAACAAACTCATTAAATAATGCAGCAAAGTACTTAAATAATGCAGCAAATTCCTTAAATAATGCAGCAGAATCCTTAAATAATGCAATAAAGTCCTTAAATAATGCAGCAGAGTCCTTAAATAATGCAATAAATTCCTTAAATAATGCAGCAGAATCCTTAAATAATGCAATAAAGTCCTTAAATAATGCAGCAGAGTCCTTAAATAATGCAATAAATTCTTAAATAATGCAGCAGAATCCTTAAATAATGCAACAAATTCCTTAAATAATGCAGAGTCCTTAAATAATGCACTAAATTCCTTAAATAAAATGCAGCAACACCCTTAATAATGCAGCTGAGTCCTTAAATAATTCAGCAAAGTCCTTAAATAATGAAGCAGAGTCCATAAATACCGCAGCAGCGTCCTTAAATAATGCAATAAAATCCTTAAATAATGCAGCAACGTCCTTAATAATGCAGCAGAGTCCTTAAATAATACAGCAAAGTCCTTAAATAATGCAGCAGAGGACTTAAATACTGCAGCAGCGTCCTTAAATAATGCAGCAGAGTCCTTAAATAATGCAACAAAGTCCTTAAATAATGCAGCAGAATCCTTAAATAATGCAAAAAATTCCTTAAATAATGCAGAAGAGTACTTAAATAATGCAGAAAAGTCGTTAAATAATGCAGCAGAGTGCTTAAATATTGCAGCATAGTCCTTAAATAATGCAACAAAGTCCTTAAATAATGCAGCAGATTCCTTAAATTCTGCAGCAGCGTCCTTAAATAATGCATCAAAGTCCTTAAATAATGCAGCAGAGTCCTTAAATACTGCAGCAGAGTCCTTAAATAATGCAGCAAATTCCTTAAATAATGCAGCAGAGTCCTTAAATTCCGCAGCAGAGTCATTAAATAATGCAACAAAGTCCTTAATAATGCAGCAGAGTCCTTAAATAATGCAGCAAATTCCTTAAATAATGCAGCAGAATCCTTAAATAATGCAATAAAGTCCTTATGTAATGCAGCAACGTCCTTAATAATGCAGCAGAGTCCTTAAATAATGCAGCAAAGTACTTAAATAATGCAGCAGAGGCCTTAAATACCGCAGCAGCATACTTAAATAATGCAGCAAAGTCCTTAAATAATGCAGCAGAGTCCTTAAATAATGCAACAAAGTCCTTAAATAATGCAGCAGAGTCCTTAAATAATGCAACAAAGTCCTTAAATAATGCACCAGAGTACTTAAATAATGCAGCAAAGTCCTTAAATAATGCAGCAGAGTCCTTAAATAATGCAACAAAGTCCTTAAATAATGCAGCAGAGTCCTTAAATAATGCAACAAAGTCCTTAAATAATGCAGCAGAGTCCTTAAATAATGCAACAAAGTCCTTATATAATGCAGCAGAGTCCTTAAATAATGCAGCAAAGTCCTTAAATAATGCAGCAGAGTCCTTAAACAATGCAGGACAGTCCTTAAATAATGCAACAAAGTCCTTAAATAATGCAGCAGATTCCTTAAATAGTGCAGCAAAGTCCTTAAATAATGCAGCAGAGTCCTTAAACAATGCAGCACAGTCCTTAAATAATGCAGCAAAGTCCTTAAATAATGCAGCAGAGTCCTTAAATACAGCAGCAGCGTCCTTAGATAATTCAGCAAAGTCCTTAAATAATGCAGCAGAGTCCTTAAATAATGCAACAAAGTCCTTAAATAATGCAGCAGAGTCCTTAAATAATGCAACAAAGTCCTTAAATAATGCAGCAGAGTCCTTAAATACTGCAGCAGAGTCCTTAAGTAATGCAGCAAAGTCCTTAAATAATGCAGCAGAGTCCTTAAATTCAGCAGCAGAGTCATTAAATAATGCAACAAAGTCCTTAATAATGCAGCAGATTCCTTAAATAATGCAGCAAATTCCTTAAATAATGCAGCAGAAACCTTAAATAATGCAATAAAGTCCTTATCTAATGCAGCAACGTCCTTAATAATGCAGCAGAGTCCTTAAATAATGCAGCAGAATCCTTAAATACTGCATCAGCGTCCTTAAATAATGCAACAAAGTCCTTATATAATGCAGCAGAGTCCTTAAATAATGCAGCAAAGTCCTTAAATAATGCAGCAGAGTCCTTAAACAATGCAGGACAGTCCTTAAATAATGCAACAAAGTCCTTAAATAATGCAGCAGAGTCCTTAAATAGTGCAGCAAAGTCCTTAAATAATGCAGCAGAGTCCTTAAACAATGCAGCACAGTCCTTAAATAATGCAGCAAAGTCCTTAAATAATGCAGCAGAGTCCTTAAATACAGCAGCAGCGTCCTTAAATAATTCAGCAAAGTCCTTAAATAATGCAGCAGAGTCCTTAAATAATGCAACAAAGTCCTTAAATAATGCAGCAGAGTCCTTAAATAATGCAACAAAGTCCTTAAATAATGCAGCAGAGTCCTTAAATACTGCAGCAGAGTCCTTAAATAATGCAGCAAAGTCCTTAAATAATGCAGCAGAGTCCTTAAATTCAGCAGCAGAGTCATTAAATAATGCAACAAAGTCCTTAATAATGCAGCAGATTCCTTAAATAATGCAGGAAATTCCTTAAATAATGCAGCAGAGTCCTTAAATACAGCAGCAGCGTCCTTAAATAATGCAACAAAGTCTTTAAATAATGCAGCAGAGTCCTTAAATAATGCAACAAAGTCCTTAAATAATGCAGCAGAGTCCTTAAATAATGCAACAAACTCATTAAATAATGCAGCAAAGTACTTAAATAATGCAGCAAATTCCTTAAATAATGCAGCAGAATCCTTAAATAATGCAATAAAGTCCTTATCTAATGCAGCAGAGTCCTTAAATACAGCAGCAGCGTCCTTAAATAATGCAACAAAGTCCTTAAATAATGCAGCAGAGTCCTTAAATAATGCAACAAAGTCCTTAAATAATGCAGCAGAGTCCTTAAATAATGCAACAAACTCATTAAATAATGCAGCAAAGTACTTAAATAATGCAGCAAATTCCTTAAATAATGCAGCAGAATCCTTAAATAATGCAATAAAGTCCTTAAATAATGCAGCAGAGTCCTTAAATAATGCAATAAATTCCTTAAATAATGCAGCAGAATCCTTAAATAATGCAGCAAAGTCCTTAAATAATGCAGCAGAGTCCTTAAATAATGCAAAAAATTCCTTAAATAATGCAGCAGAATCCTTAAATAATGCAACAAAGTCCTTAAATAATGCAGCAACGTCCTTAATAATGCAGCAGAGTCCTTAAATAATGCAGCAAATTCCTTAAATAATGCAGCAGAGGCCTTAAATACCGAAGCAGCGTCCTTAAATAATGCAGCAAAGTCCTTAAATAATGCAGAAGAGTCCTTAAATAATGCAACAAAGTCCTTAAATAATGCAGCAGAGTCCTTAAATAAAGCAGCAGAGTGCTTAAATAATGCAGCAGAGTCCTTAAATACCGCAGCAGAGTCATTAAATAATACAGCAGAGTCCTTAAATAAAGCAGCAGAGTGCTTAAATAATGCAGCAGAGTCCTTAAATACCGCAGCAGAGTCATTAAATAATACAACAGAGTCCTTAAATAATGCAGCAAATTCCTTAAATAATGCAGAGTCCTTAAATAATGCACTAAATTCCTTAAATAAAATGCAGCAACGCCCTTAATAATGCAGCTGAGTCCTTAAATAATTCAGCAAAGTCCTTAAATAATGCAGCAGAGTCCATAAATACCGCAGCAGCGTCCTTAAATAATGCAATAAAATCCTTAAATAATGCAGCAACGTCCTTAATAATGCAGCAGAGTCCTTAAATAATACAGCAAAGTCCTTAAATAATGCAGCAGAGGACTTAAATACTGCAGCAGCGTCCTTAAATAATGCAGCAGAGTCCTTAAATAATGCAACAAAGTCCTTAAATAATGCAGCAGAATCCTTAAATAATGCAAAAAATTCCTTAAATAATGCAGAAGAGTACTTAAATAATGCAGAAAAGTCGTTAAATAATGCAGCAGAGTCCTTAAATATTGCAGCATAGTCCTTAAATAATGCAACAAAGTCCTTAAATAATGCAGCAGATTCCTTAAATTCTGCAGCAGCGTCCTTAAATAATGCATCAAAGTCCTTAAATAATGCAGCAGAGTCCTTAAATACTGCAGCAGAGTCCTTAAATAATGCAGTAAATTCCTTAAATAATGCAGCAGAGTCCTTAAATTCCGCAGCAGAGTCATTAAATAATGCAACAAAGTCCTTAATAATGCAGCAGAGTCCTTAAATAATGCAGCAAATTCCTTAAATAATGCAGCAGAATCCTTAAATAATGCAATAAAGTCCTTATATAATGCAGCAACGTCCTTAATAATGCAGCAGAGTCCTTAAATAATGCAGCAAAGTACTTAAATAATGCAGCAGAGGCCTTAAATACCGCAGCAGCATACTTAAATAATGCAGCAAAGTCCTTAAATAATGCAGCAGAGTCCTTAAATAATGCAACAAAGTCCTTAAATAATGCAGCAGAGTCCTTAAATAATGCAACAAAGTCCTTAAATAATGCACCAGAGTACTTAAATAATGCAGCAAAGTCCTTAAATAATGCAGCAGAGTCCTTAAATAATGCAACAAAGTCCTTAAATAATGCAGCAGAGTCCTTAAATAATGCAACAAAGTCCTTAAATAATGCAGCAGAGTCCTTAAATAATGCAACAAAGTCCTTATATAATGCAGCAGAGTCCTTAAATAATGCAGCAAAGTCCTTAAATAATGCAGCAGAGTCCTTAAACAATGCAGGACAGTCCTTAAATAATGCAACAAAGTCCTTAAATAATGCAGCAGAGTCCTTAAATAGTGCAGCAAAGTCCTTAAATAATGCAGCAGAGTCCTTAAACAATGCAGCACAGTCCTTAAATAATGCAGCAAAGTCCTTAAATAATGCAGCAGAGTCCTTAAATACAGCAGCAGCGTCCTTAAATAATTCAGCAAAGTCCTTAAATAATGCAGCAGAGTCCTTAAATAATGCAACAAAGTCCTTAAATAATGCAGCAGAGTCCTTAAATAATGCAACAAAGTCCTTAAATAATGCAGCAGAGTCCTTAAATACTGCAGCAGAGTCCTTAAATAATGCAGCAAAGTCCTTAAATAATGCAGCAGAGTCCTTAAATTCAGCAGCAGAGTCATTAAATAATGCAACAAAGTCCTTAATAATGCAGCAGATTCCTTAAATAATGCAGCAAATTCCTTAAATAATGCAGCAGAATCCTTAAATAATGCAATAAAGTCCTTATCTAATGCAGCAACGTCCTTAATAATGCAGCAGAGTCCTTAAATAATGCAGCAGAATCCTTAAATACTGCATCAGCGTCCTTAAATAATGCAACAAAGTCCTTAAATAATGCAGCAAAGTCCTTAAATAATGCAGCAGAGTCCTTAAATACAGCAGCAGAGTCCTTAAATAATTCAGCAAAGTCCTTAAATAATGCAGCAGAGTCCTTAAATAATGCAATAAAGTCCTTATCTAATGCAGCAACGTCCTTAATAATGCAGCAGAGTCCTTAAATAATGCAGCAAAGTACTTAAATAATGCAGCAGAGGCCTTAAATACCGCAGCAGCATACTTAAATAATGCAGCAAAGTCCTTAAATAATGCAGCAGAGTCCTTAAATAATGCAACAAAGTCCTTAAATAATGCAGCAGAGTCCTTAAATAATGCAACAAAGTCCTTAAATAATGCACCAGAGTACTTAAATAATGCAGCAAAGTCCTTAAATAATGCAGCAGAGTCCTTAAATAATGCAACAAAGTCCTTAAATAATGCAGCAGAGTCCTTAAATAATGCAGCAGAGTCCTTAAATAATGCAACAAAGTCCTTAAATAATGCAGCAGAGTACTTAAATAATGCAGCAAATTCCTTAAATAATGCAGCAGAATCCTTAAATAATGCAATAAAGTCCTTAAATAATGCAGCAGAGTCCTTAAATAATGCAACAAAGTCCTTAAATAATGCAGCAGAGTCCTTAAATAATGCAGCAAAGTCCTTAAATAATGCAGCAGAGTCCTTAAATACTGCAGCAGAGACCTTAAATAATGCAGCAAAATCCTTAAATAATGCAGCAGAGTCCTTATATAATGCAGCAGAGTCCTAAAATACCGCAGCAGAGTCCTTAAATAATGCAGCAGAGTCCTTAAATAATGCAGCAAATTCATTAAATAATGCAGCAGAGTCCTTAAATAATGCAACAAAGTCCTTAAATAATGCAGCAGATTCCTTAAATTTCGCAGCAGCGTCCTTAAATAATGCATCAAAGTACTTAAATAATGCAGCAGAGTCCTAAAATACCGCAGCAGAGTCCTTAAATAATGCAGCAAAGTACTTAAATAATGCAGCAGAGTGCTTACATAATGCAGCAGAGTCCTTAAATTCCGCAGCAGAGTCATTAAATAATGCAGCAGAGTCCTTAAATAATGCAGCAAATTCATTAAATAATGCACAGAGTCATTAAATAATGCAACAAAGTCCTTAAATAATGCAGCAGAGTGCTTAAATAATGCAACAAAGTCCTTAAATAATGCAGCAGAGTCCTTAAATAATGCAACAAACTCATTAAATAATGCAGCAAAGTACTTAAATAATGCAGCAAATTCCTTAAATAATGCAGCAGAATCCTTAAATAATGCAATAAAGTCCTTAAATAATGCAGCAGAGTCCTTAAATAATGCAAAAAATTCCTTAAATAATGCAGCAGAATCCTTAAATAATGCAACAAAGTCCTTAAATAATGCAGCAAAGTCCTTAATAATGCAGCAGAGTCCTTAAATAATGCAGCAAATTCCTTAAATAATGCAGCAGAGGCCTTAAATACCGAAGCAGCGTCCTTAAATAATGCAGCAAAGTCCTTAAATAATGCAGAAGAGTCCTTAAATAATGCAACAAAGTCCTTAAATAATGCAGCAGAGTCCTTAAATAAAGCGGCAGAGTGCTTAAATAATGCAGCAGAGTCCTTAAATACCGCAGCAGAGTCATTAAATAATACAGCAGATTCCTTAAATAAAGCAGCAGAGTGCTTAAATAATGCAGCAGAGTCCTTAAATACCACAGCAGAGTCATTAAATAATACAGCAGAGTCCTTAAATAATGCAGGAAATTCCTTAAATAATGCAGAGTCCTTAAATAATGCACTAAATTCCTTAAATAAAATGCAGCAACGCCCTTAATAATGCAGCTGAGTCCTTAAATAATTCAGCAAAGTCCTTAAATAATGCAGCAGAGTCCTTAAATACCGCAGCAGCGTCCTTAAATAATGCAACAAATTCCTTAAATAATGCAGCAGAACCCTTAAATAATGCAACAAAGTCCTTAAATAATGCAGCAGAGTCCTTAAATAATGCAACAAAGTCCTTAAATAATGCAGCAGAGTCCTTAAATAATGCAGCAGAGTCCTTAAATAATGCAACAAAGTCCTTAAATAATGCAGCAGAGTCCTTAAATAATGCAACAAAGTCCTTAAATAATGCAGCAGAGTCCTTAAATAATGCAGCAAAGTCCTTAAATAATGCAGCAGAGTCCTTAAACAATGCAGCACAGTCCTTAAATAATGCAACAAAGTCCTTAAATAATGCAGCAGAGTCCTTAAATAATGCAGCAAAGTCCTTAAATAATGCAGCAGAGTCCTTAAACAATGCAGCACAGTCCTTAAATAATGCAGCAAAGTCCTTAAATAATGCAGCAGAGTCCTTAAATACAGCAGCAGCGTCCTTAAATAATGCAACAAAGTCTTTAAATAATGCAGCAGAGTCCTTAAATAATGCAACAAAGTCCTTAAATAATGCAGCAGAGTCCTTAAATAATGCAACAAACTCATTAAATAATGCAGCAAAGTACTTAAATAATGCAGCAAATTCCTTAAATAATGCAGCAGAATCCTTAAATAATGCAATAAAGTCCTTAAATAATGCAGCAGAGTCCTTAAATAATGCAATAAATTCCTTAAATAATGCAGCAGAATCCTTAAATAATGCAATAAAGTCCTTAAATAATGCAGCAGAGTCCTTAAATAATGCAATAAATTCCTTAAATAATGCAGCAGAATCCTTAAATAATGCAACAAATTCCTTAAATAATGCAGAGTCCTTAAATAATGCACTAAATTCCTTAAATAAAATGCAGCAACACCCTTAATAATGCAGCTGAGTCCTTAAATAATTCAGCAAAGTCCTTAAATAATGCAGCAGAGTCCATAAATACCGCAGCAGCGTCCTTAAATAATGCAATAAAATCCTTAAATAATGCAGCAACGTCCTTAATAATGCAGCAGAGTCCTTAAATAATACAGCAAAGTCCTTAAATAATGCAGCAGAGGACTTAAATACTGCAGCAGCGTCCTTAAATAATGCAGCAGAGTCCTTAAATAATGCAACAAAGTCCTTAAATAATGCAGCAGAATCCTTAAATAATGCAAAAAATTCCTTAAATAATGCAGAAGAGTACTTAAATAATGCAGAAAAGTCGTTAAATAATGCAGCAGAGTCCTTAAATATTGCAGCATAGTCCTTAAATAATGCAACAAAGTCCTTAAATAATGCAGCAGATTCCTTAAATTCTGCAGCAGCGTCCTTAAATAATGCATCAAAGTCCTTAAATAATGCAGCAGAGTCCTTAAATACTGCAGCAGAGTCCTTAAATAATGCAGCAAATTCCTTAAATAATGCAGCAGAGTCCTTAAATTCCGCAGCAGAGTCATTAAATAATGCAACAAAGTCCTTAATAATGCAGCAGAGTCCTTAAATAATGCAGCAAATTCCTTAAATAATGCAGCAGAATCCTTAAATAATGCAATAAAGTCCTTATGTAATGCAGCAACGTCCTTAATAATGCAGCAGAGTCCTTAAATAATGCAGCAAAGTACTTAAATAATGCAGCAGAGGCCTTAAATACCGCAGCAGCATACTTAAATAATGCAGCAAAGTCCTTAAATAATGCAGCAGAGTCCTTAAATAATGCAACAAAGTCCTTAAATAATGCAGCAGAGTCCTTAAATAATGCAACAAAGTCCTTAAATAATGCACCAGAGTACTTAAATAATGCAGCAAAGTCCTTAAATAATGCAGCAGAGTCCTTAAATAATGCAACAAAGTCCTTAAATAATGCAGCAGAGTCCTTAAATAATGCAACAAAGTCCTTAAATAATGCAGCAGAGTCCTTAAATAATGCAACAAAGTCCTTATATAATGCAGCAGAGTCCTTAAATAATGCAGCAAAGTCCTTAAATAATGCAGCAGAGTCCTTAAACAATGCAGGACAGTCCTTAAATAATGCAACAAAGTCCTTAAATAATGCAGCAGATTCCTTAAATAGTGCAGCAAAGTCCTTAAATAATGCAGCAGAGTCCTTAAACAATGCAGCACAGTCCTTAAATAATGCAGCAAAGTCCTTAAATAATGCAGCAGAGTCCTTAAATACAGCAGCAGCGTCCTTAGATAATTCAGCAAAGTCCTTAAATAATGCAGCAGAGTCCTTAAATAATGCAACAAAGTCCTTAAATAATGCAGCAGAGTCCTTAAATAATGCAACAAAGTCCTTAAATAATGCAGCAGAGTCCTTAAATACTGCAGCAGAGTCCTTAAATAATGCAGCAAAGTCCTTAAATAATGCAGCAGAGTCCTTAAATTCAGCAGCAGAGTCATTAAATAATGCAACAAAGTCCTTAATAATGCAGCAGATTCCTTAAATAATGCAGCAAATTCCTTAAATAATGCAGCAGAAACCTTAAATAATGCAATAAAGTCCTTATCTAATGCAGCAACGTCCTTAATAATGCAGCAGAGTCCTTAAATAATGCAGCAGAATCCTTAAATACTGCATCAGCGTCCTTAAATAATGCAACAAAGTCCTTATATAATGCAGCAGAGTCCTTAAATAATGCAGCAAAGTCCTTAAATAATGCAGCAGAGTCCTTAAACAATGCAGGACAGTCCTTAAATAATGCAACAAAGTCCTTAAATAATGCAGCAGAGTCCTTAAATAGTGCAGCAAAGTCCTTAAATAATGCAGCAGAGTCCTTAAACAATGCAGCACAGTCCTTAAATAATGCAGCAAAGTCCTTAAATAATGCAGCAGAGTCCTTAAATACAGCAGCAGCGTCCTTAAATAATTCAGCAAAGTCCTTAAATAATGCAGCAGAGTCCTTAAATAATGCAACAAAGTCCTTAAATAATGCAGCAGAGTCCTTAAATAATGCAACAAAGTCCTTAAATAATGCAGCAGAGTCCTTAAATACTGCAGCAGAGTCCTTAAATAATGCAGCAAAGTCCTTAAATAATGCAGCAGAGTCCTTAAATTCAGCAGCAGAGTCATTAAATAATGCAACAAAGTCCTTAATAATGCAGCAGATTCCTTAAATAATGCAGGAAATTCCTTAAATAATGCAGCAGAGTCCTTAAATACAGCAGCAGCGTCCTTAAATAATGCAACAAAGTCTTTAAATAATGCAGCAGAGTCCTTAAATAATGCAACAAAGTCCTTAAATAATGCAGCAGAGTCCTTAAATAATGCAACAAACTCATTAAATAATGCAGCAAAGTACTTAAATAATGCAGCAAATTCCTTAAATAATGCAGCAGAATCCTTAAATAATGCAATAAAGTCCTTAAATAATGCAGCAGAGTCCTTAAATAATGCAATAAATTCCTTAAATAATGCAGCAGAATCCTTAAATAATGCAATAAAGTCCTTAAATAATGCAGCAGAGTCCTTAAATAATGCAATAAATTCCTTAAATAATGCAGCAGAATCCTTAAATAATGCAACAAATTCCTTAAATAATGCAGAGTCCTTAAATAATGCACTAAATTCCTTAAATAAAATGCAGCAACACCCTTAATAATGCAGCTGAGTCCTTAAATAATTCAGCAAAGTCCTTAAATAATGCAGCAGAGTCCATAAATACCGCAGCAGCGTCCTTAAATAATGCAATAAAATCCTTAAATAATGCAGCAACGTCCTTAATAATGCAGCAGAGTCCTTAAATAATACAGCAAAGTCCTTAAATAATGCAGCAGAGGACTTAAATACTGCAGCAGCGTCCTTAAATAATGCAGCAGAGTCCTTAAATAATGCAACAAAGTCCTTAAATAATGCAGCAGAATCCTTAAATAATGCAAAAAATTCCTTAAATAATGCAGAAGAGTACTTAAATAATGCAGAAAAGTCGTTAAATAATGCAGCAGAGTCCTTAAATATTGCAGCATAGTCCTTAAATAATGCAACAAAGTCCTTAAATAATGCAGCAGATTCCTTAAATTCTGCAGCAGCGTCCTTAAATAATGCATCAAAGTCCTTAAATAATGCAGCAGAGTCCTTAAATACTGCAGCAGAGTCCTTAAATAATGCAGCAAATTCCTTAAATAATGCAGCAGAGTCCTTAAATTCCGCAGCAGAGTCATTAAATAATGCAACAAAGTCCTTAATAATGCAGCAGAGTCCTTAAATAATGCAGCAAATTCCTTAAATAATGCAGCAGAATCCTTAAATAATGCAATAAAGTCCTTATGTAATGCAGCAACGTCCTTAATAATGCAGCAGAGTCCTTAAATAATGCAGCAAAGTACTTAAATAATGCAGCAGAGGCCTTAAATACCGCAGCAGCATACTTAAATAATGCAGCAAAGTCCTTAAATAATGCAGCAGAGTCCTTAAATAATGCAACAAAGTCCTTAAATAATGCAGCAGAGTCCTTAAATAATGCAACAAAGTCCTTAAATAATGCACCAGAGTACTTAAATAATGCAGCAAAGTCCTTAAATAATGCAGCAGAGTCCTTAAATAATGCAACAAAGTCCTTAAATAATGCAGCAGAGTCCTTAAATAATGCAACAAAGTCCTTAAATAATGCAGCAGAGTCCTTAAATAATGCAACAAAGTCCTTATATAATGCAGCAGAGTCCTTAAATAATGCAGCAAAGTCCTTAAATAATGCAGCAGAGTCCTTAAACAATGCAGGACAGTCCTTAAATAATGCAACAAAGTCCTTAAATAATGCAGCAGATTCCTTAAATAGTGCAGCAAAGTCCTTAAATAATGCAGCAGAGTCCTTAAACAATGCAGCACAGTCCTTAAATAATGCAGCAAAGTCCTTAAATAATGCAGCAGAGTCCTTAAATACAGCAGCAGCGTCCTTAGATAATTCAGCAAAGTCCTTAAATAATGCAGCAGAGTCCTTAAATAATGCAACAAAGTCCTTAAATAATGCAGCAGAGTCCTTAAATAATGCAACAAAGTCCTTAAATAATGCAGCAGAGTCCTTAAATACTGCAGCAGAGTCCTTAAATAATGCAGCAAAGTCCTTAAATAATGCAGCAGAGTCCTTAAATTCAGCAGCAGAGTCATTAAATAATGCAACAAAGTCCTTAATAATGCAGCAGATTCCTTAAATAATGCAGCAAATTCCTTAAATAATGCAGCAGAAACCTTAAATAATGCAATAAAGTCCTTATCTAATGCAGCAACGTCCTTAATAATGCAGCAGAGTCCTTAAATAATGCAGCAGAATCCTTAAATACTGCATCAGCGTCCTTAAATAATGCAACAAAGTCCTTATATAATGCAGCAGAGTCCTTAAATAATGCAGCAAAGTCCTTAAATAATGCAGCAGAGTCCTTAAACAATGCAGGACAGTCCTTAAATAATGCAACAAAGTCCTTAAATAATGCAGCAGAGTCCTTAAATAGTGCAGCAAAGTCCTTAAATAATGCAGCAGAGTCCTTAAACAATGCAGCACAGTCCTTAAATAATGCAGCAAAGTCCTTAAATAATGCAGCAGAGTCCTTAAATACAGCAGCAGCGTCCTTAAATAATTCAGCAAAGTCCTTAAATAATGCAGCAGAGTCCTTAAATAATGCAACAAAGTCCTTAAATAATGCAGCAGAGTCCTTAAATAATGCAACAAAGTCCTTAAATAATGCAGCAGAGTCCTTAAATACTGCAGCAGAGTCCTTAAATAATGCAGCAAAGTCCTTAAATAATGCAGCAGAGTCCTTAAATTCAGCAGCAGAGTCATTAAATAATGCAACAAAGTCCTTAATAATGCAGCAGATTCCTTAAATAATGCAGGAAATTCCTTAAATAATGCAGCAGAGTCCTTAAATACAGCAGCAGCGTCCTTAAATAATGCAACAAAGTCTTTAAATAATGCAGCAGAGTCCTTAAATAATGCAACAAAGTCCTTAAATAATGCAGCAGAGTCCTTAAATAATGCAACAAACTCATTAAATAATGCAGCAAAGTACTTAAATAATGCAGCAAATTCCTTAAATAATGCAGCAGAATCCTTAAATAATGCAATAAAGTCCTTAAATAATGCAGCAGAGTCCTTAAATAATGCAATAAATTCCTTAAATAATGCAGCAGAATCCTTAAATAATGCAATAAAGTCCTTAAATAATGCAGCAGAGTCCTTAAATAATGCAATAAATTCCTTAAATAATGCAGCAGAATCCTTAAATAATGCAACAAATTCCTTAAATAATGCAGAGTCCTTAAATAATGCACTAAATTCCTTAAATAAAATGCAGCAACACCCTTAATAATGCAGCTGAGTCCTTAAATAATTCAGCAAAGTCCTTAAATAATGCAGCAGAGTCCATAAATACCGCAGCAGCGTCCTTAAATAATGCAATAAAATCCTTAAATAATGCAGCAACGTCCTTAATAATGCAGCAGAGTCCTTAAATAATACAGCAAAGTCCTTAAATAATGCAGCAGAGGACTTAAATACTGCAGCAGCGTCCTTAAATAATGCAGCAGAGTCCTTAAATAATGCAACAAAGTCCTTAAATAATGCAGCAGAATCCTTAAATAATGCAAAAAATTCCTTAAATAATGCAGAAGAGTACTTAAATAATGCAGAAAAGTCGTTAAATAATGCAGCAGAGTCCTTAAATATTGCAGCATAGTCCTTAAATAATGCAACAAAGTCCTTAAATAATGCAGCAGATTCCTTAAATTCTGCAGCAGCGTCCTTAAATAATGCATCAAAGTCCTTAAATAATGCAGCAGAGTCCTTAAATACTGCAGCAGAGTCCTTAAATAATGCAGCAAATTCCTTAAATAATGCAGCAGAGTCCTTAAATTCCGCAGCAGAGTCATTAAATAATGCAACAAAGTCCTTAATAATGCAGCAGAGTCCTTAAATAATGCAGCAAATTCCTTAAATAATGCAGCAGAATCCTTAAATAATGCAATAAAGTCCTTATGTAATGCAGCAACGTCCTTAATAATGCAGCAGAGTCCTTAAATAATGCAGCAAAGTACTTAAATAATGCAGCAGAGGCCTTAAATACCGCAGCAGCATACTTAAATAATGCAGCAAAGTCCTTAAATAATGCAGCAGAGTCCTTAAATAATGCAACAAAGTCCTTAAATAATGCAGCAGAGTCCTTAAATAATGCAACAAAGTCCTTAAATAATGCACCAGAGTACTTAAATAATGCAGCAAAGTCCTTAAATAATGCAGCAGAGTCCTTAAATAATGCAACAAAGTCCTTAAATAATGCAGCAGAGTCCTTAAATAATGCAACAAAGTCCTTAAATAATGCAGCAGAGTCCTTAAATAATGCAACAAAGTCCTTATATAATGCAGCAGAGTCCTTAAATAATGCAGCAAAGTCCTTAAATAATGCAGCAGAGTCCTTAAACAATGCAGGACAGTCCTTAAATAATGCAACAAAGTCCTTAAATAATGCAGCAGATTCCTTAAATAGTGCAGCAAAGTCCTTAAATAATGCAGCAGAGTCCTTAAACAATGCAGCACAGTCCTTAAATAATGCAGCAAAGTCCTTAAATAATGCAGCAGAGTCCTTAAATACAGCAGCAGCGTCCTTAGATAATTCAGCAAAGTCCTTAAATAATGCAGCAGAGTCCTTAAATAATGCAACAAAGTCCTTAAATAATGCAGCAGAGTCCTTAAATAATGCAACAAAGTCCTTAAATAATGCAGCAGAGTCCTTAAATACTGCAGCAGAGTCCTTAAATAATGCAGCAAAGTCCTTAAATAATGCAGCAGAGTCCTTAAATTCAGCAGCAGAGTCATTAAATAATGCAACAAAGTCCTTAATAATGCAGCAGATTCCTTAAATAATGCAGCAAATTCCTTAAATAATGCAGCAGAAACCTTAAATAATGCAATAAAGTCCTTATCTAATGCAGCAACGTCCTTAATAATGCAGCAGAGTCCTTAAATAAAGCAGCAGAGTGCTTAAATAATGCAGCAGAGTCCTTAAATACCGCAGCAGAGTCATTAAATAATACAGCAGAGTCCTTAAATAAAGCAGCAGAGTGCTTAAATAATGCAGCAGAGTCCTTAAATACCGCAGCAGAGTCATTAAATAATACAACAGAGTCCTTAAATAATGCAGCAAATTCCTTAAATAATGCAGAGTCCTTAAATAATGCACTAAATTCCTTAAATAAAATGCAGCAACGCCCTTAATAATGCAGCTGAGTCCTTAAATAATTCAGCAAAGTCCTTAAATAATGCAGCAGAGTCCATAAATACCGCAGCAGCGTCCTTAAATAATGCAATAAAATCCTTAAATAATGCAGCAACGTCCTTAATAATGCAGCAGAGTCCTTAAATAATACAGCAAAGTCCTTAAATAATGCAGCAGAGGACTTAAATACTGCAGCAGCGTCCTTAAATAATGCAGCAGAGTCCTTAAATAATGCAACAAAGTCCTTAAATAATGCAGCAGAATCCTTAAATAATGCAAAAAATTCCTTAAATAATGCAGAAGAGTACTTAAATAATGCAGAAAAGTCGTTAAATAATGCAGCAGAGTCCTTAAATATTGCAGCATAGTCCTTAAATAATGCAACAAAGTCCTTAAATAATGCAGCAGATTCCTTAAATTCTGCAGCAGCGTCCTTAAATAATGCATCAAAGTCCTTAAATAATGCAGCAGAGTCCTTAAATACTGCAGCAGAGTCCTTAAATAATGCAGTAAATTCCTTAAATAATGCAGCAGAGTCCTTAAATTCCGCAGCAGAGTCATTAAATAATGCAACAAAGTCCTTAATAATGCAGCAGAGTCCTTAAATAATGCAGCAAATTCCTTAAATAATGCAGCAGAATCCTTAAATAATGCAATAAAGTCCTTATATAATGCAGCAACGTCCTTAATAATGCAGCAGAGTCCTTAAATAATGCAGCAAAGTACTTAAATAATGCAGCAGAGGCCTTAAATACCGCAGCAGCATACTTAAATAATGCAGCAAAGTCCTTAAATAATGCAGCAGAGTCCTTAAATAATGCAACAAAGTCCTTAAATAATGCAGCAGAGTCCTTAAATAATGCAACAAAGTCCTTAAATAATGCACCAGAGTACTTAAATAATGCAGCAAAGTCCTTAAATAATGCAGCAGAGTCCTTAAATAATGCAACAAAGTCCTTAAATAATGCAGCAGAGTCCTTAAATAATGCAACAAAGTCCTTAAATAATGCAGCAGAGTCCTTAAATAATGCAACAAAGTCCTTATATAATGCAGCAGAGTCCTTAAATAATGCAGCAAAGTCCTTAAATAATGCAGCAGAGTCCTTAAACAATGCAGGACAGTCCTTAAATAATGCAACAAAGTCCTTAAATAATGCAGCAGAGTCCTTAAATAGTGCAGCAAAGTCCTTAAATAATGCAGCAGAGTCCTTAAACAATGCAGCACAGTCCTTAAATAATGCAGCAAAGTCCTTAAATAATGCAGCAGAGTCCTTAAATACAGCAGCAGCGTCCTTAAATAATTCAGCAAAGTCCTTAAATAATGCAGCAGAGTCCTTAAATAATGCAACAAAGTCCTTAAATAATGCAGCAGAGTCCTTAAATAATGCAACAAAGTCCTTAAATAATGCAGCAGAGTCCTTAAATACTGCAGCAGAGTCCTTAAATAATGCAGCAAAGTCCTTAAATAATGCAGCAGAGTCCTTAAATTCAGCAGCAGAGTCATTAAATAATGCAACAAAGTCCTTAATAATGCAGCAGATTCCTTAAATAATGCAGCAAATTCCTTAAATAATGCAGCAGAATCCTTAAATAATGCAATAAAGTCCTTATCTAATGCAGCAACGTCCTTAATAATGCAGCAGAGTCCTTAAATAATGCAGCAGAATCCTTAAATACTGCATCAGCGTCCTTAAATAATGCAACAAAGTCCTTAAATAATGCAGCAAAGTCCTTAAATAATGCAGCAGAGTCCTTAAATACAGCAGCAGAGTCCTTAAATAATTCAGCAAAGTCCTTAAATAATGCAGCAGAGTCCTTAAATAATGCAATAAAGTCCTTATCTAATGCAGCAACGTCCTTAATAATGCAGCAGAGTCCTTAAATAATGCAGCAAAGTACTTAAATAATGCAGCAGAGGCCTTAAATACCGCAGCAGCATACTTAAATAATGCAGCAAAGTCCTTAAATAATGCAGCAGAGTCCTTAAATAATGCAACAAAGTCCTTAAATAATGCAGCAGAGTCCTTAAATAATGCAACAAAGTCCTTAAATAATGCACCAGAGTACTTAAATAATGCAGCAAAGTCCTTAAATAATGCAGCAGAGTCCTTAAATAATGCAACAAAGTCCTTAAATAATGCAGCAGAGTCCTTAAATAATGCAGCAGAGTCCTTAAATAATGCAACAAAGTCCTTAAATAATGCAGCAGAGTCCTTAAATAATGCAGCAAAGTCCTTAAATAATGCAGCAGAGTCCTTAAATACTGCAGCAGAGACCTTAAATAATGCAGCAAAATCCTTAAATAATGCAGCAGAGTCCTTATATAATGCAGCAGAGTCCTAAAATACCGCAGCAGAGTCCTTAAATAATGCAGCAGAGTCCTTAAATAATGCAGCAAATTCATTAAATAATGCAGCAGAGTCCTTAAATAATGCAACAAAGTCCTTAAATAATGCAGCAGATTCCTTAAATTTCGCAGCAGCGTCCTTAAATAATGCATCAAAGTACTTAAATAATGCAGCAGAGTCCTAAAATACCGCAGCAGAGTCCTTAAATAATGCAGCAAAGTACTTAAATAATGCAGCAGAGTGCTTACATAATGCAGCAGAGTCCTTAAATTCCGCAGCAGAGTCATTAAATAATGCAGCAGAGTCCTTAAATAATGCAGCAAATTCATTAAATAATGCACAGAGTCATTAAATAATGCAACAAAGTCCTTAAATAATGCAGCAGAGTGCTTAAATAATGCAACAAAGTCCTTAAATAATGCAGCAGAGTCCTTAAATAATGCAACAAACTCATTAAATAATGCAGCAAAGTACTTAAATAATGCAGCAAATTCCTTAAATAATGCAGCAGAATCCTTAAATAATGCAATAAAGTCCTTAAATAATGCAGCAGAGTCCTTAAATAATGCAAAAAATTCCTTAAATAATGCAGCAGAATCCTTAAATAATGCAACAAAGTCCTTAAATAATGCAGCAAAGTCCTTAATAATGCAGCAGAGTCCTTAAATAATGCAGCAAATTCCTTAAATAATGCAGCAGAGGCCTTAAATACCGAAGCAGCGTCCTTAAATAATGCAGCAAAGTCCTTAAATAATGCAGAAGAGTCCTTAAATAATGCAACAAAGTCCTTAAATAATGCAGCAGAGTCCTTAAATAAAGCGGCAGAGTGCTTAAATAATGCAGCAGAGTCCTTAAATACCGCAGCAGAGTCATTAAATAATACAGCAGATTCCTTAAATAAAGCAGCAGAGTGCTTAAATAATGCAGCAGAGTCCTTAAATACCACAGCAGAGTCATTAAATAATACAGCAGAGTCCTTAAATAATGCAGGAAATTCCTTAAATAATGCAGAGTCCTTAAATAATGCACTAAATTCCTTAAATAAAATGCAGCAACGCCCTTAATAATGCAGCTGAGTCCTTAAATAATTCAGCAAAGTCCTTAAATAATGCAGCAGAGTCCTTAAATACCGCAGCAGCGTCCTTAAATAATGCAACAAATTCCTTAAATAATGCAGCAGAACCCTTAAATAATGCAACAAAGTCCTTAAATAATGCAGCAGAGTCCTTAAATAATGCAACAAAGTCCTTAAATAATGCAGCAGAGTCCTTAAATAATGCAGCAGAGTCCTTAAATAATGCAACAAAGTCCTTAAATAATGCAGCAGAGTCCTTAAATAATGCAACAAAGTCCTTAAATAATGCAGCAGAGTCCTTAAATAATGCAGCAAAGTCCTTAAATAATGCAGCAGAGTCCTTAAACAATGCAGCACAGTCCTTAAATAATGCAACAAAGTCCTTAAATAATGCAGCAGAGTCGTTAAATAATGCAGCAAAGTCCTTAAATAATGCAGCAGAGTCCTTAAACAATGCAGCACAGTCCTTAAATAATGCAGCAAAGTCCTTAAATAATGCAGCAGAGTCCTTAAATACAGCAGCAGCGTCCTTAAATAATGCAACAAAGTCTTTAAATAATGCAGCAGAGTCCTTAAATAATGCAACAAAGTCCTTAAATAATGCAGCAGAGTCCTTAAATAATGCAACAAACTCATTAAATAATGCAGCAAAGTACTTAAATAATGCAGCAAATTCCTTAAATAATGCAGCAGAATCCTTAAATAATGCAATAAAGTCCTTAAATAATGCAGCAGAGTCCTTAAATAATGCAATAAATTCCTTAAATAATGCAGCAGAATCCTTAAATAATGCAATAAAGTCCTTAAATAATGCAGCAGAGTCCTTAAATAATGCAATAAATTCCTTAAATAATGCAGCAGAATCCTTAAATAATGCAACAAATTCCTTAAATAATGCAGAGTCCTTAAATAATGCACTAAATTCCTTAAATAAAATGCAGCAACACCCTTAATAATGCAGCTGAGTCCTTAAATAATTCAGCAAAGTCCTTAAATAATGCAGCAGAGTCCATAAATACCGCAGCAGCGTCCTTAAATAATGCAATAAAATCCTTAAATAATGCAGCAACGTCCTTAATAATGCAGCAGAGTCCTTAAATAATACAGCAAAGTCCTTAAATAATGCAGCAGAGGACTTAAATACTGCAGCAGCGTCCTTAAATAATGCAGCAGAGTCCTTAAATAATGCAACAAAGTCCTTAAATAATGCAGCAGAATCCTTAAATAATGCAAAAAATTCCTTAAATAATGCAGAAGAGTACTTAAATAATGCAGAAAAGTCGTTAAATAATGCAGCAGAGTCCTTAAATATTGCAGCATAGTCCTTAAATAATGCAACAAAGTCCTTAAATAATGCAGCAGATTCCTTAAATTCTGCAGCAGCGTCCTTAAATAATGCATCAAAGTCCTTAAATAATGCAGCAGAGTCCTTAAATACTGCAGCAGAGTCCTTAAATAATGCAGCAAATTCCTTAAATAATGCAGCAGAGTCCTTAAATTCCGCAGCAGAGTCATTAAATAATGCAACAAAGTCCTTAATAATGCAGCAGAGTCCTTAAATAATGCAGCAAATTCCTTAAATAATGCAGCAGAATCCTTAAATAATGCAATAAAGTCCTTATGTAATGCAGCAACGACCTTAATAATGCAGCAGAGTCCTTAAATAATGCAACAAAGTCCTTAAATAATGCACCAGAGTACTTAAATAATGCAGCAAAGTCCTTAAATAATGCAGCAGAGTCCTTAAATAATGCAACAAAGTCCTTAAATAATGCAGCAGAGTCCTTAAATAATGCAACAAAGTCCTTAAATAATGCAGCAGAGTCCTTAAATAATGCAACAAAGTCCTTATATAATGCAGCAGAGTCCTTAAATAATGCAGCAAAGTCCTTAAATAATGCAGCAGAGTCCTTAAACAATGCAGGACAGTCCTTAAATAATGCAACAAAGTCCTTAAATAATGCAGCAGATTCCTTAAATAGTGCAGCAAAGTCCTTAAATAATGCAGCAGAGTCCTTAAACAATGCAGCACAGTCCTTAAATAATGCAGCAAAGTCCTTAAATAATGCAGCAGAGTCCTTAAATACAGCAGCAGCGTCCTTAGATAATTCAGCAAAGTCCTTAAATAATGCAGCAGAGTCCTTAAATAATGCAACAAAGTCCTTAAATAATGCAGCAGAGTCCTTAAATAATGCAACAAAGTCCTTAAATAATGCAGCAGAGTCCTTAAATACTGCAGCAGAGTCCTTAAATAATGCAGCAAAGTCCTTAAATAATGCAGCAGAGTCCTTAAATTCAGCAGCAGAGTCATTAAATAATGCAACAAAGTCCTTAATAATGCAGCAGATTCCTTAAATAATGCAGCAAATTCCTTAAATAATGCAGCAGAAACCTTAAATAATGCAATAAAGTCCTTATCTAATGCAGCAACGTCCTTAATAATGCAGCAGAGTCCTTAAATAAAGCAGCAGAGTGCTTAAATAATGCAGCAGAGTCCTTAAATACCGCAGCAGAGTCATTAAATAATACAGCAGAGTCCTTAAATAAAGCAGCAGAGTGCTTAAATAATGCAGCAGAGTCCTTAAATACCGCAGCAGAGTCATTAAATAATACAACAGAGTCCTTAAATAATGCAGCAAATTCCTTAAATAATGCAGAGTCCTTAAATAATGCACTAAATTCCTTAAATAAAATGCAGCAACGCCCTTAATAATGCAGCTGAGTCCTTAAATAATTCAGCAAAGTCCTTAAATAATGCAGCAGAGTCCATAAATACCGCAGCAGCGTCCTTAAATAATGCAATAAAATCCTTAAATAATGCAGCAACGTCCTTAATAATGCAGCAGAGTCCTTAAATAATACAGCAAAGTCCTTAAATAATGCAGCAGAGGACTTAAATACTGCAGCAGCGTCCTTAAATAATGCAGCAGAGTCCTTAAATAATGCAACAAAGTCCTTAAATAATGCAGCAGAATCCTTAAATAATGCAAAAAATTCCTTAAATAATGCAGAAGAGTACTTAAATAATGCAGAAAAGTCGTTAAATAATGCAGCAGAGTCCTTAAATATTGCAGCATAGTCCTTAAATAATGCAACAAAGTCCTTAAATAATGCAGCAGATTCCTTAAATTCTGCAGCAGCGTCCTTAAATAATGCATCAAAGTCCTTAAATAATGCAGCAGAGTCCTTAAATACTGCAGCAGAGTCCTTAAATAATGCAGTAAATTCCTTAAATAATGCAGCAGAGTCCTTAAATTCCGCAGCAGAGTCATTAAATAATGCAACAAAGTCCTTAATAATGCAGCAGAGTCCTTAAATAATGCAGCAAATTCCTTAAATAATGCAGCAGAATCCTTAAATAATGCAATAAAGTCCTTATATAATGCAGCAACGTCCTTAATAATGCAGCAGAGTCCTTAAATAATGCAGCAAAGTACTTAAATAATGCAGCAGAGGCCTTAAATACCGCAGCAGCATACTTAAATAATGCAGCAAAGTCCTTAAATAATGCAGCAGAGTCCTTAAATAATGCAACAAAGTCCTT
This sequence comes from Phyllobates terribilis, assembly GCF_046119375.1. Lineage (NCBI taxonomy): Eukaryota > Metazoa > Chordata > Amphibia > Anura > Dendrobatidae > Phyllobates > Phyllobates terribilis. The sequence goes on along the minus strand of NW_027363029.1, from coordinate 968,327 downwards.
AAATAATGCAGCAGAGTCCTTAAATAATGCAACAAAGTCCTTAAATAATGCACCAGAGTACTTAAATAATGCAGCAAAGTCCTTAAATAATGCAGCAGAGTCCTTAAATAATGCAACAAAGTCCTTAAATAATGCAGCAGAGTCCTTAAATAATGCAACAAAGTCCTTAAATAATGCAGCAGAGTCCTTAAATAATGCAACAAAGTCCTTATATAATGCAGCAGAGTCCTTAAATAATGCAGCAAAGTCCTTAAATAATGCAGCAGAGTCCTTAAACAATGCAGGACAGTCCTTAAATAATGCAACAAAGTCCTTAAATAATGCAGCAGAGTCCTTAAATAGTGCAGCAAAGTCCTTAAATAATGCAGCAGAGTCCTTAAACAATGCAGCACAGTCCTTAAATAATGCAGCAAAGTCCTTAAATAATGCAGCAGAGTCCTTAAATACAGCAGCAGCGTCCTTAAATAATTCAGCAAAGTCCTTAAATAATGCAGCAGAGTCCTTAAATAATGCAACAAAGTCCTTAAATAATGCAGCAGAGTCCTTAAATAATGCAACAAAGTCCTTAAATAATGCAGCAGAGTCCTTAAATACTGCAGCAGAGTCCTTAAATAATGCAGCAAAGTCCTTAAATAATGCAGCAGAGTCCTTAAATTCAGCAGCAGAGTCATTAAATAATGCAACAAAGTCCTTAATAATGCAGCAGATTCCTTAAATAATGCAGCAAATTCCTTAAATAATGCAGCAGAATCCTTAAATAATGCAATAAAGTCCTTATCTAATGCAGCAACGTCCTTAATAATGCAGCAGAGTCCTTAAATAATGCAGCAGAATCCTTAAATACTGCATCAGCGTCCTTAAATAATGCAACAAAGTCCTTAAATAATGCAGCAAAGTCCTTAAATAATGCAGCAGAGTCCTTAAATACAGCAGCAGAGTCCTTAAATAATTCAGCAAAGTCCTTAAATAATGCAGCAGAGTCCTTAAATAATGCAATAAAGTCCTTATCTAATGCAGCAACGTCCTTAATAATGCAGCAGAGTCCTTAAATAATGCAGCAAAGTACTTAAATAATGCAGCAGAGGCCTTAAATACCGCAGCAGCATACTTAAATAATGCAGCAAAGTCCTTAAATAATGCAGCAGAGTCCTTAAATAATGCAACAAAGTCCTTAAATAATGCAGCAGAGTCCTTAAATAATGCAACAAAGTCCTTAAATAATGCACCAGAGTACTTAAATAATGCAGCAAAGTCCTTAAATAATGCAGCAGAGTCCTTAAATAATGCAACAAAGTCCTTAAATAATGCAGCAGAGTCCTTAAATAATGCAGCAGAGTCCTTAAATAATGCAACAAAGTCCTTAAATAATGCAGCAGAGTCCTTAAATAATGCAACAAAGTCCTTAAATATTGCAGCAGAGTCCTTAAATAATGCAGCAAAGTCCTTAAATAATGCAGCAGAGTACTTAAATAATGCAGCAAATTCCTTAAATAATGCAGCAGAATCCTTAAATAATGCAATAAAGTCCTTAAATAATGCAGCAGAGTCCTTAAATAATGCAACAAAGTCCTTAAATAATGCAGCAGAGTCCTTAAATAATGCAGCAAAGTCCTTAAATAATGCAGCAGAGTCCTTAAATACTGCAGCAGAGACCTTAAATAATGCAGCAAAATCCTTAAATAATGCAGCAGAGTCCTTATATAATGCAGCAGAGTCCTAAAATACCGCAGCAGAGTCCTTAAATAATGCAGCAGAGTCCTTAAATAATGCAGCAAATTCATTAAATAATGCAGCAGAGTCCTTAAATAATGCAACAAAGTCCTTAAATAATGCAGCAGATTCCTTAAATTTCGCAGCAGCGTCCTTAAATAATGCATCAAAGTACTTAAATAATGCAGCAGAGTCCTAAAATACCGCAGCAGAGTCCTTAAATAATGCAGCAAAGTACTTAAATAATGCAGCAGAGTGCTTACATAATGCAGCAGAGTCCTTAAATTCCGCAGCAGAGTCATTAAATAATGCAGCAGAGTCCTTAAATAATGCAGCAAATTCATTAAATAATGCACAGAGTCATTAAATAATGCAACAAAGTCCTTAAATAATGCAGCAGAGTGCTTAAATAATGCAACAAAGTCCTTAAATAATGCAGCAGAGTCCTTAAATAATGCAACAAACTCATTAAATAATGCAGCAAAGTACTTAAATAATGCAGCAAATTCCTTAAATAATGCAGCAGAATCCTTAAATAATGCAATAAAGTCCTTAAATAATGCAGCAGAGTCCTTAAATAATGCAAAAAATTCCTTAAATAATGCAGCAGAATCCTTAAATAATGCAACAAAGTCCTTAAATAATGCAGCAAAGTCCTTAATAATGCAGCAGAGTCCTTAAATAATGCAGCAAATTCCTTAAATAATGCAGCAGAGGCCTTAAATACCGAAGCAGCGTCCTTAAATAATGCAGCAAAGTCCTTAAATAATGCAGAAGAGTCCTTAAATAATGCAACAAAGTCCTTAAATAATGCAGCAGAGTCCTTAAATAAAGCGGCAGAGTGCTTAAATAATGCAGCAGAGTCCTTAAATACCGCAGCAGAGTCATTAAATAATACAGCAGATTCCTTAAATAAAGCAGCAGAGTGCTTAAATAATGCAGCAGAGTCCTTAAATACCACAGCAGAGTCATTAAATAATACAGCAGAGTCCTTAAATAATGCAGGAAATTCCTTAAATAATGCAGAGTCCTTAAATAATGCACTAAATTCCTTAAATAAAATGCAGCAACGCCCTTAATAATGCAGCTGAGTCCTTAAATAATTCAGCAAAGTCCTTAAATAATGCAGCAGAGTCCTTAAATACCGCAGCAGCGTCCTTAAATAATGCAACAAATTCCTTAAATAATGCAGCAGAACCCTTAAATAATGCAACAAAGTCCTTAAATAATGCAGCAGAGTCCTTAAATAATGCAACAAAGTCCTTAAATAATGCAGCAGAGTCCTTAAATAATGCAGCAGAGTCCTTAAATAATGCAACAAAGTCCTTAAATAATGCAGCAGAGTCCTTAAATAATGCAACAAAGTCCTTAAATAATGCAGCAGAGTCCTTAAATAATGCAGCAAAGTCCTTAAATAATGCAGCAGAGTCCTTAAACAATGCAGCACAGTCCTTAAATAATGCAACAAAGTCCTTAAATAATGCAGCAGAGTCGTTAAATAATGCAGCAAAGTCCTTAAATAATGCAGCAGAGTCCTTAAACAATGCAGCACAGTCCTTAAATAATGCAGCAAAGTCCTTAAATAATGCAGCAGAGTCCTTAAATACAGCAGCAGCGTCCTTAAATAATGCAACAAAGTCTTTAAATAATGCAGCAGAGTCCTTAAATAATGCAACAAAGTCCTTAAATAATGCAGCAGAGTCCTTAAATAATGCAACAAACTCATTAAATAATGCAGCAAAGTACTTAAATAATGCAGCAAATTCCTTAAATAATGCAGCAGAATCCTTAAATAATGCAATAAAGTCCTTAAATAATGCAGCAGAGTCCTTAAATAATGCAATAAATTCCTTAAATAATGCAGCAGAATCCTTAAATAATGCAATAAAGTCCTTAAATAATGCAGCAGAGTCCTTAAATAATGCAATAAATTCCTTAAATAATGCAGCAGAATCCTTAAATAATGCAACAAATTCCTTAAATAATGCAGAGTCCTTAAATAATGCACTAAATTCCTTAAATAAAATGCAGCAACACCCTTAATAATGCAGCTGAGTCCTTAAATAATTCAGCAAAGTCCTTAAATAATGCAGCAGAGTCCATAAATACCGCAGCAGCGTCCTTAAATAATGCAATAAAATCCTTAAATAATGCAGCAACGTCCTTAATAATGCAGCAGAGTCCTTAAATAATACAGCAAAGTCCTTAAATAATGCAGCAGAGGACTTAAATACTGCAGCAGCGTCCTTAAATAATGCAGCAGAGTCCTTAAATAATGCAACAAAGTCCTTAAATAATGCAGCAGAATCCTTAAATAATGCAAAAAATTCCTTAAATAATGCAGAAGAGTACTTAAATAATGCAGAAAAGTCGTTAAATAATGCAGCAGAGTCCTTAAATATTGCAGCATAGTCCTTAAATAATGCAACAAAGTCCTTAAATAATGCAGCAGATTCCTTAAATTCTGCAGCAGCGTCCTTAAATAATGCATCAAAGTCCTTAAATAATGCAGCAGAGTCCTTAAATACTGCAGCAGAGTCCTTAAATAATGCAGCAAATTCCTTAAATAATGCAGCAGAGTCCTTAAATTCCGCAGCAGAGTCATTAAATAATGCAACAAAGTCCTTAATAATGCAGCAGAGTCCTTAAATAATGCAGCAAATTCCTTAAATAATGCAGCAGAATCCTTAAATAATGCAATAAAGTCCTTATGTAATGCAGCAACGACCTTAATAATGCAGCAGAGTCCTTAAATAATGCAACAAAGTCCTTAAATAATGCACCAGAGTACTTAAATAATGCAGCAAAGTCCTTAAATAATGCAGCAGAGTCCTTAAATAATGCAACAAAGTCCTTAAATAATGCAGCAGAGTCCTTAAATAATGCAACAAAGTCCTTAAATAATGCAGCAGAGTCCTTAAATAATGCAACAAAGTCCTTATATAATGCAGCAGAGTCCTTAAATAATGCAGCAAAGTCCTTAAATAATGCAGCAGAGTCCTTAAACAATGCAGGACAGTCCTTAAATAATGCAACAAAGTCCTTAAATAATGCAGCAGATTCCTTAAATAGTGCAGCAAAGTCCTTAAATAATGCAGCAGAGTCCTTAAACAATGCAGCACAGTCCTTAAATAATGCAGCAAAGTCCTTAAATAATGCAGCAGAGTCCTTAAATACAGCAGCAGCGTCCTTAGATAATTCAGCAAAGTCCTTAAATAATGCAGCAGAGTCCTTAAATAATGCAACAAAGTCCTTAAATAATGCAGCAGAGTCCTTAAATAATGCAACAAAGTCCTTAAATAATGCAGCAGAGTCCTTAAATACTGCAGCAGAGTCCTTAAATAATGCAGCAAAGTCCTTAAATAATGCAGCAGAGTCCTTAAATTCAGCAGCAGAGTCATTAAATAATGCAACAAAGTCCTTAATAATGCAGCAGATTCCTTAAATAATGCAGCAAATTCCTTAAATAATGCAGCAGAAACCTTAAATAATGCAATAAAGTCCTTATCTAATGCAGCAACGTCCTTAATAATGCAGCAGAGTCCTTAAATAAAGCAGCAGAGTGCTTAAATAATGCAGCAGAGTCCTTAAATACCGCAGCAGAGTCATTAAATAATACAGCAGAGTCCTTAAATAAAGCAGCAGAGTGCTTAAATAATGCAGCAGAGTCCTTAAATACCGCAGCAGAGTCATTAAATAATACAACAGAGTCCTTAAATAATGCAGCAAATTCCTTAAATAATGCAGAGTCCTTAAATAATGCACTAAATTCCTTAAATAAAATGCAGCAACGCCCTTAATAATGCAGCTGAGTCCTTAAATAATTCAGCAAAGTCCTTAAATAATGCAGCAGAGTCCATAAATACCGCAGCAGCGTCCTTAAATAATGCAATAAAATCCTTAAATAATGCAGCAACGTCCTTAATAATGCAGCAGAGTCCTTAAATAATACAGCAAAGTCCTTAAATAATGCAGCAGAGGACTTAAATACTGCAGCAGCGTCCTTAAATAATGCAGCAGAGTCCTTAAATAATGCAACAAAGTCCTTAAATAATGCAGCAGAATCCTTAAATAATGCAAAAAATTCCTTAAATAATGCAGAAGAGTACTTAAATAATGCAGAAAAGTCGTTAAATAATGCAGCAGAGTCCTTAAATATTGCAGCATAGTCCTTAAATAATGCAACAAAGTCCTTAAATAATGCAGCAGATTCCTTAAATTCTGCAGCAGCGTCCTTAAATAATGCATCAAAGTCCTTAAATAATGCAGCAGAGTCCTTAAATACTGCAGCAGAGTCCTTAAATAATGCAGTAAATTCCTTAAATAATGCAGCAGAGTCCTTAAATTCCGCAGCAGAGTCATTAAATAATGCAACAAAGTCCTTAATAATGCAGCAGAGTCCTTAAATAATGCAGCAAATTCCTTAAATAATGCAGCAGAATCCTTAAATAATGCAATAAAGTCCTTATATAATGCAGCAACGTCCTTAATAATGCAGCAGAGTCCTTAAATAATGCAGCAAAGTACTTAAATAATGCAGCAGAGGCCTTAAATACCGCAGCAGCATACTTAAATAATGCAGCAAAGTCCTTAAATAATGCAGCAGAGTCCTTAAATAATGCAACAAAGTCCTTAAATAATGCAGCAGAGTCCTTAAATAATGCAACAAAGTCCTTAAATAATGCACCAGAGTACTTAAATAATGCAGCAAAGTCCTTAAATAATGCAGCAGAGTCCTTAAATAATGCAACAAAGTCCTTAAATAATGCAGCAGAGTCCTTAAATAATGCAACAAAGTCCTTAAATAATGCAGCAGAGTCCTTAAATAATGCAACAAAGTCCTTATATAATGCAGCAGAGTCCTTAAATAATGCAGCAAAGTCCTTAAATAATGCAGCAGAGTCCTTAAACAATGCAGGACAGTCCTTAAATAATGCAACAAAGTCCTTAAATAATGCAGCAGAGTCCTTAAATAGTGCAGCAAAGTCCTTAAATAATGCAGCAGAGTCCTTAAACAATGCAGCACAGTCCTTAAATAATGCAGCAAAGTCCTTAAATAATGCAGCAGAGTCCTTAAATACAGCAGCAGCGTCCTTAAATAATTCAGCAAAGTCCTTAAATAATGCAGCAGAGTCCTTAAATAATGCAACAAAGTCCTTAAATAATGCAGCAGAGTCCTTAAATAATGCAACAAAGTCCTTAAATAATGCAGCAGAGTCCTTAAATACTGCAGCAGAGTCCTTAAATAATGCAGCAAAGTCCTTAAATAATGCAGCAGAGTCCTTAAATTCAGCAGCAGAGTCATTAAATAATGCAACAAAGTCCTTAATAATGCAGCAGATTCCTTAAATAATGCAGCAAATTCCTTAAATAATGCAGCAGAATCCTTAAATAATGCAATAAAGTCCTTATCTAATGCAGCAACGTCCTTAATAATGCAGCAGAGTCCTTAAATAATGCAGCAGAATCCTTAAATACTGCATCAGCGTCCTTAAATAATGCAACAAAGTCCTTAAATAATGCAGCAAAGTCCTTAAATAATGCAGCAGAGTCCTTAAATACAGCAGCAGAGTCCTTAAATAATTCAGCAAAGTCCTTAAATAATGCAGCAGAGTCCTTAAATAATGCAATAAAGTCCTTATCTAATGCAGCAACGTCCTTAATAATGCAGCAGAGTCCTTAAATAATGCAGCAAAGTACTTAAATAATGCAGCAGAGGCCTTAAATACCGCAGCAGCATACTTAAATAATGCAGCAAAGTCCTTAAATAATGCAGCAGAGTCCTTAAATAATGCAACAAAGTCCTTAAATAATGCAGCAGAGTCCTTAAATAATGCAACAAAGTCCTTAAATAATGCACCAGAGTACTTAAATAATGCAGCAAAGTCCTTAAATAATGCAGCAGAGTCCTTAAATAATGCAACAAAGTCCTTAAATAATGCAGCAGAGTCCTTAAATAATGCAGCAGAGTCCTTAAATAATGCAACAAAGTCCTTAAATAATGCAGCAGAGTCCTTAAATAATGCAACAAAGTCCTTAAATATTGCAGCAGAGTCCTTAAATAATGCAGCAAAGTCCTTAAATAATGCAGCAGAGTACTTAAATAATGCAGCAAATTCCTTAAATAATGCAGCAGAATCCTTAAATAATGCAATAAAGTCCTTAAATAATGCAGCAGAGTCCTTAAATAATGCAACAAAGTCCTTAAATAATGCAGCAGAGTCCTTAAATAATGCAGCAAAGTCCTTAAATAATGCAGCAGAGTCCTTAAATACTGCAGCAGAGACCTTAAATAATGCAGCAAAATCCTTAAATAATGCAGCAGAGTCCTTATATAATGCAGCAGAGTCCTAAAATACCGCAGCAGAGTCCTTAAATAATGCAGCAGAGTCCTTAAATAATGCAGCAAATTCATTAAATAATGCAGCAGAGTCCTTAAATAATGCAACAAAGTCCTTAAATAATGCAGCAGAATCCTTAAATAATGCAAAAAATTCCTTAAATAATGCAGAAGAGTACTTAAATAATGCAGAAAAGTCGTTAAATAATGCAGCAGAGTCCTTAAATATTGCAGCATAGTCCTTAAATAATGCAACAAAGTCCTTAAATAATGCAGCAGATTCCTTAAATTCTGCAGCAGCGTCCTTAAATAATGCATCAAAGTCCTTAAATAATGCAGCAGAGTCCTTAAATACTGCAGCAGAGTCCTTAAATAATGCAGCAAATTCCTTAAATAATGCAGCAGAGTCCTTAAATTCCGCAGCAGAGTCATTAAATAATGCAACAAAGTCCTTAATAATGCAGCAGAGTCCTTAAATAATGCAGCAAATTCCTTAAATAATGCAGCAGAATCCTTAAATAATGCAATAAAGTCCTTATGTAATGCAGCAACGACCTTAATAATGCAGCAGAGTCCTTAAATAATGCAACAAAGTCCTTAAATAATGCACCAGAGTACTTAAATAATGCAGCAAAGTCCTTAAATAATGCAGCAGAGTCCTTAAATAATGCAACAAAGTCCTTAAATAATGCAGCAGAGTCCTTAAATAATGCAACAAAGTCCTTAAATAATGCAGCAGAGTCCTTAAATAATGCAACAAAGTCCTTATATAATGCAGCAGAGTCCTTAAATAATGCAGCAAAGTCCTTAAATAATGCAGCAGAGTCCTTAAACAATGCAGGACAGTCCTTAAATAATGCAACAAAGTCCTTAAATAATGCAGCAGATTCCTTAAATAGTGCAGCAAAGTCCTTAAATAATGCAGCAGAGTCCTTAAACAATGCAGCACAGTCCTTAAATAATGCAGCAAAGTCCTTAAATAATGCAGCAGAGTCCTTAAATACAGCAGCAGCGTCCTTAGATAATTCAGCAAAGTCCTTAAATAATGCAGCAGAGTCCTTAAATAATGCAACAAAGTCCTTAAATAATGCAGCAGAGTCCTTAAATAATGCAACAAAGTCCTTAAATAATGCAGCAGAGTCCTTAAATACTGCAGCAGAGTCCTTAAATAATGCAGCAAAGTCCTTAAATAATGCAGCAGAGTCCTTAAATTCAGCAGCAGAGTCATTAAATAATGCAACAAAGTCCTTAATAATGCAGCAGATTCCTTAAATAATGCAGCAAATTCCTTAAATAATGCAGCAGAAACCTTAAATAATGCAATAAAGTCCTTATCTAATGCAGCAACGTCCTTAATAATGCAGCAGAGTCCTTAAATAAAGCAGCAGAGTGCTTAAATAATGCAGCAGAGTCCTTAAATACCGCAGCAGAGTCATTAAATAATACAGCAGAGTCCTTAAATAAAGCAGCAGAGTGCTTAAATAATGCAGCAGAGTCCTTAAATACCGCAGCAGAGTCATTAAATAATACAACAGAGTCCTTAAATAATGCAGCAAATTCCTTAAATAATGCAGAGTCCTTAAATAATGCACTAAATTCCTTAAATAAAATGCAGCAACGCCCTTAATAATGCAGCTGAGTCCTTAAATAATTCAGCAAAGTCCTTAAATAATGCAGCAGAGTCCATAAATACCGCAGCAGCGTCCTTAAATAATGCAATAAAATCCTTAAATAATGCAGCAACGTCCTTAATAATGCAGCAGAGTCCTTAAATAATACAGCAAAGTCCTTAAATAATGCAGCAGAGGACTTAAATACTGCAGCAGCGTCCTTAAATAATGCAGCAGAGTCCTTAAATAATGCAACAAAGTCCTTAAATAATGCAGCAGAATCCTTAAATAATGCAAAAAATTCCTTAAATAATGCAGAAGAGTACTTAAATAATGCAGAAAAGTCGTTAAATAATGCAGCAGAGTCCTTAAATATTGCAGCATAGTCCTTAAATAATGCAACAAAGTCCTTAAATAATGCAGCAGATTCCTTAAATTCTGCAGCAGCGTCCTTAAATAATGCATCAAAGTCCTTAAATAATGCAGCAGAGTCCTTAAATACTGCAGCAGAGTCCTTAAATAATGCAGTAAATTCCTTAAATAATGCAGCAGAGTCCTTAAATTCCGCAGCAGAGTCATTAAATAATGCAACAAAGTCCTTAATAATGCAGCAGAGTCCTTAAATAATGCAGCAAATTCCTTAAATAATGCAGCAGAATCCTTAAATAATGCAATAAAGTCCTTATATAATGCAGCAACGTCCTTAATAATGCAGCAGAGTCCTTAAATAATGCAGCAAAGTACTTAAATAATGCAGCAGAGGCCTTAAATACCGCAGCAGCATACTTAAATAATGCAGCAAAGTCCTTAAATAATGCAGCAGAGTCCTTAAATAATGCAACAAAGTCCTTAAATAATGCAGCAGAGTCCTTAAATAATGCAACAAAGTCCTTAAATAATGCACCAGAGTACTTAAATAATGCAGCAAAGTCCTTAAATAATGCAGCAGAGTCCTTAAATAATGCAACAAAGTCCTTAAATAATGCAGCAGAGTCCTTAAATAATGCAACAAAGTCCTTAAATAATGCAGCAGAGTCCTTAAATAATGCAACAAAGTCCTTATATAATGCAGCAGAGTCCTTAAATAATGCAGCAAAGTCCTTAAATAATGCAGCAGAGTCCTTAAACAATGCAGGACAGTCCTTAAATAATGCAACAAAGTCCTTAAATAATGCAGCAGAGTCCTTAAATAGTGCAGCAAAGTCCTTAAATAATGCAGCAGAGTCCTTAAACAATGCAGCACAGTCCTTAAATAATGCAGCAAAGTCCTTAAATAATGCAGCAGAGTCCTTAAATACAGCAGCAGCGTCCTTAAATAATTCAGCAAAGTCCTTAAATAATGCAGCAGAGTCCTTAAATAATGCAACAAAGTCCTTAAATAATGCAGCAGAGTCCTTAAATAATGCAACAAAGTCCTTAAATAATGCAGCAGAGTCCTTAAATACTGCAGCAGAGTCCTTAAATAATGCAGCAAAGTCCTTAAATAATGCAGCAGAGTCCTTAAATTCAGCAGCAGAGTCATTAAATAATGCAACAAAGTCCTTAATAATGCAGCAGATTCCTTAAATAATGCAGCAAATTCCTTAAATAATGCAGCAGAATCCTTAAATAATGCAATAAAGTCCTTATCTAATGCAGCAACGTCCTTAATAATGCAGCAGAGTCCTTAAATAATGCAGCAGAATCCTTAAATACTGCATCAGCGTCCTTAAATAATGCAACAAAGTCCTTAAATAATGCAGCAAAGTCCTTAAATAATGCAGCAGAGTCCTTAAATACAGCAGCAGAGTCCTTAAATAATTCAGCAAAGTCCTTAAATAATGCAGCAGAGTCCTTAAATAATGCAATAAAGTCCTTATCTAATGCAGCAACGTCCTTAATAATGCAGCAGAGTCCTTAAATAATGCAGCAAAGTACTTAAATAATGCAGCAGAGGCCTTAAATACCGCAGCAGCATACTTAAATAATGCAGCAAAGTCCTTAAATAATGCAGCAGAGTCCTTAAATAATGCAACAAAGTCCTTAAATAATGCAGCAGAGTCCTTAAATAATGCAACAAAGTCCTTAAATAATGCACCAGAGTACTTAAATAATGCAGCAAAGTCCTTAAATAATGCAGCAGAGTCCTTAAATAATGCAACAAAGTCCTTAAATAATGCAGCAGAGTCCTTAAATAATGCAGCAGAGTCCTTAAATAATGCAACAAAGTCCTTAAATAATGCAGCAGAGTCCTTAAATAATGCAACAAAGTCCTTAAATATTGCAGCAGAGTCCTTAAATAATGCAGCAAAGTCCTTAAATAATGCAGCAGAGTACTTAAATAATGCAGCAAATTCCTTAAATAATGCAGCAGAATCCTTAAATAATGCAATAAAGTCCTTAAATAATGCAGCAGAGTCCTTAAATAATGCAACAAAGTCCTTAAATAATGCAGCAGAGTCCTTAAATAATGCAGCAAAGTCCTTAAATAATGCAGCAGAGTCCTTAAATACTGCAGCAGAGACCTTAAATAATGCAGCAAAATCCTTAAATAATGCAGCAGAGTCCTTATATAATGCAGCAGAGTCCTAAAATACCGCAGCAGAGTCCTTAAATAATGCAGCAGAGTCCTTAAATAATGCAGCAAATTCATTAAATAATGCAGCAGAGTCCTTAAATAATGCAACAAAGTCCTTAAATAATGCAGCAGATTCCTTAAATTTCGCAGCAGCGTCCTTAAATAATGCATCAAAGTACTTAAATAATGCAGCAGAGTCCTAAAATACCGCAGCAGAGTCCTTAAATAATGCAGCAAAGTACTTAAATAATGCAGCAGAGTGCTTACATAATGCAGCAGAGTCCTTAAATTCCGCAGCAGAGTCATTAAATAATGCAGCAGAGTCCTTAAATAATGCAGCAAATTCATTAAATAATGCACAGAGTCATTAAATAATGCAACAAAGTCCTTAAATAATGCAGCAGAGTGCTTAAATAATGCAACAAAGTCCTTAAATAATGCAGCAGAGTCCTTAAATAATGCAACAAACTCATTAAATAATGCAGCAAAGTACTTAAATAATGCAGCAAATTCCTTAAATAATGCAGCAGAATCCTTAAATAATGCAATAAAGTCCTTAAATAATGCAGCAGAGTCCTTAAATAATGCAAAAAATTCCTTAAATAATGCAGCAGAATCCTTAAATAATGCAACAAAGTCCTTAAATAATGCAGCAAAGTCCTTAATAATGCAGCAGAGTCCTTAAATAATGCAGCAAATTCCTTAAATAATGCAGCAGAGGCCTTAAATACCGAAGCAGCGTCCTTAAATAATGCAGCAAAGTCCTTAAATAATGCAGAAGAGTCCTTAAATAATGCAACAAAGTCCTTAAATAATGCAGCAGAGTCCTTAAATAAAGCGGCAGAGTGCTTAAATAATGCAGCAGAGTCCTTAAATACCGCAGCAGAGTCATTAAATAATACAGCAGATTCCTTAAATAAAGCAGCAGAGTGCTTAAATAATGCAGCAGAGTCCTTAAATACCACAGCAGAGTCATTAAATAATACAGCAGAGTCCTTAAATAATGCAGGAAATTCCTTAAATAATGCAGAGTCCTTAAATAATGCACTAAATTCCTTAAATAAAATGCAGCAACGCCCTTAATAATGCAGCTGAGTCCTTAAATAATTCAGCAAAGTCCTTAAATAATGCAGCAGAGTCCTTAAATACCGCAGCAGCGTCCTTAAATAATGCAACAAATTCCTTAAATAATGCAGCAGAACCCTTAAATAATGCAACAAAGTCCTTAAATAATGCAGCAGAGTCCTTAAATAATGCAACAAAGTCCTTAAATAATGCAGCAGAGTCCTTAAATAATGCAGCAGAGTCCTTAAATAATGCAACAAAGTCCTTAAATAATGCAGCAGAGTCCTTAAATAATGCAACAAAGTCCTTAAATAATGCAGCAGAGTCCTTAAATAATGCAGCAAAGTCCTTAAATAATGCAGCAGAGTCCTTAAACAATGCAGCACAGTCCTTAAATAATGCAACAAAGTCCTTAAATAATGCAGCAGAGTCGTTAAATAATGCAGCAAAGTCCTTAAATAATGCAGCAGAGTCCTTAAACAATGCAGCACAGTCCTTAAATAATGCAGCAAAGTCCTTAAATAATGCAGCAGAGTCCTTAAATACAGCAGCAGCGTCCTTAAATAATGCAACAAAGTCTTTAAATAATGCAGCAGAGTCCTTAAATAATGCAACAAAGTCCTTAAATAATGCAGCAGAGTCCTTAAATAATGCAACAAACTCATTAAATAATGCAGCAAAGTACTTAAATAATGCAGCAAATTCCTTAAATAATGCAGCAGAATCCTTAAATAATGCAATAAAGTCCTTAAATAATGCAGCAGAGTCCTTAAATAATGCAATAAATTCCTTAAATAATGCAGCAGAATCCTTAAATAATGCAATAAAGTCCTTAAATAATGCAGCAGAGTCCTTAAATAATGCAATAAATTCCTTAAATAATGCAGCAGAATCCTTAAATAATGCAACAAATTCCTTAAATAATGCAGAGTCCTTAAATAATGCACTAAATTCCTTAAATAAAATGCAGCAACACCCTTAATAATGCAGCTGAGTCCTTAAATAATTCAGCAAAGTCCTTAAATAATGCAGCAGAGTCCATAAATACCGCAGCAGCGTCCTTAAATAATGCAATAAAATCCTTAAATAATGCAGCAACGTCCTTAATAATGCAGCAGAGTCCTTAAATAATACAGCAAAGTCCTTAAATAATGCAGCAGAGGACTTAAATACTGCAGCAGCGTCCTTAAATAATGCAGCAGAGTCCTTAAATAATGCAACAAAGTCCTTAAATAATGCAGCAGAATCCTTAAATAATGCAAAAAATTCCTTAAATAATGCAGAAGAGTACTTAAATAATGCAGAAAAGTCGTTAAATAATGCAGCAGAGTCCTTAAATATTGCAGCATAGTCCTTAAATAATGCAACAAAGTCCTTAAATAATGCAGCAGATTCCTTAAATTCTGCAGCAGCGTCCTTAAATAATGCATCAAAGTCCTTAAATAATGCAGCAGAGTCCTTAAATACTGCAGCAGAGTCCTTAAATAATGCAGCAAATTCCTTAAATAATGCAGCAGAGTCCTTAAATTCCGCAGCAGAGTCATTAAATAATGCAACAAAGTCCTTAATAATGCAGCAGAGTCCTTAAATAATGCAGCAAATTCCTTAAATAATGCAGCAGAATCCTTAAATAATGCAATAAAGTCCTTATGTAATGCAGCAACGACCTTAATAATGCAGCAGAGTCCTTAAATAATGCAACAAAGTCCTTAAATAATGCACCAGAGTACTTAAATAATGCAGCAAAGTCCTTAAATAATGCAGCAGAGTCCTTAAATAATGCAACAAAGTCCTTAAATAATGCAGCAGAGTCCTTAAATAATGCAACAAAGTCCTTAAATAATGCAGCAGAGTCCTTAAATAATGCAACAAAGTCCTTATATAATGCAGCAGAGTCCTTAAATAATGCAGCAAAGTCCTTAAATAATGCAGCAGAGTCCTTAAACAATGCAGGACAGTCCTTAAATAATGCAACAAAGTCCTTAAATAATGCAGCAGATTCCTTAAATAGTGCAGCAAAGTCCTTAAATAATGCAGCAGAGTCCTTAAACAATGCAGCACAGTCCTTAAATAATGCAGCAAAGTCCTTAAATAATGCAGCAGAGTCCTTAAATACAGCAGCAGCGTCCTTAGATAATTCAGCAAAGTCCTTAAATAATGCAGCAGAGTCCTTAAATAATGCAACAAAGTCCTTAAATAATGCAGCAGAGTCCTTAAATAATGCAACAAAGTCCTTAAATAATGCAGCAGAGTCCTTAAATACTGCAGCAGAGTCCTTAAATAATGCAGCAAAGTCCTTAAATAATGCAGCAGAGTCCTTAAATTCAGCAGCAGAGTCATTAAATAATGCAACAAAGTCCTTAATAATGCAGCAGATTCCTTAAATAATGCAGCAAATTCCTTAAATAATGCAGCAGAAACCTTAAATAATGCAATAAAGTCCTTATCTAATGCAGCAACGTCCTTAATAATGCAGCAGAGTCCTTAAATAAAGCAGCAGAGTGCTTAAATAATGCAGCAGAGTCCTTAAATACCGCAGCAGAGTCATTAAATAATACAGCAGAGTCCTTAAATAAAGCAGCAGAGTGCTTAAATAATGCAGCAGAGTCCTTAAATACCGCAGCAGAGTCATTAAATAATACAACAGAGTCCTTAAATAATGCAGCAAATTCCTTAAATAATGCAGAGTCCTTAAATAATGCACTAAATTCCTTAAATAAAATGCAGCAACGCCCTTAATAATGCAGCTGAGTCCTTAAATAATTCAGCAAAGTCCTTAAATAATGCAGCAGAGTCCATAAATACCGCAGCAGCGTCCTTAAATAATGCAATAAAATCCTTAAATAATGCAGCAACGTCCTTAATAATGCAGCAGAGTCCTTAAATAATACAGCAAAGTCCTTAAATAATGCAGCAGAGGACTTAAATACTGCAGCAGCGTCCTTAAATAATGCAGCAGAGTCCTTAAATAATGCAACAAAGTCCTTAAATAATGCAGCAGAATCCTTAAATAATGCAAAAAATTCCTTAAATAATGCAGAAGAGTACTTAAATAATGCAGAAAAGTCGTTAAATAATGCAGCAGAGTCCTTAAATATTGCAGCATAGTCCTTAAATAATGCAACAAAGTCCTTAAATAATGCAGCAGATTCCTTAAATTCTGCAGCAGCGTCCTTAAATAATGCATCAAAGTCCTTAAATAATGCAGCAGAGTCCTTAAATACTGCAGCAGAGTCCTTAAATAATGCAGTAAATTCCTTAAATAATGCAGCAGAGTCCTTAAATTCCGCAGCAGAGTCATTAAATAATGCAACAAAGTCCTTAATAATGCAGCAGAGTCCTTAAATAATGCAGCAAATTCCTTAAATAATGCAGCAGAATCCTTAAATAATGCAATAAAGTCCTTATATAATGCAGCAACGTCCTTAATAATGCAGCAGAGTCCTTAAATAATGCAGCAAAGTACTTAAATAATGCAGCAGAGGCCTTAAATACCGCAGCAGCATACTTAAATAATGCAGCAAAGTCCTTAAATAATGCAGCAGAGTCCTTAAATAATGCAACAAAGTCCTTAAATAATGCAGCAGAGTCCTTAAATAATGCAACAAAGTCCTTAAATAATGCACCAGAGTACTTAAATAATGCAGCAAAGTCCTTAAATAATGCAGCAGAGTCCTTAAATAATGCAACAAAGTCCTTAAATAATGCAGCAGAGTCCTTAAATAATGCAACAAAGTCCTTAAATAATGCAGCAGAGTCCTTAAATAATGCAACAAAGTCCTTATATAATGCAGCAGAGTCCTTAAATAATGCAGCAAAGTCCTTAAATAATGCAGCAGAGTCCTTAAACAATGCAGGACAGTCCTTAAATAATGCAACAAAGTCCTTAAATAATGCAGCAGAGTCCTTAAATAGTGCAGCAAAGTCCTTAAATAATGCAGCAGAGTCCTTAAACAATGCAGCACAGTCCTTAAATAATGCAGCAAAGTCCTTAAATAATGCAGCAGAGTCCTTAAATACAGCAGCAGCGTCCTTAAATAATTCAGCAAAGTCCTTAAATAATGCAGCAGAGTCCTTAAATAATGCAACAAAGTCCTTAAATAATGCAGCAGAGTCCTTAAATAATGCAACAAAGTCCTTAAATAATGCAGCAGAGTCCTTAAATACTGCAGCAGAGTCCTTAAATAATGCAGCAAAGTCCTTAAATAATGCAGCAGAGTCCTTAAATTCAGCAGCAGAGTCATTAAATAATGCAACAAAGTCCTTAATAATGCAGCAGATTCCTTAAATAATGCAGCAAATTCCTTAAATAATGCAGCAGAATCCTTAAATAATGCAATAAAGTCCTTATCTAATGCAGCAACGTCCTTAATAATGCAGCAGAGTCCTTAAATAATGCAGCAGAATCCTTAAATACTGCATCAGCGTCCTTAAATAATGCAACAAAGTCCTTAAATAATGCAGCAAAGTCCTTAAATAATGCAGCAGAGTCCTTAAATACAGCAGCAGAGTCCTTAAATAATTCAGCAAAGTCCTTAAATAATGCAGCAGAGTCCTTAAATAATGCAATAAAGTCCTTATCTAATGCAGCAACGTCCTTAATAATGCAGCAGAGTCCTTAAATAATGCAGCAAAGTACTTAAATAATGCAGCAGAGGCCTTAAATACCGCAGCAGCATACTTAAATAATGCAGCAAAGTCCTTAAATAATGCAGCAGAGTCCTTAAATAATGCAACAAAGTCCTTAAATAATGCAGCAGAGTCCTTAAATAATGCAACAAAGTCCTTAAATAATGCACCAGAGTACTTAAATAATGCAGCAAAGTCCTTAAATAATGCAGCAGAGTCCTTAAATAATGCAACAAAGTCCTTAAATAATGCAGCAGAGTCCTTAAATAATGCAGCAGAGTCCTTAAATAATGCAACAAAGTCCTTAAATAATGCAGCAGAGTCCTTAAATAATGCAACAAAGTCCTTAAATATTGCAGCAGAGTCCTTAAATAATGCAGCAAAGTCCTTAAATAATGCAGCAGAGTACTTAAATAATGCAGCAAATTCCTTAAATAATGCAGCAGAATCCTTAAATAATGCAATAAAGTCCTTAAATAATGCAGCAGAGTCCTTAAATAATGCAACAAAGTCCTTAAATAATGCAGCAGAGTCCTTAAATAATGCAGCAAAGTCCTTAAATAATGCAGCAGAGTCCTTAAATACTGCAGCAGAGACCTTAAATAATGCAGCAAAATCCTTAAATAATGCAGCAGAGTCCTTATATAATGCAGCAGAGTCCTAAAATACCGCAGCAGAGTCCTTAAATAATGCAGCAGAGTCCTTAAATAATGCAGCAAATTCATTAAATAATGCAGCAGAGTCCTTAAATAATGCAACAAAGTCCTTAAATAATGCAGCAGATTCCTTAAATTTCGCAGCAGCGTCCTTAAATAATGCATCAAAGTACTTAAATAATGCAGCAGAGTCCTAAAATACCGCAGCAGAGTCCTTAAATAATGCAGCAAAGTACTTAAATAATGCAGCAGAGTGCTTACATAATGCAGCAGAGTCCTTAAATTCCGCAGCAGAGTCATTAAATAATGCAGCAGAGTCCTTAAATAATGCAGCAAATTCATTAAATAATGCACAGAGTCATTAAATAATGCAACAAAGTCCTTAAATAATGCAGCAGAGTGCTTAAATAATGCAACAAAGTCCTTAAATAATGCAGCAGAGTCCTTAAATAATGCAACAAACTCATTAAATAATGCAGCAAAGTACTTAAATAATGCAGCAAATTCCTTAAATAATGCAGCAGAATCCTTAAATAATGCAATAAAGTCCTTAAATAATGCAGCAGAGTCCTTAAATAATGCAAAAAATTCCTTAAATAATGCAGCAGAATCCTTAAATAATGCAACAAAGTCCTTAAATAATGCAGCAAAGTCCTTAATAATGCAGCAGAGTCCTTAAATAATGCAGCAAATTCCTTAAATAATGCAGCAGAGGCCTTAAATACCGAAGCAGCGTCCTTAAATAATGCAGCAAAGTCCTTAAATAATGCAGAAGAGTCCTTAAATAATGCAACAAAGTCCTTAAATAATGCAGCAGAGTCCTTAAATAAAGCGGCAGAGTGCTTAAATAATGCAGCAGAGTCCTTAAATACCGCAGCAGAGTCATTAAATAATACAGCAGATTCCTTAAATAAAGCAGCAGAGTGCTTAAATAATGCAGCAGAGTCCTTAAATACCACAGCAGAGTCATTAAATAATACAGCAGAGTCCTTAAATAATGCAGGAAATTCCTTAAATAATGCAGAGTCCTTAAATAATGCACTAAATTCCTTAAATAAAATGCAGCAACGCCCTTAATAATGCAGCTGAGTCCTTAAATAATTCAGCAAAGTCCTTAAATAATGCAGCAGAGTCCTTAAATACCGCAGCAGCGTCCTTAAATAATGCAACAAATTCCTTAAATAATGCAGCAGAACCCTTAAATAATGCAACAAAGTCCTTAAATAATGCAGCAGAGTCCTTAAATAATGCAACAAAGTCCTTAAATAATGCAGCAGAGTCCTTAAATAATGCAGCAGAGTCCTTAAATAATGCAACAAAGTCCTTAAATAATGCAGCAGAGTCCTTAAATAATGCAACAAAGTCCTTAAATAATGCAGCAGAGTCCTTAAATAATGCAGCAAAGTCCTTAAATAATGCAGCAGAGTCCTTAAACAATGCAGCACAGTCCTTAAATAATGCAACAAAGTCCTTAAATAATGCAGCAGAGTCGTTAAATAATGCAGCAAAGTCCTTAAATAATGCAGCAGAGTCCTTAAACAATGCAGCACAGTCCTTAAATAATGCAGCAAAGTCCTTAAATAATGCAGCAGAGTCCTTAAATACAGCAGCAGCGTCCTTAAATAATGCAACAAAGTCTTTAAATAATGCAGCAGAGTCCTTAAATAATGCAACAAAGTCCTTAAATAATGCAGCAGAGTCCTTAAATAATGCAACAAACTCATTAAATAATGCAGCAAAGTACTTAAATAATGCAGCAAATTCCTTAAATAATGCAGCAGAATCCTTAAATAATGCAATAAAGTCCTTAAATAATGCAGCAGAGTCCTTAAATAATGCAATAAATTCCTTAAATAATGCAGCAGAATCCTTAAATAATGCAATAAAGTCCTTAAATAATGCAGCAGAGTCCTTAAATAATGCAATAAATTCCTTAAATAATGCAGCAGAATCCTTAAATAATGCAACAAATTCCTTAAATAATGCAGAGTCCTTAAATAATGCACTAAATTCCTTAAATAAAATGCAGCAACACCCTTAATAATGCAGCTGAGTCCTTAAATAATTCAGCAAAGTCCTTAAATAATGCAGCAGAGTCCATAAATACCGCAGCAGCGTCCTTAAATAATGCAATAAAATCCTTAAATAATGCAGCAACGTCCTTAATAATGCAGCAGAGTCCTTAAATAATACAGCAAAGTCCTTAAATAATGCAGCAGAGGACTTAAATACTGCAGCAGCGTCCTTAAATAATGCAGCAGAGTCCTTAAATAATGCAACAAAGTCCTTAAATAATGCAGCAGAATCCTTAAATAATGCAAAAAATTCCTTAAATAATGCAGAAGAGTACTTAAATAATGCAGAAAAGTCGTTAAATAATGCAGCAGAGTCCTTAAATATTGCAGCATAGTCCTTAAATAATGCAACAAAGTCCTTAAATAATGCAGCAGATTCCTTAAATTCTGCAGCAGCGTCCTTAAATAATGCATCAAAGTCCTTAAATAATGCAGCAGAGTCCTTAAATACTGCAGCAGAGTCCTTAAATAATGCAGCAAATTCCTTAAATAATGCAGCAGAGTCCTTAAATTCCGCAGCAGAGTCATTAAATAATGCAACAAAGTCCTTAATAATGCAGCAGAGTCCTTAAATAATGCAGCAAATTCCTTAAATAATGCAGCAGAATCCTTAAATAATGCAATAAAGTCCTTATGTAATGCAGCAACGACCTTAATAATGCAGCAGAGTCCTTAAATAATGCAGCAAAGTACTTAAATAATGCAGCAGAGGCCTTAAATACCGCAGCAGCATACTTAAATAATGCAGCAAAGTCCTTAAATAATGCAGCAGAGTCCTTAAATAATGCAACAAAGTCCTTAAATAATGCAGCAGAGTCCTTAAATAATGCAACAAAGTCCTTAAATAATGCACCAGAGTACTTAAATAATGCAGCAAAGTCCTTAAATAATGCAGCAGAGTCCTTAAATAATGCAACAAAGTCCTTAAATAATGCAGCAGAGTCCTTAAATAATGCAACAAAGTCCTTAAATAATGCAGCAGAGTCCTTAAATAATGCAACAAAGTCCTTATATAATGCAGCAGAGTCCTTAAATAATGCAGCAAAGTCCTTAAATAATGCAGCAGAGTCCTTAAACAATGCAGGACAGTCCTTAAATAATGCAACAAAGTCCTTAAATAATGCAGCAGATTCCTTAAATAGTGCAGCAAAGTCCTTAAATAATGCAGCAGAGTCCTTAAACAATGCAGCACAGTCCTTAAATAATGCAGCAAAGTCCTTAAATAATGCAGCAGAGTCCTTAAATACAGCAGCAGCGTCCTTAGATAATTCAGCAAAGTCCTTAAATAATGCAGCAGAGTCCTTAAATAATGCAACAAAGTCCTTAAATAATGCAGCAGAGTCCTTAAATAATGCAACAAAGTCCTTAAATAATGCAGCAGAGTCCTTAAATACTGCAGCAGAGTCCTTAAATAATGCAGCAAAGTCCTTAAATAATGCAGCAGAGTCCTTAAATTCAGCAGCAGAGTCATTAAATAATGCAACAAAGTCCTTAATAATGCAGCAGATTCCTTAAATAATGCAGCAAATTCCTTAAATAATGCAGCAGAAACCTTAAATAATGCAATAAAGTCCTTATCTAATGCAGCAACGTCCTTAATAATGCAGCAGAGTCCTTAAATAATGCAGCAGAATCCTTAAATACTGCATCAGCGTCCTTAAATAATGCAACAAAGTCCTTATATAATGCAGCAGAGTCCTTAAATAATGCAGCAAAGTCCTTAAATAATGCAGCAGAGTCCTTAAACAATGCAGGACAGTCCTTAAATAATGCAACAAAGTCCTTAAATAATGCAGCAGAGTCCTTAAATAGTGCAGCAAAGTCCTTAAATAATTCAGCAGAGTCCTTAAACAATGCAGCACAGTCCTTAAATAATGCAGCAAAGTCCTTAAATAATGCAGCAGAGTCCTTAAATACAGCAGCAGCGTCCTTAAATAATTCAGCAAAGTCCTTAAATAATGCAGCAGAGTCCTTAAATAATGCAACAAAGTCCTTAAATAATGCAGCAGAGTCCTTAAATAATGCAACAAAGTCCTTAAATAATGCAGCAGAGTCCTTAAATACTGCAGCAGAGTCCTTAAATAATGCAGCAAAGTCCTTAAATAATGCAGCAGAGTCCTTAAATTCAGCAGCAGAGTCATTAAATAATGCAACAAAGTCCTTAATAATGCAGCAGATTCCTTAAATAATGCAGGAAATTCCTTAAATAATGCAGCAGAGTCCTTAAATACAGCAGCAGCGTCCTTAAATAATGCAACAAAGTCTTTAAATAATGCAGCAGAGTCCTTAAATAATGCAACAAAGTCCTTAAATAATGCAGCAGAGTCCTTAAATAATGCAACAAACTCATTAAATAATGCAGCAAAGTACTTAAATAATGCAGCAAATTCCTTAAATAATGCAGCAGAATCCTTAAATAATGCAATAAAGTCCTTAAATAATGCAGCAGAGTCCTTAAATAATGCAATAAATTCCTTAAATAATGCAGCAGAATCCTTAAATAATGCAATAAAGTCCTTAAATAATGCAGCAGAGTCCTTAAATAATGCAATAAATTCCTTAAATAATGCAGCAGAATCCTTAAATAATGCAACAAATTCCTTAAATAATGCAGAGTCCTTAAATAATGCACTAAATTCCTTAAATAAAATGCAGCAACACCCTTAATAATGCAGCTGAGTCCTTAAATAATTCAGCAAAGTCCTTAAATAATGCAGCAGAGTCCATAAATACCGCAGCAGCGTCCTTAAATAATGCAATAAAATCCTTAAATAATGCAGCAACGTCCTTAATAATGCAGCAGAGTCCTTAAATAATACAGCAAAGTCCTTAAATAATGCAGCAGAGGACTTAAATACTGCAGCAGCGTCCTTAAATAATGCAGCAGAGTCCTTAAATAATGCAACAAAGTCCTTAAATAATGCAGCAGAATCCTTAAATAATGCAAAAAATTCCTTAAATAATGCAGAAGAGTACTTAAATAATGCAGAAAAGTCGTTAAATAATGCAGCAGAGTCCTTAAATATTGCAGCATAGTCCTTAAATAATGCAACAAAGTCCTTAAATAATGCAGCAGATTCCTTAAATTCTGCAGCAGCGTCCTTAAATAATGCATCAAAGTCCTTAAATAATGCAGCAGAGTCCTTAAATACTGCAGCAGAGTCCTTAAATAATGCAGCAAATTCCTTAAATAATGCAGCAGAGTCCTTAAATTCCGCAGCAGAGTCATTAAATAATGCAACAAAGTCCTTAATAATGCAGCAGAGTCCTTAAATAATGCAGCAAATTCCTTAAATAATGCAGCAGAATCCTTAAATAATGCAATAAAGTCCTTATGTAATGCAGCAACGTCCTTAATAATGCAGCAGAGTCCTTAAATAATGCAGCAAAGTACTTAAATAATGCAGCAGAGGCCTTAAATACCGCAGCAGCATACTTAAATAATGCAGCAAAGTCCTTAAATAATGCAGCAGAGTCCTTAAATAATGCAACAAAGTCCTTAAATAATGCAGCAGAGTCCTTAAATAATGCAACAAAGTCCTTAAATAATGCACCAGAGTACTTAAATAATGCAGCAAAGTCCTTAAATAATGCAGCAGAGTCCTTAAATAATGCAACAAAGTCCTTAAATAATGCAGCAGAGTCCTTAAATAATGCAACAAAGTCCTTAAATAATGCAGCAGAGTCCTTAAATAATGCAACAAAGTCCTTATATAATGCAGCAGAGTCCTTAAATAATGCAGCAAAGTCCTTAAATAATGCAGCAGAGTCCTTAAACAATGCAGGACAGTCCTTAAATAATGCAACAAAGTCCTTAAATAATGCAGCAGATTCCTTAAATAGTGCAGCAAAGTCCTTAAATAATGCAGCAGAGTCCTTAAACAATGCAGCACAGTCCTTAAATAATGCAGCAAAGTCCTTAAATAATGCAGCAGAGTCCTTAAATACAGCAGCAGCGTCCTTAGATAATTCAGCAAAGTCCTTAAATAATGCAGCAGAGTCCTTAAATAATGCAACAAAGTCCTTAAATAATGCAGCAGAGTCCTTAAATAATGCAACAAAGTCCTTAAATAATGCAGCAGAGTCCTTAAATACTGCAGCAGAGTCCTTAAATAATGCAGCAAAGTCCTTAAATAATGCAGCAGAGTCCTTAAATTCAGCAGCAGAGTCATTAAATAATGCAACAAAGTCCTTAATAATGCAGCAGATTCCTTAAATAATGCAGCAAATTCCTTAAATAATGCAGCAGAAACCTTAAATAATGCAATAAAGTCCTTATCTAATGCAGCAACGTCCTTAATAATGCAGCAGAGTCCTTAAATAATGCAGCAGAATCCTTAAATACTGCATCAGCGTCCTTAAATAATGCAACAAAGTCCTTATATAATGCAGCAGAGTCCTTAAATAATGCAGCAAAGTCCTTAAATAATGCAGCAGAGTCCTTAAACAATGCAGGACAGTCCTTAAATAATGCAACAAAGTCCTTAAATAATGCAGCAGAGTCCTTAAATAGTGCAGCAAAGTCCTTAAATAATGCAGCAGAGTCCTTAAACAATGCAGCACAGTCCTTAAATAATGCAGCAAAGTCCTTAAATAATGCAGCAGAGTCCTTAAATACAGCAGCAGCGTCCTTAAATAATTCAGCAAAGTCCTTAAATAATGCAGCAGAGTCCTTAAATAATGCAACAAAGTCCTTAAATAATGCAGCAGAGTCCTTAAATAATGCAACAAAGTCCTTAAATAATGCAGCAGAGTCCTTAAATACTGCAGCAGAGTCCTTAAATAATGCAGCAAAGTCCTTAAATAATGCAGCAGAGTCCTTAAATTCAGCAGCAGAGTCATTAAATAATGCAACAAAGTCCTTAATAATGCAGCAGATTCCTTAAATAATGCAGGAAATTCCTTAAATAATGCAGCAGAGTCCTTAAATACAGCAGCAGCGTCCTTAAATAATGCAACAAAGTCTTTAAATAATGCAGCAGAGTCCTTAAATAATGCAACAAAGTCCTTAAATAATGCAGCAGAGTCCTTAAATAATGCAACAAACTCATTAAATAATGCAGCAAAGTACTTAAATAATGCAGCAAATTCCTTAAATAATGCAGCAGAATCCTTAAATAATGCAATAAAGTCCTTAAATAATGCAGCAGAGTCCTTAAATAATGCAATAAATTCCTTAAATAATGCAGCAGAATCCTTAAATAATGCAATAAAGTCCTTAAATAATGCAGCAGAGTCCTTAAATAATGCAATAAATTCCTTAAATAATGCAGCAGAATCCTTAAATAATGCAACAAATTCCTTAAATAATGCAGAGTCCTTAAATAATGCACTAAATTCCTTAAATAAAATGCAGCAACACCCTTAATAATGCAGCTGAGTCCTTAAATAATTCAGCAAAGTCCTTAAATAATGCAGCAGAGTCCATAAATACCGCAGCAGCGTCCTTAAATAATGCAATAAAATCCTTAAATAATGCAGCAACGTCCTTAATAATGCAGCAGAGTCCTTAAATAATACAGCAAAGTCCTTAAATAATGCAGCAGAGGACTTAAATACTGCAGCAGCGTCCTTAAATAATGCAGCAGAGTCCTTAAATAATGCAACAAAGTCCTTAAATAATGCAGCAGAATCCTTAAATAATGCAAAAAATTCCTTAAATAATGCAGAAGAGTACTTAAATAATGCAGAAAAGTCGTTAAATAATGCAGCAGAGTCCTTAAATATTGCAGCATAGTCCTTAAATAATGCAACAAAGTCCTTAAATAATGCAGCAGATTCCTTAAATTCTGCAGCAGCGTCCTTAAATAATGCATCAAAGTCCTTAAATAATGCAGCAGAGTCCTTAAATACTGCAGCAGAGTCCTTAAATAATGCAGCAAATTCCTTAAATAATGCAGCAGAGTCCTTAAATTCCGCAGCAGAGTCATTAAATAATGCAACAAAGTCCTTAATAATGCAGCAGAGTCCTTAAATAATGCAGCAAATTCCTTAAATAATGCAGCAGAATCCTTAAATAATGCAATAAAGTCCTTATGTAATGCAGCAACGTCCTTAATAATGCAGCAGAGTCCTTAAATAATGCAGCAAAGTACTTAAATAATGCAGCAGAGGCCTTAAATACCGCAGCAGCATACTTAAATAATGCAGCAAAGTCCTTAAATAATGCAGCAGAGTCCTTAAATAATGCAACAAAGTCCTTAAATAATGCAGCAGAGTCCTTAAATAATGCAACAAAGTCCTTAAATAATGCACCAGAGTACTTAAATAATGCAGCAAAGTCCTTAAATAATGCAGCAGAGTCCTTAAATAATGCAACAAAGTCCTTAAATAATGCAGCAGAGTCCTTAAATAATGCAACAAAGTCCTTAAATAATGCAGCAGAGTCCTTAAATAATGCAACAAAGTCCTTATATAATGCAGCAGAGTCCTTAAATAATGCAGCAAAGTCCTTAAATAATGCAGCAGAGTCCTTAAACAATGCAGGACAGTCCTTAAATAATGCAACAAAGTCCTTAAATAATGCAGCAGATTCCTTAAATAGTGCAGCAAAGTCCTTAAATAATGCAGCAGAGTCCTTAAACAATGCAGCACAGTCCTTAAATAATGCAGCAAAGTCCTTAAATAATGCAGCAGAGTCCTTAAATACAGCAGCAGCGTCCTTAGATAATTCAGCAAAGTCCTTAAATAATGCAGCAGAGTCCTTAAATAATGCAACAAAGTCCTTAAATAATGCAGCAGAGTCCTTAAATAATGCAACAAAGTCCTTAAATAATGCAGCAGAGTCCTTAAATACTGCAGCAGAGTCCTTAAATAATGCAGCAAAGTCCTTAAATAATGCAGCAGAGTCCTTAAATTCAGCAGCAGAGTCATTAAATAATGCAACAAAGTCCTTAATAATGCAGCAGATTCCTTAAATAATGCAGCAAATTCCTTAAATAATGCAGCAGAAACCTTAAATAATGCAATAAAGTCCTTATCTAATGCAGCAACGTCCTTAATAATGCAGCAGAGTCCTTAAATAAAGCAGCAGAGTGCTTAAATAATGCAGCAGAGTCCTTAAATACCGCAGCAGAGTCATTAAATAATACAGCAGAGTCCTTAAATAAAGCAGCAGAGTGCTTAAATAATGCAGCAGAGTCCTTAAATACCGCAGCAGAGTCATTAAATAATACAACAGAGTCCTTAAATAATGCAGCAAATTCCTTAAATAATGCAGAGTCCTTAAATAATGCACTAAATTCCTTAAATAAAATGCAGCAACGCCCTTAATAATGCAGCTGAGTCCTTAAATAATTCAGCAAAGTCCTTAAATAATGCAGCAGAGTCCATAAATACCGCAGCAGCGTCCTTAAATAATGCAATAAAATCCTTAAATAATGCAGCAACGTCCTTAATAATGCAGCAGAGTCCTTAAATAATACAGCAAAGTCCTTAAATAATGCAGCAGAGGACTTAAATACTGCAGCAGCGTCCTTAAATAATGCAGCAGAGTCCTTAAATAATGCAACAAAGTCCTTAAATAATGCAGCAGAATCCTTAAATAATGCAAAAAATTCCTTAAATAATGCAGAAGAGTACTTAAATAATGCAGAAAAGTCGTTAAATAATGCAGCAGAGTCCTTAAATATTGCAGCATAGTCCTTAAATAATGCAACAAAGTCCTTAAATAATGCAGCAGATTCCTTAAATTCTGCAGCAGCGTCCTTAAATAATGCATCAAAGTCCTTAAATAATGCAGCAGAGTCCTTAAATACTGCAGCAGAGTCCTTAAATAATGCAGTAAATTCCTTAAATAATGCAGCAGAGTCCTTAAATTCCGCAGCAGAGTCATTAAATAATGCAACAAAGTCCTTAATAATGCAGCAGAGTCCTTAAATAATGCAGCAAATTCCTTAAATAATGCAGCAGAATCCTTAAATAATGCAATAAAGTCCTTATATAATGCAGCAACGTCCTTAATAATGCAGCAGAGTCCTTAAATAATGCAGCAAAGTACTTAAATAATGCAGCAGAGGCCTTAAATACCGCAGCAGCATACTTAAATAATGCAGCAAAGTCCTTAAATAATGCAGCAGAGTCCTTAAATAATGCAACAAAGTCCTTAAATAATGCAGCAGAGTCCTTAAATAATGCAACAAAGTCCTTAAATAATGCACCAGAGTACTTAAATAATGCAGCAAAGTCCTTAAATAATGCAGCAGAGTCCTTAAATAATGCAACAAAGTCCTTAAATAATGCAGCAGAGTCCTTAAATAATGCAACAAAGTCCTTAAATAATGCAGCAGAGTCCTTAAATAATGCAACAAAGTCCTTATATAATGCAGCAGAGTCCTTAAATAATGCAGCAAAGTCCTTAAATAATGCAGCAGAGTCCTTAAACAATGCAGGACAGTCCTTAAATAATGCAACAAAGTCCTTAAATAATGCAGCAGAGTCCTTAAATAGTGCAGCAAAGTCCTTAAATAATGCAGCAGAGTCCTTAAACAATGCAGCACAGTCCTTAAATAATGCAGCAAAGTCCTTAAATAATGCAGCAGAGTCCTTAAATACAGCAGCAGCGTCCTTAAATAATTCAGCAAAGTCCTTAAATAATGCAGCAGAGTCCTTAAATAATGCAACAAAGTCCTTAAATAATGCAGCAGAGTCCTTAAATAATGCAACAAAGTCCTTAAATAATGCAGCAGAGTCCTTAAATACTGCAGCAGAGTCCTTAAATAATGCAGCAAAGTCCTTAAATAATGCAGCAGAGTCCTTAAATTCAGCAGCAGAGTCATTAAATAATGCAACAAAGTCCTTAATAATGCAGCAGATTCCTTAAATAATGCAGCAAATTCCTTAAATAATGCAGCAGAATCCTTAAATAATGCAATAAAGTCCTTATCTAATGCAGCAACGTCCTTAATAATGCAGCAGAGTCCTTAAATAATGCAGCAGAATCCTTAAATACTGCATCAGCGTCCTTAAATAATGCAACAAAGTCCTTAAATAATGCAGCAAAGTCCTTAAATAATGCAGCAGAGTCCTTAAATACAGCAGCAGAGTCCTTAAATAATTCAGCAAAGTCCTTAAATAATGCAGCAGAGTCCTTAAATAATGCAATAAAGTCCTTATCTAATGCAGCAACGTCCTTAATAATGCAGCAGAGTCCTTAAATAATGCAGCAAAGTACTTAAATAATGCAGCAGAGGCCTTAAATACCGCAGCAGCATACTTAAATAATGCAGCAAAGTCCTTAAATAATGCAGCAGAGTCCTTAAATAATGCAACAAAGTCCTTAAATAATGCAGCAGAGTCCTTAAATAATGCAACAAAGTCCTTAAATAATGCACCAGAGTACTTAAATAATGCAGCAAAGTCCTTAAATAATGCAGCAGAGTCCTTAAATAATGCAACAAAGTCCTTAAATAATGCAGCAGAGTCCTTAAATAATGCAGCAGAGTCCTTAAATAATGCAACAAAGTCCTTAAATAATGCAGCAGAGTCCTTAAATAATGCAACAAAGTCCTTAAATATTGCAGCAGAGTCCTTAAATAATGCAGCAAAGTCCTTAAATAATGCAGCAGAGTACTTAAATAATGCAGCAAATTCCTTAAATAATGCAGCAGAATCCTTAAATAATGCAATAAAGTCCTTAAATAATGCAGCAGAGTCCTTAAATAATGCAACAAAGTCCTTAAATAATGCAGCAGAGTCCTTAAATAATGCAGCAAAGTCCTTAAATAATGCAGCAGAGTCCTTAAATACTGCAGCAGAGACCTTAAATAATGCAGCAAAATCCTTAAATAATGCAGCAGAGTCCTTATATAATGCAGCAGAGTCCTAAAATACCGCAGCAGAGTCCTTAAATAATGCAGCAGAGTCCTTAAATAATGCAGCAAATTCATTAAATAATGCAGCAGAGTCCTTAAATAATGCAACAAAGTCCTTAAATAATGCAGCAGATTCCTTAAATTTCGCAGCAGCGTCCTTAAATAATGCATCAAAGTACTTAAATAATGCAGCAGAGTCCTAAAATACCGCAGCAGAGTCCTTAAATAATGCAGCAAAGTACTTAAATAATGCAGCAGAGTGCTTACATAATGCAGCAGAGTCCTTAAATTCCGCAGCAGAGTCATTAAATAATGCAGCAGAGTCCTTAAATAATGCAGCAAATTCATTAAATAATGCACAGAGTCATTAAATAATGCAACAAAGTCCTTAAATAATGCAGCAGAGTGCTTAAATAATGCAACAAAGTCCTTAAATAATGCAGCAGAGTCCTTAAATAATGCAACAAACTCATTAAATAATGCAGCAAAGTACTTAAATAATGCAGCAAATTCCTTAAATAATGCAGCAGAATCCTTAAATAATGCAATAAAGTCCTTAAATAATGCAGCAGAGTCCTTAAATAATGCAAAAAATTCCTTAAATAATGCAGCAGAATCCTTAAATAATGCAACAAAGTCCTTAAATAATGCAGCAAAGTCCTTAATAATGCAGCAGAGTCCTTAAATAATGCAGCAAATTCCTTAAATAATGCAGCAGAGGCCTTAAATACCGAAGCAGCGTCCTTAAATAATGCAGCAAAGTCCTTAAATAATGCAGAAGAGTCCTTAAATAATGCAACAAAGTCCTTAAATAATGCAGCAGAGTCCTTAAATAAAGCGGCAGAGTGCTTAAATAATGCAGCAGAGTCCTTAAATACCGCAGCAGAGTCATTAAATAATACAGCAGATTCCTTAAATAAAGCAGCAGAGTGCTTAAATAATGCAGCAGAGTCCTTAAATACCACAGCAGAGTCATTAAATAATACAGCAGAGTCCTTAAATAATGCAGGAAATTCCTTAAATAATGCAGAGTCCTTAAATAATGCACTAAATTCCTTAAATAAAATGCAGCAACGCCCTTAATAATGCAGCTGAGTCCTTAAATAATTCAGCAAAGTCCTTAAATAATGCAGCAGAGTCCTTAAATACCGCAGCAGCGTCCTTAAATAATGCAACAAATTCCTTAAATAATGCAGCAGAACCCTTAAATAATGCAAGAAAGTCCTTAAATAATGCAGCAGAGTCCTTAAATAATGCAACAAAGTCCTTAAATAATGCAGCAGAGTCCTTAAATAATGCAGCAGAGTCCTTAAATAATGCAACAAAGTCCTTAAATAATGCAGCAGAGTCCTTAAATAATGCAACAAAGTCCTTAAATAATGCAGCAGAGTCCTTAAATAATGCAGCAAAGTCCTTAAATAATGCAGCAGAGTCCTTAAACAATGCAGCACAGTCCTTAAATAATGCAACAAAGTCCTTAAATAATGCAGCAGAGTCGTTAAATAATGCAGCAAAGTCCTTAAATAATGCAGCAGAGTCCTTAAACAATGCAGCACAGTCCTTAAATAATGCAGCAAAGTCCTTAAATAATGCAGCAGAGTCCTTAAATACAGCAGCAGCGTCCTTAAATAATGCAACAAAGTCTTTAAATAATGCAGCAGAGTCCTTAAATAATGCAACAAAGTCCTTAAATAATGCAGCAGAGTCCTTAAATAATGCAACAAACTCATTAAATAATGCAGCAAAGTACTTAAATAATGCAGCAAATTCCTTAAATAATGCAGCAGAATCCTTAAATAATGCAATAAAGTCCTTAAATAATGCAGCAGAGTCCTTAAATAATGCAATAAATTCCTTAAATAATGCAGCAGAATCCTTAAATAATGCAATAAAGTCCTTAAATAATGCAGCAGAGTCCTTAAATAATGCAATAAATTCCTTAAATAATGCAGCAGAATCCTTAAATAATGCAACAAATTCCTTAAATAATGCAGAGTCCTTAAATAATGCACTAAATTCCTTAAATAAAATGCAGCAACACCCTTAATAATGCAGCTGAGTCCTTAAATAATTCAGCAAAGTCCTTAAATAATGCAGCAGAGTCCATAAATACCGCAGCAGCGTCCTTAAATAATGCAATAAAATCCTTAAATAATGCAGCAACGTCCTTAATAATGCAGCAGAGTCCTTAAATAATGCAACAAAGTCCTTAATAATGCAGCAGATTCCTTAAATAATGCAGCAAATTCCTTAAATAATGCAGCAGAAACCTTAAATAATGCAATAAAGTCCTTATCTAATGCAGCAACGTCCTTAATAATGCAGCAGAGTCCTTAAATAAAGCAGCAGAGTGCTTAAATAATGCAGCAGAGTCCTTAAATACCGCAGCAGAGTCATTAAATAATACAGCAGAGTCCTTAAATAAAGCAGCAGAGTGCTTAAATAATGCAGCAGAGTCCTTAAATACCGCAGCAGAGTCATTAAATAATACAACAGAGTCCTTAAATAATGCAGCAAATTCCTTAAATAATGCAGAGTCCTTAAATAATGCACTAAATTCCTTAAATAAAATGCAGCAACGCCCTTAATAATGCAGCTGAGTCCTTAAATAATTCAGCAAAGTCCTTAAATAATGCAGCAGAGTCCATAAATACCGCAGCAGCGTCCTTAAATAATGCAATAAAATCCTTAAATAATGCAGCAACGTCCTTAATAATGCAGCAGAGTCCTTAAATAATACAGCAAAGTCCTTAAATAATGCAGCAGAGGACTTAAATACTGCAGCAGCGTCCTTAAATAATGCAGCAGAGTCCTTAAATAATGCAACAAAGTCCTTAAATAATGCAGCAGAATCCTTAAATAATGCAAAAAATTCCTTAAATAATGCAGAAGAGTACTTAAATAATGCAGAAAAGTCGTTAAATAATGCAGCAGA
The DNA here is from genome assembly GCF_046119375.1 of Phyllobates terribilis. Classification (NCBI taxonomy): domain Eukaryota; kingdom Metazoa; phylum Chordata; class Amphibia; order Anura; family Dendrobatidae; genus Phyllobates; species Phyllobates terribilis. The sequence continues at coordinate 934,938 of NW_027363029.1, read as the reverse complement.
GTCCTTAAATATTGCAGCATAGTCCTTAAATAATGCAACAAAGTCCTTAAATAATGCAGCAGATTCCTTAAATTCTGCAGCAGCGTCCTTAAATAATGCATCAAAGTCCTTAAATAATGCAGCAGAGTCCTTAAATACTGCAGCAGAGTCCTTAAATAATGCAGTAAATTCCTTAAATAATGCAGCAGAGTCCTTAAATTCCGCAGCAGAGTCATTAAATAATGCAACAAAGTCCTTAATAATGCAGCAGAGTCCTTAAATAATGCAGCAAATTCCTTAAATAATGCAGCAGAATCCTTAAATAATGCAATAAAGTCCTTATATAATGCAGCAACGTCCTTAATAATGCAGCAGAGTCCTTAAATAATGCAGCAAAGTACTTAAATAATGCAGCAGAGGCCTTAAATACCGCAGCAGCATACTTAAATAATGCAGCAAAGTCCTTAAATAATGCAGCAGAGTCCTTAAATAATGCAACAAAGTCCTTAAATAATGCAGCAGAGTCCTTAAATAATGCAACAAAGTCCTTAAATAATGCACCAGAGTACTTAAATAATGCAGCAAAGTCCTTAAATAATGCAGCAGAGTCCTTAAATAATGCAACAAAGTCCTTAAATAATGCAGCAGAGTCCTTAAATAATGCAACAAAGTCCTTAAATAATGCAGCAGAGTCCTTAAATAATGCAACAAAGTCCTTATATAATGCAGCAGAGTCCTTAAATAATGCAGCAAAGTCCTTAAATAATGCAGCAGAGTCCTTAAACAATGCAGGACAGTCCTTAAATAATGCAACAAAGTCCTTAAATAATGCAGCAGAGTCCTTAAATAGTGCAGCAAAGTCCTTAAATAATGCAGCAGAGTCCTTAAACAATGCAGCACAGTCCTTAAATAATGCAGCAAAGTCCTTAAATAATGCAGCAGAGTCCTTAAATACAGCAGCAGCGTCCTTAAATAATTCAGCAAAGTCCTTAAATAATGCAGCAGAGTCCTTAAATAATGCAACAAAGTCCTTAAATAATGCAGCAGAGTCCTTAAATAATGCAACAAAGTCCTTAAATAATGCAGCAGAGTCCTTAAATACTGCAGCAGAGTCCTTAAATAATGCAGCAAAGTCCTTAAATAATGCAGCAGAGTCCTTAAATTCAGCAGCAGAGTCATTAAATAATGCAACAAAGTCCTTAATAATGCAGCAGATTCCTTAAATAATGCAGCAAATTCCTTAAATAATGCAGCAGAATCCTTAAATAATGCAATAAAGTCCTTATCTAATGCAGCAACGTCCTTAATAATGCAGCAGAGTCCTTAAATAATGCAGCAGAATCCTTAAATACTGCATCAGCGTCCTTAAATAATGCAACAAAGTCCTTAAATAATGCAGCAAAGTCCTTAAATAATGCAGCAGAGTCCTTAAATACAGCAGCAGAGTCCTTAAATAATTCAGCAAAGTCCTTAAATAATGCAGCAGAGTCCTTAAATAATGCAATAAAGTCCTTATCTAATGCAGCAACGTCCTTAATAATGCAGCAGAGTCCTTAAATAATGCAGCAAAGTACTTAAATAATGCAGCAGAGGCCTTAAATACCGCAGCAGCATACTTAAATAATGCAGCAAAGTCCTTAAATAATGCAGCAGAGTCCTTAAATAATGCAACAAAGTCCTTAAATAATGCAGCAGAGTCCTTAAATAATGCAACAAAGTCCTTAAATAATGCACCAGAGTACTTAAATAATGCAGCAAAGTCCTTAAATAATGCAGCAGAGTCCTTAAATAATGCAACAAAGTCCTTAAATAATGCAGCAGAGTCCTTAAATAATGCAGCAGAGTCCTTAAATAATGCAACAAAGTCCTTAAATAATGCAGCAGAGTCCTTAAATAATGCAACAAAGTCCTTAAATATTGCAGCAGAGTCCTTAAATAATGCAGCAAAGTCCTTAAATAATGCAGCAGAGTACTTAAATAATGCAGCAAATTCCTTAAATAATGCAGCAGAATCCTTAAATAATGCAATAAAGTCCTTAAATAATGCAGCAGAGTCCTTAAATAATGCAACAAAGTCCTTAAATAATGCAGCAGAGTCCTTAAATAATGCAGCAAAGTCCTTAAATAATGCAGCAGAGTCCTTAAATACTGCAGCAGAGACCTTAAATAATGCAGCAAAATCCTTAAATAATGCAGCAGAGTCCTTATATAATGCAGCAGAGTCCTAAAATACCGCAGCAGAGTCCTTAAATAATGCAGCAGAGTCCTTAAATAATGCAGCAAATTCATTAAATAATGCAGCAGAGTCCTTAAATAATGCAACAAAGTCCTTAAATAATGCAGCAGATTCCTTAAATTTCGCAGCAGCGTCCTTAAATAATGCATCAAAGTACTTAAATAATGCAGCAGAGTCCTAAAATACCGCAGCAGAGTCCTTAAATAATGCAGCAAAGTACTTAAATAATGCAGCAGAGTGCTTACATAATGCAGCAGAGTCCTTAAATTCCGCAGCAGAGTCATTAAATAATGCAGCAGAGTCCTTAAATAATGCAGCAAATTCATTAAATAATGCACAGAGTCATTAAATAATGCAACAAAGTCCTTAAATAATGCAGCAGAGTGCTTAAATAATGCAACAAAGTCCTTAAATAATGCAGCAGAGTCCTTAAATAATGCAACAAACTCATTAAATAATGCAGCAAAGTACTTAAATAATGCAGCAAATTCCTTAAATAATGCAGCAGAATCCTTAAATAATGCAATAAAGTCCTTAAATAATGCAGCAGAGTCCTTAAATAATGCAAAAAATTCCTTAAATAATGCAGCAGAATCCTTAAATAATGCAACAAAGTCCTTAAATAATGCAGCAAAGTCCTTAATAATGCAGCAGAGTCCTTAAATAATGCAGCAAATTCCTTAAATAATGCAGCAGAGGCCTTAAATACCGAAGCAGCGTCCTTAAATAATGCAGCAAAGTCCTTAAATAATGCAGAAGAGTCCTTAAATAATGCAACAAAGTCCTTAAATAATGCAGCAGAGTCCTTAAATAAAGCGGCAGAGTGCTTAAATAATGCAGCAGAGTCCTTAAATACCGCAGCAGAGTCATTAAATAATACAGCAGATTCCTTAAATAAAGCAGCAGAGTGCTTAAATAATGCAGCAGAGTCCTTAAATACCACAGCAGAGTCATTAAATAATACAGCAGAGTCCTTAAATAATGCAGGAAATTCCTTAAATAATGCAGAGTCCTTAAATAATGCACTAAATTCCTTAAATAAAATGCAGCAACGCCCTTAATAATGCAGCTGAGTCCTTAAATAATTCAGCAAAGTCCTTAAATAATGCAGCAGAGTCCTTAAATACCGCAGCAGCGTCCTTAAATAATGCAACAAATTCCTTAAATAATGCAGCAGAACCCTTAAATAATGCAAGAAAGTCCTTAAATAATGCAGCAGAGTCCTTAAATAATGCAACAAAGTCCTTAAATAATGCAGCAGAGTCCTTAAATAATGCAGCAGAGTCCTTAAATAATGCAACAAAGTCCTTAAATAATGCAGCAGAGTCCTTAAATAATGCAACAAAGTCCTTAAATAATGCAGCAGAGTCCTTAAATAATGCAGCAAAGTCCTTAAATAATGCAGCAGAGTCCTTAAACAATGCAGCACAGTCCTTAAATAATGCAACAAAGTCCTTAAATAATGCAGCAGAGTCGTTAAATAATGCAGCAAAGTCCTTAAATAATGCAGCAGAGTCCTTAAACAATGCAGCACAGTCCTTAAATAATGCAGCAAAGTCCTTAAATAATGCAGCAGAGTCCTTAAATACAGCAGCAGCGTCCTTAAATAATGCAACAAAGTCTTTAAATAATGCAGCAGAGTCCTTAAATAATGCAACAAAGTCCTTAAATAATGCAGCAGAGTCCTTAAATAATGCAACAAACTCATTAAATAATGCAGCAAAGTACTTAAATAATGCAGCAAATTCCTTAAATAATGCAGCAGAATCCTTAAATAATGCAATAAAGTCCTTAAATAATGCAGCAGAGTCCTTAAATAATGCAATAAATTCCTTAAATAATGCAGCAGAATCCTTAAATAATGCAATAAAGTCCTTAAATAATGCAGCAGAGTCCTTAAATAATGCAATAAATTCCTTAAATAATGCAGCAGAATCCTTAAATAATGCAACAAATTCCTTAAATAATGCAGAGTCCTTAAATAATGCACTAAATTCCTTAAATAAAATGCAGCAACACCCTTAATAATGCAGCTGAGTCCTTAAATAATTCAGCAAAGTCCTTAAATAATGCAGCAGAGTCCATAAATACCGCAGCAGCGTCCTTAAATAATGCAATAAAATCCTTAAATAATGCAGCAACGTCCTTAATAATGCAGCAGAGTCCTTAAATAATGCAACAAAGTCCTTAATAATGCAGCAGATTCCTTAAATAATGCAGCAAATTCCTTAAATAATGCAGCAGAAACCTTAAATAATGCAATAAAGTCCTTATCTAATGCAGCAACGTCCTTAATAATGCAGCAGAGTCCTTAAATAAAGCAGCAGAGTGCTTAAATAATGCAGCAGAGTCCTTAAATACCGCAGCAGAGTCATTAAATAATACAGCAGAGTCCTTAAATAAAGCAGCAGAGTGCTTAAATAATGCAGCAGAGTCCTTAAATACCGCAGCAGAGTCATTAAATAATACAACAGAGTCCTTAAATAATGCAGCAAATTCCTTAAATAATGCAGAGTCCTTAAATAATGCACTAAATTCCTTAAATAAAATGCAGCAACGCCCTTAATAATGCAGCTGAGTCCTTAAATAATTCAGCAAAGTCCTTAAATAATGCAGCAGAGTCCATAAATACCGCAGCAGCGTCCTTAAATAATGCAATAAAATCCTTAAATAATGCAGCAACGTCCTTAATAATGCAGCAGAGTCCTTAAATAATACAGCAAAGTCCTTAAATAATGCAGCAGAGGACTTAAATACTGCAGCAGCGTCCTTAAATAATGCAGCAGAGTCCTTAAATAATGCAACAAAGTCCTTAAATAATGCAGCAGAATCCTTAAATAATGCAAAAAATTCCTTAAATAATGCAGAAGAGTACTTAAATAATGCAGAAAAGTCGTTAAATAATGCAGCAGAGTCCTTAAATATTGCAGCATAGTCCTTAAATAATGCAACAAAGTCCTTAAATAATGCAGCAGATTCCTTAAATTCTGCAGCAGCGTCCTTAAATAATGCATCAAAGTCCTTAAATAATGCAGCAGAGTCCTTAAATACTGCAGCAGAGTCCTTAAATAATGCAGTAAATTCCTTAAATAATGCAGCAGAGTCCTTAAATTCCGCAGCAGAGTCATTAAATAATGCAACAAAGTCCTTAATAATGCAGCAGAGTCCTTAAATAATGCAGCAAATTCCTTAAATAATGCAGCAGAATCCTTAAATAATGCAATAAAGTCCTTATATAATGCAGCAACGTCCTTAATAATGCAGCAGAGTCCTTAAATAATGCAGCAAAGTACTTAAATAATGCAGCAGAGGCCTTAAATACCGCAGCAGCATACTTAAATAATGCAGCAAAGTCCTTAAATAATGCAGCAGAGTCCTTAAATAATGCAACAAAGTCCTTAAATAATGCAGCAGAGTCCTTAAATAATGCAACAAAGTCCTTAAATAATGCACCAGAGTACTTAAATAATGCAGCAAAGTCCTTAAATAATGCAGCAGAGTCCTTAAATAATGCAACAAAGTCCTTAAATAATGCAGCAGAGTCCTTAAATAATGCAACAAAGTCCTTAAATAATGCAGCAGAGTCCTTAAATAATGCAACAAAGTCCTTATATAATGCAGCAGAGTCCTTAAATAATGCAGCAAAGTCCTTAAATAATGCAGCAGAGTCCTTAAACAATGCAGGACAGTCCTTAAATAATGCAACAAAGTCCTTAAATAATGCAGCAGAGTCCTTAAATAGTGCAGCAAAGTCCTTAAATAATGCAGCAGAGTCCTTAAACAATGCAGCACAGTCCTTAAATAATGCAGCAAAGTCCTTAAATAATGCAGCAGAGTCCTTAAATACAGCAGCAGCGTCCTTAAATAATTCAGCAAAGTCCTTAAATAATGCAGCAGAGTCCTTAAATAATGCAACAAAGTCCTTAAATAATGCAGCAGAGTCCTTAAATAATGCAACAAAGTCCTTAAATAATGCAGCAGAGTCCTTAAATACTGCAGCAGAGTCCTTAAATAATGCAGCAAAGTCCTTAAATAATGCAGCAGAGTCCTTAAATTCAGCAGCAGAGTCATTAAATAATGCAACAAAGTCCTTAATAATGCAGCAGATTCCTTAAATAATGCAGCAAATTCCTTAAATAATGCAGCAGAATCCTTAAATAATGCAATAAAGTCCTTATCTAATGCAGCAACGTCCTTAATAATGCAGCAGAGTCCTTAAATAATGCAGCAGAATCCTTAAATACTGCATCAGCGTCCTTAAATAATGCAACAAAGTCCTTAAATAATGCAGCAAAGTCCTTAAATAATGCAGCAGAGTCCTTAAATACAGCAGCAGAGTCCTTAAATAATTCAGCAAAGTCCTTAAATAATGCAGCAGAGTCCTTAAATAATGCAATAAAGTCCTTATCTAATGCAGCAACGTCCTTAATAATGCAGCAGAGTCCTTAAATAATGCAGCAAAGTACTTAAATAATGCAGCAGAGGCCTTAAATACCGCAGCAGCATACTTAAATAATGCAGCAAAGTCCTTAAATAATGCAGCAGAGTCCTTAAATAATGCAACAAAGTCCTTAAATAATGCAGCAGAGTCCTTAAATAATGCAACAAAGTCCTTAAATAATGCACCAGAGTACTTAAATAATGCAGCAAAGTCCTTAAATAATGCAGCAGAGTCCTTAAATAATGCAACAAAGTCCTTAAATAATGCAGCAGAGTCCTTAAATAATGCAGCAGAGTCCTTAAATAATGCAACAAAGTCCTTAAATAATGCAGCAGAGTCCTTAAATAATGCAACAAAGTCCTTAAATATTGCAGCAGAGTCCTTAAATAATGCAGCAAAGTCCTTAAATAATGCAGCAGAGTACTTAAATAATGCAGCAAATTCCTTAAATAATGCAGCAGAATCCTTAAATAATGCAATAAAGTCCTTAAATAATGCAGCAGAGTCCTTAAATAATGCAACAAAGTCCTTAAATAATGCAGCAGAGTCCTTAAATAATGCAGCAAAGTCCTTAAATAATGCAGCAGAGTCCTTAAATACTGCAGCAGAGACCTTAAATAATGCAGCAAAATCCTTAAATAATGCAGCAGAGTCCTTATATAATGCAGCAGAGTCCTAAAATACCGCAGCAGAGTCCTTAAATAATGCAGCAGAGTCCTTAAATAATGCAGCAAATTCATTAAATAATGCAGCAGAGTCCTTAAATAATGCAACAAAGTCCTTAAATAATGCAGCAGATTCCTTAAATTTCGCAGCAGCGTCCTTAAATAATGCATCAAAGTACTTAAATAATGCAGCAGAGTCCTAAAATACCGCAGCAGAGTCCTTAAATAATGCAGCAAAGTACTTAAATAATGCAGCAGAGTGCTTACATAATGCAGCAGAGTCCTTAAATTCCGCAGCAGAGTCATTAAATAATGCAGCAGAGTCCTTAAATAATGCAGCAAATTCATTAAATAATGCACAGAGTCATTAAATAATGCAACAAAGTCCTTAAATAATGCAGCAGAGTGCTTAAATAATGCAACAAAGTCCTTAAATAATGCAGCAGAGTCCTTAAATAATGCAACAAACTCATTAAATAATGCAGCAAAGTACTTAAATAATGCAGCAAATTCCTTAAATAATGCAGCAGAATCCTTAAATAATGCAATAAAGTCCTTAAATAATGCAGCAGAGTCCTTAAATAATGCAAAAAATTCCTTAAATAATGCAGCAGAATCCTTAAATAATGCAACAAAGTCCTTAAATAATGCAGCAAAGTCCTTAATAATGCAGCAGAGTCCTTAAATAATGCAGCAAATTCCTTAAATAATGCAGCAGAGGCCTTAAATACCGAAGCAGCGTCCTTAAATAATGCAGCAAAGTCCTTAAATAATGCAGAAGAGTCCTTAAATAATGCAACAAAGTCCTTAAATAATGCAGCAGAGTCCTTAAATAAAGCGGCAGAGTGCTTAAATAATGCAGCAGAGTCCTTAAATACCGCAGCAGAGTCATTAAATAATACAGCAGATTCCTTAAATAAAGCAGCAGAGTGCTTAAATAATGCAGCAGAGTCCTTAAATACCACAGCAGAGTCATTAAATAATACAGCAGAGTCCTTAAATAATGCAGGAAATTCCTTAAATAATGCAGAGTCCTTAAATAATGCACTAAATTCCTTAAATAAAATGCAGCAACGCCCTTAATAATGCAGCTGAGTCCTTAAATAATTCAGCAAAGTCCTTAAATAATGCAGCAGAGTCCTTAAATACCGCAGCAGCGTCCTTAAATAATGCAACAAATTCCTTAAATAATGCAGCAGAACCCTTAAATAATGCAACAAAGTCCTTAAATAATGCAGCAGAGTCCTTAAATAATGCAACAAAGTCCTTAAATAATGCAGCAGAGTCCTTAAATAATGCAGCAGAGTCCTTAAATAATGCAACAAAGTCCTTAAATAATGCAGCAGAGTCCTTAAATAATGCAACAAAGTCCTTAAATAATGCAGCAGAGTCCTTAAATAATGCAGCAAAGTCCTTAAATAATGCAGCAGAGTCCTTAAACAATGCAGCACAGTCCTTAAATAATGCAACAAAGTCCTTAAATAATGCAGCAGAGTCGTTAAATAATGCAGCAAAGTCCTTAAATAATGCAGCAGAGTCCTTAAACAATGCAGCACAGTCCTTAAATAATGCAGCAAAGTCCTTAAATAATGCAGCAGAGTCCTTAAATACAGCAGCAGCGTCCTTAAATAATGCAACAAAGTCTTTAAATAATGCAGCAGAGTCCTTAAATAATGCAACAAAGTCCTTAAATAATGCAGCAGAGTCCTTAAATAATGCAACAAACTCATTAAATAATGCAGCAAAGTACTTAAATAATGCAGCAAATTCCTTAAATAATGCAGCAGAATCCTTAAATAATGCAATAAAGTCCTTAAATAATGCAGCAGAGTCCTTAAATAATGCAATAAATTCCTTAAATAATGCAGCAGAATCCTTAAATAATGCAATAAAGTCCTTAAATAATGCAGCAGAGTCCTTAAATAATGCAATAAATTCCTTAAATAATGCAGCAGAATCCTTAAATAATGCAACAAATTCCTTAAATAATGCAGAGTCCTTAAATAATGCACTAAATTCCTTAAATAAAATGCAGCAACACCCTTAATAATGCAGCTGAGTCCTTAAATAATTCAGCAAAGTCCTTAAATAATGCAGCAGAGTCCATAAATACCGCAGCAGCGTCCTTAAATAATGCAATAAAATCCTTAAATAATGCAGCAACGTCCTTAATAATGCAGCAGAGTCCTTAAATAATACAGCAAAGTCCTTAAATAATGCAGCAGAGGACTTAAATACTGCAGCAGCGTCCTTAAATAATGCAGCAGAGTCCTTAAATAATGCAACAAAGTCCTTAAATAATGCAGCAGAATCCTTAAATAATGCAAAAAATTCCTTAAATAATGCAGAAGAGTACTTAAATAATGCAGAAAAGTCGTTAAATAATGCAGCAGAGTCCTTAAATATTGCAGCATAGTCCTTAAATAATGCAACAAAGTCCTTAAATAATGCAGCAGATTCCTTAAATTCTGCAGCAGCGTCCTTAAATAATGCATCAAAGTCCTTAAATAATGCAGCAGAGTCCTTAAATACTGCAGCAGAGTCCTTAAATAATGCAGCAAATTCCTTAAATAATGCAGCAGAGTCCTTAAATTCCGCAGCAGAGTCATTAAATAATGCAACAAAGTCCTTAATAATGCAGCAGAGTCCTTAAATAATGCAGCAAATTCCTTAAATAATGCAGCAGAATCCTTAAATAATGCAATAAAGTCCTTATGTAATGCAGCAACGACCTTAATAATGCAGCAGAGTCCTTAAATAATGCAACAAAGTCCTTAAATAATGCACCAGAGTACTTAAATAATGCAGCAAAGTCCTTAAATAATGCAGCAGAGTCCTTAAATAATGCAACAAAGTCCTTAAATAATGCAGCAGAGTCCTTAAATAATGCAACAAAGTCCTTAAATAATGCAGCAGAGTCCTTAAATAATGCAACAAAGTCCTTATATAATGCAGCAGAGTCCTTAAATAATGCAGCAAAGTCCTTAAATAATGCAGCAGAGTCCTTAAACAATGCAGGACAGTCCTTAAATAATGCAACAAAGTCCTTAAATAATGCAGCAGATTCCTTAAATAGTGCAGCAAAGTCCTTAAATAATGCAGCAGAGTCCTTAAACAATGCAGCACAGTCCTTAAATAATGCAGCAAAGTCCTTAAATAATGCAGCAGAGTCCTTAAATACAGCAGCAGCGTCCTTAGATAATTCAGCAAAGTCCTTAAATAATGCAGCAGAGTCCTTAAATAATGCAACAAAGTCCTTAAATAATGCAGCAGAGTCCTTAAATAATGCAACAAAGTCCTTAAATAATGCAGCAGAGTCCTTAAATACTGCAGCAGAGTCCTTAAATAATGCAGCAAAGTCCTTAAATAATGCAGCAGAGTCCTTAAATTCAGCAGCAGAGTCATTAAATAATGCAACAAAGTCCTTAATAATGCAGCAGATTCCTTAAATAATGCAGCAAATTCCTTAAATAATGCAGCAGAAACCTTAAATAATGCAATAAAGTCCTTATCTAATGCAGCAACGTCCTTAATAATGCAGCAGAGTCCTTAAATAAAGCAGCAGAGTGCTTAAATAATGCAGCAGAGTCCTTAAATACCGCAGCAGAGTCATTAAATAATACAGCAGAGTCCTTAAATAAAGCAGCAGAGTGCTTAAATAATGCAGCAGAGTCCTTAAATACCGCAGCAGAGTCATTAAATAATACAACAGAGTCCTTAAATAATGCAGCAAATTCCTTAAATAATGCAGAGTCCTTAAATAATGCACTAAATTCCTTAAATAAAATGCAGCAACGCCCTTAATAATGCAGCTGAGTCCTTAAATAATTCAGCAAAGTCCTTAAATAATGCAGCAGAGTCCATAAATACCGCAGCAGCGTCCTTAAATAATGCAATAAAATCCTTAAATAATGCAGCAACGTCCTTAATAATGCAGCAGAGTCCTTAAATAATACAGCAAAGTCCTTAAATAATGCAGCAGAGGACTTAAATACTGCAGCAGCGTCCTTAAATAATGCAGCAGAGTCCTTAAATAATGCAACAAAGTCCTTAAATAATGCAGCAGAATCCTTAAAAAATGCAAAAAATTCCTTAAATAATGCAGAAGAGTACTTAAATAATGCAGAAAAGTCGTTAAATAATGCAGCAGAGTCCTTAAATATTGCAGCATAGTCCTTAAATAATGCAACAAAGTCCTTAAATAATGCAGCAGATTCCTTAAATTCTGCAGCAGCGTCCTTAAATAATGCATCAAAGTCCTTAAATAATGCAGCAGAGTCCTTAAATACTGCAGCAGAGTCCTTAAATAATGCAGTAAATTCCTTAAATAATGCAGCAGAGTCCTTAAATTCCGCAGCAGAGTCATTAAATAATGCAACAAAGTCCTTAATAATGCAGCAGAGTCCTTAAATAATGCAGCAAATTCCTTAAATAATGCAGCAGAATCCTTAAATAATGCAATAAAGTCCTTATATAATGCAGCAACGTCCTTAATAATGCAGCAGAGTCCTTAAATAATGCAGCAAAGTACTTAAATAATGCAGCAGAGGCCTTAAATACCGCAGCAGCATACTTAAATAATGCAGCAAAGTCCTTAAATAATGCAGCAGAGTCCTTAAATAATGCAACAAAGTCCTTAAATAATGCAGCAGAGTCCTTAAATAATGCAACAAAGTCCTTAAATAATGCACCAGAGTACTTAAATAATGCAGCAAAGTCCTTAAATAATGCAGCAGAGTCCTTAAATAATGCAACAAAGTCCTTAAATAATGCAGCAGAGTCCTTAAATAATGCAACAAAGTCCTTAAATAATGCAGCAGAGTCCTTAAATAATGCAACAAAGTCCTTATATAATGCAGCAGAGTCCTTAAATAATGCAGCAAAGTCCTTAAATAATGCAGCAGAGTCCTTAAACAATGCAGGACAGTCCTTAAATAATGCAACAAAGTCCTTAAATAATGCAGCAGAGTCCTTAAATAGTGCAGCAAAGTCCTTAAATAATGCAGCAGAGTCCTTAAACAATGCAGCACAGTCCTTAAATAATGCAGCAAAGTCCTTAAATAATGCAGCAGAGTCCTTAAATACAGCAGCAGCGTCCTTAAATAATTCAGCAAAGTCCTTAAATAATGCAGCAGAGTCCTTAAATAATGCAACAAAGTCCTTAAATAATGCAGCAGAGTCCTTAAATAATGCAACAAAGTCCTTAAATAATGCAGCAGAGTCCTTAAATACTGCAGCAGAGTCCTTAAATAATGCAGCAAAGTCCTTAAATAATGCAGCAGAGTCCTTAAATTCAGCAGCAGAGTCATTAAATAATGCAACAAAGTCCTTAATAATGCAGCAGATTCCTTAAATAATGCAGCAAATTCCTTAAATAATGCAGCAGAATCCTTAAATAATGCAATAAAGTCCTTATCTAATGCAGCAACGTCCTTAATAATGCAGCAGAGTCCTTAAATAATGCAGCAGAATCCTTAAATACTGCATCAGCGTCCTTAAATAATGCAACAAAGTCCTTAAATAATGCAGCAAAGTCCTTAAATAATGCAGCAGAGTCCTTAAATACAGCAGCAGAGTCCTTAAATAATTCAGCAAAGTCCTTAAATAATGCAGCAGAGTCCTTAAATAATGCAATAAAGTCCTTATCTAATGCAGCAACGTCCTTAATAATGCAGCAGAGTCCTTAAATAATGCAGCAAAGTACTTAAATAATGCAGCAGAGGCCTTAAATACCGCAGCAGCATACTTAAATAATGCAGCAAAGTCCTTAAATAATGCAGCAGAGTCCTTAAATAATGCAACAAAGTCCTTAAATAATGCAGCAGAGTCCTTAAATAATGCAACAAAGTCCTTAAATAATGCACCAGAGTACTTAAATAATGCAGCAAAGTCCTTAAATAATGCAGCAGAGTCCTTAAATAATGCAACAAAGTCCTTAAATAATGCAGCAGAGTCCTTAAATAATGCAGCAGAGTCCTTAAATAATGCAACAAAGTCCTTAAATAATGCAGCAGAGTCCTTAAATAATGCAACAAAGTCCTTAAATATTGCAGCAGAGTCCTTAAATAATGCAGCAAAGTCCTTAAATAATGCAGCAGAGTACTTAAATAATGCAGCAAATTCCTTAAATAATGCAGCAGAATCCTTAAATAATGCAATAAAGTCCTTAAATAATGCAGCAGAGTCCTTAAATAATGCAACAAAGTCCTTAAATAATGCAGCAGAGTCCTTAAATAATGCAGCAAAGTCCTTAAATAATGCAGCAGAGTCCTTAAATACTGCAGCAGAGACCTTAAATAATGCAGCAAAATCCTTAAATAATGCAGCAGAGTCCTTATATAATGCAGCAGAGTCCTAAAATACCGCAGCAGAGTCCTTAAATAATGCAGCAGAGTCCTTAAATAATGCAGCAAATTCATTAAATAATGCAGCAGAGTCCTTAAATAATGCAACAAAGTCCTTAAATAATGCAGCAGATTCCTTAAATTTCGCAGCAGCGTCCTTAAATAATGCATCAAAGTACTTAAATAATGCAGCAGAGTCCTAAAATACCGCAGCAGAGTCCTTAAATAATGCAGCAAAGTACTTAAATAATGCAGCAGAGTGCTTACATAATGCAGCAGAGTCCTTAAATTCCGCAGCAGAGTCATTAAATAATGCAGCAGAGTCCTTAAATAATGCAGCAAATTCATTAAATAATGCACAGAGTCATTAAATAATGCAACAAAGTCCTTAAATAATGCAGCAGAGTGCTTAAATAATGCAACAAAGTCCTTAAATAATGCAGCAGAGTCCTTAAATAATGCAACAAACTCATTAAATAATGCAGCAAAGTACTTAAATAATGCAGCAAATTCCTTAAATAATGCAGCAGAATCCTTAAATAATGCAATAAAGTCCTTAAATAATGCAGCAGAGTCCTTAAATAATGCAAAAAATTCCTTAAATAATGCAGCAGAATCCTTAAATAATGCAACAAAGTCCTTAAATAATGCAGCAAAGTCCTTAATAATGCAGCAGAGTCCTTAAATAATGCAGCAAATTCCTTAAATAATGCAGCAGAGGCCTTAAATACCGAAGCAGCGTCCTTAAATAATGCAGCAAAGTCCTTAAATAATGCAGAAGAGTCCTTAAATAATGCAACAAAGTCCTTAAATAATGCAGCAGAGTCCTTAAATAAAGCGGCAGAGTGCTTAAATAATGCAGCAGAGTCCTTAAATACCGCAGCAGAGTCATTAAATAATACAGCAGATTCCTTAAATAAAGCAGCAGAGTGCTTAAATAATGCAGCAGAGTCCTTAAATACCACAGCAGAGTCATTAAATAATACAGCAGAGTCCTTAAATAATGCAGGAAATTCCTTAAATAATGCAGAGTCCTTAAATAATGCACTAAATTCCTTAAATAAAATGCAGCAACGCCCTTAATAATGCAGCTGAGTCCTTAAATAATTCAGCAAAGTCCTTAAATAATGCAGCAGAGTCCTTAAATACCGCAGCAGCGTCCTTAAATAATGCAACAAATTCCTTAAATAATGCAGCAGAACCCTTAAATAATGCAACAAAGTCCTTAAATAATGCAGCAGAGTCCTTAAATAATGCAACAAAGTCCTTAAATAATGCAGCAGAGTCCTTAAATAATGCAGCAGAGTCCTTAAATAATGCAACAAAGTCCTTAAATAATGCAGCAGAGTCCTTAAATAATGCAACAAAGTCCTTAAATAATGCAGCAGAGTCCTTAAATAATGCAGCAAAGTCCTTAAATAATGCAGCAGAGTCCTTAAACAATGCAGCACAGTCCTTAAATAATGCAACAAAGTCCTTAAATAATGCAGCAGAGTCGTTAAATAATGCAGCAAAGTCCTTAAATAATGCAGCAGAGTCCTTAAACAATGCAGCACAGTCCTTAAATAATGCAGCAAAGTCCTTAAATAATGCAGCAGAGTCCTTAAATACAGCAGCAGCGTCCTTAAATAATGCAACAAAGTCTTTAAATAATGCAGCAGAGTCCTTAAATAATGCAACAAAGTCCTTAAATAATGCAGCAGAGTCCTTAAATAATGCAACAAACTCATTAAATAATGCAGCAAAGTACTTAAATAATGCAGCAAATTCCTTAAATAATGCAGCAGAATCCTTAAATAATGCAATAAAGTCCTTAAATAATGCAGCAGAGTCCTTAAATAATGCAATAAATTCCTTAAATAATGCAGCAGAATCCTTAAATAATGCAATAAAGTCCTTAAATAATGCAGCAGAGTCCTTAAATAATGCAATAAATTCCTTAAATAATGCAGCAGAATCCTTAAATAATGCAACAAATTCCTTAAATAATCCAGAGTCCTTAAATAATGCACTAAATTCCTTAAATAAAATGCAGCAACACCCTTAATAATGCAGCTGAGTCCTTAAATAATTCAGCAAAGTCCTTAAATAATGCAGCAGAGTCCATAAATACCGCAGCAGCGTCCTTAAATAATGCAATAAAATCCTTAAATAATGCAGCAACGTCCTTAATAATGCAGCAGAGTCCTTAAATAATACAGCAAAGTCCTTAAATAATGCAGCAGAGGACTTAAATACTGCAGCAGCGTCCTTAAATAATGCAGCAGAGTCCTTAAATAATGCAACAAAGTCCTTAAATAATGCAGCAGAATCCTTAAATAATGCAAAAAATTCCTTAAATAATGCAGAAGAGTACTTAAATAATGCAGAAAAGTCGTTAAATAATGCAGCAGAGTCCTTAAATATTGCAGCATAGTCCTTAAATAATGCAACAAAGTCCTTAAATAATGCAGCAGATTCCTTAAATTCTGCAGCAGCGTCCTTAAATAATGCATCAAAGTCCTTAAATAATGCAGCAGAGTCCTTAAATACTGCAGCAGAGTCCTTAAATAATGCAGCAAATTCCTTAAATAATGCAGCAGAGTCCTTAAATTCCGCAGCAGAGTCATTAAATAATGCAACAAAGTCCTTAATAATGCAGCAGAGTCCTTAAATAATGCAGCAAATTCCTTAAATAATGCAGCAGAATCCTTAAATAATGCAATAAAGTCCTTATGTAATGCAGCAACGACCTTAATAATGCAGCAGAGTCCTTAAATAATGCAGCAAAGTACTTAAATAATGCAGCAGAGGCCTTAAATACCGCAGCAGCATACTTAAATAATGCAGCAAAGTCCTTAAATAATGCAGCAGAGTCCTTAAATAATGCAACAAAGTCCTTAAATAATGCAGCAGAGTCCTTAAATAATGCAACAAAGTCCTTAAATAATGCACCAGAGTACTTAAATAATGCAGCAAAGTCCTTAAATAATGCAGCAGAGTCCTTAAATAATGCAACAAAGTCCTTAAATAATGCAGCAGAGTCCTTAAATAATGCAACAAAGTCCTTAAATAATGCAGCAGAGTCCTTAAATAATGCAACAAAGTCCTTATATAATGCAGCAGAGTCCTTAAATAATGCAGCAAAGTCCTTAAATAATGCAGCAGAGTCCTTAAACAATGCAGGACAGTCCTTAAATAATGCAACAAAGTCCTTAAATAATGCAGCAGATTCCTTAAATAGTGCAGCAAAGTCCTTAAATAATGCAGCAGAGTCCTTAAACAATGCAGCACAGTCCTTAAATAATGCAGCAAAGTCCTTAAATAATGCAGCAGAGTCCTTAAATACAGCAGCAGCGTCCTTAGATAATTCAGCAAAGTCCTTAAATAATGCAGCAGAGTCCTTAAATAATGCAACAAAGTCCTTAAATAATGCAGCAGAGTCCTTAAATAATGCAACAAAGTCCTTAAATAATGCAGCAGAGTCCTTAAATACTGCAGCAGAGTCCTTAAATAATGCAGCAAAGTCCTTAAATAATGCAGCAGAGTCCTTAAATTCAGCAGCAGAGTCATTAAATAATGCAACAAAGTCCTTAATAATGCAGCAGATTCCTTAAATAATGCAGCAAATTCCTTAAATAATGCAGCAGAAACCTTAAATAATGCAATAAAGTCCTTATCTAATGCAGCAACGTCCTTAATAATGCAGCAGAGTCCTTAAATAATGCAGCAGAATCCTTAAATACTGCATCAGCGTCCTTAAATAATGCAACAAAGTCCTTATATAATGCAGCAGAGTCCTTAAATAATGCAGCAAAGTCCTTAAATAATGCAGCAGAGTCCTTAAACAATGCAGGACAGTCCTTAAATAATGCAACAAAGTCCTTAAATAATGCAGCAGAGTCCTTAAATAGTGCAGCAAAGTCCTTAAATAATTCAGCAGAGTCCTTAAACAATGCAGCACAGTCCTTAAATAATGCAGCAAAGTCCTTAAATAATGCAGCAGAGTCCTTAAATACAGCAGCAGCGTCCTTAAATAATTCAGCAAAGTCCTTAAATAATGCAGCAGAGTCCTTAAATAATGCAACAAAGTCCTTAAATAATGCAGCAGAGTCCTTAAATAATGCAACAAAGTCCTTAAATAATGCAGCAGAGTCCTTAAATACTGCAGCAGAGTCCTTAAATAATGCAGCAAAGTCCTTAAATAATGCAGCAGAGTCCTTAAATTCAGCAGCAGAGTCATTAAATAATGCAACAAAGTCCTTAATAATGCAGCAGATTCCTTAAATAATGCAGGAAATTCCTTAAATAATGCAGCAGAGTCCTTAAATACAGCAGCAGCGTCCTTAAATAATGCAACAAAGTCTTTAAATAATGCAGCAGAGTCCTTAAATAATGCAACAAAGTCCTTAAATAATGCAGCAGAGTCCTTAAATAATGCAACAAACTCATTAAATAATGCAGCAAAGTACTTAAATAATGCAGCAAATTCCTTAAATAATGCAGCAGAATCCTTAAATAATGCAATAAAGTCCTTAAATAATGCAGCAGAGTCCTTAAATAATGCAATAAATTCCTTAAATAATGCAGCAGAATCCTTAAATAATGCAATAAAGTCCTTAAATAATGCAGCAGAGTCCTTAAATAATGCAATAAATTCCTTAAATAATGCAGCAGAATCCTTAAATAATGCAACAAATTCCTTAAATAATGCAGAGTCCTTAAATAATGCACTAAATTCCTTAAATAAAATGCAGCAACACCCTTAATAATGCAGCTGAGTCCTTAAATAATTCAGCAAAGTCCTTAAATAATGCAGCAGAGTCCATAAATACCGCAGCAGCGTCCTTAAATAATGCAATAAAATCCTTAAATAATGCAGCAACGTCCTTAATAATGCAGCAGAGTCCTTAAATAATACAGCAAAGTCCTTAAATAATGCAGCAGAGGACTTAAATACTGCAGCAGCGTCCTTAAATAATGCAGCAGAGTCCTTAAATAATGCAACAAAGTCCTTAAATAATGCAGCAGAATCCTTAAATAATGCAAAAAATTCCTTAAATAATGCAGAAGAGTACTTAAATAATGCAGAAAAGTCGTTAAATAATGCAGCAGAGTCCTTAAATATTGCAGCATAGTCCTTAAATAATGCAACAAAGTCCTTAAATAATGCAGCAGATTCCTTAAATTCTGCAGCAGCGTCCTTAAATAATGCATCAAAGTCCTTAAATAATGCAGCAGAGTCCTTAAATACTGCAGCAGAGTCCTTAAATAATGCAGCAAATTCCTTAAATAATGCAGCAGAGTCCTTAAATTCCGCAGCAGAGTCATTAAATAATGCAACAAAGTCCTTAATAATGCAGCAGAGTCCTTAAATAATGCAGCAAATTCCTTAAATAATGCAGCAGAATCCTTAAATAATGCAATAAAGTCCTTATGTAATGCAGCAACGTCCTTAATAATGCAGCAGAGTCCTTAAATAATGCAGCAAAGTACTTAAATAATGCAGCAGAGGCCTTAAATACCGCAGCAGCATACTTAAATAATGCAGCAAAGTCCTTAAATAATGCAGCAGAGTCCTTAAATAATGCAACAAAGTCCTTAAATAATGCAGCAGAGTCCTTAAATAATGCAACAAAGTCCTTAAATAATGCACCAGAGTACTTAAATAATGCAGCAAAGTCCTTAAATAATGCAGCAGAGTCCTTAAATAATGCAACAAAGTCCTTAAATAATGCAGCAGAGTCCTTAAATAATGCAACAAAGTCCTTAAATAATGCAGCAGAGTCCTTAAATAATGCAACAAAGTCCTTATATAATGCAGCAGAGTCCTTAAATAATGCAGCAAAGTCCTTAAATAATGCAGCAGAGTCCTTAAACAATGCAGGACAGTCCTTAAATAATGCAACAAAGTCCTTAAATAATGCAGCAGATTCCTTAAATAGTGCAGCAAAGTCCTTAAATAATGCAGCAGAGTCCTTAAACAATGCAGCACAGTCCTTAAATAATGCAGCAAAGTCCTTAAATAATGCAGCAGAGTCCTTAAATACAGCAGCAGCGTCCTTAGATAATTCAGCAAAGTCCTTAAATAATGCAGCAGAGTCCTTAAATAATGCAACAAAGTCCTTAAATAATGCAGCAGAGTCCTTAAATAATGCAACAAAGTCCTTAAATAATGCAGCAGAGTCCTTAAATACTGCAGCAGAGTCCTTAAATAATGCAGCAAAGTCCTTAAATAATGCAGCAGAGTCCTTAAATTCAGCAGCAGAGTCATTAAATAATGCAACAAAGTCCTTAATAATGCAGCAGATTCCTTAAATAATGCAGCAAATTCCTTAAATAATGCAGCAGAAACCTTAAATAATGCAATAAAGTCCTTATCTAATGCAGCAACGTCCTTAATAATGCAGCAGAGTCCTTAAATAATGCAGCAGAATCCTTAAATACTGCATCAGCGTCCTTAAATAATGCAACAAAGTCCTTATATAATGCAGCAGAGTCCTTAAATAATGCAGCAAAGTCCTTAAATAATGCAGCAGAGTCCTTAAACAATGCAGGACAGTCCTTAAATAATGCAACAAAGTCCTTAAATAATGCAGCAGAGTCCTTAAATAGTGCAGCAAAGTCCTTAAATAATGCAGCAGAGTCCTTAAACAATGCAGCACAGTCCTTAAATAATGCAGCAAAGTCCTTAAATAATGCAGCAGAGTCCTTAAATACAGCAGCAGCGTCCTTAAATAATTCAGCAAAGTCCTTAAATAATGCAGCAGAGTCCTTAAATAATGCAACAAAGTCCTTAAATAATGCAGCAGAGTCCTTAAATAATGCAACAAAGTCCTTAAATAATGCAGCAGAGTCCTTAAATACTGCAGCAGAGTCCTTAAATAATGCAGCAAAGTCCTTAAATAATGCAGCAGAGTCCTTAAATTCAGCAGCAGAGTCATTAAATAATGCAACAAAGTCCTTAATAATGCAGCAGATTCCTTAAATAATGCAGGAAATTCCTTAAATAATGCAGCAGAGTCCTTAAATACAGCAGCAGCGTCCTTAAATAATGCAACAAAGTCTTTAAATAATGCAGCAGAGTCCTTAAATAATGCAACAAAGTCCTTAAATAATGCAGCAGAGTCCTTAAATAATGCAACAAACTCATTAAATAATGCAGCAAAGTACTTAAATAATGCAGCAAATTCCTTAAATAATGCAGCAGAATCCTTAAATAATGCAATAAAGTCCTTAAATAATGCAGCAGAGTCCTTAAATAATGCAATAAATTCCTTAAATAATGCAGCAGAATCCTTAAATAATGCAATAAAGTCCTTAAATAATGCAGCAGAGTCCTTAAATAATGCAATAAATTCCTTAAATAATGCAGCAGAATCCTTAAATAATGCAACAAATTCCTTAAATAATGCAGAGTCCTTAAATAATGCACTAAATTCCTTAAATAAAATGCAGCAACACCCTTAATAATGCAGCTGAGTCCTTAAATAATTCAGCAAAGTCCTTAAATAATGCAGCAGAGTCCATAAATACCGCAGCAGCGTCCTTAAATAATGCAATAAAATCCTTAAATAATGCAGCAACGTCCTTAATAATGCAGCAGAGTCCTTAAATAATACAGCAAAGTCCTTAAATAATGCAGCAGAGGACTTAAATACTGCAGCAGCGTCCTTAAATAATGCAGCAGAGTCCTTAAATAATGCAACAAAGTCCTTAAATAATGCAGCAGAATCCTTAAATAATGCAAAAAATTCCTTAAATAATGCAGAAGAGTACTTAAATAATGCAGAAAAGTCGTTAAATAATGCAGCAGAGTCCTTAAATATTGCAGCATAGTCCTTAAATAATGCAACAAAGTCCTTAAATAATGCAGCAGATTCCTTAAATTCTGCAGCAGCGTCCTTAAATAATGCATCAAAGTCCTTAAATAATGCAGCAGAGTCCTTAAATACTGCAGCAGAGTCCTTAAATAATGCAGCAAATTCCTTAAATAATGCAGCAGAGTCCTTAAATTCCGCAGCAGAGTCATTAAATAATGCAACAAAGTCCTTAATAATGCAGCAGAGTCCTTAAATAATGCAGCAAAGTCCTTAAATAATGCAGCAGAGTCCTTAAATACTGCAGCAGAGTCCTTAAATAATGCAGCAAATTCCTTAAATAATGCAGCAGAGTCCTTAAATTCCGCAGCAGAGTCATTAAATAATGCAACAAAGTCCTTAATAATGCAGCAGAGTCCTTAAATAATGCAGCAAATTCCTTAAATAATGCAGCAGAATCCTTAAATAATGCAATAAAGTCCTTATGTAATGCAGCAACGTCCTTAATAATGCAGCAGAGTCCTTAAATAATGCAGCAAAGTACTTAAATAATGCAGCAGAGGCCTTAAATACCGCAGCAGCATACTTAAATAATGCAGCAAAGTCCTTAAATAATGCAGCAGAGTCCTTAAATAATGCAACAAAGTCCTTAAATAATGCAGCAGAGTCCTTAAATAATGCAACAAAGTCCTTAAATAATGCACCAGAGTACTTAAATAATGCAGCAAAGTCCTTAAATAATGCAGCAGAGTCCTTAAATAATGCAACAAAGTCCTTAAATAATGCAGCAGAGTCCTTAAATAATGCAACAAAGTCCTTAAATAATGCAGCAGAGTCCTTAAATAATGCAACAAAGTCCTTATATAATGCAGCAGAGTCCTTAAATAATGCAGCAAAGTCCTTAAATAATGCAGCAGAGTCCTTAAACAATGCAGGACAGTCCTTAAATAATGCAACAAAGTCCTTAAATAATGCAGCAGATTCCTTAAATAGTGCAGCAAAGTCCTTAAATAATGCAGCAGAGTCCTTAAACAATGCAGCACAGTCCTTAAATAATGCAGCAAAGTCCTTAAATAATGCAGCAGAGTCCTTAAATACAGCAGCAGCGTCCTTAGATAATTCAGCAAAGTCCTTAAATAATGCAGCAGAGTCCTTAAATAATGCAACAAAGTCCTTAAATAATGCAGCAGAGTCCTTAAATAAAGCAACAAAGTCCTTAAATAATGCAGCAGAGTCCTTAAATACTGCAGCAGAGTCCTTAAATAATGCAGCAAAGTCCTTAAATAATGCAGCAGAGTCCTTAAATTCAGCAGCAGAGTCATTAAATAATGCAACAAAGTCCTTAATAATGCAGCAGATTCCTTAAATAATGCAGCAAATTCCTTAAATAATGCAGCAGAAACCTTAAATAATGCAATAAAGTCCTTATCTAATGCAGCAACGTCCTTAATAATGCAGCAGAGTCCTTAAATAATGCAGCAGAATCCTTAAATACTGCATCAGCGTCCTTAAATAATGCAACAAAGTCCTTATATAATGCAGCAGAGTCCTTAAATAATGCAGCAAAGTCCTTAAATAATGCAGCAGAGTCCTTAAACAATGCAGGACAGTCCTTAAATAATGCAACAAAGTCCTTAAATAATGCAGCAGAGTCCTTAAATAGTGCAGCAAAGTCCTTAAATAATGCAGCAGAGTCCTTAAACAATGCAGCACAGTCCTTAAATAATGCAGCAAAGTCCTTAAATAATGCAGCAGAGTCCTTAAATACAGCAGCAGCGTCCTTAAATAATTCAGCAAAGTCCTTAAATAATGCAGCAGAGTCCTTAAATAATGCAACAAAGTCCTTAAATAATGCAGCAGAGTCCTTAAATAATGCAACAAAGTCCTTAAATAATGCAGCAGAGTCCTTAAATACTGCAGCAGAGTCCTTAAATAATGCAGCAAAGTCCTTAAATAATGCAGCAGAGTCCTTAAATTCAGCAGCAGAGTCATTAAATAATGCAACAAAGTCCTTAATAATGCAGCAGATTCCTTAAATAATGCAGGAAATTCCTTAAATAATGCAGCAGAATCCTTAAATAATGCAATAAAGTCCTTATCTAATGCAGCAACGTCCTTAATAATGCAGCAGAGTCCTTAAATAATGCAGCAGAATCCTTAAATACTGCATCAGCGTCCTTAAATAATGCAACAAAGTCCTTAAATAATGCAGCAAAGTCCTTAAATAATGCAGCAGAGTCCTTAAATACAGCAGCAGAGTCCTTAAATAATTCAGCAAAGTCCTTAAATAATGCAGCAGAGTCCTTAAATAATGCAATAAAGTCCTTATCTAATGCAGCAACGTCCTTAATAATGCAGCAGAGTCCTTAAATAATGCAGCAAAGTACTTAAATAATGCAGCAGAGGCCTTAAATACCGCAGCAGCATACTTAAATAATGCAGCAAAGTCCTTAAATAATGCAGCAGAGTCCTTAAATAATGCAACAAAGTCCTTAAATAATGCAGCAGAGTCCTTAAATAATGCAACAAAGTCCTTAAATAATGCACCAGAGTACTTAAATAATGCAGCAAAGTCCTTAAATAATGCAGCAGAGTCCTTAAATAATGCAACAAAGTCCTTAAATAATGCAGCAGAGTCCTTAAATAATGCAACAAAGTCCTTAAATAATGCAGCAGAGTCCTTAAATAATGCAACAAAGTCCTTAAATATTGCAGCAGAGTCCTTAAATAATGCAGCAAAGTCCTTAAATAATGCAGCAGAGTACTTAAATAATGCAGCAAATTCCTTAAATAATGCAGCAGAATCCTTAAATAATGCAATAAAGTCCTTAAATAATGCAGCAGAGTCCTTAAATAATGCAGCAGAGTCCTTAAATAATGCAACAAAGTCCTTAAATAATGCAGCAGAGTCCTTAAATAATGCAGCAAAGTCCTTAAATAATGCAGCAGAGTCCTTAAATAATGCAGCAAACTCATTAAATAATGCAGCAAAGTACTTAAATAATGCAGCAAAGTACTTAAATAATGCAGCAAATTCCTTAAATAATGCAGCAGAATCCTTAAATAATGCAATAAAGTCCTTAAATAATGCAGCAGAGTCCTTAAATAATGCAATAAATTCCTTAAATAATGCAGCAGAATCCTTAAATAATGCAATAAAGTCATTAAATAATGCAGCAGAGTCCTTAAATACTGCAGCAGAGACCTTAAATAATGCAGCAAAATCCTTAAATAATGCAGCAGAGTCCTTATATAATGCAGCAGAGTCCTAAAATACTGCAGCAGAGTCCTTAAATAATGCAGCAGAGTCCTTAAATAATGCAGCAAATTCATTAAATAATGCAGCAGAGTCCTTAAATAATGCAACAAAGTCCTTAAATAATGCAGCAGATTCCTTAAATTTCGCAGCAGCGTCCTTAAATAATGCATCAAAGTACTTAAATAATGCAGCAGAGTCCTAAAATACCGCAGCAGAGTCCTTAAATAATGCAGCAAAATCCTTAAATAATGCAGCAGAGTGCTTACATAATGCAGCAGAGTCCTTAAATTCCGCAGCAGAGTCCTTAAATAATGCAGCAGAGTCCTTAAATAATGCAGCAAATTCATTAAATAATGCACAGAGTCATTAAATAATGCAACAAAGTCCTTAAATAATGCAGCAGAGTGCTTAAATAATGCAACAAAGTCCTTAAATAATGCAGCAGAGTCCTTAAATAATGCAACAAACTCATTAAATAATGCAGCAAAGTACTTAAATAATGCAGCAAATTACTTAAATAATGCAGCAGAATCCTTAAATAATGCAATAAAGTCCTTAAATAATGCAGCAGAGTCCTTAAATAATGCAAAAAATTCCTTAAATAATGCAGCAGAATCCTTAAATAATGCAACAAAGTCCTTAAATAATGCAGCAAAGTCCTTAATAATGCAGCAGAGTCCTTAAATAATGCAGCAAATTCCTTAAATAATGCAGCAGAGGCCTTAAATACCGAAGCAGCGTCCTTAAATAATGCAGCAAAGTCCTTAAATAATGCAGAAGAGTCCTTAAATAATGCAACAAAGTCCTTAAATAATGCAGCAGAGTCCTTAAATAAAGCAGCAGAGTGCTTAAATAATGCAGCAGAGTCCTTAAATACCGCAGCAGAGTCATTAAATAATACAGCAGATTCCTTAAATAAAGCAGCAGAGTGCTTAAATAATGCAGCAGAGTCCTTAAATACCACAGCAGAGTCATTAAATAATACAGCAGAGTCCTTAAATAATGCAGGAAATTCCTTAAATAATGCAGAGTCCTTAAATAATGCACTAAATTCCTTAAATAAAATGCAGCAACGCCCTTAATAATGCAGCTGAGTCCTTAAATAATTCAGCAAAGTCCTTAAATAATGCAGCAGAGTCCTTAAATACCGCAGCAGCGTCCTTAAATAATGCAACAAAGTCCTTAAATAATGCAGCAGAACCCTTAAATAATGCAACAAAGTCCTTAAATAATGCAGCAGAGTCCTTAAATAATGCAACAAAGTCCTTAAATAATGCAGCAGAGTCCTTAAATAATGCAGCAGAGTCCTTAAATAATGCAACAAAGTCCTTAAATAATGCAGCAGAGTCCTTAAATAATGCAACAAAGTCCTTAAATAATGCAGCAGAGTCCTTAAATAATGCAGCAAAGTCCTTAAATAATGCAGCAGAGTCCTTAAACAATGCAGCACAGTCCTTAAATAATGCAACAAAGTCCTTAAATAATGCAGCAGAGTCCTTAAATAATGCAGCAAAGTCCTTAAATAATGCAGCAGAGTCCTTAAACAATGCAGCACAGTCCTTAAATATTGCAGCAAAGTCCTTAAATAATGCAGCAGAGTCCTTAAATACAGCAGCAGCGTCCTTAAATAATGCAACAAAGTCTTTAAATAATGCAGCAGAGTCCTTAAATAATGCAACAAAGTCCTTAAATAATGCAGCAGAGTCCTTAAATAATGCAACAAACTCATTAAATAATGCAGCAAAGTACTTAAATAATGCAGCAAATTCCTTAAATAATGCAGCAGAATCCTTAAATAATGCAATAAAGTCCTTAAATAATGCAGCAGAGTCCTTAAATAATGCAATAAATTCCTTAAATAATGCAGCAGAATCCTTAAATAATGCAATAAAGTCCTTAAATAATGCAGCAGAGTCCTTAAATAATGCAATAAATTCCTTAAATAATGCAGCAGAATCCTTAAATAATGCAACAAAGTCCTTAAATAATGCAGGAGATTCCTTAAATTCTGCAGCAGCGTCCTTAAATAATGCATCAAAGTCCTTAAATAATGCAGCAGAATCCTTAAATAATGCAACAAATTCCTTAAATAATGCAGAGTCCTTAAATAATGCACTAAATTCCTTAAATAAAATGCAACAACGCCCTTAATAATGCAGCTGAGTCCTTAAATAATTCAGCAAAGTCCTTAAATAATGCAGCAGAGTCCATAAATACCGCAGCAGCATCCTTAAATAATGCAATAAAATCCTTAAATAATGCAGCAACGTCCTTAATAATGCAGCAGAGTCCTTAAATAATACAGCAAAGTCCTTAAATAATGCAGCAGAGGACTTAAATACTGCAGCAGCGTCCTTAAATAATGCAGCAGAGTCCTTAAATAATGCAACAAAGTCCTTAAATAATGCAGAAGAGTACTTAAATAATGCAGAAAAGTCGTTAAATAATGCAGCAGAGTCCTTAAATATTGCAGCATAGTCCTTAAATAATGCAACAAAGTCCTTAAATAATGCAGCAGATTCCTTAAATTCTGCAGCAGCGTCCTTAAATAATGCATCAAAGTCCTTAAATAATGCAGCAGAGTCCTTAAATACTGCAGCAGAGTCCTTAAATAATGCAGCAAATTCCTTAAATAATGCAGCAGAGTCCTTAAATTCCGCAGCAGAGTCATTAAATAATGCAACAAAGTCCTTAATAATGCAGCAGAGTCCTTAAATAATGCAGCAAATTCCTTAAATAATGCAGCAGAATCCTTAAATAATGCAATAAAGTCCTTATGTAATGCAGCAACGTCCTTAATAATGCAGCAGAGTCCTTAAATAATGCAGCAAAGTACTTAAATAATGCAGCAGAGGCCTTAAATACCGCAGCAGCATACTTAAATAATGCAGCAAAGTCCTTAAATAATGCAGCAGAGTCCTTAAATAATGCAACAAAGTCCTTAAATAATGCAGCAGAGTCCTTAAATAATGCAACAAAGTCCTTAAATAATGCAGCAAAGTCCTTAATAATGCAGCAGAGTCCTTAAATAATGCAGCAAATTCCTTAAATAATGCAGCAGAGGCCTTAAATACCGAAGCAGCGTCCTTAAATAATGCAGCAAAGTCCTTAAATAATGCAGAAGAGTCCTTAAATAATGCAACAAAGTCCTTAAATAATGCAGCAGAGTCCTTAAATAAAGCAGCAGAGTGCTTAAATAATGCAGCAGAGTCCTTAAATACCGCAGCAGAGTCATTAAATAATACAGCAGATTCCTTAAATAAAGCAGCAGAGTGCTTAAATAATGCAGCAGAGTCCTTAAATACCACAGCAGAGTCATTAAATAATACAGCAGAGTCCTTAAATAATGCAGGAAATTCCTTAAATAATGCAGAGTCCTTAAATAATGCACTAAATTCCTTAAATAAAATGCAGCAACGCCCTTAATAATGCAGCTGAGTCCTTAAATAATTCAGCAAAGTCCTTAAATAATGCAGCAGAGTCCTTAAATACCGCAGCAGCGTCCTTAAATAATGCAACAAAGTCCTTAAATAATGCAGCAGAACCCTTAAATAATGCAACAAAGTCCTTAAATAATGCAGCAGAGTCCTTAAATAATGCAACAAAGTCCTTAAATAATGCAGCAGAGTCCTTAAATAATGCAGCAGAGTCCTTAAATAATGCAACAAAGTCCTTAAATAATGCAGCAGAGTCCTTAAATAATGCAACAAAGTCCTTAAATAATGCAGCAGAGTCCTTAAATAATGCAGCAAAGTCCTTAAATAATGCAGCAGAGTCCTTAAACAATGCAGCACAGTCCTTAAATAATGCAACAAAGTCCTTAAATAATGCAGCAGAGTCCTTAAATAATGCAGCAAAGTCCTTAAATAATGCAGCAGAGTCCTTAAACAATGCAGCACAGTCCTTAAATAATGCAGCAAAGTCCTTAAATAATGCAGCAGAGTCCTTAAATACAGCAGCAGCGTCCTTAAATAATGCAACAAAGTCTTTAAATAATGCAGCAGAGTCCTTAAATAATGCAACAAAGTCCTTAAATAATGCAGCAGAGTCCTTAAATAATGCAACAAACTCATTAAATAATGCAGCAAAGTACTTAAATAATGCAGCAAATTCCTTAAATAATGCAGCAGAATCCTTAAATAATGCAATAAAGTCCTTAAATAATGCAGCAGAGTCCTTAAATAATGCAATAAATTCCTTAAATAATGCAGCAGAATCCTTAAATAATGCAATAAAGTCCTTAAATAATGCAGCAGAGTCCTTAAATAATGCAATAAATTCCTTAAATAATGCAGCAGAATCCTTAAATAATGCAACAAAGTCCTTAAATAATGCAGGAGATTCCTTAAATTCTGCAGCAGCGTCCTTAAATAATGCATCAAAGTCCTTAAATAATGCAGCAGAATCCTTAAATAATGCAACAATTTCCTTAAATAATGCAGAGTCCTTAAATAATGCACTAAATTCCTTAAATAAAATGCAACAACGCCCTTAATAATGCAGCTGAGTCCTTAAATAATTCAGCAAAGTCCTTAAATAATGCAGCAGAGTCCATAAATACCGCAGCAGCGTCCTTAAATAATGCAATAAAATCCTTAAATAATGCAGCAACGTCCTTAATAATGCAGCAGAGTCCTTAAATAATACAGCAAAGTCCTTAAATAATGCAGCAGAGGACTTAAATACTGCAGCAGCGTCCTTAAATAATGCAGCAGAGTCCTTAAATAATGCAACAAAGTCCTTAAATAATGCAGCAGAATCCTTAAATAATGCAAAAAATTCCTTAAATAATGCAGAAGAGTACTTAAATAATGCAGAAAAGTCGTTAAATAATGCAGCAGAGTCCTTAAATATTGCAGCATAGTCCTTAAATAATGCAACAAAGTCCTTAAATAATGCAGCAGATTCCTTAAATTCTGCAGCAGCGTCCTTAAATAATGCATCAAAGTCCTTAAATAATGCAGCAGAGTCCTTAAATACTGCAGCAGAGTCCTTAAATAATGCAGCAAATTCCTTAAATAATGCAGCAGAGTCCTTAAATTCCGCAGCAGAGTCATTAAATAATGCAACAAAGTCCTTAATAATGCAGCAGAGTCCTTAAATAATGCAGCAAATTCCTTAAATAATGCAGCAGAATCCTTAAATAATGCAATAAAGTCCTTATGTAATGCAGCAACGTCCTTAATAATGCAGCAGAGTCCTTAAATAATGCAGCAAAGTACTTAAATAATGCAGCAGAGGCCTTAAATACCGCAGCAGCATACTTAAATAATGCAGCAAAGTCCTTAAATAATGCAGCAGAGTCCTTAAATAATGCAACAAAGTCCTTAAATAATGCAGCAGAGTCCTTAAATAATGCAACAAAGTCCTTAAATAATGCACCAGAGTACTTAAATAATGCAGCAAAGTCCTTAAATAATGCAGCAGAGTCCTTAAATAATGCAACAAAGTCCTTAAATAATGCAGCAGAGTCCTTAAATAATGCAACAAAGTCCTTAAATAATGCAGCAGAGTCCTTAAATAATGCAACAAAGTCCTTATATAATGCAGCAGAGTCCTTAAATAATGCAGCAAAGTCCTTAAATAATGCAGCAGAGTCCTTAAACAATGCAGGACAGTCCTTAAATAATGCAACAAAGTCCTTAAATAATGCAGCAGAGTCCTTAAATAGTGCAGCAAAGTCCTTAAATAATGCAGCAGAGTCCTTAAACAATGCAGCACAGTCCTTAAATAATGCAGCAAAGTCCTTAAATAATGCAGCAGAGTCCTTAAATACAGCAGCAGCGTCCTTAAATAATTCAGCAAAGTCCTTAAATAATGCAGCAGAGTCCTTAAATAATGCAACAAAGTCCTTAAATAATGCAGCAGAGTCCTTAAATAATGCAACAAAGTCCTTAAATAATGCAGCAGAGTCCTTAAATACTGCAGCAGAGTCCTTAAATAATGCAGCAAAGTCCTTAAATAATGCAGCAGAGTCCTTAAATTCAGCAGCAGAGTCATTAAATAATGCAACAAAGTCCTTAATAATGCAGCAGATTCCTTAAATAATGCAGCAAATTCCTTAAATAATGCAGCAGAATCCTTAAATAATGCAATAAAGTCCTTATCTAATGCAGCAACGTCCTTAATAATGCAGCAGAGTCCTTAAATAATGCAGCAGAATCCTTAAATACTGCATCAGCGTCCTTAAATAATGCAACAAAGTCCTTATATAATGCAGCAGAGTCCTTAAATAATGCAGCAAAGTCCTTAAATAATGCAGCAGAGTCCTTAAACAATGCAGGACAGTCCTTAAATAATGCAACAAAGTCCTTAAATAATGCAGCAGAGTCCTTAAATAGTGCAGCAAAGTCCTTAAATAATGCAGCAGAGTCCTTAAACAATGCAGCACAGTCCTTAAATAATGCAGCAAAGTCCTTAAATAATGCAGCAGAGTCCTTAAATACAGCAGCAGCGTCCTTAAATAATTCAGCAAAGTCCTTAAATAATGCAGCAGAGTCCTTAAATAATGCAACAAAGTCCTTAAATAATGCAGCAGAGTCCTTAAATAATGCAACAAAGTCCTTAAATAATGCAGCAGAGTCCTTAAATACTGCAGCAGAGTCCTTAAATAATGCAGCAAAGTCCTTAAATAATGCAGCAGAGTCCTTAAATTCAGCAGCAGAGTCATTAAATAATGCAACAAAGTCCTTAATAATGCAGCAGATTCCTTAAATAATGCAGCAAATTCCTTAAATAATGCAGCAGAATCCTTAAATAATGCAATAAAGTCCTTATCTAATGCAGCAACGTCCTTAATAATGCAGCAGAGTCCTTAAATAATGCAGCAGAATCCTTAAATACTGCATCAGCGTCCTTAAATAATGCAACAAAGTCCTTAAATAATGCAGCAAAGTCCTTAAATAATGCAGCAGAGTCCTTAAATACAGCAGCAGAGTCCTTAAATAATTCAGCAAAGTCCTTAAATAATGCAGCAGAGTCCTTAAATAATGCAATAAAGTCCTTATCTAATGCAGCAACGTCCTTAATAATGCAGCAGAGTCCTTAAATAATGCAGCAAAGTACTTAAATAATGCAGCAGAGGCCTTAAATACCGCAGCAGCATACTTAAATAATGCAGCAAAGTCCTTAAATAATGCAGCAGAGTCCTTAAATAATGCAACAAAGTCCTTAAATAATGCAGCAGAGTCCTTAAATAATGCAACAAAGTCCTTAAATAATGCACCAGAGTACTTAAATAATGCAGCAAAGTCCTTAAATAATGCAGCAGAGTCCTTAAATAATGCAACAAAGTCCTAAAATAATGCAGCAGAGTCCTTAAATAATGCAGCAGAGTCCTTAAATAATGCAACAAAGTCCTTAAATAATGCAGCAGAGTCCTTAAATAATGCAGCAGAGTCCTTAAATAATGAAATAAAGTCCTTATCTAATGCAGCAACGTCCTTAATAATGCAGCAGAGTCCTTAAATAATGCAGCAAAGTACTTAAATAATGCAGCAGAGGCCTTAAATACCGCAGCAGCATACTTAAATAATGCAGCAAAGTCCTTAAATAATGCAGCAGAGTCCTTAAATAATGCAACAAAGTCCTTAAATAATGCAGCAGAGTCCTTAAATAATGCAACAAAGTCCTTAAATAATGCAGCAGAGTCCTTAAATAATGCAGAAGAGTCCTTAAATAATGCAACAAAGTCCTTAAATAATGCAGCAGAGTCCTTAAATAAAGCAGCAGAGTGCTTAAATAATGCAGCAGAGTCCTTAAATACCGCAGCAGAGTCATTAAATAATACAGCAGATTCCTTAAATAAAGCAGCAGAGTGCTTAAATAATGCAGCAGAGTCCTTAAATACCACAGCAGAGTCATTAAATAATACAGCAGAGTCCTTAAATAATGCAGGAAATTCCTTAAATAATGCAGAGTCCTTAAATAATGCACTAAATTCCTTAAATAAAATGCAGCAACGCCCTTAATAATGCAGCTGAGTCCTTAAATAATTCAGCAAAGTCCTTAAATAATGCAGCAGAGTCCTTAAATACCGCAGCAGCGTCCTTAAATAATGCAACAAAGTCCTTAAATAATGCAGCAGAACCCTTAAATAATGCAACAAAGTCCTTAAATAATGCAGCAGAGTCCTTAAATAATGCAACAAAGTCCTTAAATAATGCAGCAGAGTCCTTAAATAATGCAGCAGAGTCCTTAAATAATGCAACAAAGTCCTTAAATAATGCAGCAGAGTCCTTAAATAATGCAACAAAGTCCTTAAATAATGCAGCAGAGTCCTTAAATAATGCAGCAAAGTCCTTAAATAATGCAGCAGAGTCCTTAAACAATGCAGCACAGTCCTTAAATAATGCAACAAAGTCCTTAAATAATGCAGCAGAGTCCTTAAATAATGCAGCAAAGTCCTTAAATAATGCAGCAGAGTCCTTAAACAATGCAGCACAGTCCTTAAATAATGCAGCAAAGTCCTTAAATAATGCAGCAGAGTCCTTAAATACAGCAGCAGCGTCCTTAAATAATGCAACAAAGTCTTTAAATAATGCAGCAGAGTCCTTAAATAATGCAACAAAGTCCTTAAATAATGCAGCAGAGTCCTTAAATAATGCAACAAACTCATTAAATAATGCAGCAAAGTACTTAAATAATGCAGCAAATTCCTTAAATAATGCAGCAGAATCCTTAAATAATGCAATAAAGTCCTTAAATAATGCAGCAGAGTCCTTAAATAATGCAATAAATTCCTTAAATAATGCAGCAGAATCCTTAAATAATGCAATAAAGTCCTTAAATAATGCAGCAGAGTCCTTAAATAATGCAATAAATTCCTTAAATAATGCAGCAGAATCCTTAAATAATGCAACAAAGTCCTTAAATAATGCAGGAGATTCCTTAAATTCTGCAGCAGCGTCCTTAAATAATGCATCAAAGTCCTTAAATAATGCAGCAGAATCCTTAAATAATGCAACAAATTCCTTAAATAATGCAGAGTCCTTAAATAATGCACTAAATTCCTTAAATAAAATGCAACAACGCCCTTAATAATGCAGCTGAGTCCTTAAATAATTCAGCAAAGTCCTTAAATAATGCAGCAGAGTCCATAAATACCGCAGCAGCATCCTTAAATAATGCAATAAAATCCTTAAATAATGCAGCAACGTCCTTAATAATGCAGCAGAGTCCTTAAATAATACAGCAAAGTCCTTAAATAATGCAGCAGAGGACTTAAATACTGCAGCAGCGTCCTTAAATAATGCAGCAGAGTCCTTAAATAATGCAACAAAGTCCTTAAATAATGCAGCAGAATCCTTAAATAATGCAAAAAATTCCTTAAATAATGCAGAAGAGTACTTAAATAATGCAGAAAAGTCGTTAAATAATGCAGCAGAGTCCTTAAATATTGCAGCATAGTCCTTAAATAATGCAACAAAGTCCTTAAATAATGCAGCAGATTCCTTAAATTCTGCAGCAGCGTCCTTAAATAATGCATCAAAGTCCTTAAATAATGCAGCAGAGTCCTTAAATACTGCAGCAGAGTCCTTAAATAATGCAGCAAATTCCTTAAATAATGCAGCAGAGTCCTTAAATTCCGCAGCAGAGTCATTAAATAATGCAACAAAGTCCTTAATAATGCAGCAGAGTCCTTAAATAATGCAGCAAATTCCTTAAATAATGCAGCAGAATCCTTAAATAATGCAATAAAGTCCTTATGTAATGCAGCAACGTCCTTAATAATGCAGCAGAGTCCTTAAATAATGCAGCAAAGTACTTAAATAATGCAGCGGAGGCCTTAAATACCGCAGCAGCATACTTAAATAATGCAGCAAAGTCCTTAAATAATGCAGCAGAGTCCTTAAATAATGCAACAAAGTCCTTAAATAATGCAGCAGAGTCCTTAAATAATGCAACAAAGTCCTTAAATAATGCAGCAAAGTCCTTAATAATGCAGCAGAGTCCTTAAATAATGCAGCAAATTCCTTAAATAATGCAGCAGAGGCCTTAAATACCGAAGCAGCGTCCTTAAATAATGCAGCAAAGTCCTTAAATAATGCAGAAGAGTCCTTAAATAATGCAACAAAGTCCTTAAATAATGCAGCAGAGTCCTTAAATAAAGCAGCAGAGTGCTTAAATAATGCAGCAGAGTCCTTAAATACCGCAGCAGAGTCATTAAATAATACAGCAGATTCCTTAAATAAAGCAGCAGAGTGCTTAAATAATGCAGCAGAGTCCTTAAATACCACAGCAGAGTCATTAAATAATACAGCAGAGTCCTTAAATAATGCAGGAAATTCCTTAAATAATGCAGAGTCCTTAAATAATGCACTAAATTCCTTAAATAAAATGCAGCAACGCCCTTAATAATGCAGCTGAGTCCTTAAATAATTCAGCAAAGTCCTTAAATAATGCAGCAGAGTCCTTAAATACCGCAGCAGCGTCCTTAAATAATGCAACAAAGTCCTTAAATAATGCAGCAGAACCCTTAAATAATGCAACAAAGTCCTTAAATAATGCAGCAGAGTCCTTAAATAATGCAACAAAGTCCTTAAATAATGCAGCAGAGTCCTTAAATAATGCAGCAGAGTCCTTAAATAATGCAACAAAGTCCTTAAATAATGCAGCAGAGTCCTTAAATAATGCAACAAAGTCCTTAAATAATGCAGCAGAGTCCTTAAATAATGCAGCAAAGTCCTTAAATAATGCAGCAGAGTCCTTAAACAATAGAGCACAGTCCTTAAATAATGCAACAAAGTCCTTAAATAATGCAGCAGAGTCCTTAAATAATGCAGCAAAGTCCTTAAATAATGCAGCAGAGTCCTTAAACAATGCAGCACAGTCCTTAAATAATGCAGCAAAGTCCTTAAATAATGCAGCAGAGTCCTTAAATACAGCAGCAGCGTCCTTAAATAATGCAACAAAGTCTTTAAATAATGCAGCAGAGTCCTTAAATAATGCAACAAAGTCCTTAAATAATGCAGCAGAGTCCTTAAATAATGCAACAAACTCATTAAATAATGCAGCAAAGTACTTAAATAATGCAGCAAATTCCTTAAATAATGCAGCAGAATCCTTAAATAATGCAATAAAGTCCTTAAATAATGCAGCAGAGTCCTTAAATAATGCAATAAATTCCTTAAATAATGCAGCAGAATCCTTAAATAATGCAATAAAGTCCTTAAATAATGCAGCAGAGTCCTTAAATAATGCAATAAATTCCTTAAATAATGCAGCAGAATCCTTAAATAATGCAACAAAGTCCTTAAATAATGCAGGAGATTCCTTAAATTCTGCAGCAGCGTCCTTAAATAATGCATCAAAGTCCTTAAATAATGCAGCAGAATCCTTAAATAATGCAACAATTTCCTTAAATAATGCAGAGTCCTTAAATAATGCACTAAATTCCTTAAATAAAATGCAACAACGCCCTTAATAATGCAGCTGAGTCCTTAAATAATTCAGCAAAGTCCTTAAATAATGCAGCAGAGTCCATAAATACCGCAGCAGCGTCCTTAAATAATGCAATAAAATCCTTAAATAATGCAGCAACGTCCTTAATAATGCAGCAGAGTCCTTAAATAATACAGCAAAGTCCTTAAATAATGCAGCAGAGGACTTAAATACTGCAGCAGCGTCCTTAAATAATGCAGCAGAGTCCTTAAATAATGCAACAAAGTCCTTAAATAATGCAGCAGAATCCTTAAATAATGCAAAAAATTCCTTAAATAATGCAGAAGAGTACTTAAATAATGCAGAAAAGTCGTTAAATAATGCAGCAGAGTCCTTAAATATTGCAGCATAGTCCTTAAATAATGCAACAAAGTCCTTAAATAATGCAGCAGATTCCTTAAATTCTGCAGCAGCGTCCTTAAATAATGCATCAAAGTCCTTAAATAATGCAGCAGAGTCCTTAAATACTGCAGCAGAGTCCTTAAATAATGCAGCAAATTCCTTAAATAATGCAGCAGAGTCCTTAAATTCCGCAGCAGAGTCATTAAATAATGCAACAAAGTCCTTAATAATGCAGCAGAGTCCTTAAATAATGCAGCAAATTCCTTAAATAATGCAGCAGAATCCTTAAATAATGCAATAAAGTCCTTATGTAATGCAGCAACGTCCTTAATAATGCAGCAGAGTCCTTAAATAATGCAGCAAAGTACTTAAATAATGCAGCAGAGGCCTTAAATACCGCAGCAGCATACTTAAATAATGCAGCAAAGTCCTTAAATAATGCAGCAGAGTCCTTAAATAATGCAACAAAGTCCTTAAATAATGCAGCAGAGTCCTTAAATAATGCAACAAAGTCCTTAAATAATGCACCAGAGTACTTAAATAATGCAGCAAAGTCCTTAAATAATGCAGCAGAGTCCTTAAATAATGCAACAAAGTCCTTAAATAATGCAGCAGAGTCCTTAAATAATGCAACAAAGTCCTTAAATAATGCAGCAGAGTCCTTAAATAATGCAACAAAGTCCTTATATAATGCAGCAGAGTCCTTAAATAATGCAGCAAAGTCCTTAAATAATGCAGCAGAGTCCTTAAACAATGCAGGACAGTCCTTAAATAATGCAACAAAGTCCTTAAATAATGCAGCAGAGTCCTTAAATAGTGCAGCAAAGTCCTTAAATAATGCAGCAGAGTCCTTAAACAATGCAGCACAGTCCTTAAATAATGCAGCAAAGTCCTTAAATAATGCAGCAGAGTCCTTAAATACAGCAGCAGCGTCCTTAAATAATTCAGCAAAGTCCTTAAATAATGCAGCAGAGTCCTTAAATAATGCAACAAAGTCCTTAAATAATGCAGCAGAGTCCTTAAATAATGCAACAAAGTCCTTAAATAATGCAGCAGAGTCCTTAAATACTGCAGCAGAGTCCTTAAATAATGCAGCAAAGTCCTTAAATAATGCAGCAGAGTCCTTAAATTCAGCAGCAGAGTCATTAAATAATGCAACAAAGTCCTTAATAATGCAGCAGATTCCTTAAATAATGCAGCAAATTCCTTAAATAATGCAGCAGAATCCTTAAATAATGCAATAAAGTCCTTATCTAATGCAGCAACGTCCTTAATAATGCAGCAGAGTCCTTAAATAATGCAGCAGAATCCTTAAATACTGCATCAGCGTCCTTAAATAATGCAACAAAGTCCTTATATAATGCAGCAGAGTCCTTAAATAATGCAGCAAAGTCCTTAAATAATGCAGCAGAGTCCTTAAACAATGCAGGACAGTCCTTAAATAATGCAACAAAGTCCTTAAATAATGCAGCAGAGTCCTTAAATAGTGCAGCAAAGTCCTTAAATAATGCAGCAGAGTCCTTAAATAGTGCAGCAAAGTCCTTAAATAATGCAGCAGAGTCCTTAAACAATGCAGCACAGTCCTTAAATAATGCAGCAAAGTCCTTAAATAATGCAGCAGAGTCCTTAAATACAGCAGCAGCGTCCTTAAATAATTCAGCAAAGTCCTTAAATAATGCAGCAGAGTCCTTAAATAATGCAACAAAGTCCTTAAATAATGCAGCAGAGTCCTTAAATAATGCAACAAAGTCCTTAAATAATGCAGCAGAGTCCTTAAATACTGCAGCAGAGTCCTTAAATAATGCAGCAAAGTCCTTAAATAATGCAGCAGAGTCCTTAAATTCAGCAGCAGAGTCATTAAATAATGCAACAAAGTCCTTAATAATGCAGCAGATTCCTTAAATAATGCAGCAAATTCCTTAAATAATGCAGCAGAATCCTTAAATAATGCAATAAAGTCCTTATCTAATGCAGCAACGTCCTTAATAATGCAGCAGAGTCCTTAAATAATGCAGCAGAATCCTTAAATACTGCATCAGCGTCCTTAAATAATGCAACAAAGTCCTTATATAATGCAGCAGAGTCCTTAAATAATGCAGCAAAGTCCTTAAATAATGCAGCAGAGTCCTTAAACAATGCAGGACAGTCCTTAAATAATGCAACAAAGTCCTTAAATAATGCAGCAGAGTCCTTAAATAGTGCAGCAAAGTCCTTAAATAATGCAGCAGAGTCCTTAAACAATGCAGCACAGTCCTTAAATAATGCAGCAAAGTCCTTAAATAATGCAGCAGAGTCCTTAAATACAGCAGCAGCGTCCTTAAATAATTCAGCAAAGTCCTTAAATAATGCAGCAGAGTCCTTAAATAATGCAACAAAGTCCTTAAATAATGCAGCAGAGTCCTTAAATAATGCAACAAAGTCCTTAAATAATGCAGCAGAGTCCTTAAATACTGCAGCAGAGTCCTTAAATAATGCAGCAAAGTCCTTAAATAATGCAGCAGAGTCCTTAAATTCAGCAGCAGAGTCATTAAATAATGCAACAAAGTCCTTAATAATGCAGCAGATTCCTTAAATAATGCAGCAAATTCCTTAAATAATGCAGCAGAATCCTTAAATAATGCAATAAAGTCCTTATCTAATGCAGCAACGTCCTTAATAATGCAGCAGAGTCCTTAAATAATGCAGCAGAATCCTTAAATACTGCATCAGCGTCCTTAAATAATGCAACAAAGTCCTTAAATAATGCAGCAAAGTCCTTAAATAATGCAGCAGAGTCCTTAAATACAGCAGCAGAGTCCTTAAATAATTCAGCAAAGTCCTTAAATAATGCAGCAGAGTCCTTAAATAATGCAATAAAGTCCTTATCTAATGCAGCAACGTCCTTAATAATGCAGCAGAGTCCTTAAATAATGCAGCAAAGTACTTAAATAATGCAGCAGAGGCCTTAAATACCGCAGCAGCATACTTAAATAATGCAGCAAAGTCCTTAAATAATGCAGCAGAGTCCTTAAATAATGCAACAAAGTCCTTAAATAATGCAGCAGAGTCCTTAAATAATGCAACAAAGTCCTTAAATAATGCACCAGAGTACTTAAATAATGCAGCAAAGTCCTTAAATAATGCAGCAGAGTCCTTAAATAATGCAACAAAGTCCTAAAATAATGCAGCAGAGTCCTTAAATAATGCAGCAGAGTCCTTAAATAATGCAACAAAGTCCTTAAATAATGCAGCAGAGTCCTTAAATAATGCAGCAGAGTCCTTAAATAATGAAATAAAGTCCTTATCTAATGCAGCAACGTCCTTAATAATGCAGCAGAGTCCTTAAATAATGCAGCAAAGTACTTAAATAATGCAGCAGAGGCCTTAAATACCGCAGCAGCATACTTAAATAATGCAGCAAAGTCCTTAAATAATGCAGCAGAGTCCTTAAATAATGCAACAAAGTCCTTAAATAATGCAGCAGAGTCCTTAAATAATGCAACAAAGTCCTTAAATAATGCAGCAGAGTCCTTAAATAATGCAGAAGAGTCCTTAAATAATGCAACAAAGTCCTTAAATAATGCAGCAGAGTCCTTAAATAAAGCAGCAGAGTGCTTAAATAATGCAGCAGAGTCCTTAAATACCGCAGCAGAGTCATTAAATAATACAGCAGATTCCTTAAATAAAGCAGCAGAGTGCTTAAATAATGCAGCAGAGTCCTTAAATACCACAGCAGAGTCATTAAATAATACAGCAGAGTCCTTAAATAATGCAGGAAATTCCTTAAATAATGCAGAGTCCTTAAATAATGCACTAAATTCCTTAAATAAAATGCAGCAACGCCCTTAATAATGCAGCTGAGTCCTTAAATAATTCAGCAAAGTCCTTAAATAATGCAGCAGAGTCCTTAAATACCGCAGCAGCGTCCTTAAATAATGCAACAAAGTCCTTAAATAATGCAGCAGAACCCTTAAATAATGCAACAAAGTCCTTAAATAATGCAGCAGAGTCCTTAAATAATGCAACAAAGTCCTTAAATAATGCAGCAGAGTCCTTAAATAATGCAGCAGAGTCCTTAAATAATGCAACAAAGTCCTTAAATAATGCAGCAGAGTCCTTAAATAATGCAACAAAGTCCTTAAATAATGCAGCAGAGTCCTTAAATAATGCAGCAAAGTCCTTAAATAATGCAGCAGAGTCCTTAAACAATGCAGCACAGTCCTTAAATAATGCAACAAAGTCCTTAAATAATGCAGCAGAGTCCTTAAATAATGCAGCAAAGTCCTTAAATAATGCAGCAGAGTCCTTAAACAATGCAGCACAGTCCTTAAATAATGCAGCAAAGTCCTTAAATAATGCAGCAGAGTCCTTAAATACAGCAGCAGCGTCCTTAAATAATGCAACAAAGTCTTTAAATAATGCAGCAGAGTCCTTAAATAATGCAACAAAGTCCTTAAATAATGCAGCAGAGTCCTTAAATAATGCAACAAACTCATTAAATAATGCAGCAAAGTACTTAAATAATGCAGCAAATTCCTTAAATAATGCAGCAGAATCCTTAAATAATGCAATAAAGTCCTTAAATAATGCAGCAGAGTCCTTAAATAATGCAATAAATTCCTTAAATAATGCAGCAGAATCCTTAAATAATGCAATAAAGTCCTTAAATAATGCAGCAGAGTCCTTAAATAATGCAATAAATTCCTTAAATAATGCAGCAGAATCCTTAAATAATGCAACAAAGTCCTTAAATAATGCAGGAGATTCCTTAAATTCTGCAGCAGCGTCCTTAAATAATGCATCAAAGTCCTTAAATAATGCAGCAGAATCCTTAAATAATGCAACAAATTCCTTAAATAATGCAGAGTCCTTAAATAATGCACTAAATTCCTTAAATAAAATGCAACAACACCCTTAATAATGCAGCTGAGTCCTTAAATAATTCAGCAAAGTCCTTAAATAATGCAGCAGAGTCCATAAATACCGCAGCAGCATCCTTAAATAATGCAATAAAATCCTTAAATAATGCAGCAACGTCCTTAATAATGCAGCAGAGTCCTTAAATAATACAGCAAAGTCCTTAAATAATGCAGCAGAGGACTTAAATACTGCAGCAGCGTCCTTAAATAATGCAGCAGAGTCCTTAAATAATGCAACAAAGTCCTTAAATAATGCAGCAGAATCCTTAAATAATGCAAAAAATTCCTTAAATAATGCAGAAGAGTACTTAAATAATGCAGAAAAGTCGTTAAATAATGCAGCAGAGTCCTTAAATATTGCAGCATAGTCCTTAAATAATGCAACAAAGTCCTTAAATAATGCAGCAGATTCCTTAAATTCTGCAGCAGCGTCCTTAAATAATGCATCAAAGTCCTTAAATAATGCAGCAGAGTCCTTAAATACTGCAGCAGAGTCCTTAAATAATGCAGCAAATTCCTTAAATAATGCAGCAGAGTCCTTAAATTCCGCAGCAGAGTCATTAAATAATGCAACAAAGTCCTTAATAATGCAGCAGAGTCCTTAAATAATGCAGCAAATTCCTTAAATAATGCAGCAGAATCCTTAAATAATGCAATAAAGTCCTTATGTAATGCAGCAACGTCCTTAATAATGCAGCAGAGTCCTTAAATAATGCAGCAAAGTACTTAAATAATGCAGCGGAGGCCTTAAATACCGCAGCAGCATACTTAAATAATGCAGCAAAGTCCTTAAATAATGCAGCAGAGTCCTTAAATAATGCAACAAAGTCCTTAAATAATGCAGCAGAGTCCTTAAATAATGCAACAAAGTCCTTAAATAATGCAGCAAAGTCCTTAATAATGCAGCAGAGTCCTTAAATAATGCAGCAAATTCCTTAAATAATGCAGCAGAGGCCTTAAATACCGAAGCAGCGTCCTTAAATAATGCAGCAAAGTCCTTAAATAATGCAGAAGAGTCCTTAAATAATGCAACAAAGTCCTTAAATAATGCAGCAGAGTCCT
This sequence comes from Phyllobates terribilis, assembly GCF_046119375.1. NCBI lineage: Eukaryota > Metazoa > Chordata > Amphibia > Anura > Dendrobatidae > Phyllobates > Phyllobates terribilis. The sequence goes on along the minus strand of NW_027363029.1, from coordinate 892,471 downwards.
TAAATAAAGCAGCAGAGTGCTTAAATAATGCAGCAGAGTCCTTAAATACCGCAGCAGAGTCATTAAATAATACAGCAGATTCCTTAAATAAAGCAGCAGAGTGCTTAAATAATGCAGCAGAGTCCTTAAATACCACAGCAGAGTCATTAAATAATACAGCAGAGTCCTTAAATAATGCAGGAAATTCCTTAAATAATGCAGAGTCCTTAAATAATGCACTAAATTCCTTAAATAAAATGCAGCAACGCCCTTAATAATGCAGCTGAGTCCTTAAATAATTCAGCAAAGTCCTTAAATAATGCAGCAGAGTCCTTAAATACCGCAGCAGCGTCCTTAAATAATGCAACAAAGTCCTTAAATAATGCAGCAGAACCCTTAAATAATGCAACAAAGTCCTTAAATAATGCAGCAGAGTCCTTAAATAATGCAACAAAGTCCTTAAATAATGCAGCAGAGTCCTTAAATAATGCAGCAGAGTCCTTAAATAATGCAACAAAGTCCTTAAATAATGCAGCAGAGTCCTTAAATAATGCAACAAAGTCCTTAAATAATGCAGCAGAGTCCTTAAATAATGCAGCAAAGTCCTTAAATAATGCAGCAGAGTCCTTAAACAATGCAGCACAGTCCTTAAATAATGCAACAAAGTCCTTAAATAATGCAGCAGAGTCCTTAAATAATGCAGCAAAGTCCTTAAATAATGCAGCAGAGTCCTTAAACAATGCAGCACAGTCCTTAAATAATGCAGCAAAGTCCTTAAATAATGCAGCAGAGTCCTTAAATACAGCAGCAGCGTCCTTAAATAATGCAACAAAGTCTTTAAATAATGCAGCAGAGTCCTTAAATAATGCAACAAAGTCCTTAAATAATGCAGCAGAGTCCTTAAATAATGCAACAAACTCATTAAATAATGCAGCAAAGTACTTAAATAATGCAGCAAATTCCTTAAATAATGCAGCAGAATCCTTAAATAATGCAATAAAGTCCTTAAATAATGCAGCAGAGTCCTTAAATAATGCAATAAATTCCTTAAATAATGCAGCAGAATCCTTAAATAATGCAATAAAGTCCTTAAATAATGCAGCAGAGTCCTTAAATAATGCAATAAATTCCTTAAATAATGCAGCAGAATCCTTAAATAATGCAACAAAGTCCTTAAATAATGCAGGAGATTCCTTAAATTCTGCAGCAGCGTCCTTAAATAATGCATCAAAGTCCTTAAATAATGCAGCAGAATCCTTAAATAATGCAACAATTTCCTTAAATAATGCAGAGTCCTTAAATAATGCACTAAATTCCTTAAATAAAATGCAACAACGCCCTTAATAATGCAGCTGAGTCCTTAAATAATTCAGCAAAGTCCTTAAATAATGCAGCAGAGTCCATAAATACCGCAGCAGCGTCCTTAAATAATGCAATAAAATCCTTAAATAATGCAGCAACGTCCTTAATAATGCAGCAGAGTCCTTAAATAATACAGCAAAGTCCTTAAATAATGCAGCAGAGGACTTAAATACTGCAGCAGCGTCCTTAAATAATGCAGCAGAGTCCTTAAATAATGCAACAAAGTCCTTAAATAATGCAGCAGAATCCTTAAATAATGCAAAAAATTCCTTAAATAATGCAGAAGAGTACTTAAATAATGCAGAAAAGTCGTTAAATAATGCAGCAGAGTCCTTAAATATTGCAGCATAGTCCTTAAATAATGCAACAAAGTCCTTAAATAATGCAGCAGATTCCTTAAATTCTGCAGCAGCGTCCTTAAATAATGCATCAAAGTCCTTAAATAATGCAGCAGAGTCCTTAAATACTGCAGCAGAGTCCTTAAATAATGCAGCAAATTCCTTAAATAATGCAGCAGAGTCCTTAAATTCCGCAGCAGAGTCATTAAATAATGCAACAAAGTCCTTAATAATGCAGCAGAGTCCTTAAATAATGCAGCAAATTCCTTAAATAATGCAGCAGAATCCTTAAATAATGCAATAAAGTCCTTATGTAATGCAGCAACGTCCTTAATAATGCAGCAGAGTCCTTAAATAATGCAGCAAAGTACTTAAATAATGCAGCAGAGGCCTTAAATACCGCAGCAGCATACTTAAATAATGCAGCAAAGTCCTTAAATAATGCAGCAGAGTCCTTAAATAATGCAACAAAGTCCTTAAATAATGCAGCAGAGTCCTTAAATAATGCAACAAAGTCCTTAAATAATGCACCAGAGTACTTAAATAATGCAGCAAAGTCCTTAAATAATGCAGCAGAGTCCTTAAATAATGCAACAAAGTCCTTAAATAATGCAGCAGAGTCCTTAAATAATGCAACAAAGTCCTTAAATAATGCAGCAGAGTCCTTAAATAATGCAACAAAGTCCTTATATAATGCAGCAGAGTCCTTAAATAATGCAGCAAAGTCCTTAAATAATGCAGCAGAGTCCTTAAACAATGCAGGACAGTCCTTAAATAATGCAACAAAGTCCTTAAATAATGCAGCAGAGTCCTTAAATAGTGCAGCAAAGTCCTTAAATAATGCAGCAGAGTCCTTAAACAATGCAGCACAGTCCTTAAATAATGCAGCAAAGTCCTTAAATAATGCAGCAGAGTCCTTAAATACAGCAGCAGCGTCCTTAAATAATTCAGCAAAGTCCTTAAATAATGCAGCAGAGTCCTTAAATAATGCAACAAAGTCCTTAAATAATGCAGCAGAGTCCTTAAATAATGCAACAAAGTCCTTAAATAATGCAGCAGAGTCCTTAAATACTGCAGCAGAGTCCTTAAATAATGCAGCAAAGTCCTTAAATAATGCAGCAGAGTCCTTAAATTCAGCAGCAGAGTCATTAAATAATGCAACAAAGTCCTTAATAATGCAGCAGATTCCTTAAATAATGCAGCAAATTCCTTAAATAATGCAGCAGAATCCTTAAATAATGCAATAAAGTCCTTATCTAATGCAGCAACGTCCTTAATAATGCAGCAGAGTCCTTAAATAATGCAGCAGAATCCTTAAATACTGCATCAGCGTCCTTAAATAATGCAACAAAGTCCTTATATAATGCAGCAGAGTCCTTAAATAATGCAGCAAAGTCCTTAAATAATGCAGCAGAGTCCTTAAACAATGCAGGACAGTCCTTAAATAATGCAACAAAGTCCTTAAATAATGCAGCAGAGTCCTTAAATAGTGCAGCAAAGTCCTTAAATAATGCAGCAGAGTCCTTAAATAGTGCAGCAAAGTCCTTAAATAATGCAGCAGAGTCCTTAAACAATGCAGCACAGTCCTTAAATAATGCAGCAAAGTCCTTAAATAATGCAGCAGAGTCCTTAAATACAGCAGCAGCGTCCTTAAATAATTCAGCAAAGTCCTTAAATAATGCAGCAGAGTCCTTAAATAATGCAACAAAGTCCTTAAATAATGCAGCAGAGTCCTTATATAATGCAACAAAGTCCTTAAATAATGCAGCAGAGTCCTTAAATACTGCAGCAGAGTCCTTAAATAATGCAGCAAAGTCCTTAAATAATGCAGCAGAGTCCTTAAATTCAGCAGCAGAGTCATTAAATAATGCAACAAAGTCCTTAATAATGCAGCAGATTCCTTAAATAATGCAGCAAATTCCTTAAATAATGCAGCAGAATCCTTAAATAATGCAATAAAGTCCTTATCTAATGCAGCAACGTCCTTAATAATGCAGCAGAGTCCTTAAATAATGCAGCAGAATCCTTAAATACTGCATCAGCGTCCTTAAATAATGCAACAAAGTCCTTATATAATGCAGCAGAGTCCTTAAATAATGCAGCAAAGTCCTTAAATAATGCAGCAGAGTCCTTAAACAATGCAGGACAGTCCTTAAATAATGCAACAAAGTCCTTAAATAATGCAGCAGAGTCCTTAAATAGTGCAGCAAAGTCCTTAAATAATGCAGCAGAGTCCTTAAACAATGCAGCACAGTCCTTAAATAATGCAGCAAAGTCCTTAAATAATGCAGCAGAGTCCTTAAATACAGCAGCAGCGTCCTTAAATAATTCAGCAAAGTCCTTAAATAATGCAGCAGAGTCCTTAAATAATGCAACAAAGTCCTTAAATAATGCAGCAGAGTCCTTAAATAATGCAACAAAGTCCTTAAATAATGCAGCAGAGTCCTTAAATACTGCAGCAGAGTCCTTAAATAATGCAGCAAAGTCCTTAAATAATGCAGCAGAGTCCTTAAATTCAGCAGCAGAGTCATTAAATAATGCAACAAAGTCCTTAATAATGCAGCAGATTCCTTAAATAATGCAGCAAATTCCTTAAATAATGCAGCAGAATCCTTAAATAATGCAATAAAGTCCTTATCTAATGCAGCAACGTCCTTAATAATGCAGCAGAGTCCTTAAATAATGCAGCAGAATCCTTAAATACTGCATCAGCGTCCTTAAATAATGCAACAAAGTCCTTAAATAATGCAGCAAAGTCCTTAAATAATGCAGCAGAGTCCTTAAATACAGCAGCAGAGTCCTTAAATAATTCAGCAAAGTCCTTAAATAATGCAGCAGAGTCCTTAAATAATGCAATAAAGTCCTTATGTAATGCAGCAACGTCCTTAATAATGCAGCAGAGTCCTTAAATAATGCAGCAAAGTACTTAAATAATGCAGCAGAGGCCTTAAATACCGCAGCAGCATACTTAAATAATGCAGCAAAGTCCTTAAATAATGCAGCAGAGTCCTTAAATAATGCAACAAAGTCCTTAAATAATGCAGCAGAGTCCTTAAATAATGCAACAAAGTCCTTAAATAATGCACCAGAGTACTTAAATAATGCAGCAAAGTCCTTAAATAATGCAGCAGAGTCCTTAAATAATGCAACAAAGTCCTTAAATAATGCAGCAGAGTCCTTAAATAATGCAACAAAGTCCTTAAATAATGCAGCAGAGTCCTTAAATAATGCAACAAAGTCCTTATATAATGCAGCAGAGTCCTTAAATAATGCAGCAAAGTCCTTAAATAATGCAGCAGAGTCCTTAAACAATGCAGGACAGTCCTTAAATAATGCAACAAAGTCCTTAAATAATGCAGCAGAGTCCTTAAATAGTGCAGCAAAGTCCTTAAATAATGCAGCAGAGTCCTTAAACAATGCAGCACAGTCCTTAAATAATGCAGCAAAGTCCTTAAATAATGCAGCAGAGTCCTTAAATACAGCAGCAGCGTCCTTAAATAATTCAGCAAAGTCCTTAAATAATGCAGCAGAGTCCTTAAATAATGCAACAAAGTCCTTAAATAATGCAGCAGAGTCCTTAAATAATGCAACAAAGTCCTTAAATAATGCAGCAGAGTCCTTAAATACTGCAGCAGAGTCCTTAAATAATGCAGCAAAGTCCTTAAATAATGCAGCAGAGTCCTTAAATTCAGCAGCAGAGTCATTAAATAATGCAACAAAGTCCTTAATAATGCAGCAGATTCCTTAAATAATGCAGCAAATTCCTTAAATAATGCAGCAGAATCCTTAAATAATGCAATAAAGTCCTTATCTAATGCAGCAACGTCCTTAATAATGCAGCAGAGTCCTTAAATAATGCAGCAGAATCCTTAAATACTGCATCAGCGTCCTTAAATAATGCAACAAAGTCCTTATATAATGCAGCAGAGTCCTTAAATAATGCAGCAAAGTCCTTAAATAATGCAGCAGAGTCCTTAAACAATGCAGGACAGTCCTTAAATAATGCAACAAAGTCCTTAAATAATGCAGCAGAGTCCTTAAATAGTGCAGCAAAGTCCTTAAATAATGCAGCAGAGTCCTTAAACAATGCAGCACAGTCCTTAAATAATGCAGCAAAGTCCTTAAATAATGCAGCAGAGTCCTTAAATACAGCAGCAGCGTCCTTAAATAATTCAGCAAAGTCCTTAAATAATGCAGCAGAGTCCTTAAATAATGCAACAAAGTCCTTAAATAATGCAGCAGAGTCCTTAAATAATGCAACAAAGTCCTTAAATAATGCAGCAGAGTCCTTAAATACTGCAGCAGAGTCCTTAAATAATGCAGCAAAGTCCTTAAATAATGCAGCAGAGTCCTTAAATTCAGCAGCAGAGTCATTAAATAATGCAACAAAGTCCTTAATAATGCAGCAGATTCCTTAAATAATGCAGCAAATTCCTTAAATAATGCAGCAGAATCCTTAAATAATGCAATAAAGTCCTTATCTAATGCAGCAACGTCCTTAATAATGCAGCAGAGTCCTTAAATAATGCAGCAGAATCCTTAAATACTGCATCAGCGTCCTTAAATAATGCAACAAAGTCCTTAAATAATGCAGCAAAGTCCTTAAATAATGCAGCAGAGTCCTTAAATACAGCAGCAGAGTCCTTAAATAATTCAGCAAAGTCCTTAAATAATGCAGCAGAGTCCTTAAATAATGCAATAAAGTCCTTATCTAATGCAGCAACGTCCTTAATAATGCAGCAGAGTCCTTAAATAATGCAGCAAAGTACTTAAATAATGCAGCAGAGGCCTTAAATACCGCAGCAGCATACTTAAATAATGCAGCAAAGTCCTTAAATAATGCAGCAGAGTCCTTAAATAATGCAACAAAGTCCTTAAATAATGCAGCAGAGTCCTTAAATAATGCAACAAAGTCCTTAAATAATGCACCAGAGTACTTAAATAATGCAGCAAAGTCCTTAAATAATGCAGCAGAGTCCTTAAATAATGCAACAAAGTCCTAAAATAATGCAGCAGAGTCCTTAAATAATGCAGCAGAGTCCTTAAATAATGCAACAAAGTCCTTAAATAATGCAGCAGAGTCCTTAAATAATGCAGCAGAGTCCTTAAATAATGCAATAAAGTCCTTATCTAATGCAGCAACGTCCTTAATAATGCAGCAGAGTCCTTAAATAATGCAGCAAAGTACTTAAATAATGCAGCAGAGGCCTTAAATACCGCAGCAGCATACTTAAATAATGCAGCAAAGTCCTTAAATAATGCAGCAGAGTCCTTAAATAATGCAAAAAAGTCCTTAAATAATGCAGCAGAGTCCTTAAATAATGCAACAAAGTCCTTAAATAATGCAGCAGAGTCCTTAAATAATGCAGAAGAGTCCTTAAATAATGCAACAAAGTCCTTAAATAATGCAGCAGAGTCCTTAAATAAAGCAGCAGAGTGCTTAAATAATGCAGCAGAGTCCTTAAATACCGCAGCAGAGTCATTAAATAATACAGCAGATTCCTTAAATAAAGCAGCAGAGTGCTTAAATAATGCAGCAGAGTCCTTAAATACCACAGCAGAGTCATTAAATAATACAGCAGAGTCCTTAAATAATGCAGGAAATTCCTTAAATAATGCAGAGTCCTTAAATAATGCACTAAATTCCTTAAATAAAATGCAGCAACGCCCTTAATAATGCAGCTGAGTCCTTAAATAATTCAGCAAAGTCCTTAAATAATGCAGCAGAGTCCTTAAATACCGCAGCAGCGTCCTTAAATAATGCAACAAAGTCCTTAAATAATGCAGCAGAACCCTTAAATAATGCAACAAAGTCCTTAAATAATGCAGCAGAGTCCTTAAATAATGCAACAAAGTCCTTAAATAATGCAGCAGAGTCCTTAAATAATGCAGCAGAGTCCTTAAATAATGCAACAAAGTCCTTAAATAATGCAGCAGAGTCCTTAAATAATGCAACAAAGTCCTTAAATAATGCAGCAGAGTCCTTAAATAATGCAGCAAAGTCCTTAAATAATGCAGCAGAGTCCTTAAACAATGCAGCACAGTCCTTAAATAATGCAACAAAGTCCTTAAATAATGCAGCAGAGTCCTTAAATAATGCAGCAAAGTCCTTAAATAATGCAGCAGAGTCCTTAAACAATGCAGCACAGTCCTTAAATAATGCAGCAAAGTCCTTAAATAATGCAGCAGAGTCCTTAAATACAGCAGCAGCGTCCTTAAATAATGCAACAAAGTCTTTAAATAATGCAGCAGAGTCCTTAAATAATGCAACAAAGTCCTTAAATAATGCAGCAGAGTCCTTAAATAATGCAACAAACTCATTAAATAATGCAGCAAAGTACTTAAATAATGCAGCAAATTCCTTAAATAATGCAGCAGAATCCTTAAATAATGCAATAAAGTCCTTAAATAATGCAGCAGAGTCCTTAAATAATGCAATAAATTCCTTAAATAATGCAGCAGAATCCTTAAATAATGCAATAAAGTCCTTAAATAATGCAGCAGAGTCCTTAAATAATGCAATAAATTCCTTAAATAATGCAGCAGAATCCTTAAATAATGCAACAAAGTCCTTAAATAATGCAGGAGATTCCTTAAATTCTGCAGCAGCGTCCTTAAATAATGCATCAAAGTCCTTAAATAATGCAGCAGAATCCTTAAATAATGCAACAAATTCCTTAAATAATGCAGAGTCCTTAAATAATGCACTAAATTCCTTAAATAAAATGCAACAACGCCCTTAATAATGCAGCTGAGTCCTTAAATAATTCAGCAAAGTCCTTAAATAATGCAGCAGAGTCCATAAATACCGCAGCAGAATCCTTAAATAATGCAATAAAATCCTTAAATAATGCAGCAACGTCCTTAATAATGCAGCAGAGTCCTTAAATAATACAGCAAAGTCCTTAAATAATGCAGCAGAGGACTTAAATACTGCAGCAGCGTCCTTAAATAATGCAGCAGAGTCCTTAAATAATGCAACAAAGTCCTTAAATAATGCAGCAGAATCCTTAAATAATGCAAAAAATTCCTTAAATAATGCAGAAGAGTACTTAAATAATGCAGAAAAGTCGTTAAATAATGCAGCAGAGTCCTTAAATATTGCAGCATAGTCCTTAAATAATGCAACAAAGTCCTTAAATAATGCAGCAGATTCCTTAAATTCTGCAGCAGCGTCCTTAAATAATGCATCAAAGTCCTTAAATAATGCAGCAGAGTCCTTAAATACTGCAGCAGAGTCCTTAAATAATGCAGCAAATTCCTTAAATAATGCAGCAGAGTCCTTAAATTCCGCAGCAGAGTCATTAAATAATGCAACAAAGTCCTTAATAATGCAGCAGAGTCCTTAAATAATGCAGCAAATTCCTTAAATAATGCAGCAGAATCCTTAAATAATGCAATAAAGTCCTTATGTAATGCAGCAACGTCCTTAATAATGCAGCAGAGTCCTTAAATAATGCAGCAAAGTACTTAAATAATGCAGCAGAGGCCTTAAATACCGCAGCAGCATACTTAAATAATGCAGCAAAGTCCTTAAATAATGCAGCAGAGTCCTTAAATAATGCAACAAAGTCCTTAAATAATGCAGCAGAGTCCTTAAATAATGCAACAAAGTCCTTAAATAATGCAGCAAAGTCCTTAATAATGCAGCAGAGTCCTTAAATAATGCAGCAAATTCCTTAAATAATGCAGCAGAGGCCTTAAATACCGAAGCAGCGTCCTTAAATAATGCAGCAAAGTCCTTAAATAATGCAGAAGAGTCCTTAAATAATGCAACAAAGTCCTTAAATAATGCAGCAGAGTCCTTAAATAAAGCAGCAGAGTGCTTAAATAATGCAGCAGAGTCCTTAAATACCGCAGCAGAGTCATTAAATAATACAGCAGATTCCTTAAATAAAGCAGCAGAGTGCTTAAATAATGCAGCAGAGTCCTTAAATACCACAGCAGAGTCATTAAATAATACAGCAGAGTCCTTAAATAATGCAGGAAATTCCTTAAATAATGCAGAGTCCTTAAATAATGCACTAAATTCCTTAAATAAAATGCAGCAACGCCCTTAATAATGCAGCTGAGTCCTTAAATAATTCAGCAAAGTCCTTAAATAATGCAGCAGAGTCCTTAAATACCGCAGCAGCGTCCTTAAATAATGCAACAAAGTCCTTAAATAATGCAGCAGAACCCTTAAATAATGCAACAAAGTCCTTAAATAATGCAGCAGAGTCCTTAAATAATGCAACAAAGTCCTTAAATAATGCAGCAGAGTCCTTAAATAATGCAGCAGAGTCCTTAAATAATGCAACAAAGTCCTTAAATAATGCAGCAGAGTCCTTAAATAATGCAACAAAGTCCTTAAATAATGCAGCAGAGTCCTTAAATAATGCAGCAAAGTCCTTAAATAATGCAGCAGAGTCCTTAAACAATGCAGCACAGTCCTTAAATAATGCAACAAAGTCCTTAAATAATGCAGCAGAGTCCTTAAATAATGCAGCAAAGTCCTTAAATAATGCAGCAGAGTCCTTAAACAATGCAGCACAGTCCTTAAATAATGCAGCAAAGTCCTTAAATAATGCAGCAGAGTCCTTAAATACAGCAGCAGCGTCCTTAAATAATGCAACAAAGTCTTTAAATAATGCAGCAGAGTCCTTAAATAATGCAACAAAGTCCTTAAATAATGCAGCAGAGTCCTTAAATAATGCAACAAACTCATTAAATAATGCAGCAAAGTACTTAAATAATGCAGCAAATTCCTTAAATAATGCAGCAGAATCCTTAACTAATGCAATAAAGTCCTTAAATAATGCAGCAGAGTCCTTAAATAATGCAATAAATTCCTTAAATAATGCAGCAGAATCCTTAAATAATGCAATAAAGTCCTTAAATAATGCAGCAGAGTCCTTAAATAATGCAATAAATTCCTTAAATAATGCAGCAGAATCCTTAAATAATGCAACAAAGTCCTTAAATAATGCAGGAGATTCCTTAAATTCTGCAGCAGCGTCCTTAAATAATGCATCAAAGTCCTTAAATAATGCAGCAGAATCCTTAAATAATGCAACAATTTCCTTAAATAATGCAGAGTCCTTAAATAATGCACTAAATTCCTTAAATAAAATGCAACAACGCCCTTAATAATGCAGCTGAGTCCTTAAATAATTCAGCAAAGTCCTTAAATAATGCAGCAGAGTCCATAAATACCGCAGCAGCGTCCTTAAATAATGCAATAAAATCCTTAAATAATGCAGCAACGTCCTTAATAATGCAGCAGAGTCCTTAAATAATACAGCAAAGTCCTTAAATAATGCAGCAGAGGACTTAAATACTGCAGCAGCGTCCTTAAATAATGCAGCAGAGTCCTTAAATAATGCAACAAAGTCCTTAAATAATGCAGCAGAATCCTTAAATAATGCAAAAAATTCCTTAAATAATGCAGAAGAGTACTTAAATAATGCAGAAAAGTCGTTAAATAATGCAGCAGAGTCCTTAAATATTGCAGCATAGTCCTTAAATAATGCAACAAAGTCCTTAAATAATGCAGCAGATTCCTTAAATTCTGCAGCAGCGTCCTTAAATAATGCATCAAAGTCCTTAAATAATGCAGCAGAGTCCTTAAATACTGCAGCAGAGTCCTTAAATAATGCAGCAAATTCCTTAAATAATGCAGCAGAGTCCTTAAATTCCGCAGCAGAGTCATTAAATAATGCAACAAAGTCCTTAATAATGCAGCAGAGTCCTTAAATAATGCAGCAAATTCCTTAAATAATGCAGCAGAATCCTTAAATAATGCAATAAAGTCCTTATGTAATGCAGCAACGTCCTTAATAATGCAGCAGAGTCCTTAAATAATGCAGCAAAGTACTTAAATAATGCAGCAGAGGCCTTAAATACCGCAGCAGCATACTTAAATAATGCAGCAAAGTCCTTAAATAATGCAGCAGAGTCCTTAAATAATGCAACAAAGTCCTTAAATAATGCAGCAGAGTCCTTAAATAATGCAACAAAGTCCTTAAATAATGCACCAGAGTACTTAAATAATGCAGCAAAGTCCTTAAATAATGCAGCAGAGTCCTTAAATAATGCAACAAAGTCCTTAAATAATGCAGCAGAGTCCTTAAATAATGCAACAAAGTCCTTAAATAATGCAGCAGAGTCCTTAAATAATGCAACAAAGTCCTTATATAATGCAGCAGAGTCCTTAAATAATGCAGCAAAGTCCTTAAATAATGCAGCAGAGTCCTTAAACAATGCAGGACAGTCCTTAAATAATGCAACAAAGTCCTTAAATAATGCAGCAGAGTCCTTAAATAGTGCAGCAAAGTCCTTAAATAATGCAGCAGAGTCCTTAAACAATGCAGCACAGTCCTTAAATAATGCAGCAAAGTCCTTAAATAATGCAGCAGAGTCCTTAAATACAGCAGCAGCGTCCTTAAATAATTCAGCAAAGTCCTTAAATAATGCAGCAGAGTCCTTAAATAATGCAGCAAAGTCCTTAAATAATGCAGCAGAGTCCTTAAACAATGCAGCACAGTCCTTAAATAATGCAACAAAGTCCTTAAATAATGCAGCAGAGTCCTTAAATAATGCAGCAAAGTCCTTAAATAATGCAGCAGAGTCCTTAAACAATGCAGCACAGTCCTTAAATAATGCAGCAAAGTCCTTAAATAATGCAGCAGAGTCCTTAAATACAGCAGCAGCGTCCTTAAATAATGCAACAAAGTCCTTAAATAATGCAGCAGAGTCCTTAAATAATGCAACAAACTCATTAAATAATGCAGCAAAGTACTTAAATAATGCAGCAAATTCCTTAAATAATGCAGCAGAATCCTTAAATAATGCAATAAAGTCCTTAAATAATGCAGCAGAGTCCTTAAATAATGCAATAAATTCCTTAAATAATGCAGCAGAATCCTTAAATAATGCAATAAAGTCCTTAAATAATGCAGCAGAGTCCTTAAATAATGCAATAAATTCCTTAAATAATGCAGCAGAATCCTTAAATAATGCAACAAAGTCCTTAAATAATGCAGGAGATTCCTTAAATTCTGCAGCAGCGTCCTTAAATAATGCATCAAAGTCCTTAAATAATGCAGCAGAATCCTTAAATAATGCAACAAATTCCTTAAATAATGCAGAGTCCTTAAATAATGCACTAAATTCCTTAAATAAAATGCAACAACGCCCTTAATAATGCAGCTGAGTCCTTAAATAATTCAGCAAAGTCCTTAAATAATGCAGCAGAGTCCATAAATACCGCAGCAGCATCCTTAAATAATGCAATAAAATCCTTAAATAATGCAGCAACGTCCTTAATAATGCAGCAGAGTCCTTAAATAATACAGCAAAGTCCTTAAATAATGCAGCAGAGGACTTAAATACTGCAGCAGCGTCCTTAAATAATGCAGCAGAGTCCTTAAATAATGCAACAAAGTCCTTAAATAATGCAGCAGAATCCTTAAATAATGCAAAAAATTCCTTAAATAATGCAGAAGAGTACTTAAATAATGCAGAAAAGTCGTTAAATAATGCAGCAGAGTCCTTAAATATTGCAGCATAGTCCTTAAATAATGCAACAAAGTCCTTAAATAATGCAGCAGATTCCTTAAATTCTGCAGCAGCGTCCTTAAATAATGCATCAAAGTCCTTAAATAATGCAGCAGAGTCCTTAAATACTGCAGCAGAGTCCTTAAATAATGCAGCAAATTCCTTAAATAATGCAGCAGAGTCCTTAAATTCCGCAGCAGAGTCATTAAATAATGCAACAAAGTCCTTAATAATGCAGCAGAGTCCTTAAATAATGCAGCAAATTCCTTAAATAATGCAGCAGAATCCTTAAATAATGCAATAAAGTCCTTATGTAATGCAGCAACGTCCTTAATAATGCAGCAGAGTCCTTAAATAATGCAGCAAAGTACTTAAATAATGCAGCAGAGGCCTTAAATACCGCAGCAGCATACTTAAATAATGCAGCAAAGTCCTTAAATAATGCAGCAGAGTCCTTAAATAATGCAACAAAGTCCTTAAATAATGCAGCAGAGTCCTTAAATAATGCAACAAAGTCCTTAAATAATGCAGCAAAGTCCTTAATAATGCAGCAGAGTCCTTAAATAATGCAGCAAATTCCTTAAATAATGCAGCAGAGGCCTTAAATACCGAAGCAGCGTCCTTAAATAATGCAGCAAAGTCCTTAAATAATGCAGAAGAGTCCTTAAATAATGCAACAAAGTCCTTAAATAATGCAGCAGAGTCCTTAAATAAAGCAGCAGAGTGCTTAAATAATGCAGCAGAGTCCTTAAATACCGCAGCAGAGTCATTAAATAATACAGCAGATTCCTTAAATAAAGCAGCAGAGTGCTTAAATAATGCAGCAGAGTCCTTAAATACCACAGCAGAGTCATTAAATAATACAGCAGAGTCCTTAAATAATGCAGGAAATTCCTTAAATAATGCAGAGTCCTTAAATAATGCACTAAATTCCTTAAATAAAATGCAGCAACGCCCTTAATAATGCAGCTGAGTCCTTAAATAATTCAGCAAAGTCCTTAAATAATGCAGCAGAGTCCTTAAATACCGCAGCAGCGTCCTTAAATAATGCAACAAAGTCCTTAAATAATGCAGCAGAACCCTTAAATAATGCAACAAAGTCCTTAAATAATGCAGCAGAGTCCTTAAATAATGCAACAAAGTCCTTAAATAATGCAGCAGAGTCCTTAAATAATGCAGCAGAGTCCTTAAATAATGCAACAAAGTCCTTAAATAATGCAGCAGAGTCCTTAAATAATGCAACAAAGTCCTTAAATAATGCAGCAGAGTCCTTAAATAATGCAGCAAAGTCCTTAAATAATGCAGCAGAGTCCTTAAACAATGCAGCACAGTCCTTAAATAATGCAACAAAGTCCTTAAATAATGCAGCAGAGTCCTTAAATAATGCAGCAAAGTCCTTAAATAATGCAGCAGAGTCCTTAAACAATGCAGCACAGTCCTTAAATAATGCAGCAAAGTCCTTAAATAATGCAGCAGAGTCCTTAAATACAGCAGCAGCGTCCTTAAATAATGCAACAAAGTCTTTAAATAATGCAGCAGAGTCCTTAAATAATGCAACAAAGTCCTTAAATAATGCAGCAGAGTCCTTAAATAATGCAACAAACTCATTAAATAATGCAGCAAAGTACTTAAATAATGCAGCAAATTCCTTAAATAATGCAGCAGAATCCTTAAATAATGCAATAAAGTCCTTAAATAATGCAGCAGAGTCCTTAAATAATGCAATAAATTCCTTAAATAATGCAGCAGAATCCTTAAATAATGCAATAAAGTCCTTAAATAATGCAGCAGAGTCCTTAAATAATGCAATAAATTCCTTAAATAATGCAGCAGAATCCTTAAATAATGCAACAAAGTCCTTAAATAATGCAGGAGATTCCTTAAATTCTGCAGCAGCGTCCTTAAATAATGCATCAAAGTCCTTAAATAATGCAGCAGAATCCTTAAATAATGCAACAATTTCCTTAAATAATGCAGAGTCCTTAAATAATGCACTAAATTCCTTAAATAAAATGCAACAACGCCCTTAATAATGCAGCTGAGTCCTTAAATAATTCAGCAAAGTCCTTAAATAATGCAGCAGAGTCCATAAATACCGCAGCAGCGTCCTTAAATAATGCAATAAAATCCTTAAATAATGCAGCAACGTCCTTAATAATGCAGCAGAGTCCTTAAATAATACAGCAAAGTCCTTAAATAATGCAGCAGAGGACTTAAATACTGCAGCAGCGTCCTTAAATAATGCAGCAGAGTCCTTAAATAATGCAACAAAGTCCTTAAATAATGCAGCAGAATCCTTAAATAATGCAAAAAATTCCTTAAATAATGCAGAAGAGTACTTAAATAATGCAGAAAAGTCGTTAAATAATGCAGCAGAGTCCTTAAATATTGCAGCATAGTCCTTAAATAATGCAACAAAGTCCTTAAATAATGCAGCAGATTCCTTAAATTCTGCAGCAGCGTCCTTAAATAATGCATCAAAGTCCTTAAATAATGCAGCAGAGTCCTTAAATACTGCAGCAGAGTCCTTAAATAATGCAGCAAATTCCTTAAATAATGCAGCAGAGTCCTTAAATTCCGCAGCAGAGTCATTAAATAATGCAACAAAGTCCTTAATAATGCAGCAGAGTCCTTAAATAATGCAGCAAATTCCTTAAATAATGCAGCAGAATCCTTAAATAATGCAATAAAGTCCTTATGTAATGCAGCAACGTCCTTAATAATGCAGCAGAGTCCTTAAATAATGCAGCAAAGTACTTAAATAATGCAGCAGAGGCCTTAAATACCGCAGCAGCATACTTAAATAATGCAGCAAAGTCCTTAAATAATGCAGCAGAGTCCTTAAATAATGCAACAAAGTCCTTAAATAATGCAGCAGAGTCCTTAAATAATGCAACAAAGTCCTTAAATAATGCACCAGAGTACTTAAATAATGCAGCAAAGTCCTTAAATAATGCAGCAGAGTCCTTAAATAATGCAACAAAGTCCTTAAATAATGCAGCAGAGTCCTTAAATAATGCAACAAAGTCCTTAAATAATGCAGCAGAGTCCTTAAATAATGCAACAAAGTCCTTATATAATGCAGCAGAGTCCTTAAATAATGCAGCAAAGTCCTTAAATAATGCAGCAGAGTCCTTAAACAATGCAGGACAGTCCTTAAATAATGCAACAAAGTCCTTAAATAATGCAGCAGAGTCCTTAAATAGTGCAGCAAAGTCCTTAAATAATGCAGCAGAGTCCTTAAACAATGCAGCACAGTCCTTAAATAATGCAGCAAAGTCCTTAAATAATGCAGCAGAGTCCTTAAATACAGCAGCAGCGTCCTTAAATAATTCAGCAAAGTCCTTAAATAATGCAGCAGAGTCCTTAAATAATGCAACAAAGTCCTTAAATAATGCAGCAGAGTCCTTAAATAATGCAACAAAGTCCTTAAATAATGCAGCAGAGTCCTTAAATACTGCAGCAGAGTCCTTAAATAATGCAGCAAAGTCCTTAAATAATGCAGCAGAGTCCTTAAATTCAGCAGCAGAGTCATTAAATAATGCAACAAAGTCCTTAATAATGCAGCAGATTCCTTAAATAATGCAGCAAATTCCTTAAATAATGCAGCAGAATCCTTAAATAATGCAATAAAGTCCTTATCTAATGCAGCAACGTCCTTAATAATGCAGCAGAGTCCTTAAATAATGCAGCAGAATCCTTAAATACTGCATCAGCGTCCTTAAATAATGCAACAAAGTCCTTATATAATGCAGCAGAGTCCTTAAATAATGCAGCAAAGTCCTTAAATAATGCAGCAGAGTCCTTAAACAATGCAGGACAGTCCTTAAATAATGCAACAAAGTCCTTAAATAATGCAGCAGAGTCCTTAAATAGTGCAGCAAAGTCCTTAAATAATGCAGCAGAGTCCTTAAATAGTGCAGCAAAGTCCTTAAATAATGCAGCAGAGTCCTTAAACAATGCAGCACAGTCCTTAAATAATGCAGCAAAGTCCTTAAATAATGCAGCAGAGTCCTTAAATACAGCAGCAGCGTCCTTAAATAATTCAGCAAAGTCCTTAAATAATGCAGCAGAGTCCTTAAATAATGCAACAAAGTCCTTAAATAATGCAGCAGAGTCCTTAAATAATGCAACAAAGTCCTTAAATAATGCAGCAGAGTCCTTAAATACTGCAGCAGAGTCCTTAAATAATGCAGCAAAGTCCTTAAATAATGCAGCAGAGTCCTTAAATTCAGCAGCAGAGTCATTAAATAATGCAACAAAGTCCTTAATAATGCAGCAGATTCCTTAAATAATGCAGCAAATTCCTTAAATAATGCAGCAGAATCCTTAAATAATGCAATAAAGTCCTTATCTAATGCAGCAACGTCCTTAATAATGCAGCAGAGTCCTTAAATAATGCAGCAGAATCCTTAAATACTGCATCAGCGTCCTTAAATAATGCAACAAAGTCCTTATATAATGCAGCAGAGTCCTTAAATAATGCAGCAAAGTCCTTAAATAATGCAGCAGAGTCCTTAAACAATGCAGGACAGTCCTTAAATAATGCAACAAAGTCCTTAAATAATGCAGCAGAGTCCTTAAATAGTGCAGCAAAGTCCTTAAATAATGCAGCAGAGTCCTTAAACAATGCAGCACAGTCCTTAAATAATGCAGCAAAGTCCTTAAATAATGCAGCAGAGTCCTTAAATACAGCAGCAGCGTCCTTAAATAATTCAGCAAAGTCCTTAAATAATGCAGCAGAGTCCTTAAATAATGCAACAAAGTCCTTAAATAATGCAGCAGAGTCCTTAAATAATGCAACAAAGTCCTTAAATAATGCAGCAGAGTCCTTAAATACTGCAGCAGAGTCCTTAAATAATGCAGCAAAGTCCTTAAATAATGCAGCAGAGTCCTTAAATTCAGCAGCAGAGTCATTAAATAATGCAACAAAGTCCTTAATAATGCAGCAGATTCCTTAAATAATGCAGCAAATTCCTTAAATAATGCAGCAGAATCCTTAAATAATGCAATAAAGTCCTTATCTAATGCAGCAACGTCCTTAATAATGCAGCAGAGTCCTTAAATAATGCAGCAGAATCCTTAAATACTGCATCAGCGTCCTTAAATAATGCAACAAAGTCCTTAAATAATGCAGCAAAGTCCTTAAATAATGCAGCAGAGTCCTTAAATACAGCAGCAGAGTCCTTAAATAATTCAGCAAAGTCCTTAAATAATGCAGCAGAGTCCTTAAATAATGCAATAAAGTCCTTATCTAATGCAGCAACGTCCTTAATAATGCAGCAGAGTCCTTAAATAATGCAGCAAAGTACTTAAATAATGCAGCAGAGGCCTTAAATACCGCAGCAGCATACTTAAATAATGCAGCAAAGTCCTTAAATAATGCAGCAGAGTCCTTAAATAATGCAACAAAGTCCTTAAATAATGCAGCAGAGTCCTTAAATAATGCAACAAAGTCCTTAAATAATGCACCAGAGTACTTAAATAATGCAGCAAAGTCCTTAAATAATGCAGCAGAGTCCTTAAATAATGCAACAAAGTCCTAAAATAATGCAGCAGAGTCCTTAAATAATGCAGCAGAGTCCTTAAATAATGCAACAAAGTCCTTAAATAATGCAGCAGAGTCCTTAAATAATGCAGCAGAGTCCTTAAATAATGCAATAAAGTCCTTATCTAATGCAGCAACGTCCTTAATAATGCAGCAGAGTCCTTAAATAATGCAGCAAAGTACTTAAATAATGCAGCAGAGGCCTTAAATACCGCAGCAGCATACTTAAATAATGCAGCAAAGTCCTTAAATAATGCAGCAGAGTCCTTAAATAATGCAACAAAGTCCTTAAATAATGCAGCAGAGTCCTTAAATAATGCAACAAAGTCCTTAAATAATGCAGCAGAGTCCTTAAATAATGCAGAAGAGTCCTTAAATAATGCAACAAAGTCCTTAAATAATGCAGCAGAGTCCTTAAATAAAGCAGCAGAGTGCTTAAATAATGCAGCAGAGTCCTTAAATACCGCAGCAGAGTCATTAAATAATACAGCAGATTCCTTAAATAAAGCAGCAGAGTGCTTAAATAATGCAGCAGAGTCCTTAAATACCACAGCAGAGTCATTAAATAATACAGGAGAGTCCTTAAATAATGCAGGAAATTCCTTAAATAATGCAGAGTCCTTAAATAATGCACTAAATTCCTTAAATAAAATGCAGCAACGCCCTTAATAATGCAGCTGAGTCCTTAAATAATTCAGCAAAGTCCTTAAATAATGCAGCAGAGTCCTTAAATACCGCAGCAGCGTCCTTAAATAATGCAACAAAGTCCTTAAATAATGCAGCAGAACCCTTAAATAATGCAACAAAGTCCTTAAATAATGCAGCAGAGTCCTTAAATAATGCAACAAAGTCCTTAAATAATGCAGCAGAGTCCTTAAATAATGCAGCAGAGTCCTTAAATAATGCAACAAAGTCCTTAAATAATGCAGCAGAGTCCTTAAATAATGCAACAAAGTCCTTAAATAATGCAGCAGAGTCCTTAAATAATGCAGCAAAGTCCTTAAATAATGCAGCAGAGTCCTTAAACAATGCAGCACAGTCCTTAAATAATGCAACAAAGTCCTTAAATAATGCAGCAGAGTCCTTAAATAATGCAGCAAAGTCCTTAAATAATGCAGCAGAGTCCTTAAACAATGCAGCACAGTCCTTAAATAATGCAGCAAAGTCCTTAAATAATGCAGCAGAGTCCTTAAATACAGCAGCAGCGTCCTTAAATAATGCAACAAAGTCTTTAAATAATGCAGCAGAGTCCTTAAATAATGCAACAAAGTCCTTAAATAATGCAGCAGAGTCCTTAAATAATGCAACAAACTCATTAAATAATGCAGCAAAGTACTTAAATAATGCAGCAAATTCCTTAAATAATGCAGCAGAATCCTTAAATAATGCAATAAAGTCCTTAAATAATGCAGCAGAGTCCTTAAATAATGCAATAAATTCCTTAAATAATGCAGCAGAATCCTTAAATAATGCAATAAAGTCCTTAAATAATGCAGCAGAGTCCTTAAATAATGCAATAAATTCCTTAAATAATGCAGCAGAATCCTTAAATAATGCAACAAAGTCCTTAAATAATGCAGGAGATTCCTTAAATTCTGCAGCAGCGTCCTTAAATAATGCATCAAAGTCCTTAAATAATGCAGCAGAATCCTTAAATAATGCAACAAATTCCTTAAATAATGCAGAGTCCTTAAATAATGCACTAAATTCCTTAAATAAAATGCAACAACGCCCTTAATAATGCAGCTGAGTCCTTAAATAATTCAGCAAAGTCCTTAAATAATGCAGCAGAGTCCATAAATACCGCAGCAGCATCCTTAAATAATGCAATAAAATCCTTAAATAATGCAGCAACGTCCTTAATAATGCAGCAGAGTCCTTAAATAATACAGCAAAGTCCTTAAATAATGCAGCAGAGGACTTAAATACTGCAGCAGCGTCCTTAAATAATGCAGCAGAGTCCTTAAATAATGCAACAAAGTCCTTAAATAATGCAGCAGAATCCTTAAATAATGCAAAAAATTCCTTAAATAATGCAGAAGAGTACTTAAATAATGCAGAAAAGTCGTTAAATAATGCAGCAGAGTCCTTAAATATTGCAGCATAGTCCTTAAATAATGCAACAAAGTCCTTAAATAATGCAGCAGATTCCTTAAATTCTGCAGCAGCGTCCTTAAATAATGCATCAAAGTCCTTAAATAATGCAGCAGAGTCCTTAAATACTGCAGCAGAGTCATTAAATAATGCAACAAAGTCCTTAATAATGCAGCAGAGTCCTTAAATAATGCAGCAAATTCCTTAAATAATGCAGCAGAATCCTTAAATAATGCAATAAAGTCCTTATGTAATGCAGCAACGTCCTTAATAATGCAGCAGAGTCCTTAAATAATGCAGCAAAGTACTTAAATAATGCAGCAGAGGCCTTAAATACCGCAGCAGCATACTTAAATAATGCAGCAAAGTCCTTAAATAATGCAGCAGAGTCCTTAAATAATGCAACAAAGTCCTTAAATAATGCAGCAGAGTCCTTAAATAATGCAACAAAGTCCTTAAATAATGCAGCAAAGTCCTTAATAATGCAGCAGAGTCCTTAAATAATGCAGCAAATTCCTTAAATAATGCAGCAGAGGCCTTAAATACCGAAGCAGCGTCCTTAAATAATGCAACAAAGTCCTTAAATAATGCAGCAGATTCCTTAAATTCTGCAGCAGCGTCCTTAAATAATGCATCAAAGTCCTTAAATAATGCAGCAGAGTCCTTAAATACTGCAGCAGAGTCCTTAAATAATGCAGCAAATTCCTTAAATAATGCAGCAGAGTCCTTAAATTCCGCAGCAGAGTCATTAAATAATGCAACAAAGTCCTTAATAATGCAGCAGAGTCCTTAAATAATGCAGCAAATTCCTTAAATAATGCAGCAGAATCCTTAAATAATGCAATAAAGTCCTTATGTAATGCAGCAACGTCCTTAATAATGCAGCAGAGTCCTTAAATAATGCAGCAAAGTACTTAAATAATGCAGCAGAGGCCTTAAATACCGCAGCAGCATACTTAAATAATGCAGCAAAGTCCTTAAATAATGCAGCAGAGTCCTTAAATAATGCAACAAAGTCCTTAAATAATGCAGCAGAGTCCTTAAATAATGCAACAAAGTCCTTAAATAATGCACCAGAGTACTTAAATAATGCAGCAAAGTCCTTAAATAATGCAGCAGAGTCCTTAAATAATGAAACAAAGTCCTTAAATAATGCAGCAGAGTCCTTAAATAATGCAACAAAGTCCTTAAATAATGCAGCAGAGTCCTTAAATAATGCAACAAAGTCCTTATATAATGCAGCAGAGTCCTTAAATAATGCAGCAAAGTCCTTAAATAATGCAGCAGAGTCCTTAAACAATGCAGGACAGTCCTTAAATAATGCAACAAAGTCCTTAAATAATGCAGCAGAGTCCTTAAATAGTGCAGCAAAGTCCTTAAATAATGCAGCAGAGTCCTTAAACAATGCAGCACAGTCCTTAAATAATGCAGCAAAGTCCTTAAATAATGCAGCAGAGTCCTTAAATACAGCAGCAGCGTCCTTAAATAATTCAGCAAAGTCCTTAAATAATGCAGCAGAGTCCTTAAATAATGCAACAAAGTCCTTAAATAATGCAGCAGAGTCCTTAAATAATGCAACAAAGTCCTTAAATAATGCAGCAGAGTCCTTAAATACTGCAGCAGAGTCCTTAAATAATGCAGCAAAGTCCTTAAATAATGCAGCAGAGTCCTTAAATTCAGCAGCAGAGTCATTAAATAATGCAACAAAGTCCTTAATAATGCAGCAGATTCCTTAAATAATGCAGCAAATTCCTTAAATAATGCAGCAGAATCCTTAAATAATGCAATAAAGTCCTTATCTAATGCAGCAACGTCCTTAATAATGCAGCAGAGTCCTTAAATAATGCAGCAGAATCCTTAAATACTGCATCAGCGTCCTTAAATAATGCAACAAAGTCCTTATATAATGCAGCAGAGTCCTTAAATAATGCAGCAAAGTCCTTAAATAATGCAGCAGAGTCCTTAAACAATGCAGGACAGTCCTTAAATAATGCAACAAAGTCCTTAAATAATGCAGCAGAGTCCTTAAATAGTGCAGCAAAGTCCTTAAATAATGCAGCAGAGTCCTTAAACAATGCAGCACAGTCCTTAAATAATGCAGCAAAGTCCTTAAATAATGCAGCAGAGTCCTTAAATACAGCAGCAGCGTCCTTAAATAATTCAGCAAAGTCCTTAAATAATGCAGCAGAGTCCTTAAATAATGCAACAAAGTCCTTAAATAATGCAGCAGAGTCCTTAAATAATGCAACAAAGTCCTTAAATAATGCAGCAGAGTCCTTAAATACTGCAGCAGAGTCCTTAAATAATGCAGCAAAGTCCTTAAATAATGCAGCAGAGTCCTTAAATTCAGCAGCAGAGTCATTAAATAATGCAACAAAGTCCTTAATAATGCAGCAGATTCCTTAAATAATGCAGCAAATTCCTTAAATAATGCAGCAGAATCCTTAAATAATGCAATAAAGTCCTTATCTAATGCAGCAACGTCCTTAATAATGCAGCAGAGTCCTTAAATAATGCAGCAGAATCCTTAAATACTGCATCAGCGTCCTTAAATAATGCAACAAAGTCCTTAAATAATGCAGCAAAGTCCTTAAATAATGCAGCAGAGTCCTTAAATACAGCAGCAGAGTCCTTAAATAATTCAGCAAAGTCCTTAAATAATGCAGCAGAGTCCTTAAATAATGCAATAAAGTCCTTATCTAATGCAGCAACGTCCTTAATAATGCAGTAGAGTCCTTAAATAATGCAGCAAAGTACTTAAATAATGCAGCAGAGGCCTTAAATACCGCAGCAGCATACTTAAATAATGCAGCAAAGTCCTTAAATAATGCAGCAGAGTCCTTAAATAATGCAACAAAGTCCTTAAATAATGCAGCAGAGTCCTTAAATAATGCAACAAAGTCCTTAAATAATGCACCAGAGTACTTAAATAATGCAGCAAAGTCCTTAAATAATGCAGCAGAGTCCTTAAATAATGCAACAAAGTCCTAAAATAATGCAGCAGAGTCCTTAAATAATGCAGCAGAGTCCTTAAATAATGCAACAAAGTCCTTAAATAATGCAGCAGAGTCCTTAAATAATGCAGCAGAGTCCTTAAATAATGCAATAAAGTCCTTATCTAATGCAGCAACGTCCTTAATAATGCAGCAGAGTCCTTAAATAATGCAGCAAAGTACTTAAATAATGCAGCAGAGGCCTTAAATACCGCAGCAGCATACTTAAATAATGCAGCAAAGTCCTTAAATAATGCAGCAGAGTCCTTAAATAATGCAACAAAGTCCTTAAATAATGCAGCAGAGTCCTTAAATAATGCAACAAAGTCCTTAAATAATGCAGCAGAGTCCTTAAATAATGCAGAAGAGTCCTTAAATAATGCAACAAAGTCCTTAAATAATGCAGCAGAGTCCTTAAATAAAGCAGCAGAGTGCTTAAATAATGCAGCAGAGTCCTTAAATACCGCAGCAGAGTCATTAAATAATACAGCAGATTCCTTAAATAAAGCAGCAGAGTGCTTAAATAATGCAGCAGAGTCCTTAAATACCACAGCAGAGTCATTAAATAATACAGCAGAGTCCTTAAATAATGCAGGAAATTCCTTAAATAATGCAGAGTCCTTAAATAATGCACTAAATTCCTTAAATAAAATGCAGCAACGCCCTTAATAATGCAGCTGAGTCCTTAAATAATTCAGCAAAGTCCTTAAATAATGCAGCAGAGTCCTTAAATACCGCAGCAGCGTCCTTAAATAATGCAACAAAGTCCTTAAATAATGCAGCAGAACCCTTAAATAATGCAACAAAGTCCTTAAATAATGCAGCAGAGTCCTTAAATAATGCAACAAAGTCCTTAAATAATGCAGCAGAGTCCTTAAATAATGCAGCAGAGTCCTTAAATAATGCAACAAAGTCCTTAAATAATGCAGCAGAGTCCTTAAATAATGCAACAAAGTCCTTAAATAATGCAGCAGAGTCCTTAAATAATGCAGCAAAGTCCTTAAATAATGCAGCAGAGTCCTTAAACAATGCAGCACAGTCCTTAAATAATGCAACAAAGTCCTTAAATAATGCAGCAGAGTCCTTAAATAATGCAGCAAAGTCCTTAAATAATGCAGCAGAGTCCTTAAACAATGCAGCACAGTCCTTAAATAATGCAGCAAAGTCCTTAAATAATGCAGCAGAGTCCTTAAATACAGCAGCAGCGTCCTTAAATAATGCAACAAAGTCTTTAAATAATGCAGCAGAGTCCTTAAATAATGCAACAAAGTCCTTAAATAATGCAGCAGAGTCCTTAAATAATGCAACAAACTCATTAAATAATGCAGCAAAGTACTTAAATAATGCAGCAAATTCCTTAAATAATGCAGCAGAATCCTTAAATAATGCAATAAAGTCCTTAAATAATGCAGCAGAGTCCTTAAATAATGCAATAAATTCCTTAAATAATGCAGCAGAATCCTTAAATAACGCAATAAAGTCCTTAAATAATGCAGCAGAGTCCTTAAATAATGCAATAAATTCCTTAAATAATGCAGCAGAATCCTTAAATAATGCAACAAAGTCCTTAAATAATGCAGGAGATTCCTTAAATTCTGCAGCAGCGTCCTTAAATAATGCATCAAAGTCCTTAAATAATGCAGCAGAATCCTTAAATAATGCAACAAATTCCTTAAATAATGCAGAGTCCTTAAATAATGCACTAAATTCCTTAAATAAAATGCAACAACGCCCTTAATAATGCAGCTGAGTCCTTAAATAATTCAGCAAAGTCCTTAAATAATGCAGCAGAGTCCATAAATACCGCAGCAGCATCCTTAAATAATGTAATAAAATCCTTAAATAATGCAGCAACGTCCTTAATAATGCAGCAGAGTCCTTAAATAATACAGCAAAGTCCTTAAATAATGCAGCAGAGGACTTAAATACTGCAGCAGCGTCCTTAAATAATGCAGCAGAGTCCTTAAATAATGCAACAAAGTCCTTAAATAATGCAGCAGAATCCTTAAATAATGCAAAAAATTCCTTAAATAATGCAGAAGAGTACTTAAATAATGCAGAAAAGTCGTTAAATAATGCAGCAGAGTCCTTAAATATTGCAGCATAGTCCTTAAATAATGCAACAAAGTCCTTAAATAATGCAGCAGATTCCTTAAATTCTGCAGCAGCGTCCTTAAATAATGCATCAAAGTCCTTAAATAATGCAGCAGAGTCCTTAAATACTGCAGCAGAGTCCTTAAATAATGCAGCAAATTCCTTAAATAATGCAGCAGAGTCCTTAAATTCCGCAGCAGAGTCATTAAATAATGCAACAAAGTCCTTAATAATGCAGCAGAGTCCTTAAATAATGCAGCAAATTCCTTAAATAATGCAGCAGAATCCTTAAATAATGCAATAAAGTCCTTATGTAATGCAGCAACGTCCTTAATAATGCAGCAGAGTCCTTAAATAATGCAGCAAAGTACTTAAATAATGCAGCAGAGGCCTTAAATACCGCAGCAGCATACTTAAATAATGCAGCAAAGTCCTTAAATAATGCAGCAGAGTCCTTAAATAATGCAACAAAGTCCTTAAATAATGCAGCAGAGTCCTTAAATAATGCAACAAAGTCCTTAAATAATGCAGCAAAGTCCTTAATAATGCAGCAGAGTCCTTAAATAATGCAGCAAATTCCTTAAATAATGCAGCAGAGGCCTTAAATACCGAAGCAGCGTCCTTAAATAATGCAGCAAAGTCCTTAAATAATGCAGAAGAGTCCTTAAATAATGCAACAAAGTCCTTAAATAATGCAGCAGAGTCCTTAAATAAAGCAGCAGAGTGCTTAAATAATGCAGCAGAGTCCTTAAATACCCCAGCAGAGTCATTAAATAATACAGCAGATTCCTTAAATAAAGCAGCAGAGTGCTTAAATAATGCAGCAGAGTCCTTAAATACCACAGCAGAGTCATTAAATAATACAGCAGAGTCCTTAAATAATGCAGGAAATTCCTTAAATAATGCAGAGTCCTTAAATAATGCACTAAATTCCTTAAATAAAATGCAGCAACGCCCTTAATAATGCAGCTGAGTCCTTAAATAATTCAGCAAAGTCCTTAAATAATGCAGCAGAGTCCTTAAATACCGCAGCAGCGTCCTTAAATAATGCAACAAAGTCCTTAAATAATGCAGCAGAACCCTTAAATAATGCAACAAAGTCCTTAAATAATGCAGCAGAGTCCTTAAATAATGCAACAAAGTCCTTAAATAATGCAGCAGAGTCCTTAAATAATGCAGCAGAGTCCTTAAATAATGCAACAAAGTCCTTAAATAATGCAGCAGAGTCCTTAAATAATGCAACAAAGTCCTTAAATAATGCAGCAGAGTCCTTAAATAATGCAGCAAAGTCCTTAAATAATGCAGCAGAGTCCTTAAACAATGCAGCACAGTCCTTAAATAATGCAACAAAGTCCTTAAATAATGCAGCAGAGTCCTTAAATAATGCAGCAAAGTCCTTAAATAATGCAGCAGAGTCCTTAAACAATGCAGCACAGTCCTTAAATAATGCAGCAAAGTCCTTAAATAATGCAGCAGAGTCCTTAAATACAGCAGCAGCGTCCTTAAATAATGCAACAAAGTCTTTAAATAATGCAGCAGAGTCCTTAAATAATGCAACAAAGTCCTTAAATAATGCAGCAGAGTCCTTAAATAATGCAACAAACTCATTAAATAATGCAGCAAAGTACTTAAATAATGCAGCAAATTCCTTAAATAATGCAGCAGAATCCTTAAATAATGCAATAAAGTCCTTAAATAATGCAGCAGAGTCCTTAAATAATGCAATAAATTCCTTAAATAATGCAGCAGAATCCTTAAATAATGCAATAAAGTCCTTAAATAATGCAGCAGAGTCCTTAAATAATGCAATAAATTCCTTAAATAATGCAGCAGAATCCTTAAATAATGCAACAAAGTCCTTAAATAATGCAGGAGATTCCTTAAATTCTGCAGCAGCGTCCTTAAATAATGCATCAAAGTCCTTAAATAATGCAGCAGAATCCTTAAATAATGCAACAATTTCCTTAAATAATGCAGAGTCCTTAAATAATGCACTAAATTCCTTAAATAAAATGCAACAACGCCCTTAATAATGCAGCTGAGTCCTTAAATAATTCAGCAAAGTCCTTAAATAATGCAGCAGAGTCCATAAATACCGCAGCAGCGTCCTTAAATAATGCAATAAAATCCTTAAATAATGCAGCAACGTCCTTAATAATGCAGCAGAGTCCTTAAATAATACAGCAAAGTCCTTAAATAATGCAGCAGAGGACTTAAATACTGCAGCAGCGTCCTTAAATAATGCAGCAGAGTCCTTAAATAATGCAACAAAGTCCTTAAATAATGCAGCAGAATCCTTAAATAATGCAAAAAATTCCTTAAATAATGCAGAAGAGTACTTAAATAATGCAGAAAAGTCGTTAAATAATGCAGCAGAGTCCTTAAATATTGCAGCATAGTCCTTAAATAATGCAACAAAGTCCTTAAATAATGCAGCAGATTCCTTAAATTCTGCAGCAGCGTCCTTAAATAATGCATCAAAGTCCTTAAATAATGCAGCAGAGTCCTTAAATACTGCAGCAGAGTCCTTAAATAATGCAGCAAATTCCTTAAATAATGCAGCAGAGTCCTTAAATTCCGCAGCAGAGTCATTAAATAATGCAACAAAGTCCTTAATAATGCAGCAGAGTCCTTAAATAATGCAGCAAATTCCTTAAATAATGCAGCAGAATCCTTAAATAATGCAATAAAGTCCTTATGTAATGCAGCAACGTCCTTAATAATGCAGCAGAGTCCTTAAATAATGCAGCAAAGTACTTAAATAATGCAGCAGAGGCCTTAAATACCGCAGCAGCATACTTAAATAATGCAGCAAAGTCCTTAAATAATGCAGCAGAGTCCTTAAATAATGCAACAAAGTCCTTAAATAATGCAGCAGAGTCCTTAAATAATGCAACAAAGTCCTTAAATAATGCACCAGAGTACTTAAATAATGCAGCAAAGTCCTTAAATAATGCAGCAGAGTCCTTAAATAATGCAACAAAGTCCTTAAATAATGCAGCAGAGTCCTTAAATAATGCAACAAAGTCCTTAAATAATGCAGCAGAGTCCTTAAATAATGCAACAAAGTCCTTATATAATGCAGCAGAGTCCTTAAATAATGCAGCAAAGTCCTTAAATAATGCAGCAGAGTCCTTAAACAATGCAGGACAGTCCTTAAATAATGCAACAAAGTCCTTAAATAATGCAGCAGAGTCCTTAAATAGTGCAGCAAAGTCCTTAAATAATGCAGCAGAGTCCTTAAACAATGCAGCACAGTCCTTAAATAATGCAGCAAAGTCCTTAAATAATGCAGCAGAGTCCTTAAATACAGCAGCAGCGTCCTTAAATAATTCAGCAAAGTCCTTAAATAATGCAGCAGAGTCCTTAAATAATGCAACAAAGTCCTTAAATAATGCAGCAGAGTCCTTAAATAATGCAACAAAGTCCTTAAATAATGCAGCAGAGTCCTTAAATACTGCAGCAGAGTCCTTAAATAATGCAGCAAAGTCCTTAAATAATGCAGCAGAGTCCTTAAATTCAGCAGCAGAGTCATTAAATAATGCAACAAAGTCCTTAATAATGCAGCAGATTCCTTAAATAATGCAGCAAATTCCTTAAATAATGCAGCAGAATCCTTAAATAATGCAATAAAGTCCTTATCTAATGCAGCAACGTCCTTAATAATGCAGCAGAGTCCTTAAATAATGCAGCAGAATCCTTAAATACTGCATCAGCGTCCTTAAATAATGCAACAAAGTCCTTATATAATGCAGCAGAGTCCTTAAATAATGCAGCAAAGTCCTTAAATAATGCAGCAGAGTCCTTAAACAATGCAGGACAGTCCTTAAATAATGCAACAAAGTCCTTAAATAATGCAGCAGAGTCCTTAAATAGTGCAGCAAAGTCCTTAAATAATGCAGCAGAGTCCTTAAACAATGCAGCACAGTCCTTAAATAATGCAGCAAAGTCCTTAAATAATGCAGCAGAGTCCTTAAATACAGCAGCAGCGTCCTTAAATAATTCAGCAAAGTCCTTAAATAATGCAGCAGAGTCCTTAAATAATGCAACAAAGTCCTTAAATAATGCAGCAGAGTCCTTAAATAATGCAACAAAGTCCTTAAATAATGCAGCAGAGTCCTTAAATACTGCAGCAGAGTCCTTAAATAATGCAGCAAAGTCCTTAAATAATGCAGCAGAGTCCTTAAATTCAGCAGCAGAGTCATTAAATAATGCAACAAAGTCCTTAATAATGCAGCAGATTCCTTAAATAATGCAGCAAATTCCTTAAATAATGCAGCAGAATCCTTAAATAATGCAATAAAGTCCTTATCTAATGCAGCAACGTCCTTAATAATGCAGCAGAGTCCTTAAATAATGCAGCAGAATCCTTAAATACTGCATCAGCGTCCTTAAATAATGCAACAAAGTCCTTAAATAATGCAGCAAAGTCCTTAAATAATGCAGCAGAGTCCTTAAATACAGCAGCAGAGTCCTTAAATAATTCAGCAAAGTCCTTAAATAATGCAGCAGAGTCCTTAAATAATGCAATAAAGTCCTTATCTAATGCAGCAACGTCCTTAATAATGCAGCAGAGTCCTTAAATAATGCAGCAAAGTACTTAAATAATGCAGCAGAGGCCTTAAATACCGCAGCAGCATACTTAAATAATGCAGCAAAGTCCTTAAATAATGCAGCAGAGTCCTTAAATAATGCAACAAAGTCCTTAAATAATGCAGCAGAGTCCTTAAATAATGCAACAAAGTCCTTAAATAATGCACCAGAGTACTTAAATAATGCAGCAGAGTCCTTAAATAATGCAGCAGAGTCCTTAAATAATGCAACAAAGTCCTTAAATAATGCAGCAGAGTCCTTAAATAATGCAGCAGAGTCCTTAAATAATGCAATAAAGTCCTTATCTAATGCAGCAACGTCCTTAATAATGCAGCAGAGTCCTTAAATAATGCAGCAAAGTACTTAAATAATGCAGCAGAGGCCTTAAATACCGCAGCAGCATACTTAAATAATGCAGCAAAGTCCTTAAATAATGCAGCAGAGTCCTTAAATAATGCAACAAAGTCCTTAAATAATGCAGCAGAGTCCTTAAATAATGCAGCAGAGTCCTTAAATAATGCAATAAAGTCCTTATCTAATGCAGCAACGTCCTTAATAATGCAGCAGAGTCCTTAAATAATGCAGCAAAGTACTTAAATAATGCAGCAGAGGCCTTAAATACCGCAGCAGCATACTTAAATAATGCAGCAAAGTCCTTAAATAATGCAGCAGAGTCCTTAAATAATGCAACAAAGTCCTTAAATAATGCAGCAGAGTCCTTAAATAATGCAACAAAGTCCTTAAATAATGCAGCAGAGTCCTTAAATAATGCAACAAAGTCCTTAAATAATGCAGCAGAGTCCTTAAATACTGCAGCAGAGTCCTTAAATAATGCAGCAAAGTCCTTAAATAATGCAGCAGAGTCCTTAAATTCAGCAGCAGAGTCATTAAATAATGCAACAAAGTCCTTAATAATGCAGCAGATTCCTTAAATAATGCAGCAAATTCCTTAAATAATGCAGCAGAATCCTTAAATAATGCAATAAAGTCCTTATCTAATGCAGCAACGTCCTTAATAATGCAGCAGAGTCCTTAAATAATGCAGCAGAATCCTTAAATACTGCATCAGCGTCCTTAAATAATGCAACAAAGTCCTTATATAATGCAGCAGAGTCCTTAAATAATGCAGCAAAGTCCTTAAATAATGCAGCAGAGTCCTTAAACAATGCAGGACAGTCCTTAAATAATGCAACAAAGTCCTTAAATAATGCAGCAGAGTCCTTAAATAGTGCAGCAAAGTCCTTAAATAATGCAGCAGAGTCCTTAAACAATGCAGCACAGTCCTTAAATAATGCAGCAAAGTCCTTAAATAATGCAGCAGAGTCCTTAAATACAGCAGCAGCGTCCTTAAATAATTCAGCAAAGTCCTTAAATAATGCAGCAGAGTCCTTAAATAATGCAACAAAGTCCTTAAATAATGCAGCAGAGTCCTTAAATAATGCAACAAAGTCCTTAAATAATGCAGCAGAGTCCTTAAATACTGCAGCAGAGTCCTTAAATAATGCAGCAAAGTCCTTAAATAATGCAGCAGAGTCCTTAAATTCAGCAGCAGAGTCATTAAATAATGCAACAAAGTCCTTAATAATGCAGCAGATTCCTTAAATAATGCAGCAAATTCCTTAAATAATGCAGCAGAATCCTTAAATAATGCAATAAAGTCCTTATCTAATGCAGCAACGTCCTTAATAATGCAGCAGAGTCCTTAAATAATGCAGCAGAATCCTTAAATACTGCATCAGCGTCCTTAAATAATGCAACAAAGTCCTTAAATAATGCAGCAAAGTCCTTAAATAATGCAGCAGAGTCCTTAAATACAGCAGCAGAGTCCTTAAATAATTCAGCAAAGTCCTTAAATAATGCAGCAGAGTCCTTAAATAGTGCAATAAAGTCCTTATCTAATGCAGCAACGTCCTTAATAATGCAGCAGAGTCCTTAAATAATGCAGCAAAGTACTTAAATAATGCAGCAGAGGCCTTAAATACCGCAGCAGCATACTTAAATAATGCAGCAAAGTCCTTAAATAATGCAGCAGAGTCCTTAAATAATGCAACAAAGTCCTTAAATAATGCAGCAGAGTCCTTAAATAATGCAACAAAGTCCTTAAATAATGCACCAGAGTACTTAAATAATGCAGCAAAGTCCTTAAATAATGCAGCAGAGTCCTTAAATAATGCAACAAAGTCCTAAAATAATGCAGCAGAGTCCTTAAATAATGCAGCAGAGTCCTTAAATAATGCAACAAAGTCCTTAAATAATGCAGCAGAGTCCTTAAATAATGCAACAAAGTCCTTAAATATTGCAGCAGAGTCCTTAAATAATGCAGCAAAGTTCTTAAATAATGCAGCAGAGTACTTAAATAATGCAGCAAATTCCTTAAATAATGCAGCAGAATCCTTAAATAATGCAATAAAGTCCTTAAATAATGCAGCAGAGTCCTTAAATAATGCAGCAGAGTCCTTAAATAATGCAACAAAGTCCTTAAATAATGCAGCAGAGTCCTTAAATAATGCAGCAAAGTCCTTAAATAATGCAGCAGAGTCCTTAAATAATGCAGCAAACTCATTAAATAATGCAGCAAAGTACTTAAATAATGCAGCAAAGTACTTAAATAATGCAGCAAATTCCTTAAATAATGCAGCAGAATCCTTAAATAATGCAATAAAGTCCTTAAATAATGCAGCAGAGTCCTTAAATAATGCAATAAATTCCTTAAATAATGCAGCAGAATCCTTAAATAATGCAATAAAGTCATTAAATAATGCAGCAGAGTCCTTAAATACTGCAGCAGAGACCTTAAATAATGCAGCAAAATCCTTAAATAATGCAGCAGAGTCCTTATATAATGCAGCAGAGTCCTAAAATACTGCAGCAGAGTCCTTAAATAATGCAGCAGAGTCCTTAAATAATGCAGCAAATTCATTAAATAATGCAGCAGAGTCCTTAAATAATGCAACAAAGTCCTTAAATAATGCAGCAGATTCCTTAAATTTCGCAGCAGCGTCCTTAAATAATGCATCAAAGTACTTAAATAATGCAGCAGAGTCCTAAAATACCGCAGCAGAGTCCTTAAATAATGCAGCAAAGTACTTAAATAATGCAGCAGAGTGCTTACATAATGCAGCAGAGTCCTTAAATTCCGCAGCAGAGTCATTAAATAATGCAGCAGAGTCCTTAAATAATGCAGCAAATTCATTAAATAATGCACAGAGTCATTAAATAATGCAACAAAGTCCTTAAATAATGCAGCAGAGTGCTTAAATAATGCAACAAAGTCCTTAAATAATGCAGCAGAGTCCTTAAATAATGCAACAAACTCATTAAATAATGCAGCAAAGTACTTAAATAATGCAGCAAATTCCTTAAATAATGCAGCAGAATCCTTAAATAATGCAATAAAGTCCTTAAATAATGCAGCAGAGTCCTTAAATAATGCAAAAAATTCCTTAAATAATGCAGCAGAATCCTTAAATAATGCAACAAAGTCCTTAAATAATGCAGCAGAGTCCTTAAATAGTGCAGCAAAGTCCTTAAATAATGCAGCAGAGTCCTTAAACAATGCAGCACAGTCCTTAAATAATGCAGCAAAGTCCTTAAATAATGCAGCAGAGTCCTTAAATACAGCAGCAGCGTCCTTAAATAATTCAGCAAAGTCCTTAAATAATGCAGCAGAGTCCTTAAATAATGCAACAAAGTCCTTAAATAATGCAGCAGAGTCCTTAAATAATGCAACAAAGTCCTTAAATAATGCAGCAGAGTCCTTAAATACTGCAGCAGAGTCCTTAAATAATGCAGCAAAGTCCTTAAATAATGCAGCAGAGTCCTTAAATTCAGCAGCAGAGTCATTAAATAATGCAACAAAGTCCTTAATAATGCAGCAGATTCCTTAAATAATGCAGCAAATTCCTTAAATAATGCAGCAGAATCCTTAAATAATGCAATAAAGTCCTTATCTAATGCAGCAACGTCCTTAATAATGCAGCAGAGTCCTTAAATAATGCAGCAGAATCCTTAAATACTGCATCAGCGTCCTTAAATAATGCAACAAAGTCCTTAAATAATGCAGCAAAGTCCTTAAATAATGCAGCAGAGTCCTTAAATACAGCAGCAGAGTCCTTAAATAATTCAGCAAAGTCCTTAAATAATGCAGCAGAGTCCTTAAATAATGCAATAAAGTCCTTATCTAATGCAGCAACGTCCTTAATAATGCAGCAGAGTCCTTAAATAATGCAGCAAAGTACTTAAATAATGCAGCAGAGGCCTTAAATACCGCAGCAGCATACTTAAATAATGCAGCAAAGTCCTTAAATAATGCAGCAGAGTCCTTAAATAATGCAACAAAGTCCTTAAATATTGCAGCAGAGTCCTTAAATAATGCAGCAAAGTCCTTAAATAATGCAGCAGAGTACTTAAATAATGCAGCAAATTCCTTAAATAATGCAGCAGAATCCTTAAATAATGCAATAAAGTCCTTAAATAATGCAGCAGAGTCCTTAAATAATGCAGCAGAGTCCTTAAATAATGCAACAAAGTCCTTAAATAATGCAGCAGAGTCCTTAAATAATGCAGCAAAGTCCTTAAATAATGCAGCAGAGTCCTTAAATACTGCAGCAGAGACCTTAAATAATGCAGCAAAATCCTTAAATAATGCAGCAGAGTCCTTATATAATGCAGCAGAGTCCTAAAATACCGCAGCAGAGTCCTTAAATAATGCAGCAGAGTCCTTAAATAATGCAGCAAATTCATTAAATAATGCAGCAGAGTCCTTAAATAATGCAACAAAGTCCTTAAATAATGCAGCAGATTCCTTAAATTTCGCAGCAGCGTCCTTAAATAATGCATCAAAGTACTTAAATAATGCAGCAGAGTCCTAAAATACCGCAGCAGAGTCCTTAAATAATGCAGCAAAGTACTTAAATAATGCAGCAGAGTGCTTACATAATGCAGCAGAGTCCTTAAATTCCGCAGCAGAGTCATTAAATAATGCAGCAGAGTCCTTAAATAATGCAGCAAATTCATTAAATAATGCACAGAGTCATTAAATAATGCAACAAAGTCCTTAAATAATGCAGCAGAGTGCTTAAATAATGCAACAAAGTCCTTAAATAATGCAGCAGAGTCCTTAAATAATGCAACAAACTCATTAAATAATGCAGCAAAGTACTTAAATAATGCAGCAAATTCCTTAAATAATGCAGCAGAATCCTTAAATAATGCAATAAAGTCCTTAAATAATGCAGCAGAGTCCTTAAATAATGCAAAAAATTCCTTAAATAATGCAGCAGAATCCTTAAATAATGCAACAAAGTCCTTAAATAATGCAGCAAAGTCCTTAATAATGCAGCAGAGTCCTTAAATAATGCAGCAAATTCCTTAAATAATGCAGCAGAGGCCTTAAATACCGAAGCAGCGTCCTTAAATAATGCAGCAAAGTCCTTAAATAATGCAGAAGAGTCCTTAAATAATGCAACAAAGTCCTTAAATAATGCAGCAGAGTCCTTAAATAAAGCGGCAGAGTGCTTAAATAATGCAGCAGAGTCCTTAAATACCGCAGCAGAGTCATTAAATAATACAGCAGATTCCTTAAATAAAGCAGCAGAGTGCTTAAATAATGCAGCAGAGTCCTTAAATACCACAGCAGAGTCATTAAATAATACAGCAGAGTCCTTAAATAATGCAGGAAATTCCTTAAATAATGCAGAGTCCTTAAATAATGCACTAAATTCCTTAAATAAAATGCAGCAACGCCCTTAATAATGCAGCTGAGTCCTTAAATAATTCAGCAAAGTCCTTAAATAATGCAGCAGAGTCCTTAAATACCGCAGCAGCGTCCTTAAATAATGCAACAAATTCCTTAAATAATGCAGCAGAACCCTTAAATAATGCAACAAAGTCCTTAAATAATGCAGCAGCGTCCTTAAATAATGCAACAAAGTCCTTAAATAATGCAGCAGAGTCCTTAAATAATGCAGCAGAGTCCTTAAATAATGCAACAAAGTCCTTAAATAATGCAGCAGAGTCCTTAAATAATGCAACAAAGTCCTTAAATAATGCAGCAGAGTCCTTAAATAATGCAGCAAAGTCCTTAAATAATGCAGCAGAGTCCTTAAACAATGCAGCACAGTCCTTAAATAATGCAACAAAGTCCTTAAATAATGCAGCAGAGTCCTTAAATAATGCAGCAAAGTCCTTAAATAATGCAGCAGAGTCCTTAAACAATGCAGCACAGTCCTTAAATAATGCAGCAAAGTCCTTAAATAATGCAGCAGAGTCCTTAAATACAGCAGCAGCGTCCTTAAATAATGCAACAAAGTCTTTAAATAATGCAGCAGAGTCCTTAAATAATGCAACAAAGTCCTTAAATAATGCAGCAGAGTCCTTAAATAATGCAACAAACTCATTAAATAATGCAGCAAAGTACTTAAATAATGCAGCAAATTCCTTAAATAATGCAGCAGAATCCTTAAATAATGCAATAAAGTCCTTAAATAATGCAGCAGAGTCCTTAAATAATGCAATAAATTCCTTAAATAATGCAGCAGAATCCTTAAATAATGCAATAAAGTCCTTAAATAATGCAGCAGAGTCCTTAAATAATGCAATAAATTCCTTAAATAATGCAGCAGAATCCTTAAATAATGCAACAAATTCCTTAAATAATGCAGAGTCCTTAAATAATGCACTAAATTCCTTAAATAAAATGCAGCAACACCCTTAATAATGCAGCTGAGTCCTTAAATAATTCAGCAAAGTCCTTAAATAATGCAGCAGAGTCCATAAATACCGCAGCAGCGTCCTTAAATAATGCAATAAAATCCTTAAATAATGCAGCAACGTCCTTAATAATGCAGCAGAGTCCTTAAATAATACAGCAAAGTCCTTAAATAATGCAGCAGAGGACTTAAATACTGCAGCAGCGTCCTTAAATAATGCAGCAGAGTCCTTAAATAATGCAACAAAGTCCTTAAATAATGCAGCAGAATCCTTAAATAATGCAAAAAATTCCTTAAATAATGCAGAAGAGTACTTAAATAATGCAGAAAAGTCGTTAAATAATGCAGCAGAGTCCTTAAATATTGCAGCATAGTCCTTAAATAATGCAACAAAGTCCTTAAATAATGCAGCAGATTCCTTAAATTCTCAGCAGCGTCCTTAAATAATGCATCAAAGTCCTTAAATAATGCAGCAGAGTCCTTAAATACTGCAGCAGAGTCCTTAAATAATGCAGCAAATTCCTTAAATAATGCAGCAGAGTCCTTAAATTCCGCAGCAGAGTCATTAAATAATGCAACAAAGTCCTTAATAATGCAGCAGAGTCCTTAAATAATGCAGCAAATTCCTTAAATAATGCAGCAGAATCCTTAAATAATGCAATAAAGTCCTTATGTAATGCAGCAACGTCCTTAATAATGCAGCAGAGTCCTTAAATAATGCAGCAAAGTACTTAAATAATGCAGCAGAGGCCTTAAATACCGCAGCAGCATACTTAAATAATGCAGCAAAGTCCTTAAATAATGCAGCAGAGTCCTTAAATAATGCAACAAAGTCCTTAAATAATGCAGCAGAGTCCTTAAATAATGCAACAAAGTCCTTAAATAATGCACCAGAGTACTTAAATAATGCAGCAAAGTCCTTAAATAATGCAGCAGAGTCCTTAAATAATGCAACAAAGTCCTTAAATAATGCAGCAGAGTCCTTAAATAATGCAACAAAGTCCTTAAATAATGCAGCAGAGTCCTTAAATAATGCAACAAAGTCCTTATATAATGCAGCAGAGTCCTTAAATAATGCAGCAAAGTCCTTAAATAATGCAGCAGAGTCCTTAAACAATGCAGGACAGTCCTTAAATAATGCAACAAAGTCCTTAAATAATGCAGCAGAGTCCTTAAATAGTGCAGCAAAGTCCTTAAATAATGCAGCAGAGTCCTTAAACAATGCAGCACAGTCCTTAAATAATGCAGCAAAGTCCTTAAATAATGCAGCAGAGTCCTTAAATACAGCAGCAGCGTCCTTAAATAATTCAGCAAAGTCCTTAAATAATGCAGCAGAGTCCTTAAATAATGCAACAAAGTCCTTAAATAATGCAGCAGAGTCCTTAAATAATGCAACAAAGTCCTTAAATAATGCAGCAGAGTCCTTAAATACTGCAGCAGAGTCCTTAAATAATGCAGCAAAGTCCTTAAATAATGCAGCAGAGTCCTTAAATTCAGCAGCAGAGTCATTAAATAATGCAACAAAGTCCTTAATAATGCAGCAGATTCCTTAAATAATGCAGCAAATTCCTTAAATAATGCAGCAGAATCCTTAAATAATGCAATAAAGTCCTTATCTAATGCAGCAACGTCCTTAATAATGCAGCAGAGTCCTTAAATAATGCAGCAGAATCCTTAAATACTGCATCAGCGTCCTTAAATAATGCAACAAAGTCCTTATATAATGCAGCAGAGTCCTTAAATAATGCAGCAAAGTCCTTAAATAATGCAGCAGAGTCCTTAAACAATGCAGGACAGTCCTTAAATAATGCAACAAAGTCCTTAAATAATGCAGCAGAGTCCTTAAATAGTGCAGCAAAGTCCTTAAATAATGCAGCAGAGTCCTTAAACAATGCAGCACAGTCCTTAAATAATGCAGCAAAGTCCTTAAATAATGCAGCAGAGTCCTTAAATACAGCAGCAGCGTCCTTAAATAATTCAGCAAAGTCCTTAAATAATGCAGCAGAGTCCTTAAATAATGCAACAAAGTCCTTAAATAATGCAGCAGAGTCCTTAAATAATGCAACAAAGTCCTTAAATAATGCAGCAGAGTCCTTAAATACTGCAGCAGAGTCCTTAAATAATGCAGCAAAGTCCTTAAATAATGCAGCAGAGTCCTTAAATTCAGCAGCAGAGTCATTAAATAATGCAACAAAGTCCTTAATAATGCAGCAGATTCCTTAAATAATGCAGCAAATTCCTTAAATAATGCAGCAGAATCCTTAAATAATGCAATAAAGTCCTTATCTAATGCAGCAACGTCCTTAATAATGCAGCAGAGTCCTTAAATAATGCAGCAGAATCCTTAAATACTGCATCAGCGTCCTTAAATAATGCAACAAAGTCCTTAAATAATGCAGCAAAGTCCTTAAATAATGCAGCAGAGTCCTTAAATACAGCAGCAGAGTCCTTAAATAATTCAGCAAAGTCCTTAAATAATGCAGCAGAGTCCTTAAATAATGCAATAAAGTCCTTATCTAATGCAGCAACGTCCTTAATAATGCAGCAGAGTCCTTAAATAATGCAGCAAAGTACTTAAATAATGCAGCAGAGGCCTTAAATACCGCAGCAGCATACTTAAATAATGCAGCAAAGTCCTTAAATAATGCAGCAGAGTCCTTAAATAATGCAACAAAGTCCTTAAATAATGCAGCAGAGTCCTTAAATAATGCAACAAAGTCCTTAAATAATGCACCAGAGTACTTAAATAATGCAGCAAAGTCCTTAAATAATGCAGCAGAGTCCTTAAATAATGCAACAAAGTCCTAAAATAATGCAGCAGAGTCCTTAAATAATGCAGCAGAGTCCTTAAATAATGCAACAAAGTCCTTAAATAATGCAGCAGAGTCCTTAAATAATGCAGCAGAGTCCTTAAATAATGCAGCAGAGTCCTTAAATAATGCAACAAAGTCCTTAAATAATGCAGCAGAGTCCTTAAATAATGCAGCAAAGTCCTTAAATAATGCAACAAAGTCCTTAAATAATGCAGCAGAGTCCTTAAATAATGCAACAAAGTCCTTAAATAATGCAGCAGAGTCCTTAAATAATGCAGAAGAGTCCTTAAATAATGCAACAAAGTCCTTAAATAATGCAGCAGAGTCCTTAAATAAAGCAGCAGAGTGCTTAAATAATGCAGCAGAGTCCTTAAATACCGCAGCAGAGTCATTAAATAATACAGCAGATTCCTTAAATAAAGCAGCAGAGTGCTTAAATAATGCAGCAGAGTCCTTAAATACCACAGCAGAGTCATTAAATAATACAGCAGAGTCCTTAAATAATGCAGGAAATTCCTTAAATAATGCAGAGTCCTTAAATAATGCACTAAATTCCTTAAATAAAATGCAGCAACGCCCTTAATAATGCAGCTGAGTCCTTAAATAATTCAGCAAAGTCCTTAAATAATGCAGCAGAGTCCTTAAATACCGCAGCAGCGTCCTTAAATAATGCAACAAAGTCCTTAAATAATGCAGCAGAACCCTTAAATAATGCAACAAAGTCCTTAAATAATGCAGCAGAGTCCTTAAATAATGCAACAAAGTCCTTAAATAATGCAGCAGAGTCCTTAAATAATGCAGCAGAGTCCTTAAATAATGCAACAAAGTCCTTAAATAATGCAGCAGAGTCCTTAAATAATGCAACAAAGTCCTTAAATAATGCAGCAGAGTCCTTAAATAATGCAGCAAAGTCCTTAAATAATGCAGCAGAGTCCTTAAACAATGCAGCACAGTCCTTAAATAATGCAACAAAGTCCTTAAATAATGCAGCAGAGTCCTTAAATAATGCAGCAAAGTCCTTAAATAATGCAGCAGAGTCCTTAAACAATGCAGCACAGTCCTTAAATAATGCAGCAAAGTCCTTAAATAATGCAGCAGAGTCCTTAAATACAGCAGCAGCGTCCTTAAATAATGCAACAAAGTCTTTAAATAATGCAGCAGAGTCCTTAAATAATGCAACAAAGTCCTTAAATAATGCAGCAGAGTCCTTAAATAATGCAACAAACTCATTAAATAATGCAGCAAAGTACTTAAATAATGCAGCAAATTCCTTAAATAATGCAGCAGAATCCTTAAATAATGCAATAAAGTCCTTAAATAATGCAGCAGAGTCCTTAAATAATGCAATAAATTCCTTAAATAATGCAGCAGAATCCTTAAATAATGCAATAAAGTCCTTAAATAATGCAGCAGAGTCCTTAAATAATGCAATAAATTCCTTAAATAATGCAGCAGAATCCTTAAATAATGCAACAAAGTCCTTAAATAATGCAGGAGATTCCTTAAATTCTGCAGCAGCGTCCTTAAATAATGCATCAAAGTCCTTAAATAATGCAGCAGAATCCTTAAATAATGCAACAAATTCCTTAAATAATGCAGAGTCCTTAAATAATGCACTAAATTCCTTAAATAAAATGCAACAACGCCCTTAATAATGCAGCTGAGTCCTTAAATAATTCAGCAAAGTCCTTAAATAATGCAGCAGAGTCCATAAATACCGCAGCAGCATCCTTAAATAATGCAATAAAATCCTTAAATAATGCAGCAACGTCCTTAATAATGCAGCAGAGTCCTTAAATAATACAGCAAAGTCCTTAAATAATACAGCAGAGGACTTAAATACTGCAGCAGCGTCCTTAAATAATGCAGCAGAGTCCTTAAATAATGCAACAAAGTCCTTAAATAATGCAGCAGAATCCTTAAATAATGCAAAAAATTCCTTAAATAATGCAGAAGAGTACTTAAATAATGCAGAAAAGTCGTTAAATAATGCAGCAGAGTCCTTAAATATTGCAGCATAGTCCTTAAATAATGCAACAAAGTCCTTAAATAATGCAGCAGATTCCTTAAATTCTGCAGCAGCGTCCTTAAATAATGCATCAAAGTCCTTAAATAATGCAGCAGAGTCCTTAAATACTGCAGCAGAGTCCTTAAATAATGCAGCAAATTCCTTAAATAATGCAGCAGAGTCCTTAAATTCCGCAGCAGAGTCATTAAATAATGCAACAAAGTCCTTAATAATGCAGCAGAGTCCTTAAATAATGCAGCAAATTCCTTAAATAATGCAGCAGAATCCTTAAATAATGCAATAAAGTCCTTATGTAATGCAGCAACGTCCTTAATAATGCAGCAGAGTCCTTAAATAATGCAGCAAAGTACTTAAATAATGCAGCAGAGGCCTTAAATACCGCAGCAGCATACTTAAATAATGCAGCAAAGTCCTTAAATAATGCAGCAGAGTCCTTAAATAATGCAACAAAGTCCTTAAATAATGCAGCAGAGTCCTTAAATAATGCAACAAAGTCCTTAAATAATGCAGCAAAGTCCTTAATAATGCAGCAGAGTCCTTAAATAATGCAGCAAATTCCTTAAATAATGCAGCAGAGGCCTTAAATACCGAAGCAGCGTCCTTAAATAATGCAGCAAAGTCCTTAAATAATGCAGAAGAGTCCTTAAATAATGCAACAAAGTCCTTAAATAATGCAGCAGAGTCCTTAAATAAAGCAGCAGAGTGCTTAAATAATGCAGCAGAGTCCTTAAAT
Source organism: Phyllobates terribilis (assembly GCF_046119375.1). Taxonomy (NCBI): domain Eukaryota; kingdom Metazoa; phylum Chordata; class Amphibia; order Anura; family Dendrobatidae; genus Phyllobates; species Phyllobates terribilis. The sequence continues at coordinate 849,647 of NW_027363029.1, read as the reverse complement.
ACCGCAGCAGAGTCATTAAATAATACAGCAGATTCCTTAAATAAAGCAGCAGAGTGCTTAAATAATGCAGCAGAGTCCTTAAATACCACAGCAGAGTCATTAAATAATACAGCAGAGTCCTTAAATAATGCAGGAAATTCCTTAAATAATGCAGAGTCCTTAAATAATGCACTAAATTCCTTAAATAAAATGCAGCAACGCCCTTAATAATGCAGCTGAGTCCTTAAATAATTCAGCAAAGTCCTTAAATAATGCAGCAGAGTCCTTAAATACCGCAGCAGCGTCCTTAAATAATGCAACAAAGTCCTTAAATAATGCAGCAGAACCCTTAAATAATGCAACAAAGTCCTTAAATAATGCAGCAGAGTCCTTAAATAATGCAACAAAGTCCTTAAATAATGCAGCAGAGTCCTTAAATAATGCAGCAGAGTCCTTAAATAATGCAACAAAGTCCTTAAATAATGCAGCAGAGTCCTTAAATAATGCAACAAAGTCCTTAAATAATGCAGCAGAGTCCTTAAATAATGCAGCAAAGTCCTTAAATAATGCAGCAGAGTCCTTAAACAATGCAGCACAGTCCTTAAATAATGCAACAAAGTCCTTAAATAATGCAGCAGAGTCCTTAAATAATGCAGCAAAGTCCTTAAATAATGCAGCAGAGTCCTTAAACAATGCAGCACAGTCCTTAAATAATGCAGCAAAGTCCTTAAATAATGCAGCAGAGTCCTTAAATACAGCAGCAGCGTCCTTAAATAATGCAACAAAGTCCTTAAATAATGCAACAAACTCATTAAATAATGCAGCAAAGTACTTAAATAATGCAGCAAATTCCTTAAATAATGCAGCAGAATCCTTAAATAATGCAATAAAGTCCTTAAATAATGCAGCAGAGTCCTTAAATAATGCAATAAATTCCTTAAATAATGCAGCAGAATCCTTAAATAATGCAATAAAGTCCTTAAATAATGCAGCAGAGTCCTTAAATAATGCAATAAATTCCTTAAATAATGCAGCAGAATCCTTAAATAATGCAACAAAGTCCTTAAATAATGCAGGAGATTCCTTAAATTCTGCAGCAGCGTCCTTAAATAATGCATCAAAGTCCTTAAATAATGCAGCAGAATCCTTAAATAATGCAACAATTTCCTTAAATAATGCAGAGTCCTTAAATAATGCACTAAATTCCTTAAATAAAATGCAACAACGCCCTTAATAATGCAGCTGAGTCCTTAAATAATTCAGCAAAGTCCTTAAATAATGCAGCAGAGTCCATAAATACCGCAGCAGCGTCCTTAAATAATGCAATAAAATCCTTAAATAATGCAGCAACGTCCTTAATAATGCAGCAGAGTCCTTAAATAATACAGCAAAGTCCTTAAATAATGCAGCAGAGGACTTAAATACTGCAGCAGCGTCCTTAAATAATGCAGCAGAGTCCTTAAATAATGCAACAAAGTCCTTAAATAATGCAGCAGAATCCTTAAATAATGCAAAAAATTCCTTAAATAATGCAGAAGAGTACTTAAATAATGCAGAAAAGTCGTTAAATAATGCAGCAGAGTCCTTAAATATTGCAGCATAGTCCTTAAATAATGCAACAAAGTCCTTAAATAATGCAGCAGATTCCTTAAATTCTGCAGCAGCGTCCTTAAATAATGCATCAAAGTCCTTAAATAATGCAGCAGAGTCCTTAAATACTGCAGCAGAGTCCTTAAATAATGCAGCAAATTCCTTAAATAATGCAGCAGAGTCCTTAAATTCCGCAGCAGAGTCATTAAATAATGCAACAAAGTCCTTAATAATGCAGCAGAGTCCTTAAATAATGCAGCAAATTCCTTAAATAATGCAGCAGAATCCTTAAATAATGCAATAAAGTCCTTATGTAATGCAGCAACGTCCTTAATAATGCAGCAGAGTCCTTAAATAATGCAGCAAAGTACTTAAATAATGCAGCAGAGGCCTTAAATACCGCAGCAGCATACTTAAATAATGCAGCAAAGTCCTTAAATAATGCAGCAGAGTCCTTAAATAATGCAACAAAGTCCTTAAATAATGCAGCAGAGTCCTTAAATAATGCAACAAAGTCCTTAAATAATGCACCAGAGTACTTAAATAATGCAGCAAAGTCCTTAAATAATGCAGCAGAGTCCTTAAATAATGCAACAAAGTCCTTAAATAATGCAGCAGAGTCCTTAAATAATGCAACAAAGTCCTTAAATAATGCAGCAGAGTCCTTAAATAATGCAACAAAGTCCTTATATAATGCAGCAGAGTCCTTAAATAATGCAGCAAAGTCCTTAAATAATGCAGCAGAGTCCTTAAACAATGCAGGACAGTCCTTAAATAATGCAACAAAGTCCTTAAATAATGCAGCAGAGTCCTTAAATAGTGCAGCAAAGTCCTTAAATAATGCAGCAGAGTCCTTAAACAATGCAGCACAGTCCTTAAATAATGCAGCAAAGTCCTTAAATAATGCAGCAGAGTCCTTAAATACAGCAGCAGCGTCCTTAAATAATTCAGCAAAGTCCTTAAATAATGCAGCAGAGTCCTTAAATAATGCAACAAAGTCCTTAAATAATGCAGCAGAGTCCTTAAATAATGCAACAAAGTCCTTAAATAATGCAGCAGAGTCCTTAAATACTGCAGCAGAGTCCTTAAATAATGCAGCAAAGTCCTTAAATAATGCAGCAGAGTCCTTAAATTCAGCAGCAGAGTCATTAAATAATGCAACAAAGTCCTTAATAATGCAGCAGATTCCTTAAATAATGCAGCAAATTCCTTAAATAATGCAGCAGAATCCTTAAATAATGCAATAAAGTCCTTATCTAATGCAGCAACGTCCTTAATAATGCAGCAGAGTCCTTAAATAATGCAGCAGAATCCTTAAATACTGCATCAGCGTCCTTAAATAATGCAACAAAGTCCTTATATAATGCAGCAGAGTCCTTAAATAATGCAGCAAAGTCCTTAAATAATGCAGCAGAGTCCTTAAACAATGCAGGACAGTCCTTAAATAATGCAACAAAGTCCTTAAATAATGCAGCAGAGTCCTTAAATAGTGCAGCAAAGTCCTTAAATAATGCAGCAGAGTCCTTAAACAATGCAGCACAGTCCTTAAATAATGCAGCAAAGTCCTTAAATAATGCAGCAGAGTCCTTAAATACAGCAGCAGCGTCCTTAAATAATTCAGCAAAGTCCTTAAATAATGCAGCAGAGTCCTTAAATAATGCAACAAAGTCCTTAAATAATGCAGCAGAGTCCTTAAATAATGCAACAAAGTCCTTAAATAATGCAGCAGAGTCCTTAAATACTGCAGCAGAGTCCTTAAATAATGCAGCAAAGTCCTTAAATAATGCAGCAGAGTCCTTAAATTCAGCAGCAGAGTCATTAAATAATGCAACAAAGTCCTTAATAATGCAGCAGATTCCTTAAATAATGCAGCAAATTCCTTAAATAATGCAGCAGAATCCTTAAATAATGCAATAAAGTCCTTATCTAATGCAGCAACGTCCTTAATAATGCAGCAGAGTCCTTAAATAATGCAGCAGAATCCTTAAATACTGCATCAGCGTCCTTAAATAATGCAACAAAGTCCTTAAATAATGCAGCAAAGTCCTTAAATAATGCAGCAGAGTCCTTAAATACAGCAGCAGAGTCCTTAAATAATTCAGCAAAGTCCTTAAATAATGCAGCAGAGTCCTTAAATAATGCAATAAAGTCCTTATCTAATGCAGCAACGTCCTTAATAATGCAGCAGAGTCCTTAAATAATGCAGCAAAGTACTTAAATAATGCAGCAGAGGCCTTAAATACCGCAGCAGCATACTTAAATAATGCAGCAGAGTCCTTAAATAATGCAGCAAAGTCCTTAAATAATGCAGCAGAGTCCTTAAATTCAGCAGCAGAGTCATTAAATAATGCAACAAAGTCCTTAATAATGCAGCAGATTCCTTAAATAATGCAGCAAATTCCTTAAATAATGCAGCAGAATCCTTAAATAATGCAATAAAGTCCTTATCTAATGCAGCAACGTCCTTAATAATGCAGCAGAGTCCTTAAATAATGCAGCAGAATCCTTAAATACTGCATCAGCGTCCTTAAATAATGCAACAAAGTCCTTAAATAATGCAGCAAAGTCCTTAAATAATGCAGCAGAGTCCTTAAATACAGCAGCAGAGTCCTTAAATAATTCAGCAAAGTCCTTAAATAATGCAGCAGAGTCCTTAAATAATGCAATAAAGTCCTTATCTAATGCAGCAACGTCCTTAATAATGCAGCAGAGTCCTTAAATAATGCAGCAAAGTACTTAAATAATGCAGCAGAGGCCTTAAATACCGCAGCAGCATACTTAAATAATGCAGCAAAGTCCTTAAATAATGCAGCAGAGTCCTTAAATAATGCAACAAAGTCCTTAAATAATGCAGCAGAGTCCTTAAATAATGCAACAAAGTCCTTAAATAATGCACCAGAGTACTTAAATAATGCAGCAAAGTCCTTAAATAATGCAGCAGAGTCCTTAAATAATGCAACAAAGTCCTAAAATAATGCAGCAGAGTCCTTAAATAATGCAGCAGAGTCCTTAAATAATGCAACAAAGTCCTTAAATAATGCAGCAGAGTCCTTAAATAATGCAGCAGAGTCCTTAAATAATGCAATAAAGTCCTTATCTAATGCAGCAACGTCCTTAATAATGCAGCAGAGTCCTTAAATAATGCAGCAAAGTACTTAAATAATGCAGCAGAGGCCTTAAATACCGCAGCAGCATACTTAAATAATGCAGCAAAGTCCTTAAATAATGCAGCAGAGTCCTTAAATAATGCAACAAAGTCCTTAAATAATGCAGCAGAGTCCTTAAATAATGCAACAAAGTCCTTAAATAATGCAGCAGAGTCCTTAAATAATGCAGAAGAGTCCTTAAATAATGCAACAAAGTCCTTAAATAATGCAGCAGAGTCCTTAAATAAAGCAGCAGAGTGCTTAAATAATGCAGCAGAGTCCTTAAATACCGCAGCAGAGTCATTAAATAATACAGCAGATTCCTTAAATAAAGCAGCAGAGTGCTTAAATAATGCAGCAGAGTCCTTAAATACCACAGCAGAGTCATTAAATAATACAGCAGAGTCCTTAAATAATGCAGGAAATTCCTTAAATAATGCAGAGTCCTTAAATAATGCACTAAATTCCTTAAATAAAATGCAGCAACGCCCTTAATAATGCAGCTGAGTCCTTAAATAATTCAGCAAAGTCCTTAAATAATGCAGCAGAGTCCTTAAATACCGCAGCAGCGTCCTTAAATAATGCAACAAAGTCCTTAAATAATGCAGCAGAACCCTTAAATAATGCAACAAAGTCCTTAAATAATGCAGCAGAGTCCTTAAATAATGCAACAAAGTCCTTAAATAATGCAGCAGAGTCCTTAAATAATGCAGCAGAGTCCTTAAATAATGCAACAAAGTCCTTAAATAATGCAGCAGAGTCCTTAAATAATGCAACAAAGTCCTTAAATAATGCAGCAGAGTCCTTAAATAATGCAGCAAAGTCCTTAAATAATGCAGCAGAGTCCTTAAACAATGCAGCACAGTCCTTAAATAATGCAACAAAGTCCTTAAATAATGCAGCAGAGTCCTTAAATAATGCAGCAAAGTCCTTAAATAATGCAGCAGAGTCCTTAAACAATGCAGCACAGTCCTTAAATAATGCAGCAAAGTCCTTAAATAATGCAGCAGAGTCCTTAAATACAGCAGCAGCGTCCTTAAATAATGCAACAAAGTCTTTAAATAATGCAGCAGAGTCCTTAAATAATGCAACAAAGTCCTTAAATAATGCAGCAGAGTCCTTAAATAATGCAACAAACTCATTAAATAATGCAGCAAAGTACTTAAATAATGCAGCAAATTCCTTAAATAATGCAGCAGAATCCTTAAATAATGCAATAAAGTCCTTAAATAATGCAGCAGAGTCCTTAAATAATGCAATAAATTCCTTAAATAATGCAGCAGAATCCTTAAATAATGCAATAAAGTCCTTAAATAATGCAGCAGAGTCCTTAAATAATGCAATAAATTCCTTAAATAATGCAGCAGAATCCTTAAATAATGCAACAAAGTCCTTAAATAATGCAGGAGATTCCTTAAATTCTGCAGCAGCGTCCTTAAATAATGCATCAAAGTCCTTAAATAATGCAGCAGAATCCTTAAATAATGCAACAAATTCCTTAAATAATGCAGAGTCCTTAAATAATGCACTAAATTCCTTAAATAAAATGCAACAACGCCCTTAATAATGCAGCTGAGTCCTTAAATAATTCAGCAAAGTCCTTAAATAATGCAGCAGAGTCCATAAATACCGCAGCAGCATCCTTAAATAATGCAATAAAATCCTTAAATAATGCAGCAACGTCCTTAATAATGCAGCAGAGTCCTTAAATAATACAGCAAAGTCCTTAAATAATACAGCAGAGGACTTAAATACTGCAGCAGCGTCCTTAAATAATGCAGCAGAGTCCTTAAATAATGCAACAAAGTCCTTAAATAATGCAGCAGAATCCTTAAATAATGCAAAAAATTCCTTAAATAATGCAGAAGAGTACTTAAATAATGCAGAAAAGTCGTTAAATAATGCAGCAGAGTCCTTAAATATTGCAGCATAGTCCTTAAATAATGCAACAAAGTCCTTAAATAATGCAGCAGATTCCTTAAATTCTGCAGCAGCGTCCTTAAATAATGCATCAAAGTCCTTAAATAATGCAGCAGAGTCCTTAAATACTGCAGCAGAGTCCTTAAATAATGCAGCAAATTCCTTAAATAATGCAGCAGAGTCCTTAAATTCCGCAGCAGAGTCATTAAATAATGCAACAAAGTCCTTAATAATGCAGCAGAGTCCTTAAATAATGCAGCAAATTCCTTAAATAATGCAGCAGAATCCTTAAATAATGCAATAAAGTCCTTATGTAATGCAGCAACGTCCTTAATAATGCAGCAGAGTCCTTAAATAATGCAGCAAAGTACTTAAATAATGCAGCAGAGGCCTTAAATACCGCAGCAGCATACTTAAATAATGCAGCAAAGTCCTTAAATAATGCAGCAGAGTCCTTAAATAATGCAACAAAGTCCTTAAATAATGCAGCAGAGTCCTTAAATAATGCAACAAAGTCCTTAAATAATGCAGCAAAGTCCTTAATAATGCAGCAGAGTCCTTAAATAATGCAGCAAATTCCTTAAATAATGCAGCAGAGGCCTTAAATACCGAAGCAGCGTCCTTAAATAATGCAGCAAAGTCCTTAAATAATGCAGAAGAGTCCTTAAATAATGCAACAAAGTCCTTAAATAATGCAGCAGAGTCCTTAAATAAAGCAGCAGAGTGCTTAAATAATGCAGCAGAGTCCTTAAATACCGCAGCAGAGTCATTAAATAATACAGCAGATTCCTTAAATAAAGCAGCAGAGTGCTTAAATAATGCAGCAGAGTCCTTAAATACCACAGCAGAGTCATTAAATAATACAGCAGAGTCCTTAAATAATGCAGGAAATTCCTTAAATAATGCAGAGTCCTTAAATAATGCACTAAATTCCTTAAATAAAATGCAGCAACGCCCTTAATAATGCAGCTGAGTCCTTAAATAATTCAGCAAAGTCCTTAAATAATGCAGCAGAGTCCTTAAATACCGCAGCAGCGTCCTTAAATAATGCAACAAAGTCCTTAAATAATGCAGCAGAACCCTTAAATAATGCAACAAAGTCCTTAAATAATGCAGCAGAGTCCTTAAATAATGCAACAAAGTCCTTAAATAATGCAGCAGAGTCCTTAAATAATGCAGCAGAGTCCTTAAATAATGCAACAAAGTCCTTAAATAATGCAGCAGAGTCCTTAAATAATGCAACAAAGTCCTTAAATAATGCAGCAGAGTCCTTAAATAATGCAGCAAAGTCCTTAAATAATGCAGCAGAGTCCTTAAACAATGCAGCACAGTCCTTAAATAATGCAACAAAGTCCTTAAATAATGCAGCAGAGTCCTTAAATAATGCAGCAAAGTCCTTAAATAATGCAGCAGAGTCCTTAAACAATGCAGCACAGTCCTTAAATAATGCAGCAAAGTCCTTAAATAATGCAGCAGAGTCCTTAAATACAGCAGCAGCGTCCTTAAATAATGCAACAAAGTCCTTAAATAATGCAACAAACTCATTAAATAATGCAGCAAAGTACTTAAATAATGCAGCAAATTCCTTAAATAATGCAGCAGAATCCTTAAATAATGCAATAAAGTCCTTAAATAATGCAGCAGAGTCCTTAAATAATGCAATAAATTCCTTAAATAATGCAGCAGAATCCTTAAATAATGCAATAAAGTCCTTAAATAATGCAGCAGAGTCCTTAAATAATGCAATAAATTCCTTAAATAATGCAGCAGAATCCTTAAATAATGCAACAAAGTCCTTAAATAATGCAGGAGATTCCTTAAATTCTGCAGCAGCGTCCTTAAATAATGCATCAAAGTCCTTAAATAATGCAGCAGAATCCTTAAATAATGCAACAATTTCCTTAAATAATGCAGAGTCCTTAAATAATGCACTAAATTCCTTAAATAAAATGCAACAACGCCCTTAATAATGCAGCTGAGTCCTTAAATAATTCAGCAAAGTCCTTAAATAATGCAGCAGAGTCCATAAATACCGCAGCAGCGTCCTTAAATAATGCAATAAAATCCTTAAATAATGCAGCAACGTCCTTAATAATGCAGCAGAGTCCTTAAATAATACAGCAAAGTCCTTAAATAATGCAGCAGAGGACTTAAATACTGCAGCAGCGTCCTTAAATAATGCAGCAGAGTCCTTAAATAATGCAACAAAGTCCTTAAATAATGCAGCAGAATCCTTAAATAATGCAAAAAATTCCTTAAATAATGCAGAAGAGTACTTAAATAATGCAGAAAAGTCGTTAAATAATGCAGCAGAGTCCTTAAATATTGCAGCATAGTCCTTAAATAATGCAACAAAGTCCTTAAATAATGCAGCAGATTCCTTAAATTCTGCAGCAGCGTCCTTAAATAATGCATCAAAGTCCTTAAATAATGCAGCAGAGTCCTTAAATACTGCAGCAGAGTCCTTAAATAATGCAGCAAATTCCTTAAATAATGCAGCAGAGTCCTTAAATTCCGCAGCAGAGTCATTAAATAATGCAACAAAGTCCTTAATAATGCAGCAGAGTCCTTAAATAATGCAGCAAATTCCTTAAATAATGCAGCAGAATCCTTAAATAATGCAATAAAGTCCTTATGTAATGCAGCAACGTCCTTAATAATGCAGCAGAGTCCTTAAATAATGCAGCAAAGTACTTAAATAATGCAGCAGAGGCCTTAAATACCGCAGCAGCATACTTAAATAATGCAGCAAAGTCCTTAAATAATGCAGCAGAGTCCTTAAATAATGCAACAAAGTCCTTAAATAATGCAGCAGAGTCCTTAAATAATGCAACAAAGTCCTTAAATAATGCACCAGAGTACTTAAATAATGCAGCAAAGTCCTTAAATAATGCAGCAGAGTCCTTAAATAATGCAACAAAGTCCTTAAATAATGCAGCAGAGTCCTTAAATAATGCAACAAAGTCCTTAAATAATGCAGCAGAGTCCTTAAATAATGCAACAAAGTCCTTATATAATGCAGCAGAGTCCTTAAATAATGCAGCAAAGTCCTTAAATAATGCAGCAGAGTCCTTAAACAATGCAGGACAGTCCTTAAATAATGCAACAAAGTCCTTAAATAATGCAGCAGAGTCCTTAAATAGTGCAGCAAAGTCCTTAAATAATGCAGCAGAGTCCTTAAACAATGCAGCACAGTCCTTAAATAATGCAGCAAAGTCCTTAAATAATGCAGCAGAGTCCTTAAATACAGCAGCAGCGTCCTTAAATAATTCAGCAAAGTCCTTAAATAATGCAGCAGAGTCCTTAAATAATGCAACAAAGTCCTTAAATAATGCAGCAGAGTCCTTAAATAATGCAACAAAGTCCTTAAATAATGCAGCAGAGTCCTTAAATACTGCAGCAGAGTCCTTAAATAATGCAGCAAAGTCCTTAAATAATGCAGCAGAGTCCTTAAATTCAGCAGCAGAGTCATTAAATAATGCAACAAAGTCCTTAATAATGCAGCAGATTCCTTAAATAATGCAGCAAATTCCTTAAATAATGCAGCAGAATCCTTAAATAATGCAATAAAGTCCTTATCTAATGCAGCAACGTCCTTAATAATGCAGCAGAGTCCTTAAATAATGCAGCAGAATCCTTAAATACTGCATCAGCGTCCTTAAATAATGCAACAAAGTCCTTATATAATGCAGCAGAGTCCTTAAATAATGCAGCAAAGTCCTTAAATAATGCAGCAGAGTCCTTAAACAATGCAGGACAGTCCTTAAATAATGCAACAAAGTCCTTAAATAATGCAGCAGAGTCCTTAAATAGTGCAGCAAAGTCCTTAAATAATGCAGCAGAGTCCTTAAACAATGCAGCACAGTCCTTAAATAATGCAGCAAAGTCCTTAAATAATGCAGCAGAGTCCTTAAATACAGCAGCAGCGTCCTTAAATAATTCAGCAAAGTCCTTAAATAATGCAGCAGAGTCCTTAAATAATGCAACAAAGTCCTTAAATAATGCAGCAGAGTCCTTAAATAATGCAACAAAGTCCTTAAATAATGCAGCAGAGTCCTTAAATACTGCAGCAGAGTCCTTAAATAATGCAGCAAAGTCCTTAAATAATGCAGCAGAGTCCTTAAATTCAGCAGCAGAGTCATTAAATAATGCAACAAAGTCCTTAATAATGCAGCAGATTCCTTAAATAATGCAGCAAATTCCTTAAATAATGCAGCAGAATCCTTAAATAATGCAATAAAGTCCTTATCTAATGCAGCAACGTCCTTAATAATGCAGCAGAGTCCTTAAATAATGCAGCAGAATCCTTAAATACTGCATCAGCGTCCTTAAATAATGCAACAAAGTCCTTAAATAATGCAGCAAAGTCCTTAAATAATGCAGCAGAGTCCTTAAATACAGCAGCAGAGTCCTTAAATAATTCAGCAAAGTCCTTAAATAATGCAGCAGAGTCCTTAAATAATGCAATAAAGTCCTTATCTAATGCAGCAACGTCCTTAATAATGCAGCAGAGTCCTTAAATAATGCAGCAAAGTACTTAAATAATGCAGCAGAGGCCTTAAATACCGCAGCAGCATACTTAAATAATGCAGCAAAGTCCTTAAATAATGCAGCAGAGTCCTTAAATAATGCAACAAAGTCCTTAAATAATGCAGCAGAGTCCTTAAATAATGCAACAAAGTCCTTAAATAATGCACCAGAGTACTTAAATAATGCAGCAAAGTCCTTAAATAATGCAGCAGAGTCCTTAAATAATGCAACAAAGTCCTAAAATAATGCAGCAGAGTCCTTAAATAATGCAGCAGAGTCCTTAAATAATGCAACAAAGTCCTTAAATAATGCAGCAGAGTCCTTAAATAATGCAGCAGAGTCCTTAAATAATGCAATAAAGTCCTTATCTAATGCAGCAACGTCCTTAATAATGCAGCAGAGTCCTTAAATAATGCAGCAAAGTACTTAAATAATGCAGCAGAGGCCTTAAATACCGCAGCAGCATACTTAAATAATGCAGCAAAGTCCTTAAATAATGCAGCAGAGTCCTTAAATAATGCAACAAAGTCCTTAAATAATGCAGCAGAGTCCTTAAATAATGCAACAAAGTCCTTAAATAATGCAGCAGAGTCCTTAAATAATGCAACAAAGTCCTTAAATAATGCAGCAGAGTCCTTAAATACTGCAGCAGAGTCCTTAAATAATGCAGCAAAGTCCTTAAATAATGCAGCAGAGTCCTTAAATTCAGCAGCAGAGTCATTAAATAATGCAACAAAGTCCTTAATAATGCAGCAGATTCCTTAAATAATGCAGCAAATTCCTTAAATAATGCAGCAGAATCCTTAAATAATGCAATAAAGTCCTTATCTAATGCAGCAACGTCCTTAATAATGCAGCAGAGTCCTTAAATAATGCAGCAGAATCCTTAAATACTGCATCAGCGTCCTTAAATAATGCAACAAAGTCCTTATATAATGCAGCAGAGTCCTTAAATAATGCAGCAAAGTCCTTAAATAATGCAGCAGAGTCCTTAAACAATGCAGGACAGTCCTTAAATAATGCAACAAAGTCCTTAAATAATGCAGCAGAGTCCTTAAATAGTGCAGCAAAGTCCTTAAATAATGCAGCAGAGTCCTTAAACAATGCAGCACAGTCCTTAAATAATGCAGCAAAGTCCTTAAATAATGCAGCAGAGTCCTTAAATACAGCAGCAGCGTCCTTAAATAATTCAGCAAAGTCCTTAAATAATGCAGCAGAGTCCTTAAATAATGCAACAAAGTCCTTAAATAATGCAGCAGAGTCCTTAAATAATGCAACAAAGTCCTTAAATAATGCAGCAGAGTCCTTAAATACTGCAGCAGAGTCCTTAAATAATGCAGCAAAGTCCTTAAATAATGCAGCAGAGTCCTTAAATTCAGCAGCAGAGTCATTAAATAATGCAACAAAGTCCTTAATAATGCAGCAGATTCCTTAAATAATGCAGCAAATTCCTTAAATAATGCAGCAGAATCCTTAAATAATGCAATAAAGTCCTTATCTAATGCAGCAACGTCCTTAATAATGCAGCAGAGTCCTTAAATAATGCAGCAGAATCCTTAAATACTGCATCAGCGTCCTTAAATAATGCAACAAAGTCCTTAAATAATGCAGCAAAGTCCTTAAATAATGCAGCAGAGTCCTTAAATACAGCAGCAGAGTCCTTAAATAATTCAGCAAAGTCCTTAAATAATGCAGCAGAGTCCTTAAATAGTGCAATAAAGTCCTTATCTAATGCAGCAACGTCCTTAATAATGCAGCAGAGTCCTTAAATAATGCAGCAAAGTACTTAAATAATGCAGCAGAGGCCTTAAATACCGCAGCAGCATACTTAAATAATGCAGCAAAGTCCTTAAATAATGCAGCAGAGTCCTTAAATAATGCAACAAAGTCCTTAAATAATGCAGCAGAGTCCTTAAATAATGCAACAAAGTCCTTAAATAATGCACCAGAGTACTTAAATAATGCAGCAAAGTCCTTAAATAATGCAGCAGAGTCCTTAAATAATGCAACAAAGTCCTAAAATAATGCAGCAGAGTCCTTAAATAATGCAGCAGAGTCCTTAAATAATGCATCAAAGTCCTTAAATAATGCAGCAGAATCCTTAAATAATGCAACAAATTCCTTAAATAATGCAGAGTCCTTAAATAATGCACTAAATTCCTTAAATAAAATGCAACAACGCCCTTAATAATGCAGCTGAGTCCTTAAATAATTCAGCAAAGTCCTTAAATAATGCAGCAGAGTCCATAAATACCGCAGCAGCATCCTTAAATAATGCAATAAAATCCTTAAATAATGCAGCAACGTCCTTAATAATGCAGCAGAGTCCTTAAATAATACAGCAAAGTCCTTAAATAATACAGCAGAGGACTTAAATACTGCAGCAGCGTCCTTAAATAATGCAGCAGAGTCCTTAAATAATGCAACAAAGTCCTTAAATAATGCAGCAGAATCCTTAAATAATGCAAAAAATTCCTTAAATAATGCAGAAGAGTACTTAAATAATGCAGAAAAGTCGTTAAATAATGCAGCAGAGTCCTTAAATATTGCAGCATAGTCCTTAAATAATGCAACAAAGTCCTTAAATAATGCAGCAGATTCCTTAAATTCTGCAGCAGCGTCCTTAAATAATGCATCAAAGTCCTTAAATAATGCAGCAGAGTCCTTAAATACTGCAGCAGAGTCCTTAAATAATGCAGCAAATTCCTTAAATAATGCAGCAGAGTCCTTAAATTCCGCAGCAGAGTCATTAAATAATGCAACAAAGTCCTTAATAATGCAGCAGAGTCCTTAAATAATGCAGCAAATTCCTTAAATAATGCAGCAGAATCCTTAAATAATGCAATAAAGTCCTTATGTAATGCAGCAACGTCCTTAATAATGCAGCAGAGTCCTTAAATAATGCAGCAAAGTACTTAAATAATGCAGCAGAGGCCTTAAATACCGCAGCAGCATACTTAAATAATGCAGCAAAGTCCTTAAATAATGCAGCAGAGTCCTTAAATAATGCAACAAAGTCCTTAAATAATGCAGCAGAGTCCTTAAATAATGCAACAAAGTCCTTAAATAATGCAGCAAAGTCCTTAATAATGCAGCAGAGTCCTTAAATAATGCAGCAAATTCCTTAAATAATGCAGCAGAGGCCTTAAATACCGAAGCAGCGTCCTTAAATAATGCAGCAAAGTCCTTAAATAATGCAGAAGAGTCCTTAAATAATGCAACAAAGTCCTTAAATAATGCAGCAGAGTCCTTAAATAAAGCAGCAGAGTGCTTAAATAATGCAGCAGAGTCCTTAAATACCGCAGCAGAGTCATTAAATAATACAGCAGATTCCTTAAATAAAGCAGCAGAGTGCTTAAATAATGCAGCAGAGTCCTTAAATACCACAGCAGAGTCATTAAATAATACAGCAGAGTCCTTAAATAATGCAGGAAATTCCTTAAATAATGCAGAGTCCTTAAATAATGCACTAAATTCCTTAAATAAAATGCAGCAACGCCCTTAATAATGCAGCTGAGTCCTTAAATAATTCAGCAAAGTCCTTAAATAATGCAGCAGAGTCCTTAAATACCGCAGCAGCGTCCTTAAATAATGCAACAAAGTCCTTAAATAATGCAGCAGAACCCTTAAATAATGCAACAAAGTCCTTAAATAATGCAGCAGAGTCCTTAAATAATGCAACAAAGTCCTTAAATAATGCAGCAGAGTCCTTAAATAATGCAGCAGAGTCCTTAAATAATGCAACAAAGTCCTTAAATAATGCAGCAGAGTCCTTAAATAATGCAACAAAGTCCTTAAATAATGCAGCAGAGTCCTTAAATAATGCAGCAAAGTCCTTAAATAATGCAGCAGAGTCCTTAAACAATGCAGCACAGTCCTTAAATAATGCAACAAAGTCCTTAAATAATGCAGCAGAGTCCTTAAATAATGCAGCAAAGTCCTTAAATAATGCAGCAGAGTCCTTAAACAATGCAGCACAGTCCTTAAATAATGCAGCAAAGTCCTTAAATAATGCAGCAGAGTCCTTAAATACAGCAGCAGCGTCCTTAAATAATGCAACAAAGTCCTTAAATAATGCAACAAACTCATTAAATAATGCAGCAAAGTACTTAAATAATGCAGCAAATTCCTTAAATAATGCAGCAGAATCCTTAAATAATGCAATAAAGTCCTTAAATAATGCAGCAGAGTCCTTAAATAATGCAATAAATTCCTTAAATAATGCAGCAGAATCCTTAAATAATGCAATAAAGTCCTTAAATAATGCAGCAGAGTCCTTAAATAATGCAATAAATTCCTTAAATAATGCAGCAGAATCCTTAAATAATGCAACAAAGTCCTTAAATAATGCAGGAGATTCCTTAAATTCTGCAGCAGCGTCCTTAAATAATGCATCAAAGTCCTTAAATAATGCAGCAGAATCCTTAAATAATGCAACAATTTCCTTAAATAATGCAGAGTCCTTAAATAATGCACTAAATTCCTTAAATAAAATGCAACAACGCCCTTAATAATGCAGCTGAGTCCTTAAATAATTCAGCAAAGTCCTTAAATAATGCAGCAGAGTCCATAAATACCGCAGCAGCGTCCTTAAATAATGCAATAAAATCCTTAAATAATGCAGCAACGTCCTTAATAATGCAGCAGAGTCCTTAAATAATACAGCAAAGTCCTTAAATAATGCAGCAGAGGACTTAAATACTGCAGCAGCGTCCTTAAATAATGCAGCAGAGTCCTTAAATAATGCAACAAAGTCCTTAAATAATGCAGCAGAATCCTTAAATAATGCAAAAAATTCCTTAAATAATGCAGAAGAGTACTTAAATAATGCAGAAAAGTCGTTAAATAATGCAGCAGAGTCCTTAAATATTGCAGCATAGTCCTTAAATAATGCAACAAAGTCCTTAAATAATGCAGCAGATTCCTTAAATTCTGCAGCAGCGTCCTTAAATAATGCATCAAAGTCCTTAAATAATGCAGCAGAGTCCTTAAATACTGCAGCAGAGTCCTTAAATAATGCAGCAAATTCCTTAAATAATGCAGCAGAGTCCTTAAATTCCGCAGCAGAGTCATTAAATAATGCAACAAAGTCCTTAATAATGCAGCAGAGTCCTTAAATAATGCAGCAAATTCCTTAAATAATGCAGCAGAATCCTTAAATAATGCAATAAAGTCCTTATGTAATGCAGCAACGTCCTTAATAATGCAGCAGAGTCCTTAAATAATGCAGCAAAGTACTTAAATAATGCAGCAGAGGCCTTAAATACCGCAGCAGCATACTTAAATAATGCAGCAAAGTCCTTAAATAATGCAGCAGAGTCCTTAAATAATGCAACAAAGTCCTTAAATAATGCAGCAGAGTTCTTAAATAATGCAACAAAGTCCTTAAATAATGCACCAGAGTACTTAAATAATGCAGCAAAGTCCTTAAATAATGCAGCAGAGTCCTTAAATAATGCAACAAAGTCCTTAAATAATGCAGCAGAGTCCTTAAATAATGCAACAAAGTCCTTAAATAATGCAGCAGAGTCCTTAAATAATGCAACAAAGTCCTTATATAATGCAGCAGAGTCCTTAAATAATGCAGCAAAGTCCTTAAATAATGCAGCAGAGTCCTTAAACAATGCAGGACAGTCCTTAAATAATGCAACAAAGTCCTTAAATAATGCAGCAGAGTCCTTAAATAGTGCAGCAAAGTCCTTAAATAATGCAGCAGAGTCCTTAAACAATGCAGCACAGTCCTTAAATAATGCAGCAAAGTCCTTAAATAATGCAGCAGAGTCCTTAAATACAGCAGCAGCGTCCTTAAATAATTCAGCAAAGTCCTTAAATAATGCAGCAGAGTCCTTAAATAATGCAACAAAGTCCTTAAATAATGCAGCAGAGTCCTTAAATAATGCAACAAAGTCCTTAAATAATGCAGCAGAGTCCTTAAATACTGCAGCAGAGTCCTTAAATAATGCAGCAAAGTCCTTAAATAATGCAGCAGAGTCCTTAAATTCAGCAGCAGAGTCATTAAATAATGCAACAAAGTCCTTAATAATGCAGCAGATTCCTTAAATAATGCAGCAAATTCCTTAAATAATGCAGCAGAATCCTTAAATAATGCAATAAAGTCCTTATCTAATGCAGCAACGTCCTTAATAATGCAGCAGAGTCCTTAAATAATGCAGCAGAATCCTTAAATACTGCATCAGCGTCCTTAAATAATGCAACAAAGTCCTTAAATAATGCAGCAAAGTCCTTAAATAATGCAGCAGAGTCCTTAAATACAGCAGCAGAGTCCTTAAATAATTCAGCAAAGTCCTTAAATAATGCAGCAGAGTCCTTAAATAATGCAATAAAGTCCTTATCTAATGCAGCAACGTCCTTAATAATGCAGCAGAGTCCTTAAATAATGCAGCAAAGTACTTAAATAATGCAGCAGAGGCCTTAAATACCGCAGCAGCATACTTAAATAATGCAGCAAAGTCCTTAAATAATGCAGCAGAGTCCTTAAATAATGCAACAAAGTCCTTAAATAATGCAGCAGAGTCCTTAAATAATGCAACAAAGTCCTTAAATAATGCACCAGAGTACTTAAATAATGCAGCAAAGTCCTTAAATAATGCAGCAGAGTCCTTAAATAATGCAACAAAGTCCTAAAATAATGCAGCAGAGTCCTTAAATAATGCAGCAGAGTCCTTAAATAATGCAACAAAGTCCTTAAATAATGCAGCAGAGTCCTTAAATAATGCAGCAGAGTCCTTAAATAATGCAATAAAGTCCTTATCTAATGCAGCAACGTCCTTAATAATGCAGCAGAGTCCTTAAATAATGCAGCAAAGTACTTAAATAATGCAGCAGAGGCCTTAAATACCGCAGCAGCATACTTAAATAATGCAGCAAAGTCCTTAAATAATGCAGCAGAGTCCTTAAATAATGCAACAAAGTCCTTAAATAATGCAGCAGAGTCCTTAAATAATGCAACAAAGTCCTTAAATAATGCAGCAGAGTCCTTAAATAATGCAACAAAGTCCTTAAATAATGCAGCAGAGTCCTTAAATACTGCAGCAGAGTCCTTAAATAATGCAGCAAAGTCCTTAAATAATGCAGCAGAGTCCTTAAATTCAGCAGCAGAGTCATTAAATAATGCAACAAAGTCCTTAATAATGCAGCAGATTCCTTAAATAATGCAGCAAATTCCTTAAATAATGCAGCAGAATCCTTAAATAATGCAATAAAGTCCTTATCTAATGCAGCAACGTCCTTAATAATGCAGCAGAGTCCTTAAATAATGCAGCAGAATCCTTAAATACTGCATCAGCGTCCTTAAATAATGCAACAAAGTCCTTATATAATGCAGCAGAGTCCTTAAATAATGCAGCAAAGTCCTTAAATAATGCAGCAGAGTCCTTAAACAATGCAGGACAGTCCTTAAATAATGCAACAAAGTCCTTAAATAATGCAGCAGAGTCCTTAAATAGTGCAGCAAAGTCCTTAAATAATGCAGCAGAGTCCTTAAACAATGCAGCACAGTCCTTAAATAATGCAGCAAAGTCCTTAAATAATGCAGCAGAGTCCTTAAATACAGCAGCAGCGTCCTTAAATAATTCAGCAAAGTCCTTAAATAATGCAGCAGAGTCCTTAAATAATGCAACAAAGTCCTTAAATAATGCAGCAGAGTCCTTAAATAATGCAACAAAGTCCTTAAATAATGCAGCAGAGTCCTTAAATACTGCAGCAGAGTCCTTAAATAATGCAGCAAAGTCCTTAAATAATGCAGCAGAGTCCTTAAATTCAGCAGCAGAGTCATTAAATAATGCAACAAAGTCCTTAATAATGCAGCAGATTCCTTAAATAATGCAGCAAATTCCTTAAATAATGCAGCAGAATCCTTAAATAATGCAATAAAGTCCTTATCTAATGCAGCAACGTCCTTAATAATGCAGCAGAGTCCTTAAATAATGCAGCAGAATCCTTAAATACTGCATCAGCGTCCTTAAATAATGCAACAAAGTCCTTAAATAATGCAGCAAAGTCCTTAAATAATGCAGCAGAGTCCTTAAATACAGCAGCAGAGTCCTTAAATAATTCAGCAAAGTCCTTAAATAATGCAGCAGAGTCCTTAAATAGTGCAATAAAGTCCTTATCTAATGCAGCAACGTCCTTAATAATGCAGCAGAGTCCTTAAATAATGCAGCAAAGTACTTAAATAATGCAGCAGAGGCCTTAAATACCGCAGCAGCATACTTAAATAATGCAGCAAAGTCCTTAAATAATGCAGCAGAGTCCTTAAATAATGCAACAAAGTCCTTAAATAATGCAGCAGAGTCCTTAAATAATGCAACAAAGTCCTTAAATAATGCACCAGAGTACTTAAATAATGCAGCAAAGTCCTTAAATAATGCAGCAGAGTCCTTAAATAATGCAACAAAGTCCTAAAATAATGCAGCAGAGTCCTTAAATAATGCAGCAGAGTCCTTAAATAATGCAACAAAGTCCTTAAATAATGCAGCAGAGTCCTTAAATAATGCAACAAAGTCCTTAAATATTGCAGCAGAGTCCTTAAATAATGCAGCAAAGTCCTTAAATAATGCAGCAGAGTACTTAAATAATGCAGCAAATTCCTTAAATAATGCAGCAGAATCCTTAAATAATGCAATAAAGTCCTTAAATAATGCAGCAGAGTCCTTAAATAATGCAGCAGAGTCCTTAAATAATGCAACAAAGTCCTTAAATAATGCAGCAGAGTCCTTAAATAATGCAGCAAAGTCCTTAAATAATGCAGCAGAGTCCTTAAATAATGCAGCAAACTCATTAAATAATGCAGCAAAGTACTTAAATAATGCAGCAAAGTACTTAAATAATGCAGCAAATTCCTTAAATAATGCAGCAGAATCCTTAAATAATGCAATAAAGTCCTTAAATAATGCAGCAGAGTCCTTAAATAATGCAATAAATTCCTTAAATAATGCAGCAGAATCCTTAAATAATGCAATAAAGTCATTAAATAATGCAGCAGAGTCCTTAAATACTGCAGCAGAGACCTTAAATAATGCAGCAAAATCCTTAAATAATGCAGCAGAGTCCTTATATAATGCAGCAGAGTCCTAAAATACTGCAGCAGAGTCCTTAAATAATGCAGCAGAGTCCTTAAATAATGCAGCAAATTCATTAAATAATGCAGCAGAGTCCTTAAATAATGCAACAAAGTCCTTAAATAATGCAGCAGATTCCTTAAATTTCGCAGCAGCGTCCTTAAATAATGCATCAAAGTACTTAAATAATGCAGCAGAGTCCTAAAATACCGCAGCAGAGTCCTTAAATAATGCAGCAAAGTACTTAAATAATGCAGCAGAGTGCTTACATAATGCAGCAGAGTCCTTAAATTCCGCAGCAGAGTCATTAAATAATGCAGCAGAGTCCTTAAATAATGCAGCAAATTCATTAAATAATGCACAGAGTCATTAAATAATGCAACAAAGTCCTTAAATAATGCAGCAGAGTGCTTAAATAATGCAACAAAGTCCTTAAATAATGCAGCAGAGTCCTTAAATAATGCAACAAACTCATTAAATAATGCAGCAAAGTACTTAAATAATGCAGCAAATTCCTTAAATAATGCAGCAGAATCCTTAAATAATGCAATAAAGTCCTTAAATAATGCAGCAGAGTCCTTAAATAATGCAAAAAATTCCTTAAATAATGCAGCAGAATCCTTAAATAATGCAACAAAGTCCTTAAATAATGCAGCAGAGTCCTTAAATAGTGCAGCAAAGTCCTTAAATAATGCAGCAGAGTCCTTAAACAATGCAGCACAGTCCTTAAATAATGCAGCAAAGTCCTTAAATAATGCAGCAGAGTCCTTAAATACAGCAGCAGCGTCCTTAAATAATTCAGCAAAGTCCTTAAATAATGCAGCAGAGTCCTTAAATAATGCAACAAAGTCCTTAAATAATGCAGCAGAGTCCTTAAATACTGCAGCAGAGTCCTTAAATAATGCAGCAAAGTCCTTAAATAATGCAGCAGAGTCCTTAAATTCAGCAGCAGAGTCATTAAATAATGCAACAAAGTCCTTAATAATGCAGCAGATTCCTTAAATAATGCAGCAAATTCCTTAAATAATGCAGCAGAATCCTTAAATAATGCAATAAAGTCCTTATGTAATGCAGCAACGTCCTTAATAATGCAGCAGAGTCCTTAAATAATGCAGCAAAGTACTTAAATAATGCAGCAGAGGCCTTAAATACCGCAGCAGCATACTTAAATAATGCAGCAAAGTCCTTAAATAATGCAGCAGAGTCCTTAAATAATGCAACAAAGTCCTTAAATAATGCAGCAGAGTCCTTAAATAATGCAACAAAGTCCTTAAATAATGCACCAGAGTACTTAAATAATGCAGCAAAGTCCTTAAATAATGCAGCAGAGTCCTTAAATAATGCAACAAAGTCCTTAAATAATGCAGCAGAGTCCTTAAATAATGCAACAAAGTCCTTAAATAATGCAGCAGAGTCCTTAAATAATGCAACAAAGTCCTTATATAATGCAGCAGAGTCCTTAAATAATGCAGCAAAGTCCTTAAATAATGCAGCAGAGTCCTTAAACAATGCAGGACAGTCCTTAAATAATGCAACAAAGTCCTTAAATAATGCAGCAGAGTCCTTAAATAGTGCAGCAAAGTCCTTAAATAATGCAGCAGAGTCCTTAAACAATGCAGCACAGTCCTTAAATAATGCAGCAAAGTCCTTAAATAATGCAGCAGAGTCCTTAAATACAGCAGCAGCGTCCTTAAATAATTCAGCAAAGTCCTTAAATAATGCAGCAGAGTCCTTAAATAATGCAACAAAGTCCTTAAATAATGCAGCAGAGTCCTTAAATAATGCAACAAAGTCCTTAAATAATGCAGCAGAGTCCTTAAATACTGCAGCAGAGTCCTTAAATAATGCAGCAAAGTCCTTAAATAATGCAGCAGAGTCCTTAAATTCAGCAGCAGAGTCATTAAATAATGCAACAAAGTCCTTAATAATGCAGCAGATTCCTTAAATAATGCAGCAAATTCCTTAAATAATGCAGCAGAATCCTTAAATAATGCAATAAAGTCCTTATCTAATGCAGCAACGTCCTTAATAATGCAGCAGAGTCCTTAAATAATGCAGCAGAATCCTTAAATACTGCATCAGCGTCCTTAAATAATGCAACAAAGTCCTTATATAATGCAGCAGAGTCCTTAAATAATGCAGCAAAGTCCTTAAATAATGCAGCAGAGTCCTTAAACAATGCAGGACAGTCCTTAAATAATGCAACAAAGTCCTTAAATAATGCAGCAGAGTCCTTAAATAGTGCAGCAAAGTCCTTAAATAATGCAGCAGAGTCCTTAAACAATGCAGCACAGTCCTTAAATAATGCAGCAAAGTCCTTAAATAATGCAGCAGAGTCCTTAAATACAGCAGCAGCGTCCTTAAATAATTCAGCAAAGTCCTTAAATAATGCAGCAGAGTCCTTAAATAATGCAACAAAGTCCTTAAATAATGCAGCAGAGTCCTTAAATAATGCAACAAAGTCCTTAAATAATGCAGCAGAGTCCTTAAATACTGCAGCAGAGTCCTTAAATAATGCAGCAAAGTCCTTAAATAATGCAGCAGAGTCCTTAAATTCAGCAGCAGAGTCATTAAATAATGCAACAAAGTCCTTAATAATGCAGCAGATTCCTTAAATAATGCAGCAAATTCCTTAAATAATGCAGCAGAATCCTTAAATAATGCAATAAAGTCCTTATCTAATGCAGCAACGTCCTTAATAATGCAGCAGAGTCCTTAAATAATGCAGCAGAATCCTTAAATACTGCATCAGCGTCCTTAAATAATGCAACAAAGTCCTTAAATAATGCAGCAAAGTCCTTAAATAATGCAGCAGAGTCCTTAAATACAGCAGCAGAGTCCTTAAATAATTCAGCAAAGTCCTTAAATAATGCAGCAGAGTCCTTAAATAATGCAATAAAGTCCTTATCTAATGCAGCAACGTCCTTAATAATGCAGCAGAGTCCTTAAATAATGCAGCAAAGTACTTAAATAATGCAGCAGAGGCCTTAAATACCGCAGCAGCATACTTAAATAATGCAGCAAAGTCCTTAAATAATGCAGCAGAGTCCTTAAATAATGCAACAAAGTCCTTAAATAATGCAGCAGAGTCCTTAAATAATGCAACAAAGTCCTTAAATAATGCACCAGAGTACTTAAATAATGCAGCAAAGTCCTTAAATAATGCAGCAGAGTCCTTAAATAATGCAACAAAGTCCTAAAATAATGCAGCAGAGTCCTTAAATAATGCAGCAGAGTCCTTAAATAATGCAACAAAGTCCTTAAATAATGCAGCAGAGTCCTTAAATAATGCAGCAGAGTCCTTAAATAATGCAATAAAGTCCTTATCTAATGCAGCAACGTCCTTAATAATGCAGCAGAGTCCTTAAATAATGCAGCAAAGTACTTAAATAATGCAGCAGAGGCCTTAAATACCGCAGCAGCATACTTAAATAATGCAGCAAAGTCCTTAAATAATGCAGCAGAGTCCTTAAATAATGCAACAAAGTCCTTAAATAATGCAGCAGAGTCCTTAAATAATGCAACAAAGTCCTTAAATAATGCAGCAGAGTCCTTAAATAATGCAACAAAGTCCTTAAATAATGCAGCAGAGTCCTTAAATACTGCAGCAGAGTCCTTAAATAATGCAGCAAAGTCCTTAAATAATGCAGCAGAGTCCTTAAATTCAGCAGCAGAGTCATTAAATAATGCAACAAAGTCCTTAATAATGCAGCAGATTCCTTAAATAATGCAGCAAATTCCTTAAATAATGCAGCAGAATCCTTAAATAATGCAATAAAGTCCTTATCTAATGCAGCAACGTCCTTAATAATGCAGCAGAGTCCTTAAATAATGCAGCAGAATCCTTAAATACTGCATCAGCGTCCTTAAATAATGCAACAAAGTCCTTATATAATGCAGCAGAGTCCTTAAATAATGCAGCAAAGTCCTTAAATAATGCAGCAGAGTCCTTAAACAATGCAGGACAGTCCTTAAATAATGCAACAAAGTCCTTAAATAATGCAGCAGAGTCCTTAAATAGTGCAGCAAAGTCCTTAAATAATGCAGCAGAGTCCTTAAACAATGCAGCACAGTCCTTAAATAATGCAGCAAAGTCCTTAAATAATGCAGCAGAGTCCTTAAATACAGCAGCAGCGTCCTTAAATAATTCAGCAAAGTCCTTAAATAATGCAGCAGAGTCCTTAAATAATGCAACAAAGTCCTTAAATAATGCAGCAGAGTCCTTAAATAATGCAACAAAGTCCTTAAATAATGCACCAGAGTACTTAAATAATGCAGCAAAGTCCTTAAATAATGCAGCAGAGTCCTTAAATAATGCAACAAAGTCCTAAAATAATGCAGCAGAGTCCTTAAATAATGCAGCAGAGTCCTTAAATAATGCAACAAAGTCCTTAAATAATGCAGCAGAGTCCTTAAATAATGCAACAAAGTCCTTAAATATTGCAGCAGAGTCCTTAAATAATGCAGCAAAGTCCTTAAATAATGCAGCAGAGTACTTAAATAATGCAGCAAATTCCTTAAATAATGCAGCAGAATCCTTAAATAATGCAATAAAGTCCTTAAATAATGCAGCAGAGTCCTTAAATAATGCAGCAGAGTCCTTAAATAATGCAACAAAGTCCTTAAATAATGCAGCAGAGTCCTTAAATAATGCAGCAAAGTCCTTAAATAATGCAGCAGAGTCCTTAAATAATGCAGCAAACTCATTAAATAATGCAGCAAAGTACTTAAATAATGCAGCAAAGTACTTAAATAATGCAGCAAATTCCTTAAATAATGCAGCAGAATCCTTAAATAATGCAATAAAGTCCTTAAATAATGCAGCAGAGTCCTTAAATAATGCAATAAATTCCTTAAATAATGCAGCAGAATCCTTAAATAATGCAATAAAGTCATTAAATAATGCAGCAGAGTCCTTAAATACTGCAGCAGAGACCTTAAATAATGCAGCAAAATCCTTAAATAATGCAGCAGAGTCCTTATATAATGCAGCAGAGTCCTAAAATACTGCAGCAGAGTCCTTAAATAATGCAGCAGAGTCCTTAAATAATGCAGCAAATTCATTAAATAATGCAGCAGAGTCCTTAAATAATGCAACAAAGTCCTTAAATAATGCAGCAGATTCCTTAAATTTCGCAGCAGCGTCCTTAAATAATGCATCAAAGTACTTAAATAATGCAGCAGAGTCCTAAAATACCGCAGCAGAGTCCTTAAATAATGCAGCAAAGTACTTAAATAATGCAGCAGAGTGCTTACATAATGCAGCAGAGTCCTTAAATTCCGCAGCAGAGTCATTAAATAATGCAGCAGAGTCCTTAAATAATGCAGCAAATTCATTAAATAATGCACAGAGTCATTAAATAATGCAACAAAGTCCTTAAATAATGCAGCAGAGTGCTTAAATAATGCAACAAAGTCCTTAAATAATGCAGCAGAGTCCTTAAATAATGCAACAAACTCATTAAATAATGCAGCAAAGTACTTAAATAATGCAGCAAATTCCTTAAATAATGCAGCAGAATCCTTAAATAATGCAATAAAGTCCTTAAATAATGCAGCAGAGTCCTTAAATAATGCAAAAAATTCCTTAAATAATGCAGCAGAATCCTTAAATAATGCAACAAAGTCCTTAAATAATGCAGCAGAGTCCTTAAATAGTGCAGCAAAGTCCTTAAATAATGCAGCAGAGTCCTTAAACAATGCAGCACAGTCCTTAAATAATGCAGCAAAGTCCTTAAATAATGCAGCAGAGTCCTTAAATACAGCAGCAGCGTCCTTAAATAATTCAGCAAAGTCCTTAAATAATGCAGCAGAGTCCTTAAATAATGCAACAAAGTCCTTAAATAATGCAGCAGAGTCCTTAAATACTGCAGCAGAGTCCTTAAATAATGCAGCAAAGTCCTTAAATAATGCAGCAGAGTCCTTAAATTCAGCAGCAGAGTCATTAAATAATGCAACAAAGTCCTTAATAATGCAGCAGATTCCTTAAATAATGCAGCAAATTCCTTAAATAATGCAGCAGAATCCTTAAATAATGCAATAAAGTCCTTATGTAATGCAGCAACGTCCTTAATAATGCAGCAGAGTCCTTAAATAATGCAGCAAAGTACTTAAATAATGCAGCAGAGGCCTTAAATACCGCAGCAGCATACTTAAATAATGCAGCAAAGTCCTTAAATAATGCAGCAGAGTCCTTAAATAATGCAACAAAGTCCTTAAATAATGCAGCAGAGTCCTTAAATAATGCAACAAAGTCCTTAAATAATGCACCAGAGTACTTAAATAATGCAGCAAAGTCCTTAAATAATGCAGCAGAGTCCTTAAATAATGCAACAAAGTCCTTAAATAATGCAGCAGAGTCCTTAAATAATGCAACAAAGTCCTTAAATAATGCAGCAGAGTCCTTAAATAATGCAACAAAGTCCTTATATAATGCAGCAGAGTCCTTAAATAATGCAGCAAAGTCCTTAAATAATGCAGCAGAGTCCTTAAACAATGCAGGACAGTCCTTAAATAATGCAACAAAGTCCTTAAATAATGCAGCAGAGTCCTTAAATAGTGCAGCAAAGTCCTTAAATAATGCAGCAGAGTCCTTAAACAATGCAGCACAGTCCTTAAATAATGCAGCAAAGTCCTTAAATAATGCAGCAGAGTCCTTAAATACAGCAGCAGCGTCCTTAAATAATTCAGCAAAGTCCTTAAATAATGCAGCAGAGTCCTTAAATAATGCAACAAAGTCCTTAAATAATGCAGCAGAGTCCTTAAATAATGCAACAAAGTCCTTAAATAATGCAGCAGAGTCCTTAAATACTGCAGCAGAGTCCTTAAATAATGCAGCAAAGTCCTTAAATAATGCAGCAGAGTCCTTAAATTCAGCAGCAGAGTCATTAAATAATGCAACAAAGTCCTTAATAATGCAGCAGATTCCTTAAATAATGCAGCAAATTCCTTAAATAATGCAGCAGAATCCTTAAATAATGCAATAAAGTCCTTATCTAATGCAGCAACGTCCTTAATAATGCAGCAGAGTCCTTAAATAATGCAGCAGAATCCTTAAATACTGCATCAGCGTCCTTAAATAATGCAACAAAGTCCTTATATAATGCAGCAGAGTCCTTAAATAATGCAGCAAAGTCCTTAAATAATGCAGCAGAGTCCTTAAACAATGCAGGACAGTCCTTAAATAATGCAACAAAGTCCTTAAATAATGCAGCAGAGTCCTTAAATAGTGCAGCAAAGTCCTTAAATAATGCAGCAGAGTCCTTAAACAATGCAGCACAGTCCTTAAATAATGCAGCAAAGTCCTTAAATAATGCAGCAGAGTCCTTAAATACAGCAGCAGCGTCCTTAAATAATTCAGCAAAGTCCTTAAATAATGCAGCAGAGTCCTTAAATAATGCAACAAAGTCCTTAAATAATGCAGCAGAGTCCTTAAATAATGCAACAAAGTCCTTAAATAATGCAGCAGAGTCCTTAAATACTGCAGCAGAGTCCTTAAATAATGCAGCAAAGTCCTTAAATAATGCAGCAGAGTCCTTAAATTCAGCAGCAGAGTCATTAAATAATGCAACAAAGTCCTTAATAATGCAGCAGATTCCTTAAATAATGCAGCAAATTCCTTAAATAATGCAGCAGAATCCTTAAATAATGCAATAAAGTCCTTATCTAATGCAGCAACGTCCTTAATAATGCAGCAGAGTCCTTAAATAATGCAGCAGAATCCTTAAATACTGCATCAGCGTCCTTAAATAATGCAACAAAGTCCTTAAATAATGCAGCAAAGTCCTTAAATAATGCAGCAGAGTCCTTAAATACAGCAGCAGAGTCCTTAAATAATTCAGCAAAGTCCTTAAATAATGCAGCAGAGTCCTTAAATAATGCAATAAAGTCCTTATCTAATGCAGCAACGTCCTTAATAATGCAGCAGAGTCCTTAAATAATGCAGCAAAGTACTTAAATAATGCAGCAGAGGCCTTAAATACCGCAGCAGCATACTTAAATAATGCAGCAAAGTCCTTAAATAATGCAGCAGAGTCCTTAAATAATGCAACAAAGTCCTTAAATAATGCAGCAGAGTCCTTAAATAATGCAACAAAGTCCTTAAATAATGCACCAGAGTACTTAAATAATGCAGCAAAGTCCTTAAATAATGCAGCAGAGTCCTTAAATAATGCAACAAAGTCCTAAAATAATGCAGCAGAGTCCTTAAATAATGCAGCAGAGTCCTTAAATAATGCAACAAAGTCCTTAAATAATGCAGCAGAGTCCTTAAATAATGCAGCAGAGTCCTTAAATAATGCAATAAAGTCCTTATCTAATGCAGCAACGTCCTTAATAATGCAGCAGAGTCCTTAAATAATGCAGCAAAGTACTTAAATAATGCAGCAGAGGCCTTAAATACCGCAGCAGCATACTTAAATAATGCAGCAAAGTCCTTAAATAATGCAGCAGAGTCCTTAAATAATGCAACAAAGTCCTTAAATAATGCAGCAGAGTCCTTAAATAATGCAACAAAGTCCTTAAATAATGCAGCAGAGTCCTTAAATAATGCAACAAAGTCCTTAAATAATGCAGCAGAGTCCTTAAATACTGCAGCAGAGTCCTTAAATAATGCAGCAAAGTCCTTAAATAATGCAGCAGAGTCCTTAAATTCAGCAGCAGAGTCATTAAATAATGCAACAAAGTCCTTAATAATGCAGCAGATTCCTTAAATAATGCAGCAAATTCCTTAAATAATGCAGCAGAATCCTTAAATAATGCAATAAAGTCCTTATCTAATGCAGCAACGTCCTTAATAATGCAGCAGAGTCCTTAAATAATGCAGCAGAATCCTTAAATACTGCATCAGCGTCCTTAAATAATGCAACAAAGTCCTTATATAATGCAGCAGAGTCCTTAAATAATGCAGCAAAGTCCTTAAATAATGCAGCAGAGTCCTTAAACAATGCAGGACAGTCCTTAAATAATGCAACAAAGTCCTTAAATAATGCAGCAGAGTCCTTAAATAGTGCAGCAAAGTCCTTAAATAATGCAGCAGAGTCCTTAAACAATGCAGCACAGTCCTTAAATAATGCAGCAAAGTCCTTAAATAATGCAGCAGAGTCCTTAAATACAGCAGCAGCGTCCTTAAATAATTCAGCAAAGTCCTTAAATAATGCAGCAGAGTCCTTAAATAATGCAACAAAGTCCTTAAATAATGCAGCAGAGTCCTTAAATAATGCAACAAAGTCCTTAAATAATGCAGCAGAGTCCTTAAATACTGCAGCAGAGTCCTTAAATAATGCAGCAAAGTCCTTAAATAATGCAGCAGAGTCCTTAAATTCAGCAGCAGAGTCATTAAATAATGCAACAAAGTCCTTAATAATGCAGCAGATTCCTTAAATAATGCAGCAAATTCCTTAAATAATGCAGCAGAATCCTTAAATAATGCAATAAAGTCCTTATCTAATGCAGCAACGTCCTTAATAATGCAGCAGAGTCCTTAAATAATGCAGCAGAATCCTTAAATACTGCATCAGCGTCCTTAAATAATGCAACAAAGTCCTTAAATAATGCAGCAAAGTCCTTAAATAATGCAGCAGAGTCCTTAAATACAGCAGCAGAGTCCTTAAATAATTCAGCAAAGTCCTTAAATAATGCAGCAGAGTCCTTAAATAATGCAACAAAGTCCTTAAATAATGCAGCAGAGTCCTTAAATAATGCAACAAAGTCCTTAAATAATGCAGCAGAGTCCTTAAATACTGCAGCAGAGTCCTTAAATAATGCAGCAAAGTCCTTAAATAATGCAGCAGAGTCCTTAAATTCAGCAGCAGAGTCATTAAATAATGCAACAAAGTCCTTAATAATGCAGCAGATTCCTTAAATAATGCAGCAAATTCCTTAAATAATGCAGCAGAATCCTTAAATAATGCAATAAAGTCCTTATCTAATGCAGCAACGTCCTTAATAATGCAGCAGAGTCCTTAAATAATGCAGCAGAATCCTTAAATACTGCATCAGCGTCCTTAAATAATGCAACAAAGTCCTTAAATAATGCAGCAAAGTCCTTAAATAATGCAGCAGAGTCCTTAAATACAGCAGCAGAGTCCTTAAATAATTCAGCAAAGTCCTTAAATAATGCAGCAGAGTCCTTAAATAGTGCAATAAAGTCCTTATCTAATGCAGCAACGTCCTTAATAATGCAGCAGAGTCCTTAAATAATGCAGCAAAGTACTTAAATAATGCAGCAGAGGCCTTAAATACCGCAGCAGCATACTTAAATAATGCAGCAAAGTCCTTAAATAATGCAGCAGAGTCCTTAAATAATGCAACAAAGTCCTTAAATAATGCAGCAGAGTCCTTAAATAATGCAACAAAGTCCTTAAATAATGCACCAGAGTACTTAAATAATGCAGCAAAGTCCTTAAATAATGCAGCAGAGTCCTTAAATAATGCAACAAAGTCCTAAAATAATGCAGCAGAGTCCTTAAATAATGCAGCAGAGTCCTTAAATAATGCAACAAAGTCCTTAAATAATGCAGCAGAGTCCTTAAATAATGCAGCAGAGTCCTTAAATAATGCAATAAAGTCCTTATCTAATGCAGCAACGTCCTTAATAATGCAGCAGAGTCCTTAAATAATGCAGCAAAGTACTTAAATAATGCAGCAGAGGCCTTAAATACCGCAGCAGCATACTTAAATAATGCAGCAAAGTCCTTAAATAATGCAGCAGAGTCCTTAAATAATGCAACAAAGTCCTTAAATAATGCAGCAGAGTCCTTAAATAATGCAACAAAGTCCTTAAATAATGCAGCAGAGTCCTTAAATAATGCAACAAAGTCCTTAAATAATGCAGCAGAGTCCTTAAATACTGCAGCAGAGTCCTTAAATAATGCAGCAAAGTCCTTAAATAATGCAGCAGAGTCCTTAAATTCAGCAGCAGAGTCATTAAATAATGCAACAAAGTCCTTAATAATGCAGCAGATTCCTTAAATAATGCAGCAAATTCCTTAAATAATGCAGCAGAATCCTTAAATAATGCAATAAAGTCCTTATCTAATGCAGCAACGTCCTTAATAATGCAGCAGAGTCCTTAAATAATGCAGCAGAATCCTTAAATACTGCATCAGCGTCCTTAAATAATGCAACAAAGTCCTTATATAATGCAGCAGAGTCCTTAAATAATGCAGCAAAGTCCTTAAATAATGCAGCAGAGTCCTTAAACAATGCAGGACAGTCCTTAAATAATGCAACAAAGTCCTTAAATAATGCAGCAGAGTCCTTAAATAGTGCAGCAAAGTCCTTAAATAATGCAGCAGAGTCCTTAAACAATGCAGCACAGTCCTTAAATAATGCAGCAAAGTCCTTAAATAATGCAGCAGAGTCCTTAAATACAGCAGCAGCGTCCTTAAATAATTCAGCAAAGTCCTTAAATAATGCAGCAGAGTCCTTAAATAATGCAACAAAGTCCTTAAATAATGCAGCAGAGTCCTTAAATACTGCAGCAGAGTCCTTAAATAATGCAGCAAAGTCCTTAAATAATGCAGCAGAGTCCTTAAATTCAGCAGCAGAGTCATTAAATAATGCAACAAAGTCCTTAATAATGCAGCAGATTCCTTAAATAATGCAGCAAATTCCTTAAATAATGCAGCAGAATCCTTAAATAATGCAATAAAGTCCTTATCTAATGCAGCAACGTCCTTAATAATGCAGCAGAGTCCTTAAATAATGCAGCAGAATCCTTAAATACTGCATCAGCGTCCTTAAATAATGCAACAAAGTCCTTATATAATGCAGCAGAGTCCTTAAATAATGCAGCAAAGTCCTTAAATAATGCAGCAGAGTCCTTAAACAATGCAGGACAGTCCTTAAATAATGCAACAAAGTCCTTAAATAATGCAGCAGAGTCCTTAAATAGTGCAGCAAAGTCCTTAAATAATGCAGCAGAGTCCTTAAACAATGCAGCACAGTCCTTAAATAATGCAGCAAAGTCCTTAAATAATGCAGCAGAGTCCTTAAATACAGCAGCAGCGTCCTTAAATAATTCAGCAAAGTCCTTAAATAATGCAGCAGAGTCCTTAAATAATGCAACAAAGTCCTTAAATAATGCAGCAGAGTCCTTAAATAATGCAACAAAGTCCTTAAATAATGCAGCAGAGTCCTTAAATACTGCAGCAGAGTCCTTAAATAATGCAGCAAAGTCCTTAAATAATGCAGCAGAGTCCTTAAATTCAGCAGCAGAGTCATTAAATAATGCAACAAAGTCCTTAATAATGCAGCAGATTCCTTAAATAATGCAGCAAATTCCTTAAATAATGCAGCAGAATCCTTAAATAATGCAATAAAGTCCTTATCTAATGCAGCAACGTCCTTAATAATGCAGCAGAGTCCTTAAATAATGCAGCAGAATCCTTAAATACTGCATCAGCGTCCTTAAATAATGCAACAAAGTCCTTAAATAATGCAGCAAAGTCCTTAAATAATGCAGCAGAGTCCTTAAATACAGCAGCAGAGTCCTTAAATAATTCAGCAAAGTCCTTAAATAATGCAGCAGAGTCCTTAAATAGTGCAATAAAGTCCTTATCTAATGCAGCAACGTCCTTAATAATGCAGCAGAGTCCTTAAATAATGCAGCAAAGTACTTAAATAATGCAGCAGAGGCCTTAAATACCGCAGCAGCATACTTAAATAATGCAGCAAAGTCCTTAAATAATGCAGCAGAGTCCTTAAATAATGCAACAAAGTCCTTAAATAATGCAGCAGAGTCCTTAAATAATGCAACAAAGTCCTTAAATAATGCACCAGAGTACTTAAATAATGCAGCAAAGTCCTTAAATAATGCAGCAGAGTCCTTAAATAATGCAACAAAGTCCTAAAATAATGCAGCAGAGTCCTTAAATAATGCAGCAGAGTCCTTAAATAATGCATCAAAGTCCTTAAATAATGCAGCAGAATCCTTAAATAATGCAACAAATTCCTTAAATAATGCAGAGTCCTTAAATAATGCACTAAATTCCTTAAATAAAATGCAACAACGCCCTTAATAATGCAGCTGAGTCCTTAAATAATTCAGCAAAGTCCTTAAATAATGCAGCAGAGTCCATAAATACCGCAGCAGCATCCTTAAATAATGCAATAAAATCCTTAAATAATGCAGCAACGTCCTTAATAATGCAGCAGAGTCCTTAAATAATACAGCAAAGTCCTTAAATAATACAGCAGAGGACTTAAATACTGCAGCAGCGTCCTTAAATAATGCAGCAGAGTCCTTAAATAATGCAACAAAGTCCTTAAATAATGCAGCAGAATCCTTAAATAATGCAAAAAATTCCTTAAATAATGCAGAAGAGTACTTAAATAATGCAGAAAAGTCGTTAAATAATGCAGCAGAGTCCTTAAATATTGCAGCATAGTCCTTAAATAATGCAACAAAGTCCTTAAATAATGCAGCAGATTCCTTAAATTCTGCAGCAGCGTCCTTAAATAATGCATCAAAGTCCTTAAATAATGCAGCAGAGTCCTTAAATACTGCAGCAGAGTCCTTAAATAATGCAGCAAATTCCTTAAATAATGCAGCAGAGTCCTTAAATTCCGCAGCAGAGTCATTAAATAATGCAACAAAGTCCTTAATAATGCAGCAGAGTCCTTAAATAATGCAGCAAATTCCTTAAATAATGCAGCAGAATCCTTAAATAATGCAATAAAGTCCTTATGTAATGCAGCAACGTCCTTAATAATGCAGCAGAGTCCTTAAATAATGCAGCAAAGTACTTAAATAATGCAGCAGAGGCCTTAAATACCGCAGCAGCATACTTAAATAATGCAGCAAAGTCCTTAAATAATGCAGCAGAGTCCTTAAATAATGCAACAAAGTCCTTAAATAATGCAGCAGAGTCCTTAAATAATGCAACAAAGTCCTTAAATAATGCAGCAAAGTCCTTAATAATGCAGCAGAGTCCTTAAATAATGCAGCAAATTCCTTAAATAATGCAGCAGAGGCCTTAAATACCGAAGCAGCGTCCTTAAATAATGCAGCAAAGTCCTTAAATAATGCAGAAGAGTCCTTAAATAATGCAACAAAGTCCTTAAATAATGCAGCAGAGTCCTTAAATAAAGCAGCAGAGTGCTTAAATAATGCAGCAGAGTCCTTAAATACCGCAGCAGAGTCATTAAATAATACAGCAGATTCCTTAAATAAAGCAGCAGAGTGCTTAAATAATGCAGCAGAGTCCTTAAATACCACAGCAGAGTCATTAAATAATACAGCAGAGTCCTTAAATAATGCAGGAAATTCCTTAAATAATGCAGAGTCCTTAAATAATGCACTAAATTCCTTAAATAAAATGCAGCAACGCCCTTAATAATGCAGCTGAGTCCTTAAATAATTCAGCAAAGTCCTTAAATAATGCAGCAGAGTCCTTAAATACCGCAGCAGCGTCCTTAAATAATGCAACAAAGTCCTTAAATAATGCAGCAGAACCCTTAAATAATGCAACAAAGTCCTTAAATAATGCAGCAGAGTCCTTAAATAATGCAACAAAGTCCTTAAATAATGCAGCAGAGTCCTTAAATAATGCAGCAGAGTCCTTAAATAATGCAACAAAGTCCTTAAATAATGCAGCAGAGTCCTTAAATAATGCAACAAAGTCCTTAAATAATGCAGCAGAGTCCTTAAATAATGCAGCAAAGTCCTTAAATAATGCAGCAGAGTCCTTAAACAATGCAGCACAGTCCTTAAATAATGCAACAAAGTCCTTAAATAATGCAGCAGAGTCCTTAAATAATGCAGCAAAGTCCTTAAATAATGCAGCAGAGTCCTTAAACAATGCAGCACAGTCCTTAAATAATGCAGCAAAGTCCTTAAATAATGCAGCAGAGTCCTTAAATACAGCAGCAGCGTCCTTAAATAATGCAACAAAGTCCTTAAATAATGCAACAAACTCATTAAATAATGCAGCAAAGTACTTAAATAATGCAGCAAATTCCTTAAATAATGCAGCAGAATCCTTAAATAATGCAATAAAGTCCTTAAATAATGCAGCAGAGTCCTTAAATAATGCAATAAATTCCTTAAATAATGCAGCAGAATCCTTAAATAATGCAATAAAGTCCTTAAATAATGCAGCAGAGTCCTTAAATAATGCAATAAATTCCTTAAATAATGCAGCAGAATCCTTAAATAATGCAACAAAGTCCTTAAATAATGCAGGAGATTCCTTAAATTCTGCAGCAGCGTCCTTAAATAATGCATCAAAGTCCTTAAATAATGCAGCAGAATCCTTAAATAATGCAACAATTTCCTTAAATAATGCAGAGTCCTTAAATAATGCACTAAATTCCTTAAATAAAATGCAACAACGCCCTTAATAATGCAGCTGAGTCCTTAAATAATTCAGCAAAGTCCTTAAATAATGCAGCAGAGTCCATAAATACCGCAGCAGCGTCCTTAAATAATGCAATAAAATCCTTAAATAATGCAGCAACGTCCTTAATAATGCAGCAGAGTCCTTAAATAATACAGCAAAGTCCTTAAATAATGCAGCAGAGGACTTAAATACTGCAGCAGCGTCCTTAAATAATGCAGCAGAGTCCTTAAATAATGCAACAAAGTCCTTAAATAATGCAGCAGAATCCTTAAATAATGCAAAAAATTCCTTAAATAATGCAGAAGAGTACTTAAATAATGCAGAAAAGTCGTTAAATAATGCAGCAGAGTCCTTAAATATTGCAGCATAGTCCTTAAATAATGCAACAAAGTCCTTAAATAATGCAGCAGATTCCTTAAATTCTGCAGCAGCGTCCTTAAATAATGCATCAAAGTCCTTAAATAATGCAGCAGAGTCCTTAAATACTGCAGCAGAGTCCTTAAATAATGCAGCAAATTCCTTAAATAATGCAGCAGAGTCCTTAAATTCCGCAGCAGAGTCATTAAATAATGCAACAAAGTCCTTAATAATGCAGCAGAGTCCTTAAATAATGCAGCAAATTCCTTAAATAATGCAGCAGAATCCTTAAATAATGCAATAAAGTCCTTATGTAATGCAGCAACGTCCTTAATAATGCAGCAGAGTCCTTAAATAATGCAGCAAAGTACTTAAATAATGCAGCAGAGGCCTTAAATACCGCAGCAGCATACTTAAATAATGCAGCAAAGTCCTTAAATAATGCAGCAGAGTCCTTAAATAATGCAACAAAGTCCTTAAATAATGCAGCAGAGTTCTTAAATAATGCAACAAAGTCCTTAAATAATGCACCAGAGTACTTAAATAATGCAGCAAAGTCCTTAAATAATGCAGCAGAGTCCTTAAATAATGCAACAAAGTCCTTAAATAATGCAGCAGAGTCCTTAAATAATGCAACAAAGTCCTTAAATAATGCAGCAGAGTCCTTAAATAATGCAACAAAGTCCTTAAATAATGCAGCAGAGTCCTTAAATAGTGCAGCAAAGTCCTTAAATAATGCAGCAGAGTCCTTAAACAATGCAGCACAGTCCTTAAATAATGCAGCAAAGTCCTTAAATAATGCAGCAGAGTCCTTAAATACAGCAGCAGCGTCCTTAAATAATTCAGCAAAGTCCTTAAATAATGCAGCAGAGTCCTTAAATAATGCAACAAAGTCCTTAAATAATGCAGCAGAGTCCTTAAATAATGCAACAAAGTCCTTAAATAATGCAGCAGAGTCCTTAAATACTGCAGCAGAGTCCTTAAATAATGCAGCAAAGTCCTTAAATAATGCAGCAGAGTCCTTAAATTCAGCAGCAGAGTCATTAAATAATGCAACAAAGTCCTTAATAATGCAGCAGATTCCTTAAATAATGCAGCAAATTCCTTAAATAATGCAGCAGAATCCTTAAATAATGCAATAAAGTCCTTATCTAATGCAGCAACGTCCTTAATAATGCAGCAGAGTCCTTAAATAATGCAGCAGAATCCTTAAATACTGCATCAGCGTCCTTAAATAATGCAACAAAGTCCTTAAATAATGCAGCAAAGTCCTTAAATAATGCAGCAGAGTCCTTAAATACAGCAGCAGAGTCCTTAAATAATTCAGCAAAGTCCTTAAATAATGCAGCAGAGTCCTTAAATAGTGCAATAAAGTCCTTATCTAATGCAGCAACGTCCTTAATAATGCAGCAGAGTCCTTAAATAATGCAGCAAAGTACTTAAATAATGCAGCAGAGGCCTTAAATACCGCAGCAGCATACTTAAATAATGCAGCAAAGTCCTTAAATAATGCAGCAGAGTCCTTAAATAATGCAACAAAGTCCTTAAATAATGCAGCAGAGTCCTTAAATAATGCAACAAAGTCCTTAAATAATGCACCAGAGTACTTAAATAATGCAGCAAAGTCCTTAAATAATGCAGCAGAGTCCTTAAATAATGCAACAAAGTCCTAAAATAATGCAGCAGAGTCCTTAAATAATGCAGCAGAGTCCTTAAATAATGCATCAAAGTCCTTAAATAATGCAGCAGAATCCTTAAATAATGCAACAAATTCCTTAAATAATGCAGAGTCCTTAAATAATGCACTAAATTCCTTAAATAAAATGCAACAACGCCCTTAATAATGCAGCTGAGTCCTTAAATAATTCAGCAAAGTCCTTAAATAATGCAGCAGAGTCCATAAATACCGCAGCAGCATCCTTAAATAATGCAATAAAATCCTTAAATAATGCAGCAACGTCCTTAATAATGCAGCAGAGTCCTTAAATAATACAGCAAAGTCCTTAAATAATACAGCAGAGGACTTAAATACTGCAGCAGCGTCCTTAAATAATGCAGCAGAGTCCTTAAATAATGCAACAAAGTCCTTAAATAATGCAGCAGAATCCTTAAATAATGCAAAAAATTCCTTAAATAATGCAGAAGAGTACTTAAATAATGCAGAAAAGTCGTTAAATAATGCAGCAGAGTCCTTAAATATTGCAGCATAGTCCTTAAATAATGCAACAAAGTCCTTAAATAATGCAGCAGATTCCTTAAATTCTGCAGCAGCGTCCTTAAATAATGCATCAAAGTCCTTAAATAATGCAGCAGAGTCCTTAAATACTGCAGCAGAGTCCTTAAATAATGCAGCAAATTCCTTAAATAATGCAGCAGAGTCCTTAAATTCCGCAGCAGAGTCATTAAATAATGCAACAAAGTCCTTAATAATGCAGCAGAGTCCTTAAATAATGCAGCAAATTCCTTAAATAATGCAGCAGAATCCTTAAATAATGCAATAAAGTCCTTATGTAATGCAGCAACGTCCTTAATAATGCAGCAGAGTCCTTAAATAATGCAGCAAAGTACTTAAATAATGCAGCAGAGGCCTTAAATACCGCAGCAGCATACTTAAATAATGCAGCAAAGTCCTTAAATAATGCAGCAGAGTCCTTAAATAATGCAACAAAGTCCTTAAATAATGCAGCAGAGTCCTTAAATAATGCAACAAAGTCCTTAAATAATGCAGCAAAGTCCTTAATAATGCAGCAGAGTCCTTAAATAATGCAGCAAATTCCTTAAATAATGCAGCAGAGGCCTTAAATACCGAAGCAGCGTCCTTAAATAATGCAGCAAAGTCCTTAAATAATGCAGAAGAGTCCTTAAATAATGCAACAAAGTCCTTAAATAATGCAGCAGAGTCCTTAAATAAAGCAGCAGAGTGCTTAAATAATGCAGCAGAGTCCTTAAATACCGCAGCAGAGTCATTAAATAATACAGCAGATTCCTTAAATAAAGCAGCAGAGTGCTTAAATAATGCAGCAGAGTCCTTAAATACCACAGCAGAGTCATTAAATAATACAGCAGAGTCCTTAAATAATGCAGGAAATTCCTTAAATAATGCAGAGTCCTTAAATAATGCACTAAATTCCTTAAATAAAATGCAGCAACGCCCTTAATAATGCAGCTGAGTCCTTAAATAATTCAGCAAAGTCCTTAAATAATGCAGCAGAGTCCTTAAATACCGCAGCAGCGTCCTTAAATAATGCAACAAAGTCCTTAAATAATGCAGCAGAACCCTTAAATAATGCAACAAAGTCCTTAAATAATGCAGCAGAGTCCTTAAATAATGCAACAAAGTCCTTAAATAATGCAGCAGAGTCCTTAAATAATGCAGCAGAGTCCTTAAATAATGCAACAAAGTCCTTAAATAATGCAGCAGAGTCCTTAAATAATGCAACAAAGTCCTTAAATAATGCAGCAGAGTCCTTAAATAATGCAGCAAAGTCCTTAAATAATGCAGCAGAGTCCTTAAACAATGCAGCACAGTCCTTAAATAATGCAACAAAGTCCTTAAATAATGCAGCAGAGTCCTTAAATAATGCAGCAAAGTCCTTAAATAATGCAGCAGAGTCCTTAAACAATGCAGCACAGTCCTTAAATAATGCAGCAAAGTCCTTAAATAATGCAGCAGAGTCCTTAAATACAGCAGCAGCGTCCTTAAATAATGCAACAAAGTCCTTAAATAATGCAACAAACTCATTAAATAATGCAGCAAAGTACTTAAATAATGCAGCAAATTCCTTAAATAATGCAGCAGAATCCTTAAATAATGCAATAAAGTCCTTAAATAATGCAGCAGAGTCCTTAAATAATGCAATAAATTCCTTAAATAATGCAGCAGAATCCTTAAATAATGCAATAAAGTCCTTAAATAATGCAGCAGAGTCCTTAAATAATGCAATAAATTCCTTAAATAATGCAGCAGAATCCTTAAATAATGCAACAAAGTCCTTAAATAATGCAGGAGATTCCTTAAATTCTGCAGCAGCGTCCTTAAATAATGCATCAAAGTCCTTAAATAATGCAGCAGAATCCTTAAATAATGCAACAATTTCCTTAAATAATGCAGAGTCCTTAAATAATGCACTAAATTCCTTAAATAAAATGCAACAACGCCCTTAATAATGCAGCTGAGTCCTTAAATAATTCAGCAAAGTCCTTAAATAATGCAGCAGAGTCCATAAATACCGCAGCAGCGTCCTTAAATAATGCAATAAAATCCTTAAATAATGCAGCAACGTCCTTAATAATGCAGCAGAGTCCTTAAATAATACAGCAAAGTCCTTAAATAATGCAGCAGAGGACTTAAATACTGCAGCAGCGTCCTTAAATAATGCAGCAGAGTCCTTAAATAATGCAACAAAGTCCTTAAATAATGCAGCAGAATCCTTAAATAATGCAAAAAATTCCTTAAATAATGCAGAAGAGTACTTAAATAATGCAGAAAAGTCGTTAAATAATGCAGCAGAGTCCTTAAATATTGCAGCATAGTCCTTAAATAATGCAACAAAGTCCTTAAATAATGCAGCAGATTCCTTAAATTCTGCAGCAGCGTCCTTAAATAATGCATCAAAGTCCTTAAATAATGCAGCAGAGTCCTTAAATACTGCAGCAGAGTCCTTAAATAATGCAGCAAATTCCTTAAATAATGCAGCAGAGTCCTTAAATTCCGCAGCAGAGTCATTAAATAATGCAACAAAGTCCTTAATAATGCAGCAGAGTCCTTAAATAATGCAGCAAATTCCTTAAATAATGCAGCAGAATCCTTAAATAATGCAATAAAGTCCTTATGTAATGCAGCAACGTCCTTAATAATGCAGCAGAGTCCTTAAATAATGCAGCAAAGTACTTAAATAATGCAGCAGAGGCCTTAAATACCGCAGCAGCATACTTAAATAATGCAGCAAAGTCCTTAAATAATGCAGCAGAGTCCTTAAATAATGCAACAAAGTCCTTAAATAATGCAGCAGAGTTCTTAAATAATGCAACAAAGTCCTTAAATAATGCACCAGAGTACTTAAATAATGCAGCAAAGTCCTTAAATAATGCAGCAGAGTCCTTAAATAATGCAACAAAGTCCTTAAATAATGCAGCAGAGTCCTTAAATAATGCAACAAAGTCCTTAAATAATGCAGCAGAGTCCTTAAATAATGCAACAAAGTCCTTATATAATGCAGCAGAGTCCTTAAATAATGCAGCAAAGTCCTTAAATAATGCAGCAGAGTCCTTAAACAATGCAGGACAGTCCTTAAATAATGCAACAAAGTCCTTAAATAATGCAGCAGAGTCCTTAAATAGTGCAGCAAAGTCCTTAAATAATGCAGCAGAGTCCTTAAACAATGCAGCACAGTCCTTAAATAATGCAGCAAAGTCCTTAAATAATGCAGCAGAGTCCTTAAATACAGCAGCAGCGTCCTTAAATAATTCAGCAAAGTCCTTAAATAATGCAGCAGAGTCCTTAAATAATGCAACAAAGTCCTTAAATAATGCAGCAGAGTCCTTAAATAATGCAACAAAGTCCTTAAATAATGCAGCAGAGTCCTTAAATACTGCAGCAGAGTCCTTAAATAATGCAGCAAAGTCCTTAAATAATGCAGCAGAGTCCTTAAATTCAGCAGCAGAGTCATTAAATAATGCAACAAAGTCCTTAATAATGCAGCAGATTCCTTAAATAATGCAGCAAATTCCTTAAATAATGCAGCAGAATCCTTAAATAATGCAATAAAGTCCTTATCTAATGCAGCAACGTCCTTAATAATGCAGCAGAGTCCTTAAATAATGCAGCAGAATCCTTAAATACTGCATCAGCGTCCTTAAATAATGCAACAAAGTCCTTATATAATGCAGCAGAGTCCTTAAATAATGCAGCAAAGTCCTTAAATAATGCAGCAGAGTCCTTAAACAATGCAGGACAGTCCTTAAATAATGCAACAAAGTCCTTAAATAATGCAGCAGAGTCCTTAAATAGTGCAGCAAAGTCCTTAAATAATGCAGCAGAGTCCTTAAACAATGCAGCACAGTCCTTAAATAATGCAGCAAAGTCCTTAAATAATGCAGCAGAGTCCTTAAATACAGCAGCAGCGTCCTTAAATAATTCAGCAAAGTCCTTAAATAATGCAGCAGAGTCCTTAAATAATGCAACAAAGTCCTTAAATAATGCAGCAGAGTCCTTAAATAATGCAACAAAGTCCTTAAATAATGCAGCAGAGTCCTTAAATACTGCAGCAGAGTCCTTAAATAATGCAGCAAAGTCCTTAAATAATGCAGCAGAGTCCTTAAATTCAGCAGCAGAGTCATTAAATAATGCAACAAAGTCCTTAATAATGCAGCAGATTCCTTAAATAATGCAGCAAATTCCTTAAATAATGCAGCAGAATCCTTAAATAATGCAATAAAGTCCTTATCTAATGCAGCAACGTCCTTAATAATGCAGCAGAGTCCTTAAATAATGCAGCAGAATCCTTAAATACTGCATCAGCGTCCTTAAATAATGCAACAAAGTCCTTAAATAATGCAGCAAAGTCCTTAAATA
Source organism: Phyllobates terribilis (assembly GCF_046119375.1). Classification (NCBI taxonomy): domain Eukaryota; kingdom Metazoa; phylum Chordata; class Amphibia; order Anura; family Dendrobatidae; genus Phyllobates; species Phyllobates terribilis. The sequence goes on along the minus strand of NW_027363029.1, from coordinate 807,127 downwards.
ATGCAGCAGAGTCCTTAAATACAGCAGCAGAGTCCTTAAATAATTCAGCAAAGTCCTTAAATAATGCAGCAGAGTCCTTAAATAATGCAATAAAGTCCTTATCTAATGCAGCAACGTCCTTAATAATGCAGCAGAGTCCTTAAATAATGCAGCAAAGTACTTAAATAATGCAGCAGAGGCCTTAAATACCGCAGCAGCATACTTAAATAATGCAGCAAAGTCCTTAAATAATGCAGCAGAGTCCTTAAATAATGCAACAAAGTCCTTAAATAATGCAGCAGAGTCCTTAAATAATGCAACAAAGTCCTTAAATAATGCACCAGAGTACTTAAATAATGCAGCAAAGTCCTTAAATAATGCAGCAGAGTCCTTAAATAATGCAACAAAGTCCTAAAATAATGCAGCAGAGTCCTTAAATAATGCAGCAGAGTCCTTAAATAATGCAACAAAGTCCTTAAATAATGCAGCAGAGTCCTTAAATAATGCAGCAGAGTCCTTAAATAATGCAATAAAGTCCTTATCTAATGCAGCAACGTCCTTAATAATGCAGCAGAGTCCTTAAATAATGCAGCAAAGTACTTAAATAATGCAGCAGAGGCCTTAAATACCGCAGCAGCATACTTAAATAATGCAGCAAAGTCCTTAAATAATGCAGCAGAGTCCTTAAATAATGCAACAAAGTCCTTAAATAATGCAGCAGAGTCCTTAAATAATGCAACAAAGTCCTTAAATAATGCAGCAGAGTCCTTAAATAATGCAACAAAGTCCTTAAATAATGCAGCAGAGTCCTTAAATACTGCAGCAGAGTCCTTAAATAATGCAGCAAAGTCCTTAAATAATGCAGCAGAGTCCTTAAATTCAGCAGCAGAGTCATTAAATAATGCAACAAAGTCCTTAATAATGCAGCAGATTCCTTAAATAATGCAGCAAATTCCTTAAATAATGCAGCAGAATCCTTAAATAATGCAATAAAGTCCTTATCTAATGCAGCAACGTCCTTAATAATGCAGCAGAGTCCTTAAATAATGCAGCAGAATCCTTAAATACTGCATCAGCGTCCTTAAATAATGCAACAAAGTCCTTATATAATGCAGCAGAGTCCTTAAATAATGCAGCAAAGTCCTTAAATAATGCAGCAGAGTCCTTAAACAATGCAGGACAGTCCTTAAATAATGCAACAAAGTCCTTAAATAATGCAGCAGAGTCCTTAAATAGTGCAGCAAAGTCCTTAAATAATGCAGCAGAGTCCTTAAACAATGCAGCACAGTCCTTAAATAATGCAGCAAAGTCCTTAAATAATGCAGCAGAGTCCTTAAATACAGCAGCAGCGTCCTTAAATAATTCAGCAAAGTCCTTAAATAATGCAGCAGAGTCCTTAAATAATGCAACAAAGTCCTTAAATAATGCAGCAGAGTCCTTAAATAATGCAACAAAGTCCTTAAATAATGCAGCAGAGTCCTTAAATACTGCAGCAGAGTCCTTAAATAATGCAGCAAAGTCCTTAAATAATGCAGCAGAGTCCTTAAATTCAGCAGCAGAGTCATTAAATAATGCAACAAAGTCCTTAATAATGCAGCAGATTCCTTAAATAATGCAGCAAATTCCTTAAATAATGCAGCAGAATCCTTAAATAATGCAATAAAGTCCTTATCTAATGCAGCAACGTCCTTAATAATGCAGCAGAGTCCTTAAATAATGCAGCAGAATCCTTAAATACTGCATCAGCGTCCTTAAATAATGCAACAAAGTCCTTAAATAATGCAGCAAAGTCCTTAAATAATGCAGCAGAGTCCTTAAATACAGCAGCAGAGTCCTTAAATAATTCAGCAAAGTCCTTAAATAATGCAGCAGAGTCCTTAAATAGTGCAATAAAGTCCTTATCTAATGCAGCAACGTCCTTAATAATGCAGCAGAGTCCTTAAATAATGCAGCAAAGTACTTAAATAATGCAGCAGAGGCCTTAAATACCGCAGCAGCATACTTAAATAATGCAGCAAAGTCCTTAAATAATGCAGCAGAGTCCTTAAATAATGCAACAAAGTCCTTAAATAATGCAGCAGAGTCCTTAAATAATGCAACAAAGTCCTTAAATAATGCACCAGAGTACTTAAATAATGCAGCAAAGTCCTTAAATAATGCAGCAGAGTCCTTAAATAATGCAACAAAGTCCTAAAATAATGCAGCAGAGTCCTTAAATAATGCAGCAGAGTCCTTAAATAATGCAACAAAGTCCTTAAATAATGCAGCAGAGTCCTTAAATAATGCAACAAAGTCCTTAAATATTGCAGCAGAGTCCTTAAATAATGCAGCAAAGTCCTTAAATAATGCAGCAGAGTACTTAAATAATGCAGCAAATTCCTTAAATAATGCAGCAGAATCCTTAAATAATGCAATAAAGTCCTTAAATAATGCAGCAGAGTCCTTAAATAATGCAGCAGAGTCCTTAAATAATGCAACAAAGTCCTTAAATAATGCAGCAGAGTCCTTAAATAATGCAGCAAAGTCCTTAAATAATGCAGCAGAGTCCTTAAATAATGCAGCAAACTCATTAAATAATGCAGCAAAGTACTTAAATAATGCAGCAAAGTACTTAAATAATGCAGCAAATTCCTTAAATAATGCAGCAGAATCCTTAAATAATGCAATAAAGTCCTTAAATAATGCAGCAGAGTCCTTAAATAATGCAATAAATTCCTTAAATAATGCAGCAGAATCCTTAAATAATGCAATAAAGTCATTAAATAATGCAGCAGAGTCCTTAAATACTGCAGCAGAGACCTTAAATAATGCAGCAAAATCCTTAAATAATGCAGCAGAGTCCTTATATAATGCAGCAGAGTCCTAAAATACTGCAGCAGAGTCCTTAAATAATGCAGCAGAGTCCTTAAATAATGCAGCAAATTCATTAAATAATGCAGCAGAGTCCTTAAATAATGCAACAAAGTCCTTAAATAATGCAGCAGATTCCTTAAATTTCGCAGCAGCGTCCTTAAATAATGCATCAAAGTACTTAAATAATGCAGCAGAGTCCTAAAATACCGCAGCAGAGTCCTTAAATAATGCAGCAAAGTACTTAAATAATGCAGCAGAGTGCTTACATAATGCAGCAGAGTCCTTAAATTCCGCAGCAGAGTCATTAAATAATGCAGCAGAGTCCTTAAATAATGCAGCAAATTCATTAAATAATGCACAGAGTCATTAAATAATGCAACAAAGTCCTTAAATAATGCAGCAGAGTGCTTAAATAATGCAACAAAGTCCTTAAATAATGCAGCAGAGTCCTTAAATAATGCAACAAACTCATTAAATAATGCAGCAAAGTACTTAAATAATGCAGCAAATTCCTTAAATAATGCAGCATAATCCTTAAATAATGCAATAAAGTCCTTAAATAATGCAGCAGAGTCCTTAAATAATGCAAAAAATTCCTTAAATAATGCAGCAGAATCCTTAAATAATGCAACAAAGTCCTTAAATAATGCAGCAGAGTCCTTAAATAGTGCAGCAAAGTCCTTAAATAATGCAGCAGAGTCCTTAAACAATGCAGCACAGTCCTTAAATAATGCAGCAAAGTCCTTAAATAATGCAGCAGAGTCCTTAAATACAGCAGCAGCGTCCTTAAATAATTCAGCAAAGTCCTTAAATAATGCAGCAGAGTCCTTAAATAATGCAACAAAGTCCTTAAATAATGCAGCAGAGTCCTTAAATACTGCAGCAGAGTCCTTAAATAATGCAGCAAAGTCCTTAAATAATGCAGCAGAGTCCTTAAATTCAGCAGCAGAGTCATTAAATAATGCAACAAAGTCCTTAATAATGCAGCAGATTCCTTAAATAATGCAGCAAATTCCTTAAATAATGCAGCAGAATCCTTAAATAATGCAATAAAGTCCTTATGTAATGCAGCAACGTCCTTAATAATGCAGCAGAGTCCTTAAATAATGCAGCAAAGTACTTAAATAATGCAGCAGAGGCCTTAAATACCGCAGCAGCATACTTAAATAATGCAGCAAAGTCCTTAAATAATGCAGCAGAGTCCTTAAATAATGCAACAAAGTCCTTAAATAATGCAGCAGAGTCCTTAAATAATGCAACAAAGTCCTTAAATAATGCACCAGAGTACTTAAATAATGCAGCAAAGTCCTTAAATAATGCAGCAGAGTCCTTAAATAATGCAACAAAGTCCTTAAATAATGCAGCAGAGTCCTTAAATAATGCAACAAAGTCCTTAAATAATGCAGCAGAGTCCTTAAATAATGCAACAAAGTCCTTATATAATGCAGCAGAGTCCTTAAATAATGCAGCAAAGTCCTTAAATAATGCAGCAGAGTCCTTAAACAATGCAGGACAGTCCTTAAATAATGCAACAAAGTCCTTAAATAATGCAGCAGAGTCCTTAAATAGTGCAGCAAAGTCCTTAAATAATGCAGCAGAGTCCTTAAACAATGCAGCACAGTCCTTAAATAATGCAGCAAAGTCCTTAAATAATGCAGCAGAGTCCTTAAATACAGCAGCAGCGTCCTTAAATAATTCAGCAAAGTCCTTAAATAATGCAGCAGAGTCCTTAAATAATGCAACAAAGTCCTTAAATAATGCAGCAGAGTCCTTAAATAATGCAACAAAGTCCTTAAATAATGCAGCAGAGTCCTTAAATACTGCAGCAGAGTCCTTAAATAATGCAGCAAAGTCCTTAAATAATGCAGCAGAGTCCTTAAATTCAGCAGCAGAGTCATTAAATAATGCAACAAAGTCCTTAATAATGCAGCAGATTCCTTAAATAATGCAGCAAATTCCTTAAATAATGCAGCAGAATCCTTAAATAATGCAATAAAGTCCTTATCTAATGCAGCAACGTCCTTAATAATGCAGCAGAGTCCTTAAATAATGCAGCAGAATCCTTAAATACTGCATCAGCGTCCTTAAATAATGCAACAAAGTCCTTATATAATGCAGCAGAGTCCTTAAATAATGCAGCAAAGTCCTTAAATAATGCAGCAGAGTCCTTAAACAATGCAGGACAGTCCTTAAATAATGCAACAAAGTCCTTAAATAATGCAGCAGAGTCCTTAAATAGTGCAGCAAAGTCCTTAAATAATGCAGCAGAGTCCTTAAACAATGCAGCACAGTCCTTAAATAATGCAGCAAAGTCCTTAAATAATGCAGCAGAGTCCTTAAATACAGCAGCAGCGTCCTTAAATAATTCAGCAAAGTCCTTAAATAATGCAGCAGAGTCCTTAAATAATGCAACAAAGTCCTTAAATAATGCAGCAGAGTCCTTAAATAATGCAACAAAGTCCTTAAATAATGCAGCAGAGTCCTTAAATACTGCAGCAGAGTCCTTAAATAATGCAGCAAAGTCCTTAAATAATGCAGCAGAGTCCTTAAATTCAGCAGCAGAGTCATTAAATAATGCAACAAAGTCCTTAATAATGCAGCAGATTCCTTAAATAATGCAGCAAATTCCTTAAATAATGCAGCAGAATCCTTAAATAATGCAATAAAGTCCTTATCTAATGCAGCAACGTCCTTAATAATGCAGCAGAGTCCTTAAATAATGCAGCAGAATCCTTAAATACTGCATCAGCGTCCTTAAATAATGCAACAAAGTCCTTAAATAATGCAGCAAAGTCCTTAAATAATGCAGCAGAGTCCTTAAATACAGCAGCAGAGTCCTTAAATAATTCAGCAAAGTCCTTAAATAATGCAGCAGAGTCCTTAAATAATGCAATAAAGTCCATATCTAATGCAGCAACGTCCTTAATAATGCAGCAGAGTCCTTAAATAATGCAGCAAAGTACTTAAATAATGCAGCAGAGGCCTTAAATACCGCAGCAGCATACTTAAATAATGCAGCAAAGTCCTTAAATAATGCAGCAGAGTCCTTAAATAATGCAACAAAGTCCTTAAATAATGCAGCAGAGTCCTTAAATAATGCAACAAAGTCCTTAAATAATGCACCAGAGTACTTAAATAATGCAGCAAAGTCCTTAAATAATGCAGCAGAGTCCTTAAATAATGCAACAAAGTCCTAAAATAATGCAGCAGAGTCCTTAAATAATGCAGCAGAGTCCTTAAATAATGCAACAAAGTCCTTAAATAATGCAGCAGAGTCCTTAAATAATGCAGCAGAGTCCTTAAATAATGCAATAAAGTCCTTATCTAATGCAGCAACGTCCTTAATAATGCAGCAGAGTCCTTAAATAATGCAGCAAAGTACTTAAATAATGCAGCAGAGGCCTTAAATACCGCAGCAGCATACTTAAATAATGCAGCAAAGTCCTTAAATAATGCAGCAGAGTCCTTAAATAATGCAACAAAGTCCTTAAATAATGCAGCAGAGTCCTTAAATAATGCAACAAAGTCCTTAAATAATGCAGCAGAGTCCTTAAATAATGCAACAAAGTCCTTAAATAATGCAGCAGAGTCCTTAAATACTGCAGCAGAGTCCTTAAATAATGCAGCAAAGTCCTTAAATAATGCAGCAGAGTCCTTAAATTCAGCAGCAGAGTCATTAAATAATGCAACAAAGTCCTTAATAATGCAGCAGATTCCTTAAATAATGCAGCAAATTCCTTAAATAATGCAGCAGAATCCTTAAATAATGCAATAAAGTCCTTATCTAATGCAGCAACGTCCTTAATAATGCAGCAGAGTCCTTAAATAATGCAGCAGAATCCTTAAATACTGCATCAGCGTCCTTAAATAATGCAACAAAGTCCTTATATAATGCAGCAGAGTCCTTAAATAATGCAGCAAAGTCCTTAAATAATGCAGCAGAGTCCTTAAACAATGCAGGACAGTCCTTAAATAATGCAACAAAGTCCTTAAATAATGCAGCAGAGTCCTTAAATAGTGCAGCAAAGTCCTTAAATAATGCAGCAGAGTCCTTAAACAATGCAGCACAGTCCTTAAATAATGCAGCAAAGTCCTTAAATAATGCAGCAGAGTCCTTAAATACAGCAGCAGCGTCCTTAAATAATTCAGCAAAGTCCTTAAATAATGCAGCAGAGTCCTTAAATAATGCAACAAAGTCCTTAAATAATGCAGCAGAGTCCTTAAATAATGCAACAAAGTCCTTAAATAATGCAGCAGAGTCCTTAAATACTGCAGCAGAGTCCTTAAATAATGCAGCAAAGTCCTTAAATAATGCAGCAGAGTCCTTAAATTCAGCAGCAGAGTCATTAAATAATGCAACAAAGTCCTTAATAATGCAGCAGATTCCTTAAATAATGCAGCAAATTCCTTAAATAATGCAGCAGAATCCTTAAATAATGCAATAAAGTCCTTATCTAATGCAGCAACGTCCTTAATAATGCAGCAGAGTCCTTAAATAATGCAGCAGAATCCTTAAATACTGCATCAGCGTCCTTAAATAATGCAACAAAGTCCTTAAATAATGCAGCAAAGTCCTTAAATAATGCAGCAGAGTCCTTAAATACAGCAGCAGAGTCCTTAAATAATTCAGCAAAGTCCTTAAATAATGCAGCAGAGTCCTTAAATAGTGCAATAAAGTCCTTATCTAATGCAGCAACGTCCTTAATAATGCAGCAGAGTCCTTAAATAATGCAGCAAAGTACTTAAATAATGCAGCAGAGGCCTTAAATACCGCAGCAGCATACTTAAATAATGCAGCAAAGTCCTTAAATAATGCAGCAGAGTCCTTAAATAATGCAACAAAGTCCTTAAATAATGCAGCAGAGTCCTTAAATAATGCAACAAAGTCCTTAAATAATGCACCAGAGTACTTAAATAATGCAGCAAAGTCCTTAAATAATGCAGCAGAGTCCTTAAATAATGCAACAAAGTCCTAAAATAATGCAGCAGAGTCCTTAAATAATGCAGCAGAGTCCTTAAATAATGCAACAAAGTCCTTAAATAATGCAGCAGAGTCCTTAAATAATGCAACAAAGTCCTTAAATATTGCAGCAGAGTCCTTAAATAATGCAGCAAAGTCCTTAAATAATGCAGCAGAGTACTTAAATAATGCAGCAAATTCCTTAAATAATGCAGCAGAATCCTTAAATAATGCAATAAAGTCCTTAAATAATGCAGCAGAGTCCTTAAATAATGCAGCAGAGTCCTTAAATAATGCAACAAAGTCCTTAAATAATGCAGCAGAGTCCTTAAATAATGCAGCAAAGTCCTTAAATAATGCAGCAGAGTCCTTAAATAATGCAGCAAACTCATTAAATAATGCAGCAAAGTACTTAAATAATGCAGCAAAGTACTTAAATAATGCAGCAAATTCCTTAAATAATGCAGCAGAATCCTTAAATAATGCAATAAAGTCCTTAAATAATGCAGCAGAGTCCTTAAATAATGCAATAAATTCCTTAAATAATGCAGCAGAATCCTTAAATAATGCAATAAAGTCATTAAATAATGCAGCAGAGTCCTTAAATACTGCAGCAGAGACCTTAAATAATGCAGCAAAATCCTTAAATAATGCAGCAGAGTCCTTATATAATGCAGCAGAGTCCTAAAATACTGCAGCAGAGTCCTTAAATAATGCAGCAGAGTCCTTAAATAATGCAGCAAATTCATTAAATAATGCAGCAGAGTCCTTAAATAATGCAACAAAGTCCTTAAATAATGCAGCAGATTCCTTAAATTTCGCAGCAGCGTCCTTAAATAATGCATCAAAGTACTTAAATAATGCAGCAGAGTCCTAAAATACCGCAGCAGAGTCCTTAAATAATGCAGCAAAGTACTTAAATAATGCAGCAGAGTGCTTACATAATGCAGCAGAGTCCTTAAATTCCGCAGCAGAGTCATTAAATAATGCAGCAGAGTCCTTAAATAATGCAGCAAATTCATTAAATAATGCACAGAGTCATTAAATAATGCAACAAAGTCCTTAAATAATGCAGCAGAGTGCTTAAATAATGCAACAAAGTCCTTAAATAATGCAGCAGAGTCCTTAAATAATGCAACAAACTCATTAAATAATGCAGCAAAGTACTTAAATAATGCAGCAAATTCCTTAAATAATGCAGCAGAATCCTTAAATAATGCAATAAAGTCCTTAAATAATGCAGCAGAGTCCTTAAATAATGCAAAAAATTCCTTAAATAATGCAGCAGAATCCTTAAATAATGCAACAAAGTCCTTAAATAATGCAGCAGAGTCCTTAAATAGTGCAGCAAAGTCCTTAAATAATGCAGCAGAGTCCTTAAACAATGCAGCACAGTCCTTAAATAATGCAGCAAAGTCCTTAAATAATGCAGCAGAGTCCTTAAATACAGCAGCAGCGTCCTTAAATAATTCAGCAAAGTCCTTAAATAATGCAGCAGAGTCCTTAAATAATGCAACAAAGTCCTTAAATAATGCAGCAGAGTCCTTAAATACTGCAGCAGAGTCCTTAAATAATGCAGCAAAGTCCTTAAATAATGCAGCAGAGTCCTTAAATTCAGCAGCAGAGTCATTAAATAATGCAACAAAGTCCTTAATAATGCAGCAGATTCCTTAAATAATGCAGCAAATTCCTTAAATAATGCAGCAGAATCCTTAAATAATGCAATAAAGTCCTTATCTAATGCAGCAACGTCCTTAATAATGCAGCAGAGTCCTTAAATAATGCAGCAGAATCCTTAAATACTGCATCAGCGTCCTTAAATAATGCAACAAAGTCCTTAAATAATGCAGCAAAGTCCTTAAATAATGCAGCAGAGTCCTTAAATACAGCAGCAGAGTCCTTAAATAATTCAGCAAAGTCCTTAAATAATGCAGCAGAGTCCTTAAATAATGCAATAAAGTCCTTATCTAATGCAGCAACGTCCTTAATAATGCAGCAGAGTCCTTAAATAATGCAGCAAAGTACTTAAATAATGCAGCAGAGGCCTTAAATACCGCAGCAGCATACTTAAATAATGCAGCAAAGTCCTTAAATAATGCAGCAGAGTCCTTAAATAATGCAACAAAGTCCTTAAATAATGCAGCAGAGTCCTTAAATAATGCAACAAAGTCCTTAAATAATGCACCAGAGTACTTAAATAATGCAGCAAAGTCCTTAAATAATGCAGCAGAGTCCTTAAATAATGCAACAAAGTCCTTAAATAATGCAGCAGAGTCCTTAAATAATGCAGCAGAGTCCTTAAATAATGCAACAAAGTCCTTAAATAATGCAGCAGAGTCCTTAAATAATGCAACAAAGTCCTTAAATATTGCAGCAGAGTCCTTAAATAATGCAGCAAAGTCCTTAAATAATGCAGCAGAGTACTTAAATAATGCAGCAAATTCCTTAAATAATGCAGCAGAATCCTTAAATAATGCAATAAAGTCCTTAAATAATGCAGCAGAGTCCTTAAATAATGCAGCAGAGTCCTTAAATAATGCAACAAAGTCCTTAAATAATGCAGCAGAGTCCTTAAATAATGCAGCAAAGTCCTTAAATAATGCAGCAGAGTCCTTAAATACTGCAGCAGAGACCTTAAATAATGCAGCAAAATCCTTAAATAATGCAGCAGAGTCCTTATATAATGCAGCAGAGTCCTAAAATACCGCAGCAGAGTCCTTAAATAATGCAGCAGAGTCCTTAAATAATGCAGCAAATTCATTAAATAATGCAGCAGAGTCCTTAAATAATGCAACAAAGTCCTTAAATAATGCAGCAGATTCCTTAAATTTCGCAGCAGCGTCCTTAAATAATGCATCAAAGTACTTAAATAATGCAGCAGAGTCCTAAAATACCGCAGCAGAGTCCTTAAATAATGCAGCAAAGTACTTAAATAATGCAGCAGAGTGCTTACATAATGCAGCAGAGTCCTTAAATTCCGCAGCAGAGTCATTAAATAATGCAGCAGAGTCCTTAAATAATGCAGCAAATTCATTAAATAATGCACAGAGTCATTAAATAATGCAACAAAGTCCTTAAATAATGCAGCAGAGTGCTTAAATAATGCAACAAAGTCCTTAAATAATGCAGCAGAGTCCTTAAATAATGCAACAAACTCATTAAATAATGCAGCAAAGTACTTAAATAATGCAGCAAATTCCTTAAATAATGCAGCAGAATCCTTAAATAATGCAATAAAGTCCTTAAATAATGCAGCAGAGTCCTTAAATAATGCAAAAAATTCCTTAAATAATGCAGCAGAATCCTTAAATAATGCAACAAAGTCCTTAAATAATGCAGCAAAGTCCTTAATAATGCAGCAGAGTCCTTAAATAATGCAGCAAATTCCTTAAATAATGCAGCAGAGGCCTTAAATACCGAAGCAGCGTCCTTAAATAATGCAGCAAAGTCCTTAAATAATGCAGAAGAGTCCTTAAATAATGCAACAAAGTCCTAAAATAATGCAACAAAGTCCTTAAATAATGCAGCAGAGTCCTTAAATAATGCAACAAAGTCCTTAAATAATGCAGCAGAGTCCTTAAATAATGCAACAAAGTCCTTATATAATGCAGCAGAGTCCTTAAATAATGCAGCAAAGTCCTTAAATAATGCAGCAGAGTCCTTAAACAATGCAGGACAGTCCTTAAATAATGCAACAAAGTCCTTAAATAATGCAGCAGAGTCCTTAAATAGTGCAGCAAAGTCCTTAAATAATGCAGCAGAGTCCTTAAACAATGCAGCACAGTCCTTAAATAATGCAGCAAAGTCCTTAAATAATGCAGCAGAGTCCTTAAATACAGCAGCAGCGTCCTTAAATAATTCAGCAAAGTCCTTAAATAATGCAGCAGAGTCCTTAAATAATGCAACAAAGTCCTTAAATAATGCAGCAGAGTCCTTAAATAATGCAACAAAGTCCTTAAATAATGCAGCAGAGTCCTTAAATACTGCAGCAGAGTCCTTAAATAATGCAGCAAAGTCCTTAAATAATGCAGCAGAGTCCTTAAATTCAGCAGCAGAGTCATTAAATAATGCAACAAAGTCCTTAATAATGCAGCAGATTCCTTAAATAATGCAGCAAATTCCTTAAATAATGCAGCAGAATCCTTAAATAATGCAATAAAGTCCTTATCTAATGCAGCAACGTCCTTAATAATGCAGCAGAGTCCTTAAATAATGCAGCAGAATCCTTAAATACTGCATCAGCGTCCTTAAATAATGCAACAAAGTCCTTATATAATGCAGCAGAGTCCTTAAATAATGCAGCAAAGTCCTTAAATAATGCAGCAGAGTCCTTAAACAATGCAGGACAGTCCTTAAATAATGCAACAAAGTCCTTAAATAATGCAGCAGAGTCCTTAAATAGTGCAGCAAAGTCCTTAAATAATGCAGCAGAGTCCTTAAACAATGCAGCACAGTCCTTAAATAATGCAGCAAAGTCCTTAAATAATGCAGCAGAGTCCTTAAATACAGCAGCAGCGTCCTTAAATAATTCAGCAAAGTCCTTAAATAATGCAGCAGAGTCCTTAAATAATGCAACAAAGTCCTTAAATAATGCAGCAGAGTCCTTAAATAATGCAACAAAGTCCTTAAATAATGCAGCAGAGTCCTTAAATACTGCAGCAGAGTCCTTAAATAATGCAGCAAAGTCCTTAAATAATGCAGCAGAGTCCTTAAATTCAGCAGCAGAGTCATTAAATAATGCAACAAAGTCCTTAATAATGCAGCAGATTCCTTAAATAATGCAGCAAATTCCTTAAATAATGCAGCAGAATCCTTAAATAATGCAATAAAGTCCTTATCTAATGCAGCAACGTCCTTAATAATGCAGCAGAGTCCTTAAATAATGCAGCAGAATCCTTAAATACTGCATCAGCGTCCTTAAATAATGCAACAAAGTCCTTAAATAATGCAGCAAAGTCCTTAAATAATGCAGCAGAGTCCTTAAATACAGCAGCAGAGTCCTTAAATAATTCAGCAAAGTCCTTAAATAATGCAGCAGAGTCCTTAAATAATGCAATAAAGTCCATATCTAATGCAGCAACGTCCTTAATAATGCAGCAGAGTCCTTAAATAATGCAGCAAAGTACTTAAATAATGCAGCAGAGGCCTTAAATACCGCAGCAGCATACTTAAATAATGCAGCAAAGTCCTTAAATAATGCAGCAGAGTCCTTAAATAATGCAACAAAGTCCTTAAATAATGCAGCAGAGTCCTTAAATAATGCAACAAAGTCCTTAAATAATGCACCAGAGTACTTAAATAATGCAGCAAAGTCCTTAAATAATGCAGCAGAGTCCTTAAATAATGCAACAAAGTCCTAAAATAATGCAGCAGAGTCCTTAAATAATGCAGCAGAGTCCTTAAATAATGCAACAAAGTCCTTAAATAATGCAGCAGAGTCCTTAAATAATGCAGCAGAGTCCTTAAATAATGCAATAAAGTCCTTATCTAATGCAGCAACGTCCTTAATAATGCAGCAGAGTCCTTAAATAATGCAGCAAAGTACTTAAATAATGCAGCAGAGGCCTTAAATACCGCAGCAGCATACTTAAATAATGCAGCAAAGTCCTTAAATAATGCAGCAGAGTCCTTAAATAATGCAACAAAGTCCTTAAATAATGCAGCAGAGTCCTTAAATAATGCAACAAAGTCCTTAAATAATGCAGCAGAGTCCTTAAATAATGCAACAAAGTCCTTAAATAATGCAGCAGAGTCCTTAAATACTGCAGCAGAGTCCTTAAATAATGCAGCAAAGTCCTTAAATAATGCAGCAGAGTCCTTAAATTCAGCAGCAGAGTCATTAAATAATGCAACAAAGTCCTTAATAATGCAGCAGATTCCTTAAATAATGCAGCAAATTCCTTAAATAATGCAGCAGAATCCTTAAATAATGCAATAAAGTCCTTATCTAATGCAGCAACGTCCTTAATAATGCAGCAGAGTCCTTAAATAATGCAGCAGAATCCTTAAATACTGCATCAGCGTCCTTAAATAATGCAACAAAGTCCTTATATAATGCAGCAGAGTCCTTAAATAATGCAGCAAAGTCCTTAAATAATGCAGCAGAGTCCTTAAACAATGCAGGACAGTCCTTAAATAATGCAACAAAGTCCTTAAATAATGCAGCAGAGTCCTTAAATAGTGCAGCAAAGTCCTTAAATAATGCAGCAGAGTCCTTAAACAATGCAGCACAGTCCTTAAATAATGCAGCAAAGTCCTTAAATAATGCAGCAGAGTCCTTAAATACAGCAGCAGCGTCCTTAAATAATTCAGCAAAGTCCTTAAATAATGCAGCAGAGTCCTTAAATAATGCAACAAAGTCCTTAAATAATGCAGCAGAGTCCTTAAATAATGCAACAAAGTCCTTAAATAATGCAGCAGAGTCCTTAAATACTGCAGCAGAGTCCTTAAATAATGCAGCAAAGTCCTTAAATAATGCAGCAGAGTCCTTAAATTCAGCAGCAGAGTCATTAAATAATGCAACAAAGTCCTTAATAATGCAGCAGATTCCTTAAATAATGCAGCAAATTCCTTAAATAATGCAGCAGAATCCTTAAATAATGCAATAAAGTCCTTATCTAATGCAGCAACGTCCTTAATAATGCAGCAGAGTCCTTAAATAATGCAGCAGAATCCTTAAATACTGCATCAGCGTCCTTAAATAATGCAACAAAGTCCTTAAATAATGCAGCAAAGTCCTTAAATAATGCAGCAGAGTCCTTAAATACAGCAGCAGAGTCCTTAAATAATTCAGCAAAGTCCTTAAATAATGCAGCAGAGTCCTTAAATAGTGCAATAAAGTCCTTATCTAATGCAGCAACGTCCTTAATAATGCAGCAGAGTCCTTAAATAATGCAGCAAAGTACTTAAATAATGCAGCAGAGGCCTTAAATACCGCAGCAGCATACTTAAATAATGCAGCAAAGTCCTTAAATAATGCAGCAGAGTCCTTAAATAATGCAACAAAGTCCTTAAATAATGCAGCAGAGTCCTTAAATAATGCAACAAAGTCCTTAAATAATGCACCAGAGTACTTAAATAATGCAGCAAAGTCCTTAAATAATGCAGCAGAGTCCTTAAATAATGCAACAAAGTCCTAAAATAATGCAGCAGAGTCCTTAAATAATGCAGCAGAGTCCTTAAATAATGCAACAAAGTCCTTAAATAATGCAGCAGAGTCCTTAAATAATGCAACAAAGTCCTTAAATATTGCAGCAGAGTCCTTAAATAATGCAGCAAAGTCCTTAAATAATGCAGCAGAGTACTTAAATAATGCAGCAAATTCCTTAAATAATGCAGCAGAATCCTTAAATAATGCAATAAAGTCCTTAAATAATGCAGCAGAGTCCTTAAATAATGCAGCAGAGTCCTTAAATAATGCAACAAAGTCCTTAAATAATGCAGCAGAGTCCTTAAATAATGCAGCAAAGTCCTTAAATAATGCAGCAGAGTCCTTAAATAATGCAGCAAACTCATTAAATAATGCAGCAAAGTACTTAAATAATGCAGCAAAGTACTTAAATAATGCAGCAAATTCCTTAAATAATGCAGCAGAATCCTTA
This sequence comes from Phyllobates terribilis, assembly GCF_046119375.1. NCBI lineage: Eukaryota > Metazoa > Chordata > Amphibia > Anura > Dendrobatidae > Phyllobates > Phyllobates terribilis. The sequence goes on along the minus strand of NW_027363029.1, from coordinate 791,734 downwards.
AATAATGCAATAAAGTCCTTAAATAATGCAGCAGAGTCCTTAAATAATGCAATAAATTCCTTAAATAATGCAGCAGAATCCTTAAATAATGCAATAAAGTCATTAAATAATGCAGCAGAGTCCTTAAATACTGCAGCAGAGACCTTAAATAATGCAGCAAAATCCTTAAATAATGCAGCAGAGTCCTTATATAATGCAGCAGAGTCCTAAAATACTGCAGCAGAGTCCTTAAATAATGCAGCAGAGTCCTTAAATAATGCAGCAAATTCATTAAATAATGCAGCAGAGTCCTTAAATAATGCAACAAAGTCCTTAAATAATGCAGCAGATTCCTTAAATTTCGCAGCAGCGTCCTTAAATAATGCATCAAAGTACTTAAATAATGCAGCAGAGTCCTAAAATACCGCAGCAGAGTCCTTAAATAATGCAGCAAAGTACTTAAATAATGCAGCAGAGTGCTTACATAATGCAGCAGAGTCCTTAAATTCCGCAGCAGAGTCATTAAATAATGCAGCAGAGTCCTTAAATAATGCAGCAAATTCATTAAATAATGCACAGAGTCATTAAATAATGCAACAAAGTCCTTAAATAATGCAGCAGAGTGCTTAAATAATGCAACAAAGTCCTTAAATAATGCAGCAGAGTCCTTAAATAATGCAACAAACTCATTAAATAATGCAGCAAAGTACTTAAATAATGCAGCAAATTCCTTAAATAATGCAGCAGAATCCTTAAATAATGCAATAAAGTCCTTAAATAATGCAGCAGAGTCCTTAAATAATGCAAAAAATTCCTTAAATAATGCAGCAGAATCCTTAAATAATGCAACAAAGTCCTTAAATAATGCAGCAGAGTCCTTAAATAGTGCAGCAAAGTCCTTAAATAATGCAGCAGAGTCCTTAAACAATGCAGCACAGTCCTTAAATAATGCAGCAAAGTCCTTAAATAATGCAGCAGAGTCCTTAAATACAGCAGCAGCGTCCTTAAATAATTCAGCAAAGTCCTTAAATAATGCAGCAGAGTCCTTAAATAATGCAACAAAGTCCTTAAATAATGCAGCAGAGTCCTTAAATACTGCAGCAGAGTCCTTAAATAATGCAGCAAAGTCCTTAAATAATGCAGCAGAGTCCTTAAATTCAGCAGCAGAGTCATTAAATAATGCAACAAAGTCCTTAATAATGCAGCAGATTCCTTAAATAATGCAGCAAATTCCTTAAATAATGCAGCAGAATCCTTAAATAATGCAATAAAGTCCTTATCTAATGCAGCAACGTCCTTAATAATGCAGCAGAGTCCTTAAATAATGCAGCAGAATCCTTAAATACTGCATCAGCGTCCTTAAATAATGCAACAAAGTCCTTAAATAATGCAGCAAAGTCCTTAAATAATGCAGCAGAGTCCTTAAATACAGCAGCAGAGTCCTTAAATAATTCAGCAAAGTCCTTAAATAATGCAGCAGAGTCCTTAAATAATGCAATAAAGTCCTTATCTAATGCAGCAACGTCCTTAATAATGCAGCAGAGTCCTTAAATAATGCAGCAAAGTACTTAAATAATGCAGCAGAGGCCTTAAATACCGCAGCAGCATACTTAAATAATGCAGCAAAGTCCTTAAATAATGCAGCAGAGTCCTTAAATAATGCAACAAAGTCCTTAAATAATGCAGCAGAGTCCTTAAATAATGCAACAAAGTCCTTAAATAATGCACCAGAGTACTTAAATAATGCAGCAAAGTCCTTAAATAATGCAGCAGAGTCCTTAAATAATGCAACAAAGTCCTTAAATAATGCAGCAGAGTCCTTAAATAATGCAGCAGAGTCCTTAAATAATGCAACAAAGTCCTTAAATAATGCAGCAGAGTCCTTAAATAATGCAACAAAGTCCTTAAATATTGCAGCAGAGTCCTTAAATAATGCAGCAAAGTCCTTAAATAATGCAGCAGAGTACTTAAATAATGCAGCAAATTCCTTAAATAATGCAGCAGAATCCTTAAATAATGCAATAAAGTCCTTAAATAATGCAGCAGAGTCCTTAAATAATGCAGCAGAGTCCTTAAATAATGCAACAAAGTCCTTAAATAATGCAGCAGAGTCCTTAAATAATGCAGCAAAGTCCTTAAATAATGCAGCAGAGTCCTTAAATACTGCAGCAGAGACCTTAAATAATGCAGCAAAATCCTTAAATAATGCAGCAGAGTCCTTATATAATGCAGCAGAGTCCTAAAATACCGCAGCAGAGTCCTTAAATAATGCAGCAGAGTCCTTAAATAATGCAGCAAATTCATTAAATAATGCAGCAGAGTCCTTAAATAATGCAACAAAGTCCTTAAATAATGCAGCAGATTCCTTAAATTTCGCAGCAGCGTCCTTAAATAATGCATCAAAGTACTTAAATAATGCAGCAGAGTCCTAAAATACCGCAGCAGAGTCCTTAAATAATGCAGCAAAGTACTTAAATAATGCAGCAGAGTGCTTACATAATGCAGCAGAGTCCTTAAATTCCGCAGCAGAGTCATTAAATAATGCAGCAGAGTCCTTAAATAATGCAGCAAATTCATTAAATAATGCACAGAGTCATTAAATAATGCAACAAAGTCCTTAAATAATGCAGCAGAGTGCTTAAATAATGCAACAAAGTCCTTAAATAATGCAGCAGAGTCCTTAAATAATGCAACAAACTCATTAAATAATGCAGCAAAGTACTTAAATAATGCAGCAAATTCCTTAAATAATGCAGCAGAATCCTTAAATAATGCAATAAAGTCCTTAAATAATGCAGCAGAGTCCTTAAATAATGCAAAAAATTCCTTAAATAATGCAGCAGAATCCTTAAATAATGCAACAAAGTCCTTAAATAATGCAGCAAAGTCCTTAATAATGCAGCAGAGTCCTTAAATAATGCAGCAAATTCCTTAAATAATGCAGCAGAGGCCTTAAATACCGAAGCAGCGTCCTTAAATAATGCAGCAAAGTCCTTAAATAATGCAGAAGAGTCCTTAAATAATGCAACAAAGTCCTAAAATAATGCAGCAGAGTCCTTAAATAATGCAGCAGAGTCCTTAAATAATGCAACAAAGTCCTTAAATAATGCAGCAGAGTCCTTAAATAATGCAGCAGAGTCCTTAAATAATGCAATAAAGTCCTTATCTAATGCAGCAACGTCCTTAATAATGCAGCAGAGTCCTTAAATAATGCAGCAAAGTACTTAAATAATGCAGCAGAGGCCTTAAATACCGCAGCAGCATACTTAAATAATGCAGCAAAGTCCTTAAATAATGCAGCAGAGTCCTTAAATAATGCAACAAAGTCCTTAAATAATGCAGCAGAGTCCTTAAATAATGCAACAAAGTCCTTAAATAATGCAGCAGAGTCCTTAAATAATGCAACAAAGTCCTTAAATAATGCAGCAGAGTCCTTAAATACTGCAGCAGAGTCCTTAAATAATGCAGCAAAGTCCTTAAATAATGCAGCAGAGTCCTTAAATTCAGCAGCAGAGTCATTAAATAATGCAACAAAGTCCTTAATAATGCAGCAGATTCCTTAAATAATGCAGCAAATTCCTTAAATAATGCAGCAGAATCCTTAAATAATGCAATAAAGTCCTTATCTAATGCAGCAACGTCCTTAATAATGCAGCAGAGTCCTTAAATAATGCAGCAGAATCCTTAAATACTGCATCAGCGTCCTTAAATAATGCAACAAAGTCCTTATATAATGCAGCAGAGTCCTTAAATAATGCAGCAAAGTCCTTAAATAATGCAGCAGAGTCCTTAAACAATGCAGGACAGTCCTTAAATAATGCAACAAAGTCCTTAAATAATGCAGCAGAGTCCTTAAATAGTGCAGCAAAGTCCTTAAATAATGCAGCAGAGTCCTTAAACAATGCAGCACAGTCCTTAAATAATGCAGCAAAGTCCTTAAATAATGCAGCAGAGTCCTTAAATACAGCAGCAGCGTCCTTAAATAATTCAGCAAAGTCCTTAAATAATGCAGCAGAGTCCTTAAATAATGCAACAAAGTCCTTAAATAATGCAGCAGAGTCCTTAAATAATGCAACAAAGTCCTTAAATAATGCAGCAGAGTCCTTAAATACTGCAGCAGAGTCCTTAAATAATGCAGCAAAGTCCTTAAATAATGCAGCAGAGTCCTTAAATTCAGCAGCAGAGTCATTAAATAATGCAACAAAGTCCTTAATAATGCAGCAGATTCCTTAAATAATGCAGCAAATTCCTTAAATAATGCAGCAGAATCCTTAAATAATGCAATAAAGTCCTTATCTAATGCAGCAACGTCCTTAATAATGCAGCAGAGTCCTTAAATAATGCAGCAGAATCCTTAAATACTGCATCAGCGTCCTTAAATAATGCAACAAAGTCCTTAAATAATGCAGCAAAGTCCTTAAATAATGCAGCAGAGTCCTTAAATACAGCAGCAGAGTCCTTAAATAATTCAGCAAAGTCCTTAAATAATGCAGCAGAGTCCTTAAATAGTGCAATAAAGTCCTTATCTAATGCAGCAACGTCCTTAATAATGCAGCAGAGTCCTTAAATAATGCAGCAAAGTACTTAAATAATGCAGCAGAGGCCTTAAATACCGCAGCAGCATACTTAAATAATGCAGCAAAGTCCTTAAATAATGCAGCAGAGTCCTTAAATAATGCAACAAAGTCCTTAAATAATGCAGCAGAGTCCTTAAATAATGCAACAAAGTCCTTAAATAATGCACCAGAGTACTTAAATAATGCAGCAAAGTCCTTAAATAATGCAGCAGAGTCCTTAAATAATGCAACAAAGTCCTAAAATAATGCAGCAGAGTCCTTAAATAATGCAGCAGAGTCCTTAAATAATGCAACAAAGTCCTTAAATAATGCAGCAGAGTCCTTAAATACAGCAGCAGAGTCCTTAAATAATTCAGCAAAGTCCTTAAATAATGCAGCAGAGTCCTTAAATAATGCAATAAAGTCCTTATCTAATGCAGCAACGTCCTTAATAATGCAGCAGAGTCCTTAAATAATGCAGCAAAGTACTTAAATAATGCAGCAGAGGCCTTAAATACCGCAGCAGCATACTTAAATAATGCAGCAAAGTCCTTAAATAATGCAGCAGAGTCCTTAAATAATGCAACAAAGTCCTTAAATAATGCAGCAGAGTCCTTAAATAATGCAACAAAGTCCTTAAATAATGCACCAGAGTACTTAAATAATGCAGCAAAGTCCTTAAATAATGCAGCAGAGTCCTTAAATAATGCAACAAAGTCCTAAAATAATGCAGCAGAGTCCTTAAATAATGCAGCAGAGTCCTTAAATAATGCAACAAAGTCCTTAAATAATGCAGCAGAGTCCTTAAATAATGCAACAAAGTCCTTAAATAATGCAGCAGAGTCCTTAAATACTGCAGCAGAGTCCTTAAATAATGCAGCAAAGTCCTTAAATAATGCAGCAGAGTCCTTAAATTCAGCAGCAGAGTCATTAAATAATGCAACAAAGTCCTTAATAATGCAGCAGATTCCTTAAATAATGCAGCAAATTCCTTAAATAATGCAGCAGAATCCTTAAATAATGCAATAAAGTCCTTATCTAATGCAGCAACGTCCTTAATAATGCAGCAGAGTCCTTAAATAATGCAGCAGAATCCTTAAATACTGCATCAGCGTCCTTAAATAATGCAACAAAGTCCTTATATAATGCAGCAGAGTCCTTAAATAATGCAGCAAAGTCCTTAAATAATGCAGCAGAGTCCTTAAACAATGCAGGACAGTCCTTAAATAATGCAACAAAGTCCTTAAATAATGCAGCAGAGTCCTTAAATAGTGCAGCAAAGTCCTTAAATAATGCAGCAGAGTCCTTAAACAATGCAGCACAGTCCTTAAATAATGCAGCAAAGTCCTTAAATAATGCAGCAGAGTCCTTAAATACAGCAGCAGCGTCCTTAAATAATTCAGCAAAGTCCTTAAATAATGCAGCAGAGTCCTTAAATAATGCAACAAAGTCCTTAAATAATGCAGCAGAGTCCTTAAATAATGCAACAAAGTCCTTAAATAATGCAGCAGAGTCCTTAAATACTGCAGCAGAGTCCTTAAATAATGCAGCAAAGTCCTTAAATAATGCAGCAGAGTCCTTAAATTCAGCAGCAGAGTCATTAAATAATGCAACAAAGTCCTTAATAATGCAGCAGATTCCTTAAATAATGCAGCAAATTCCTTAAATAATGCAGCAGAATCCTTAAATAATGCAATAAAGTCCTTATCTAATGCAGCAACGTCCTTAATAATGCAGCAGAGTCCTTAAATAATGCAGCAGAATCCTTAAATACTGCATCAGCGTCCTTAAATAATGCAACAAAGTCCTTAAATAATGCAGCAAAGTCCTTAAATAATGCAGCAGAGTCCTTAAATACAGCAGCAGAGTCCTTAAATAATTCAGCAAAGTCCTTAAATAATGCAGCAGAGTCCTTAAATAGTGCAATAAAGTCCTTATCTAATGCAGCAACGTCCTTAATAATGCAGCAGAGTCCTTAAATAATGCAGCAAAGTACTTAAATAATGCAGCAGAGGCCTTAAATACCGCAGCAGCATACTTAAATAATGCAGCAAAGTCCTTAAATAATGCAGCAGAGTCCTTAAATAATGCAACAAAGTCCTTAAATAATGCAGCAGAGTCCTTAAATAATGCAACAAAGTCCTTAAATAATGCACCAGAGTACTTAAATAATGCAGCAAAGTCCTTAAATAATGCAGCAGAGTCCTTAAATAATGCAACAAAGTCCTAAAATAATGCAGCAGAGTCCTTAAATAATGCAGCAGAGTCCTTAAATAATGCAACAAAGTCCTTAAATAATGCAGCAGAGTCCTTAAATAATGCAACAAAGTCCTTAAATATTGCAGCAGAGTCCTTAAATAATGCAGCAAAGTCCTTAAATAATGCAGCAGAGTACTTAAATAATGCAGCAAATTCCTTAAATAATGCAGCAGAATCCTTAAATAATGCAATAAAGTCCTTAAATAATGCAGCAGAGTCCTTAAATAATGCAGCAGAGTCCTTAAATAATGCAACAAAGTCCTTAAATAATGCAGCAGAGTCCTTAAATAATGCAGCAAAGTCCTTAAATAATGCAGCAGAGTCCTTAAATAATGCAGCAAACTCATTAAATAATGCAGCAAAGTACTTAAATAATGCAGCAAAGTACTTAAATAATGCAGCAAATTCCTTAAATAATGCAGCAGAATCCTTAAATAATGCAATAAAGTCCTTAAATAATGCAGCAGAGTCCTTAAATAATGCAATAAATTCCTTAAATAATGCAGCAGAATCCTTAAATAATGCAATAAAGTCATTAAATAATGCAGCAGAGTCCTTAAATACTGCAGCAGAGACCTTAAATAATGCAGCAAAATCCTTAAATAATGCAGCAGAGTCCTTATATAATGCAGCAGAGTCCTAAAATACTGCAGCAGAGTCCTTAAATAATGCAGCAGAGTCCTTAAATAATGCAGCAAATTCATTAAATAATGCAGCAGAGTCCTTAAATAATGCAACAAAGTCCTTAAATAATGCAGCAGATTCCTTAAATTTCGCAGCAGCGTCCTTAAATAATGCATCAAAGTACTTAAATAATGCAGCAGAGTCCTAAAATACCGCAGCAGAGTCCTTAAATAATGCAGCAAAGTACTTAAATAATGCAGCAGAGTGCTTACATAATGCAGCAGAGTCCTTAAATTCCGCAGCAGAGTCATTAAATAATGCAGCAGAGTCCTTAAATAATGCAGCAAATTCATTAAATAATGCACAGAGTCATTAAATAATGCAACAAAGTCCTTAAATAATGCAGCAGAGTGCTTAAATAATGCAACAAAGTCCTTAAATAATGCAGCAGAGTCCTTAAATAATGCAACAAACTCATTAAATAATGCAGCAAAGTACTTAAATAATGCAGCAAATTCCTTAAATAATGCAGCAGAATCCTTAAATAATGCAATAAAGTCCTTAAATAATGCAGCAGAGTCCTTAAATAATGCAAAAAATTCCTTAAATAATGCAGCAGAATCCTTAAATAATGCAACAAAGTCCTTAAATAATGCAGCAGAGTCCTTAAATAGTGCAGCAAAGTCCTTAAATAATGCAGCAGAGTCCTTAAACAATGCAGCACAGTCCTTAAATAATGCAGCAAAGTCCTTAAATAATGCAGCAGAGTCCTTAAATACAGCAGCAGCGTCCTTAAATACTGCATCAGCGTCCTTAAATAATGCAACAAAGTCCTTAAATAATGCAGCAAAGTCCTTAAATAATGCAGCAGAGTCCTTAAATACAGCAGCAGAGTCCTTAAATAATTCAGCAAAGTCCTTAAATAATGCAGCAGAGTCCTTAAATAATGCAATAAAGTCCTTATCTAATGCAGCAACGTCCTTAATAATGCAGCAGAGTCCTTAAATAATGCAGCAAAGTACTTAAATAATGCAGCAGAGGCCTTAAATACCGCAGCAGCATACTTAAATAATGCAGCAAAGTCCTTAAATAATGCAGCAGAGTCCTTAAATAATGCAACAAAGTCCTTAAATAATGCAGCAGAGTCCTTAAATAATGCAACAAAGTCCTTAAATAATGCACCAGAGTACTTAAATAATGCAGCAAAGTCCTTAAATAATGCAGCAGAGTCCTTAAATAATGCAACAAAGTCCTTAAATAATGCAGCAGAGTCCTTAAATAATGCAGCAGAGTCCTTAAATAATGCAACAAAGTCCTTAAATAATGCAGCAGAGTCCTTAAATAATGCAACAAAGTCCTTAAATATTGCAGCAGAGTCCTTAAATAATGCAGCAAAGTCCTTAAATAATGCAGCAGAGTACTTAAATAATGCAGCAAATTCCTTAAATAATGCAGCAGAATCCTTAAATAATGCAATAAAGTCCTTAAATAATGCAGCAGAGTCCTTAAATAATGCAGCAGAGTCCTTAAATAATGCAACAAAGTCCTTAAATAATGCAGCAGAGTCCTTAAATAATGCAGCAAAGTCCTTAAATAATGCAGCAGAGTCCTTAAATACTGCAGCAGAGACCTTAAATAATGCAGCAAAATCCTTAAATAATGCAGCAGAGTCCTTATATAATGCAGCAGAGTCCTAAAATACCGCAGCAGAGTCCTTAAATAATGCAGCAGAGTCCTTAAATAATGCAGCAAATTCATTAAATAATGCAGCAGAGTCCTTAAATAATGCAACAAAGTCCTTAAATAATGCAGCAGATTCCTTAAATTTCGCAGCAGCGTCCTTAAATAATGCATCAAAGTACTTAAATAATGCAGCAGAGTCCTAAAATACCGCAGCAGAGTCCTTAAATAATGCAGCAAAGTACTTAAATAATGCAGCAGAGTGCTTACATAATGCAGCAGAGTCCTTAAATTCCGCAGCAGAGTCATTAAATAATGCAGCAGAGTCCTTAAATAATGCAGCAAATTCATTAAATAATGCACAGAGTCATTAAATAATGCAACAAAGTCCTTAAATAATGCAGCAGAGTGCTTAAATAATGCAACAAAGTCCTTAAATAATGCAGCAGAGTCCTTAAATAATGCAACAAACTCATTAAATAATGCAGCAAAGTACTTAAATAATGCAGCAAATTCCTTAAATAATGCAGCAGAATCCTTAAATAATGCAATAAAGTCCTTAAATAATGCAGCAGAGTCCTTAAATAATGCAAAAAATTCCTTAAATAATGCAGCAGAATCCTTAAATAATGCAACAAAGTCCTTAAATAATGCAGCAAAGTCCTTAATAATGCAGCAGAGTCCTTAAATAATGCAGCAAATTCCTTAAATAATGCAGCAGAGGCCTTAAATACCGAAGCAGCGTCCTTAAATAATGCAGCAAAGTCCTTAAATAATGCAGAAGAGTCCTTAAATAATGCAACAAAGTCCTAAAATAATGCAGCAGAGTCCTTAAATAATGCAGCAGAGTCCTTAAATAATGCAACAAAGTCCTTAAATAATGCAGCAGAGTCCTTAAATAATGCAGCAGAGTCCTTAAATAATGCAATAAAGTCCTTATCTAATGCAGCAACGTCCTTAATAATGCAGCAGAGTCCTTAAATAATGCAGCAAAGTACTTAAATAATGCAGCAGAGGCCTTAAATACCGCAGCAGCATACTTAAATAATGCAGCAAAGTCCTTAAATAATGCAGCAGAGTCCTTAAATAATGCAACAAAGTCCTTAAATAATGCAGCAGAGTCCTTAAATAATGCAACAAAGTCCTTAAATAATGCAGCAGAGTCCTTAAATAATGCAACAAAGTCCTTAAATAATGCAGCAGAGTCCTTAAATACTGCAGCAGAGTCCTTAAATAATGCAGCAAAGTCCTTAAATAATGCAGCAGAGTCCTTAAATTCAGCAGCAGAGTCATTAAATAATGCAACAAAGTCCTTAATAATGCAGCAGATTCCTTAAATAATGCAGCAAATTCCTTAAATAATGCAGCAGAATCCTTAAATAATGCAATAAAGTCCTTATCTAATGCAGCAACGTCCTTAATAATGCAGCAGAGTCCTTAAATAATGCAGCAGAATCCTTAAATACTGCATCAGCGTCCTTAAATAATGCAACAAAGTCCTTATATAATGCAGCAGAGTCCTTAAATAATGCAGCAAAGTCCTTAAATAATGCAGCAGAGTCCTTAAACAATGCAGGACAGTCCTTAAATAATGCAACAAAGTCCTTAAATAATGCAGCAGAGTCCTTAAATAGTGCAGCAAAGTCCTTAAATAATGCAGCAGAGTCCTTAAACAATGCAGCACAGTCCTTAAATAATGCAGCAAAGTCCTTAAATAATGCAGCAGAGTCCTTAAATACAGCAGCAGCGTCCTTAAATAATTCAGCAAAGTCCTTAAATAATGCAGCAGAGTCCTTAAATAATGCAACAAAGTCCTTAAATAATGCAGCAGAGTCCTTAAATAATGCAACAAAGTCCTTAAATAATGCAGCAGAGTCCTTAAATACTGCAGCAGAGTCCTTAAATAATGCAGCAAAGTCCTTAAATAATGCAGCAGAGTCCTTAAATTCAGCAGCAGAGTCATTAAATAATGCAACAAAGTCCTTAATAATGCAGCAGATTCCTTAAATAATGCAGCAAATTCCTTAAATAATGCAGCAGAATCCTTAAATAATGCAATAAAGTCCTTATCTAATGCAGCAACGTCCTTAATAATGCAGCAGAGTCCTTAAATAATGCAGCAGAATCCTTAAATACTGCATCAGCGTCCTTAAATAATGCAACAAAGTCCTTAAATAATGCAGCAAAGTCCTTAAATAATGCAGCAGAGTCCTTAAATACAGCAGCAGAGTCCTTAAATAATTCAGCAAAGTCCTTAAATAATGCAGCAGAGTCCTTAAATAGTGCAATAAAGTCCTTATCTAATGCAGCAACGTCCTTAATAATGCAGCAGAGTCCTTAAATAATGCAGCAAAGTACTTAAATAATGCAGCAGAGGCCTTAAATACCGCAGCAGCATACTTAAATAATGCAGCAAAGTCCTTAAATAATGCAGCAGAGTCCTTAAATAATGCAACAAAGTCCTTAAATAATGCAGCAGAGTCCTTAAATAATGCAACAAAGTCCTTAAATAATGCACCAGAGTACTTAAATAATGCAGCAAAGTCCTTAAATAATGCAGCAGAGTCCTTAAATAATGCAACAAAGTCCTAAAATAATGCAGCAGAGTCCTTAAATAATGCAGCAGAGTCCTTAAATAATGCAACAAAGTCCTTAAATAATGCAGCAGAGTCCTTAAATAATGCAACAAAGTCCTTAAATATTGCAGCAGAGTCCTTAAATAATGCAGCAAAGTCCTTAAATAATGCAGCAGAGTACTTAAATAATGCAGCAAATTCCTTAAATAATGCAGCAGAATCCTTAAATAATGCAATAAAGTCCTTAAATAATGCAGCAGAGTCCTTAAATAATGCAGCAGAGTCCTTAAATAATGCAACAAAGTCCTTAAATAATGCAGCAGAGTCCTTAAATAATGCAGCAAAGTCCTTAAATAATGCAGCAGAGTCCTTAAATAATGCAGCAAACTCATTAAATAATGCAGCAAAGTACTTAAATAATGCAGCAAAGTACTTAAATAATGCAGCAAATTCCTTAAATAATGCAGCAGAATCCTTAAATAATGCAATAAAGTCCTTAAATAATGCAGCAGAGTCCTTAAATAATGAAATAAATTCCTTAAATAATGCAGCAGAATCCTTAAATAATGCAATAAAGTCATTAAATAATGCAGCAGAGTCCTTAAATACTGCAGCAGAGACCTTAAATAATGCAGCAAAATCCTTAAATAATGCAGCAGAGTCCTTATATAATGCAGCAGAGTCCTAAAATACTGCAGCAGAGTCCTTAAATAATGCAGCAGAGTCCTTAAATAATGCAGCAAATTCATTAAATAATGCAGCAGAGTCCTTAAATAATGCAACAAAGTCCTTAAATAATGCAGCAGATTCCTTAAATTTCGCAGCAGCGTCCTTAAATAATGCATCAAAGTACTTAAATAATGCAGCAGAGTCCTAAAATACCGCAGCAGAGTCCTTAAATAATGCAGCAAAGTACTTAAATAATGCAGCAGAGTGCTTACATAATGCAGCAGAGTCCTTAAATTCCGCAGCAGAGTCATTAAATAATGCAGCAGAGTCCTTAAATAATGCAGCAAATTCCTTAAATAATGCAGCAGAATCCTTAAATAATGCAATAAAGTCCTTAAATAATGCAGCAGAGTCCTTAAATAATGCAAAAAATTCCTTAAATAATGCAGCAGAATCCTTAAATAATGCAACAAAGTCCTTAAATAATGCAGCAAAGTCCTTAATAATGCAGCAGAGTCCTTAAATAATGCAGCAAATTCCTTAAATAATGCAGCAGAGGCCTTAAATACCGAAGCAGCGTCCTTAAATAATGCAGCAAAGTCCTTAAATAATGCAGAAGAGTCCTTAAATAATGCAACAAAGTCCTAAAATAATGCAGCAGAGTCCTTAAATAATGCAGCAGAGTCCTTAAATAATGCAACAAAGTCCTTAAATAATGCAGCAGAGTCCTTAAATAATGCAGCAGAGTCCTTAAATAATGCAATAAAGTCCTTATCTAATGCAGCAACGTCCTTAATAATGCAGCAGAGTCCTTAAATAATGCAGCAAAGTACTTAAATAATGCAGCAGAGGCCTTAAATACCGCAGCAGCATACTTAAATAATGCAGCAAAGTCCTTAAATAATGCAGCAGAGTCCTTAAATAATGCAACAAAGTCCTTAAATAATGCAGCAGAGTCCTTAAATAATGCAACAAAGTCCTTAAATAATGCAGCAGAGTCCTTAAATAATGCAACAAAGTCCTTAAATAATGCAGCAGAGTCCTTAAATACTGCAGCAGAGTCCTTAAATAATGCAGCAAAGTCCTTAAATAATGCAGCAGAGTCCTTAAATTCAGCAGCAGAGTCATTAAATAATGCAACAAAGTCCTTAATAATGCAGCAGATTCCTTAAATAATGCAGCAAATTCCTTAAATAATGCAGCAGAATCCTTAAATAATGCAATAAAGTCCTTATCTAATGCAGCAACGTCCTTAATAATGCAGCAGAGTCCTTAAATAATGCAGCAGAATCCTTAAATACTGCATCAGCGTCCTTAAATAATGCAACAAAGTCCTTATATAATGCAGCAGAGTCCTTAAATAATGCAGCAAAGTCCTTAAATAATGCAGCAGAGTCCTTAAACAATGCAGGACAGTCCTTAAATAATGCAACAAAGTCCTTAAATAATGCAGCAGAGTCCTTAAATAGTGCAGCAAAGTCCTTAAATAATGCAGCAGAGTCCTTAAACAATGCAGCACAGTCCTTAAATAATGCAGCAAAGTCCTTAAATAATGCAGCAGAGTCCTTAAATACAGCAGCAGCGTCCTTAAATAATTCAGCAAAGTCCTTAAATAATGCAGCAGAGTCCTTAAATAATGCAACAAAGTCCTTAAATAATGCAGCAGAGTCCTTAAATAATGCAACAAAGTCCTTAAATAATGCAGCAGAGTCCTTAAATACTGCAGCAGAGTCCTTAAATAATGCAGCAAAGTCCTTAAATAATGCAGCAGAGTCCTTAAATTCAGCAGCAGAGTCATTAAATAATGCAACAAAGTCCTTAATAATGCAGCAGATTCCTTAAATAATGCAGCAAATTCCTTAAATAATGCAGCAGAATCCTTAAATAATGCAATAAAGTCCTTATCTAATGCAGCAACGTCCTTAATAATGCAGCAGAGTCCTTAAATAATGCAGCAGAATCCTTAAATACTGCATCAGCGTCCTTAAATAATGCAACAAAGTCCTTAAATAATGCAGCAAAGTCCTTAAATAATGCAGCAGAGTCCTTAAATACAGCAGCAGAGTCCTTAAATAATTCAGCAAAGTCCTTAAATAATGCAGCAGAGTCCTTAAATAGTGCAATAAAGTCCTTATCTAATGCAGCAACGTCCTTAATAATGCAGCAGAGTCCTTAAATAATGCAGCAAAGTACTTAAATAATGCAGCAGAGGCCTTAAATACCGCAGCAGCATACTTAAATAATGCAGCAAAGTCCTTAAATAATGCAGCAGAGTCCTTAAATAATGCAACAAAGTCCTTAAATAATGCAGCAGAGTCCTTAAATAATGCAACAAAGTCCTTAAATAATGCACCAGAGTACTTAAATAATGCAGCAAAGTCCTTAAATAATGCAGCAGAGTCCTTAAATAATGCAACAAAGTCCTAAAATAATGCAGCAGAGTCCTTAAATAATGCAGCAGAGTCCTTAAATAATGCAACAAAGTCCTTAAATAATGCAGCAGAGTCCTTAAATAATGCAACAAAGTCCTTAAATATTGCAGCAGAGTCCTTAAATAATGCAGCAAAGTCCTTAAATAATGCAGCAGAGTACTTAAATAATGCAGCAAATTCCTTAAATAATGCAGCAGAATCCTTAAATAATGCAATAAAGTCCTTAAATAATGCAGCAGAGTCCTTAAATAATGCAGCAGAGTCCTTAAATAATGCAACAAAGTCCTTAAATAATGCAGCAGAGTCCTTAAATAATGCAGCAAAGTCCTTAAATAATGCAGCAGAGTCCTTAAATAATGCAGCAAACTCATTAAATAATGCAGCAAAGTACTTAAATAATGCAGCAAAGTACTTAAATAATGCAGCAAATTCCTTAAATAATGCAGCAGAATCCTTAAATAATGCAATAAAGTCCTTAAATAATGCAGCAGAGTCCTTAAATAATGAAATAAATTCCTTAAATAATGCAGCAGAATCCTTAAATAATGCAATAAAGTCATTAAATAATGCAGCAGAGTCCTTAAATACTGCAGCAGAGACCTTAAATAATGCAGCAAAATCCTTAAATAATGCAGCAGAGTCCTTATATAATGCAGCAGAGTCCTAAAATACTGCAGCAGAGTCCTTAAATAATGCAGCAGAGTCCTTAAATAATGCAGCAAATTCATTAAATAATGCAGCAGAGTCCTTAAATAATGCAACAAAGTCCTTAAATAATGCAGCAGATTCCTTAAATTTCGCAGCAGCGTCCTTAAATAATGCATCAAAGTACTTAAATAATGCAGCAGAGTCCTAAAATACCGCAGCAGAGTCCTTAAATAATGCAGCAAAGTACTTAAATAATGCAGCAGAGTGCTTACATAATGCAGCAGAGTCCTTAAATTCCGCAGCAGAGTCATTAAATAATGCAGCAGAGTCCTTAAATAATGCAGCAAATTCATTAAATAATGCACAGAGTCATTAAATAATGCAACAAAGTCCTTAAATAATGCAGCAGAGTGCTTAAATAATGCAACAAAGTCCTTAAATAATGCAGCAGAGTCCTTAAATAATGCAACAAACTCATTAAATAATGCAGCAAAGTACTTAAATAATGCAGCAAATTCCTTAAATAATGCAGCAGAATCCTTAAATAATGCAATAAAGTCCTTAAATAATGCAGCAGAGTCCTTAAATAATGCAAAAAATTCCTTAAATAATGCAGCAGAATCCTTAAATAATGCAACAAAGTCCTTAAATAATGCAGCAGAGTCCTTAAATAGTGCAGCAAAGTCCTTAAATAATGCAGCAGAGTCCTTAAACAATGCAGCACAGTCCTTAAATAATGCAGCAAAGTCCTTAAATAATGCAGCAGAGTCCTTAAATACAGCAGCAGCGTCCTTAAATAATTCAGCAAAGTCCTTAAATAATGCAGCAGAGTCCTTAAATAATGCAACAAAGTCCTTAAATAATGCAGCAGAGTCCTTAAATACTGCAGCAGAGTCCTTAAATAATGCAGCAAAGTCCTTAAATAATGCAGCAGAGTCCTTAAATTCAGCAGCAGAGTCATTAAATAATGCAACAAAGTCCTTAATAATGCAGCAGATTCCTTAAATAATGCAGCAAATTCCTTAAATAATGCAGCAGAATCCTTAAATAATGCAATAAAGTCCTTATCTAATGCAGCAACGTCCTTAATAATGCAGCAGAGTCCTTAAATAATGCAGCAGAATCCTTAAATACTGCATCAGCGTCCTTAAATAATGCAACAAAGTCCTTAAATAATGCAGCAAAGTCCTTAAATAATGCAGCAGAGTCCTTAAATACAGCAGCAGAGTCCTTAAATAATTCAGCAAAGTCCTTAAATAATGCAGCAGAGTCCTTAAATAATGCAATAAAGTCCTTATCTAATGCAGCAACGTCCTTAATAATGCAGCAGAGTCCTTAAATAATGCAGCAAAGTACTTAAATAATGCAGCAGAGGCCTTAAATACCGCAGCAGCATACTTAAATAATGCAGCAAAGTCCTTAAATAATGCAGCAGAGTCCTTAAATAATGCAACAAAGTCCTTAAATAATGCAGCAGAGTCCTTAAATAATGCAACAAAGTCCTTAAATAATGCACCAGAGTACTTAAATAATGCAGCAAAGTCCTTAAATAATGCAGCAGAGTCCTTAAATAATGCAACAAAGTCCTTAAATAATGCAGCAGAGTCCTTAAATAATGCAGCAGAGTCCTTAAATAATGCAACAAAGTCCTTAAATAATGCAGCAGAGTCCTTAAATAATGCAACAAAGTCCTTAAATATTGCAGCAGAGTCCTTAAATAATGCAGCAAAGTCCTTAAATAATGCAGCAGAGTACTTAAATAATGCAGCAAATTCCTTAAATAATGCAGCAGAATCCTTAAATAATGCAATAAAGTCCTTAAATAATGCAGCAGAGTCCTTAAATAATGCAGCAGAGTCCTTAAATAATGCAACAAAGTCCTTAAATAATGCAGCAGAGTCCTTAAATAATGCAGCAAAGTCCTTAAATAATGCAGCAGAGTCCTTAAATACTGCAGCAGAGACCTTAAATAATGCAGCAAAATCCTTAAATAATGCAGCAGAGTCCTTATATAATGCAGCAGAGTCCTAAAATACCGCAGCAGAGTCCTTAAATAATGCAGCAGAGTCCTTAAATAATGCAGCAAATTCATTAAATAATGCAGCAGAGTCCTTAAATAATGCAACAAAGTCCTTAAATAATGCAGCAGATTCCTTAAATTTCGCAGCAGCGTCCTTAAATAATGCATCAAAGTACTTAAATAATGCAGCAGAGTCCTAAAATACCGCAGCAGAGTCCTTAAATAATGCAGCAAAGTACTTAAATAATGCAGCAGAGTGCTTACATAATGCAGCAGAGTCCTTAAATTCCGCAGCAGAGTCATTAAATAATGCAGCAGAGTCCTTAAATAATGCAGCAAATTCATTAAATAATGCACAGAGTCATTAAATAATGCAACAAAGTCCTTAAATAATGCAGCAGAGTGCTTAAATAATGCAACAAAGTCCTTAAATAATGCAGCAGAGTCCTTAAATAATGCAACAAACTCATTAAATAATGCAGCAAAGTACTTAAATAATGCAGCAAATTCCTTAAATAATGCAGCAGAATCCTTAAATAATGCAATAAAGTCCTTAAATAATGCAGCAGAGTCCTTAAATAATGCAAAAAATTCCTTAAATAATGCAGCAGAATCCTTAAATAATGCAACAAAGTCCTTAAATAATGCAGCAAAGTCCTTAATAATGCAGCAGAGTCCTTAAATAATGCAGCAAATTCCTTAAATAATGCAGCAGAGGCCTTAAATTCCGAAGCAGCGTCCTTAAATAATGCAGCAAAGTCCTTAAATAATGCAGAAGAGTCCTTAAATAATGCAACAAAGTCCTTAAATAATGCAGCAGAGTCCTTAAATAAAGCGGCAGAGTGCTTAAATAATGCAGCAGAGTCCTTAAATACCGCAGCAGAGTCATTAAATAATACAGCAGATTCCTTAAATAAAGCAGCAGAGTGCTTAAATAATGCAGCAGAGTCCTTAAATACCACAGCAGAGTCATTAAATAATACAGCAGAGTCCTTAAATAATGCAGGAAATTCCTTAAATAATGCAGAGTCCTTAAATAATGCACTAAATTCCTTAAATAAAATGCAGCAACGCCCTTAATAATGCAGCTGAGTCCTTAAATAATTCAGCAAAGTCCTTAAATAATGCAGCAGAGTCCTTAAATACCGCAGCAGCGTCCTTAAATAATGCAACAAATTCCTTAAATAATGCAGCAGAACCCTTAAATAATGCAACAAAGTCCTTAAATAATGCAGCAGCGTCCTTAAATAATGCAACAAAGTCCTTAAATAATGCAGCAGAGTCCTTAAATAATGCAGCAGAGTCCTTAAATAATGCAACAAAGTCCTTAAATAATGCAGCAGAGTCCTTAAATAATGCAACAAAGTCCTTAAATAATGCAGCAGAGTCCTTAAATAATGCAGCAAAGTCCTTAAATAATGCAGCAGAGTCCTTAAACAATGCAGCACAGTCCTTAAATAATGCAACAAAGTCCTTAAATAATGCAGCAGAGTCCTTAAATAATGCAGCAAAGTCCTTAAATAATGCAGCAGAGTCCTTAAACAATGCAGCACAGTCCTTAAATAATGCAGCAAAGTCCTTAAATAATGCAGCAGAGTCCTTAAATACAGCAGCAGCGTCCTTAAATAATGCAGCAGAGTCCTTAAATAATGCAACAAAGTCCTTAAATAATGCAGCAGAGTCCTTAAATAATGCAACAAACTCATTAAATAATGCAGCAAAGTACTTAAATAATGCAGCAAATTCCTTAAATAATGCAGCAGAATCCTTAAATAATGCAATAAAGTCCTTAAATAATGCAGCAGAGTCCTTAAATAATGCAATAAATTCCTTAAATAATGCAGCAGAATCCTTAAATAATGCAATAAAGTCCTTAAATAATGCAGCAGAGTCCTTAAATAATGCAATAAATTCCTTAAATAATGCAGCAGAATCCTTAAATAATGCTACAAATTCCTTAAATAATGCAGAGTCCTTAAATAATGCACTAAATTCCTTAAATAAAATGCAGCAACACCCTTAATAATGCAGCTGAGTCCTTAAATAATTCAGCAAAGTCCTTAAATAATGCAGCAGAGTCCATAAATACCGCAGCAGCGTCCTTAAATAATGCAATAAAATCCTTAAATAATGCAGCAACGTCCTTAATAATGCAGCAGAGTCCTTAAATAATACAGCAAAGTCCTTAAATAATGCAGCAGAGGACTTAAATACTGCAGCAGCGTCCTTAAATAATGCAGCAGAGTCCTTAAATAATGCAACAAAGTCCTTAAATAATGCAGCAGAATCCTTAAATAATGCAAAAAATTCCTTAAATAATGCAGAAGAGTACTTAAATAATGCAGAAAAGTCGTTAAATAATGCAGCAGAGTCCTTAAATATTGCAGCATAGTCCTTAAATAATGCAACAAAGTCCTTAAATAATGCAGCAGATTCCTTAAATTCTGCAGCAGCGTCCTTAAATAATGCATCAAAGTCCTTAAATAATGCAGCAGAGTCCTTAAATACTGCAGCAGAGTCCTTAAATAATGCAGCAAATTCCTTAAATAATGCAGCAGAGTCCTTAAATTCCGCAGCAGAGTCATTAAATAATGCAACAAAGTCCTTAATAATGCAGCAGAGTCCTTAAATAATGCAGCAAATTCCTTAAATAATGCAGCAGAATCCTTAAATAATGCAATAAAGTCCTTATGTAATGCAGCAACGTCCTTAATAATGCAGCAGAGTCCTTAAATAATGCAGCAAAGTACTTAAATAATGCAGCAGAGGCCTTAAATACCGCAGCAGCATACTTAAATAATGCAGCAAAGTCCTTAAATAATGCAGCAGAGTCCTTAAATAATGCAACAAAGTCCTTAAATAATGCAGCAGAGTCCTTAAATAATGCAACAAAGTCCTTATATAATGCACCAGAGTACTTAAATAATGCAGCAAAGTCCTTAAATAATGCAGCAGAGTCCTTAAATAATGCAACAAAGTCCTTAAATAATGCAGCAGAGTCCTTAAATAATGCAACAAAGTCCTTAAATAATGCAGCAGAGTCCTTAAATAATGCAACAAAGTCCTTATATAATGCAGCAGAGTCCTTAAATAATGCAGCAAAGTCCATAAATAATGCAGCAGAGTCCTTAAACAATGCAGGACAGTCCTTAAATAATGCAACAAAGTCCTTAAATAATGCAGCAGATTCCTTAAATAGTGCAGCAAAGTCCTTAAATAATGCAGCAGAGTCCTTAAACAATGCAGCACAGTCCTTAAATAATGCAGCAAAGTCCTTAAATAATGCAGCAGAGTCCTTAAATACAGCAGCAGCGTCCTTAGATAATTCAGCAAAGTCCTTAAATAATGCAGCAGAGTCCTTAAATAATGCAACAAAGTCCTTAAATAATGCAGCAGAGTCCTTAAATAATGCAACAAAGTCCTTAAATAATGCAGCAGAGTCCTTAAATACTGCAGCAGAGTCCTTAAATAATGCAGCAAAGTCCTTAAATAATGCAGCAGAGTCCTTAAATTCAGCAGCAGAGTCATTAAATAATGCAACAAAGTCCTTAATAATGCAGCAGATTCCTTAAATAATGCAGCAAATTCCTTAAATAATGCAGCAGAAACCTTAAATAATGCAATAAAGTCCTTATCTAATGCAGCAACGTCCTTAATAATGCAGCAGAGTCCTTAAATAATGCAGCAGAATCCTTAAATACTGCATCAGCGTCCTTAAATAATGCAACAAAGTCCTTATATAATGCAGCAGAGTCCTTAAATAATGCAGCAAAGTCCTTAAATAATGCAGCAGAGTCCTTAAACAATGCAGGACAGTCCTTAAATAATGCAACAAAGTCCTTAAATAATGCAGCAGAGTCCTTAAATAGTGCAGCAAAGTCCTTAAATAATGCAGCAGAGTCCTTAAACAATGCAGCACAGTCCTTAAATAATGCAGCAAAGTCCTTAAATAATGCAGCAGAGTCCTTAAATACAGCAGCAGCGTCCTTAAATAATTCAGCAAAGTCCTTAAATAATGCAGCAGAGTCCTTAAATAATGCAACAAAGTCCTTAAATAATGCAGCAGAGTCCTTAAATAATGCAACAAAGTCCTTAAATAATGCAGCAGAGTCCTTAAATACTGCAGCAGAGTCCTTAAATAATGCAGCAAAGTCCTTAAATAATGCAGCAGAGTCCTTAAATTCAGCAGCAGAGTCATTAAATAATGCAACAAAGTCCTTAATAATGCAGCAGATTCCTTAAATAATGCAGCAAATTCCTTAAATAATGCAGCAGAATCCTTAAATAATGCAATAAAGTCCTTATCTAATGCAGCAACGTCCTTAATAATGCAGCAGAGTCCTTAAATAATGCAGCAGAATCCTTAAATACTGCATCAGCGTCCTTAAATAATGCAACAAAGTCCTTAAATAATGCAGCAAAGTCCTTAAATAATGCAGCAGAGTCCTTAAATACAGCAGCAGAGTCCTTAAATAATTCAGCAAAGTCCTTAAATAATGCAGCAGAGTCCTTAAATAATGCAATAAAGTCCTTATCTAATGCAGCAACGTCCTTAATAATGCAGCAGAGTCCTTAAATAATGCAGCAAAGTACTTAAATAATGCAGCAGAGGCCTTAAATACCGCAGCAGCATACTTAAATAATGCAGCAAAGTCCTTAAATAATGCAGCAGAGTCGTTAAATAATGCAACAAAGTCCTTAAATAATGCAGCAGAGTCCTTAAATAATGCAACAAAGTCCTTAAATAATGCACCAGAGTACTTAAATAATGCAGCAAAGTCCTTAAATAATGCAGCAGAGTCCTTAAATAATGCAACAAAGTCCTTAAATAATGCAGCAGAGTCCTTAAATAATGCAACAAAGTCCTTAAATATTGCAGCAGAGTCCTTAAATAATGCAGCAAAGTCCTTAAATAATGCAGCAGAGTACTTAAATAATGCAGCAAATTCCTTAAATAATGCAGCAGAATCATTAAATAATGCAATAAAGTCCTTAAATAATGCAGCAGAGTCCTTAAATAATGCAGCAGAGTCCTTAAATAATGCAACAAAGTCCTTAAATAATGCAGCAGAGTCCTTAAATAATGCAGCAAAGTCCTTAAATAATGCAGCAGAGTCCTTAAATAATGCAGCAAACTCATTAAATAATGCAGCAAAGTACTTAAATAATGCAGCAAAGTACTTAAATAATGCAGCAAATTCCTTAAATAATGCAGCATAATCCTTAAATAATGCAATAAAGTCCTTAAATAATGCAGCAGAGTCCTTAAATAATGCAATAAATTCCTTAAATAATGCAGCAGAATCCTTAAATAATGCAATAAAGTCATTAAATAATGCAGCAGAGTCCTTAAATACTGCAGCAGAGACCTTAAATAATGCAGCAAAATCCTTAAATAATGCAGCAGAGTCCTTAAATACTGCAGCAGAGTCCTTAAATAATGCAGCAAAGTCCTTACATAATGCAGCAGAGTCCTTAAATTCAGCAGCAGAGTCATTAAATAATGCAACAAAGTCCTTAATAATGCAGCAGATTCCTTAAATAATGCAGCAAATTCCTTAAATAATGCAGCAGAAACCTTAAATAATGCAATAAAGTCCTTATCTAATGCAGCAACGTCCTTAATAATGCAGCAGAGTCCTTAAATAATGCAGCAGAATCCTTAAATACTGCATCAGCGTCCTTAAATAATGCAACAAAGTCCTTATATAATGCAGCAGAGTCCTTAAATAATGCAGCAAAGTCCTTAAATAATGCAGCAGAGTCCTTAAACAATGCAGGACAGTCCTTAAATAATGCAACAAAGTCCTTAAATAATGCAGCAGAGTCCTTAAATAGTGCAGCAAAGTCCTTAAATAATGCAGCAGAGTCCTTAAACAATGCAGCACAGTCCTTAAATAATGCAGCAAAGTCCTTAAATAATGCAGCAGAGTCCTTAAATACAGCAGCAGCGTCCTTAAATAATTCAGCAAAGTCCTTAAATAATGCAGCAGAGTCCTTAAATAATGCAACAAAGTCCTTAAATAATGCAGCAGAGTCCTTAAATAATGCAACAAAGTCCTTAAATAATGCAGCAGAGTCCTTAAATACTGCAGCAGAGTCCTTAAATAATGCAGCAAAGTCCTTAAATAATGCAGCAGAGTCCTTAAATTCAGCAGCAGAGTCATTAAATAATGCAACAAAGTCCTTAATAATGCAGCAGATTCCTTAAATAATGCAGCAAATTCCTTAAATAATGCAGCAGAATCCTTAAATAATGCAATAAAGTCCTTATCTAATGCAGCAACGTCCTTAATAATGCAGCAGAGTCCTTAAATAATGCAGCAGAATCCTTAAATACTGCATCAGCGTCCTTAAATAATGCAACAAAGTCCTTAAATAATGCAGCAAAGTCCTTAAATAATGCAGCAGAGTCCTTAAATACAGCAGCAGAGTCCTTAAATAATTCAGCAAAGTCCTTAAATAATGCAGCAGAGTCCTTAAATAATGCAATAAAGTCCTTATCTAATGCAGCAACGTCCTTAATAATGCAGCAGAGTCCTTAAATAATGCAGCAAAGTACTTAAATAATGCAGCAGAGGCCTTAAATACCGCAGCAGCATACTTAAATAATGCAGCAAAGTCCTTAAATAATGCAGCAGAGTCCTTAAATAATGCAACAAAGTCCTTAAATAATGCAGCAGAGTCCTTAAATAATGCAACAAAGTCCTTAAATAATGCACCAGAGTACTTAAATAATGCAGCAAAGTCCTTAAATAATGCAGCAGAGTCCTTAAATAATGCAACAAAGTCCTTAAATAATGCAGCAGAGTCCTTAAATAATGCAACAAAGTCCTTAAATAATGCAGCAGAGTCCTTAAATAATGCAACAAAGTCCTTAAATATTGCAGCAGAGTCCTTAAATAATGCAGCAAAGTCCTTAAATAATGCAGCAGAGTACTTAAATAATGCAGCAAATTCCTTAAATAATGCAGCAGAATCATTAAATAATGCAATAAAGTCCTTAAATAATGCAGCAGAGTCCTTAAATAATGCAGCAGAGTCCTTAAATAATGCAACAAAGTCCTTAAATAATGCAGCAGAGTCCTTAAATAATGCAGCAAAGTCCTTAAATAATGCAGCAGAGTCCTTAAATAATGCAGCAAACTCATTAAATAATGCAGCAAAGTACTTAAATAATGCAGCAAATTCCTTAAATAATGCAGCAGAATCCTTAAATAATGCAATAAAGTCCTTAAATAATGCAGCAGAGTCCTTAAATAATGCAATAAATTCCTTAAATAATGCAGCAGAATCCTTAAATAATGCAATAAAGTCATTAAATAATGCAGCAGAGTCCTT
Source organism: Phyllobates terribilis (assembly GCF_046119375.1). NCBI lineage: Eukaryota > Metazoa > Chordata > Amphibia > Anura > Dendrobatidae > Phyllobates > Phyllobates terribilis. The sequence continues at coordinate 766,950 of NW_027363029.1, read as the reverse complement.
AAATACTGCAGCAGAGACCTTAAATAATGCAGCAAAATCCTTAAATAATGCAGCAGAGTCCTTATATAATGCAGCAGAGTCCTAAAATACTGCAGCAGAGTCCTTAAATAATGCAGCAGAGTCCTTAAATAATGCAGCAAATTCATTAAATAATGCAGCAGAGTCCTTAAATAATGCAACAAAGTCCTTAAATAATGAAGCAGATTCCTTAAATTTCGCAGCAGCGTCCTTAAATAATGCATCAAAGTACTTAAATAATGCAGCAGAGTCCTAAAATACCGCAGCAGAGTCCTTAAATAATGCAGCAAAATCCTTAAATAATGCAGCAGAGTGCTTACATAATGCAGCAGAGTCCTTAAATTCCGCAGCAGAGTCCTTAAATAATGCAGCAGAGTCCTTAAATAATGCAGCAAATTCATTAAATAATGCACAGAGTCATTAAATAATGCAACAAAGTCCTTAAATAATGCAGCAGAGTGCTTAAATAATGCAACAAAGTCCTTAAATAATGCAGCAGAGTCCTTAAATAATGCAACAAACTCATTAAATAATGCAGCAAAGTACTTAAATAATGCAGCAAATTCCTTAAATAATGCAGCAGAATCCTTAAATAATGCAATAAAGTCCTTAAATAATGCAGCAGAGTCCTTAAATAATGCAAAAAATTCCTTAAATAATGCAGCAGAATCCTTAAATAATGCAACAAAGTCCTTAAATAATGCAGCAAAGTCCTTAATAATGCAGCAGAGTCCTTAAATAATGCAGCAAATTCCTTAAATAATGCAGCAGAGGCCTTAAATACCGAAGCAGCGTCCTTAAATAATGCAGCAAAGTCCTTAAATAATGCAGAAGAGTCCTTAAATAATGCAACAAAGTCCTTAAATAATGCAGCAGAGTCCTTAAATAAAGCAGCAGAGTGCTTAAATAATGCAGCAGAGTCCTTAAATACCGCAGCAGAGTCATTAAATAATACAGCAGATTCCTTAAATAAAGCAGCAGAGTGCTTAAATAATGCAGCAGAGTCCTTAAATACCACAGCAGAGTCATTAAATAATACAGCAGAGTCCTTAAATAATGCAGGAAATTCCTTAAATAATGCAGAGTCCTTAAATAATGCACTAAATTCCTTAAATAAAATGCAGCAACGCCCTTAATAATGCAGCTGAGTCCTTAAATAATTCAGCAAAGTCCTTAAATAATGCAGCAGAGTCCTTAAATACCGCAGCAGCGTCCTTAAATAATGCAACAAAGTCCTTAAATAATGCAGCAGAACCCTTAAATAATGCAACAAAGTCCTTAAATAATGCAGCAGAGTCCTTAAATAATGCAACAAAGTCCTTAAATAATGCAGCAGAGTCCTTAAATAATGCAGCAGAGTCCTTAAATAATGCAACAAAGTCCTTAAATAATGCAGCAGAGTCCTTAAATAATGCAACAAAGTCCTTAAATAATGCAGCAGAGTCCTTAAATAATGCAGCAAAGTCCTTAAATAATGCAGCAGAGTCCTTAAACAATGCAGCACAGTCCTTAAATAATGCAACAAAGTCCTTAAATAATGCAGCAGAGTCCTTAAATAATGCAGCAAAGTCCTTAAATAATGCAGCAGAGTCCTTAAACAATGCAGCACAGTCCTTAAATAATGCAGCAAAGTCCTTAAATAATGCAGCAGAGTCCTTAAATACAGCAGCAGCGTCCTTAAATAATGCTACAAAGTCTTTAAATAATGCAGCAGAGTCCTTAAATAATGCAACAAAGTCCTTAAATAATGCAGCAGAGTCCTTAAATAATGCAACAAACTCATTAAATAATGCAGCAAAGTACTTAAATAATGCAGCAAATTCCTTAAATAATGCAGCAGAATCCTTAAATAATGCAATAAAGTCCTTAAATAATGCAGCAGAGTCCTTAAATAATGCAATAAATTCCTTAAATAATGCAGCAGAATCCTTAAATAATGCAATAAAGTCCTTAAATAATGCAGCAGAGTCCTTAAATAATGCAATAAATTCCTTAAATAATGCAGCAGAATCCTTAAATAATGCAACAAAGTCCTTAAATAATGCAGGAGATTCCTTAAATTCTGCAGCAGCGTCCTTAAATAATGCATCAAAGTCCTTAAATAATGCAGCAGAATCCTTAAATAATGCAACAAATTCCTTAAATAATGCAGAGTCCTTAAATAATGCACTAAATTCCTTAAATAAAATGCAGCAACGCCCTTAATAATGCAGCTGAGTCCTTAAATAATTCAGCAAAGTCCTTAAATAATGCAGCAGAGTCCATAAATACCGCAGCAGCGTCCTTAAATAATGCAATAAAATCCTTAAATAATGCAGCAACGTCCTTAATAATGCAGCAGAGTCCTTAAATAATACAGCAAAGTCCTTAAATAATGCAGCAGAGGACTTAAATACTGCAGCAGCGTCCTTAAATAATGCAGCAGAGTCCTTAAATAATGCAACAAAGTCCTTAAATAATGCAGCAGAATCCTTAAATAATGCAAAAAATTCCTTAAATAATGCAGAAGAGTACTTAAATAATGCAGAAAAGTCGTTAAATAATGCAGCAGAGTCCTTAAATATTGCAGCATAGTCCTTAAATAATGCAACAAAGTCCTTAAATAATGCAGCAGATTCCTTAAATTCTGCAGCAGCGTCCTTAAATAATGCATCAAAGTCCTTAAATAATGCAGCAGAGTCCTTAAATACTGCAGCAGAGTCCTTAAATAATGCAGCAAATTCCTTAAATAATGCAGCAGAGTCCTTAAATTCCGCAGCAGAGTCATTAAATAATGCAACAAAGTCCTTAATAATGCAGCAGAGTCCTTAAATAATGCAGCAAATTCCTTAAATAATGCAGCAGAATCCTTAAATAATGCAATAAAGTCCTTATGTAATGCAGCAACGTCCTTAATAATGCAGCAGAGTCCTTAAATAATGCAGCAAAGTACTTAAATAATGCAGCAGAGGCCTTAAATACCGCAGCAGCATACTTAAATAATGCAGCAAAGTCCTTAAATAATGCAGCAGAGTCCTTAAATAATGCAACAAAGTCCTTAAATAATGCAGCAGAGTCCTTAAATAATGCAACAAAGTCCTTAAATAATGCACCAGAGTACTTAAATAATGCAGCAAAGTCCTTAAATAATGCAGCAGAGTCCTTAAATAATGCAACAAAGTCCTTAAATAATGCAGCAGAGTCCTTAAATAATGCAACAAAGTCCTTAAATAATGCAGCAGAGTCCTTAAATAATGCAACAAAGTCCTTAAATAATGCACCAGAGTACTTAAATAATGCAGCAAAGTCCTTAAATAATGCAGCAGAGTCCTTAAACAATGCAGGACAGTCCTTAAATAATGCAACAAAGTCCTTAAATAATGCAGCAGAGTCCTTAAATAGTGCAGCAAAGTCCTTAAATAATGCAGCAGAGTCCTTAAACAATGCAGCACAGTCCTTAAATAATGCAGCAAAGTCCTTAAATAATGCAGCAGAGTCCTTAAATACAGCAGCAGCGTCCTTAAATAATTCAGCAAAGTCCTTAAATAATGCAGCAGAGTCCTTAAATAATGCAACAAAGTCCTTAAATAATGCAGCAGAGTCCTTAAATAATGCAACAAAGTCCTTAAATAATGCAGCAGAGTCCTTAAATAATGCAACAAAGTCCTTAAATAATGCACCAGAGTACTTAAATAATGCAGCAAAGTCCTTAAATAATGCAGCAGAGTCCTTAAACAATGCAGGACAGTCCTTAAATAATGCAACAAAGTCCTTAAATAATGCAGCAGAGTCCTTAAATAGTGCAGCAAAGTCCTTAAATAATGCAGCAGAGTCCTTAAACAATGCAGCACAGTCCTTAAATAATGCAGCAAAGTCCTTAAATAATGCAGCAGAGTCCTTAAATACAGCAGCAGCGTCCTTAAATAATTCAGCAAAGTCCTTAAATAATGCAGCAGAGTCCTTAAATAATGCAACAAAGTCCTTAAATAATGCAGCAGAGTCCTTAAATAATGCAACAAAGTCCTTAAATAATGCAGCAGAGTCCTTAAATACTGCAGCAGAGTCCTTAAATAATGCAGCAAAGTCCTTAAATAATGCAGCAGAGTCCTTAAATTCAGCAGCAGAGTCATTAAATAATGCAACAAAGTCCTTAATAATGCAGCAGATTCCTTAAATAATGCAGCAAATTCCTTAAATAATGCAGCAGAATCCTTAAATAATGCAATAAAGTCCTTATCTAATGCAGCAACGTCCTTAATAATGCAGCAGAGTCCTTAAATAATGCAGCAGAATCCTTAAATACTGCATCAGCGTCCTTAAATAATGCAACAAAGTCCTTATATAATGCAGCAGAGTCCTTAAATAATGCAGCAAAGTCCTTAAATAATGCAGCAGAGTCCTTAAACAATGCAGGACAGTCCTTAAATAATGCAACAAAGTCCTTAAATAATGCAGCAGAGTCCTTAAATAGTGCAGCAAAGTCCTTAAATAATGCAGCAGAGTCCTTAAACAATGCAGCACAGTCCTTAAATAATGCAGCAAAGTCCTTAAATAATGCAGCAGAGTCCTTAAATACAGCAGCAGCGTCCTTAAATAATTCAGCAAAGTCCTTAAATAATGCAGCAGAGTCCTTAAATAATGCAACAAAGTCCTTAAATAATGCAGCAGAGTCCTTAAATAATGCAACAAAGTCCTTAAATAATGCAGCAGAGTCCTTAAATACTGCAGCAGAGTCCTTAAATAATGCAGCAAAGTCCTTAAATAATGCAGCAGAGTCCTTAAATTCAGCAGCAGAGTCATTAAATAATGCAACAAAGTCCTTAATAATGCAGCAGATTCCTTAAATAATGCAGCAAATTCCTTAAATAATGCAGCAGAATCCTTAAATAATGCAATAAAGTCCTTATCTAATGCAGCAACGTCCTTAATAATGCAGCAGAGTCCTTAAATAATGCAGCAGAATCCTTAAATACTGCATCAGCGTCCTTAAATAATGCAACAAAGTCCTTAAATAATGCAGCAAAGTCCTTAAATAATGCAGCAGAGTCCTTAAATACAGCAGCAGAGTCCTTAAATAATTCAGCAAAGTCCTTAAATAATGCAGCAGAGTCCTTAAATAATGCAATAAAGTCCTTATCTAATGCAGCAACGTCCTTAATAATGCAGCAGAGTCCTTAAATAATGCAGCAAAGTACTTAAATAATGCAGCAGAGGCCTTAAATACCGCAGCAGCATACTTAAATAATGCAGCAAAGTCCTTAAAAAATGCAGCAGAGTCCTTAAATAATGCAACAAAGTCCTTAAATAATGCAGCAGAGTCCTTAAATAATGCAACAAAGTCCTTAAATAATGCACCAGAGTACTTAAATAATGCAGCAAAGTCCTTAAATAATGCAGCAGAGTCCTTAAATAATGCAACAAAGTCCTAAAATAATGCAGCAGAGTCCTTAAATAATGCAGCAGAGTCCTTAAATAATGCAACAAAGTCCTTAAATAATGCAGCAGAGTCCTTAAATAATGCAACAAAGTCCTTAAATATTGCAGCAGAGTCCTTAAATAATGCAGCAAAGTCCTTAAATAATGCAGCAGAGTACTTAAATAATGCAGCAAATTCCTTAAATAATGCAGCATAATCCTTAAATAATGCAATAAAGTCCTTAAATAATGCAGCAGAGTCCTTAAATAATGCAGCAGAGTCCTTAAATAATGCAACAAAGTCCTTAAATAATGCAGCAGAGTCCTTAAATAATGCAGCAAAGTCCTTAAATAATGCAGCAGAGTCCTTAAATAATGCAGCAAACTCATTAAATAATGCAGCAAAGTACTTAAATAATGCAGCAAAGTACTTAAATAATTGCAGCAAATTCCTTAAATAATGCAGCAGAATCCTTAAATAATGCAATAAAGTCCTTAAATAATGCAGCAGAGTCCTTAAATAATGCAATAAATTCCTTAAATAATGCAGCAGAATCCTTAAATAATGCAATAAAGTCATTAAATAATGCAGCAGAGTCCTTAAATACTGCAGCAGAGACCTTAAATAATGCAGCAAAATCCTTAAATAATGCAGCAGAGTCCTTATATAATGCAGCAGAGTCCTAAAATACTGCAGCAGAGTCCTTAAATAATGCAGCAGAGTCCTTAAATAATGCAGCAAATTCATTAAATAATGCAGCAGAGTCCTTAAATAATGCAACAAAGTCCTTAAATAATGAAGCAGATTCCTTAAATTTCGCAGCAGCGTCCTTAAATAATGCATCAAAGTACTTAAATAATGCAGCAGAGTCCTAAAATACCGCAGCAGAGTCCTTAAATAATGCAGCAAAATCCTTAAATAATGCAGCAGAGTGCTTACATAATGCAGCAGAGTCCTTAAATTCCGCAGCAGAGTCCTTAAATAATGCAGCAGAGTCCTTAAATAATGCAGCAAATTCATTAAATAATGCACAGAGTCATTAAATAATGCAACAAAGTCCTTAAATAATGCAGCAGAGTGCTTAAATAATGCAACAAAGTCCTTAAATAATGCAGCAGAGTCCTTAAATAATGCAACAAACTCATTAAATAATGCAGCAAAGTACTTAAATAATGTAGCAAATTCCTTAAATAATGCAGCAGAATCCTTAAATAATGCAATAAAGTCCTTAAATAATGCAGCAGAGTCCTTAAATAATGCAAAAAATTCCTTAAATAATGCAGCAGAATCCTTAAATAATGCAACAAAGTCCTTAAATAATGCAGCAAAGTCCTTAATAATGCAGCAGAGTCCTTAAATAATGCAGCAAATTCCTTAAATAATGCAGCAGAGGCCTTAAATACCGAAGCAGCGTCCTTAAATAATGCAGCAAAGTCCTTAAATAATGCAGAAGAGTCCTTAAATAATGCAACAAAGTCCTTAAATAATGCAGCAGAGTCCTTAAATAAAGCAGCAGAGTGCTTAAATAATGCAGCAGAGTCCTTAAATACCGCAGCAGAGTCATTAAATAATACAGCAGATTCCTTAAATAAAGCAGCAGAGTGCTTAAATAATGCAGCAGAGTCCTTAAATACCACAGCAGAGTCATTAAATAATACAGCAGAGTCCTTAAATAATGCAGGAAATTCCTTAAATAATGCAGAGTCCTTAAATAATGCACTAAATTCCTTAAATAAAATGCAGCAACGCCCTTAATAATGCAGCTGAGTCCTTAAATAATTCAGCAAAGTCCTTAAATAATGCAGCAGAGTCCTTAAATACCGCAGCAGCGTCCTTAAATAATGCAACAAAGTCCTTAAATAATGCAGCAGAACCCTTAAATAATGCAACAAAGTCCTTAAATAATGCAGCAGACTCCTTAAATAATGCAACAAAGTCCTTAAATAATGCAGCAGAGTCCTTAAATAATGCAGCAGAGTCCTTAAATAATGCAACAAAGTCCTTAAATAATGCAGCAGAGTCCTTAAATAATGCAACAAAGTCCTTAAATAATGCAGCAGAGTCCTTAAATAATGCAGCAAAGTCCTTAAATAATGCAGCAGAGTCCTTAAACAATGCAGCACAGTCCTTAAATAATGCAACAAAGTCCTTAAATAATGCAGCAGAGTCCTTAAATAATGCAACAAAGTCCTTAAATAATGCACCAGAGTACTTAAATAATGCAGCAAAGTCCTTAAATAATGCAGCAGAGTCCTTAAATAATGCAACAAAGTCCTTAAATAATGCAGCAGAGTCCTTAAATAATGCAGCAGAGTCCTTAAATAATGCAACAAAGTCCTTAAATAATGCACCAGAGTACTTAAATAATGCAGCAAAGTCCTTAAATAATGCAGCAGAGTCCTTAAATAATGCAACAAAGTCCTTAAATAATGCAGCAGAGTCCTTAAATAATGCAACAAAGTCCTTAAATAATGCAGCAGAGTCCTTAAATAATGCAACAAAGTCCTTAAATATTGCAGCAGAGTCCTTAAATAATGCAGCAAAGTCCTTAAATAATGCAGCAGAGTACTTAAATAATGCAGCAAATTCCTTAAATAATGCAGCAGAATCATTAAATAATGCAATAAAGTCCTTAAATAATGCAGCAGAGTCCTTAAATAATGCAGCAGAGTCCTTAAATAATGCAACAAAGTCCTTAAATAATGCAGCAGAGTCCTTAAATAATGCAGCAAAGTCCTTAAATAATGCAGCAGAGTCCTTAAATAATGCAGCAAACTCATTAAATAATGCAGCAAAGTACTTAAATAATGCAGCAAAGTACTTAAATAATGCAGCAAATTCCTTAAATAATGCAGCATAATCCTTAAATAATGCAATAAAGTCCTTAAATAATGCAGCAGAGTCCTTAAATAATGCAATAAATTCCTTAAATAATGCAGCAGAATCCTTAAATAATGCAATAAAGTCATTAAATAATGCAGCAGAGTCCTTAAATACTGCAGCAGAGACCTTAAATAATGCAGCAAAATCCTTAAATAATGCAGCAGAGTCCTTAAATACTGCAGCAGAGTCCTTAAATAATGCAGCAAAGTCCTTACATAATGCAGCAGAGTCCTTAAATTCAGCAGCAGAGTCATTAAATAATGCAACAAAGTCCTTAATAATGCAGCAGATTCCTTAAATAATGCAGCAAATTCCTTAAATAATGCAGCAGAAACCTTAAATAATGCAATAAAGTCCTTATCTAATGCAGCAACGTCCTTAATAATGCAGCAGAGTCCTTAAATAATGCAGCAGAATCCTTAAATACTGCATCAGCGTCCTTAAATAATGCAACAAAGTCCTTATATAATGCAGCAGAGTCCTTAAATAATGCAGCAAAGTCCTTAAATAATGCAGCAGAGTCCTTAAACAATGCAGGACAGTCCTTAAATAATGCAACAAAGTCCTTAAATAATGCAGCAGAGTCCTTAAATAGTGCAGCAAAGTCCTTAAATAATGCAGCAGAGTCCTTAAACAATGCAGCACAGTCCTTAAATAATGCAGCAAAGTCCTTAAATAATGCAGCAGAGTCCTTAAATACAGCAGCAGCGTCCTTAAATAATTCAGCAAAGTCCTTAAATAATGCAGCAGAGTCCTTAAATAATGCAACAAAGTCCTTAAATAATGCAGCAGAGTCCTTAAATAATGCAACAAAGTCCTTAAATAATGCAGCAGAGTCCTTAAATACTGCAGCAGAGTCCTTAAATAATGCAGCAAAGTCCTTAAATAATGCAGCAGAGTCCTTAAATTCAGCAGCAGAGTCATTAAATAATGCAACAAAGTCCTTAATAATGCAGCAGATTCCTTAAATAATGCAGCAAATTCCTTAAATAATGCAGCAGAATCCTTAAATAATGCAATAAAGTCCTTATCTAATGCAGCAACGTCCTTAATAATGCAGCAGAGTCCTTAAATAATGCAGCAGAATCCTTAAATACTGCATCAGCGTCCTTAAATAATGCAACAAAGTCCTTAAATAATGCAGCAAAGTCCTTAAATAATGCAGCAGAGTCCTTAAATACAGCAGCAGAGTCCTTAAATAATTCAGCAAAGTCCTTAAATAATGCAGCAGAGTCCTTAAATAATGCAATAAAGTCCTTATCTAATGCAGCAACGTCCTTAATAATGCAGCAGAGTCCTTAAATAATGCAGCAAAGTACTTAAATAATGCAGCAGAGGCCTTAAATACCGCAGCAGCATACTTAAATAATGCAGCAAAGTCCTTAAATAATGCAGCAGAGTCCTTAAATAATGCAACAAAGTCCTTAAATAATGCAGCAGAGTCCTTAAATAATGCAACAAAGTCCTTAAATAATGCACCAGAGTACTTAAATAATGCAGCAAAGTCCTTAAATAATGCAGCAGAGTCCTTAAATAATGCAACAAAGTCCTTAAATAATGCAGCAGAGTCCTTAAATAATGCAACAAAGTCCTTAAATAATGCAGCAGAGTCCTTAAATAATGCAACAAAGTCCTTAAATATTGCAGCAGAGTCCTTAAATAATGCAGCAAAGTCCTTAAATAATGCAGCAGAGTACTTAAATAATGCAGCAAATTCCTTAAATAATGCAGCAGAATCATTAAATAATGCAATAAAGTCCTTAAATAATGCAGCAGAGTCCTTAAATAATGCAGCAGAGTCCTTAAATAATGCAACAAAGTCCTTAAATAATGCAGCAGAGTCCTTAAATAATGCAGCAAAGTCCTTAAATAATGCAGCAGAGTCCTTAAATAATGCAGCAAACTCATTAAATAATGCAGCAAAGTACTTAAATAATGCAGCAAAGTACTTAAATAATGCAGCAAATTCCTTAAATAATGCAGCAGAATCCTTAAATAATGCAATAAAGTCCTTAAATAATGCAGCAGAGTCCTTAAATAATGCAATAAATTCCTTAAATAATGCAGCAGAATCCTTAAATAATGCAATAAAGTCATTAAATAATGCAGCAGAGTCCTTAAATACTGCAGCAGAGACCTTAAATAATGCAGCAAAATCCTTAAATAATGCAGCAGAGTCCTTATATAATGCAGCAGAGTCCTAAAATACTGCAGCAGAGTCCTTAAATAATGCAGCAGAGTCCTTAAATAATGCAGCAAATTCATTAAATAATGCAGCAGAGTCCTTAAATAATGCAACAAAGTCCTTAAATAATGAAGCAGATTCCTTAAATTTCGCAGCAGCGTCCTTAAATAATGCATCAAAGTACTTAAATAATGCAGCAGAGTCCTAAAATACCGCAGCAGAGTCCTTAAATAATGCAGCAAAATCCTTAAATAATGCAGCAGAGTGCTTACATAATGCAGCAGAGTCCTTAAATTCCGCAGCAGAGTCCTTAAATAATGCAGCAGAGTCCTTAAATAATGCAGCAAATTCATTAAATAATGCACAGAGTCATTAAATAATGCAACAAAGTCCTTAAATAATGCAGCAGAGTGCTTAAATAATGCAACAAAGTCCTTAAATAATGCAGCAGAGTCCTTAAATAATGCAACAAACTCATTAAATAATGCAGCAAAGTACTTAAATAATGCAGCAAATTCCTTAAATAATGCAGCAGAATCCTTAAATAATGCAATAAAGTCCTTAAATAATGCAGCAGAGTCCTTAAATAATGCAAAAAATTCCTTAAATAATGCAGCAGAATCCTTAAATAATGCAACAAAGTCCTTAAATAATGCAGCAAAGTCCTTAATAATGCAGCAGAGTCCTTAAATAATGCAGCAAATTCCTTAAATAATGCAGCAGAGGCCTTAAATACCGAAGCAGCGTCCTTAAATAATGCAGCAAAGTCCTTAAATAATGCAGAAGAGTCCTTAAATAATGCAACAAAGTCCTTAAATAATGCAGCAGAGTCCTTAAATAAAGCAGCAGAGTGCTTAAATAATGCAGCAGAGTCCTTAAATACCGCAGCAGAGTCATTAAATAATACAGCAGATTCCTTAAATAAAGCAGCAGAGTGCTTAAATAATGCAGCAGAGTCCTTAAATACCACAGCAGAGTCATTAAATAATACAGCAGAGTCCTTAAATAATGCAGGAAATTCCTTAAATAATGCAGAGTCCTTAAATAATGCACTAAATTCCTTAAATAAAATGCAGCAACGCCCTTAATAATGCAGCTGAGTCCTTAAATAATTCAGCAAAGTCCTTAAATAATGCAGCAGAGTCCTTAAATACCGCAGCAGCGTGCTTAAATAATGCAACAAAGTCCTTAAATAATGCAGCAGAACCCTTAAATAATGCAACAAAGTCCTTAAATAATGCAGCAGAGTCCTTAAATAATGCAACAAAGTCCTTAAATAATGCAGCAGAGTCCTTAAATAATGCAGCAGAGTCCTTAAATAATGCAACAAAGTCCTTAAATAATGCAGCAGAGTCCTTAAATAATGCAACAAAGTCCTTAAATAATGCAGCAGAGTCCTTAAATAATGCAGCAAAGTCCTTAAATAATGCAGCAGAGTCCTTAAACAATGCAGCACAGTCCTTAAATAATGCAACAAAGTCCTTAAATAATGCAGCAGAGTCCTTAAATAATGCAGCAAAGTCCTTAAATAATGCAGCAGAGTCCTTAAACAATGCAGCACAGTCCTTAAATAATGCAGCAAAGTCCTTAAATAATGCAGCAGAGTCCTTAAATACAGCAGCAGCGTCCTTAAATAATGCAACAAAGTCTTTAAATAATGCAGCAGAGTCCTTAAATAATGCAACAAAGTCCTTAAATAATGCAGCAGAGTCCTTAAATAATGCAACAAACTCATTAAATAATGCAGCAAAGTACTTAAATAATGCAGCAAATTCCTTAAATAATGCAGCAGAATCCTTAAATAATGCAATAAAGTCCTTAAATAATGCAGCAGAGTCCTTAAATAATGCAATAAATTCCTTAAATAATGCAGCAGAATCCTTAAATAATGCAATAAAGTCCTTAAATAATGCAGCAGAGTCCTTAAATAATGCAATAAATTCCTTAAATAATGCAGCAGAATCCTTAAATAATGCAACAAAGTCCTTAAATAATGCAGGAGATTCCTTAAATTCTGCAGCAGCGTCCTTAAATAATGCATCAAAGTCCTTAAATAATGCAGCAGAATCCTTAAATAATGCAACAAATTCCTTAAATAATGCAGAGTCCTTAAATAATGCACTAAATTCCTTAAATAAAATGCAGCAACGCCCTTAATAATGCAGCTGAGTCCTTAAATAATTCAGCAAAGTCCTTAAATAATGCAGCAGAGTCCATAAATACCGCAGCAGCGTCCTTAAATAATGCAATAAAATCCTTAAATAATGCAGCAACGTCCTTAATAATGCAGCAGAGTCCTTAAATAATACAGCAAGGTCCTTAAATAATGCAGCAGAGGACTTAAATACTGCAGCAGCGTCCTTAAATAATGCAGCAGAGTCCTTAAATAATGCAACAAAGTCCTTAAATAATGCAGCAGAATCCTTAAATAATGCAAAAAATTCCTTAAATAATGCAGAAGAGTACTTAAATAATGCAGAAAAGTCGTTAAATAATGCAGCAGAGTCCTTAAATATTGCAGCATAGTCCTTAAATAATGCAACAAAGTCCTTAAATAATGCAGCAGATTCCTTAAATTCTGCAGCAGCGTCCTTAAATAATGCATCAAAGTCCTTAAATAATGCAGCAGAGTCCTTAAATACTGCAGCAGAGTCCTTAAATAATGCAGCAAATTCCTTAAATAATGCAGCAGAGTCCTTAAATTCCGCAGCAGAGTCATTAAATAATGCAACAAAGTCCTTAATAATGCAGCAGAGTCCTTAAATAATGCAGCAAATTCCTTAAATAATGCAGCAGAATCCTTAAATAATGCAATAAAGTCCTTATGTAATGCAGCAACGTCCTTAATAATGCAGCAGAGTCCTTAAATAATGCAGCAAAGTACTTAAATAATGCAGCAGAGGCCTTAAATACCGCAGCAGCATACTTAAATAATGCAGCAAAGTCCTTAAATAATGCAGCAGAGTCCTTAAATAATGCAACAAAGTCCTTAAATAATGCAGCAGAGTCCTTAAATAATGCAACAAAGTCCTTAAATAATGCACCAGAGTACTTAAATAATGCAGCAAAGTCCTTAAATAATGCAGCAGAGTCCTTAAATAATGCAACAAAGTCCTTAAATAATGCAGCAGAGTCCTTAAATAATGCAACAAAGTCCTTAAATAATGCAGCAGAGTCCTTAAATAATGCAACAAAGTCCTTAAATAATGCACCAGAGTACTTAAATAATGCAGCAAAGTCCTTAAATAATGCAGCAGAGTCCTTAAACAATGCAGGACAGTCCTTAAATAATGCAACAAAGTCCTTAAATAATGCAGCAGAGTCCTTAAATAGTGCAGCAAAGTCCTTAAATAATGCAGCAGAGTCCTTAAACAATGCAGCACAGTCCTTAAATAATGCAGCAAAGTCCTTAAATAATGCAGCAGAGTCCTTAAATACAGCAGCAGCGTCCTTAAATAATTCAGCAAAGTCCTTAAATAATGCAGCAGAGTCCTTAAATAATGCAACAAAGTCCTTAAATAATGCAGCAGAGTCCTTAAATAATGCAACAAAGTCCTTAAATAATGCAGCAGAGTCCTTAAATAATGCAACAAAGTCCTTAAATAATGCACCAGAGTACTTAAATAATGCAGCAAAGTCCTTAAATAATGCAGCAGAGTCCTTAAACAATGCAGGACAGTCCTTAAATAATGCAACAAAGTCCTTAAATAATGCAGCAGAGTCCTTAAATAGTGCAGCAAAGTCCTTAAATAATGCAGCAGAGTCCTTAAACAATGCAGCACAGTCCTTAAATAATGCAGCAAAGTCCTTAAATAATGCAGCAGAGTCCTTAAATACAGCAGCAGCGTCCTTAAATAATTCAGCAAAGTCCTTAAATAATGCAGCAGAGTCCTTAAATAATGCAACAAAGTCCTTAAATAATGCAGCAGAGTCCTTAAATAATGCAACAAAGTCCTTAAATAATGCAGCAGAGTCCTTAAATACTGCAGCAGAGTCCTTAAATAATGCAGCAAAGTCCTTAAATAATGCAGCAGAGTCCTTAAATTCAGCAGCAGAGTCATTAAATAATGCAACAAAGTCCTTAATAATGCAGCAGATTCCTTAAATAATGCAGCAAATTCCTTAAATAATGCAGCAGAATCCTTAAATAATGCAATAAAGTCCTTATCTAATGCAGCAACGTCCTTAATAATGCAGCAGAGTACTTAAATAATGCAGCAGAATCCTTAAATACTGCATCAGCGTCCTTAAATAATGCAACAAAGTCCTTATATAATGCAGCAGAGTCCTTAAATAATGCAGCAAAGTCCTTAAATAATGCAGCAGAGTCCTTAAACAATGCAGGACAGTCCTTAAATAATGCAACAAAGTCCTTAAATAATGCAGCAGAGTCCTTAAATAGTGCAGCAAAGTCCTTAAATAATGCAGCAGAGTCCTTAAACAATGCAGCACAGTCCTTAAATAATGCAGCAAAGTCCTTAAATAATGCAGCAGAGTCCTTAAATACAGCAGCAGCGTCCTTAAATAATTCAGCAAAGTCCTTAAATAATGCAGCAGAGTCCTTAAATAATGCAACAAAGTCCTTAAATAATGCAGCAGAGTCCTTAAATAATGCAACAAAGTCCTTAAATAATGCAGCAGAGTCCTTAAATACTGCAGCAGAGTCCTTAAATAATGCAGCAAAGTCCTTAAATAATGCAGCAGAGTCCTTAAATTCAGCAGCAGAGTCATTAAATAATGCAACAAAGTCCTTAATAATGCAGCAGATTCCTTAAATAATGCAGCAAATTCCTTAAATAATGCAGCAGAATCCTTAAATAATGCAATAAAGTCCTTATCTAATGCAGCAACGTCCTTAATAATGCAGCAGAGTCCTTAAATAATGCAGCAGAATCCTTAAATACTGCATCAGCGTCCTTAAATAATGCAACAAAGTCCTTAAATAATGCAGCAAAGTCCTTAAATAATGCAGCAGAGTCCTTAAATACAGCAGCAGAGTCCTTAAATAATTCAGCAAAGTCCTTAAATAATGCAGCAGAGTCCTTAAATAATGCAATAAAGTCCTTATCTAATGCAGCAACGTCCTTAATAATGCAGCAGAGTCCTTAAATAATGCAGCAAAGTACTTAAATAATGCAGCAGAGGCCTTAAATACCGCAGCAGCATACTTAAATAATGCAGCAAAGTCCTTAAAAAATGCAGCAGAGTCCTTAAATAATGCAACAAAGTCCTTAAATAATGCAGCAGAGTCCTTAAATAATGCAACAAAGTCCTTAAATAATGCACCAGAGTACTTAAATAATGCAGCAAAGTCCTTAAATAATGCAGCAGAGTCCTTAAATAATGCAACAAAGTCCTAAAATAATGCAGCAGAGTCCTTAAATAATGCAGCAGAGTCCTTAAATAATGCAACAAAGTCCTTAAATAATGCAGCAGAGTCCTTAAATAATGCAACAAAGTCCTTAAATATTGCAGCAGAGTCCTTAAATAATGCAGCAAAGTCCTTAAATAATGCAGCAGAGTACTTAAATAATGCAGCAAATTCCTTAAATAATGCAGCATAATCCTTAAATAATGCAATAAAGTCCTTAAATAATGCAGCAGAGTCCTTAAATAATGCAGCAGAGTCCTTAAATAATGCAACAAAGTCCTTAAATAATGCAGCAGAGTCCTTAAATAATGCAGCAAAGTCCTTAAATAATGCAGCAGAGTCCTTAAATAATGCAGCAAACTCATTAAATAATGCAGCAAAGTACTTAAATAATGCAGCAAAGTACTTAAATAATTGCAGCAAATTCCTTAAATAATGCAGCAGAATCCTTAAATAATGCAATAAAGTCCTTAAATAATGCAGCAGAGTCCTTAAATAATGCAATAAATTCCTTAAATAATGCAGCAGAATCCTTAAATAATGCAATAAAGTCATTAAATAATGCAGCAGAGTCCTTAAATACTGCAGCAGAGACCTTAAATAATGCAGCAAAATCCTTAAATAATGCAGCAGAGTCCTTATATAATGCAGCAGAGTCCTAAAATACTGCAGCAGAGTCCTTAAATAATGCAGCAGAGTCCTTAAATAATGCAGCAAATTCATTAAATAATGCAGCAGAGTCCTTAAATAATGCAACAAAGTCCTTAAATAATGAAGCAGATTCCTTAAATTTCGCAGCAGCGTCCTTAAATAATGCATCAAAGTACTTAAATAATGCAGCAGAGTCCTAAAATACCGCAGCAGAGTCCTTAAATAATGCAGCAAAATCCTTAAATAATGCAGCAGAGTGCTTACATAATGCAGCAGAGTCCTTAAATTCCGCAGCAGAGTCCTTAAATAATGCAGCAGAGTCCTTAAATAATGCAGCAAATTCATTAAATAATGCACAGAGTCATTAAATAATGCAACAAAGTCCTTAAATAATGCAGCAGAGTGCTTAAATAATGCAACAAAGTCCTTAAATAATGCAGCAGAGTCCTTAAATAATGCAACAAACTCATTAAATAATGCAGCAAAGTACTTAAATAATGTAGCAAATTCCTTAAATAATGCAGCAGAATCCTTAAATAATGCAATAAAGTCCTTAAATAATGCAGCAGAGTCCTTAAATAATGCAAAAAATTCCTTAAATAATGCAGCAGAATCCTTAAATAATGCAACAAAGTCCTTAAATAATGCAGCAAAGTCCTTAATAATGCAGCAGAGTCCTTAAATAATGCAGCAAATTCCTTAAATAATGCAGCAGAGGCCTTAAATACCGAAGCAGCGTCCTTAAATAATGCAGCAAAGTCCTTAAATAATGCAGAAGAGTCCTTAAATAATGCAACAAAGTCCTTAAATAATGCAGCAGAGTCCTTAAATAAAGCAGCAGAGTGCTTAAATAATGCAGCAGAGTCCTTAAATACCGCAGCAGAGTCATTAAATAATACAGCAGATTCCTTAAATAAAGCAGCAGAGTGCTTAAATAATGCAGCAGAGTCCTTAAATACCACAGCAGAGTCATTAAATAATACAGCAGAGTCCTTAAATAATGCAGGAAATTCCTTAAATAATGCAGAGTCCTTAAATAATGCACTAAATTCCTTAAATAAAATGCAGCAACGCCCTTAATAATGCAGCTGAGTCCTTAAATAATTCAGCAAAGTCCTTAAATAATGCAGCAGAGTCCTTAAATACCGCAGCAGCGTCCTTAAATAATGCAACAAAGTCCTTAAATAATGCAGCAGAACCCTTAAATAATGCAACAAAGTCCTTAAATAATGCAGCAGACTCCTTAAATAATGCAACAAAGTCCTTAAATAATGCAGCAGAGTCCTTAAATAATGCAGCAGAGTCCTTAAATAATGCAACAAAGTCCTTAAATAATGCAGCAGAGTCCTTAAATAATGCAACAAAGTCCTTAAATAATGCAGCAGAGTCCTTAAATAATGCAGCAAAGTCCTTAAATAATGCAGCAGAGTCCTTAAACAATGCAGCACAGTCCTTAAATAATGCAACAAAGTCCTTAAATAATGCAGCAGAGTCCTTAAATAATGCAGCAAAGTCCTTAAATAATGCAGCAGAGTCCTTAAACAATGCAGCACAGTCCTTAAATAATGCAGCAAAGTCCTTAAATAATGCAGCAGAGTCCTTAAATACAGCAGCAGCGTCCTTAAATAATGCAACAAAGTCTTTAAATAATGCAGCAGAGTCCTTAAATAATGCAACAAAGTCCTTAAATAATGCAGCAGAGTCCTTAAATAATGCAACAAACTCATTAAATAATGCAGCAAAGTACTTAAATAATGCAGCAAATTCCTTAAATAATGCAGCAGAATCCTTAAATAATGCAATAAAGTCCTTAAATAATGCAGCAGAGTCCTTAAATAATGCAATAAATTCCTTAAATAATGCAGCAGAATCCTTAAATAATGCAATAAAGTCCTTAAATAATGCAGCAGAGTCCTTAAATAATGCAATAAATTCCTTAAATAATGCAGCAGAATCCTTAAATAATGCAACAAAGTCCTTAAATAATGCAGGAGATTCCTTAAATTCTGCAGCAGCGTCCTTAAATAATGCATCAAAGTCCTTAAATAATGCAGCAGAATCCTTAAATAATGCAACAAATTCCTTAAATAATGCAGAGTCCTTAAATAATGCACTAAATTCCTTAAATAAAATGCAGCAACGCCCTTAATAATGCAGCTGAGTCCTTAAATAATTCAGCAAAGTCCTTAAATAATGCAGCAGAGTCCATAAATACCGCAGCAGCGTCCTTAAATAATGCAATAAAATCCTTAAATAATGCAGCAACGTCCTTAATAATGCAGCAGAGTCCTTAAATAATACAGCAAAGTCCTTAAATAATGCAGCAGAGGACTTAAATACTGCAGCAGCGTCCTTAAATAATGCAGCAGAGTCCTTAAATAATGCAACAAAGTCCTTAAATAATGCAGCAGAATCCTTAAATAATGCAAAAAATTCCTTAAATAATGCAGAAGAGTACTTAAATAATGCAGAAAAGTCGTTAAATAATGCAGCAGAGTCCTTAAATATTGCAGCATAGTCCTTAAATAATGCAACAAAGTCCTTAAATAATGCAGCAGATTCCTTAAATTCTGCAGCAGCGTCCTTAAATAATGCATCAAAGTCCTTAAATAATGCAGCAGAGTCCTTAAATACTGCAGCAGAGTCCTTAAATAATGCAGCAAATTCCTTAAATAATGCAGCAGAGTCCTTAAATTCCGCAGCAGAGTCATTAAATAATGCAACAAAGTCCTTAATAATGCAGCAGAGTCCTTAAATAATGCAGCAAATTCCTTAAATAATGCAGCAGAGTCCTTAAACAATGCAGGACAGTCCTTAAATAATGCAACAAAGTCCTTAAATAATGCAGCAGAGTCCTTAAATAGTGCAGCAAAGTCCTTAAATAATGCAGCAGAGTCCTTAAACAATGCAGCACAGTCCTTAAATAATGCAGCAAAGTCCTTAAATAATGCAGCAGAGTCCTTAAATACAGCAGCAGCGTCCTTAAATAATTCAGCAAAGTCCTTAAATAATGCAGCAGAGTCCTTAAATAATGCAACAAAGTCCTTAAATAATGCAGCAGAGTCCTTAAATAATGCAACAAAGTCCTTAAATAATGCAGCAGAGTCCTTAAATACTGCAGCAGAGTCCTTAAATAATGCAGCAAAGTCCTTAAATAATGCAGCAGAGTCCTTAAATTCAGCAGCAGAGTCATTAAATAATGCAACAAAGTCCTTAATAATGCAGCAGATTCCTTAAATAATGCAGCAAATTCCTTAAATAATGCAGCAGAATCCTTAAATAATGCAATAAAGTCCTTATCTAATGCAGCAACGTCCTTAATAATGCAGCAGAGTCCTTAAATAATGCAGCAGAATCCTTAAATACTGCATCAGCGTCCTTAAATAATGCAACAAAGTCCTTATATAATGCAGCAGAGTCCTTAAATAATGCAGCAAAGTCCTTAAATAATGCAGCAGAGTCCTTAAACAATGCAGGACAGTCCTTAAATAATGCAACAAAGTCCTTAAATAATGCAGCAGAGTCCTTAAATAGTGCAGCAAAGTCCTTAAATAATGCAGCAGAGTCCTTAAACAATGCAGCACAGTCCTTAAATAATGCAGCAAAGTCCTTAAATAATGCAGCAGAGTCCTTAAATACAGCAGCAGCGTCCTTAAATAATTCAGCAAAGTCCTTAAATAATGCAGCAGAGTCCTTAAATAATGCAACAAAGTCCTTAAATAATGCAGCAGAGTCCTTAAATAATGCAACAAAGTCCTTAAATAATGCAGCAGAGTCCTTAAATACTGCAGCAGAGTCCTTAAATAATGCAGCAAAGTCCTTAAATAATGCAGCAGAGTCCTTAAATTCAGCAGCAGAGTCATTAAATAATGCAACAAAGTCCTTAATAATGCAGCAGATTCCTTAAATAATGCAGCAAATTCCTTAAATAATGCAGCAGAATCCTTAAATAATGCAATAAAGTCCTTATCTAATGCAGCAACGTCCTTAATAATGCAGCAGAGTCCTTAAATAATGCAGCAGAATCCTTAAATACTGCATCAGCGTCCTTAAATAATGCAACAAAGTCCTTAAATAATGCAGCAAAGTCCTTAAATAATGCAGCAGAGTCCTTAAATACAGCAGCAGAGTCCTTAAATAATTCAGCAAAGTCCTTAAATAATGCAGCAGAGTCCTTAAATAATGCAATAAAGTCCTTATCTAATGCAGCAACGTCCTTAATAATGCAGCAGAGTCCTTAAATAATGCAGCAAAGTACTTAAATAATGCAGCAGAGGCCTTAAATACCGCAGCAGCATACTTAAATAATGCAGCAAAGTCCTTAAAAAATGCAGCAGAGTCCTTAAATAATGCAACAAAGTCCTTAAATAATGCAGCAGAGTCCTTAAATAATGCAACAAAGTCCTTAAATAATGCACCAGAGTACTTAAATAATGCAGCAAAGTCCTTAAATAATGCAGCAGAGTCCTTAAATAATGCAACAAAGTCCTAAAATAATGCAGCAGAGTCCTTAAATAATGCAGCAGAGTCCTTAAATAATGCAACAAAGTCCTTAAATAATGCAGCAGAGTCCTTAAATAATGCAACAAAGTCCTTAAATATTGCAGCAGAGTCCTTAAATAATGCAGCAAAGTCCTTAAATAATGCAGCAGAGTACTTAAATAATGCAGCAAATTCCTTAAATAATGCAGCATAATCCTTAAATAATGCAATAAAGTCCTTAAATAATGCAGCAGAGTCCTTAAATAATGCAGCAGAGTCCTTAAATAATGCAACAAAGTCCTTAAATAATGCAGCAGAGTCCTTAAATAATGCAGCAAAGTCCTTAAATAATGCAGCAGAGTCCTTAAATAATGCAGCAAACTCATTAAATAATGCAGCAAAGTACTTAAATAATGCAGCAAAGTACTTAAATAATTGCAGCAAATTCCTTAAATAATGCAGCAGAATCCTTAAATAATGCAATAAAGTCCTTAAATAATGCAGCAGAGTCCTTAAATAATGCAATAAATTCCTTAAATAATGCAGCAGAATCCTTAAATAATGCAATAAAGTCATTAAATAATGCAGCAGAGTCCTTAAATACTGCAGCAGAGACCTTAAATAATGCAGCAAAATCCTTAAATAATGCAGCAGAGTCCTTATATAATGCAGCAGAGTCCTAAAATACTGCAGCAGAGTCCTTAAATAATGCAGCAGAGTCCTTAACTAATGCAGCAAATTCATTAAATAATGCAGCAGAGTCCTTAAATAATGCAACAAAGTCCTTAAATAATGAAGCAGATTCCTTAAATTTCGCAGCAGCGTCCTTAAATAATGCATCAAAGTACTTAAATAATGCAGCAGAGTCCTAAAATACCGCAGCAGAGTCCTTAAATAATGCAGCAAAATCCTTAAATAATGCAGCAGAGTGCTTACATAATGCAGCAGAGTCCTTAAATTCCGCAGCAGAGTCCTTAAATAATGCAGCAGAGTCCTTAAATAATGCAGCAAATTCATTAAATAATGCACAGAGTCATTAAATAATGCAACAAAGTCCTTAAATAATGCAGCAGAGTGCTTAAATAATGCAACAAAGTCCTTAAATAATGCAGCAGAGTCCTTAAATAATGCAACAAACTCATTAAATAATGCAGCAAAGTACTTAAATAATGCAGCAAATTCCTTAAATAATGCAGCAGAATCCTTAAATAATGCAATAAAGTCCTTAAATAATGCAGCAGAGTCCTTAAATAATGCAAAAAATTCCTTAAATAATGCAGCAGAATCCTTAAATAATGCAACAAAGTCCTTAAATAATGCAGCAAAGTCCTTAATAATGCAGCAGAGTCCTTAAATAATGCAGCAAATTCCTTAAATAATGCAGCAGAGGCCTTAAATACCGAAGCAGCGTCCTTAAATAATGCAGCAAAGTCCTTAAATAATGCAGAAGAGTCCTTAAATAATGCAACAAAGTCCTTAAATAATGCAGCAGAGTCCTTAAATAAAGCAGCAGAGTGCTTAAATAATGCAGCAGAGTCCTTAAATACCGCAGCAGAGTCATTAAATAATACAGCAGATTCCTTAAATAAAGCAGCAGAGTGCTTAAATAATGCAGCAGAGTCCTTAAATACCACAGCAGAGTCATTAAATAATACAGCAGAGTCCTTAAATAATGCAGGAAATTCCTTAAATAATGCAGAGTCCTTAAATAATGCACTAAATTCCTTAAATAAAATGCAGCAACGCCCTTAATAATGCAGCTGAGTCCTTAAATAATTCAGCAAAGTCCTTAAATAATGCAGCAGAGTCCTTAAATACCGCAGCAGCGTCCTTAAATAATGCAACAAAGTCCTTAAATAATGCAGCAGAACCCTTAAATAATGCAACAAAGTCCTTAAATAATGCAGCAGAGTCCTTAAATAATGCAACAAAGTCCTTAAATAATGCAGCAGAGTCCTTAAATAATGCAGCAGAGTCCTTAAATAATGCAACAAAGTCCTTAAATAATGCAGCAGAGTCCTTAAATAATGCAACAAAGTCCTTAAATAATGCAGCAGAGTCCTTAAATAATGCAGCAAAGTCCTTAAATAATGCAGCAGAGTCCTTAAACAATGCAGCACAGTCCTTAAATAATGCAACAAAGTCCTTAAATAATGCAGCAGAGTCCTTAAATAATGCAGCAAAGTCCTTAAATAATGCAGCAGAGTCCTTAAACAATGCAGCACAGTCCTTAAATAATGCAGCAAAGTCCTTAAATAATGCAGCAGAGTCCTTAAATACAGCAGCAGCGTCCTTAAATAATGCAACAAAGTCTTTAAATAATGCAGCAGAGTCCTTAAATAATGCAACAAAGTCCTTAAATAATGCAGCAGAGTCCTTAAATAATGCAACAAACTCATTAAATAATGCAGCAAAGTACTTAAATAATGCAGCAAATTCCTTAAATAATGCAGCAGAATCCTTAAATAATGCAATAAAGTCCTTAAATAATGCAGCAGAGTCCTTAAATAATGCAATAAATTCCTTAAATAATGCAGCAGAATCCTTAAATAATGCAATAAAGTCCTTAAATAATGCAGCAGAGTCCTTAAATAATGCAATAAATTCCTTAAATAATGCAGCAGAATCCTTAAATAATGCAACAAAGTCCTTGAATAATGCAGGAGATTCCTTAAATTCTGCAGCAGCGTCCTTAAATAATGCATCAAAGTCCTTAAATAATGCAGCAGAATCCTTAAATAATGCAACAAATTCCTTAAATAATGCAGAGTCCTTAAATAATGCACTAAATTCCTTAAATAAAATGCAGCAACGCCCTTAATAATGCAGCTGAGTCCTTAAATAATTCAGCAAAGTCCTTAAATAATGCAGCAGAGTCCATAAATACCGCAGCAGCGTCCTTAAATAATGCAATAAAATCCTTAAATAATGCAGCAACGTCCTTAATAATGCAGCAGAGTCCTTAAATAATACAGCAAAGTCCTTAAATAATGCAGCAGAGGACTTAAATACTGCAGCAGCGTCCTTAAATAATGCAGCAGAGTCCTTAAATAATGCAACAAAGTCCTTAAATAATGCAGCAGAATCCTTAAATAATGCAAAAAATTCCTTAAATAATGCAGAAGAGTACTTAAATAATGCAGAAAAGTCGTTAAATAATGCAGCAGAGTCCTTAAATATTGCAGCATAGTCCTTAAATAATGCAACAAAGTCCTTAAATAATGCAGCAGATTCCTTAAATTCTGCAGCAGCGTCCTTAAATAATGCATCAAAGTCCTTAAATAATGCAGCAGAGTCCTTAAATACTGCAGCAGAGTCCTTAAATAATGCAGCAAATTCCTTAAATAATGCAGCAGAGTCCTTAAATTCCGCAGCAGAGTCATTAAATAATGCAACAAAGTCCTTAATAATGCAGCAGAGTCCTTAAATAATGCAGCAAATTCCTTAAATAATGCAGCAGAATCCTTAAATAATGCAATAAAGTCCTTATGTAATGCAGCAACGTCCTTAATAATGCAGCAGAGTCCTTAAATAATGCAGCAAAGTACTTAAATAATGCAGCAGAGGCCTTAAATACCGCAGCAGCATACTTAAATAATGCAGCAAAGTCCTTAAATAATGCAGCAGAGTCCTTAAATAATGCAACAAAGTCCTTAAATAATGCAGCAGAGTCCTTAAATAATGCAACAAAGTCCTTAAATAATGCACCAGAGTACTTAAATAATGCAGCAAAGTCCTTAAATAATGCAGCAGAGTCCTTAAATAATGCAACAAAGTCCTTAAATAATGCAGCAGAGTCCTTAAATAATGCAACAAAGTCCTTAAATAATGCAGCAGAGTCCTTAAATAATGCAACAAAGTCCTTATATAATGCAGCAGAGTCCTTAAATAATGCAGCAAAGTCCTTAAATAATGCAGCAGAGTCCTTAAACAATGCAGGACAGTCCTTAAATAATGCAACAAAGTCCTTAAATAATGCAGCAGAGTCCTTAAATAGTGCAGCAAAGTCCTTAAATAATGCAGCAGAGTCCTTAAACAATGCAGCACAGTCCTTAAATAATGCAGCAAAGTCCTTAAATAATGCAGCAGAGTCCTTAAATACAGCAGCAGCGTCCTTAAATAATTCAGCAAAGTCCTTAAATAATGCAGCAGAGTCCTTAAATAATGCAACAAAGTCCTTAAATAATGCAGCAGAGTCCTTAAATAATGCAACAAAGTCCTTAAATAATGCAGCAGAGTCCTTAAATACTGCAGCAGAGTCCTTAAATAATGCAGCAAAGTCCTTAAATAATGCAGCAGAGTCCTTAAATTCAGCAGCAGAGTCATTAAATAATGCAACAAAGTCCTTAATAATGCAGCAGATTCCTTAAATAATGCAGCAAATTCCTTAAATAATGCAGCAGAATCCTTAAATAATGCAATAAAGTCCTTATCTAATGCAGCAACGTCCTTAATAATGCAGCAGAGTCCTTAAATAATGCAGCAGAATCCTTAAATACTGCATCAGCGTCCTTAAATAATGCAACAAAGTCCTTATATAATGCAGCAGAGTCCTTAAATAATGCAGCAAAGTCCTTAAATAATGCAGCAGAGTCCTTAAACAATGCAGGACAGTCCTTAAATAATGCAACAAAGTCCTTAAATAATGCAGCAGAGTCCTTAAATAGTGCAGCAAAGTCCTTAAATAATGCAGCAGAGTCCTTAAACAATGCAGCACAGTCCTTAAATAATGCAGCAAAGTCCTTAAATAATGCAGCAGAGTCCTTAAATACAGCAGCAGCGTCCTTAAATAATTCAGCAAAGTCCTTAAATAATGCAGCAGAGTCCTTAAATAATGCAACAAAGTCCTTAAATAATGCAGCAGAGTCCTTAAATAATGCAACAAAGTCCTTAAATAATGCAGCAGAGTCCTTAAATACTGCAGCAGAGTCCTTAAATAATGCAGCAAAGTCCTTAAATAATGCAGCAGAGTCCTTAAATTCAGCAGCAGAGTCATTAAATAATGCAACAAAGTCCTTAATAATGCAGCAGATTCCTTAAATAATGCAGCAAATTCCTTAAATAATGCAGCAGAATCCTTAAATAATGCAATAAAGTCCTTATCTAATGCAGCAACGTCCTTAATAATGCAGCAGAGTCCTTAAATAATGCAGCAGAATCCTTAAATACTGCATCAGCGTCCTTAAATAATGCAACAAAGTCCTTAAATAATGCAGCAAAGTCCTTAAATAATGCAGCAGAGTCCTTAAATACAGCAGCAGAGTCCTTAAATAATTCAGCAAAGTCCTTAAATAATGCAGCAGAGTCTTTAAATAATGCAATAAAGTCCTTATCTAATGCAGCAACGTCCTTAATAATGCAGCAGAGTCCTTAAATAATGCAGCAAAGTACTTAAATAATGCAGCAGAGGCCTTAAATACCGCAGCAGCATACTTAAATAATGCAGCAAAGTCCTTAAAAAATGCAGCAGAGTCCTTAAATAATGCAACAAAGTCCTTAAATAATGCAGCAGAGTCCTTAAATAATGCAACAAAGTCCTTAAATAATGCACCAGAGTACTTAAATAATGCAGCAAAGTCCTTAAATAATGCAGCAGAGTCCTTAAATAATGCAACAAAGTCCTAAAATAATGCAGCAGAGTCCTTAAATAATGCAGCAGAGTCCTTAAATAATGCAACAAAGTCCTTAAATAATGCAGCAGAGTCCTTAAATAATGCAACAAAGTCCTTAAATATTGCAGCAGAGTCCTTAAATAATGCAGCAAAGTCCTTAAATAATGCAGCAGAGTACTTAAATAATGCAGCAAATTCCTTAAATAATGCAGCATAATCCTTAAATAATGCAATAAAGTCCTTAAATAATGCAGCAGAGTCCTTAAATAATGCAGCAGAGTCCTTAAATAATGCAACAAAGTCCTTAAATAATGCAGCAGAGTCCTTAAATAATGCAGCAAAGTCCTTAAATAATGCAGCAGAGTCCTTAAATAATGCAGCAAACTCATTAAATAATGCAGCAAAGTACTTAAATAATGCAGCAAAGTACTTAAATAATTGCAGCAAATTCCTTAAATAATGCAGCAGAATCCTTAAATAATGCAATAAAGTCCTTAAATAATGCAGCAGAGTCCTTAAATAATGCAATAAATTCCTTAAATAATGCAGCAGAATCCTTAAATAATGCAATAAAGTCATTAAATAATGCAGCAGAGTCCTTAAATACTGCAGCAGAGACCTTAAATAATGCAGCAAAATCCTTAAATAATGCAGCAGAGTCCTTATATAATGCAGCAGAGTCCTAAAATACTGCAGCAGAGTCCTTAAATAATGCAGCAGAGTCCTTAAATAATGCAGCAAATTCATTAAATAATGCAGCAGAGTCCTTAAATAATGCAACAAAGTCCTTAAATAATGCAGCAGATTCCTTAAATTTCGCAGCAGCGTCCTTAAATAATGCATCAAAGTACTTAAATAATGCAGCAGAGTCCTAAAATACCGCAGCAGAGTCCTTAAATAATGCAGCAAAGTACTTAAATAATGCAGCAGAGTGCTTACATAATGCAGCAGAGTCCTTAAATTCCGCAGCAGAGTCATTAAATAATGCAGCAGAGTCCTTAAATAATGCAGCAAATTCATTAAATAATGCACAGAGTCATTAAATAATGCAACAAAGTCCTTAAATAATGCAGCAGAGTGCTTAAATAATGCAACAAAGTCCTTAAATAATGCAGCAGAGTCCTTAAATAATGCAACAAACTCATTAAATAATGCAGCAAAGTACTTAAATAATGCAGCAAATTCCTTAAATAATGCAGCAGAATCCTTAAATAATGCAATAAAGTCCTTAAATAATGCAGCAGAGTCCTTAAATAATGCAAAAAATTCCTTAAATAATGCAGCAGAATCCTTAAATAATGCAACAAAGTCCTTAAATAATGCAGCAAAGTCCTTAATAATGCAGCAGAGTCCTTAAATAATGCAGCAAATTCCTTAAATAATGCAGCAGAGGCCTTAAATACCGAAGCAGCGTCCTTAAATAATGCAGCAAAGTCCTTAAATAATGCAGAAGAGTCCTTAAATAATGCAACAAAGTCCTTAAATAATGCAGCAGAGTCCTTAAATAAAGCGGCAGAGTGCTTAAATAATGCAGCAGAGTCCTTAAATACCGCAGCAGAGTCATTAAATAATACAGCAGATTCCTTAAATAAAGCAGCAGAGTGCTTAAATAATGCAGCAGAGTCCTTAAATACCACAGCAGAGTCATTAAATAATACAGCAGAGTCCTTAAATAATGCAGGAAATTCCTTAAATAATGCAGAGTCCTTAAATAATGCACTAAATTCCTTAAATAAAATGCAGCAACGCCCTTAATAATGCAGCTGAGTCCTTAAATAATTCAGCAAAGTCCTTAAATAATGCAGCAGAGTCCTTAAATACCGCAGCAGCGTCCTTAAATAATGCAACAAATTCCTTAAATAATGCAGCAGAACCCTTAAATAATGCAACAAAGTCCTTAAATAATGCAGCAGAGTCCTTAAATAATGCAACAAAGTCCTTAAATAATGCAGCAGAGTCCTTAAATAATGCAGCAGAGTCCTTAAATAATGCAACAAAGTCCTTAAATAATGCAGCAGAGTCCTTAAATAATGCAACAAAGTCCTTAAATAATGCAGCAGAGTCCTTAAATAATGCAGCAAAGTCCTTAAATAATGCAGCAGAGTCCTTAAACAATGCAGCACAGTCCTTAAATAATGCAACAAAGTCCTTAAATAATGCAGCAGAGTCCTTAAATAATGCAGCAAAGTCCTTAAATAATGCAGCAGAGTCCTTAAACAATGCAGCACAGTCCTTAAATAATGCAGCAAAGTCCTTAAATAATGCAGCAGAGTCCTTAAATACAGCAGCAGCGTCCTTAAATAATGCAACAAAGTCTTTAAATAATGCAGCAGAGTCCTTAAATAATGCAACAAAGTCCTTAAATAATGCAGCAGAGTCCTTAAATAATGCAACAAACTCATTAAATAATGCAGCAAAGTACTTAAATAATGCAGCAAATTCCTTAAATAATGCAGCAGAATCCTTAAATAATGCAATAAAGTCCTTAAATAATGCAGCAGAGTCCTTAAATAATGCAATAAATTCCTTAAATAATGCAGCAGAATCCTTAAATAATGCAATAAAGTCCTTAAATAATGCAGCAGAGTCCTTAAATAATGCAATAAATTCCTTAAATAATGCAGCAGAATCCTTAAATAATGCAACAAATTCCTTAAATAATGCAGAGTCCTTAAATAATGCACTAAATTCCTTAAATAAAATGCAGCAACACCCTTAATAATGCAGCTGAGTCCTTAAATAATTCAGCAAAGTCCTTAAATAATGCAGCAGAGTCCATAAATACCGCAGCAGCGTCCTTAAATAATGCAATAAAATCCTTAAATAATGCAGCAACGTCCTTAATAATGCAGCAGAGTCCTTAAATAATACAGCAAAGTCCTTAAATAATGCAGCAGAGGACTTAAATACTGCAGCAGCGTCCTTAAATAATGCAGCAGAGTCCTTAAATAATGCAACAAAGTCCTTAAATAATGCAGCAGAATCCTTAAATAATGCAAAAAATTCCTTAAATAATGCAGAAGAGTACTTAAATAATGCAGAAAAGTCGTTAAATAATGCAGCAGAGTCCTTAAATATTGCAGCATAGTCCTTAAATAATGCAACAAAGTCCTTAAATAATGCAGCAGATTCCTTAAATTCTGCAGCAGCGTCCTTAAATAATGCAGCAAAGTCCTTAAATAATGCAGCAGAGTCCTTAAACAATGCAGGACAGTCCTTAAATAATGCAACAAAGTCCTTAAATAATGCAGCAGAGTCCTTAAATAGTGCAGCAAAGTCCTTAAATAATGCAGCAGAGTCCTTAAACAATGCAGCACAGTCCTTAAATAATGCAGCAAAGTCCTTAAATAATGCAGCAGAGTCCTTAAATAATGCAACAAAGTCCTTAAATATTGCAGCAGAGTCCTTAAATAATGCAGCAAAGTCCTTAAATAATGCAGCAGAGTACTTAAATAATGCAGCAAATTCCTTAAATAATGCAGCATAATCCTTAAATAATGCAATAAAGTCCTTAAATAATGCAGCAGAGTCCTTAAATAATGCAGCAGAGTCCTTAAATAATGCAACAAAGTCCTTAAATAATGCAGCAGAGTCCTTAAATAATGCAGCAAAGTCCTTAAATAATGCAGCAGAGTCCTTAAATAATGCAGCAAACTCATTAAATAATGCAGCAAAGTACTTAAATAATGCAGCAAAGTACTTAAATAATTGCAGCAAATTCCTTAAATAATGCAGCAGAATCCTTAAATAATGCAATAAAGTCCTTAAATAATGCAGCAGAGTCCTTAAATAATGCAATAAATTCCTTAAATAATGCAGCAGAATCCTTAAATAATGCAATAAAGTCATTAAATAATGCAGCAGAGTCCTTAAATACTGCAGCAGAGACCTTAAATAATGCAGCAAAATCCTTAAATAATGCAGCAGAGTCCTTATATAATGCAGCAGAGTCCTAAAATACTGCAGCAGAGTCCTTAAATAATGCAGCAGAGTCCTTAAATAATGCAGCAAATTCATTAAATAATGCAGCAGAGTCCTTAAATAATGCAACAAAGTCCTTAAATAATGAAGCAGATTCCTTAAATTTCGCAGCAGCGTCCTTAAATAATGCATCAAAGTACTTAAATAATGCAGCAGAGTCCTAAAATACCGCAGCAGAGTCCTTAAATAATGCAGCAAAATCCTTAAATAATGCAGCAGAGTGCTTACATAATGCAGCAGAGTCCTTAAATTCCGCAGCAGAGTCCTTAAATAATGCAGCAGAGTCCTTAAATAATGCAGCAAATTCATTAAATAATGCACAGAGTCATTAAATAATGCAACAAAGTCCTTAAATAATGCAGCAGGGTGCTTAAATAATGCAACAAAGTCCTTAAATAATGCAGCAGAGTCCTTAAATAATGCAACAAACTCATTAAATAATGCAGCAAAGTACTTAAATAATGCAGCAAATTCCTTAAATAATGCAGCAGAATCCTTAAATAATGCAATAAAGTCCTTAAATAATGCAGCAGAGTCCTTAAATAATGCAAAAAATTCCTTAAATAATGCAGCAGAATCCTTAAATAATGCAACAAAGTCCTTAAATAATGCAGCAAAGTCCTTAATAATGCAGCAGAGTCCTTAAATAATGCAGCAAATTCCTTAAATAATGCAGCAGAGGCCTTAAATACCGAAGCAGCGTCCTTAAATAATGCAGCAAAGTCCTTAAATAATGCAGAAGAGTCCTTAAATAATGCAACAAAGTCCTTAAATAATGCAGCAGAGTCCTTAAATAAAGCAGCAGAGTGCTTAAATAATGCAGCAGAGTCCTTAAATACCGCAGCAGAGTCATTAAATAATACAGCAGATTCCTTAAATAAAGCAGCAGAGTGCTTAAATAATGCAGCAGAGTCCTTAAATACCACAGCAGAGTCATTAAATAATACAGCAGAGTCCTTAAATAATGCAGGAAATTCCTTAAATAATGCAGAGTCCTTAAATAATGCACTAAATTCCTTAAATAAAATGCAGCAACGCCCTTAATAATGCAGCTGAGTCCTTAAATAATTCAGCAAAGTCCTTAAATAATGCAGCAGAGTCCTTAAATACCGCAGCAGCGTCCTTAAATAATGCAACAAAGTCCTTAAATAATGCAGCAGAACCCTTAAATAATGCAACAAAGTCCTTAAATAATGCAGCAGAGTCCTTAAATAATGCAACAAAGTCCTTAAATAATGCAGCAGAGTCCTTAAATAATGCAGCAGAGTCCTTAAATAATGCAACAAAGTCCTTAAATAATGCAGCAGAGTCCTTAAATAATGCAACAAAGTCCTTAAATAATGCAGCAGAGTCCTTAAATAATGCAGCAAAGTCCTTAAATAATGCAGCAGAGTCCTTAAACAATGCAGCACAGTCCTTAAATAATGCAACAAAGTCCTTAAATAATGCAGCAGAGTCCTTAAATAATGCAGCAAAGTCCTTAAATAATGCAGCAGAGTCCTTAAACAATGCAGCACAGTCCTTAAATAATGCAGCAAAGTCCTTAAATAATGCAGCAGAGTCCTTAAATACAGCAGCAGCGTCCTTAAATAATGCAACAAAGTCTTTAAATAATGCAGCAGAGTCCTTAAATAATGCAACAAAGTCCTTAAATAATGCAGCAGAGTCCTTAAATAATGCAACAAACTCATTAAATAATGCAGCAAAGTACTTAAATAATGCAGCAAATTCCTTAAATAATGCAGCAGAATCCTTAAATAATGCAATAAAGTCCTTAAATAATGCAGCAGAGTCCTTAAATAATGCAATAAATTCCTTAAATAATGCAGCAGAATCCTTAAATAATGCAATAAAGTCCTTAAATAATGCAGCAGAGTCCTTAAATAATGCAATAAATTCCTTAAATAATGCAGC
This sequence comes from Phyllobates terribilis, assembly GCF_046119375.1. Taxonomy (NCBI): domain Eukaryota; kingdom Metazoa; phylum Chordata; class Amphibia; order Anura; family Dendrobatidae; genus Phyllobates; species Phyllobates terribilis. Next base: position 734,458 of record NW_027363029.1, on the reverse strand, counting down.
AGAATCCTTAAATAATGCAACAAAGTCCTTAAATAATGCAGGAGATTCCTTAAATTCTGCAGCAGCGTCCTTAAATAATGCATCAAAGTCCTTAAATAATGCAGCAGAATCCTTAAATAATGCAACAAATTCCTTAAATAATGCAGAGTCCTTAAATAATGCACTAAATTCCTTAAATAAAATGCAGCAACGCCCTTAATAATGCAGCTGAGTCCTTAAATAATTCAGCAAAGTCCTTAAATAATGCAGCAGAGTCCATAAATACCGCAGCAGCGTCCTTAAATAATGCAATAAAATCCTTAAATAATGCAGCAACGTCCTTAATAATGCAGCAGAGTCCTTAAATAATACAGCAAAGTCCTTAAATAATGCAGCAGAGGACTTAAATACTGCAGCAGCGTCCTTAAATAATGCAGCAGAGTCCTTAAATAATGCAACAAAGTCCTTAAATAATGCAGCAGAATCCTTAAATAATGCAAAAAATTCCTTAAATAATGCAGAAGAGTACTTAAATAATGCAGAAAAGTCGTTAAATAATGCAGCAGAGTCCTTAAATATTGCAGCATAGTCCTTAAATAATGCAACAAAGTCCTTAAATAATGCAGCAGATTCCTTAAATTCTGCAGCAGCGTCCTTAAATAATGCATCAAAGTCCTTAAATAATGCAGCAGAGTCCTTAAATACTGCAGCAGAGTCCTTAAATAATGCAGCAAATTCCTTAAATAATGCAGCAGAGTCCTTAAATTCCGCAGCAGAGTCATTAAATAATGCAACAAAGTCCTTAATAATGCAGCAGAGTCCTTAAATAATGCAGCAAATTCCTTAAATAATGCAGCAGAATCCTTAAATAATGCAATAAAGTCCTTATGTAATGCAGCAACGTCCTTAATAATGCAGCAGAGTCCTTAAATAATGCAGCAAAGTACTTAAATAATGCAGCAGAGGCCTTAAATACCGCAGCAGCATACTTAAATAATGCAGCAAAGTCCTTAAATAATGCAGCAGAGTCCTTAAATAATGCAACAAAGTCCTTAAATAATGCAGCAGAGTCCTTAAATAATGCAACAAAGTCCTTAAATAATGCACCAGAGTACTTAAATAATGCAGCAAAGTCCTTAAATAATGCAGCAGAGTCCTTAAATAATGCAACAAAGTCCTTAAATAATGCAGCAGAGTCCTTAAATAATGCAACAAAGTCCTTAAATAATGCAGCAGAGTCCTTAAATAATGCAACAAAGTCCTTATATAATGCAGCAGAGTCCTTAAATAATGCAGCAAAGTCCTTAAATAATGCAGCAGAGTCCTTAAACAATGCAGGACAGTCCTTAAATAATGCAACAAAGTCCTTAAATAATGCAGCAGAGTCCTTAAATAGTGCAGCAAAGTCCTTAAATAATGCAGCAGAGTCCTTAAACAATGCAGCACAGTCCTTAAATAATGCAGCAAAGTCCTTAAATAATGCAGCAGAGTCCTTAAATACAGCAGCAGCGTCCTTAAATAATTCAGCAAAGTCCTTAAATAATGCAGCAGAGTCCTTAAATAATGCAACAAAGTCCTTAAATAATGCAGCAGAGTCCTTAAATAATGCAACAAAGTCCTTAAATAATGCAGCAGAGTCCTTAAATACTGCAGCAGAGTCCTTAAATAATGCAGCAAAGTCCTTAAATAATGCAGCAGAGTCCTTAAATTCAGCAGCAGAGTCATTAAATAATGCAACAAAGTCCTTAATAATGCAGCAGATTCCTTAAATAATGCAGCAAATTCCTTAAATAATGCAGCAGAATCCTTAAATAATGCAATAAAGTCCTTATCTAATGCAGCAACGTCCTTAATAATGCAGCAGAGTCCTTAAATAATGCAGCAGAATCCTTAAATACTGCATCAGCGTCCTTAAATAATGCAACAAAGTCCTTATATAATGCAGCAGAGTCCTTAAATAATGCAGCAAAGTCCTTAAATAATGCAGCAGAGTCCTTAAACAATGCAGGACAGTCCTTAAATAATGCAACAAAGTCCTTAAATAATGCAGCAGAGTCCTTAAATAGTGCAGCAAAGTCCTTAAATAATGCAGCAGAGTCCTTAAACAATGCAGCACAGTCCTTAAATAATGCAGCAAAGTCCTTAAATAATGCAGCAGAGTCCTTAAATACAGCAGCAGCGTCCTTAAATAATTCAGCAAAGTCCTTAAATAATGCAGCAGAGTCCTTAAATAATGCAACAAAGTCCTTAAATAATGCAGCAGAGTCCTTAAATAATGCAACAAAGTCCTTAAATAATGCAGCAGAGTCCTTAAATACTGCAGCAGAGTCCTTAAATAATGCAGCAAAGTCCTTAAATAATGCAGCAGAGTCCTTAAATTCAGCAGCAGAGTCATTAAATAATGCAACAAAGTCCTTAATAATGCAGCAGATTCCTTAAATAATGCAGCAAATTCCTTAAATAATGCAGCAGAATCCTTAAATAATGCAATAAAGTCCTTATCTAATGCAGCAACGTCCTTAATAATGCAGCAGAGTCCTTAAATAATGCAGCAGAATCCTTAAATACTGCATCAGCATCCTTAAATAATGCAACAAAGTCCTTAAATAATGCAGCAAAGTCCTTAAATAATGCAGCAGAGTCCTTAAATACAGCAGCAGAGTCCTTAAATAATTCAGCAAAGTCCTTAAATAATGCAGCAGAGTCCTTAAATAATGCAATAAAGTCCTTATCTAATGCAGCAACGTCCTTAATAATGCAGCAGAGTCCTTAAATAATGCAGCAAAGTACTTAAATAATGCAGCAGAGGCCTTAAATACCGCAGCAGCATACTTAAATAATGCAGCAAAGTCCTTAAAAAATGCAGCAGAGTCCTTAAATAATGCAACAAAGTCCTTAAATAATGCAGCAGAGTCCTTAAATAATGCAACAAAGTCCTTAAATAATGCACCAGAGTACTTAAATAATGCAGCAAAGTCCTTAAATAATGCAGCAGAGTCCTTAAATAATGCAACAAAGTCCTAAAATAATGCAGCAGAGTCCTTAAATAATGCAGCAGAGTCCTTAAATAATGCAACAAAGTCCTTAAATAATGCAGCAGAGTCCTTAAATAATGCAACAAAGTCCTTAAATATTGCAGCAGAGTCCTTAAATAATGCAGCAAAGTCCTTAAATAATGCAGCAGAGTACTTAAATAATGCAGCAAATTCCTTAAATAATGCAGCATAATCCTTAAATAATGCAATAAAGTCCTTAAATAATGCAGCAGAGTCCTTAAATAATGCAGCAGAGTCCTTAAATAATGCAACAAAGTCCTTAAATAATGCAGCAGAGTCCTTAAATAATGCAGCAAAGTCCTTAAATAATGCAGCAGAGTCCTTAAATAATGCAGCAAACTCATTAAATAATGCAGCAAAGTACTTAAATAATGCAGCAAAGTACTTAAATAATTGCAGCAAATTCCTTAAATAATGCAGCAGAATCCTTAAATAATGCAATAAAGTCCTTAAATAATGCAGCAGAGTCCTTAAATAATGCAATAAATTCCTTAAATAATGCAGCAGAATCCTTAAATAATGCAATAAAGTCATTAAATAATGCAGCAGAGTCCTTAAATACTGCAGCAGAGACCTTAAATAATGCAGCAAAATCCTTAAATAATGCAGCAGAGTCCTTATATAATGCAGCAGAGTCCTAAAATACTGCAGCAGAGTCCTTAAATAATGCAGCAGAGTCCTTAAATAATGCAGCAAATTCATTAAATAATGCAGCAGAGTCCTTAAATAATGCAACAAAGTCCTTAAATAATGCAGCAGATTCCTTAAATTTCGCAGCAGCGTCCTTAAATAATGCATCAAAGTACTTAAATAATGCAGCAGAGTCCTAAAATACCGCAGCAGAGTCCTTAAATAATGCAGCAAAGTACTTAAATAATGCAGCAGAGTGCTTACATAATGCAGCAGAGTCCTTAAATTCCGCAGCAGAGTCATTAAATAATGCAGCAGAGTCCTTAAATAATGCAGCAAATTCATTAAATAATGCACAGAGTCATTAAATAATGCAACAAAGTCCTTAAATAATGCAGCAGAGTGCTTAAATAATGCAACAAAGTCCTTAAATAATGCAGCAGAGTCCTTAAATAATGCAACAAACTCATTAAATAATGCAGCAAAGTACTTAAATAATGCAGCAAATTCCTTAAATAATGCAGCAGAATCCTTAAATAATGCAATAAAGTCCTTAAATAATGCAGCAGAGTCCTTAAATAATGCAAAAAATTCCTTAAATAATGCAGCAGAATCCTTAAATAATGCAACAAAGTCCTTAAATAATGCAGCAAAGTCCTTAATAATGCAGCAGAGTCCTTAAATAATGCAGCAAATTCCTTAAATAATGCAGCAGAGGCCTTAAATACCGAAGCAGCGTCCTTAAATAATGCAGCAAAGTCCTTAAATAATGCAGAAGAGTCCTTAAATAATGCAACAAAGTCCTTAAATAATGCAGCAGAGTCCTTAAATAAAGCGGCAGAGTGCTTAAATAATGCAGCAGAGTCCTTAAATACCGCAGCAGAGTCATTAAATAATACAGCAGATTCCTTAAATAAAGCAGCAGAGTGCTTAAATAATGCAGCAGAGTCCTTAAATACCACAGCAGAGTCATTAAATAATACAGCAGAGTCCTTAAATAATGCAGGAAATTCCTTAAATAATGCAGAGTCCTTAAATAATGCACTAAATTCCTTAAATAAAATGCAGCAACGCCCTTAATAATGCAGCTGAGTCCTTAAATAATTCAGCAAAGTCCTTAAATAATGCAGCAGAGTCCTTAAATACCGCAGCAGCGTCCTTAAATAATGCAACAAATTCCTTAAATAATGCAGCAGAACCCTTAAATAATGCAACAAAGTCCTTAAATAATGCAGCAGAGTCCTTAAATAATGCAACAAAGTCCTTAAATAATGCAGCAGAGTCCTTAAATAATGCAGCAGAGTCCTTAAATAATGCAACAAAGTCCTTAAATAATGCAGCAGAGTCCTTAAATAATGCAACAAAGTCCTTAAATAATGCAGCAGAGTCCTTAAATAATGCAGCAAAGTCCTTAAATAATGCAGCAGAGTCCTTAAACAATGCAGCACAGTCCTTAAATAATGCAACAAAGTCCTTAAATAATGCAGCAGAGTCCTTAAATAATGCAGCAAAGTCCTTAAATAATGCAGCAGAGTCCTTAAACAATGCAGCACAGTCCTTAAATAATGCAGCAAAGTCCTTAAATAATGCAGCAGAGTCCTTAAATACAGCAGCAGCGTCCTTAAATAATGCAACAAAGTCTTTAAATAATGCAGCAGAGTCCTTAAATAATGCAACAAAGTCCTTAAATAATGCAGCAGAGTCCTTAAATAATGCAACAAACTCATTAAATAATGCAGCAAAGTACTTAAATAATGCAGCAAATTCCTTAAATAATGCAGCAGAATCCTTAAATAATGCAATAAAGTCCTTAAATAATGCAGCAGAGTCCTTAAATAATGCAATAAATTCCTTAAATAATGCAGCAGAATCCTTAAATAATGCAATAAAGTCCTTAAATAATGCAGCAGAGTCCTTAAATAATGCAATAAATTCCTTAAATAATGCAGCAGAATCCTTAAATAATGCAACAAATTCCTTAAATAATGCAGAGTCCTTAAATAATGCACTAAATTCCTTAAATAAAATGCAGCAACACCCTTAATAATGCAGCTGAGTCCTTAAATAATTCAGCAAAGTCCTTAAATAATGCAGCAGAGTCCATAAATACCGCAGCAGCGTCCTTAAATAATGCAATAAAATCCTTAAATAATGCAGCAACGTCCTTAATAATGCAGCAGAGTCCTTAAATAATACAGCAAAGTCCTTAAATAATGCAGCAGAGGACTTAAATACTGCAGCAGCGTCCTTAAATAATGCAGCAGAGTCCTTAAATAATGCAACAAAGTCCTTAAATAATGCAGCAGAATCCTTAAATAATGCAAAAAATTCCTTAAATAATGCAGAAGAGTACTTAAATAATGCAGAAAAGTCGTTAAATAATGCAGCAGAGTCCTTAAATATTGCAGCATAGTCCTTAAATAATGCAACAAAGTCCTTAAATAATGCAGCAGATTCCTTAAATTCTGCAGCAGCGTCCTTAAATAATGCAGCAAAGTCCTTAAATAATGCAGCAGAGTCCTTAAACAATGCAGGACAGTCCTTAAATAATGCAACAAAGTCCTTAAATAATGCAGCAGAGTCCTTAAATACTGCAGCAGAGACCTTAAATAATGCAGCAAAATCCTTAAATAATGCAGCAGAGTCCTTATATAATGCAGCAGAGTCCTAAAATACTGCAGCAGAGTCCTTAAATAATGCAGCAGAGTCCTTAAATAATGCAGCAAATTCATTAAATAATGCAGCAGAGTCCTTAAATAATGCAACAAAGTCCTTAAATAATGCAGCAGATTCCTTAAATTTCGCAGCAGCGTCCTTAAATAATGCATCAAAGTACTTAAATAATGCAGCAGAGTCCTAAAATACCGCAGCAGAGTCCTTAAATAATGCAGCAAAGTACTTAAATAATGCAGCAGAGTGCTTACATAATGCAGCAGAGTCCTTAAATTCCGCAGCAGAGTCATTAAATAATGCAGCAGAGTCCTTAAATAATGCAGCAAATTCATTAAATAATGCACAGAGTCATTAAATAATGCAACAAAGTCCTTAAATAATGCAGCAGAGTGCTTAAATAATGCAACAAAGTCCTTAAATAATGCAGCAGAGTCCTTAAATAATGCAACAAACTCATTAAATAATGCAGCAAAGTACTTAAATAATGCAGCAAATTCCTTAAATAATGCAGCAGAATCCTTAAATAATGCAATAAAGTCCTTAAATAATGCAGCAGAGTCCTTAAATAATGCAAAAAATTCCTTAAATAATGCAGCAGAATCCTTAAATAATGCAACAAAGTCCTTAAATAATGCAGCAAAGTCCTTAATAATGCAGCAGAGTCCTTAAATAATGCAGCAAATTCCTTAAATAATGCAGCAGAGGCCTTAAATACCGAAGCAGCGTCCTTAAATAATGCAGCAAAGTCCTTAAATAATGCAGAAGAGTCCTTAAATAATGCAACAAAGTCCTTAAATAATGCAGCAGAGTCCTTAAATAAAGCGGCAGAGTGCTTAAATAATGCAGCAGAGTCCTTAAATACCGCAGCAGAGTCATTAAATAATACAGCAGATTCCTTAAATAAAGCAGCAGAGTGCTTAAATAATGCAGCAGAGTCCTTAAATACCACAGCAGAGTCATTAAATAATACAGCAGAGTCCTTAAATAATGCAGGAAATTCCTTAAATAATGCAGAGTCCTTAAATAATGCACTAAATTCCTTAAATAAAATGCAGCAACGCCCTTAATAATGCAGCTGAGTCCTTAAATAATTCAGCAAAGTCCTTAAATAATGCAGCAGAGTCCTTAAATACCGCAGCAGCGTCCTTAAATAATGCAACAAATTCCTTAAATAATGCAGCAGAACCCTTAAATAATGCAACAAAGTCCTTAAATAATGCAGCAGAGTCCTTAAATAATGCAACAAAGTCCTTAAATAATGCAGCAGAGTCCTTAAATAATGCAGCAGAGTCCTTAAATAATGCAACAAAGTCCTTAAATAATGCAGCAGAGTCCTTAAATAATGCAACAAAGTCCTTAAATAATGCAGCAGAGTCCTTAAATAATGCAGCAAAGTCCTTAAATAATGCAGCAGAGTCCTTAAACAATGCAGCACAGTCCTTAAATAATGCAACAAAGTCCTTAAATAATGCAGCAGAGTCCTTAAATAATGCAGCAAAGTCCTTAAATAATGCAGCAGAGTCCTTAAACAATGCAGCACAGTCCTTAAATAATGCAGCAAAGTCCTTAAATAATGCAGCAGAGTCCTTAAATACAGCAGCAGCGTCCTTAAATAATGCAACAAAGTCTTTAAATAATGCAGCAGAGTCCTTAAATAATGCAACAAAGTCCTTAAATAATGCAGCAGAGTCCTTAAATAATGCAACAAACTCATTAAATAATGCAGCAAAGTACTTAAATAATGCAGCAAATTCCTTAAATAATGCAGCAGAATCCTTAAATAATGCAATAAAGTCCTTAAATAATGCAGCAGAGTCCTTAAATAATGCAATAAATTCCTTAAATAATGCAGCAGAATCCTTAAATAATGCAATAAAGTCCTTAAATAATGCAGCAGAGTCCTTAAATAATGCAATAAATTCCTTAAATAATGCAGCAGAATCCTTAAATAATGCAACAAATTCCTTAAATAATGCAGAGTCCTTAAATAATGCACTAAATTCCTTAAATAAAATGCAGCAACACCCTTAATAATGCAGCTGAGTCCTTAAATAATTCAGCAAAGTCCTTAAATAATGCAGCAGAGTCCATAAATACCGCAGCAGCGTCCTTAAATAATGCAATAAAATCCTTAAATAATGCAGCAACGTCCTTAATAATGCAGCAGAGTCCTTAAATAATACAGCAAAGTCCTTAAATAATGCAGCAGAGGACTTAAATACTGCAGCAGCGTCCTTAAATAATGCAGCAGAGTCCTTAAATAATGCAACAAAGTCCTTAAATAATGCAGCAGAATCCTTAAATAATGCAAAAAATTCCTTAAATAATGCAGAAGAGTACTTAAATAATGCAGAAAAGTCGTTAAATAATGCAGCAGAGTCCTTAAATATTGCAGCATAGTCCTTAAATAATGCAACAAAGTCCTTAAATAATGCAGCAGATTCCTTAAATTCTGCAGCAGCGTCCTTAAATAATGCAGCAAAGTCCTTAAATAATGCAGCAGAGTCCTTAAACAATGCAGGACAGTCCTTAAATAATGCAACAAAGTCCTTAAATAATGCAGCAGAGTCCTTAAATAGTGCAGCAAAGTCCTTAAACAATGCAGCAGAGTCCTTAAATAATTCAGCAAAGTACTTAAATAATGCAGCAGAGGCCTTAAATACCGCAGCAGCATACTTAAATAATGCAGCAAAGTCCTTAAATAATGCAGCAGAGTCCTTAAATAATGCAACAAAGTCCTTAAATAATGCAGCAGAGTCCTTAAATAATGCAACAAAGTCCTTAAATAATGCACCAGAGTACTTAAATAATGCAGCAAAGTCCTTAAATAATGCAGCAGAGTCCTTAAATAATGCAACAAAGTCCTTAAATAATGCAGCAGAGTCCTTAAATAATGCAACAAAGTCCTTAAATAATGCAGCAGAGTCCTTAAATAATGCAACAAAGTCCTTATATAATGCAGCAGAGTCCTTAAATAATGCAGCAAAGTCCTTAAATAATGCAGCAGAGTCCTTAAACAATGCAGGACAGTCCTTAAATAATGCAACAAAGTCCTTAAATAATGCAGCAGAGTCCTTAAATAGTGCAGCAAAGTCCTTAAATAATGCAGCAGAGTCCTTAAACAATGCAGCACAGTCCTTAAATAATGCAGCAAAGTCCTTAAATAATGCAGCAGAGTCCTTAAATACAGCAGCAGCGTCCTTAAATAATTCAGCAAAGTCCTTAAATAATGCAGCAGAGTCCTTAAATAATGCAACAAAGTCCTTAAATAATGCAGCAGAGTCCTTAAATAATGCAGCAGAGTCCTTAAATAATGCAACAAAGTCCTTAAATAATGCAGCAGAGTCCTTAAATAATGCAACAAAGTCCTTAAATATTGCAGCAGAGTCCTTAAATAATGCAGCAAAGTCCTTAAATAATGCAGCAGAGTACTTAAATAATGCAGCAAATTCCTTAAATAATGCAGCATAATCCTTAAATAATGCAATAAAGTCCTTAAATAATGCAGCAGAGTCCTTAAATAATGCAGCAGAGTCCTTAAATAATGCAACAAAGTCCTTAAATAATGCAGCAGAGTCCTTAAATAATGCAGCAAAGTCCTTAAATAATGCAGCAGAGTCCTTAAATAATGCAGCAAACTCATTAAATAATGCAGCAAAGTACTTAAATAATGCAGCAAAGTACTTAAATAATTGCAGCAAATTCCTTAAATAATGCAGCAGAATCCTTAAATAATGCAATAAAGTCCTTAAATAATGCAGCAGAGTCCTTAAATAATGCAATAAATTCCTTAAATAATGCAGCAGAATCCTTAAATAATGCAATAAAGTCATTAAATAATGCAGCAGAGTCCTTAAATACTGCAGCAGAGACCTTAAATAATGCAGCAAAATCCTTAAATAATGCAGCAGAGTCCTTATATAATGCAGCAGAGTCCTAAAATACTGCAGCAGAGTCCTTAAATAATGCAGCAGAGTCCTTAAATAATGCAGCAAATTCATTAAATAATGCAGCAGAGTCCTTAAATAATGCAACAAAGTCCTTAAATAATGCAGCAGATTCCTTAAATTTCGCAGCAGCGTCCTTAAATAATGCATCAAAGTACTTAAATAATGCAGCAGAGTCCTAAAATACCGCAGCAGAGTCCTTAAATAATGCAGCAAAGTACTTAAATAATGCAGCAGAGTGCTTACATAATGCAGCAGAGTGCTTACATAATGCAGCAGAGTCCTTAAATTCCGCAGCAGAGTCATTAAATAATGCAGCAGAGTCCTTAAATAATGCAGCAAATTCATTAAATAATGCACAGAGTCATTAAATAATGCAACAAAGTCCTTAAATAATGCAGCAGAGTGCTTAAATAATGCAACAAAGTCCTTAAATAATGCAGCAGAGTCCTTAAATAATGCAACAAACTCATTAAATAATGCAGCAAAGTACTTAAATAATGCAGCAAATTCCTTAAATAATGCAGCAGAATCCTTAAATAATGCAATAAAGTCCTTAAATAATGCAGCAGAGTCCTTAAATAATGCAAAAAATTCCTTAAATAATGCAGCAGAATCCTTAAATAATGCAACAAAGTCCTTAAATAATGCAGCAAAGTCCTTAATAATGCAGCAGAGTCCTTAAATAATGCAGCAAATTCCTTAAATAATGCAGCAGAGGCCTTAAATACCGAAGCAGCGTCCTTAAATAATGCAGCAAAGTCCTTAAATAATGCAGAAGAGTCCTTAAATAATGCAACAAAGTCCTTAAATAATGCAGCAGAGTCCTTAAATAAAGCGGCAGAGTGCTTAAATAATGCAGCAGAGTCCTTAAATACCGCAGCAGAGTCATTAAATAATACAGCAGATTCCTTAAATAAAGCAGCAGAGTGCTTAAATAATGCAGCAGAGTCCTTAAATACCACAGCAGAGTCATTAAATAATACAGCAGAGTCCTTAAATAATGCAGGAAATTCCTTAAATAATGCAGAGTCCTTAAATAATGCACTAAATTCCTTAAATAAAATGCAGCAACGCCCTTAATAATGCAGCTGAGTCCTTAAATAATTCAGCAAAGTCCTTAAATAATGCAGCAGAGTCCTTAAATACCGCAGCAGCGTCCTTAAATAATGCAACAAATTCCTTAAATAATGCAGCAGAACCCTTAAATAATGCAACAAAGTCCTTAAATAATGCAGCAGAGTCCTTAAATAATGCAACAAAGTCCTTAAATAATGCAGCAGAGTCCTTAAATAATGCAGCAGAGTCCTTAAATAATGCAACAAAGTCCTTAAATAATGCAGCAGAGTCCTTAAATAATGCAACAAAGTCCTTAAATAATGCAGCAGAGTCCTTAAATAATGCAGCAAAGTCCTTAAATAATGCAGCAGAGTCCTTAAACAATGCAGCACAGTCCTTAAATAATGCAACAAAGTCCTTAAATAATGCAGCAGAGTCCTTAAATAATGCAGCAAAGTCCTTAAATAATGCAGCAGAGTCCTTAAACAATGCAGCACAGTCCTTAAATAATGCAGCAAAGTCCTTAAATAATGCAGCAGAGTCCTTAAATACAGCAGCAGCGTCCTTAAATAATGCAACAAAGTCTTTAAATAATGCAGCAGAGTCCTTAAATAATGCAACAAAGTCCTTAAATAATGCAGCAGAGTCCTTAAATAATGCAACAAACTCATTAAATAATGCAGCAAAGTACTTAAATAATGCAGCAAATTCCTTAAATAATGCAGCAGAATCCTTAAATAATGCAATAAAGTCCTTAAATAATGCAGCAGAGTCCTTAAATAATGCAATAAATTCCTTAAATAATGCAGCAGAATCCTTAAATAATGCAATAAAGTCCTTAAATAATGCAGCAGAGTCCTTAAATAATGCAATAAATTCCTTAAATAATGCAGCAGAATCCTTAAATAATGCAACAAATTCCTTAAATAATGCAGAGTCCTTAAATAATGCACTAAATTCCTTAAATAAAATGCAGCAACACCCTTAATAATGCAGCTGAGTCCTTAAATAATTCAGCAAAGTCCTTAAATAATGCAGCAGAGTCCATAAATACCGCAGCAGCGTCCTTAAATAATGCAATAAAATCCTTAAATAATGCAGCAACGTCCTTAATAATGCAGCAGAGTCCTTAAATAATACAGCAAAGTCCTTAAATAATGCAGCAGAGGACTTAAATACTGCAGCAGCGTCCTTAAATAATGCAGCAGAGTCCTTAAATAATGCAACAAAGTCCTTAAATAATGCAGCAGAATCCTTAAATAATGCAAAAAATTCCTTAAATAATGCAGAAGAGTACTTAAATAATGCAGAAAAGTCGTTAAATAATGCAGCAGAGTCCTTAAATATTGCAGCATAGTCCTTAAATAATGCAACAAAGTCCTTAAATAATGCAGCAGATTCCTTAAATTCTGCAGCAGCGTCCTTAAATAATGCAGCAAAGTCCTTAAATAATGCAGCAGAGTCCTTAAACAATGCAGGACAGTCCTTAAATAATGCAACAAAGTCCTTAAATAATGCAGCAGAGTCCTTAAATAGTGCAGCAAAGTCCTTAAATAATGCAGCAGAGTCCTTAAATAATGCAGCAAAGTACTTAAATAATGCAGCAGAGGCCTTAAATACCGCAGCAGCATACTTAAATAATGCAGCAAAGTCCTTAAATAATGCAGCAGAGTCCTTAAATAATGCAGCAGAGTCCTTAAATACTGCAGCAGAGTCCTTAAATAATGCAGCAAAGTCCTTAAATAATGCAGCAGAGTCCTTAAATTCAGCAGCAGAGTCATTAAATAATGCAACAAAGTCCTTAATAATGCAGCAGATTCCTTAAATAATGCAGCAAATTCCTTAAATAATGCAGCAGAATCCTTAAATAATGCAATAAAGTCCTTATCTAATGCAGCAACGTCCTTAATAATGCAGCAGAGTCCTTAAATAATGCAGCAGAATCCTTAAATACTGCATCAGCGTCCTTAAATAATGCAACAAAGTCCTTATATAATGCAGCAGAGTCCTTAAATAATGCAGCAAAGTCCTTAAATAATGCAGCAGAGTCCTTAAACAATGCAGGACAGTCCTTAAATAATGCAACAAAGTCCTTAAATAATGCAGCAGAGTCCTTAAATAGTGCAGCAAAGTCCTTAAATAATGCAGCAGAGTCCTTAAACAATGCAGCACAGTCCTTAAATAATGCAGCAAAGTCCTTAAATAATGCAGCAGAGTCCTTAAATACAGCAGCAGCGTCCTTAAATAATTCAGCAAAGTCCTTAAATAATGCAGCAGAGTCCTTAAATAATGCAACAAAGTCCTTAAATAATGCAGCAGAGTCCTTAAATAATGCAACAAAGTCCTTAAATAATGCAGCAGAGTCCTTAAATACTGCAGCAGAGTCCTTAAATAATGCAGCAAAGTCCTTAAATAATGCAGCAGAGTCCTTAAATTCAGCAGCAGAGTCATTAAATAATGCAACAAAGTCCTTAATAATGCAGCAGATTCCTTAAATAATGCAGCAAATTCCTTAAATAATGCAGCAGAATCCTTAAATAATGCAATAAAGTCCTTATCTAATGCAGCAACGTCCTTAATAATGCAGCAGAGTCCTTAAATAATGCAGCAGAATCCTTAAATACTGCATCAGCGTCCTTAAATAATGCAACAAAGTCCTTAAATAATGCAGCAAAGTCCTTAAATAATGCAGCAGAGTCCTTAAATACAGCAGCAGAGTCCTTAAATAATTCAGCAAAGTCCTTAAATAATGCAGCAGAGTCCTTAAATAATGCAATAAAGTCCTTATCTAATGCAGCAACGTCCTTAATAATGCAGCAGAGTCCTTAAATAATGCAGCAAAGTACTTAAATAATGCAGCAGAGGCCTTAAATACCGCAGCAGCATACTTAAATAATGCAGCAAAGTCCTTAAAAAATGCAGCAGAGTCCTTAAATAATGCAACAAAGTCCTTAAATAATGCAGCAGAGTCCTTAAATAATGCAACAAAGTCCTTAAATAATGCACCAGAGTACTTAAATAATGCAGCAAAGTCCTTAAATAATGCAGCAGAGTACTTAAATAATGCAGCAAATTCCTTAAATAATGCAGCATAATCCTTAAATAATGCAATAAAGTCCTTAAATAATGCAGCAGAGTCCTTAAATAATGCAGCAGAGTCCTTAAATAATGCAACAAAGTCCTTAAATAATGCAGCAGAGTCCTTAAATAATGCAGCAAAGTCCTTAAATAATGCAGCAGAGTCCTTAAATAATGCAGCAAACTCATTAAATAATGCAGCAAAGTACTTAAATAATGCAGCAAAGTACTTAAATAATTGCAGCAAATTCCTTAAATAATGCAGCAGAATCCTTAAATAATGCAATAAAGTCCTTAAATAATGCAGCAGAGTCCTTAAATAATGCAATAAATTCCTTAAATAATGCAGCAGAATCCTTAAATAATGCAATAAAGTCATTAAATAATGCAGCAGAGTCCTTAAATACTGCAGCAGAGACCTTAAATAATGCAGCAAAATCCTTAAATAATGCAGCAGAGTCCTTATATAATGCAGCAGAGTCCTAAAATACTGCAGCAGAGTCCTTAAATAATGCAGCAGAGTCCTTAAATAATGCAGCAAATTCATTAAATAATGCAGCAGAGTCCTTAAATAATGCAACAAAGTCCTTAAATAATGCAGCAGATTCCTTAAATTTCGCAGCAGCGTCCTTAAATAATGCATCAAAGTACTTAAATAATGCAGCAGAGTCCTAAAATACCGCAGCAGAGTCCTTAAATAATGCAGCAAAGTACTTAAATAATGCAGCAGAGTGCTTACATAATGCAGCAGAGTCCTTAAATTCCGCAGCAGAGTCATTAAATAATGCAGCAGAGTCCTTAAATAATGCAGCAAATTCATTAAATAATGCACAGAGTCATTAAATAATGCAACAAAGTCCTTAAATAATGCAGCAGAGTGCTTAAATAATGCAACAAAGTCCTTAAATAATGCAGCAGAGTCCTTAAATAATGCAACAAACTCATTAAATAATGCAGCAAAGTACTTAAATAATGCAGCAAATTCCTTAAATAATGCAGCAGAATCCTTAAATAATGCAATAAAGTCCTTAAATAATGCAGCAGAGTCCTTAAATAATGCAAAAAATTCCTTAAATAATGCAGCAGAATCCTTAAATAATGCAACAAAGTCCTTAAATAATGCAGCAAAGTCCTTAATAATGCAGCAGAGTCCTTAAATAATGCAGCAAATTCCTTAAATAATGCAGCAGAGGCCTTAAATACCGAAGCAGCGTCCTTAAATAATGCAGCAAAGTCCTTAAATAATGCAGAAGAGTCCTTAAATAATGCAACAAAGTCCTTAAATAATGCAGCAGAGTCCTTAAATAAAGCGGCAGAGTGCTTAAATAATGCAGCAGAGTCCTTAAATACCGCAGCAGAGTCATTAAATAATACAGCAGATTCCTTAAATAAAGCAGCAGAGTGCTTAAATAATGCAGCAGAGTCCTTAAATACCACAGCAGAGTCATTAAATAATACAGCAGAGTCCTTAAATAATGCAGGAAATTCCTTAAATAATGCAGAGTCCTTAAATAATGCACTAAATTCCTTAAATAAAATGCAGCAACGCCCTTAATAATGCAGCTGAGTCCTTAAATAATTCAGCAAAGTCCTTAAATAATGCAGCAGAGTCCTTAAATACCGCAGCAGCGTCCTTAAATAATGCAACAAATTCCTTAAATAATGCAGCAGAACCCTTAAATAATGCAACAAAGTCCTTAAATAATGCAGCAGAGTCCTTAAATAATGCAACAAAGTCCTTAAATAATGCAGCAGAGTCCTTAAATAATGCAGCAGAGTCCTTAAATAATGCAGCAAATTCATTAAATAATGCACAGAGTCATTAAATAATGCAACAAAGTCCTTAAATAATGCAGCAGAGTGCTTAAATAATGCAACAAAGTCCTTAAATAATGCAGCAGAGTCCTTAAATAATGCAACAAACTCATTAAATAATGCAGCAAAGTACTTAAATAATGCAGCAAATTCCTTAAATAATGCAGCAGAATCCTTAAATAATGCAATAAAGTCCTTAAATAATGCAGCAGAGTCCTTAAATAATGCAAAAAATTCCTTAAATAATGCAGCAGAATCCTTAAATAATGCAACAAAGTCCTTAAATAATGCAGCAAAGTCCTTAATAATGCAGCAGAGTCCTTAAATAATGCAGCAAATTCCTTAAATAATGCAGCAGAGGCCTTAAATACCGAAGCAGCGTCCTTAAATAATGCAGCAAAGTCCTTAAATAATGCAGAAGAGTCCTTAAATAATGCAACAAAGTCCTTAAATAATGCAGCAGAGTCCTTAAATAAAGCGGCAGAGTGCTTAAATAATGCAGCAGAGTCCTTAAATACCGCAGCAGAGTCATTAAATAATACAGCAGATTCCTTAAATAAAGCAGCAGAGTGCTTAAATAATGCAGCAGAGTCCTTAAATACCACAGCAGAGTCATTAAATAATACAGCAGAGTCCTTAAATAATGCAGGAAATTCCTTAAATAATGCAGAGTCCTTAAATAATGCACTAAATTCCTTAAATAAAATGCAGCAACGCCCTTAATAATGCAGCTGAGTCCTTAAATAATTCAGCAAAGTCCTTAAATAATGCAGCAGAGTCCTTAAATACCGCAGCAGCGTCCTTAAATAATGCAACAAATTCCTTAAATAATGCAGCAGAACCCTTAAATAATGCAACAAAGTCCTTAAATAATGCAGCAGAGTCCTTAAATAATGCAACAAAGTCCTTAAATAATGCAGCAGAGTCCTTAAATAATGCAGCAGAGTCCTTAAATAATGCAACAAAGTCCTTAAATAATGCAGCAGAGTCCTTAAATAATGCAACAAAGTCCTTAAATAATGCAGCAGAGTCCTTAAATAATGCAGCAAAGTCCTTAAATAATGCAGCAGAGTCCTTAAACAATGCAGCACAGTCCTTAAATAATGCAACAAAGTCCTTAAATAATGCAGCAGAGTCCTTAAATAATGCAGCAAAGTCCTTAAATAATGCAGCAGAGTCCTTAAACAATGCAGCACAGTCCTTAAATAATGCAGCAAAGTCCTTAAATAATGCAGCAGAGTCCTTAAATACAGCAGCAGCGTCCTTAAATAATGCAACAAAGTCTTTAAATAATGCAGCAGAGTCCTTAAATAATGCAACAAAGTCCTTAAATAATGCAGCAGAGTCCTTAAATAATGCAACAAACTCATTAAATAATGCAGCAAAGTACTTAAATAATGCAGCAAATTCCTTAAATAATGCAGCAGAATCCTTAAATAATGCAATAAAGTCCTTAAATAATGCAGCAGAGTCCTTAAATAATGCAATAAATTCCTTAAATAATGCAGCAGAATCCTTAAATAATGCAATAAAGTCCTTAAATAATGCAGCAGAGTCCTTAAATAATGCAATAAATTCCTTAAATAATGCAGCAGAATCCTTAAATAATGCAACAAATTCCTTAAATAATGCAGAGTCCTTAAATAATGCACTAAATTCCTTAAATAAAATGCAGCAACACCCTTAATAATGCAGCTGAGTCCTTAAATAATTCAGCAAAGTCCTTAAATAATGCAGCAGAGTCCATAAATACCGCAGCAGCGTCCTTAAATAATGCAATAAAATCCTTAAATAATGCAGCAACGTCCTTAATAATGCAGCAGAGTCCTTAAATAATACAGCAAAGTCCTTAAATAATGCAGCAGAGGACTTAAATACTGCAGCAGCGTCCTTAAATAATGCAGCAGAGTCCTTAAATAATGCAACAAAGTCCTTAAATAATGCAGCAGAATCCTTAAATAATGCAAAAAATTCCTTAAATAATGCAGAAGAGTACTTAAATAATGCAGAAAAGTCGTTAAATAATGCAGCAGAGTCCTTAAATATTGCAGCATAGTCCTTAAATAATGCAACAAAGTCCTTAAATAATGCAGCAGATTCCTTAAATTCTGCAGCAGCGTCCTTAAATAATGCAGCAAAGTCCTTAAATAATGCAGCAGAGTCCTTAAACAATGCAGGACAGTCCTTAAATAATGCAACAAAGTCCTTAAATAATGCAGCAGAGTCCTTAAATAGTGCAGCAAAGTCCTTAAACAATGCAGCAGAGTCCTTAAATAATTCAGCAAAGTACTTAAATAATGCAGCAGAGGCCTTAAATACCGCAGCAGCATACTTAAATAATGCAGCAAAGTCCTTAAATAATGCAGCAGAGTCCTTAAATAATGCAACAAAGTCCTTAAATAATGCAGCAGAGTCCTTAAATAATGCAACAAAGTCCTTAAATAATGCACCAGAGTACTTAAATAATGCAGCAAAGTCCTTAAATAATGCAGCAGAGTCCTTAAATAATGCAACAAAGTCCTTAAATAATGCAGCAGAGTCCTTAAATAATGCAACAAAGTCCTTAAATAATGCAGCAGAGTCCTTAAATAATGCAACAAAGTCCTTATATAATGCAGCAGAGTCCTTAAATAATGCAGCAAAGTCCTTAAATAATGCAGCAGAGTCCTTAAACAATGCAGGACAGTCCTTAAATAATGCAACAAAGTCCTTAAATAATGCAGCAGAGTCCTTAAATAGTGCAGCAAAGTCCTTAAATAATGCAGCAGAGTCCTTAAACAATGCAGCACAGTCCTTAAATAATGCAGCAAAGTCCTTAAATAATGCAGCAGAGTCCTTAAATACAGCAGCAGCGTCCTTAAATAATTCAGCAAAGTCCTTAAATAATGCAGCAGAGTCCTTAAATAATGCAACAAAGTCCTTAAATAATGCAGCAGAGTCCTTAAATAATGCAGCAGAGTCCTTAAATAATGCAACAAAGTCCTTAAATAATGCAGCAGAGTCCTTAAATAATGCAACAAAGTCCTTAAATATTGCAGCAGAGTCCTTAAATAATGCAGCAAAGTCCTTAAATAATGCAGCAGAGTACTTAAATAATGCAGCAAATTCCTTAAATAATGCAGCATAATCCTTAAATAATGCAATAAAGTCCTTAAATAATGCAGCAGAGTCCTTAAATAATGCAGCAGAGTCCTTAAATAATGCAACAAAGTCCTTAAATAATGCAGCAGAGTCCTTAAATAATGCAGCAAAGTCCTTAAATAATGCAGCAGAGTCCTTAAATAATGCAGCAAACTCATTAAATAATGCAGCAAAGTACTTAAATAATGCAGCAAAGTACTTAAATAATTGCAGCAAATTCCTTAAATAATGCAGCAGAATCCTTAAATAATGCAATAAAGTCCTTAAATAATGCAGCAGAGTCCTTAAATAATGCAATAAATTCCTTAAATAATGCAGCAGAATCCTTAAATAATGCAATAAAGTCATTAAATAATGCAGCAGAGTCCTTAAATACTGCAGCAGAGACCTTAAATAATGCAGCAAAATCCTTAAATAATGCAGCAGAGTCCTTATATAATGCAGCAGAGTCCTAAAATACTGCAGCAGAGTCCTTAAATAATGCAGCAGAGTCCTTAAATAATGCAGCAAATTCATTAAATAATGCAGCAGAGTCCTTAAATAATGCAACAAAGTCCTTAAATAATGCAGCAGATTCCTTAAATTTCGCAGCAGCGTCCTTAAATAATGCATCAAAGTACTTAAATAATGCAGCAGAGTCCTAAAATACCGCAGCAGAGTCCTTAAATAATGCAGCAAAGTACTTAAATAATGCAGCAGAGTGCTTACATAATGCAGCAGAGTCCTTAAATTCCGCAGCAGAGTCATTAAATAATGCAGCAGAGTCCTTAAATAATGCAGCAAATTCATTAAATAATGCACAGAGTCATTAAATAATGCAACAAAGTCCTTAAATAATGCAGCAGAGTGCTTAAATAATGCAACAAAGTCCTTAAATAATGCAGCAGAGTCCTTAAATAATGCAACAAACTCATTAAATAATGCAGCAAAGTACTTAAATAATGCAGCAAATTCCTTAAATAATGCAGCAGAATCCTTAAATAATGCAATAAAGTCCTTAAATAATGCAGCAGAGTCCTTAAATAATGCAAAAAATTCCTTAAATAATGCAGCAGAATCCTTAAATAATGCAACAAAGTCCTTAAATAATGCAGCAAAGTCCTTAATAATGCAGCAGAGTCCTTAAATAATGCAGCAAATTCCTTAAATAATGCAGCAGAGGCCTTAAATACCGAAGCAGCGTCCTTAAATAATGCAGCAAAGTCCTTAAATAATGCAGAAGAGTCCTTAAATAATGCAACAAAGTCCTTAAATAATGCAGCAGAGTCCTTAAATAAAGCGGCAGAGTGCTTAAATAATGCAGCAGAGTCCTTAAATACCGCAGCAGAGTCATTAAATAATACAGCAGATTCCTTAAATAAAGCAGCAGAGTGCTTAAATAATGCAGCAGAGTCCTTAAATACCACAGCAGAGTCATTAAATAATACAGCAGAGTCCTTAAATAATGCAGGAAATTCCTTAAATAATGCAGAGTCCTTAAATAATGCACTAAATTCCTTAAATAAAATGCAGCAACGCCCTTAATAATGCAGCTGAGTCCTTAAATAATTCAGCAAAGTCCTTAAATAATGCAGCAGAGTCCTTAAATACCGCAGCAGCGTCCTTAAATAATGCAACAAATTCCTTAAATAATGCAGCAGAACCCTTAAATAATGCAACAAAGTCCTTAAATAATGCAGCAGAGTCCTTAAATAATGCAACAAAGTCCTTAAATAATGCAGCAGAGTCCTTAAATAATGCAGCAGAGTCCTTAAATAATGCAACAAAGTCCTTAAATAATGCAGCAGAGTCCTTAAATAATGCAACAAAGTCCTTAAATAATGCAGCAGAGTCCTTAAATAATGCAGCAAAGTCCTTAAATAATGCAGCAGAGTCCTTAAACAATGCAGCACAGTCCTTAAATAATGCAACAAAGTCCTTAAATAATGCAGCAGAGTCCTTAAATAATGCAGCAAAGTCCTTAAATAATGCAGCAGAGTCCTTAAACAATGCAGCACAGTCCTTAAATAATGCAGCAAAGTCCTTAAATAATGCAGCAGAGTCCTTAAATACAGCAGCAGCGTCCTTAAATAATGCAACAAAGTCTTTAAATAATGCAGCAGAGTCCTTAAATAATGCAACAAAGTCCTTAAATAATGCAGCAGAGTCCTTAAATAATGCAACAAACTCATTAAATAATGCAGCAAAGTACTTAAATAATGCAGCAAATTCCTTAAATAATGCAGCAGAATCCTTAAATAATGCAATAAAGTCCTTAAATAATGCAGCAGAGTCCTTAAATAATGCAATAAATTCCTTAAATAATGCAGCAGAATCCTTAAATAATGCAATAAAGTCCTTAAATAATGCAGCAGAGTCCTTAAATAATGCAATAAATTCCTTAAATAATGCAGCAGAATCCTTAAATAATGCAACAAATTCCTTAAATAATGCAGAGTCCTTAAATAATGCACTAAATTCCTTAAATAAAATGCAGCAACACCCTTAATAATGCAGCTGAGTCCTTAAATAATTCAGCAAAGTCCTTAAATAATGCAGCAGAGTCCATAAATACCGCAGCAGCGTCCTTAAATAATGCAATAAAATCCTTAAATAATGCAGCAACGTCCTTAATAATGCAGCAGAGTCCTTAAATAATACAGCAAAGTCCTTAAATAATGCAGCAGAGGACTTAAATACTGCAGCAGCGTCCTTAAATAATGCAGCAGAGTCCTTAAATAATGCAACAAAGTCCTTAAATAATGCAGCAGAATCCTTAAATAATGCAAAAAATTCCTTAAATAATGCAGAAGAGTACTTAAATAATGCAGAAAAGTCGTTAAATAATGCAGCAGAGTCCTTAAATATTGCAGCATAGTCCTTAAATAATGCAACAAAGTCCTTAAATAATGCAGCAGATTCCTTAAATTCTGCAGCAGCGTCCTTAAATAATGCAGCAAAGTCCTTAAATAATGCAGCAGAGTCCTTAAACAATGCAGGACAGTCCTTAAATAATGCAACAAAGTCCTTAAATAATGCAGCAGAGTCCTTAAATAGTGCAGCAAAGTCCTTAAATAATGCAGCAGAGTCCTTAAATAATGCAGCAAAGTACTTAAATAATGCAGCAGAGGCCTTAAATACCGCAGCAGCATACTTAAATAATGCAGCAAAGTCCTTAAATAATGCAGCAGAGTCCTTAAATAATGCAACAAAGTCCTTAAATAATGCAGCAGAGTCCTTAAATAATGCAACAAAGTCCTTAAATAATGCACCAGAGTACTTAAATAATGCAGCAAAGTCCTTAAATAATGCAGCAGAGTCCTTAAATAATGCAACAAAGTCCTTAAATAATGCAGCAGAGTCCTTAAATAATGCAACAAAGTCCTTAAATAATGCAGCAGAGTCCTTAAATAATGCAACAAAGTCCTTATATAATGCAGCAGAGTCCTTAAATAATGCAGCAAAGTCCTTAAATAATGCAGCAGAGTCCTTAAACAATGCAGGACAGTCCTTAAATAATGCAACAAAGTCCTTAAATAATGCAGCAGAGTCCTTAAATAGTGCAGCAAAGTCCTTAAATAATGCAGCAGAGTCCTTAAACAATGCAGCACAGTCCTTAAATAATGCAGCAAAGTCCTTAAATAATGCAGCAGAGTCCTTAAATACAGCAGCAGCGTCCTTAAATAATTCAGCAAAGTCCTTAAATAATGCAGCAGAGTCCTTAAATAATGCAACAAAGTCCTTAAATAATGCAGCAGAGTCCTTAAATAATGCAACAAAGTCCTTAAATAATGCAGCAGAGTCCTTAAATACTGCAGCAGAGTCCTTAAATAATGCAGCAAAGTCCTTAAATAATGCAGCAGAGTCCTTAAATTCAGCAGCAGAGTCATTAAATAATGCAACAAAGTCCTTAATAATGCAGCAGATTCCTTAAATAATGCAGCAAATTCCTTAAATAATGCAGCAGAATCCTTAAATAATGCAATAAAGTCCTTATCTAATGCAGCAACGTCCTTAATAATGCAGCAGAGTCCTTAAATAATGCAGCAGAATCCTTAAATACTGCATCAGCGTCCTTAAATAATGCAACAAAGTCCTTATATAATGCAGCAGAGTCCTTAAATAATGCAGCAAAGTCCTTAAATAATGCAGCAGAGTCCTTAAACAATGCAGGACAGTCCTTAAATAATGCAACAAAGTCCTTAAATAATGCAGCAGAGTCCTTAAATAGTGCAGCAAAGTCCTTAAATAATGCAGCAGAGTCCTTAAACAATGCAGCACAGTCCTTAAATAATGCAGCAAAGTCCTTAAATAATGCAGCAGAGTCCTTAAATACAGCAGCAGCGTCCTTAAATAATTCAGCAAAGTCCTTAAATAATGCAGCAGAGTCCTTAAATAATGCAACAAAGTCCTTAAATAATGCAGCAGAGTCCTTAAATAATGCAACAAAGTCCTTAAATAATGCAGCAGAGTCCTTAAATACTGCAGCAGAGTCCTTAAATAATGCAGCAAAGTCCTTAAATAATGCAGCAGAGTCCTTAAATTCAGCAGCAGAGTCATTAAATAATGCAACAAAGTCCTTAATAATGCAGCAGATTCCTTAAATAATGCAGCAAATTCCTTAAATAATGCAGCAGAATCCTTAAATAATGCAATAAAGTCCTTATCTAATGCAGCAACGTCCTTAATAATGCAGCAGAGTCCTTAAATAATGCAGCAGAATCCTTAAATACTGCATCAGCGTCCTTAAATAATGCAACAAAGTCCTTAAATAATGCAGCAAAGTCCTTAAATAATGCAGCAGAGTCCTTAAATACAGCAGCAGAGTCCTTAAATAATTCAGCAAAGTCCTTAAATAATGCAGCAGAGTCCTTAAATAATGCAATAAAGTCCTTATCTAATGCAGCAACGTCCTTAATAATGCAGCAGAGTCCTTAAATAATGCAGCAAAGTACTTAAATAATGCAGCAGAGGCCTTAAATACCGCAGCAGCATACTTAAATAATGCAGCAAAGTCCTTAAAAAATGCAGCAGAGTCCTTAAATAATGCAACAAAGTCCTTAAATAATGCAGCAGAGTCCTTAAATAATGCAACAAAGTCCTTAAATAATGCACCAGAGTACTTAAATAATGCAGCAAAGTCCTTAAATAATGCAGCAGAGTCCTTAAATAATGCAACAAAGTCCTAAAATAATGCAGCAGAGTCCTTAAATAATGCAGCAGAGTCCTTAAATAATGCAACAAAGTCCTTAAATAATGCAGCAGAGTCCTTAAATAATGCAACAAAGTCCTTAAATATTGCAGCAGAGTCCTTAAATAATGCAGCAAAGTCCTTAAATAATGCAGCAGAGTACTTAAATAATGCAGCAAATTCCTTAAATAATGCAGCATAATCCTTAAATAATGCAATAAAGTCCTTAAATAATGCAGCAGAGTCCTTAAATAATGCAGCAGAGTCCTTAAATAATGCAACAAAGTCCTTAAATAATGCAGCAGAGTCCTTAAATAATGCAGCAAAGTCCTTAAATAATGCAGCAGAGTCCTTAAATAATGCAGCAAACTCATTAAATAATGCAGCAAAGTACTTAAATAATGCAGCAAAGTACTTAAATAATTGCAGCAAATTCCTTAAATAATGCAGCAGAATCCTTAAATAATGCAATAAAGTCCTTAAATAATGCAGCAGAGTCCTTAAATAATGCAATAAATTCCTTAAATAATGCAGCAGAATCCTTAAATAATGCAATAAAGTCATTAAATAATGCAGCAGAGTCCTTAAATACTGCAGCAGAGACCTTAAATAATGCAGCAAAATCCTTAAATAATGCAGCAGAGTCCTTATATAATGCAGCAGAGTCCTAAAATACTGCAGCAGAGTCCTTAAATAATGCAGCAGAGTCCTTAAATAATGCAGCAAATTCATTAAATAATGCAGCAGAGTCCTTAAATAATGCAACAAAGTCCTTAAATAATGCAGCAGATTCCTTAAATTTCGCAGCAGCGTCCTTAAATAATGCATCAAAGTACTTAAATAATGCAGCAGAGTCCTAAAATACCGCAGCAGAGTCCTTAAATAATGCAGCAAAGTACTTAAATAATGCAGCAGAGTGCTTACATAATGCAGCAGAGTCCTTAAATTCCGCAGCAGAGTCATTAAATAATGCAGCAGAGTCCTTAAATAATGCAGCAAATTCATTAAATAATGCACAGAGTCATTAAATAATGCAACAAAGTCCTTAAATAATGCAGCAGAGTGCTTAAATAATGCAACAAAGTCCTTAAATAATGCAGCAGAGTCCTTAAATAATGCAACAAACTCATTAAATAATGCAGCAAAGTACTTAAATAATGCAGCAAATTCCTTAAATAATGCAGCAGAATCCTTAAATAATGCAATAAAGTCCTTAAATAATGCAGCAGAGTCCTTAAATAATGCAAAAAATTCCTTAAATAATGCAGCAGAATCCTTAAATAATGCAACAAAGTCCTTAAATAATGCAGCAAAGTCCTTAATAATGCAGCAGAGTCCTTAAATAATGCAGCAAATTCCTTAAATAATGCAGCAGAGGCCTTAAATACCGAAGCAGCGTCCTTAAATAATGCAGCAAAGTCCTTAAATAATGCAGAAGAGTCCTTAAATAATGCAACAAAGTCCTTAAATAATGCAGCAGAGTCCTTAAATAAAGCGGCAGAGTGCTTAAATAATGCAGCAGAGTCCTTAAATAATGCAGCAGAGTCATTAAATAATACAGCAGATTCCTTAAATAAAGCAGCAGAGTGCTTAAATAATGCAGCAGAGTCCTTAAATACCACAGCAGAGTCATTAAATAATACAGCAGAGTCCTTAAATAATGCAGGAAATTCCTTAAATAATGCAGAGTCCTTAAATAATGCACTAAATTCCTTAAATAAAATGCAGCAACGCCCTTAATAATGCAGCTGAGTCCTTAAATAATTCAGCAAAGTCCTTAAATAATGCAGCAGAGTCCTTAAATACCGCAGCAGCGTCCTTAAATAATGCAACAAATTCCTTAAATAATGCAGCAGAACCCTTAAATAATGCAACAAAGTCCTTAAATAATGCAGCAGAGTCCTTAAATAATGCAACAAAGTCCTTAAATAATGCAGCAGAGTCCTTAAATAATGCAGCAGAGTCCTTAAATAATGCAACAAAGTCCTTAAATAATGCAGCAGAGTCCTTAAATAATGCAACAAAGTCCTTAAATAATGCAGCAGAGTCCTTAAATAATGCAGCAAAGTCCTTAAATAATGCAGCAGAGTCCTTAAACAATGCAGCACAGTCCTTAAATAATGCAACAAAGTCCTTAAATAATGCAGCAGAGTCCTTAAATAATGCAGCAAAGTCCTTAAATAATGCAGCAGAGTCCTTAAACAATGCAGCACAGTCCTTAAATAATGCAGCAAAGTCCTTAAATAATGCAGCAGAGTCCTTAAATACAGCAGCAGCGTCCTTAAATAATGCAACAAAGTCTTTAAATAATGCAGCAGAGTCCTTAAATAATGCAACAAAGTCCTTAAATAATGCAGCAGAGTCCTTAAATAATGCAACAAACTCATTAAATAATGCAGCAAAGTACTTAAATAATGCAGCAAATTCCTTAAATAATGCAGCAGAATCCTTAAATAATGCAATAAAGTCCTTAAATAATGCAGCAGAGTCCTTAAATAATGCAATAAATTCCTTAAATAATGCAGCAGAATCCTTAAATAATGCAATAAAGTCCTTAAATAATGCAGCAGAGTCCTTAAATAATGCAATAAATTCCTTAAATAATGCAGCAGAATCCTTAAATAATGCAACAAATTCCTTAAATAATGCAGAGTCCTTAAATAATGCACTAAATTCCTTAAATAAAATGCAGCAACACCCTTAATAATGCAGCTGAGTCCTTAAATAATTCAGCAAAGTCCTTAAATAATGCAGCAGAGTCCATAAATACCGCAGCAGCGTCCTTAAATAATGCAATAAAATCCTTAAATAATGCAGCAACGTCCTTAATAATGCAGCAGAGTCCTTAAATAATACAGCAAAGTCCTTAAATAATGCAGCAGAGGACTTAAATACTGCAGCAGCGTCCTTAAATAATGCAGCAGAGTCCTTAAATAATGCAACAAAGTCCTTAAATAATGCAGCAGAATCCTTAAATAATGCAAAAAATTCCTTAAATAATGCAGAAGAGTACTTAAATAATGCAGAAAAGTCGTTAAATAATGCAGCAGAGTCCTTAAATATTGCAGCATAGTCCTTAAATAATGCAACAAAGTCCTTAAATAATGCAGCAGATTCCTTAAATTCTGCAGCAGCGTCCTTAAATAATGCAGCAAAGTCCTTAAATAATGCAGCAGAGTCCTTAAACAATGCAGGACAGTCCTTAAATAATGCAACAAAGTCCTTAAATAATGCAGCAGAGTCCTTAAATAGTGCAGCAAAGTCCTTAAATAATGCAGCAGAGTCCTTAAACAATGCAGCACAGTCCTTAAATAATGCAGCAAAGTCCTTAAATAATGCAGCAGAGTCCTTAAATACAGCAGCAGCGTCCTTAGATAATTCAGCAAAGTCCTTAAATAATGCAGCAGAGTCCTTAAATAATGCAACAAAGTCCTTAAATAATGCAGCAGAGTCCTTAAATAATGCAACAAAGTCCTTAAATAATGCAGCAGAGTCCTTAAATACTGCAGCAGAGTCCTTAAATAATGCAGCAAAGTCCTTAAATAATGCAGCATAGTCCTTAAATTCAGCAGCAGAGTCATTAAATAATGCAACAAAGTCCTTAATAATGCAGCAGATTCCTTAAATAATGCAGCAAATTCCTTAAATAATGCAGCAGAATCCTTAAATAATGCAATAAAGTCCTTATCTAATGCAGCAACGTCCTTAATAATGCAGCAGAGTCCTTAAATAATGCAGCAGAATCCTTAAATACTGCATCAGCGTCCTTAAATAATGCAACAAAGTCCTTATATAATGCAGCAGAGTCCTTAAATAATGCAGCAAAGTCCTTAAATAATGCAGCAGAGTCCTTAAACAATGCAGGACAGTCCTTAAATAATGCAACAAAGTCCTTAAATAATGCAGCAGAGTCCTTAAATAGTGCAGCAAAGTCCTTAAATAATGCAGCAGAGTCCTTAAACAATGCAGCACAGTCCTTAAATAATGCAGCAAAGTCCTTAAATAATGCAGCAGAGTCCTTAAATACAGCAGCAGCGTCCTTAAATAATTCAGCAAAGTCCTTAAATAATGCAGCAGAGTCCTTAAATAATGCAACAAAGTCCTTAAATAATGCAGCAGAGTCCTTAAATAATGCAACAAAGTCCTTAAATAATGCAGCAGAGTCCTTAAATACTGCAGCAGAGTCCTTAAATAATGCAGCAAAGTCCTTAAATAATGCAGCAGAGTCCTTAAATTCAGCAGCAGAGTCATTAAATAATGCAACAAAGTCCTTAATAATGCAGCAGATTCCTTAAATAATGCAGCAAATTCCTTAAATAATGCAGCAGAATCCTTAAATAATGCAATAAAGTCCTTATCTAATGCAGCAACGTCCTTAATAATGCAGCAGAGTCCTTAAATAATGCAGCAGAATCCTTAAATACTGCATCAGCGTCCTTAAATAATGCAACAAAGTCCTTAAATAATGCAGCAAAGTCCTTAAATAATGCAGCAGAGTCCTTAAATACAGCAGCAGAGTCCTTAAATAATTCAGCAAAGTCCTTAAATAATGCAGCAGAGTCCTTAAATAATGCAATAAAGTCCTTATCTAATGCAGCAACGTCCTTAATAATGCAGCAGAGTCCTTAAATAATGCAGCAAAGTACTTAAATAATGCAGCAGAGGCCTTAAATACCGCAGCAGCATACTTAAATAATGCAGCAAAGTCCTTAAATAATGCAGCAGAGTCCTTAAATAATGCAACAAAGTCCTTAAATAATGCAGCAGAGTCCTTAAATAATGCAACAAAGTCCTTAAATAATGCACCAGAGTACTTAAATAATGCAGCAAAGTCCTTAAATAATGCAGCAGAGTCCTTAAATAATGCAACAAAGTCCTTAAATAATGCAGCAGAGTCCTTAAATAATGCAACAAAGTCCTTAAATAATGCAGCAGAGTCCTTAAATAATGCAACAAAGTCCTTAAATATTGCAGCAGAGTCCTTAAATAATGCAGCA
Organism: Phyllobates terribilis; assembly: GCF_046119375.1. Taxonomy (NCBI): domain Eukaryota; kingdom Metazoa; phylum Chordata; class Amphibia; order Anura; family Dendrobatidae; genus Phyllobates; species Phyllobates terribilis. Next base: position 704,913 of record NW_027363029.1, on the reverse strand, counting down.
AAGTCCTTAAATAATGCAGCAGAGTACTTAAATAATGCAGCAAATTCCTTAAATAATGCAGCAGAATCCTTAAATAATGCAATAAAGTCCTTAAATAATGCAGCAGAGTCCTTAAATAATGCAGCAGAGTCCTTAAATAATGCAACAAAGTCCTTAAATAATGCAGCAGAGTCCTTAAATAATGCAGCAAAGTCCTTAAATAATGCAGCAGAGTCCTTAAATAATGCAGCAAACTCATTAAATAATGCAGCAAAGTACTTAAATAATGCAGCAAAGTACTTAAATAATGCAGCAAATTCCTTAAATAATGCAGCAGAATCCTTAAATAATGCAATAAAGTCCTTAAATAATGCAGCAGAGTCCTTAAATAATGCAATAAATTCCTTAAATAATGCAGCAGAATCCTTAAATAATGCAATAAAGTCATTAAATAATGCAGCAGAGTCCTTAAATACTGCAGCAGAGACCTTAAATAATGCAGCAAAATCCTTAAATAATGCAGCAGAGTCCTTATATAATGCAGCAGAGTCCTAAAATACTGCAGCAGAGTCCTTAAATAATGCAGCAGAGTCCTTAAATAATGCAGCAAATTCATTAAATAATGCAGCAGAGTCCTTAAATAATGCAACAAAGTCCTTAAATAATGAAGCAGATTCCTTAAATTTCGCAGCAGCGTCCTTAAATAATGCATCAAAGTACTTAAATAATGCAGCAGAGTCCTAAAATACCGCAGCAGAGTCCTTAAATAATGCAGCAAAATCCTTAAATAATGCAGCAGAGTGCTTACATAATGCAGCAGAGTCCTTAAATTCCGCAGCAGAGTCCTTAAATAATGCAGCAGAGTCCTTAAATAATGCAGCAAATTCATTAAATAATGCACAGAGTCATTAAATAATGCAACAAAGTCCTTAAATAATGCAGCAGAGTGCTTAAATAATGCAACAAAGTCCTTAAATAATGCAGCAGAGTCCTTAAATAATGCAACAAACTCATTAAATAATGCAGCAAAGTACTTAAATAATGCAGCAAATTCCTTAAATAATGCAGCAGAATCCTTAAATAATGCAATAAAGTCCTTAAATAATGCAGCAGAGTCCTTAAATAATGCAAAAAATTCCTTAAATAATGCAGCAGAATCCTTAAATAATGCAACAAAGTCCTTAAATAATGCAGCAAAGTCCTTAATAATGCAGCAGAGTCCTTAAATAATGCAGCAAATTCCTTAAATAATGCAGCAGAGGCCTTAAATACCGAAGCAGCGTCCTTAAATAATGCAGCAAAGTCCTTAAATAATGCAGAAGAGTCCTTAAATAATGCAACAAAGTCCTTAAATAATGCAGCAGAGTCCTTAAATAAAGCAGCAGAGTGCTTAAATAATGCAGCAGAGTCCTTAAATACCGCAGCAGAGTCATTAAATAATACAGCAGATTCCTTAAATAAAGCAGCAGAGTGCTTAAATAATGCAGCAGAGTCCTTAAATACCACAGCAGAGTCATTAAATAATACAGCAGAGTCCTTAAATAATGCAGGAAATTCCTTAAATAATGCAGAGTCCTTAAATAATGCACTAAATTCCTTAAATAAAATGCAGCAACGCCCTTAATAATGCAGCTGAGTCCTTAAATAATTCAGCAAAGTCCTTAAATAATGCAGCAGAGTCCTTAAATACCGCAGCAGCGTCCTTAAATAATGCAACAAAGTCCTTAAATAATGCAGCAGAACCCTTAAATAATGCAACAAAGTCCTTAAATAATGCAGCAGAGTCCTTAAATAATGCAACAAAGTCCTTAAATAATGCAGCAGAGTCCTTAAATAATGCAGCAGAGTCCTTAAATAATGCAACAAAGTCCTTAAATAATGCAGCAGAGTCCTTAAATAATGCAACAAAGTCCTTAAATAATGCAGCAGAGTCCTTAAATAATGCAGCAAAGTCCTTAAATAATGCAGCAGAGTCCTTAAACAATGCAGCACAGTCCTTAAATAATGCAACAAAGTCCTTAAATAATGCAGCAGAGTCCTTAAATAATGCAGCAAAGTCCTTACATAATGCAGCAGAGTCCTTAAACAATGCAGCACAGTCCTTAAATAATGCAGCAAAGTCCTTAAATAATGCAGCAGAGTCCTTAAATACAGCAGCAGCGTCCTTAAATAATGCAACAAAGTCTTTAAATAATGCAGCAGAGTCCTTAAATAATGCAACAAAGTCCTTAAATAATGCAGCAGAGTCCTTAAATAATGCAACAAACTCATTAAATAATGCAGCAAAGTACTTAAATAATGCAGCAAATTCCTTAAATAATGCAGCAGAATCCTTAAATAATGCAATAAAGTCCGTAAATAATGCAGCAGAGTCCTTAAATAATGCAATAAATTCCTTAAATAATGCAGCAGAATCCTTAAATAATGCAATAAAGTCCTTAAATAATGCAGCAGAGTCCTTAAATAATGCAATAAATTCCTTAAATAATGCAGCAGAATCCTTAAATAATGCAACAAATTCCTTAAATAATGCAGAGTCCTTAAATAATGCACTAAATTCCTTAAATAAAATGCAGCAACGCCCTTAATAATGCAGCTGAGTCCTTAAATAATTCAGCAAAGTCCTTAAATAATGCAGCAGAGTCCATAAATACCGCAGCAGCGTCCTTAAATAATGCAATAAAATCCTTAAATAATGCAGCAACGTCCTTAATAATGCAGCAGAGTCCTTAAATAATACAGCAAAGTCCTTAAATAATGCAGCAGAGGACTTAAATACTGCAGCAGCGTCCTTAAATAATGCAGCAGAGTCCTTAAATAATGCAACAAAGTCCTTAAATAATGCAGCAGAATCCTTAAATAATGCAAAAAATTCCTTAAATAATGCAGAAGAGTACTTAAATAATGCAGAAAAGTCGTTAAATAATGCAGCAGAGTCCTTAAATATTGCAGCATAGTCCTTAAATAATGCAACAAAGTCCTTAAATAATGCAGCAGATTCCTTAAATTCTGCAGCAGCGTCCTTAAATAATGCATCAAAGTCCTTAAATAATGCAGCAGAGTCCTTAAATACTGCAGCAGAGTCCTTAAATAATGCAGCAAATTCCTTAAATAATGCAGCAGAGTCCTTAAATTCCGCAGCAGAGTCATTAAATAATGCAACAAAGTCCTTAATAATGCAGCAGAGTCCTTAAATAATGCAGCAAATTCCTTAAATAATGCAGCAGAATCCTTAAATAATGCAATAAAGTCCTTATGTAATGCAGCAACGTCCTTAATAATGCAGCAGAGTCCTTAAATAATGCAGCAAAGTACTTAAATAATGCAGCAGAGGCCTTAAATACCGCAGCAGCATACTTAAATAATGCAGCAAAGTCCTTAAATAATGCAGCAGAGTCCTTAAATAATGCAACAAAGTCCTTAAATAATGCAGCAGAGTCCTTAAATAATGCAACAAAGTCCTTAAATAATGCACCAGAGTACTTAAATAATGCAGCAAAGTCCTTAAATAATGCAGCAGAGTCCTTAAATAATGCAACAAAGTCCTTAAATAATGCAGCAGAGTCCTTAAATAATGCAACAAAGTCCTTAAATAATGCAGCAGAGTCCTTAAATAATGCAACAAAGTCCTTATATAATGCAGCAGAGTCCTTAAATAATGCAGCAAAGTCCTTAAATAATGCAGCAGAGTCCTTAAACAATGCAGGACAGTCCTTAAATAATGCAACAAAGTCCTTAAATAATGCAGCAGAGTCCTTAAATAGTGCAGCAAAGTCCTTAAATAATGCAGCAGAGTCCTTAAACAATGCAGCACAGTCCTTAAATAATGCAGCAAAGTCCTTAAATAATGCAGCAGAGTCCTTAAATACAGCAGCAGCGTCCTTAAATAATTCAGCAAAGTCCTTAAATAATGCAGCAGAGTCCTTAAATAATGCAACAAAGTCCTTAAATAATGCAGCAGAGTCCTTAAATAATGCAACAAAGTCCTTAAATAATGCAGCAGAGTCCTTAAATACTGCAGCAGAGTCCTTAAATAATGCAGCAAAGTCCTTAAATAATGCAGCAGAGTCCTTAAATTCAGCAGCAGAGTCATTAAATAATGCAACAAAGTCCTTAATAATGCAGCAGATTCCTTAAATAATGCAGCAAATTCCTTAAATAATGCAGCAGAATCCTTAAATAATGCAATAAAGTCCTTATCTAATGCAGCAACGTCCTTAATAATGCAGCAGAGTCCTTAAATAATGCAGCAGAATCCTTAAATACTGCATCAGCGTCCTTAAATAATGCAACAAAGTCCTTATATAATGCAGCAGAGTCCTTAAATAATGCAGCAAAGTCCTTAAATAATGCAGCAGAGTCCTTAAACAATGCAGGACAGTCCTTAAATAATGCAACAAAGTCCTTAAATAATGCAGCAGAGTCCTTAAATAGTGCAGCAAAGTCCTTAAATAATGCAGCAGAGTCCTTAAACAATGCAGCACAGTCCTTAAATAATGCAGCAAAGTCCTTAAATAATGCAGCAGAGTCCTTAAATACAGCAGCAGCGTCCTTAAATAATTCAGCAAAGTCCTTAAATAATGCAGCAGAGTCCTTAAATAATGCAACAAAGTCCTTAAATAATGCAGCAGAGTCCTTAAATAATGCAACAAAGTCCTTAAATAATGCAGCAGAGTCCTTAAATACTGCAGCAGAGTCCTTAAATAATGCAGCAAAGTCCTTAAATAATGCAGCAGAGTCCTTAAATTCAGCAGCAGAGTCATTAAATAATGCAACAAAGTCCTTAATAATGCAGCAGATTCCTTAAATAATGCAGCAAATTCCTTAAATAATGCAGCAGAATCCTTAAATAATGCAATAAAGTCCTTATCTAATGCAGCAACGTCCTTAATAATGCAGCAGAGTCCTTAAATAATGCAGCAGAATCCTTAAATACTGCATCAGCGTCCTTAAATAATGCAACAAAGTCCTTAAATAATGCAGCAAAGTCCTTAAATAATGCAGCAGAGTCCTTAAATACAGCAGCAGAGTCCTTAAATAATTCAGCAAAGTCCTTAAATAATGCAGCAGAGTCCTTAAATAATGCAATAAAGTCCTTATCTAATGCAGCAACGTCCTTAATAATGCAGCAGAGTCCTTAAATAATGCAGCAAAGTACTTAAATAATGCAGCAGAGGCCTTAAATACCGCAGCAGCATACTTAAATAATGCAGCAAAGTCCTTAAATAATGCAGCAGAGTCCTTAAATAATGCAACAAAGTCCTTAAATAATGCAGCAGAGTCCTTAAATAATGCAACAAAGTCCTTAAATAATGCACCAGAGTACTTAAATAATGCAGCAAAGTCCTTAAATAATGCAGCAGAGTCCTTAAATAATGCAACAAAGTCCTAAAATAATGCAGCAGAGTCCTTAAATAATGCAGCAGAGTCCTTAAATAATGCAACAAAGTCCTTAAATAATGCAGCAGAGTCCTTAAATAATGCAACAAAGTCCTTAAATATTGCAGCAGAGTCCTTAAATAATGCAGCAAAGTCCTTAAATAATGCAGCAGAGTACTTAAATAATGCAGCAAATTCCTTAAATAATGCAGCAGAATCCTTAAATAATGCAATAAAGTCCTTAAATAATGCAGCAGAGTCCTTAAATAATGCAGCAGAGTCCTTAAATAATGCAACAAAGTCCTTAAATAATGCAGCAGAGTCCTTAAATAATGCAGCAAAGTCCTTAAATAATGCAGCAGACTCATTAAATAATGCAGCAAAGTACTTAAATAATGCAGCAAAGTACTTAAATAATGCAGCAAATTCCTTAAATAATGCAGCAGAATCCTTAAATAATGCAATAAAGTCCTTAAATAATGCAGCAGAGTCCTTAAATAATGCAATAAATTCCTTAAATAATGCAGCAGAATCCTTAAATAATGCAATAAAGTCATTAAATAATGCAGCAGAGTCCTTAAATACTGCAGCAGAGACCTTAAATAATGCAGCAAAATCCTTAAATAATGCAGCAGAGTCCTTATATAATGCAGCAGAGTCCTAAAATACTGCAGCAGAGTCCTTAAATAATGCAGCAGAGTCCTTAAATAATGCAGCAAATTCATTAAATAATGCACAGAGTCATTAAATAATGCAACAAAGTCCTTAAATAATGCAGCAAAGTCCTTAATAATGCAGCAGAGTCCTTAAATAATGCAGCAAATTCCTTAAATAATGCAGCAGAGGCCTTAAATACCGAAGCAGCGTCCTTAAATAATGCAGCAAAGTCCTTAAATAATGCAGAAGAGTCCTTAAATAATGCAACAAAGTCCTTAAATAATGCAGCAGAGTCCTTAAATAAAGCGGCAGAGTGCTTAAATAATGCAGCAGAGTCCTTAAATACCGCAGCAGAGTCATTAAATAATACAGCAGATTCCTTAAATAAAGCAGCAGAGTGCTTAAATAATGCAGCAGAGTCCTTAAATACCACAGCAGAGTCATTAAATAATACAGCAGAGTCCTTAAATAATGCAGGAAATTCCTTAAATAATGCAGAGTCCTTAAATAATGCACTAAATTCCTTAAATAAAATGCAGCAACGCCCTTAATAATGCAGCTGAGTCCTTAAATAATTCAGCAAAGTCCTTAAATAATGCAGCAGAGTCCTTAAATACCGCAGCAGCGTCCTTAAATAATGCAACAAATTCCTTAAATAATGCAGCAGAACCCTTAAATAATGCAACAAAGTCCTTAAATAATGCAGCAGAGTCCTTAAATAATGCAACAAAGTCCTTAAATAATGCAGCAGAGTCCTTAAATAATGCAGCAGAGTCCTTAAATAATGCAACAAAGTCCTTAAATAATGCAGCAGAGTCCTTAAATAATGCAACAAAGTCCTTAAATAATGCAGCAGAGTCCTTAAATAATGCAGCAAAGTCCTTAAATAATGCAGCAGAGTCCTTAAACAATGCAGCACAGTCCTTAAATAATGCAACAACGTCCTTAAATAATGCAGCAGAGTCCTTAAATAATGCAACAAAGTCCTTAAATAATGCAGCAGAGTCCTTAAACAATGCAGCACAGTCCTTAAATAATGCAGCAAAGTCCTTAAATAATGCAGCAGAGTCCTTAAATACAGCAGCAGCGTCCTTAAATAATGCAACAAAGTCTTTAAATAATGCAGCAGAGTCCTTAAATAATGCAACAAAGTCCTTAAATAATGCAGCAGAGTCCTTAAATAATGCAACAAACTCATTAAATAATGCAGCAAAGTACTTAAATAATGCAGCAAATTCCTTAAATAATGCAGCAGAATCCTTAAATAATGCAATAAAGTCCTTAAATAATGCAGCAGAGTCCTTAAATAATGCAATAAATTCCTTAAATAATGCAGCAGAATCCTTAAATAATGCAATAAAGTCCTTAAATAATGCAGCAGAGTCCTTAAATAATGCAATAAATTCCTTAAATAATGCAGCAGAATCCTTAAATAATGCAACAAATTCCTTAAATAATGCAGAGTCCTTAAATAATGCACTAAATTCCTTAAATAAAATGCAGCAACACCCTTAATAATGCAGCTGAGTCCTTAAATAATTCAGCAAAGTCCTTAAATAATGCAGCAGAGTCCATAAATACCGCAGCAGCGTCCTTAAATAATGCAATAAAATCCTTAAATAATGCAGCAACGTCCTTAATAATGCAGCAGAGTCCTTAAATAATACAGCAAAGTCCTTAAATAATGCAGCAGAGGACTTAAATACTGCAGCAGCGTCCTTAAATAATGCAGCAGAGTCCTTAAATAATGCAACAAAGTCCTTAAATAATGCAGCAGAATCCTTAAATAATGCAAAAAATTCCTTAAATAATGCAGAAGAGTACTTAAATAATGCAGAAAAGTCGTTAAATAATGCAGCAGAGTCCTTAAATATTGCAGCATAGTCCTTAAATAATGCAACAAAGTCCTTAAATAATGCAGCAGATTCCTTAAATTCTGCAGCAGCGTCCTTAAATAATGCATCAAAGTCCTTAAATAATGCAGCAGAGTCCTTAAATACTGCAGCAGAGTCCTTAAATAATGCAGCAAATTCCTTAAATAATGCAGCAGAGTCCTTAAATTCCGCAGCAGAGTCATTAAATAATGCAACAAAGTCCTTAATAATGCAGCAGAGTCCTTAAATAATGCAGCAAATTCCTTAAATAATGCAGCAGAATCCTTAAATAATGCAATAAAGTCCTTATGTAATGCAGCAACGTCCTTAATAATGCAGCAGAGTCCTTAAATAATGCAGCAAAGTACTTAAATAATGCAGCAGAGGCCTTAAATACCGCAGCAGCATACTTAAATAATGCAGCAAAGTCCTTAAATAATGCAGCAGAGTCCTTAAATAATGCAAGAAAGTCCTTAAATAATTCAGCAGAGTCCTTAAATAATGCAACAAAGTCCTTAAATAATGCACCAGAGTACTTAAATAATGCAGCAAAGTCCTTAAATAATGCAGCAGAGTCCTTAAATAATGCAACAAAGTCCTTAAATAATGCAGCAGAGTCCTTAAATAATGCAACAAAGTCCTTAAATAATGCAGCAGAGTCCTTAAATAATGCAACAAAGTCCTTATATATTGCAGCAGAGTCCTTAAATAATGCAGCAAAGTCCTTAAATAATGCAGCAGAGTCCTTAAACAATGCAGGACAGTCCTTAAATAATGCAACAAAGTCCTTAAATAATGCAGCAGATTCCTTAAATAGTGCAGCAAAGTCCTTAAATAATGCAGCAGAGTCCTTAAACAATGCAGCACAGTCCTTAAATAATGCAGCAAAGTCCTTAAATAATGCAGCAGAGTCCTTAAATACAGCAGCAGCGTCCTTAGATAATTCAGCAAAGTCCTTAAATAATGCAGCAGAGTCCTTAAATAATGCAACAAAGTCCTTAAATAATGCAGCAGAGTCCTTAAATAATGCAACAAAGTCCTTAAATAATGCAGCAGAGTCCTTAAATACTGCAGCAGAGTCCTTAAATAATGCAGCAAAGTCCTTAAATAATGCAGCATAGTCCTTAAATTCAGCAGCAGAGTCATTAAATAATGCAACAAAGTCCTTAATAATGCAGCAGATTCCTTAAATAATGCAGCAAATTCCTTAAATAATGCAGCAGAATCCTTAAATAATGCAATAAAGTCCTTATCTAATGCAGCAACGTCCTTAATAATGCAGCAGAGTCCTTAAATAATGCAGCAGAATCCTTAAATACTGCATCAGCGTCCTTAAATAATGCAACAAAGTCCTTATATAATGCAGCAGAGTCCTTAAATAATGCAGCAAAGTCCTTAAATAATGCAGCAGAGTCCTTAAACAATGCAGGACAGTCCTTAAATAATGCAACAAAGTCCTTAAATAATGCAGCAGAGTCCTTAAATAGTGCAGCAAAGTCCTTAAATAATGCAGCAGAGTCCTTAAACAATGCAGCACAGTCCTTAAATAATGCAGCAAAGTCCTTAAATAATGCAGCAGAGTCCTTAAATACAGCAGCAGCGTCCTTAAATAATTCAGCAAAGTCCTTAAATAATGCAGCAGAGTCCTTAAATAATGCAACAAAGTCCTTAAATAATGCAGCAGAGTCCTTAAATAATGCAACAAAGTCCTTAAATAATGCAGCAGAGTCCTTAAATACTGCAGCAGAGTCCTTAAATAATGCAGCAAAGTCCTTAAATAATGCAGCAGAGTCCTTAAATTCAGCAGCAGAGTCATTAAATAATGCAACAAAGTCCTTAATAATGCAGCAGATTCCTTAAATAATGCAGCAAATTCCTTAAATAATGCAGCAGAATCCTTAAATAATGCAATAAAGTCCTTATCTAATGCAGCAACGTCCTTAATAATGCAGCAGAGTCCTTAAATAATGCAGCAGAATCCTTAAATACTGCATCAGCGTCCTTAAATAATGCAACAAAGTCCTTAAATAATGCAGCAAAGTCCTTAAATAATGCAGCAGAGTCCTTAAATACAGCAGCAGAGTCCTTAAATAATTCAGCAAAGTCCTTAAATAATGCAGCAGAGTCCTTAAATAATGCAATAAAGTCCTTATCTAATGCAGCAACGTCCTTAATAATGCAGCAGAGTCCTTAAATAATGCAGCAAAGTACTTAAATAATGCAGCAGAGTGCTTACATAATGCAGCAGAGTCCTTAAATTCCGCAGCAGAGTCATTAAATAATGCAGCAGAGTCCTTAAATAATGCAGCAAATTCATTAAATAATGCACAGAGTCATTAAATAATGCAACAAAGTCCTTAAATAATGCAGCAGAGTGCTTAAATAATGCAACAAAGTCCTTAAATAATGCAGCAGAGTCCTTAAATAATGCAACAAACTCATTAAATAATGCAGCAAAGTACTTAAATAATGCAGCAAATTCCTTAAATAATGCAGCAGAATCCTTAAATAATGCAATAAAGTCCTTAAATAATGCAGCAGAGTCCTTAAATAATGCAAAAAATTCCTTAAATAATGCAGCAGAATCCTTAAATAATGCAACAAAGTCCTTAAATAATGCAGCAAAGTCCTTAATAATGCAGCAGAGTCCTTAAATAATGCAGCAAATTCCTTAAATAATGCAGCAGAGGCCTTAAATACCGAAGCAGCGTCCTTAAATAATGCAGCAAAGTCCTTAAATAATGCAGAAGAGTCCTTAAATAATGCAACAAAGTCCTTAAATAATGCAGCAGAGTCCTTAAATAAAGCGGCAGAGTGCTTAAATAATGCAGCAGAGTCCTTAAATACCGCAGCAGAGTCATTAAATAATACAGCAGATTCCTTAAATAAAGCAGCAGAGTGCTTAAATAATGCAGCAGAGTCCTTAAATACCACAGCAGAGTCATTAAATAATACAGCAGAGTCCTTAAATAATGCAGGAAATTCCTTAAATAATGCAGAGTCCTTAAATAATGCACTAAATTCCTTAAATAAAATGCAGCAACGCCCTTAATAATGCAGCTGAGTCCTTAAATAATTCAGCAAAGTCCTTAAATAATGCAGCAGAGTCCTTAAATACCGCAGCAGCGTCCTTAAATAATGCAACAAATTCCTTAAATAATGCAGCAGAACCCTTAAATAATGCAACAAAGTCCTTAAATAATGCAGCAGAGTCCTTAAATAATGCAACAAAGTCCTTAAATAATGCAGCAGAGTCCTTAAATAATGCAGCAGAGTCCTTAAATAATGCAACAAAGTCCTTAAATAATGCAGCAGAGTCCTTAAATAATGCAACAAAGTCCTTAAATAATGCAGCAGAGTCCTTAAATAATGCAGCAAAGTCCTTAAATAATGCAGCAGAGTCCTTAAACAATGCAGCACAGTCCTTAAATAATGCAACAAAGTCCTTAAATAATGCAGCAGAGTCCTTAAATAATGCAGCAAAGTCCTTAAATAATGCAGCAGAGTCCTTAAACAATGCAGCACAGTCCTTAAATAATGCAGCAAAGTCCTTAAATAATGCAGCAGAGTCCTTAAATACAGCAGCAGCGTCCTTAAATAATGCAACAAAGTCTTTAAATAATGCAGCAGAGTCCTTAAATAATGCAACAAAGTCCTTAAATAATGCAGCAGAGTCCTTAAATAATGCAACAAACTCATTAAATAATGCAGCAAAGTACTTAAATAATGCAGCAAATTCCTTAAATAATGCAGCAGAATCCTTAAATAATGCAATAAAGTCCTTAAATAATGCAGCAGAGTCCTTAAATAATGCAATAAATTCCTTAAATAATGCAGCAGAATCCTTAAATAATGCAATAAAGTCCTTAAATAATGCAGCAGAGTCCTTAAATAATGCAATAAATTCCTTAAATAATGCAGCAGAATCCTTAAATAATGCAACAAATTCCTTAAATAATGCAGAGTCCTTAAATAATGCACTAAATTCCTTAAATAAAATGCAGCAACACCCTTAATAATGCAGCTGAGTCCTTAAATAATTCAGCAAAGTCCTTAAATAATGCAGCAGAGTCCATAAATACCGCAGCAGCGTCCTTAAATAATGCAATAAAATCCTTAAATAATGCAGCAACGTCCTTAATAATGCAGCAGAGTCCTTAAATAATACAGCAAAGTCCTTAAATAATGCAGCAGAGGACTTAAATACTGCAGCAGCGTCCTTAAATAATGCAGCAGAGTCCTTAAATAATGCAACAAAGTCCTTAAATAATGCAGCAGAATCCTTAAATAATGCAAAAAATTCCTTAAATAATGCAGAAGAGTACTTAAATAATGCAGAAAAGTCGTTAAATAATGCAGCAGAGTCCTTAAATATTGCAGCATAGTCCTTAAATAATGCAACAAAGTCCTTAAATAATGCAGCAGATTCCTTAAATTCTGCAGCAGCGTCCTTAAATAATGCAGCAAAGTCCTTAAATAATGCAGCAGAGTCCTTAAACAATGCAGGACAGTCCTTAAATAATGCAACAAAGTCCTTAAATAATGCAGCAGAGTCCTTAAATAGTGCAGCAAAGTCCTTAAATAATGCAGCAGAGTCCTTAAACAATGCAGCACAGTCCTTAAATAATGCAGCAAAGTCCTTAAATAATGCAGCAGAGTCCTTAAATACAGCAGCAGCGTCCTTAGATAATTCAGCAAAGTCCTTAAATAATGCAGCAGAGTCCTTAAATAATGCAACAAAGTCCTTAAATAATGCAGCAGAGTCCTTAAATAATGCAACAAAGTCCTTAAATAATGCAGCAGAGTCCTTAAATACTGCAGCAGAGTCCTTAAATAATGCAGCAAAGTCCTTAAATAATGCAGCATAGTCCTTAAATTCAGCAGCAGAGTCATTAAATAATGCAACAAAGTCCTTAATAATGCAGCAGATTCCTTAAATAATGCAGCAAATTCCTTAAATAATGCAGCAGAATCCTTAAATAATGCAATAAAGTCCTTATCTAATGCAGCAACGTCCTTAATAATGCAGCAGAGTCCTTAAATAATGCAGCAGAATCCTTAAATACTGCATCAGCGTCCTTAAATAATGCAACAAAGTCCTTATATAATGCAGCAGAGTCCTTAAATAATGCAGCAAAGTCCTTAAATAATGCAGCAGAGTCCTTAAACAATGCAGGACAGTCCTTAAATAATGCAACAAAGTCCTTAAATAATGCAGCAGAGTCCTTAAATAGTGCAGCAAAGTCCTTAAATAATGCAGCAGAGTCCTTAAACAATGCAGCACAGTCCTTAAATAATGCAGCAAAGTCCTTAAATAATGCAGCAGAGTCCTTAAATACAGCAGCAGCGTCCTTAAATAATTCAGCAAAGTCCTTAAATAATGCAGCAGAGTCCTTAAATAATGCAACAAAGTCCTTAAATAATGCAGCAGAGTCCTTAAATAATGCAACAAAGTCCTTAAATAATGCAGCAGAGTCCTTAAATACTGCAGCAGAGTCCTTAAATAATGCAGCAAAGTCCTTAAATAATGCAGCAGAGTCCTTAAATTCAGCAGCAGAGTCATTAAATAATGCAACAAAGTCCTTAATAATGCAGCAGATTCCTTAAATAATGCAGCAAATTCCTTAAATAATGCAGCAGAATCCTTAAATAATGCAATAAAGTCCTTATCTAATGCAGCAACGTCCTTAATAATGCAGCAGAGTCCTTAAATAATGCAGCAGAATCCTTAAATACTGCATCAGCGTCCTTAAATAATGCAACAAAGTCCTTAAATAATGCAGCAAAGTCCTTAAATAATGCAGCAGAGTCCTTAAATACAGCAGCAGAGTCCTTAAATAATTCAGCAAAGTCCTTAAATAATGCAGCAGAGTCCTTAAATAATGCAATAAAGTCCTTATCTAATGCAGCAACGTCCTTAATAATGCAGCAGAGTCCTTAAATAATGCAGCAAAGTACTTAAATAATGCAGCAGAGGCCTTAAATACCGCAGCAGCATACTTAAATAATGCAGCAAAGTCCTTAAATAATGCAGCAGAGTCCTTAAATAATGCAACAAAGTCCTTAAATAATGCAGCAGAGTCCTTAAATAATGCAACAAAGTCCTTAAATAATGCACCAGAGTACTTAAATAATGCAGCAAAGTCCTTAAATAATGCAGCAGAGTCCTTAAATAATGCAACAAAGTCCTTAAATAATGCAGCAGAGTCCTTAAATAATGCAACAAAGTCCTTAAATAATGCAGCAGAGTCCTTAAATAATGCAACAAAGTCCTTAAATATTGCAGCAGAGTCCTTAAATAATGCAGCAAAGTCCTTAAATAATGCAGCAGAGTACTTAAATAATGCAGCAAATTCCTTAAATAATGCAGCAGAATCCTTAAATAATGCAATAAAGTCCTTAAATAATGCAGCAGAGTCCTTAAATAATGCAGCAGAGTCCTTAAATAATGCAACAAAGTCCTTAAATAATGCAGCAGAGTCCTTAAATAATGCAGCAAAGTCCTTAAATAATGCAGCAGAGTCCTTAAATAATGCAGCAAACTCATTAAATAATGCAGCAAAGTACTTAAATAATGCAGCAAAGTACTTAAATAATGCAGCAAATTCCTTAAATAATGCAGCAGAATCCTTAAATAATGCAATAAAGTCCTTAAATAATGCAGCAGAGTCCTTAAATAATGCAATAAATTCCTTAAATAATGCAGCAGAATCCTTAAATAATGCAATAAAGTCATTAAATAATGCAGCAGAGTCCTTAAATACTGCAGCAGAGACCTTAAATAATGCAGCAAAATCCTTAAATAATGCAGCAGAGTCCTTATATAATGCAGCAGAGTCCTAAAATACTGCAGCAGAGTCCTTAAATAATGCAGCAGAGTCCTTAAATAATGCAGCAAATTCATTAAATAATGCAGCAGAGTCCTTAAATAATGCAACAAAGTCCTTAAATAATGAAGCAGATTCCTTAAATTTCGCAGCAGCGTCCTTAAATAATGCATCAAAGTACTTAAATAATGCAGCAGAGTCCTAAAATACCGCAGCAGAGTCCTTAAATAATGCAGCAAAATCCTTAAATAATGCAGCAGAGTGCTTACATAATGCAGCAGAGTCCTTAAATTCCGCAGCAGAGTCCTTAAATAATGCAGCAGAGTCCTTAAATAATGCAGCAAATTCATTAAATAATGCACAGAGTCATTAAATAATGCAACAAAGTCCTTAAATAATGCAGCAGAGTGCTTAAATAATGCAACAAAGTCCTTAAATAATGCAGCAGAGTCCTTAAATAATGCAACAAACTCATTAAATAATGCAGCAAAGTACTTAAATAATGCAGCAAATTCCTTAAATAATGCAGCAGAATCCTTAAATAATGCAATAAAGTCCTTAAATAATGCAGCAGAGTCCTTAAATAATGCAAAAAATTCCTTAAATAATGCAGCAGAATCCTTAAATAATGCAACAAAGTCCTTAAATAATGCAGCAAAGTCCTTAATAATGCAGCAGAGTCCTTAAATAATGCAGCAAATTCCTTAAATAATGCAGCAGAGGCCTTAAATACCGAAGCAGCGTCCTTAAATAATGCAGCAAAGTCCTTAAATAATGCAGAAGAGTCCTTAAATAATGCAACAAAGTCCTTAAATAATGCAGCAGAGTCCTTAAATAAAGCAGCAGAGTGCTTAAATAATGCAGCAGAGTCCTTAAATACCGCAGCAGAGTCATTAAATAATACAGCAGATTCCTTAAATAAAGCAGCAGAGTGCTTAAATAATGCAGCAGAGTCCTTAAATACCACAGCAGAGTCATTAAATAATACAGCAGAGTCCTTAAATAATGCAGGAAATTCCTTAAATAATGCAGAGTCCTTAAATAATGCACTAAATTCCTTAAATAAAATGCAGCAACGCCCTTAATAATGCAGCTGAGTCCTTAAATAATTCAGCAAAGTCCTTAAATAATGCAGCAGAGTCCTTAAATACCGCAGCAGCGTCCTTAAATAATGCAACAAAGTCCTTAAATAATGCAGCAGAACCCTTAAATAATGCAACAAAGTCCTTAAATAATGCAGCAGAGTCCTTAAATAATGCAACAAAGTCCTTAAATAATGCAGCAGAGTCCTTAAATAATGCAGCAGAGTCCTTAAATAATGCAACAAAGTCCTTAAATAATGCAGCAGAGTCCTTAAATAATGCAACAAAGTCCTTAAATAATGCAGCAGAGTCCTTAAATAATGCAGCAAAGTCCTTAAATAATGCAGCAGAGTCCTTAAACAATGCAGCACAGTCCTTAAATAATGCAACAAAGTCCTTAAATAATGCAGCAGAGTCCTTAAATAATGCAGCAAAGTCCTTACATAATGCAGCAGAGTCCTTAAACAATGCAGCACAGTCCTTAAATAATGCAGCAAAGTCCTTAAATAATGCAGCAGAGTCCTTAAATACAGCAGCAGCGTCCTTAAATAATGCAACAAAGTCTTTAAATAATGCAGCAGAGTCCTTAAATAATGCAACAAAGTCCTTAAATAATGCAGCAGAGTCCTTAAATAATGCAACAAACTCATTAAATAATGCAGCAAAGTACTTAAATAATGCAGCAAATTCCTTAAATAATGCAGCAGAATCCTTAAATAATGCAATAAAGTCCGTAAATAATGCAGCAGAGTCCTTAAATAATGCAATAAATTCCTTAAATAATGCAGCAGAATCCTTAAATAATGCAATAAAGTCCTTAAATAATGCAGCAGAGTCCTTAAATAATGCAATAAATTCCTTAAATAATGCAGCAGAATCCTTAAATAATGCAACAAATTCCTTAAATAATGCAGAGTCCTTAAATAATGCACTAAATTCCTTAAATAAAATGCAGCAACGCCCTTAATAATGCAGCTGAGTCCTTAAATAATTCAGCAAAGTCCTTAAATAATGCAGCAGAGTCCATAAATACCGCAGCAGCGTCCTTAAATAATGCAATAAAATCCTTAAATAATGCAGCAACGTCCTTAATAATGCAGCAGAGTCCTTAAATAATACAGCAAAGTCCTTAAATAATGCAGCAGAGGACTTAAATACTGCAGCAGCGTCCTTAAATAATGCAGCAGAGTCCTTAAATAATGCAACAAAGTCCTTAAATAATGCAGCAGAATCCTTAAATAATGCAAAAAATTCCTTAAATAATGCAGAAGAGTACTTAAATAATGCAGAAAAGTCGTTAAATAATGCAGCAGAGTCCTTAAATATTGCAGCATAGTCCTTAAATAATGCAACAAAGTCCTTAAATAATGCAGCAGATTCCTTAAATTCTGCAGCAGCGTCCTTAAATAATGCATCAAAGTCCTTAAATAATGCAGCAGAGTCCTTAAATACTGCAGCAGAGTCCTTAAATAATGCAGCAAATTCCTTAAATAATGCAGCAGAGTCCTTAAATTCCGCAGCAGAGTCATTAAATAATGCAACAAAGTCCTTAATAATGCAGCAGAGTCCTTAAATAATGCAGCAAATTCCTTAAATAATGCAGCAGAATCCTTAAATAATGCAATAAAGTCCTTATGTAATGCAGCAACGTCCTTAATAATGCAGCAGAGTCCTTAAATAATGCAGCAAAGTACTTAAATAATGCAGCAGAGGCCTTAAATACCGCAGCAGCATACTTAAATAATGCAGCAAAGTCCTTAAATAATGCAGCAGAGTCCTTAAATAATGCAACAAAGTCCTTAAATAATGCAGCAGAGTCCTTAAATAATGCAACAAAGTCCTTAAATAATGCACCAGAGTACTTAAATAATGCAGCAAAGTCCTTAAATAATGCAGCAGAGTCCTTAAATAATGCAACAAAGTCCTTAAATAATGCAGCAGAGTCCTTAAATAATGCAACAAAGTCCTTAAATAATGCAGCAGAGTCCTTAAATAATGCAACAAAGTCCTTATATAATGCAGCAGAGTCCTTAAATAATGCAGCAAAGTCCTTAAATAATGCAGCAGAGTCCTTAAACAATGCAGGACAGTCCTTAAATAATGCAACAAAGTCCTTAAATAATGCAGCAGAGTCCTTAAATAGTGCAGCAAAGTCCTTAAATAATGCAGCAGAGTCCTTAAACAATGCAGCACAGTCCTTAAATAATGCAGCAAAGTCCTTAAATAATGCAGCAGAGTCCTTAAATACAGCAGCAGCGTCCTTAAATAATTCAGCAAAGTCCTTAAATAATGCAGCAGAGTCCTTAAATAATGCAACAAAGTCCTTAAATAATGCAGCAGAGTCCTTAAATAATGCAACAAAGTCCTTAAATAATGCAGCAGAGTCCTTAAATACTGCAGCAGAGTCCTTAAATAATGCAGCAAAGTCCTTAAATAATGCAGCAGAGTCCTTAAATTCAGCAGCAGAGTCATTAAATAATGCAACAAAGTCCTTAATAATGCAGCAGATTCCTTAAATAATGCAGCAAATTCCTTAAATAATGCAGCAGAATCCTTAAATAATGCAATAAAGTCCTTATCTAATGCAGCAACGTCCTTAATAATGCAGCAGAGTCCTTAAATAATGCAGCAGAATCCTTAAATACTGCATCAGCGTCCTTAAATAATGCAACAAAGTCCTTATATAATGCAGCAGAGTCCTTAAATAATGCAGCAAAGTCCTTAAATAATGCAGCAGAGTCCTTAAACAATGCAGGACAGTCCTTAAATAATGCAACAAAGTCCTTAAATAATGCAGCAGAGTCCTTAAATAGTGCAGCAAAGTCCTTAAATAATGCAGCAGAGTCCTTAAACAATGCAGCACAGTCCTTAAATAATGCAGCAAAGTCCTTAAATAATGCAGCAGAGTCCTTAAATACAGCAGCAGCGTCCTTAAATAATTCAGCAAAGTCCTTAAATAATGCAGCAGAGTCCTTAAATAATGCAACAAAGTCCTTAAATAATGCAGCAGAGTCCTTAAATAATGCAACAAAGTCCTTAAATAATGCAGCAGAGTCCTTAAATACTGCAGCAGAGTCCTTAAATAATGCAGCAAAGTCCTTAAATAATGCAGCAGAGTCCTTAAATTCAGCAGCAGAGTCATTAAATAATGCAACAAAGTCCTTAATAATGCAGCAGATTCCTTAAATAATGCAGCAAATTCCTTAAATAATGCAGCAGAATCCTTAAATAATGCAATAAAGTCCTTATCTAATGCAGCAACGTCCTTAATAATGCAGCAGAGTCCTTAAATAATGCAGCAGAATCCTTAAATACTGCATCAGCGTCCTTAAATAATGCAACAAAGTCCTTAAATAATGCAGCAAAGTCCTTAAATAATGCAGCAGAGTCCTTAAATACAGCAGCAGAGTCCTTAAATAATTCAGCAAAGTCCTTAAATAATGCAGCAGAGTCCTTAAATAATGCAATAAAGTCCTTATCTAATGCAGCAACGTCCTTAATAATGCAGCAGAGTCCTTAAATAATGCAGCAAAGTACTTAAATAATGCAGCAGAGGCCTTAAATACCGCAGCAGCATACTTAAATAATGCAGCAAAGTCCTTAAATAATGCAGCAGAGTCCTTAAATAATGCAACAAAGTCCTTAAATAATGCAGCAGAGTCCTTAAATAATGCAACAAAGTCCTTAAATAATGCACCAGAGTACTTAAATAATGCAGCAAAGTCCTTAAATAATGCAGCAGAGTCCTTAAATAATGCAACAAAGTCCTAAAATAATGCAGCAGAGTCCTTAAATAATGCAGCAGAGTCCTTAAATAATGCAACAAAGTCCTTAAATAATGCAGCAGAGTCCTTAAATAATGCAACAAAGTCCTTAAATATTGCAGCAGAGTCCTTAAATAATGCAGCAAAGTCCTTAAATAATGCAGCAGAGTACTTAAATAATGCAGCAAATTCCTTAAATAATGCAGCAGAATCCTTAAATAATGCAATAAAGTCCTTAAATAATGCAGCAGAGTCCTTAAATAATGCAGCAGAGTCCTTAAATAATGCAACAAAGTCCTTAAATAATGCAGCAGAGTCCTTAAATAATGCAGCAAAGTCCTTAAATAATGCAGCAGACTCATTAAATAATGCAGCAAAGTACTTAAATAATGCAGCAAAGTACTTAAATAATGCAGCAAATTCCTTAAATAATGCAGCAGAATCCTTAAATAATGCAATAAAGTCCTTAAATAATGCAGCAGAGTCCTTAAATAATGCAATAAATTCCTTAAATAATGCAGCAGAATCCTTAAATAATGCAATAAAGTCATTAAATAATGCAGCAGAGTCCTTAAATACTGCAGCAGAGACCTTAAATAATGCAGCAAAATCCTTAAATAATGCAGCAGAGTCCTTATATAATGCAGCAGAGTCCTAAAATACTGCAGCAGAGTCCTTAAATAATGCAGCAGAGTCCTTAAATAATGCAGCAAATTCATTAAATAATGCACAGAGTCATTAAATAATGCAACAAAGTCCTTAAATAATGCAGCAAAGTCCTTAATAATGCAGCAGAGTCCTTAAATAATGCAGCAAATTCCTTAAATAATGCAGCAGAGGCCTTAAATACCGAAGCAGCGTCCTTAAATAATGCAGCAAAGTCCTTAAATAATGCAGAAGAGTCCTTAAATAATGCAACAAAGTCCTTAAATAATGCAGCAGAGTCCTTAAATAAAGCGGCAGAGTGCTTAAATAATGCAGCAGAGTCCTTAAATACCGCAGCAGAGTCATTAAATAATACAGCAGATTCCTTAAATAAAGCAGCAGAGTGCTTAAATAATGCAGCAGAGTCCTTAAATACCACAGCAGAGTCATTAAATAATACAGCAGAGTCCTTAAATAATGCAGGAAATTCCTTAAATAATGCAGAGTCCTTAAATAATGCACTAAATTCCTTAAATAAAATGCAGCAACGCCCTTAATAATGCAGCTGAGTCCTTAAATAATTCAGCAAAGTCCTTAAATAATGCAGCAGAGTCCTTAAATACCGCAGCAGCGTCCTTAAATAATGCAACAAATTCCTTAAATAATGCAGCAGAACCCTTAAATAATGCAACAAAGTCCTTAAATAATGCAGCAGAGTCCTTAAATAATGCAACAAAGTCCTTAAATAATGCAGCAGAGTCCTTAAATAATGCAGCAGAGTCCTTAAATAATGCAACAAAGTCCTTAAATAATGCAGCAGAGTCCTTAAATAATGCAACAAAGTCCTTAAATAATGCAGCAGAGTCCTTAAATAATGCAGCAAAGTCCTTAAATAATGCAGCAGAGTCCTTAAACAATGCAGCACAGTCCTTAAATAATGCAACAACGTCCTTAAATAATGCAGCAGAGTCCTTAAATAATGCAACAAAGTCCTTAAATAATGCAGCAGAGTCCTTAAACAATGCAGCACAGTCCTTAAATAATGCAGCAAAGTCCTTAAATAATGCAGCAGAGTCCTTAAATACAGCAGCAGCGTCCTTAAATAATGCAACAAAGTCTTTAAATAATGCAGCAGAGTCCTTAAATAATGCAACAAAGTCCTTAAATAATGCAGCAGAGTCCTTAAATAATGCAACAAACTCATTAAATAATGCAGCAAAGTACTTAAATAATGCAGCAAATTCCTTAAATAATGCAGCAGAATCCTTAAATAATGCAATAAAGTCCTTAAATAATGCAGCAGAGTCCTTAAATAATGCAATAAATTCCTTAAATAATGCAGCAGAATCCTTAAATAATGCAATAAAGTCCTTAAATAATGCAGCAGAGTCCTTAAATAATGCAATAAATTCCTTAAATAATGCAGCAGAATCCTTAAATAATGCAACAAATTCCTTAAATAATGCAGAGTCCTTAAATAATGCACTAAATTCCTTAAATAAAATGCAGCAACACCCTTAATAATGCAGCTGAGTCCTTAAATAATTCAGCAAAGTCCTTAAATAATGCAGCAGAGTCCATAAATACCGCAGCAGCGTCCTTAAATAATGCAATAAAATCCTTAAATAATGCAGCAACGTCCTTAATAATGCAGCAGAGTCCTTAAATAATACAGCAAAGTCCTTAAATAATGCAGCAGAGGACTTAAATACTGCAGCAGCGTCCTTAAATAATGCAGCAGAGTCCTTAAATAATGCAACAAAGTCCTTAAATAATGCAGCAGAATCCTTAAATAATGCAAAAAATTCCTTAAATAATGCAGAAGAGTACTTAAATAATGCAGAAAAGTCGTTAAATAATGCAGCAGAGTCCTTAAATATTGCAGCATAGTCCTTAAATAATGCAACAAAGTCCTTAAATAATGCAGCAGATTCCTTAAATTCTGCAGCAGCGTCCTTAAATAATGCATCAAAGTCCTTAAATAATGCAGCAGAGTCCTTAAATACTGCAGCAGAGTCCTTAAATAATGCAGCAAATTCCTTAAATAATGCAGCAGAGTCCTTAAATTCCGCAGCAGAGTCATTAAATAATGCAACAAAGTCCTTAATAATGCAGCAGAGTCCTTAAATAATGCAGCAAATTCCTTAAATAATGCAGCAGAATCCTTAAATAATGCAATAAAGTCCTTATGTAATGCAGCAACGTCCTTAATAATGCAGCAGAGTCCTTAAATAATGCAGCAAAGTACTTAAATAATGCAGCAGAGGCCTTAAATACCGCAGCAGCATACTTAAATAATGCAGCAAAGTCCTTAAATAATGCAGCAGAGTCCTTAAATAATGCAAGAAAGTCCTTAAATAATTCAGCAGAGTCCTTAAATAATGCAACAAAGTCCTTAAATAATGCACCAGAGTACTTAAATAATGCAGCAAAGTCCTTAAATAATGCAGCAGAGTCCTTAAATAATGCAACAAAGTCCTTAAATAATGCAGCAGAGTCCTTAAATAATGCAACAAAGTCCTTAAATAATGCAGCAGAGTCCTTAAATAATGCAACAAAGTCCTTATATATTGCAGCAGAGTCCTTAAATAATGCAGCAAAGTCCTTAAATAATGCAGCAGAGTCCTTAAACAATGCAGGACAGTCCTTAAATAATGCAACAAAGTCCTTAAATAATGCAGCAGATTCCTTAAATAGTGCAGCAAAGTCCTTAAATAATGCAGCAGAGTCCTTAAACAATGCAGCACAGTCCTTAAATAATGCAGCAAAGTCCTTAAATAATGCAGCAGAGTCCTTAAATACAGCAGCAGCGTCCTTAGATAATTCAGCAAAGTCCTTAAATAATGCAGCAGAGTCCTTAAATAATGCAACAAAGTCCTTAAATAATGCAGCAGAGTCCTTAAATAATGCAACAAAGTCCTTAAATAATGCAGCAGAGTCCTTAAATACTGCAGCAGAGTCCTTAAATAATGCAGCAAAGTCCTTAAATAATGCAGCATAGTCCTTAAATTCAGCAGCAGAGTCATTAAATAATGCAACAAAGTCCTTAATAATGCAGCAGATTCCTTAAATAATGCAGCAAATTCCTTAAATAATGCAGCAGAATCCTTAAATAATGCAATAAAGTCCTTATCTAATGCAGCAACGTCCTTAATAATGCAGCAGAGTCCTTAAATAATGCAGCAGAATCCTTAAATACTGCATCAGCGTCCTTAAATAATGCAACAAAGTCCTTATATAATGCAGCAGAGTCCTTAAATAATGCAGCAAAGTCCTTAAATAATGCAGCAGAGTCCTTAAACAATGCAGGACAGTCCTTAAATAATGCAACAAAGTCCTTAAATAATGCAGCAGAGTCCTTAAATAGTGCAGCAAAGTCCTTAAATAATGCAGCAGAGTCCTTAAACAATGCAGCACAGTCCTTAAATAATGCAGCAAAGTCCTTAAATAATGCAGCAGAGTCCTTAAATACAGCAGCAGCGTCCTTAAATAATTCAGCAAAGTCCTTAAATAATGCAGCAGAGTCCTTAAATAATGCAACAAAGTCCTTAAATAATGCAGCAGAGTCCTTAAATAATGCAACAAAGTCCTTAAATAATGCAGCAGAGTCCTTAAATACTGCAGCAGAGTCCTTAAATAATGCAGCAAAGTCCTTAAATAATGCAGCAGAGTCCTTAAATTCAGCAGCAGAGTCATTAAATAATGCAACAAAGTCCTTAATAATGCAGCAGATTCCTTAAATAATGCAGCAAATTCCTTAAATAATGCAGCAGAATCCTTAAATAATGCAATAAAGTCCTTATCTAATGCAGCAACGTCCTTAATAATGCAGCAGAGTCCTTAAATAATGCAGCAGAATCCTTAAATACTGCATCAGCGTCCTTAAATAATGCAACAAAGTCCTTAAATAATGCAGCAAAGTCCTTAAATAATGCAGCAGAGTCCTTAAATACAGCAGCAGAGTCCTTAAATAATTCAGCAAAGTCCTTAAATAATGCAGCAGAGTCCTTAAATAATGCAATAAAGTCCTTATCTAATGCAGCAACGTCCTTAATAATGCAGCAGAGTCCTTAAATAATGCAGCAAAGTACTTAAATAATGCAGCAGAGGCCTTAAATACCGCAGCAGCATACTTAAATAATGCAGCAAAGTCCTTAAATAATGCAGCAGAGTCCTTAAATAATGCAACAAAGTCCTTAAATAATGCAGCAGAGTCCTTAAATAATGCAACAAAGTCCTTAAATAATGCACCAGAGTACTTAAATAATGCAGCAAAGTCCTTAAATAATGCAGCAGAGTCCTTAAATAATGCAACAAAGTCCTTAAATAATGCAGCAGAGTCCTTAAATAATGCAACAAAGTCCTTAAATAATGCAGCAGAGTCCTTAAATAATGCAACAAAGTCCTTAAATATTGCAGCAGAGTCCTTAAATAATGCAGCAAAGTCCTTAAATAATGCAGCAGAGTACTTAAATAATGCAGCAAATTCCTTAAATAATGCAGCAGAATCCTTAAATAATGCAATAAAGTCCTTAAATAATGCAGCAGAGTCCTTAAATAATGCAGCAGAGTCCTTAAATAATGCAACAAAGTCCTTAAATAATGCAGCAGAGTCCTTAAATAATGCAGCAAAGTCCTTAAATAATGCAGCAGAGTCCTTAAATAATGCAGCAAACTCATTAAATAATGCAGCAAAGTACTTAAATAATGCAGCAAAGTACTTAAATAATGCAGCAAATTCCTTAAATAATGCAGCAGAATCCTTAAATAATGCAATAAAGTCCTTAAATAATGCAGCAGAGTCCTTAAATAATGCAATAAATTCCTTAAATAATGCAGCAGAATCCTTAAATAATGCAATAAAGTCATTAAATAATGCAGCAGAGTCCTTAAATACTGCAGCAGAGACCTTAAATAATGCAGCAAAATCCTTAAATAATGCAGCAGAGTCCTTATATAATGCAGCAGAGTCCTAAAATACTGCAGCAGAGTCCTTAAATAATGCAGCAGAGTCCTTAAATAATGCAGCAAATTCATTAAATAATGCAGCAGAGTCCTTAAATAATGCAACAAAGTCCTTAAATAATGAAGCAGATTCCTTAAATTTCGCAGCAGCGTCCTTAAATAATGCATCAAAGTACTTAAATAATGCAGCAGAGTCCTAAAATACCGCAGCAGAGTCCTTAAATAATGCAGCAAAATCCTTAAATAATGCAGCAGAGTGCTTACATAATGCAGCAGAGTCCTTAAATTCCGCAGCAGAGTCCTTAAATAATGCAGCAGAGTCCTTAAATAATGCAGCAAATTCATTAAATAATGCACAGAGTCATTAAATAATGCAACAAAGTCCTTAAATAATGCAGCAGAGTGCTTAAATAATGCAACAAAGTCCTTAAATAATGCAGCAGAGTCCTTAAATAATGCAACAAACTCATTAAATAATGCAGCAAAGTACTTAAATAATGCAGCAAATTCCTTAAATAATGCAGCAGAATCCTTAAATAATGCAATAAAGTCCTTAAATAATGCAGCAGAGTCCTTAAATAATGCAAAAAATTCCTTAAATAATGCAGCAGAATCCTTAAATAATGCAACAAAGTCCTTAAATAATGCAGCAAAGTCCTTAATAATGCAGCAGAGTCCTTAAATAATGCAGCAAATTCCTTAAATAATGCAGCAGAGGCCTTAAATACCGAAGCAGCGTCCTTAAATAATGCAGCAAAGTCCTTAAATAATGCAGAAGAGTCCTTAAATAATGCAACAAAGTCCTTAAATAATGCAGCAGAGTCCTTAAATAAAGCAGCAGAGTGCTTAAATAATGCAGCAGAGTCCTTAAATACCGCAGCAGAGTCATTAAATAATACAGCAGATTCCTTAAATAAAGCAGCAGAGTGCTTAAATAATGCAGCAGAGTCCTTAAATACCACAGCAGAGTCATTAAATAATACAGCAGAGTCCTTAAATAATGCAGGAAATTCCTTAAATAATGCAGAGTCCTTAAATAATGCACTAAATTCCTTAAATAAAATGCAGCAACGCCCTTAATAATGCAGCTGAGTCCTTAAATAATTCAGCAAAGTCCTTAAATAATGCAGCAGAGTCCTTAAATACCGCAGCAGCGTCCTTAAATAATGCAACAAAGTCCTTAAATAATGCAGCAGAACCCTTAAATAATGCAACAAAGTCCTTAAATAATGCAGCAGAGTCCTTAAATAATGCAACAAAGTCCTTAAATAATGCAGCAGAGTCCTTAAATAATGCAGCAGAGTCCTTAAATAATGCAACAAAGTCCTTAAATAATGCAGCAGAGTCCTTAAATAATGCAACAAAGTCCTTAAATAATGCAGCAGAGTCCTTAAATAATGCAGCAAAGTCCTTAAATAATGCAGCAGAGTCCTTAAACAATGCAGCACAGTCCTTAAATAATGCAACAAAGTCCTTAAATAATGCAGCAGAGTCCTTAAATAATGCAGCAAAGTCCTTACATAATGCAGCAGAGTCCTTAAACAATGCAGCACAGTCCTTAAATAATGCAGCAAAGTCCTTAAATAATGCAGCAGAGTCCTTAAATACAGCAGCAGCGTCCTTAAATAATGCAACAAAGTCTTTAAATAATGCAGCAGAGTCCTTAAATAATGCAACAAAGTCCTTAAATAATGCAGCAGAGTCCTTAAATAATGCAACAAACTCATTAAATAATGCAGCAAAGTACTTAAATAATGCAGCAAATTCCTTAAATAATGCAGCAGAATCCTTAAATAATGCAATAAAGTCCGTAAATAATGCAGCAGAGTCCTTAAATAATGCAATAAATTCCTTAAATAATGCAGCAGAATCCTTAAATAATGCAATAAAGTCCTTAAATAATGCAGCAGAGTCCTTAAATAATGCAATAAATTCCTTAAATAATGCAGCAGAATCCTTAAATAATGCAACAAATTCCTTAAATAATGCAGAGTCCTTAAATAATGCACTAAATTCCTTAAATAAAATGCAGCAACGCCCTTAATAATGCAGCTGAGTCCTTAAATAATTCAGCAAAGTCCTTAAATAATGCAGCAGAGTCCATAAATACCGCAGCAGCGTCCTTAAATAATGCAATAAAATCCTTAAATAATGCAGCAACGTCCTTAATAATGCAGCAGAGTCCTTAAATAATACAGCAAAGTCCTTAAATAATGCAGCAGAGGACTTAAATACTGCAGCAGCGTCCTTAAATAATGCAGCAGAGTCCTTAAATAATGCAACAAAGTCCTTAAATAATGCAGCAGAATCCTTAAATAATGCAAAAAATTCCTTAAATAATGCAGAAGAGTACTTAAATAATGCAGAAAAGTCGTTAAATAATGCAGCAGAGTCCTTAAATATTGCAGCATAGTCCTTAAATAATGCAACAAAGTCCTTAAATAATGCAGCAGATTCCTTAAATTCTGCAGCAGCGTCCTTAAATAATGCATCAAAGTCCTTAAATAATGCAGCAGAGTCCTTAAATACTGCAGCAGAGTCCTTAAATAATGCAGCAAATTCCTTAAATAATGCAGCAGAGTCCTTAAATTCCGCAGCAGAGTCATTAAATAATGCAACAAAGTCCTTAATAATGCAGCAGAGTCCTTAAATAATGCAGCAAATTCCTTAAATAATGCAGCAGAATCCTTAAATAATGCAATAAAGTCCTTATGTAATGCAGCAACGTCCTTAATAATGCAGCAGAGTCCTTAAATAATGCAGCAAAGTACTTAAATAATGCAGCAGAGGCCTTAAATACCGCAGCAGCATACTTAAATAATGCAGCAAAGTCCTTAAATAATGCAGCAGAGTCCTTAAATAATGCAACAAAGTCCTTAAATAATGCAGCAGAGTCCTTAAATAATGCAACAAAGTCCTTAAATAATGCACCAGAGTACTTAAATAATGCAGCAAAGTCCTTAAATAATGCAGCAGAGTCCTTAAATAATGCAACAAAGTCCTTAAATAATGCAGCAGAGTCCTTAAATAATGCAACAAAGTCCTTAAATAATGCAGCAGAGTCCTTAAATAATGCAACAAAGTCCTTATATAATGCAGCAGAGTCCTTAAATAATGCAGCAAAGTCCTTAAATAATGCAGCAGAGTCCTTAAACAATGCAGGACAGTCCTTAAATAATGCAACAAAGTCCTTAAATAATGCAGCAGAGTCCTTAAATAGTGCAGCAAAGTCCTTAAATAATGCAGCAGAGTCCTTAAACAATGCAGCACAGTCCTTAAATAATGCAGCAAAGTCCTTAAATAATGCAGCAGAGTCCTTAAATACAGCAGCAGCGTCCTTAAATAATTCAGCAAAGTCCTTAAATAATGCAGCAGAGTCCTTAAATAATGCAACAAAGTCCTTAAATAATGCAGCAGAGTCCTTAAATAATGCAACAAAGTCCTTAAATAATGCAGCAAAGTCCTTAAATAATGCAGCAGAGTCCTTAAATTCAGCAGCAGAGTCATTAAATAATGCAACAAAGTCCTTAATAATGCAGCAGATTCCTTAAATAATGCAGCAAATTCCTTAAATAATGCAGCAGAATCCTTAAATAATGCAATAAAGTCCTTATCTAATGCAGCAACGTCCTTAATAATGCAGCAGAGTCCTTAAATAATGCAGCAGAATCCTTAAATACTGCATCAGCGTCCTTAAATAATGCAACAAAGTCCTTATATAATGCAGCAGAGTCCTTAAATAATGCAGCAAAGTCCTTAAATAATGCAGCAGAGTCCTTAAACAATGCAGGACAGTCCTTAAATAATGCAACAAAGTCCTTAAATAATGCAGCAGAGTCCTTAAATAGTGCAGCAAAGTCCTTAAATAATGCAGCAGAGTCCTTAAACAATGCAGCACAGTCCTTAAATAATGCAGCAAAGTCCTTAAATAATGCAGCAGAGTCCTTAAATACAGCAGCAGCGTCCTTAAATAATTCAGCAAAGTCCTTAAATAATGCAGCAGAGTCCTTAAATAATGCAACAAAGTCCTTAAATAATGCAGCAGAGTCCTTAAATAATGCAACAAAGTCCTTAAATAATGCAGCAGAGTCCTTAAATACTGCAGCAGAGTCCTTAAATAATGCAGCAAAGTCCTTAAATAATGCAGCAGAGTCCTTAAATTCAGCAGCAGAGTCATTAAATAATGCAACAAAGTCCTTAATAATGCAGCAGATTCCTTAAATAATGCAGCAAATTCCTTAAATAATGCAGCAGAATCCTTAAATAATGCAATAAAGTCCTTATCTAATGCAGCAACGTCCTTAATAATGCAGCAGAGTCCTTAAATAATGCAGCAGAATCCTTAAATACTGCATCAGCGTCCTTAAATAATGCAACAAAGTCCTTAAATAATGCAGCAAAGTCCTTAAATAATGCAGCAGAGTCCTTAAATACAGCAGCAGAGTCCTTAAATAATTCAGCAAAGTCCTTAAATAATGCAGCAGAGTCCTTAAATAATGCAATAAAGTCCTTATCTAATGCAGCAACGTCCTTAATAATGCAGCAGAGTCCTTAAATAATGCAGCAAAGTACTTAAATAATGCAGCAGAGGCCTTAAATACCGCAGCAGCATACTTAAATAATGCAGCAAAGTCCTTAAATAATGCAGCAGAGTCCTTAAATAATGCAACAAAGTCCTTAAATAATGCAGCAGAGTCCTTAAATAATGCAACAAAGTCCTTAAATAATGCACCAGAGTACTTAAATAATGCAGCAAAGTCCTTAAATAATGCAGCAGAGTCCTTAAATAATGCAACAAAGTCCTAAAATAATGCAGCAGAGTCCTTAAATAATGCAGCAGAGTCCTTAAATAATGCAACAAAGTCCTTAAATAATGCAGCAGAGTCCTTAAATAATGCAACAAAGTCCTTAAATATTGCAGCAGAGTCCTTAAATAATGCAGCAAAGTCCTTAAATAATGCAGCAGAGTACTTAAATAATGCAGCAAATTCCTTAAATAATGCAGCAGAATCCTTAAATAATGCAATAAAGTCCTTAAATAATGCAGCAGAGTCCTTAAATAATGCAGCAGAGTCCTTAAATAATGCAACAAAGTCCTTAAATAATGCAGCAGAGTCCTTAAATAATGCAGCAAAGTCCTTAAATAATGCAGCAGACTCATTAAATAATGCAGCAAAGTACTTAAATAATGCAGCAAAGTACTTAAATAATGCAGCAAATTCCTTAAATAATGCAGCAGAATCCTTAAATAATGCAATAAAGTCCTTAAATAATGCAGCAGAGTCCTTAAATAATGCAATAAATTCCTTAAATAATGCAGCAGAATCCTTAAATAATGCAATAAAGTCATTAAATAATGCAGCAGAGTCCTTAAATACTGCAGCAGAGACCTTAAATAATGCAGCAAAATCCTTAAATAATGCAGCAGAGTCCTTATATAATGCAGCAGAGTCCTAAAATACTGCAGCAGAGTCCTTAAATAATGCAGCAGAGTCCTTAAATAATGCAGCAAATTCATTAAATAATGCTGCAGAGTCCTTAAATAATGCAACAAAGTCCTTAAATAATGCAGCAGATTCCTTAAATTTCGCAGCAGCGTCCTTAAATAATGCATCAAAGTACTTAAATAATGCAGCAGAGTCCTAAAATACCGCAGCAGAGTCCTTAAATAATGCAGCAAAGTCCTTAAATAATGCAGCAGAGTGCTTACATAATGCAGCAGAGTCCTTAAATTCCGCAGCAGAGTCATTAAATAATGCAGCAGAGTCCTTAAATAATGCAGCAAATTCATTAAATAATGCACAGAGTCATTAAATAATGCAACAAAGTCCTTAAATAATGCAGGAGAGTGCTTAAATAATGCAACAAAGTCCTTAAATAATGCAGCAGAGTCCTTAAATAATGCAACAAACTCATTAAATAATGCAGCAAAGTACTTAAATAATGCAGCAAATTCCTTAAATAATGCAGCAGAATCCTTAAATAATGCAATAAAGTCCTTAAATAATGCAGCAGAGTCCTTAAATAATGCAAAAAATTCCTTAAATAATGCAGCAGAATCCTTAAATAATGCAACAAAGTCCTTAAATAATGCAGCAAAGTCCTTAATAATGCAGCAGAGTCCTTAAATAATGCAGCAAATTCCTTAAATGATGCAGCAGAGGCCTTAAATACCGAAGCAGCGTCCTTAAATAATGCAGCAAAGTCCTTAAATAATGCAGAAGAGTCCTTAAATAATGCAACAAAGTCCTTAAATAATGCAGCAGAGTCCTTAAATAAAGCAGCAGAGTGCTTAAAAAATGCAGCAGAGTCCTTAAATACTGCAGCAGAGTCCTTAAATAATGCAGCAAAGTCCTTAAATAATGCAGCAGAGTCCTTAAATTCAGCAGCAGAGTCATTAAATAATGCAACAAAGTCCTTAATAATGCAGCAGATTCCTTAAATAATGCAGCAAATTCCTTAAATAATGCAGCAGAATCCTTAAATAATGCAATAAAGTCCTTATCTAATGCAGCAACGTCCTTAATAATGCAGCAGAGTCCTTAAATAATGCAGCAGAATCCTTAAATACTGCATCAGCGTCCTTAAATAATGCAACAAAGTCCTTAAATAATGCAGCAAAGTCCTTAAATAATGCAGCAGAGTCCTTAAATACAGCAGCAGAGTCCTTAAATAATTCAGCAAAGTCCTTAAATAATGCAGCAGAGTCCTTAAATAATGCAATAAAGTCCTTATCTAATGCAGCAACGTCCTTAATAATGCAGCAGAGTCCTTAAATAATGCAGCAAAGTACTTAAATAATGCAGCAGAGGCCTTAAATACCGCAGCAGCATACTTAAATAATGCAGCAAAGTCCTTAAATAATGCAGCAGAGTCCTTAAATAATGCAACAAAGTCCTTAAATAATGCAGCAGAGTCCTTAAATAATGCAACAAAGTCCTTAAATAATGCACCAGAGTACTTAAATAATGCAGCAAAGTCCTTAAATAATGCAGCAGAGTCCTTAAATAATGCAACAAAGTCCTAAAATAATGCAGCAGAGTCCTTAAATAATGCAGCAGAGTCCTTAAATAATGCAACAAAGTCCTTAAATAATGCAGCAGAGTCCTTAAATAATGCAACAAAGTCCTTAAATATTGCAGCAGAGTCCTTAAATAATGCAGCAAAGTCCTTAAATAATGCAGCAGAGTACTTAAATAATGCAGCAAATTCCTTAAATAATGCAGCAGAATCCTTAAATAATGCAATAAAGTCCTTAAATAATGCAGCAGAGTCCTTAAATAATGCAGCAGAGTCCTTAAATAATGCAACAAAGTCCTTAAATAATGCAGCAGAGTCCTTAAATAATGCAGCAAAGTCCTTAAATAATGCAGCAGACTCATTAAATAATGCAGCAAAGTACTTAAATAATGCAGCAAATTCCTTAAATAATGCAGCAGAATCCTTAAATAATGCAATAAAGTCCTTAAATAATGCAGCAGAGTCCTTAAATAATGCAATAAATTCCTTAAATAATGCAGCAGAATCCTTAAATAATGCAATAAAGTCATTAAATAATGCAGCAGAGTCCTTAAATACTGCAGCAGAGACCTTAAATAATGCAGCAAAATCCTTAAATAATGCAGCAGAGTCCTTATATAATGCAGCAGAGTCCTAAAATACTGCAGCAGAGTCCTTAAATAATGCAGCAGAGTCCTTAAATAATGCAGCAAATTCATTAAATAATGCTGCAGAGTCCTTAAATAATGCAACAAAGTCCTTAAATAATGCAGCAGATTCCTTAAATTTCGCAGCAGCGTCCTTAAATAATGCATCAAAGTACTTAAATAATGCAGCAGAGTCCTAAAATACCGCAGCAGAGTCCTTAAATAATGCAGCAAAGTCCTTAAATAATGCAGCAGAGTGCTTACATAATGCAGCAGAGTCCTTAAATTCCGCAGCAGAGTCATTAAATAATGCAGCAGAGTCCTTAAATAATGCAGCAAATTCATTAAATAATGCACAGAGTCATTAAATAATGCAACAAAGTCCTTAAATAATGCAGGAGAGTGCTTAAATAATGCAACAAAGTCCTTAAATAATGCAGCAGAGTCCTTAAATAATGCAACAAACTCATTAAATAATGCAGCAAAGTACTTAAATAATGCAGCAAATTCCTTAAATAATGCAGCAGAATCCTTAAATAATGCAATAAAGTCCTTAAATAATGCAGCAGAGTCCTTAAATAATGCAAAAAATTCCTTAAATAATGCAGCAGAATCCTTAAATAATGCAACAAAGTCCTTAAATAATGCAGCAAAGTCCTTAATAATGCAGCAGAGTCCTTAAATAATGCAGCAAATTCCTTAAATAATGCAGCAGAGGCCTTAAATACCGAAGCAGCGTCCTTAAATAATGCAGCAAAGTCCTTAAATAATGCAGAAGAGTCCTTAAATAATGCAACAAAGTCCTTAAATAATGCAGCAGAGTCCTTAAATAAAGCAGCAGAGTGCTTAAATAATGCAGCAGAGTCCTTAAATACCGCAGCAGAGTCATTAAATAATACAGCAGATTCCTTAAATAAAGCAGCAGAGTGCTTAAATAATGCAGCAGAGTCCTTAAATACCGCAGCAGAGTCATTAAATAATACAGCAGAGTCCTTAAATAATGCAGGAAATTCCTTAAATAATGCAGAGTCCTTAAATAATGCACTAAATTCCTTAAATAAAATGCAGCAACGCCCTTAATAATGCAGCTGAGTCCTTAAATAATTCAGCAAAGTCCTTAAATAATGCAGCAGAGTCCTTAAATACCGCAGCAGCGTCCTTAAATAATGCAACAAAGTCCTTAAATAATGCAGCAGAACCCTTAAATAATGCAACAAAGTCCTTAAATAATGCAGCAGAGTCCTTAAATAATGCAACAAAGTCCTTAAATAATGCAGCAGAGTCCTTAAATAATGCAGCAGAGTCCTTAAATAATGCAACAAAGTCCTTAAATAATGCAGCAGAGTCCTTAAATAATGCAACAAAGTCCTTAAATAATGCTGCAGATTCCTTAAATTCTGCAGCAGCGTCCTTAAATAATGCATCAAAGTCCTTAAATAATGCAGCAGAGTCCTTAAATACTGCAGCAGAGTCCTTAAATAATGCAGCAAATTCCTTAAATAATGCAGCAGAGTCCTTAAATTCCGCAGCAGAGTCATTAAATAATGCAACAAAGTCCTTAATAATGCAGCAGAGTCCTTAAATAATGCAGCAAATTCCTTAAATAATGCAGCAGAATCCTTAAATAATGCAATAAAGTCCTTATGTAATGCAGCAACGTCCTTAATAATGCAGCAGAGTCCTTAAATAATGCAGCAAAGTACTTAAATAATGCAGCAGAGGCCTTAAATACCGCAGCAGCATACTTAAATAATGCAGCAAAGTCCTTAAATAATGCAGCAGAGTCCTTAAATAATGCAACAAAGTCCTTAAATAATGCAGCAGAGTCCTTAAATAATGCAACAAAGTCCTTAAATAATGCACCAGAGTACTTAAATAATGCAGCAAAGTCCTTAAATAATGCAGCAGAGTCCTTAAATAATGCAACAAAGTCCTTAAATAATGCAGCAGAGTCCTTAAATAATGCAAAAAAGTCCTTAAATAATGCAGCAGAGTCCTTAAATAATGCAACAAAGTCCTTATATAATGCAGCAGAGTCCTTAAATAATGCAGCAAAGTCCTTAAATAATGCAGCAGAGTCCTTAAACAATGCAGGACAGTCCTTAAATAATGCAACAAAGTCCTTAAATAATGCAGCAGAGTCCTTAAATAGTGCAGCAAAGTCCTTAAATAATGCAGCAGAGTCCTTAAACAATGCAGCACAGTCCTTAAATAATGCAGCAAAGTCCTTAAATAATGCAGCAGAGTCCTTAAATACAGCAGCAGCGTCCTTAAATAATTCAGCAAAGTCCTTAAATAATGCAGCAGAGTCCTTAAATAATGCAACAAAGTCCTTAAATAATGCAGCAGAGTCCTTAAATAATGCAACAAAGTCCTTAAATAATGCAGCAGAGTCCTTAAAAACTGCAGCAGAGTCCTTAAATAATGCAGCAAAGTCCTTAAATAATGCAGCAGAGTCCTTAAATTCAGCAGCAGAGTCATTAAATAATGCAACAAAGTCCTTAATAATGCAGCAGATTCCTTAAATAATGCAGCAAATTCCTTAAATAATGCAGCAGAATCCTTAAATAATGCAATAAAGTCCTTATCTAATGCAGCAACGTCCTTAATAATGCAGCAGAGTCCTTAAATAATGCAGCAGAATCCTTAAATACTGCATCAGCGTCCTTAAATAATGCAACAAAGTCCTTATATAATGCAGCAGAGTCCTTAAATAATGCAGCAAAGTCCTTAAATAATGCAGCAGAGTCCTTAAACAATGCAGGACAGTCCTTAAATAATGCAACAAAGTCCTTAAATAATGCAGCAGAGTCCTTAAATAGTGCAGCAAAGTCCTTAAATAATGCAGCAGAGTCCTTAAACAATGCAGCACAGTCCTTAAATAATGCAGCAAAGTCCTTAAATAATGCAGCAGAGTCCTTAAATACAGCAGCAGCGTCCTTAAATAATTCAGCAAAGTCCTTAAATAATGCAGCAGAGTCCTTAAATAATGCAACAAAGTCCTTAAATAATGCAGCAGAGGCCTTAAATAATGCAACAAAGTCCTTAAATAATGCAGCAGAGTCCTTAAATACTGCAGCAGAGTCCTTAAATAATGCAGCAAAGTCCTTAAATAATGCAGCAGAGTCCTTAAATTCAGCAGCAGAGTCATTAAATAATGCAACAAAGTCCTTAATAATGCAGCAGATTCCTTAAATAATGCAGCAAATTCCTTAAATAATGCAGCAGAATCCTTAAATAATGCAATAAAGTCCTTATCTAATGCAGCAACGTCCTTAATAATGCAGCAGAGTCCTTAAATAATGCAGCAGAATCCTTAAATACTGCATCAGCGTCCTTAAATAATGCAACAAAGTCCTTAAATAATGCAGCAAAGTCCTTAAATAATGCAGCAGAGTCCTTAAATACAGCAGCAGAGTCCTTAAATAATTCAGCAAAGTCCTTAAATAATGCAGCAGAGTCCTTAAATAATGCAATAAAGTCCTTATCTAATGCAGCAACGTCCTTAATAATGCAGCAGAGTCCTTAAATAATGCAGCAAAGTACTTAAATAATGCAGCAGAGGCCTTAAATACCGCAGCAGCATACTTAAATAATGCAGCAAAGTCCTTAAATAATGCAGCAGAGTCCTTAAATAATGCAACAAAGTCCTTAAATAATGCAGCAGAGTCCTTAAATAATGCAACAAAGTCCTTAAATAATGCACCAGAGTACTTAAATAATGCAGCAAAGTCCTTAAATAATGCAGCAGAGTCCTTAAATAATGCAACAAAGTCCTTAAATAATGCAGCAGAGTCCTTAAATAATGCAGCAGAGTCCTTAAATAATGCAACAAAGTCCTTAAATAATGCAGCAGAGTCCTTAAATAATGCAACAAAGTCCTTAAATATTGCAGCAGAGTCCTTAAATAATGCAGCAAAGTCCTTAAATAATGCAGCAGAGTACTTAAATAATGCAGCAAATTCCTTAAATAATGCAGCAGAATCCTTAAATAATGCAATAAAGTCCTTAAATAATGCAGCAGAGTCCTTAAATAATGCAGCAGAGTCCTTAAATAATGCAACAAAGTCCTTAAATAATGCAGCAGAGTCCTTAAATAATGCAGCAAAGTCCTTAAATAATGCAGCAGAGTCCTTAAATAATGCAGCAAACTCATTAAATAATGCAGCAAAGTACTTAAATAATGCAGCAAAGTACTTAAATAATGCAGCAAATTCCTTAAATAATGCAGCAGAATCCTTAAATAATGCAATAAAGTCCTTAAATAATGCAGCAGAGTCCTTAAATAATGCAATAAATTCCTTAAATAATGCAGCAGAATCCTTAAATAATGCAATAAAGTCATTAAATAATGCAGCAGAGTCCTTAAATACTGCAGCAGAGACCTTAAATAATGCAGCAAAATCCTTAAATAATGCAGCAGAGTCCTTATATAATGCAGCAGAGTCCTAAAATACTGCAGCAGAGTCCTTAAATAATGCAGCAGAGTCCTTAAATAATGCAGCAAATTCATTAAATAATGCAGCAGAGTCCTTAAATAATGCAACAAAGTCCTTAAATAATGCAGCAGATTCCTTAAATTTCGCAGCAGCGTCCTTAAATAATGCATCAAAGTACTTAAATAATGCAGCAGAGTCCTAAAATACCGCAGCAGAGTCCTTAAATAATGCAGCAAAGTCCTTAAATAATGCAGCAGAGTGCTTACATAATGCAGCAGAGTCCTTAAATTCCGCAGCAGAGTCATTAAATAATGCAGCAGAGTCCTTAAATAATGCAGCAAATTCATTAAATAATGCACAGAGTCATTAAATAATGCAACAAAGTCCTTAAATAATGCAGCAGAGTGCTTAAATAATGCAACAAAGTCCTTATATAATGCAGCAGAGTCCTTAAATAATGCAACAAACTCATTAAATAATGCAGCAAAGTACTTAAATAATGCAGCAAATTCCTTAAATAATGCAGCAGAATCCTTAAATAATGCAATAAAGTCCTTAAATAATGCAGCAGAGTCCTTAAATAATGCAAAAAATTCCTTAAATAATGCAGCAGAATCCTTAAATAATGCAACAAAGTCCTTAAATAATGCAGCAAAGTCCTTAATAATGCAGCAGAGTCCTTAAATAATGCAGCAAATTCCTTAAATAATGCAGCAGAGGCCTTAAATACCGAAGCAGCGTCCTTAAATAATGCAGCAAAGTCCTTAAATAATGCAGAAGAGTCCTTAAATAATGCAACAAAGTCCTTAAATAATGCAGCAGAGTCCTTAAATAAAGCAGCAGAGTGCTTAAATAATGCAGCAGAGTCCTTAAATACCGCAGCAGAGTCATTAAATAATACAGCAGATTCCTTAAATAAAGCAGCAGAGTGCTTAAATAATGCAGCAGAGTCCTTAAATAATGCAGCAAATTCCTTAAATAATGCAGCAGAATCCTTAAATAATGCAATAAAGTCCTTATGTAATGCAGCAACGTCCTTAATAATGCAGCAGAGTCCTTAAATAATGCAGCAAAGTACTTAAATAATGCAGCAGAGGCCTTAAATACCGCAGCAGCATACTTAAATAATGCAGCAAAGTCCTTAAATAATGCAGCAGAGTCCTTAAATAATGCAACAAAGTCCTTAAATAATGCAGCAGAGTCCTTAAATAATGCAACAAAGTCCTTAAATAATGCACCAGAGTACTTAAATAATGCAGCAAAGTCCTTAAATAATGCAGCAGAGTCCTTAAATAATGCAACAAAGTCCTTAAATAATGCAGCAGAGTCCTTAAATAATGCAACAAAGTCCTTAAATAATGCAGCAGAGTCCTTAAATAATGCAACAAAGTCCTTATATAATGCAGCAGAGTCCTTAAATAATGCAGCAAAGTCCTTAAATAATGCAGCAGAGTCCTTAAACAATGCAGGACAGTCCTTAAATAATGCAACAAAGTCCTTAAATAATGCAGCAGAGTCCTTAAATAGTGCAGCAAAGTCCTTAAATAATGCAGCAGAGTCCTTAAACAATGCAGCACAGTCCTTAAATAATGCAGCAAAGTCCTTAAATAATGCAGCAGAGTCCTTAAATACAGCAGCAGCGTCCTTAAATAATTCAGCAAAGTCCTTAAATAATGCAGCAGAGTCCTTAAATAATGCAACAAAGTCCTTAAATAATGCAGCAGAGTCCTTAAATAATGCAACAAAGTCCTTAAATAATGCAGCAGAGTCCTTAAATACTGCAGCAGAGTCCTTAAATAATGCAGCAAAGTCCTTAAATAATGCAGCAGAGTCCTTAAATTCAGCAGCAGAGTCATTAAATAATGCAACAAAGTCCTTAATAATGCAGCAGATTCCTTAAATAATGCAGCAAATTCCTTAAATAATGCAGCAGAATCCTTAAATAATGCAATAAAGTCCTTATCTAATGCAGCAACGTCCTTAATAATGCAGCAGAGTCCTTAAATAATGCAGCAGAATCCTTAAATACTGCATCAGCGTCCTTAAATAATGCAACAAAGTCCTTATATAATGCAGCAGAGTCCTTAAATAATGCAGCAAAGTCCTTAAATAATGCAGCAGAGTCCTTAAACAATGCAGGACAGTCCTTAAATAATGCAACAATGTCCTTAAATAATGCAGCAGAGTCCTTAAATAGTGCAGCAAAGTCCTTAAATAATGCAGCAGAGTCCTTAAACAATGCAGCACAGTCCTTAAATAATGCAGCAAAGTCCTTAAATAATGCAGCAGAGTCCTTAAATACAGCAGCAGCGTCCTTAAATAATTCAGCAAAGTCCTTAAATAATGCAGCAGAGTCCTTAAATAATGCAACAAAGTCCTTAAATAATGCAGCAGAGTCCTTAAATAATGCAACAAAGTCCTTAAATAATGCAGCAGAGTCCTTAAATACTGCAGCAGAGTCCTTAAATAATGCAGCAAAGTCCTTAAATAATGCAGCAGAGTCCTTAAATTCAGCAGCAGAGTCATTAAATAATGCAACAAAGTCCTTAATAATGCAGCAGATTCCTTAAATAATGCAGCAAATTCCTTAAATAATGCAGCAGAATCCTTAAATAATGCAATAAAGTCCTTATCTAATGCAGCAACGTCCTTAATAATGCAGCAGAGTCCTTAAATAATGCAGCAGAATCCTTAAATAGTGCATCAGCGTCCTTAAATAATGCAACAAAGTCCTTAAATAATGCAGCAAAGTCCTTAAATAATGCAGCAGAGTCCTTAAATACAGCAGCAGAGTCCTTAAATAATTCAGCAAAGTCCTTAAATAATGCAGCAGAGTCCTTAAATAATGCAATAAAGTCCTTATCTAATGCAGCAACGTCCTTAATAATGCAGCAGAGTCCTTAAATAATGCAGCAAAGTACTTAAATAATGCAGCAGAGGCCTTAAATACCGCAGCAGCATACTTAAATAATGCAGCAAAGTCCTTAAATAATGCAGCAGAGTCCTTAAATAATGCAACAAAGTCCTTAAATAATGCAGCAGAGTCCTTAAATAATGCAACAAAGTCCTTAAATAATGCACCAGAGTACTTAAATAATGCAGCAAAGTCCTTAAATAATGCAGCAGAGTCCTTAAATAATGCAACAAAGTCCTTAAATAATGCAGCAGAGTCCTTAAATAATGCAGCAGAGTCCTTAAATAATGCAACAAAGTCCTTAAATAATGCAGCAGAGTCCTTAAATAATGCAACAAAGTCCTTAAATAATGCAGCAGAGTCCTTAAATAATGCAGCAGAGTCCTTAAATAATGCAACAAAGTCCTTAAATAATGCAGCAGAGTCCTTAAATAATGCAACAAAGTCCTTAAATATTGCAGCAGAGTCCTTAAATAATGCAGCAAAGTCCTTAAATAATGCAGCAGAGTACTTAAATAATGCAGCAAATTCCTTAAATAATGCAGCAGAATCCTTAAATAATGCAATAAAGTCCTTAAATAATGCAGCAGAGTCCTTAAATAATGCAGCAGAGTCCTTAAATAATGCAACAAAGTCCTTAAATAATGCAGCAGAGTCCTTAAATAATGCAGCAAAGTCCTTAAATAATGCAGCAGAGTCCTTAAATAATGCAGCAAACTCATTAAATAATGCAGCAAAGTACTTAAATAATGCAGCAAAGTACTTAAATAATGCAGCAAATTCCTTAAATAATGCAGCAGAATCCTTAAATAATGCAATAAAGTCCTTAAATAATGCAGCAGAGTCCTTAAATAATGCAATAAATTCCTTAAATAATGCAGCAGAATCCTTAAATAATGCAATAAAGTCATTAAATAATGCAGCAGAGTCCTTAAATACTGCAGCAGAGACCTTAAATAATGCAGCAAAATCCTTAAATAATGCAGCAGAGTCCTTATATAATGCAGCAGAGTCCTAAAATACTGCAGCAGAGTCCTTAAATAATGCAGCAGAGTCCTTAAATAATGCAGCAAATTCATTAAATAATGCAGCAGAATCCTTAAATAATGCAACAAAGTCCTTAAATAATGCAGCAGATTCCTTAAATTTCGCAGCAGCGTCCTTAAATAATGCATCAAAGTACTTAAATAATGCAGCAGAGTCCTAAAATACCGCAGCAGAGTCCTTAAATAATGCAGCAAAGTCCTTAAATAATGCAGCAGAGTGCTTACATAATGCAGCAGAGTCCTTAAATTCCGCAGCAGAGTCATTAAATAATGCAGCAGAGTCCTTAAATAATGCAGCAAATTCATTAAATAATGCACAGAGTCATTAAATAATGCAACAAAGTCCTTAAATAATGCAGCAGAGTGCTTAAATAATGCAACAAGGGCCTTAAATAATGCAGCAGAGTCCTTAAATAATGCAACAAACTCATTAAATAATGCAGCAAAGTACTTAAATAATGCAGCAAATTCCTTAAATAATGCAGCAGAATCCTTAAATAATGCAATAAAGTCCTTAAATAATGCAGCAGAGTCCTTAAATAATGCAAAAAATTCCTTAAATAATGCAGCAGAATCCTTAAATAATGCAACAAAGTCCTTAAATAATGCAGCAAAGTCCTTAATAATGCAGCAGAGTCCTTAAATAATGCAGCAAATTCCTTAAATAATGCAGCAGAGGCCTTAAATACCGAAGCAGCGTCCTTAAATAATGCAGCAAAGTCCTTAAATAATGCAGAAGAGTCCTTAAATAATGCAACAAAGTCCTTAAATAATGCAGCAGAGTCCTTAAATAAAGCAGCAGAGTGCTTAAATAATGCAGCAGAGTCCTTAAATACCGCAGCAGAGTCATTAAATAATACAGCAGATTCCTTAAATAAAGCAGCAGAGTGCTTAAATAATGCAGCAGAGTCCTTAAATACCGCAGCAGAGTCATTAAATAATACAGCAGAGTCCTTAAATAATGCAGGAAATTCCTTAAATAATGCAGAGTCCTTAAATAATGCACTAAATTCCTTAAATAAAATGCAGCAACGCCCTTAATAATGCAGCTGAGTCCTTAAATAATTCAGCAAAGTCCTTAAATAATGCAGCAGAGTCCTTAAATACCGCAGCAGCGTCCTTAAATAATGCAACAAAGTCCTTAAATAATGCAGCAGAACCCTTAAATAATGCAACAAAGTCCTTAAATAATGCAGCAGAGTCCTTAAATAATGCAACAAAGTCCTTAAATAATGCAGCAGAGTCCTTAAATAATGCAGCAGAGTCCTTAAATAATGCAACAAAGTCCTTAAATAATGCAGCAGAGTCCTTAAATAATGCAACAAAGTCCTTAAATAATGCTGCAGATTCCTTAAATTCTGCAGCA
This sequence comes from Phyllobates terribilis, assembly GCF_046119375.1. Taxonomy (NCBI): domain Eukaryota; kingdom Metazoa; phylum Chordata; class Amphibia; order Anura; family Dendrobatidae; genus Phyllobates; species Phyllobates terribilis. Next base: position 662,330 of record NW_027363029.1, on the reverse strand, counting down.
GCGTCCTTAAATAATGCATCAAAGTCCTTAAATAATGCAGCAGAGTCCTTAAATACTGCAGCAGAGTCCTTAAATAATGCAGCAAATTCCTTAAATAATGCAGCAGAGTCCTTAAATTCCGCAGCAGAGTCATTAAATAATGCAACAAAGTCCTTAATAATGCAGCAGAGTCCTTAAATAATGCAGCAAATTCCTTAAATAATGCAGCAGAATCCTTAAATAATGCAATAAAGTCCTTATGTAATGCAGCAACGTCCTTAATAATGCAGCAGAGTCCTTAAATAATGCAGCAAAGTACTTAAATAATGCAGCAGAGGCCTTAAATACCGCAGCAGCATACTTAAATAATGCAGCAAAGTCCTTAAATAATGCAGCAGAGTCCTTAAATAATGCAACAAAGTCCTTAAATAATGCAGCAGAGTCCTTAAATAATGCAACAAAGTCCTTAAATAATGCACCAGAGTACTTAAATAATGCAGCAAAGTCCTTAAATAATGCAGCAGAGTCCTTAAATAATGCAACAAAGTCCTTAAATAATGCAGCAGAGTCCTTAAATAATGCAAAAAAGTCCTTAAATAATGCAGCAGAGTCCTTAAATAATGCAACAAAGTCCTTATATAATGCAGCAGAGTCCTTAAATAATGCAGCAAAGTCCTTAAATAATGCAGCAGAGTCCTTAAACAATGCAGGACAGTCCTTAAATAATGCAACAAAGTCCTTAAATAATGCAGCAGAGTCCTTAAATAGTGCAGCAAAGTCCTTAAATAATGCAGCAGAGTCCTTAAACAATGCAGCACAGTCCTTAAATAATGCAGCAAAGTCCTTAAATAATGCAGCAGAGTCCTTAAATACAGCAGCAGCGTCCTTAAATAATTCAGCAAAGTCCTTAAATAATGCAGCAGAGTCCTTAAATAATGCAACAAAGTCCTTAAATAATGCAGCAGAGTCCTTAAATAATGCAACAAAGTCCTTAAATAATGCAGCAGAGTCCTTAAAAACTGCAGCAGAGTCCTTAAATAATGCAGCAAAGTCCTTAAATAATGCAGCAGAGTCCTTAAATTCAGCAGCAGAGTCATTAAATAATGCAACAAAGTCCTTAATAATGCAGCAGATTCCTTAAATAATGCAGCAAATTCCTTAAATAATGCAGCAGAATCCTTAAATAATGCAATAAAGTCCTTATCTAATGCAGCAACGTCCTTAATAATGCAGCAGAGTCCTTAAATAATGCAGCAGAATCCTTAAATACTGCATCAGCGTCCTTAAATAATGCAACAAAGTCCTTATATAATGCAGCAGAGTCCTTAAATAATGCAGCAAAGTCCTTAAATAATGCAGCAGAGTCCTTAAACAATGCAGGACAGTCCTTAAATAATGCAACAAAGTCCTTAAATAATGCAGCAGAGTCCTTAAATAGTGCAGCAAAGTCTATAAATAATGCAGCAGAGTCCTTAAACAATGCAGCACAGTCCTTAAATAATGCAGCAAAGTCCTTAAATAATGCAGCAGAGTCCTTAAATACAGCAGCAGCGTCCTTAAATAATTCAGCAAAGTCCTTAAATAATGCAGCAGAGTCCTTAAATAATGCAACAAAGTCCTTAAATAATGCAGCAGAGTCCTTAAATAATGCAACAAAGTCCTTAAATAATGCAGCAGAGTCCTTAAATACTGCAGCAGAGTCCTTAAATAATGCAGCAAAGTCCTTAAATAATGCAGCAGAGTCCTTAAATTCAGCAGCAGAGTCATTAAATAATGCAACAAAGTCCTTAATAATGCAGCAGATTCCTTAAATAATGCAGCAAATTCCTTAAATAATGCAGCAGAATCCTTAAATAATGCAATAAAGTCCTTATCTAATGCAGCAACGTCCTTAATAATGCAGCAGAGTCCTTAAATAATGCAGCAGAATCCTTAAATACTGCATCAGCGTCCTTAAATAATGCAACAAAGTCCTTAAATAATGCAGCAAAGTCCTTAAATAATGCAGCAGAGTCCTTAAATACAGCAGCAGAGTCCTTAAATAATTCAGCAAAGTCCTTAAATAATGCAGCAGAGTCCTTAAATAATGCAATAAAGTCCTTATCTAATGCAGCAACGTCCTTAATAATGCAGCAGAGTCCTTAAATAATGCAGCAAAGTACTTAAATAATGCAGCAGAGGCCTTAAATACCGCAGCAGCATACTTAAATAATGCAGCAAAGTCCTTAAATAATGCAGCAGAGTCCTTAAATAATGCAACAAAGTCCTTAAATAATGCAGCAGAGTCCTTAAATAATGCAACAAAGTCCTTAAATAATGCACCAGAGTACTTAAATAATGCAGCAAAGTCCTTAAATAATGCAGCAGAGTCCTTAAATAATGCAACAAAGTCCTTAAATAATGCAGCAGAGTCCTTAAATAATGCAGCAGAGTCCTTAAATAATGCAACAAAGTCCTTAAATAATGCAGCAGAGTCCTTAAATAATGCAACAAAGTCCTTAAATATTGCAGCAGAGTCCTTAAATAATGCAGCAAGTCCTTAAATAATGCAGCAGAGTACTTAAATAATGCAGCAAATTCCTTAAATAATGCAGCAGAATCCTTAAATAATGCAATAAAGTCCTTAAATAATGCAGCAGAGTCCTTAAATAATGCAGCAGAGTCCTTAAATAATGCAACAAAGTCCTTAAATAATGCAGCAGAGTCCTTAAATAATGCAGCAAAGTCCTTAAATAATGCAGCAGAGTCCTTAAATAATGCAGCAAACTCATTAAATAATGCAGCAAAGTACTTAAATAATGCAGCAAAGTACTTAAATAATGCAGCAAATTCCTTAAATAATGCAGCAGAATCCTTAAATAATGCAATAAAGTCCTTAAATAATGCAGCAGAGTCCTTAAATAATGCAATAAATTCCTTAAATAATGCAGCAGAATCCTTAAATAATGCAATAAAGTCATTAAATAATGCAGCAGAGTCCTTAAATACTGCAGCAGAGACCTTAAATAATGCAGCAAAATCCTTAAATAATGCAGCAGAGTCCTTATATAATGCAGCAGAGTCCTAAAATACTGCAGCAGAGTCCTTAAATAATGCAGCAGAGTCCTTAAATAATGCAGCAAATTCATTAAATAATGCAGCAGAGTCCTTAAATAATGCAACAAAGTCCTTAAATAATGCAGCAGATTCCTTAAATTTCGCAGCAGCGTCCTTAAATAATGCATCAAAGTACTTAAATAATGCAGCAGAGTCCTAAAATACCGCAGCAGAGTCCTTAAATAATGCAGCAAAGTCCTTAAATAATGCAGCAGAGTGCTTACATAATGCAGCAGAGTCCTTAAATTCCGCAGCAGAGTCATTAAATAATGCAGCAGAGTCCTTAAATAATGCAGCAAATTCATTAAATAATGCACAGAGTCATTAAATAATGCAACAAAGTCCTTAAATAATGCAGCAGAGTGCTTAAATAATGCAACAAAGTCCTTATATAATGCAGCAGAGTCCTTAAATAATGCAACAAACTCATTAAATAATGCAGCAAAGTACTTAAATAATGCAGCAAATTCCTTAAATAATGCAGCAGAATCCTTAAATAATGCAATAAAGTCCTTAAATAATGCAGCAGAGTCCTTAAATAATGCAAAAAATTCCTTAAATAATGCAGCAGAATCCTTAAATAATGCAACAAAGTCCTTAAATAATGCAGCAAAGTCCTTAATAATGCAGCAGAGTCCTTAAATAATGCAGCAAATTCCTTAAATAATGCAGCAGAGGCCTTAAATACCGAAGCAGCGTCCTTAAATAATGCAGCAAAGTCCTTAAATAATGCAGAAGAGTCCTTAAATAATGCAACAAAGTCCTTAAATAATGCAGCAGAGTCCTTAAATAAAGCAGCAGAGTGCTTAAATAATGCAGCAGAGTCCTTAAATACCGCAGCAGAGTCATTAAATAATACAGCAGATTCCTTAAATAAAGCAGCAGAGTGCTTAAATAATGCAGCAGAGTCCTTAAATAATGCAGCAAATTCCTTAAATAATGCAGCAGAATCCTTAAATAATGCAATAAAGTCCTTATGTAATGCAGCAACGTCCTTAATAATGCAGCAGAGTCCTTAAATAATGCAGCAAAGTACTTAAATAATGCAGCAGAGGCCTTAAATACCGCAGCAGCATACTTAAATAATGCAGCAAAGTCCTTAAATAATGCAGCAGAGTCCTTAAATAATGCAACAAAGTCCTTAAATAATGCAGCAGAGTCCTTAAATAATGCAACAAAGTCCTTAAATAATGCACCAGAGTACTTAAATAATGCAGCAAAGTCCTTAAATAATGCAGCAGAGTCATTAAATAATGCAACAAAGTCCTTAAATAATGCAGCAGAGTCCTTAAATAATGCAACAAAGTCCTTAAATAATGCAGCAGAGTCCTTAAATAATGCAACAAAGTCCTTATATAATGCAGCAGAGTCCTTAAATAATGCAGCAAAGTCCTTAAATAATGCAGCAGAGTCCTTAAACAATGCAGGACAGTCCTTAAATAATGCAACAAAGTCCTTAAATAATGCAGCAGAGTCCTTAAATAGTGCAGCAAAGTCCTTAAATAATGCAGCAGAGTCCTTAAACAATGCAGCACAGTCCTTAAATAATGCAGCAAAGTCCTTAAATAATGCAGCAGAGTCCTTAAATACAGCAGCAGCGTCCTTAAATAATTCAGCAAAGTCCTTAAATAATGCAGCAGAGTCCTTAAATAATGCAACAAAGTCCTTAAATAATGCAGCAGAGTCCTTAAATAATGCAACAAAGTCCTTAAATAATGCAGCAGAGTCCTTAAATACTGCAGCAGAGTCCTTAAATAATGCAGCAAAGTCCTTAAATAATGCAGCAGAGTCCTTAAATTCAGCAGCAGAGTCATTAAATAATGCAACAAAGTCCTTAATAATGCAGCAGATTCCTTAAATAATGCAGCAAATTCCTTAAATAATGCAGCAGAATCCTTAAATAATGCAATAAAGTCCTTATCTAATGCAGCAACGTCCTTAATAATGCAGCAGAGTCCTTAAATAATGCAGCAGAATCCTTAAATACTGCATCAGCGTCCTTAAATAATGCAACAAAGTCCTTATATAATGCAGCAGAGTCCTTAAATAATGCAGCAAAGTCCTTAAATAATGCAGCAGAGTCCTTAAACAATGCAGGACAGTCCTTAAATAATGCAACAATGTCCTTAAATAATGCAGCAGAGTCCTTAAATAGTGCAGCAAAGTCCTTAAATAATGCAGCAGAGTCCTTAAACAATGCAGCACAGTCCTTAAATAATGCAGCAAAGTCCTTAAATAATGCAGCAGAGTCCTTAAATACAGCAGCAGCGTCCTTAAATAATTCAGCAAAGTCCTTAAATAATGCAGCAGAGTCCTTAAATAATGCAACAAAGTCCTTAAATAATGCAGCAGAGTCCTTAAATAATGCAACAAAGTCCTTAAATAATGCAGCAGAGTCCTTAAATACTGCAGCAGAGTCCTTAAATAATGCAGCAAAGTCCTTAAATAATGCAGCAGAGTCCTTAAATTCAGCAGCAGAGTCATTAAATAATGCAACAAAGTCCTTAATAATGCAGCAGATTCCTTAAATAATGCAGCAAATTCCTTAAATAATGCAGCAGAATCCTTAAATAATGCAATAAAGTCCTTATCTAATGCAGCAACGTCCTTAATAATGCAGCAGAGTCCTTAAATAATGCAGCAGAATCCTTAAATAGTGCATCAGCGTCCTTAAATAATGCAACAAAGTCCTTAAATAATGCAGCAAAGTCCTTAAATAATGCAGCAGAGTCCTTAAATACAGCAGCAGAGTCCTTAAATAATTCAGCAAAGTCCTTAAATAATGCAGCAGAGTCCTTAAATAATGCAATAAAGTCCTTATCTAATGCAGCAACGTCCTTAATAATGCAGCAGAGTCCTTAAATAATGCAGCAAAGTCCTTAAATAATGCAGCAGAGGCCTTAAATAATGCAACAAAGTCCTTAAATAATGCAGCAGAGTCCTTAAATAATGCAACAAAGTCCTTAAATAATGCACCAGAGTACTTAAATAATGCAGCAAAGTCCTTAAATAATGCAGCAGAGTCCTTAAATAATGCAACAAAGTCCTTAAATAATGCAGCAGAGTCCTTAAATAATGCAGCAGAGTCCTTAAATAATGCAACAAAGTCCTTAAATAATGCAGCAGAGTCCTTAAATAATGCAACAAAGTCCTTAAATATTGCAGCAGAGTCCTTAAATAATGCAGCAAAGTCCTTAAATAATGCAGCAGAGTACTTAAATAATGCAGCAAATTCCTTAAATAATGCAGCAGAATCCTTAAATAATGCAATAAAGTCCTTAAATAATGCAGCAGAGTCCTTAAATAATGCAGCAGAGTCCTTAAATAATGCAACAAAGTCCTTAAATAATGCAGCAGAGTCCTTAAATAATGCAGCAAAATCCTTAAATAATGCAGCAGAGTCCTTAAATAATGCAGCAAACTCATTAAATAATGCAGCAAAGTACTTAAATAATGCAGCAAAGTACTTAAATAATGCAGCAAATTCCTTAAATAATGCAGCAGAATCCTTAAATAATGCAATAAAGTCCTTAAATAATGCAGCAGAGTCCTTAAATAATGCAATAAATTCCTTAAATAATGCAGCAGAATCCTTAAATAATGCAATAAAGTCATTAAATAATGCAGCAGAGTCCTTAAATACTGCAGCAGAGACCTTAAATAATGCAGCAAAATCCTTAAATAATGCAGCAGAGTCCTTATATAATGCAGCAGAGTCCTAAAATACTGCAGCAGAGTCCTTAAATAATGCAGCAGAGTCCTTAAATAATGCAGCAAATTCATTAAATAATGCAGCAGAATCCTTAAATAATGCAACAAAGTCCTTAAATAATGCAGCAGATTCCTTAAATTTCGCAGCAGCGTCCTTAAATAATGCATCAAAGTACTTAAATAATGCAGCAGAGTCCTAAAATACCGCAGCAGAGTCCTTAAATAATGCAGCAAAGTCCTTAAATAATGCAGCAGAGTGCTTACATAATGCAGCAGAGTCCTTAAATTCCGCAGCAGAGTCATTAAATAATGCAGCAGAGTCCTTAAATAATGCAGCAAATTCATTAAATAATGCACAGAGTCATTAAATAATGCAACAAAGTCCTTAAATAATGCAGCAGAGTGCTTAAATAATGCAACAAGGGCCTTAAATAATGCAGCAGAGTCCTTAAATAATGCAACAAACTCATTAAATAATGCAGCAAAGTACTTAAATAATGCAGCAAATTCCTTAAATAATGCAGCAGAATCCTTAAATAATGCAATAAAGTCCTTAAATAATGCAGCAGAGTCCTTAAATAATGCAAAAAATTCCTTAAATAATGCAGCAGAATCCTTAAATAATGCAACAAAGTCCTTAAATAATGCAGCAAAGTCCTTAATAATGCAGCAGAGTCCTTAAATTATGCAGCAAATTCCTTAAATAATGCAGCAGAGGCCTTAAATACCGAAGCAGCGTCCTTAAATAATGCAGCAAAGTCCTTAAATAATGCAGAAGAGTCCTTAAATAATGCAACAAAGTCCTTAAATAATGCAGCAGAGTCCTTAAATAAAGCAGCAGAGTGCTTAAATAATGCAGCAGAGTCCTTAAATACCGCAGCAGAGTCATTAAATAATACAGCAGATTCCTTAAATAAAGCAGCAGAGTGCTTAAATAATGCAGCAGAGTCCTTAAATACCGCAGCAGAGTCATTAAATAATACAGCAGAGTCCTTAAATAATGCAGGAAATTCCTTAAATAATGCAGAGTCCTTAAATAATGCACTAAATTCCTTAAATAAAATGCAGCAACGCCCTTAATAATGCAGCTGAGTCCTTAAATAATTCAGCAAAGTCCTTAAATAATGCAGCAGAGTCCTTAAATACCGCAGCAGCGTCCTTAAATAATGCAACAAAGTCCTTAAATAATGCAGCAGAACCCTTAAATAATGCAACAAAGTCCTTAAATAATGCAGCAGAGTCCTTAAATAATGCAACAAAGTCCTTAAATAATGCAGCAGAGTCCTTAAATAATGCAGCAGAGTCCTTAAATAATGCAACAAAGTCCTTAAATAATGCAGCAAAGTCCTTAAATAATGCAGCAGAGTCCTTAAACAATGCAGCACAGTCCTTAAATAATGCAACAAAGTCCTTAAATAATGCAGCAGAGTCCTTAAATAATGCAGCAAAGTCCTTAAATAATGCAGCAGAGTCCTTAAACAATGCAGCACAGTCCTTAAATAATGCAGCAAAGTCCTTAAATAATGCAGCAGAGTCCTTAAATACAGCAGCAGCGTCCTTAAATAATGCAACAAAGTCTTTAAATAATGCAGCAGAGTCCTTAAATAATGCAACAAAGTCCTTAAATAATGCAGCAGAGTCCTTAAATAATGCAACAAACTCATTAAATAATGCAGCAGAATCCTTAAATAATGCAACAAATTCCTTAAATAATGCAGAGTCCTTAAATAATGCACTAAATTCCTTAAATAAAATGCAGCAACGCCCTTAATAATGCAGCTGAGTCCTTAAATAATTCAGCAAAGTCCTTAAATAATGCAGCAGAGTCCATAAATACCGCAGCAGCGTCCTTAAATAATGCAATAAAATCCTTAAATAATGCAGCAACGTCCTTAATAATGCAGCAGAGTCCTTAAATAATACAGCAAAGTCCTTAAATAATGCAGCAGAGGACTTAAATACTGCAGCAGCGTCCTTAAATAATGCAGCAGAGTCCTTAAATAATGCAACAAAGTCCTTAAATAATGCAGCAGAATCCTTAAATAATGCAAAAAATTCCTTAAATAATGCAGAAGAGTACTTAAATAATGCAGAAAAGTCGTTAAATAATGCAGCAGAGTCCTTAAATATTGCAGCATAGTCCTTAAATAATGCAACAAAGTCCTTAAATAATGCAGCAGATTCCTTAAATTCTGCAGCAGCGTCCTTAAATAATGCATCAAAGTCCTTAAATAATGCAGCAGAGTCCTTAAATACTGCAGCAGAGTCCTTAAATAATGCAGCAAATTCCTTAAATAATGCAGCAGAGTCCTTAAATTCCGCAGCAGAGTCATTAAATAATGCAACAAAGTCCTTAATAATGCAGCAGAGTCCTTAAATAATGCAGCAAATTCCTTAAATAATGCAGCAGAATCCTTAAATAATGCAATAAAGTCCTTATGTAATGCAGCAACGTCCTTTATAATGCAGCAGAGTCCTTAAATAATGCAGCAAAGTACTTAAATAATGCAGCAGAGGCCTTAAATACCGCAGCAGCATACTTAAATAATGCAGCAAAGTCCTTAAATAATGCAGCAGAGTCCTTAAATAATGCAACAAAGTCCTTAAATAATGCAGCAGAGTCCTTAAATAATGCAACAAAGTCCTTAAATAATGCACCAGAGTACTTAAATAATGCAGCAAAGTCCTTAAATAATGCAGCAGAGTCCTTAAATAATGCAACAAAGTCCTTAAATAATGCAGCAGAGTCCTTAAATAATGCAACAAAGTCCTTAAATAATGCAGCAGAGTGCTTAAATAATGCAACAAGGGCCTTAAATAATGCAGCAGAGTCCTTAAATAATGCAACAAACTCATTAAATAATGCAGCAAAGTACTTAAATAATGCAGCAAATTCCTTAAATAATGCAGCAGAATCCTTAAATAATGCAATAAAGTCCTTAAATAATGCAGCAGAGTCCTTAAATAATGCAAAAAATTCCTTAAATAATGCAGCAGAATCCTTAAATAATGCAACAAAGTCCTTAAATAATGCAGCAAAGTCCTTAATAATGCAGCAGAGTCCTTAAATAATGCAGCAAATTCCTTAAATAATGCAGCAGAGGCCTTAAATACCGAAGCAGCGTCCTTAAATAATGCAGCAAAGTCCTTAAATAATGCAGAAGAGTCCTTAAATAATGCAACAAAGTCCTTAAATAATGCAGCAGAGTCCTTAAATAAAGCAGCAGAGTGCTTAAATAATGCAGCAGAGTCCTTAAATACCGCAGCAGAGTCATTAAATAATACAGCAGATTCCTTAAATAAAGCAGCAGAGTGCTTAAATAATGCAGCAGAGTCCTTAAATACCGCAGCAGAGTCATTAAATAATACAGCAGAGTCCTTAAATAATGCAGGAAATTCCTTAAATAATGCAGAGTCCTTAAATAATGCACTAAATTCCTTAAATAAAATGCAGTAACGCCCTTAATAATGCAGCTGAGTCCTTAAATAATTCAGCAAAGTCCTTAAATAATGCAGCAGAGTCCTTAAATACCGCAGCAGCGTCCTTAAATAATGCAACAAAGTCCTTAAATAATGCAGCAGAACCCTTAAATAATGCAACAAAGTCCTTAAATAATGCAGCAGAGTCCTTAAATAATGCAACAAAGTCCTTAAATAATGCAGCAGAGTCCTTAAATAATGCAGCAGAGTCCTTAAATAATGCAACAAAGTCCTTAAATAATGCAGCAGAGTCCTTAAATAATGCAACAAAGTCCTTAAATAATGCTGCAGATTCCTTAAATTCTGCAGCAGCGTCCTTAAATAATGCATCAAAGTCCTTAAATAATGCAGCAGAGTCCTTAAATACTGCAGCAGAGTCCTTAAATAATGCAGCAAATTCCTTAAATAATGCAGCAGAGTCCTTAAATTCCGCAGCAGAGTCATTAAATAATGCAACAAAGTCCTTAATAATGCAGCAGAGTCCTTAAATAATGCAGCAAATTCCTTAAATAATGCAGCAGAATCCTTAAATAATGCAATAAAGTCCTTATGTAATGCAGCAACGTCCTTAATAATGCAGCAGAGTCCTTAAATAATGCAGCAAAGTACTTAAATAATGCAGCAGAGGCCTTAAATACCGCAGCAGCATACTTAAATAATGCAGCAAAGTCCTTAAATAATGCAGCAGAGTCCTTAAATAATGCAACAAAGTCCTTAAATAATGCAGCAGAGTCCTTAAATAATGCAACAAAGTCCTTAAATAATGCACCAGAGTACTTAAATAATGCAGCAAAGTCCTTAAATAATGCAGCAGAGTCCTTAAATAATGCAACAAAGTCCTTAAATAATGCAGCAGAGTCCTTAAATAATGCAAAAAAGTCCTTAAATAATGCAGCAGAGTCCTTAAATAATGCAACAAAGTCCTTATATAATGCAGCAGAGTCCTTAAATAATGCAGCAAAGTCCTTAAATAATGCAGCAGAGTCCTTAAACAATGCAGGACAGTCCTTAAATAATGCAACAAAGTCCTTAAATAATGCAGCAGAGTCCTTAAATAGTGCAGCAAAGTCCTTAAATAATGCAGCAGAGTCCTTAAACAATGCAGCACAGTCCTTAAATAATGCAGCAAAGTCCTTAAATAATGCAGCAGAGTCCTTAAATACAGCAGCAGCGTCCTTAAATAATTCAGCAAAGTCCTTAAATAATGCAGCAGAGTCCTTAAATAATGCAACAAAGTCCTTAAATAATGCAGCAGAGTCCTTAAATAATGCAACAAAGTCCTTAAATAATGCAGCAGAGTCCTTAAAAACTGCAGCAGAGTCCTTAAATAATGCAGCAAAGTCCTTAAATAATGCAGCAGAGTCCTTAAATTCAGCAGCAGAGTCATTAAATAATGCAACAAAGTCCTTAATAATGCAGCAGATTCCTTAAATAATGCAGCAAATTCCTTAAATAATGCAGCAGAATCCTTAAATAATGCAATAAAGTCCTTATCTAATGCAGCAACGTCCTTAATAATGCAGCAGAGTCCTTAAATAATGCAGCAGAATCCTTAAATACTGCATCAGCGTCCTTAAATAATGCAACAAAGTCCTTATATAATGCAGCAGAGTCCTTAAATAATGCAGCAAAGTCCTTAAATAATGCAGCAGAGTCCTTAAACAATGCAGGACAGTCCTTAAATAATGCAACAAAGTCCTTAAATAATGCAGCAGAGTCCTTAAATAGTGCAGCAAAGTCCTTAAATAATGCAGCAGAGTCCTTAAACAATGCAGCACAGTCCTTAAATAATGCAGCAAAGTCCTTAAATAATGCAGCAGAGTCCTTAAATACAGCAGCAGCGTCCTTAAATAATTCAGCAAAGTCCTTAAATAATGCAGCAGAGTCCTTAAATAATGCAACAAAGTCCTTAAATAATGCAGCAGAGTCCTTAAATAATGCAACAAAGTCCTTAAATAATGCAGCAGAGTCCTTAAATACTGCAGCAGAGTCCTTAAATAATGCAGCAAAGTCCTTAAATAATGCAGCAGAGTCCTTAAATTCAGCAGCAGAGTCATTAAATAATGCAACAAAGTCCTTAATAATGCAGCAGATTCCTTAAATAATGCAGCAAATTCCTTAAATAATGCAGCAGAATCCTTAAATAATGCAATAAAGTCCTTATCTAATGCAGCAACGTCCTTAATAATGCAGCAGAGTCCTTAAATAATGCAGCAGAATCCTTAAATACTGCATCAGCGTCCTTAAATAATGCAACAAAGTCCTTAAATAATGCAGCAAAGTCCTTAAATAATGCAGCAGAGTCCTTAAATACAGCAGCAGAGTCCTTAAATAATTCAGCAAAGTCCTTAAATAATGCAGCAGAGTCCTTAAATAATGCAATAAAGTCCTTATCTAATGCAGCAACGTCCTTAATAATGCAGCAGAGTCCTTAAATAATGCAGCAAAGTACTTAAATAATGCAGCAGAGGCCTTAAATACCGCAGCAGCATACTTAAATAATGCAGCAAAGTCCTTAAATAATGCAGCAGAGTCCTTAAATAATGCAACAAAGTCCTTAAATAATGCAGCAGAGTCCTTAAATAATGCAACAAAGTCCTTAAATAATGCACCAGAGTACTTAAATAATGCAGCAAAGTCCTTAAATAATGCAGCAGAGTCCTTAAATAATGCAACAAAGTCCTTAAATAATGCAGCAGAGTCCTTAAATAATGCAGCAGAGTCCTTAAATAATGCAACAAAGTCCTTAAATAATGCAGCAGAGTCCTTAAATAATGCAACAAAGTCCTTAAATATTGCAGCAGAGTCCTTAAATAATGCAGCAAAGTCCTTAAATAATGCAGCAGAGTACTTAAATAATGCAGCAAATTCCTTAAATAATGCAGCAGAATCCTTAAATAATGCAATAAAGTCCTTAAATAATGCAGCAGAGTCCTTAAATAATGCAGCAGAGTCCTTAAATAATGCAACAAAGTCCTTAAATAATGCAGCAGAGTCCTTAAATAATGCAGCAAAGTCCTTAAATAATGCAGCAGAGTCCTTAAATAATGCAGCAAACTCATTAAATAATGCAGCAAAGTACTTAAATAATGCAGCAAAGTACTTAAATAATGCAGCAAATTCCTTAAATAATGCAGCAGAATCCTTAAATAATGCAATAAAGTCCTTAAATAATGCAGCAGAGTCCTTAAATAATGCAATAAATTCCTTAAATAATGCAGCAGAATCCTTAAATAATGCAATAAAGTCATTAAATAATGCAGCAGAGTCCTTAAATACTGCAGCAGAGACCTTAAATAATGCAGCAAAATCCTTAAATAATGCAGCAGAGTCCTTATATAATGCAGCAGAGTCCTAAAATACTGCAGCAGAGTCCTTAAATAATGCAGCAGAGTCCTTAAATAATGCAGCAAATTCATTAAATAATGCAGCAGAGTCCTTAAATAATGCAACAAAGTCCTTAAATAATGCAGCAGATTCCTTAAATTTCGCAGCAGCGTCCTTAAATAATGCATCAAAGTACTTAAATAATGCAGCAGAGTCCTAAAATACCGCAGCAGAGTCCTTAAATAATGCAGCAAAGTCCTTAAATAATGCAGCAGAGTGCTTACATAATGCAGCAGAGTCCTTAAATTCCGCAGCAGAGTCATTAAATAATGCAGCAGAGTCCTTAAATAATGCAGCAAATTCATTAAATAATGCACAGAGTCATTAAATAATGCAACAAAGTCCTTAAATAATGCAGCAGAGTGCTTAAATAATGCAACAAAGTCCTTATATAATGCAGCAGAGTCCTTAAATAATGCAACAAACTCATTAAATAATGCAGCAAAGTACTTAAATAATGCAGCAAATTCCTTAAATAATGCAGCAGAATCCTTAAATAATGCAATAAAGTCCTTAAATAATGCAGCAGAGTCCTTAAATAATGCAAAAAATTCCTTAAATAATGCAGCAGAATCCTTAAATAATGCAACAAAGTCCTTAAATAATGCAGCAAAGTCCTTAATAATGCAGCAGAGTCCTTAAATAATGCAGCAAATTCCTTAAATAATGCAGCAGAGGCCTTAAATACCGAAGCAGCGTCCTTAAATAATGCAGCAAAGTCCTTAAATAATGCAGAAGAGTCCTTAAATAATGCAACAAAGTCCTTAAATAATGCAGCAGAGTCCTTAAATAAAGCAGCAGAGTGCTTAAATAATGCAGCAGAGTCCTTAAATACCGCAGCAGAGTCATTAAATAATACAGCAGATTCCTTAAATAAAGCAGCAGAGTGCTTAAATAATGCAGCAGAGTCCTTAAATAATGCAGCAAATTCCTTAAATAATGCAGCAGAATCCTTAAATAATGCAATAAAGTCCTTATGTAATGCAGCAACGTCCTTAATAATGCAGCAGAGTCCTTAAATAATGCAGCAAAGTACTTAAATAATGCAGCAGAGGCCTTAAATACCGCAGCAGCATACTTAAATAATGCAGCAAAGTCCTTAAATAATGCAGCAGAGTCCTTAAATAATGCAACAAAGTCCTTAAATAATGCAGCAGAGTCCTTAAATAATGCAACAAAGTCCTTAAATAATGCACCAGAGTACTTAAATAATGCAGCAAAGTCCTTAAATAATGCAGCAGAGTCCTTAAATAATGCAACAAAGTCCTTAAATAATGCAGCAGAGTCCTTAAATAATGCAACAAAGTCCTTAAATAATGCAGCAGAGTCCTTAAATAATGCAACAAAGTCCTTATATAATGCAGCACAGTCCTTAAATAATGCAGCAAAGTCCTTAAATAATGCAGCAGAGTCCTTAAACAATGCAGGACAGTCCTTAAATAATGCAACAAAGTCCTTAAATAATGCAGCAGAGTCCTTAAATAGTGCAGCAAAGTCCTTAAATAATGCAGCAGAGTCCTTAAACAATGCAGCACAGTCCTTAAATAATGCAGCAAAGTCCTTAAATAATGCAGCAGAGTCCTTAAATACAGCAGCAGCGTCCTTAAATAATTCAGCAAAGTCCTTAAATAATGCAGCAGAGTCCTTAAATAATGCAACAAAGTCCTTAAATAATGCAGCAGAGTCCTTAAATAATGCAACAAAGTCCTTAAATAATGCAGCAGAGTCCTTAAATACTGCAGCAGAGTCCTTAAATAATGCAGCAAAGTCCTTAAATAATGCAGCAGAGTCCTTAAATTCAGCAGCAGAGTCATTAAATAATGCAACAAAGTCCTTAATAATGCAGCAGATTCCTTAAATAATGCAGCAAATTCCTTAAATAATGCAGCAGAATCCTTAAATAATGCAATAAAGTCCTTATCTAATGCAGCAACGTCCTTAATAATGCAGCAGAGTCCTTAAATAATGCAGCAGAATCCTTAAATACTGCATCAGCGTCCTTAAATAATGCAACAAAGTCCTTATATAATGCAGCAGAGTCCTTAAATAATGCAGCAAAGTCCTTAAATAATGCAGCAGAGTCCTTAAACAATGCAGGACAGTCCTTAAATAATGCAACAATGTCCTTAAATAATGCAGCAGAGTCCTTAAATAGTGCAGCAAAGTCCTTAAATAATGCAGCAGAGTCCTTAAACAATGCAGCACAGTCCTTAAATAATGCAGCAAAGTCCTTAAATAATGCAGCAGAGTCCTTAAATACAGCAGCAGCGTCCTTAAATAATTCAGCAAAGTCCTTAAATAATGCAGCAGAGTCCTTAAATAATGCAACAAAGTCCTTAAATAATGCAGCAGAGTCCTTAAATAATGCAACAAAGTCCTTAAATAATGCAGCAGAGTCCTTAAATACTGCAGCAGAGTCCTTAAATAATGCAGCAAAGTCCTTAAATAATGCAGCAGAGTCCTTAAATTCAGCAGCAGAGTCATTAAATAATGCAACAAAGTCCTTAATAATGCAGCAGATTCCTTAAATAATGCAGCAAATTCCTTAAATAATGCAGCAGAATCCTTAAATAATGCAATAAAGTCCTTATCTAATGCAGCAACGTCCTTAATAATGCAGCAGAGTCCTTAAATAATGCAGCAGAATCCTTAAATACTGCATCAGCGTCCTTAAATAATGCAACAAAGTCCTTAAATAATGCAGCAAAGTCCTTAAATAATGCAGCAGAGTCCTTAAATACAGCAGCAGAGTCCTTAAATAATTCAGCAAAGTCCTTAAATAATGCAGCAGAGTCCTTAAATAATGCAATAAAGTCCTTATCTAATGCAGCAACGTCCTTAATAATGCAGCAGAGTCCTTAAATAATGCAGCAAAGTACTTAAATAATGCAGCAGAGGCCTTAAATACCGCAGCAGCATACTTAAATAATGCAGCAAAGTCCTTAAATAATGCAGCAGAGTCCTTAAATAATGCAACAAAGTCCTTAAATAATGCAGCAGAGTCCTTAAATAATGCAACAAAGTCCTTAAATAATGCACCAGAGTACTTAAATAATGCAGCAAAGTCCTTAAATAATGCAGCAGAGTCCTTAAATAATGCAACAAAGTCCTTAAATAATGCAGCAGAGTCCTTAAATAATGCAGCAGAGTCCTTAAATAATGCAACAAAGTCCTTAAATAATGCAGCAGAGTCCTTAAATAATGCAACAAAGTCCTTAAATATTGCAGCAGAGTCCTTAAATAATGCAGCAAAGTCCTTAAATAATGCAGCAGAGTACTTAAATAATGCAGCAAATTCCTTAAATAATGCAGCAGAATCCTTAAATAATGCAATAAAGTCCTTAAATAATGCAGCAGAGTCCTTAAATAATGCAGCAGAGTCCTTAAATAATGCAACAAAGTCCTTAAATAATGCAGCAGAGTCCTTAAATAATGCAGCAAAGTCCTTAAATAATGCAGCAGAGTCCTTAAATAATGCAGCAAACTCATTAAATAATGCAGCAAAGTACTTAAATAATGCAGCAAAGTACTTAAATAATGCAGCAAATTCCTTAAATAATGCAGCAGAATCCTTAAATAATGCAATAAAGTCCTTAAATAATGCAGCAGAGTCCTTAAATAATGCAATAAATTCCTTAAATAATGCAGCAGAATCCTTAAATAATGCAATAAAGTCATTAAATAATGCAGCAGAGTCCTTAAATACTGCAGCAGAGACCTTAAATAATGCAGCAAAATCCTTAAATAATGCAGCAGAGTCCTTATATAATGCAGCAGAGTCCTAAAATACTGCAGCAGAGTCCTTAAATAATGCAGCAGAGTCCTTAAATAATGCAGCAAATTCATTAAATAATGCAGCAGAGTCCTTAAATAATGCAACAAAGTCCTTAAATAATGCAGCAGATTCCTTAAATTTCGCAGCAGCGTCCTTAAATAATGCATCAAAGTACTTAAATAATGCAGCAGAGTCCTAAAATACCGCAGCAGAGTCCTTAAATAATGCAGCAAAGTCCTTAAATAATGCAGCAGAGTGCTTACATAATGCAGCAGAGTCCTTAAATTCCGCAGCAGAGTCATTAAATAATGCAGCAGAGTCCTTAAATAATGCAGCAAATTCATTAAATAATGCACAGAGTCATTAAATAATGCAACAAAGTCCTTAAATAATGCAGCAGAGTGCTTAAATAATGCAACAAAGTCCTTATATAATGCAGCAGAGTCCTTAAATAATGCAACAAACTCATTAAATAATGCAGCAAAGTACTTAAATAATGCAGCAAATTCCTTAAATAATGCAGCAGAATCCTTAAATAATGCAATAAAGTCCTTAAATAATGCAGCAGAGTCCTTAAATAATGCAAAAAATTCCTTAAATAATGCAGCAGAATCCTTAAATAATGCAACAAAGTCCTTAAATAATGCAGCAAAGTCCTTAATAATGCAGCAGAGTCCTTAAATAATGCAGCAAATTCCTTAAATAATGCAGCAGAGGCCTTAAATACCGAAGCAGCGTCCTTAAATAATGCAGCAAAGTCCTTAAATAATGCAGAAGAGTCCTTAAATAATGCAACAAAGTCCTTAAATAATGCAGCAGAGTCCTTAAATAAAGCAGCAGAGTGCTTAAATAATGCAGCAGAGTCCTTAAATACCGCAGCAGAGTCATTAAATAATACAGCAGATTCCTTAAATAAAGCAGCAGAGTGCTTAAATAATGCAGCAGAGTCCTTAAATAATGCAGCAAATTCCTTAAATAATGCAGCAGAATCCTTAAATAATGCAATAAAGTCC
This sequence comes from Phyllobates terribilis, assembly GCF_046119375.1. NCBI lineage: Eukaryota > Metazoa > Chordata > Amphibia > Anura > Dendrobatidae > Phyllobates > Phyllobates terribilis. Next base: position 643,889 of record NW_027363029.1, on the reverse strand, counting down.
TTATGTAATGCAGCAACGTCCTTAATAATGCAGCAGAGTCCTTAAATAATGCAGCAAAGTACTTAAATAATGCAGCAGAGGCCTTAAATACCGCAGCAGCATACTTAAATAATGCAGCAAAGTCCTTAAATAATGCAGCAGAGTCCTTAAATAATGCAACAAAGTCCTTAAATAATGCAGCAGAGTCCTTAAATAATGCAACAAAGTCCTTAAATAATGCACCAGAGTACTTAAATAATGCAGCAAAGTCCTTAAATAATGCAGCAGAGTCCTTAAATAATGCAACAAAGTCCTTAAATAATGCAGCAGAGTCCTTAAATAATGCAACAAAGTCCTTAAATAATGCAGCAGAGTCCTTAAATAATGCAACAAAGTCCTTATATAATGCAGCAGAGTCCTTAAATAATGCAGCAAAGTCCTTAAATAATGCAGCAGAGTCCTTAAACAATGCAGGACAGTCCTTAAATAATGCAACAAAGTCCTTAAATAATGCAGCAGAGTCCTTAAATAGTGCAGCAAAGTCCTTAAATAATGCAGCAGAGTCCTTAAACAATGCAGCACAGTCCTTAAATAATGCAGCAAAGTCCTTAAATAATGCAGCAGAGTCCTTAAATACAGCAGCAGCGTCCTTAAATAATTCAGCAAAGTCCTTAAATAATGCAGCAGAGTCCTTAAATAATGCAACAAAGTCCTTAAATAATGCAGCAGAGTCCTTAAATAATGCAACAAAGTCCTTAAATAATGCAGCAGAGTCCTTAAATACTGCAGCAGAGTCCTTAAATAATGCAGCAAAGTCCTTAAATAATGCAGCAGAGTCCTTAAATTCAGCAGCAGAGTCATTAAATAATGCAACAAAGTCCTTAATAATGCAGCAGATTCCTTAAATAATGCAGCAAATTCCTTAAATAATGCAGCAGAATCCTTAAATAATGCAATAAAGTCCTTATCTAATGCAGCAACGTCCTTAATAATGCAGCAGAGTCCTTAAATAATGCAGCAGAATCCTTAAATACTGCATCAGCGTCCTTAAATAATGCAACAAAGTCCTTATATAATGCAGCAGAGTCCTTAAATAATGCAGCAAAGTCCTTAAATAATGCAGCAGAGTCCTTAAACAATGCAGGACAGTCCTTAAATAATGCAACAATGTCCTTAAATAATGCAGCAGAGTCCTTAAATAGTGCAGCAAAGTCCTTAAATAATGCAGCAGAGTCCTTAAACAATGCAGCACAGTCCTTAAATAATGCAGCAAAGTCCTTAAATAATGCAGCAGAGTCCTTAAATACAGCAGCAGCGTCCTTAAATAATTCAGCAAAGTCCTTAAATAATGCAGCAGAGTCCTTAAATAATGCAACAAAGTCCTTAAATAATGCAGCAGAGTCCTTAAATAATGCAACAAAGTCCTTAAATAATGCAGCAGAGTCCTTAAATACTGCAGCAGAGTCCTTAAATAATGCAGCAAAGTCCTTAAATAATGCAGCAGAGTCCTTAAATTCAGCAGCAGAGTCATTAAATAATGCAACAAAGTCCTTAATAATGCAGCAGATTCCTTAAATAATGCAGCAAATTCCTTAAATAATGCAGCAGAATCCTTAAATAATGCAATAAAGTCCTTATCTAATGCAGCAACGTCCTTAATAATGCAGCAGAGTCCTTAAATAATGCAGCAGAATCCTTAAATAGTGCATCAGCGTCCTTAAATAATGCAACAAAGTCCTTAAATAATGCAGCAAAGTCCTTAAATAATGCAGCAGAGTCCTTAAATACAGCAGCAGAGTCCTTAAATAATTCAGCAAAGTCCTTAAATAATGCAGCAGAGTCCTTAAATAATGCAATAAAGTCCTTATCTAATGCAGCAACGTCCTTAATAATGCAGCAGAGTCCTTAAATAATGCAGCAAAGTACTTAAATAATGCAGCAGAGGCCTTAAATACCGCAGCAGCATACTTAAATAATGCAGCAAAGTCCTTAAATAATGCAGCAGAGTCCTTAAATAATGCAACAAAGTCCTTAAATAATGCAGCAGAGTCCTTAAATAATGCAACAAAGTCCTTAAATAATGCACCAGAGTACTTAAATAATGCAGCAAAGTCCTTAAATAATGCAGCAGAGTCCTTAAATAATGCAACAAAGTCCTTAAATAATGCAGCAGAGTCCTTAAATAATGCAGCAGAGTCCTTAAATAATGCAACAAAGTCCTTAAATAATGCAGCAGAGTCCTTAAATAATGCAACAAAGTCCTTAAATATTGCAGCAGAGTCCTTAAATAATGCAGCAAAGTCCTTAAATAATGCAGCAGAGTACTTAAATAATGCAGCAAATTCCTTAAATAATGCAGCAGAATCCTTAAATAATGCAATAAAGTCCTTAAATAATGCAGCAGAGTCCTTAAATAATGCAGCAGAGTCCTTAAATAATGCAACAAAGTCCTTAAATAATGCAGCAGAGTCCTTAAATAATGCAGCAAAGTCCTTAAATAATGCAGCAGAGTCCTTAAATAATGCAGCAAACTCATTAAATAATGCAGCAAAGTACTTAAATAATGCAGCAAAGTACTTAAATAATGCAGCAAATTCCTTAAATAATGCAGCAGAATCCTTAAATAATGCAATAAAGTCCTTAAATAATGCAGCAGAGTCCTTAAATAATGCAATAAATTCCTTAAATAATGCAGCAGAATCCTTAAATAATGCAATAAAGTCATTAAATAATGCAGCAGAGTCCTTAAATACTGCAGCAGAGACCTTAAATAATGCAGCAAAATCCTTAAATAATGCAGCAGAGTCCTTATATAATGCAGCAGAGTCCTAAAATACTGCAGCAGAGTCCTTAAATAATGCAGCAGAGTCCTTAAATAATGCAGCAAATTCATTAAATAATGCAGCAGAATCCTTAAATAATGCAACAAAGTCCTTAAATAATGCAGCAGATTCCTTAAATTTCGCAGCAGCGTCCTTAAATAATGCATCAAAGTACTTAAATAATGCAGCAGAGTCCTAAAATACCGCAGCAGAGTCCTTAAATAATGCAGCAAAGTCCTTAAATAATGCAGCAGAGTGCTTACATAATGCAGCAGAGTCCTTAAATTCCGCAGCAGAGTCATTAAATAATGCAGCAGAGTCCTTAAATAATGCAGCAAATTCATTAAATAATGCACAGAGTCATTAAATAATGCAACAAAGTCCTTAAATAATGCAGCAGAGTGCTTAAATAATGCAACAAGGGCCTTAAATAATGCAGCAGAGTCCTTAAATAATGCAACAAACTCATTAAATAATGCAGCAAAGTACTTAAATAATGCAGCAAATTCCTTAAATAATGCAGCAGAATCCTTAAATAATGCAATAAAGTCCTTAAATAATGCAGCAGAGTCCTTAAATAATGCAAAAAATTCCTTAAATAATGCAGCAGAATCCTTAAATAATGCAACAAAGTCCTTAAATAATGCAGCAAAGTCCTTAATAATGCAGCAGAGTCCTTAAATTATGCAGCAAATTCCTTAAATAATGCAGCAGAGGCCTTAAATACCGAAGCAGCGTCCTTAAATAATGCAGCAAAGTCCTTAAATAATGCAGAAGAGTCCTTAAATAATGCAACAAAGTCCTTAAATAATGCAGCAGAGTCCTTAAATAAAGCAGCAGAGTGCTTAAATAATGCAGCAGAGTCCTTAAATACCGCAGCAGAGTCATTAAATAATACAGCAGATTCCTTAAATAAAGCAGCAGAGTGCTTAAATAATGCAGCAGAGTCCTTAAATACCGCAGCAGAGTCATTAAATAATACAGCAGAGTCCTTAAATAATGCAGGAAATTCCTTAAATAATGCAGAGTCCTTAAATAATGCACTAAATTCCTTAAATAAAATGCAGCAACGCCCTTAATAATGCAGCTGAGTCCTTAAATAATTCAGCAAAGTCCTTAAATAATGCAGCAGAGTCCTTAAATACCGCAGCAGCGTCCTTAAATAATGCAACAAAGTCCTTAAATAATGCAGCAGAACCCTTAAATAATGCAACAAAGTCCTTAAATAATGCAGCAGAGTCCTTAAATAATGCAACAAAGTCCTTAAATAATGCAGCAGAGTCCTTAAATAATGCAGCAGAGTCCTTAAATAATGCAACAAAGTCCTTAAATAATGCAGCAAAGTCCTTAAATAATGCAGCAGAGTCCTTAAACAATGCAGCACAGTCCTTAAATAATGCAACAAAGTCCTTAAATAATGCAGCAGAGTCCTTAAATAATGCAGCAAAGTCCTTAAATAATGCAGCAGAGTCCTTAAACAATGCAGCACAGTCCTTAAATAATGCAGCAAAGTCCTTAAATAATGCAGCAGAGTCCTTAAATACAGCAGCAGCGTCCTTAAATAATGCAACAAAGTCTTTAAATAATGCAGCAGAGTCCTTAAATAATGCAACAAAGTCCTTAAATAATGCAGCAGAGTCCTTAAATAATGCAACAAACTCATTAAATAATGCAGCAGAATCCTTAAATAATGCAACAAATTCCTTAAATAATGCAGAGTCCTTAAATAATGCACTAAATTCCTTAAATAAAATGCAGCAACGCCCTTAATAATGCAGCTGAGTCCTTAAATAATTCAGCAAAGTCCTTAAATAATGCAGCAGAGTCCATAAATACCGCAGCAGCGTCCTTAAATAATGCAATAAAATCCTTAAATAATGCAGCAACGTCCTTAATAATGCAGCAGAGTCCTTAAATAATACAGCAAAGTCCTTAAATAATGCAGCAGAGGACTTAAATACTGCAGCAGCGTCCTTAAATAATGCAGCAGAGTCCTTAAATAATGCAACAAAGTCCTTAAATAATGCAGCAGAATCCTTAAATAATGCAAAAAATTCCTTAAATAATGCAGAAGAGTACTTAAATAATGCAGAAAAGTCGTTAAATAATGCAGCAGAGTCCTTAAATATTGCAGCATAGTCCTTAAATAATGCAACAAAGTCCTTAAATAATGCAGCAGATTCCTTAAATTCTGCAGCAGCGTCCTTAAATAATGCATCAAAGTCCTTAAATAATGCAGCAGAGTCCTTAAATACTGCAGCAGAGTCCTTAAATAATGCAGCAAATTCCTTAAATAATGCAGCAGAGTCCTTAAATTCCGCAGCAGAGTCATTAAATAATGCAACAAAGTCCTTAATAATGCAGCAGAGTCCTTAAATAATGCAGCAAATTCCTTAAATAATGCAGCAGAATCCTTAAATAATGCAATAAAGTCCTTATGTAATGCAGCAACGTCCTTTATAATGCAGCAGAGTCCTTAAATAATGCAGCAAAGTACTTAAATAATGCAGCAGAGGCCTTAAATACCGCAGCAGCATACTTAAATAATGCAGCAAAGTCCTTAAATAATGCAGCAGAGTCCTTAAATAATGCAACAAAGTCCTTAAATAATGCAGCAGAGTCCTTAAATAATGCAACAAAGTCCTTAAATAATGCACCAGAGTACTTAAATAATGCAGCAAAGTCCTTAAATAATGCAGCAGAGTCCTTAAATAATGCAACAAAGTCCTTAAATAATGCAGCAGAGTCCTTAAATAATGCAACAAAGTCCTTAAATAATGCAGCAGAGTCCTTAAATAATGCAACAAAGTCCTTATATAATGCAGCAGAGTCCTTAAATAATGCAGCAAAGTCCTTAAATAATGCAGCAGAGTCCTTAAACAATGCAGGACAGTCCTTAAATAATGCAACAAAGTCCTTAAATAATGCAGCAGAGTCCTTAAATAGTGCAGCAAAGTCCTTAAATAATGCAGCAGAGTCCTTAAACAATGCAGCACAGTCCTTAAATAATGCAGCAAAGTCCTTAAATAATGCAGCAGAGTCCTTAAATACAGCAGCAGCGTCCTTAAATAATTCAGCAAAGTCCTTAAATAATGCAGCAGAGTCCTTAAATAATGCAACAAAGTCCTTAAATAATGCAGCAGAGTCCTTAAATAATGCAACAAAGTCCTTAAATAATGCAGCAGAGTCCTTAAATACTGCAGCAGAGTCCTTAAATAATGCAGCAAAGTCCTTAAATAATGCAGCAGAGTCCTTAAATTCAGCAGCAGAGTCATTAAATAATGCAACAAAGTCCTTAATAATGCAGCAGATTCCTTAAATAATGCAGCAAATTCCTTAAATAATGCAGCAGAATCCTTAAATAATGCAATAAAGTCCTTATCTAATGCAGCAACGTCCTTAATAATGCAGCAGAGTCCTTAAATAATGCAGCAGAATCCTTAAATACTGCATCAGCGTCCTTAAATAATGCAACAAAGTCCTTATATAATGCAGCAGAGTCCTTAAATAATGCAGCAAAGTCCTTAAATAATGCAGCAGAGTCCTTAAACAATGCAGGACAGTCCTTAAATAATGCAACAAAGTCCTTAAATAATGCAGCAGAGTCCTTAAATAGTGCAGCAAAGTCCTTAAATAATGCAGCAGAGTCCTTAAACAATGCAGCACAGTCCTTAAATAATGCAGCAAAGTCCTTAAATAATGCAGCAGAGTCCTTAAATACAGCAGCAGCGTCCTTAAATAATTCAGCAAAGTCCTTAAATAATGCAGCAGAGTCCTTAAATAATGCAACAAAGTCCTTAAATAATGCAGCAGAGTCCTTAAATACTGCAGCAGAGTCCTTAAATAATGCAGCAAAGTCCTTAAATAATGCAGCAGAGTCCTTAAATTCAGCAGCAGAGTCATTAAATAATGCAACAAAGTCCTTAATAATGCAGCAGATTCCTTAAATAATGCAGCAAATTCCTTAAATAATGCAGCAGAATCCTTAAATAATGCAATAAAGTCCTTATCTAATGCAGCAACGTCCTTAATAATGCAGCAGAGTCCTTAAATAATGCAGCAGAATCCTTAAATACTGCATCAGCGTCCTTAAATAATGCAACAAAGTCCTTAAATAATGCAGCAAAGTCCTTAAATAATGCAGCAGAGTCCTTAAATACAGCAGCAGAGTACTTAAATAATTCAGCAAAGTCCTTAAATAATGCAGCAGAGTCCTTAAATAATGCAATAAAGTCCTTATCTAATGCAGCAACGTCCTTAATAATGCAGCAGAGTCCTTAAATTCCGCAGCAGAGTCATTAAATAATGCAACAAAGTCCTTAATAATGCAGCAGAGTCCTTAAATAATGCAGCAAATTCCTTAAATAATGCAGCAGAATCCTTAAATAATGCAATAAAGTCCTTATGTAATGCAGCAACGTCCTTAATAATGCAGCAGAGTCCTTAAATAATGCAGCAAAGTACTTAAATAATGCAGCAGAGGCCTTAAATACCGCAGCAGCATACTTAAATAATGCAGCAAAGTCCTTAAATAATGCAGCAGAGTCCTTAAATAATGCAACAAAGTCCTTAAATAATGCAGCAGAGTCCTTAAATAATGCAACAAAGTCCTTAAATAATGCACCAGAGTACTTAAATAATGCAGCAAAGTCCTTAAATAATGCAGCAGAGTCCTTAAATAATGCAACAAAGTCCTTAAATAATGCAGCAGAGTCCTTAAATAATGCAACAAAGTCCTTAAATAATGCAGCAGAGTCCTTAAATAATGCAACAAAGTCCTTATATAATGCAGCAGAGTCCTTAAATAATGCAACAAAGTCCTTAAATAATGCAGCAGAGTCCTTAAATACTGCAGCAGAGTCCTTAAATAATGCAGCAAAGTCCTTAAATAATGCAGCAGAGTCCTTAAATTCAGCAGCAGAGTCATTAAATAATGCAACAAAGTCCTTAATAATGCAGCAGATTCCTTAAATAATGCAGCAAATTCCTTAAATAATGCAGCAGAATCCTTAAATAATGCAATAAAGTCCTTATCTAATGCAGCAACGTCCTTAATAATGCAGCAGAGTCCTTAAATAATGCAGCAGAATCCTTAAATACTGCATCAGCGTCCTTAAATAATGCAACAAAGTCCTTATATAATGCAGCAGAGTCCTTAAATAATGCAGCAAAGTCCTTAAATAATGCAGCAGAGTCCTTAAACAATGCAGGACAGTCCTTAAATAATGCAACAATGTCCTTAAATAATGCAGCAGAGTCCTTAAATAGTGCAGCAAAGTCCTTAAATAATGCAGCAGAGTCCTTAAACAATGCAGCACAGTCCTTAAATAATGCAGCAAAGTCCTTAAATAATGCAGCAGAGTCCTTAAATACAGCAGCAGCGTCCTTAAATAATTCAGCAAAGTCCTTAAATAATGCAGCAGAGTCCTTAAATAATGCAACAAAGTCCTTAAATAATGCAGCAGAGTCCTTAAATAATGCAACAAAGTCCTTAAATAATGCAGCAGAGTCCTTAAATACTGCAGCAGAGTCCTTAAATAATGCAGCAAAGTCCTTAAATAATGCAGCAGAGTCCTTAAATTCAGCAGCAGAGTCATTAAATAATGCAACAAAGTCCTTAATAATGCAGCAGATTCCTTAAATAATGCAGCAAATTCCTTAAATAATGCAGCAGAATCCTTAAATAATGCAATAAAGTCCTTATCTAATGCAGCAACGTCCTTAATAATGCAGCAGAGTCCTTAAATAATGCAGCAGAATCCTTAAATAGTGCATCAGCGTCCTTAAATAATGCAACAAAGTCCTTAAATAATGCAGCAAAGTCCTTAAATAATGCAGCAGAGTCCTTAAATACAGCAGCAGAGTCCTTAAATAATTCAGCAAAGTCCTTAAATAATGCAGCAGAGTCCTTAAATAATGCAATAAAGTCCTTATCTAATGCAGCAACGTCCTTAATAATGCAGCAGAGTCCTTAAATAATGCAGCAAAGTACTTAAATAATGCAGCAGAGGCCTTAAATACCGCAGCAGCATACTTAAATAATGCAGCAAAGTCCTTAAATAATGCAGCAGAGTCCTTAAATAATGCAACAAAGTCCTTAAATAATGCAGCAGAGTCCTTAAATAATGCAACAAAGTCCTTAAATAATGCACCAGAGTACTTAAATAATGCAGCAAAGTCCTTAAATAATGCAGCAGAGTCCTTAAATAATGCAACAAAGTCCTTAAATAATGCAGCAGAGTCCTTAAATAATGCAGCAGAGTCCTTAAATAATGCAACAAAGTCCTTAAATAATGCAGCAGAGTCCTTAAATAATGCAACAAAGTCCTTAAATATTGCAGCAGAGTCCTTAAATAATGCAGCAAAGTCCTTAAATAATGCAGCAGAGTACTTAAATAATGCAGCAAATTCCTTAAATAATGCAGCAGAATCCTTAAATAATGCAATAAAGTCCTTAAATAATGCAGCAGAGTCCTTAAATAATGCAACAAAGTCCTTAAATAATGCAGCAGAGTCCTTAAATAATGCAGCAAAGTCCTTAAATAATGCAGCAGAGTCCTTAAATAATGCAGCAAACTCATTAAATAATGCAGCAAAGTACTTAAATAATGCAGCAAAGTACTTAAATAATGCAGCAAATTCCTTAAATAATGCAGCAGAATCCTTAAATAATGCAATAAAGTCCTTAAATAATGCAGCAGAGTCCTTAAATAATGCAATAAATTCCTTAAATAATGCAGCAGAATCCTTAAATAATGCAATAAAGTCATTAAATAATGCAGCAGAGTCCTTAAATACTGCAGCAGAGACCTTAAATAATGCAGCAAAATCCTTAAATAATGCAGCAGAGTCCTTATATAATGCAGCAGAGTCCTAAAATACTGCAGCAGAGTCCTTAAATAATGCAGCAGAGTCCTTAAATAATGCAGCAAATTCATTAAATAATGCAGCAGAATCCTTAAATAATGCAACAAAGTCCTTAAATAATGCAGCAGATTCCTTAAATTTCGCAGCAGCGTCCTTAAATAATGCATCAAAGTACTTAAATAATGCAGCAGAGTCCTAAAATACCGCAGCAGAGTCCTTAAATAATGCAGCAAAGTCCTTAAATAATGCAGCAGAGTGCTTACATAATGCAGCAGAGTCCTTAAATTCCGCAGCAGAGTCATTAAATAATGCAGCAGAGTCCTTAAATAATGCAGCAAATTCATTAAATAATGCACAGAGTCATTAAATAATGCAACAAAGTCCTTAAATAATGCAGCAGAGTGCTTAAATAATGCAACAAGGGCCTTAAATAATGCAGCAGAGTCCTTAAATAATGCAACAAACTCATTAAATAATGCAGCAAAGTACTTAAATAATGCAGCAAATTCCTTAAATAATGCAGCAGAATCCTTAAATAATGCAATAAAGTCCTTAAATAATGCAGCAGAGTCCTTAAATAATGCAAAAAATTCCTTAAATAATGCAGCAGAATCCTTAAATAATGCAACAAAGTCCTTAAATAATGCAGCAAAGTCCTTAATAATGCAGCAGAGTCCTTAAATTATGCAGCAAATTCCTTAAATAATGCAGCAGAGGCCTTAAATACCGAAGCAGCGTCCTTAAATAATGCAGCAAAGTCCTTAAATAATGCAGAAGAGTCCTTAAATAATGCAACAAAGTCCTTAAATAATGCAGCAGAGTCCTTAAATAAAGCAGCAGAGTGCTTAAATAATGCAGCAGAGTCCTTAAATACCGCAGCAGAGTCATTAAATAATACAGCAGATTCCTTAAATAAAGCAGCAGAGTGCTTAAATAATGCAGCAGAGTCCTTAAATACCGCAGCAGAGTCATTAAATAATACAGCAGAGTCCTTAAATAATGCAGGAAATTCCTTAAATAATGCAGAGTCCTTAAATAATGCACTAAATTCCTTAAATAAAATGCAGCAACGCCCTTAATAATGCAGCTGAGTCCTTAAATAATTCAGCAAAGTCCTTAAATAATGCAGCAGAGTCCTTAAATACCGCAGCAGCGTCCTTAAATAATGCAACAAAGTCCTTAAATAATGCAGCAGAACCCTTAAATAATGCAACAAAGTCCTTAAATAATGCAGCAGAGTCCTTAAATAATGCAACAAAGTCCTTAAATAATGCAGCAGAGTCCTTAAATAATGCAGCAGAGTCCTTAAATAATGCAACAAAGTCCTTAAATAATGCAGCAAAGTCCTTAAATAATGCAGCAGAGTCCTTAAACAATGCAGCACAGTCCTTAAATAATGCAACAAAGTCCTTAAATAATGCAGCAGAGTCCTTAAATAATGCAGCAAAGTCCTTAAATAATGCAGCAGAGTCCTTAAACAATGCAGCACAGTCCTTAAATAATGCAGCAAAGTCCTTAAATAATGCAGCAGAGTCCTTAAATACAGCAGCAGCGTCCTTAAATAATGCAACAAAGTCTTTAAATAATGCAGCAGAGTCCTTAAATAATGCAACAAAGTCCTTAAATAATGCAGCAGAGTCCTTAAATAATGCAACAAACTCATTAAATAATGCAGCAGAATCCTTAAATAATGCAACAAATTCCTTAAATAATGCAGAGTCCTTAAATAATGCACTAAATTCCTTAAATAAAATGCAGCAACGCCCTTAATAATGCAGCTGAGTCCTTAAATAATTCAGCAAAGTCCTTAAATAATGCAGCAGAGTCCATAAATACCGCAGCAGCGTCCTTAAATAATGCAATAAAATCCTTAAATAATGCAGCAACGTCCTTAATAATGCAGCAGAGTCCTTAAATAATACAGCAAAGTCCTTAAATAATGCAGCAGAGGACTTAAATACTGCAGCAGCGTCCTTAAATAATGCAGCAGAGTCCTTAAATAATGCAACAAAGTCCTTAAATAATGCAGCAGAATCCTTAAATAATGCAAAAAATTCCTTAAATAATGCAGAAGAGTACTTAAATAATGCAGAAAAGTCGTTAAATAATGCAGCAGAGTCCTTAAATATTGCAGCATAGTCCTTAAATAATGCAACAAAGTCCTTAAATAATGCAGCAGATTCCTTAAATTCTGCAGCAGCGTCCTTAAATAATGCATCAAAGTCCTTAAATAATGCAGCAGAGTCCTTAAATACTGCAGCAGAGTCCTTAAATAATGCAGCAAATTCCTTAAATAATGCAGCAGAGTCCTTAAATTCCGCAGCAGAGTCATTAAATAATGCAACAAAGTCCTTAATAATGCAGCAGAGTCCTTAAATAATGCAGCAAATTCCTTAAATAATGCAGCAGAATCCTTAAATAATGCAATAAAGTCCTTATGTAATGCAGCAACGTCCTTTATAATGCAGCAGAGTCCTTAAATAATGCAGCAAAGTACTTAAATAATGCAGCAGAGGCCTTAAATACCGCAGCAGCATACTTAAATAATGCAGCAAAGTCCTTAAATAATGCAGCAGAGTCCTTAAATAATGCAACAAAGTCCTTAAATAATGCAGCAGAGTCCTTAAATAATGCAACAAAGTCCTTAAATAATGCACCAGAGTACTTAAATAATGCAGCAAAGTCCTTAAATAATGCAGCAGAGTCCTTAAATAATGCAACAAAGTCCTTAAATAATGCAGCAGAGTCCTTAAATAATGCAACAAAGTCCTTAAATAATGCAGCAGAGTCCTTAAATAATGCAACAAAGTCCTTATATAATGCAGCAGAGTCCTTAAATAATGCAGCAAAGTCCTTAAATAATGCAGCAGAGTCCTTAAACAATGCAGGACAGTCCTTAAATAATGCAACAAAGTCCTTAAATAATGCAGCAGAGTCCTTAAATAGTGCAGCAAAGTCCTTAAATAATGCAGCAGAGTCCTTAAACAATGCAGCACAGTCCTTAAATAATGCAGCAAAGTCCTTAAATAATGCAGCAGAGTCCTTAAATACAGCAGCAGCGTCCTTAAATAATTCAGCAAAGTCCTTAAATAATGCAGCAGAGTCCTTAAATAATGCAACAAAGTCCTTAAATAATGCAGCAGAGTCCTTAAATAATGCAACAAAGTCCTTAAATAATGCAGCAGAGTCCTTAAATACTGCAGCAGAGTCCTTAAATAATGCAGCAAAGTCCTTAAATAATGCAGCAGAGTCCTTAAATTCAGCAGCAGAGTCATTAAATAATGCAACAAAGTCCTTAATAATGCAGCAGATTCCTTAAATAATGCAGCAAATTCCTTAAATAATGCAGCAGAATCCTTAAATAATGCAATAAAGTCCTTATCTAATGCAGCAACGTCCTTAATAATGCAGCAGAGTCCTTAAATAATGCAGCAGAATCCTTAAATACTGCATCAGCGTCCTTAAATAATGCAACAAAGTCCTTATATAATGCAGCAGAGTCCTTAAATAATGCAGCAAAGTCCTTAAATAATGCAGCAGAGTCCTTAAACAATGCAGGACAGTCCTTAAATAATGCAACAAAGTCCTTAAATAATGCAGCAGAGTCCTTAAATAGTGCAGCAAAGTCCTTAAATAATGCAGCAGAGTCCTTAAACAATGCAGCACAGTCCTTAAATAATGCAGCAAAGTCCTTAAATAATGCAGCAGAGTCCTTAAATACAGCAGCAGCGTCCTTAAATAATTCAGCAAAGTCCTTAAATAATGCAGCAGAGTCCTTAAATAATGCAACAAAGTCCTTAAATAATGCAGCAGAGTCCTTAAATAATGCAACAAAGTCCTTAAATAATGCAGCAGAGTCCTTAAATACTGCAGCAGAGTCCTTAAATAATGCAGCAAAGTCCTTAAATAATGCAGCAGAGTCCTTAAATTCAGCAGCAGAGTCATTAAATAATGCAACAAAGTCCTTAATAATGCAGCAGATTCCTTAAATAATGCAGCAAATTCCTTAAATAATGCAGCAGAATCCTTAAATAATGCAATAAAGTCCTTATCTAATGCAGCAACGTCCTTAATAATGCAGCAGAGTCCTTAAATAATGCAGCAGAATCCTTAAATACTGCATCAGCGTCCTTAAATAATGCAACAAAGTCCTTAAATAATGCAGCAAAGTCCTTAAATAATGCAGCAGAGTCCTTAAATACAGCAGCAGAGTCCTTAAATAATTCAGCAAAGTCCTTAAATAATGCAGCAGAGTCCTTAAATAATGCAATAAAGTCCTTATCTAATGCAGCAACGTCCTTAATAATGCAGCAGAGTCCTTAAATTCCGCAGCAGAGTCATTAAATAATGCAACAAAGTCCTTAATAATGCAGCAGAGTCCTTAAATAATGCAGCAAATTCCTTAAATAATGCAGCAGAATCCTTAAATAATGCAATAAAGTCCTTATGTAATGCAGCAACGTCCTTAATAATGCAGCAGAGTCCTTAAATAATGCAGCAAAGTACTTAAATAATGCAGCAGAGGCCTTAAATACCGCAGCAGCATACTTAAATAATGCAGCAAAGTCCTTAAATAATGCAGCAGAGTCCTTAAATAATGCAACAAAGTCCTTAAATAATGCAGCAGAGTCCTTAAATAATGCAACAAAGTCCTTAAATAATGCACCAGAGTACTTAAATAATGCAGCAAAGTCCTTAAATAATGCAGCAGAGTCCTTAAATAATGCAACAAAGTCCTTAAATAATGCAGCAGAGTCCTTAAATAATGCAACAAAGTCCTTAAATAATGCAGCAGAGTCCTTAAATAATGCAACAAAGTCCTTATATAATGCAGCAGAGTCCTTAAATAATGCAGCAAAGTCCTTAAATAATGCAGCAGAGTCCTTAAACAATGCAGGACAGTCCTTAAATAATGCAACAAAGTCCTTAAATAATGCAGCAGAGTCCTTAAATAGTGCAGCAAAGTCCTTAAATAATGCAGCAGAGTCCTTAAACAATGCAGCACAGTCCTTAAATAATGCAGCAAAGTCCTTAAATAATGCAGCAGAGTCCTTAAATACAGCAGCAGCGTCCTTAAATAATTCAGCAAAGTCCTTAAATAATGCAGCAGAGTCCTTAAATAATGCAACAAAGTCCTTAAATAATGCAGCAGAGTCCTTAAATAATGCAACAAAGTCCTTAAATAATGCAGCAGAGTCCTTAAATACTGCAGCAGAGTCCTTAAATAATGCAGCAAAGTCCTTAAATAATGCAGCAGAGTCCTTAAATTCAGCAGCAGAGTCATTAAATAATGCAACAAAGTCCTTAATAATGCAGCAGATTCCTTAAATAATGCAGCAAATTCCTTAAATAATGCAGCAGAATCCTTAAATAATGCAATAAAGTCCTTATCTAATGCAGCAACGTCCTTAATAATGCAGCAGAGTCCTTAAATAATGCAGCAGAATCCTTAAATACTGCATCAGCGTCCTTAAATAATGCAACAAAGTCCTTATATAATGCAGCAGAGTCCTTAAATAATGCAGCAAAGTCCTTAAATAATGCAGCAGAGTCCTTAAACAATGCAGGACAGTCCTTAAATAATGCAACAATGTCCTTAAATAATGCAGCAGAGTCCTTAAATAGTGCAGCAAAGTCCTTAAATAATGCAGCAGAGTCCTTAAACAATGCAGCACAGTCCTTAAATAATGCAGCAAAGTCCTTAAATAATGCAGCAGAGTCCTTAAATACAGCAGCAGCGTCCTTAAATAATTCAGCAAAGTCCTTAAATAATGCAGCAGAGTCCTTAAATAATGCAACAAAGTCCTTAAATAATGCAGCAGAGTCCTTAAATAATGCAACAAAGTCCTTAAATAATGCAGCAGAGTCCTTAAATACTGCAGCAGAGTCCTTAAATAATGCAGCAAAGTCCTTAAATAATGCAGCAGAGTCCTTAAATTCAGCAGCAGAGTCATTAAATAATGCAACAAAGTCCTTAATAATGCAGCAGATTCCTTAAATAATGCAGCAAATTCCTTAAATAATGCAGCAGAATCCTTAAATAATGCAATAAAGTCCTTATCTAATGCAGCAACGTCCTTAATAATGCAGCAGAGTCCTTAAATAATGCAGCAGAATCCTTAAATAGTGCATCAGCGTCCTTAAATAATGCAACAAAGTCCTTAAATAATGCAGCAAAGTCCTTAAATAATGCAGCAGAGTCCTTAAATACAGCAGCAGAGTCCTTAAATAATTCAGCAAAGTCCTTAAATAATGCAGCAGAGTCCTTAAATAATGCAATAAAGTCCTTATCTAATGCAGCAACGTCCTTAATAATGCAGCAGAGTCCTTAAATAATGCAGCAAAGTACTTAAATAATGCAGCAGAGGCCTTAAATACCGCAGCAGCATACTTAAATAATGCAGCAAAGTCCTTAAATAATGCAGCAGAGTCCTTAAATAATGCAACAAAGTCCTTAAATAATGCAGCAGAGTCCTTAAATAATGCAACAAAGTCCTTAAATAATGCACCAGAGTACTTAAATAATGCAGCAAAGTCCTTAAATAATGCAGCAGAGTCCTTAAATAATGCAACAAAGTCCTTAAATAATGCAGCAGAGTCCTTAAATAATGCAGCAGAGTCCTTAAATAATGCAACAAAGTCCTTAAATAATGCAGCAGAGTCCTTAAATAATGCAACAAAGTCCTTAAATATTGCAGCAGAGTCCTTAAATAATGCAGCAAAGTCCTTAAATAATGCAGCAGAGTACTTAAATAATGCAGCAAATTCCTTAAATAATGCAGCAGAATCCTTAAATAATGCAATAAAGTCCTTAAATAATGCAGCAGAGTCCTTAAATAATGCAGCAGAGTCCTTAAATAATGCAACAAAGTCCTTAAATAATGCAGCAGAGTCCTTAAATAATGCAGCAAAGTCCTTAAATAATGCAGCAGAGTCCTTAAATAATGCAGCAAACTCATTAAATAATGCAGCAAAGTACTTAAATAATGCAGCAAAGTACTTAAATAATGCAGCAAATTCCTTAAATAATGCAGCAGAATCCTTAAATAATGCAATAAAGTCCTTAAATAATGCAGCAGAGTCCTTAAATAATGCAATAAATTCCTTAAATAATGCAGCAGAATCCTTAAATAATGCAATAAAGTCATTAAATAATGCAGCAGAGTCCTTAAATACTGCAGCAGAGACCTTAAATAATGCAGCAAAATCCTTAAATAATGCAGCAGAGTCCTTATATAATGCAGCAGAGTCCTAAAATACTGCAGCAGAGTCCTTAAATAATGCAGCAGAGTCCTTAAATAATGCAGCAAATTCATTAAATAATGCAGCAGAATCCTTAAATAATGCAACAAAGTCCTTAAATAATGCAGCAGATTCCTTAAATTTCGCAGCAGCGTCCTTAAATAATGCATCAAAGTACTTAAATAATGCAGCAGAGTCCTAAAATACCGCAGCAGAGTCCTTAAATAATGCAGCAAAGTCCTTAAATAATGCAGCAGAGTGCTTACATAATGCAGCAGAGTCCTTAAATTCCGCAGCAGAGTCATTAAATAATGCAGCAGAGTCCTTAAATAATGCAGCAAATTCATTAAATAATGCACAGAGTCATTAAATAATGCAACAAAGTCCTTAAATAATGCAGCAGAGTGCTTAAATAATGCAACAAGGGCCTTAAATAATGCAGCAGAGTCCTTAAATAATGCAACAAACTCATTAAATAATGCAGCAAAGTACTTAAATAATGCAGCAAATTCCTTAAATAATGCAGCAGAATCCTTAAATAATGCAATAAAGTCCTTAAATAATGCAGCAGAGTCCTTAAATAATGCAAAAAATTCCTTAAATAATGCAGCAGAATCTTTAAATAATGCAACAAAGTCCTTAAATAATGCAGCAAAGTCCTTAATAATGCAGCAGAGTCCTTAAATTATGCAGCAAATTCCTTAAATAATGCAGCAGAGGCCTTAAATACCGAAGCAGCGTCCTTAAATAATGCAGCAAAGTCCTTAAATAATGCAGAAGAGTCCTTAAATAATGCAACAAAGTCCTTAAATAATGCAGCAGAGTCCTTAAATAAAGCAGCAGAGTGCTTAAATAATGCAGCAGAGTCCTTAAATACCGCAGCAGAGTCATTAAATAATACAGCAGATTCCTTAAATAAAGCAGCAGAGTGCTTAAATAATGCAGCAGAGTCCTTAAATACCGCAGCAGAGTCATTAAATAATACAGCAGAGTCCTTAAATAATGCAGGAAATTCCTTAAATAATGCAGAGTCCTTAAATAATGCACTAAATTCCTTAAATAAAATGCAGCAACGCCCTTAATAATGCAGCTGAGTCCTTAAATAATTCAGCAAAGTCCTTAAATAATGCAGCAGAGTCCTTAAATACCGCAGCAGCGTCCTTAAATAATGCAACAAATTCCTTAAATAATGCAGCAGAACCCTTAAATAATGCAACAAAGTCCTTAAATAATGCAGCAGAGTCCTTAAATAATGCAACAAAGTCCTTAAATAATGCAGCAGAGTCCTTAAATAATGCAGCAGAGTCCTTAAATAATGCAACAAAGTCCTTAAATAATGCAGCAAAGTCCTTAAATAATGCAGCAGAGTCCTTAAACAATGCAGCACAGTCCTTAAATAATGCAACAAAGTCCTTAAATAATGCAGCAGAGTCCTTAAATAATGCAGCAAAGTCCTTAAATAATGCAGCAGAGTCCTTAAACAATGCAGCACAGTCCTTAAATAATGCAGCAAAGTCCTTAAATAATGCAGCAGAGTCCTTAAATACAGCAGCAGCGTCCTTAAATAATGCAACAAAGTCTTTAAATAATGCAGCAGAGTCCTTAAATAATGCAACAAAGTCCTTAAATAATGCAGCAGAGTCCTTAAATAATGCAACAAACTCATTAAATAATGCAGCAGAATCCTTAAATAATGCAACAAATTCCTTAAATAATGCAGAGTCCTTAAATAATGCACTAAATTCCTTAAATAAAATGCAGCAACGCCCTTAATAATGCAGCTGAGTCCTTAAATAATTCAGCAAAGTCCTTAAATAATGCAGCAGAGTCCATAAATACCGCAGCAGCGTCCTTAAATAATGCAATAAAATCCTTAAATAATGCAGCAACGTCCTTAATAATGCAGCAGAGTCCTTAAATAATACAGCAAAGTCCTTAAATAATGCAGCAGAGGACTTAAATACTGCAGCAGCGTCCTTAAATAATGCAGCAGAGTCCTTAAATAATGCAACAAAGTCCTTAAATAATGCAGCAGAATCCTTAAATAATGCAAAAAATTCCTTAAATAATGCAGAAGAGTACTTAAATAATGCAGAAAAGTCGTTAAATAATGCAGCAGAGTCCTTAAATATTGCAGCATAGTCCTTAAATAATGCAACAAAGTCCTTAAATAATGCAGCAGATTCCTTAAATTCTGCAGCAGCGTCCTTAAATAATGCATCAAAGTCCTTAAATAATGCAGCAGAGTCCTTAAATACTGCAGCAGAGTCCTTAAATAATGCAGCAAATTCCTTAAATAATGCAGCAGAGTCCTTAAATTCCGCAGCAGAGTCATTAAATAATGCAACAAAGTCCTTAATAATGCAGCAGAGTCCTTAAATAATGCAGCAAATTCCTTAAATAATGCAGCAGAATCCTTAAATAATGCAATAAAGTCCTTATGTAATGCAGCAACGTCCTTTATAATGCAGCAGAGTCCTTAAATAATGCAGCAAAGTACTTAAATAATGCAGCAGAGGCCTTAAATACCGCAGCAGCATACTTAAATAATGCAGCAAAGTCCTTAAATAATGCAGCAGAGTCCTTAAATAATGCAACAAAGTCCTTAAATAATGCAGCAGAGTCCTTAAATAATGCAACAAAGTCCTTAAATAATGCACCAGAGTACTTAAATAATGCAGCAAAGTCCTTAAATAATGCAGCAGAGTCCTTAAATAATGCAACAAAGTCCTTAAATAATGCAGCAGAGTCCTTAAATAATGCAACAAAGTCCTTAAATAATGCAGCAGAGTCCTTAAATAATGCAACAAAGTCCTTATATAATGCAGCAGAGTCCTTAAATAATGCAGCAAAGTCCTTAAATAATGCAGCAGAGTCCTTAAACAATGCAGGACAGTCCTTAAATAATGCAACAAAGTCCTTAAATAATGCAGCAGAGTCCTTAAATAGTGCAGCAAAGTCCTTAAATAATGCAGCAGAGTCCTTAAACAATGCAGCACAGTCCTTAAATAATGCAGCAAAGTCCTTAAATAATGCAGCAGAGTCCTTAAATACAGCAGCAGCGTCCTTAAATAATTCAGCAAAGTCCTTAAATAATGCAGCAGAGTCCTTAAATAATGCAACAAAGTCCTTAAATAATGCAGCAGAGTCCTTAAATAATGCAACAAAGTCCTTAAATAATGCAGCAGAGTCCTTAAATACTGCAGCAGAGTCCTTAAATAATGCAGCAAAGTCCTTAAATAATGCAGCAGAGTCCTTAAATTCAGCAGCAGAGTCATTAAATAATGCAACAAAGTCCTTAATAATGCAGCAGATTCCTTAAATAATGCAGCAAATTCCTTAAATAATGCAGCAGAATCCTTAAATAATGCAATAAAGTCCTTATCTAATGCAGCAACGTCCTTAATAATGCAGCAGAGTCCTTAAATAATGCAGCAGAATCCTTAAATACTGCATCAGCGTCCTTAAATAATGCAACAAAGTCCTTATATAATGCAGC
The DNA here is from genome assembly GCF_046119375.1 of Phyllobates terribilis. NCBI lineage: Eukaryota > Metazoa > Chordata > Amphibia > Anura > Dendrobatidae > Phyllobates > Phyllobates terribilis. Next base: position 623,480 of record NW_027363029.1, on the reverse strand, counting down.
AGAGTCCTTAAATAATGCAGCAAAGTCCTTAAATAATGCAGCAGAGTCCTTAAACAATGCAGGACAGTCCTTAAATAATGCAACAAAGTCCTTAAATAATGCAGCAGAGTCCTTAAATAGTGCAGCAAAGTCCTTAAATAATGCAGCAGAGTCCTTAAACAATGCAGCACAGTCCTTAAATAATGCAGCAAAGTCCTTAAATAATGCAGCAGAGTCCTTAAATACAGCAGCAGCGTCCTTAAATAATTCAGCAAAGTCCTTAAATAATGCAGCAGAGTCCTTAAATAATGCAACAAAGTCCTTAAATAATGCAGCAGAGTCCTTAAATAATGCAACAAAGTCCTTAAATAATGCAGCAGAGTCCTTAAATACTGCAGCAGAGTCCTTAAATAATGCAGCAAAGTCCTTAAATAATGCAGCAGAGTCCTTAAATTCAGCAGCAGAGTCATTAAATAATGCAACAAAGTCCTTAATAATGCAGCAGATTCCTTAAATAATGCAGCAAATTCCTTAAATAATGCAGCAGAATCCTTAAATAATGCAATAAAGTCCTTATCTAATGCAGCAACGTCCTTAATAATGCAGCAGAGTCCTTAAATAATGCAGCAGAATCCTTAAATACTGCATCAGCGTCCTTAAATAATGCAACAAAGTCCTTAAATAATGCAGCAAAGTCCTTAAATAATGCAGCAGAGTCCTTAAATACAGCAGCAGAGTCCTTAAATAATTCAGCAAAGTCCTTAAATAATGCAGCAGAGTCCTTAAATAATGCAATAAAGTCCTTATCTAATGCAGCAACGTCCTTAATAATGCAGCAGAGTCCTTAAATTCCGCAGCAGAGTCATTAAATAATGCAACAAAGTCCTTAATAATGCAGCAGAGTCCTTAAATAATGCAGCAAATTCCTTAAATAATGCAGCAGAATCCTTAAATAATGCAATAAAGTCCTTATGTAATGCAGCAACGTCCTTAATAATGCAGCAGAGTCCTTAAATAATGCAGCAAAGTACTTAAATAATGCAGCAGAGGCCTTAAATACCGCAGCAGCATACTTAAATAATGCAGCAAAGTCCTTAAATAATGCAGCAGAGTCCTTAAATAATGCAACAAAGTCCTTAAATAATGCAGCAGAGTCCTTAAATAATGCAACAAAGTCCTTAAATAATGCACCAGAGTACTTAAATAATGCAGCAAAGTCCTTAAATAATGCAGCAGAGTCCTTAAATAATGCAACAAAGTCCTTAAATAATGCAGCAGAGTCCTTAAATAATGCAACAAAGTCCTTAAATAATGCAGCAGAGTCCTTAAATAATGCAACAAAGTCCTTATATAATGCAGCAGAGTCCTTAAATAATGCAGCAAAGTCCTTAAATAATGCAGCAGAGTCCTTAAACAATGCAGGACAGTCCTTAAATAATGCAACAAAGTCCTTAAATAATGCAGCAGAGTCCTTAAATAGTGCAGCAAAGTCCTTAAATAATGCAGCAGAGTCCTTAAACAATGCAGCACAGTCCTTAAATAATGCAGCAAAGTCCTTAAATAATGCAGCAGAGTCCTTAAATACAGCAGCAGCGTCCTTAAATAATTCAGCAAAGTCCTTAAATAATGCAGCAGAGTCCTTAAATAATGCAACAAAGTCCTTAAATAATGCAGCAGAGTCCTTAAATAATGCAACAAAGTCCTTAAATAATGCAGCAGAGTCCTTAAATACTGCAGCAGAGTCCTTAAATAATGCAGCAAAGTCCTTAAATAATGCAGCAGAGTCCTTAAATTCAGCAGCAGAGTCATTAAATAATGCAACAAAGTCCTTAATAATGCAGCAGATTCCTTAAATAATGCAGCAAATTCCTTAAATAATGCAGCAGAATCCTTAAATAATGCAATAAAGTCCTTATCTAATGCAGCAACGTCCTTAATAATGCAGCAGAGTCCTTAAATAATGCAGCAGAATCCTTAAATACTGCATCAGCGTCCTTAAATAATGCAACAAAGTCCTTATATAATGCAGCAGAGTCCTTAAATAATGCAGCAAAGTCCTTAAATAATGCAGCAGAGTCCTTAAACAATGCAGGACAGTCCTTAAATAATGCAACAATGTCCTTAAATAATGCAGCAGAGTCCTTAAATAGTGCAGCAAAGTCCTTAAATAATGCAGCAGAGTCCTTAAACAATGCAGCACAGTCCTTAAATAATGCAGCAAAGTCCTTAAATAATGCAGCAGAGTCCTTAAATACAGCAGCAGCGTCCTTAAATAATTCAGCAAAGTCCTTAAATAATGCAGCAGAGTCCTTAAATAATGCAACAAAGTCCTTAAATAATGCAGCAGAGTCCTTAAATAATGCAACAAAGTCCTTAAATAATGCAGCAGAGTCCTTAAATACTGCAGCAGAGTCCTTAAATAATGCAGCAAAGTCCTTAAATAATGCAGCAGAGTCCTTAAATTCAGCAGCAGAGTCATTAAATAATGCAACAAAGTCCTTAATAATGCAGCAGATTCCTTAAATAATGCAGCAAATTCCTTAAATAATGCAGCAGAATCCTTAAATAATGCAATAAAGTCCTTATCTAATGCAGCAACGTCCTTAATAATGCAGCAGAGTCCTTAAATAATGCAGCAGAATCCTTAAATAGTGCATCAGCGTCCTTAAATAATGCAACAAAGTCCTTAAATAATGCAGCAAAGTCCTTAAATAATGCAGCAGAGTCCTTAAATACAGCAGCAGAGTCCTTAAATAATTCAGCAAAGTCCTTAAATAATGCAGCAGAGTCCTTAAATAATGCAATAAAGTCCTTATCTAATGCAGCAACGTCCTTAATAATGCAGCAGAGTCCTTAAATAATGCAGCAAAGTACTTAAATAATGCAGCAGAGGCCTTAAATACCGCAGCAGCATACTTAAATAATGCAGCAAAGTCCTTAAATAATGCAGCAGAGTCCTTAAATAATGCAACAAAGTCCTTAAATAATGCAGCAGAGTCCTTAAATAATGCAGCAGAGTCCTTAAATAATGCAGCAAAGTCCTTAAATAATGCAGCAGAGTCCTTAAACAATGCAGCACAGTCCTTAAATAATGCAACAAAGTCCTTAAATAATGCAGCAGAGTCCTTAAATAATGCAGCAAAGTCCTTAAATAATGCAGCAGAGTCCTTAAACAATGCAGCACAGTCCTTAAATAATGCAGCAAAGTCCTTAAATAATGCAGCAGAGTCCTTAAATACAGCAGCAGCGTCCTTAAATAATGCAACAAAGTCTTTAAATAATGCAGCAGAGTCCTTAAATAATGCAACAAAGTCCTTAAATAATGCAGCAGAGTCCTTAAATAATGCAACAAACTCATTAAATAATGCAGCAGAATCCTTAAATAATGCAACAAATTCCTTAAATAATGCAGAGTCCTTAAATAATGCACTAAATTCCTTAAATAAAATGCAGCAACGCCCTTAATAATGCAGCTGAGTCCTTAAATAATTCAGCAAAGTCCTTAAATAATGCAGCAGAGTCCATAAATACCGCAGCAGCGTCCTTAAATAATGCAATAAAATCCTTAAATAATGCAGCAACGTCCTTAATAATGCAGCAGAGTCCTTAAATAATACAGCAAAGTCCTTAAATAATGCAGCAGAGGACTTAAATACTGCAGCAGCGTCCTTAAATAATGCAGCAGAGTCCTTAAATAATGCAACAAAGTCCTTAAATAATGCAGCAGAATCCTTAAATAATGCAAAAAATTCCTTAAATAATGCAGAAGAGTACTTAAATAATGCAGAAAAGTCGTTAAATAATGCAGCAGAGTCCTTAAATATTGCAGCATAGTCCTTAAATAATGCAACAAAGTCCTTAAATAATGCAGCAGATTCCTTAAATTCTGCAGCAGCGTCCTTAAATAATGCATCAAAGTCCTTAAATAATGCAGCAGAGTCCTTAAATACTGCAGCAGAGTCCTTAAATAATGCAGCAAATTCCTTAAATAATGCAGCAGAGTCCTTAAATTCCGCAGCAGAGTCATTAAATAATGCAACAAAGTCCTTAATAATGCAGCAGAGTCCTTAAATAATGCAGCAAATTCCTTAAATAATGCAGCAGAATCCTTAAATAATGCAATAAAGTCCTTATGTAATGCAGCAACGTCCTTTATAATGCAGCAGAGTCCTTAAATAATGCAGCAAAGTACTTAAATAATGCAGCAGAGGCCTTAAATACCGCAGCAGCATACTTAAATAATGCAGCAAAGTCCTTAAATAATGCAGCAGAGTCCTTAAATAATGCAACAAAGTCCTTAAATAATGCAGCAGAGTCCTTAAATAATGCAACAAAGTCCTTAAATAATGCACCAGAGTACTTAAATAATGCAGCAAAGTCCTTAAATAATGCAGCAGAGTCCTTAAATAATGCAACAAAGTCCTTAAATAATGCAGCAGAGTCCTTAAATAATGCAACAAAGTCCTTAAATAATGCAGCAGAGTCCTTAAATAATGCAACAAAGTCCTTATATAATGCAGCAGAGTCCTTAAATAATGCAGCAAAGTCCTTAAATAATGCAGCAGAGTCCTTAAACAATGCAGGACAGTCCTTAAATAATGCAACAAAGTCCTTAAATAATGCAGCAGAGTCCTTAAATAGTGCAGCAAAGTCCTTAAATAATGCAGCAGAGTCCTTAAACAATGCAGCACAGTCCTTAAATAATGCAGCAAAGTCCTTAAATAATGCAGCAGAGTCCTTAAATACAGCAGCAGCGTCCTTAAATAATTCAGCAAAGTCCTTAAATAATGCAGCAGAGTCCTTAAATAATGCAACAAAGTCCTTAAATAATGCAGCAGAGTCCTTAAATAATGCAACAAAGTCCTTAAATAATGCAGCAGAGTCCTTAAATACTGCAGCAGAGTCCTTAAATAATGCAGCAAAGTCCTTAAATAATGCAGCAGAGTCCTTAAATTCAGCAGCAGAGTCATTAAATAATGCAACAAAGTCCTTAATAATGCAGCAGATTCCTTAAATAATGCAGCAAATTCCTTAAATAATGCAGCAGAATCCTTAAATAATGCAATAAAGTCCTTATCTAATGCAGCAACGTCCTTAATAATGCAGCAGAGTCCTTAAATAATGCAGCAGAATCCTTAAATACTGCATCAGCGTCCTTAAATAATGCAACAAAGTCCTTATATAATGCAGCAGAGTCCTTAAATAATGCAGCAAAGTCCTTAAATAATGCAGCAGAGTCCTTAAACAATGCAGGACAGTCCTTAAATAATGCAACAAAGTCCTTAAATAATGCAGCAGAGTCCTTAAATAGTGCAGCAAAGTCCTTAAATAATGCAGCAGAGTCCTTAAACAATGCAGCACAGTCCTTAAATAATGCAGCAAAGTCCTTAAATAATGCAGCAGAGTCCTTAAATACAGCAGCAGCGTCCTTAAATAATTCAGCAAAGTCCTTAAATAATGCAGCAGAGTCCTTAAATAATGCAACAAAGTCCTTAAATAATGCAGCAGAGTCCTTAAATAATGCAACAAAGTCCTTAAATAATGCAGCAGAGTCCTTAAATACTGCAGCAGAGTCCTTAAATAATGCAGCAAAGTCCTTAAATAATGCAGCAGAGTCCTTAAATTCAGCAGCAGAGTCATTAAATAATGCAACAAAGTCCTTAATAATGCAGCAGATTCCTTAAATAATGCAGCAAATTCCTTAAATAATGCAGCAGAATCCTTAAATAATGCAATAAAGTCCTTATCTAATGCAGCAACGTCCTTAATAATGCAGCAGAGTCCTTAAATAATGCAGCAGAATCCTTAAATACTGCATCAGCGTCCTTAAATAATGCAACAAAGTCCTTAAATAATGCAGCAAAGTCCTTAAATAATGCAGCAGAGTCCTTAAATACAGCAGCAGAGTCCTTAAATAATTCAGCAAAGTCCTTAAATAATGCAGCAGAGTCCTTAAATAATGCAATAAAGTCCTTATCTAATGCAGCAACGTCCTTAATAATGCAGCAGAGTCCTTAAATTCCGCAGCAGAGTCATTAAATAATGCAACAAAGTCCTTAATAATGCAGCAGAGTCCTTAAATAATGCAGCAAATTCCTTAAATAATGCAGCAGAATCCTTAAATAATGCAATAAAGTCCTTATGTAATGCAGCAACGTCCTTAATAATGCAGCAGAGTCCTTAAATAATGCAGCAAAGTACTTAAATAATGCAGCAGAGGCCTTAAATACCGCAGCAGCATACTTAAATAATGCAGCAAAGTCCTTAAATAATGCAGCAGAGTCCTTAAATAATGCAACAAAGTCCTTAAATAATGCAGCAGAGTCCTTAAATAATGCAACAAAGTCCTTAAATAATGCACCAGAGTACTTAAATAATGCAGCAAAGTCCTTAAATAATGCAGCAGAGTCCTTAAATAATGCAACAAAGTCCTTAAATAATGCAGCAGAGTCCTTAAATAATGCAACAAAGTCCTTAAATAATGCAGCAGAGTCCTTAAATAATGCAACAAAGTCCTTATATAATGCAGCAGAGTCCTTAAATAATGCAGCAAAGTCCTTAAATAATGCAGCAGAGTCCTTAAACAATGCAGGACAGTCCTTAAATAATGCAACAAAGTCCTTAAATAATGCAGCAGAGTCCTTAAATAGTGCAGCAAAGTCCTTAAATAATGCAGCAGAGTCCTTAAACAATGCAGCACAGTCCTTAAATAATGCAGCAAAGTCCTTAAATAATGCAGCAGAGTCCTTAAATACAGCAGCAGCGTCCTTAAATAATTCAGCAAAGTCCTTAAATAATGCAGCAGAGTCCTTAAATAATGCAACAAAGTCCTTAAATAATGCAGCAGAGTCCTTAAATAATGCAACAAAGTCCTTAAATAATGCAGCAGAGTCCTTAAATACTGCAGCAGAGTCCTTAAATAATGCAGCAAAGTCCTTAAATAATGCAGCAGAGTCCTTAAATTCAGCAGCAGAGTCATTAAATAATGCAACAAAGTCCTTAATAATGCAGCAGATTCCTTAAATAATGCAGCAAATTCCTTAAATAATGCAGCAGAATCCTTAAATAATGCAATAAAGTCCTTATCTAATGCAGCAACGTCCTTAATAATGCAGCAGAGTCCTTAAATAATGCAGCAGAATCCTTAAATACTGCATCAGCGTCCTTAAATAATGCAACAAAGTCCTTATATAATGCAGCAGAGTCCTTAAATAATGCAGCAAAGTCCTTAAATAATGCAGCAGAGTCCTTAAACAATGCAGGACAGTCCTTAAATAATGCAACAATGTCCTTAAATAATGCAGCAGAGTCCTTAAATAGTGCAGCAAAGTCCTTAAATAATGCAGCAGAGTCCTTAAACAATGCAGCACAGTCCTTAAATAATGCAGCAAAGTCCTTAAATAATGCAGCAGAGTCCTTAAATACAGCAGCAGCGTCCTTAAATAATTCAGCAAAGTCCTTAAATAATGCAGCAGAGTCCTTAAATAATGCAACAAAGTCCTTAAATAATGCAGCAGAGTCCTTAAATAATGCAACAAAGTCCTTAAATAATGCAGCAGAGTCCTTAAATACTGCAGCAGAGTCCTTAAATAATGCAGCAAAGTCCTTAAATAATGCAGCAGAGTCCTTAAATTCAGCAGCAGAGTCATTAAATAATGCAACAAAGTCCTTAATAATGCAGCAGATTCCTTAAATAATGCAGCAAATTCCTTAAATAATGCAGCAGAATCCTTAAATAATGCAATAAAGTCCTTATCTAATGCAGCAACGTCCTTAATAATGCAGCAGAGTCCTTAAATAATGCAGCAGAATCCTTAAATAGTGCATCAGCGTCCTTAAATAATGCAACAAAGTCCTTAAATAATGCAGCAAAGTCCTTAAATAATGCAGCAGAGTCCTTAAATACAGCAGCAGAGTCCTTAAATAATTCAGCAAAGTCCTTAAATAATGCAGCAGAGTCCTTAAATAATGCAATAAAGTCCTTATCTAATGCAGCAACGTCCTTAATAATGCAGCAGAGTCCTTAAATAATGCAGCAAAGTACTTAAATAATGCAGCAGAGGCCTTAAATACCGCAGCAGCATACTTAAATAATGCAGCAAAGTCCTTAAATAATGCAGCAGAGTCCTTAAATAATGCAACAAAGTCCTTAAATAATGCAGCAGAGTCCTTAAATAATGCAACAAAGTCCTTAAATAATGCACCAGAGTACTTAAATAATGCAGCAAAGTCCTTAAATAATGCAGCAGAGTCCTTAAATAATGCAACAAAGTCCTTAAATAATGCAGCAGAGTCCTTAAATAATGCAGCAGAGTCCTTAAATAATGCAACAAAGTCCTTAAATAATGCAGCAGAGTCCTTAAATAATGCAACAAAGTCCTTAAATATTGCAGCAGAGTCCTTAAATAATGCAGCAAAGTCCTTAAATAATGCAGCAGAGTACTTAAATAATGCAGCAAATTCCTTAAATAATGCAGCAGAATCCTTAAATAATGCAATAAAGTCCTTAAATAATGCAGCAGAGTCCTTAAATAATGCAGCAGAGTCCTTAAATAATGCAACAAAGTCCTTAAATAATGCAGCAGAGTCCTTAAATAATGCAGCAAAGTCCTTAAATAATGCAGCAGAGTCCTTAAATAATGCAGCAAACTCATTAAATAATGCAGCAAAGTACTTAAATAATGCAGCAAAGTACTTAAATAATGCAGCAAATTCCTTAAATAATGCAGCAGAATCCTTAAATAATGCAATAAAGTCCTTAAATAATGCAGCAGAGTCCTTAAATAATGCAATAAATTCCTTAAATAATGCAGCAGAATCCTTAAATAATGCAATAAAGTCATTAAATAATGCAGCAGAGTCCTTAAATACTGCAGCAGAGACCTTAAATAATGCAGCAAAATCCTTAAATAATGCAGCAGAGTCCTTATATAATGCAGCAGAGTCCTAAAATACTGCAGCAGAGTCCTTAAATAATGCAGCAGAGTCCTTAAATAATGCAGCAAATTCATTAAATAATGCAGCAGAATCCTTAAATAATGCAACAAAGTCCTTAAATAATGCAGCAGATTCCTTAAATTTCGCAGCAGCGTCCTTAAATAATGCATCAAAGTACTTAAATAATGCAGCAGAGTCCTAAAATACCGCAGCAGAGTCCTTAAATAATGCAGCAAAGTCCTTAAATAATGCAGCAGAGTGCTTACATAATGCAGCAGAGTCCTTAAATTCCGCAGCAGAGTCATTAAATAATGCAGCAGAGTCCTTAAATAATGCAGCAAATTCATTAAATAATGCACAGAGTCATTAAATAATGCAACAAAGTCCTTAAATAATGCAGCAGAGTGCTTAAATAATGCAACAAGGGCCTTAAATAATGCAGCAGAGTCCTTAAATAATGCAACAAACTCATTAAATAATGCAGCAAAGTACTTAAATAATGCAGCAAATTCCTTAAATAATGCAGCAGAATCCTTAAATAATGCAATAAAGTCCTTAAATAATGCAGCAGAGTCCTTAAATAATGCAAAAAATTCCTTAAATAATGCAGCAGAATCCTTAAATAATGCAACAAAGTCCTTAAATAATGCAGCAAAGTCCTTAATAATGCAGCAGAGTCCTTAAATTATGCAGCAAATTCCTTAAATAATGCAGCAGAGGCCTTAAATACCGAAGCAGCGTCCTTAAATAATGCAGCAAAGTCCTTAAATAATGCAGAAGAGTCCTTAAATAATGCAAGAAAGTCCTTAAATAATGCAGCAGAGTCCTTAAATAAAGCAGCAGAGTGCTTAAATAATGCAGCAGAGTCCTTAAATACCGCAGCAGAGTCATTAAATAATACAGCAGATTCCTTAAATAAAGCAGCAGAGTGCTTAAATAATGCAGCAGAGTCCTTAAATACCGCAGCAGAGTCATTAAATAATACAGCAGAGTCCTTAAATAATGCAGGAAATTCCTTAAATAATGCAGAGTCCTTAAATAATGCACTAAATTCCTTAAATAAAATGCAGCAACGCCCTTAATAATGCAGCTGAGTCCTTAAATAATTCAGCAAAGTCCTTAAATAATGCAGCAGAGTCCTTAAATACCGCAGCAGCGTCCTTAAATAATGCAACAAAGTCCTTAAATAATGCAGCAGAACCCTTAAATAATGCAACAAAGTCCTTAAATAATGCAGCAGAGTCCTTAAATAATGCAACAAAGTCCTTAAATAATGCAGCAGAGTCCTTAAATAATGCAGCAGAGTCCTTAAATAATGCAACAAAGTCCTTAAATAATGCAGCAAAGTCCTTAAATAATGCAGCAGAGTCCTTAAACAATGCAGCACAGTCCTTAAATAATGCAACAAAGTCCTTAAATAATGCAGCAGAGTCCTTAAATAATGCAGCAAAGTCCTTAAATAATGCAGCAGAGTCCTTAAACAATGCAGCACAGTCCTTAAATAATGCAGCAAAGTCCTTAAATAATGCAGCAGAGTCCTTAAATACAGCAGCAGCGTCCTTAAATAATGCAACAAAGTCTTTAAATAATGCAGCAGAGTCCTTAAATAATGCAACAAAGTCCTTAAATAATGCAGCAGAGTCCTTAAATAATGCAACAAACTCATTAAATAATGCAGCAGAATCCTTAAATAATGCAACAAATTCCTTAAATAATGCAGAGTCCTTAAATAATGCACTAAATTCCTTAAATAAAATGCAGCAACGCCCTTAATAATGCAGCTGAGTCCTTAAATAATTCAGCAAAGTCCTTAAATAATGCAGCAGAGTCCATAAATACCGCAGCAGCGTCCTTAAATAATGCAATAAAATCCTTAAATAATGCAGCAACGTCCTTAATAATGCAGCAGAGTCCTTAAATAATACAGCAAAGTCCTTAAATAATGCAGCAGAGGACTTAAATACTGCAGCAGCGTCCTTAAATAATGCAGCAGAGTCCTTAAATAATGCAACAAAGTCCTTAAATAATGCAGCAGAATCCTTAAATAATGCAAAAAATTCCTTAAATAATGCAGAAGAGTACTTAAATAATGCAGAAAAGTCGTTAAATAATGCAGCAGAGTCCTTAAATATTGCAGCATAGTCCTTAAATAATGCAACAAAGTCCTTAAATAATGCAGCAGATTCCTTAAATTCTGCAGCAGCGTCCTTAAATAATGCATCAAAGTCCTTAAATAATGCAGCAGAGTCCTTAAATACTGCAGCAGAGTCCTTAAATAATGCAGCAAATTCCTTAAATAATGCAGCAGAGTCCTTAAATTCCGCAGCAGAGTCATTAAATAATGCAACAAAGTCCTTAATAATGCAGCAGAGTCCTTAAATAATGCAGCAAATTCCTTAAATAATGCAGCAGAATCCTTAAATAATGCAATAAAGTCCTTATGTAATGCAGCAACGTCCTTTATAATGCAGCAGAGTCCTTAAATAATGCAGCAAAGTACTTAAATAATGCAGCAGAGGCCTTAAATACCGCAGCAGCATACTTAAATAATGCAGCAAAGTCCTTAAATAATGCAGCAGAGTCCTTAAATAATGCAACAAAGTCCTTAAATAATGCAGCAGAGTCCTTAAATAATGCAACAAAGTCCTTAAATAATGCACCAGAGTACTTAAATAATGCAGCAAAGTCCTTAAATAATGCAGCAGAGTCCTTAAATAATGCAACAAAGTCCTTAAATAATGCAGCAGAGTCCTTAAATAATGCAACAAAGTCCTTAAATAATGCAGCAGAGTCCTTAAATAATGCAACAAAGTCCTTATATAATGCAGCAGAGTCCTTAAATAATGCAGCAAAGTCCTTAAATAATGCAGCAGAGTCCTTAAACAATGCAGGACAGTCCTTAAATAATGCAACAAAGTCCTTAAATAATGCAGCAGAGTCCTTAAATAGTGCAGCAAAGTCCTTAAATAATGCAGCAGAGTCCTTAAACAATGCAGCACAGTCCTTAAATAATGCAGCAAAGTCCTTAAATAATGCAGCAGAGTCCTTAAATACAGCAGCAGCGTCCTTAAATAATTCAGCAAAGTCCTTAAATAATGCAGCAGAGTCCTTAAATAATGCAACAAAGTCCTTAAATAATGCAGCAGAGTCCTTAAATAATGCAACAAAGTCCTTAAATAATGCAGCAGAGTCCTTAAATACTGCAGCAGAGTCCTTAAATAATGCAGCAAAGTCCTTAAATAATGCAGCAGAGTCCTTAAATTCAGCAGCAGAGTCATTAAATAATGCAACAAAGTCCTTAATAATGCAGCAGATTCCTTAAATAATGCAGCAAATTCCTTAAATAATGCAGCAGAATCCTTAAATAATGCAATAAAGTCCTTATCTAATGCAGCAACGTCCTTAATAATGCAGCAGAGTCCTTAAATAATGCAGCAGAATCCTTAAATACTGCATCAGCGTCCTTAAATAATGCAACAAAGTCCTTATATAATGCAGCAGAGTCCTTAAATAATGCAGCAAAGTCCTTAAATAATGCAGCAGAGTCCTTAAACAATGCAGGACAGTCCTTAAATAATGCAACAAAGTCCTTAAATAATGCAGCAGAGTCCTTAAATAGTGCAGCAAAGTCCTTAAATAATGCAGCAGAGTCCTTAAACAATGCAGCACAGTCCTTAAATAATGCAGCAAAGTCCTTAAATAATGCAGCAGAGTCCTTAAATACAGCAGCAGCGTCCTTAAATAATTCAGCAAAGTCCTTAAATAATGCAGCAGAGTCCTTAAATAATGCAACAAAGTCCTTAAATAATGCAGCAGAGTCCTTAAATAATGCAACAAAGTCCTTAAATAATGCAGCAGAGTCCTTAAATACTGCAGCAGAGTCCTTAAATAATGCAGCAAAGTCCTTAAATAATGCAGCAGAGTCCTTAAATTCAGCAGCAGAGTCATTAAATAATGCAACAAAGTCCTTAATAATGCAGCAGATTCCTTAAATAATGCAGCAAATTCCTTAAATAATGCAGCAGAATCCTTAAATAATGCAATAAAGTCCTTATCTAATGCAGCAACGTCCTTAATAATGCAGCAGAGTCCTTAAATAATGCAGCAGAATCCTTAAATACTGCATCAGCGTCCTTAAATAATGCAACAAAGTCCTTAAATAATGCAGCAAAGTCCTTAAATAATGCAGCAGAGTCCTTAAATACAGCAGCAGAGTCCTTAAATAATTCAGCAAAGTCCTTAAATAATGCAGCAGAGTCCTTAAATAATGCAATAAAGTCCTTATCTAATGCAGCAACGTCCTTAATAATGCAGCAGAGTCCTTAAATAATGCAGCAAAGTACTTAAATAATGCAGCAGAGGCCTTAAATACCGCAGCAGCATACTTAAATAATGCAGCAAAGTCCTTAAATAATGCAGCAGAGTCCTTAAATAATGCAACAAAGTCCTTAAATAATGCAGCAGAGTCCTTAAATAATGCAACAAAGTCCTTAAATAATGCACCAGAGTACTTAAATAATGCAGCAAAGTCCTTAAATAATGCAGCAGAGTCCTTAAATAATGCAACAAAGTCCTTAAATAATGCAGCAGAGTCCTTAAATAATGCAGCAGAGTCCTTAAATAATGCAACAAAGTCCTTAAATAATGCAGCAGAGTCCTTAAATAATGCAACAAAGTCCTTAAATATTGCAGCAGAGTCCTTAAATAATGCAGCAAAGTCCTTAAATAATGCAGCAGAGTACTTAAATAATGCAGCAAATTCCTTAAATAATGCAGCAGAATCCTTAAATAATGCAATAAAGTCCTTAAATAATGCAGCAGAGTCCTTAAATAATGCAGCAGAGTCCTTAAATAATGCAACAAAGTCCTTAAATAATGCAGCAGAGTCCTTAAATAATGCAGCAAAGTCCTTAAATAATGCAGCAGAGTCCTTAAATAATGCAGCAAACTCATTAAATAATGCAGCAAAGTACTTAAATAATGCAGCAAAGTACTTAAATAATGCAGCAAATTCCTTAAATAATGCAGCAGAATCCTTAAATAATGCAATAAAGTCCTTAAATAATGCAGCAGAGTCCTTAAATAATGCAATAAATTCCTTAAATAATGCAGCAGAATCCTTAAATAATGCAATAAAGTCATTAAATAATGCAGCAGAGTCCTTAAATACTGCAGCAGAGACCTTAAATAATGCAGCAAAATCCTTAAATAATGCAGCAGAGTCCTTATATAATGCAGCAGAGTCCTAAAATACTGCAGCAGAGTCCTTAAATAATGCAGCAGAGTCCTTAAATAATGCAGCAAATTCATTAAATAATGCAGCAGAATCCTTAAATAATGCAACAAAGTCCTTAAATAATGCAGCAGATTCCTTAAATTTCGCAGCAGCGTCCTTAAATAATGCATCAAAGTACTTAAATAATGCAGCAGAGTCCTAAAATACCGCAGCAGAGTCCTTAAATAATGCAGCAAAGTCCTTAAATAATGCAGCAGAGTGCTTACATAATGCAGCAGAGTCCTTAAATTCCGCAGCAGAGTCATTAAATAATGCAGCAGAGTCCTTAAATAATGCAGCAAATTCATTAAATAATGCACAGAGTCATTAAATAATGCAACAAAGTCCTTAAACAATGCAGCAGAGTGCTTAAATAATGCAACAAGGGCCTTAAATAATGCAGCAGAGTCCTTAAATAATGCAACAAACTCATTAAATAATGCAGCAAAGTACTTAAATAATGCAGCAAATTCCTTAAATAATGCAGCAGAATCCTTAAATAATGCAATAAAGTCCTTAAATAATGCAGCAGAGTCCTTAAATAATGCAAAAAATTCCTTAAATAATGCAGCAGAATCCTTAAATAATGCAACAAAGTCCTTAAATAATGCAGCAAAGTCCTTAATAATGCAGCAGAGTCCTTAAATTATGCAGCAAATTCCTTAAATAATGCAGCAGAGGCCTTAAATACCGAAGCAGCGTCCTTAAATAATGCAGCAAAGTCCTTAAATAATGCAGAAGAGTCCTTAAATAATGCAAGAAAGTCCTTAAATAATGCAGCAGAGTCCTTAAATAAAGCAGCAGAGTGCTTAAATAATGCAGCAGAGTCCTTAAATACCGCAGCAGAGTCATTAAATAATACAGCAGATTCCTTAAATAAAGCAGCAGAGTGCTTAAATAATGCAGCAGAGTCCTTAAATACCGCAGCAGAGTCATTAAATAATACAGCAGAGTCCTTAAATAATGCAGGAAATTCCTTAAATAATGCAGAGTCCTTAAATAATGCACTAAATTCCTTAAATAAAATGCAGCAACGCCCTTAATAATGCAGCTGAGTCCTTAAATAATTCAGCAAAGTCCTTAAATAATGCAGCAGAGTCCTTAAATACCGCAGCAGCGTCCTTAAATAATGCAACAAAGTCCTTAAATAATGCAGCAGAACCCTTAAATAATGCAACAAAGTCCTTAAATAATGCAGCAGAGTCCTTAAATAATGCAACAAAGTCCTTAAATAATGCAGCAGAGTCCTTAAATAATGCAGCAGAGTCCTTAAATAATGCAACAAAGTCCTTAAATAATGCAGCAAAGTCCTTAAATAATGCAGCAGAGTCCTTAAACAATGCAGCACAGTCCTTAAATAATGCAACAAAGTCCTTAAATAATGCAGCAGAGTCCTTAAATAATGCAGCAAAGTCCTTAAATAATGCAGCAGAGTCCTTAAACAATGCAGCACAGTCCTTAAATAATGCAGCAAAGTCCTTAAATAATGCAGCAGAGTCCTTAAATACAGCAGCAGCGTCCTTAAATAATGCAACAAAGTCTTTAAATAATGCAGCAGAGTCCTTAAATAATGCAACAAAGTCCTTAAATAATGCAGCAGAGTCCTTAAATAATGCAACAAACTCATTAAATAATGCAGCAGAATCCTTAAATAATGCAACAAATTCCTTAAATAATGCAGAGTCCTTAAATAATGCACTAAATTCCTTAAATAAAATGCAGCAACGCCCTTAATAATGCAGCTGAGTCCTTAAATAATTCAGCAAAGTCCTTAAATAATGCAGCAGAGTCCATAAATACCGCAGCAGCGTCCTTAAATAATGCAATAAAATCCTTAAATAATGCAGCAACGTCCTTAATAATGCAGCAGAGTCCTTAAATAATACAGCAAAGTCCTTAAATAATGCAGCAGAGGACTTAAATACTGCAGCAGCGTCCTTAAATAATGCAGCAGAGTCCTTAAATAATGCAACAAAGTCCTTAAATAATGCAGCAGAATCCTTAAATAATGCAAAAAATTCCTTAAATAATGCAGAAGAGTACTTAAATAATGCAGAAAAGTCGTTAAATAATGCAGCAGAGTCCTTAAATATTGCAGCATAGTCCTTAAATAATGCAACAAAGTCCTTAAATAATGCAGCAGATTCCTTAAATTCTGCAGCAGCGTCCTTAAATAATGCATCAAAGTCCTTAAATAATGCAGCAGAGTCCTTAAATACTGCAGCAGAGTCCTTAAATAATGCAGCAAATTCCTTAAATAATGCAGCAGAGTCCTTAAATTCCGCAGCAGAGTCATTAAATAATGCAACAAAGTCCTTAATAATGCAGCAGAGTCCTTAAATAATGCAGCAAATTCCTTAAATAATGCAGCAGAATCCTTAAATAATGCAATAAAGTACTTATGTAATGCAGCAACGTCCTTTATAATGCAGCAGAGTCCTTAAATAATGCAGCAAAGTACTTAAATAATGCAGCAGAGGCCTTAAATACCGCAGCAGCATACTTAAATAATGCAGCAAAGTCCTTAAATAATGCAGCAGAGTCCTTAAATAATGCAACAAAGTCCTTAAATAATGCAGCAGAGTCCTTAAATAATGCAACAAAGTCCTTAAATAATGCACCAGAGTACTTAAATAATGCAGCAAAGTCCTTAAATAATGCAGCAGAGTCCTTAAATAATGCAACAAAGTCCTTAAATAATGCAGCAGAGTCCTTAAATAATGCAACAAAGTCCTTAAATAATGCAGCAGAGTCCTTAAATAATGCAACAAAGTCCTTATATAATGCAGCAGAGTCCTTAAATAATGCAGCAAAGTCCTTAAATAATGCAGCAGAGTCCTTAAACAATGCAGGACAGTCCTTAAATAATGCAACAAAGTCCTTAAATAATGCAGCAGAGTCCTTAAATAGTGCAGCAAAGTCCTTAAATAATGCAGCAGAGTCCTTAAACAATGCAGCACAGTCCTTAAATAATGCAGCAAAGTCCTTAAATAATGCAGCAGAGTCCTTAAATACAGCAGCAGCGTCCTTAAATAATTCAGCAAAGTCCTTAAATAATGCAGCAGAGTCCTTAAATAATGCAACAAAGTCCTTAAATAATGCAGCAGAGTCCTTAAATAATGCAACAAAGTCCTTAAATAATGCAGCAGAGTCCTTAAATACTGCAGCAGAGTCCTTAAATAATGCAGCAAAGTCCTTAAATAATGCAGCAGAGTCCTTAAATTCAGCAGCAGAGTCATTAAATAATGCAACAAAGTCCTTAATAATGCAGCAGATTCCTTAAATAATGCAGCAAATTCCTTAAATAATGCAGCAGAATCCTTAAATAATGCAATAAAGTCCTTATCTAATGCAGCAACGTCCTTAATAATGCAGCAGAGTCCTTAAATAATGCAGCAGAATCCTTAAATACTGCATCAGCGTCCTTAAATAATGCAACAAAGTCCTTATATAATGCAGCAGAGTCCTTAAATAATGCAGCAAAGTCCTTAAATAATGCAGCAGAGTCCTTAAACAATGCAGGACAGTCCTTAAATAATGCAACAAAGTCCTTAAATAATGCAGCAGAGTCCTTAAATAGTGCAGCAAAGTCCTTAAATAATGCAGCAGAGTCCTTAAACAATGCAGCACAGTCCTTAAATAATGCAGCAAAGTCCTTAAATAATGCAGCAGAGTCCTTAAATACAGCAGCAGCGTCCTTAAATAATTCAGCAAAGTCCTTAAATAATGCAGCAGAGTCCTTAAATAATGCAACAAAGTCCTTAAATAATGCAGCAGAGTCCTTAAATAATGCAACAAAGTCCTTAAATAATGCAGCAGAGTCCTTAAATACTGCAGCAGAGTCCTTAAATAATGCAGCAAAGTCCTTAAATAATGCAGCAGAGTCCTTAAATTCAGCAGCAGAGTCATTAAATAATGCAACAAAGTCCTTAATAATGCAGCAGATTCCTTAAATAATGCAGCAAATTCCTTAAATAATGCAGCAGAATCCTTAAATAATGCAATAAAGTCCTTATCTAATGCAGCAACGTCCTTAATAATGCAGCAGAGTCCTTAAATAATGCAGCAGAATCCTTAAATACTGCATCAGCGTCCTTAAATAATGCAACAAAGTCCTTAAATAATGCAGCAAAGTCCTTAAATAATGCAGCAGAGTCCTTAAATACAGCAGCAGAGTCCTTAAATAATTCAGCAAAGTCCTTAAATAATGCAGCAGAGTCCTTAAATAATGCAATAAAGTCCTTATCTAATGCAGCAACGTCCTTAATAATGCAGCAGAGTCCTTAAATTCCGCAGCAGAGTCATTAAATAATGCAACAAAGTCCTTAATAATGCAGCAGAGTCCTTAAATAATGCAGCAAATTCCTTAAATAATGCAGCAGAATCCTTAAATAATGCAATAAAGTCCTTATGTAATGCAGCAACGTCCTTAATAATGCAGCAGAGTCCTTAAATAATGCAGCAAAGTACTTAAATAATGCAGCAGAGGCCTTAAATACCGCAGCAGCATACTTAAATAATGCAGCAAAGTCCTTAAATAATGCAGCAGAGTCCTTAAATAATGCAACAAAGTCCTTAAATAATGCAGCAGAGTCCTTAAATAATGCAACAAAGTCCTTAAATAATGCACCAGAGTACTTAAATAATGCAGCAAAGTCCTTAAATAATGCAGCAGAGTCCTTAAATAATGCAACAAAGTCCTTAAATAATGCAGCAGAGTCCTTAAATAATGCAACAAAGTCCTTAAATAATGCAGCAGAGTCCTTAAATAATGCAACAAAGTCCTTATATAATGCAGCAGAGTCCTTAAATAATGCAGCAAAGTCCTTAAATAATGCAGCAGAGTCCTTAAACAATGCAGGACAGTCCTTAAATAATGCAACAAAGTCCTTAAATAATGCAGCAGAGTCCTTAAATAGTGCAGCAAAGTCCTTAAATAATGCAGCAGAGTCCTTAAACAATGCAGCACAGTCCTTAAATAATGCAGCAAAGTCCTTAAATAATGCAGCAGAGTCCTTAAATACAGCAGCAGCGTCCTTAAATAATTCAGCAAAGTCCTTAAATAATGCAGCAGAGTCCTTAAATAATGCAACAAAGTCCTTAAATAATGCAGCAGAGTCCTTAAATAATGCAACAAAGTCCTTAAATAATGCAGCAGAGTCCTTAAATACTGCAGCAGAGTCCTTAAATAATGCAGCAAAGTCCTTAAATAATGCAGCAGAGTCCTTAAATTCAGCAGCAGAGTCATTAAATAATGCAACAAAGTCCTTAATAATGCAGCAGATTCCTTAAATAATGCAGCAAATTCCTTAAATAATGCAGCAGAATCCTTAAATAATGCAATAAAGTCCTTATCTAATGCAGCAACGTCCTTAATAATGCAGCAGAGTCCTTAAATAATGCAGCAGAATCCTTAAATACTGCATCAGCGTCCTTAAATAATGCAACAAAGTCCTTATATAATGCAGCAGAGTCCTTAAATAATGCAGCAAAGTCCTTAAATAATGCAGCAGAGTCCTTAAACAATGCAGGACAGTCCTTAAATAATGCAACAATGTCCTTAAATAATGCAGCAGAGTCCTTAAATAGTGCAGCAAAGTCCTTAAATAATGCAGCAGAGTCCTTAAACAATGCAGCACAGTCCTTAAATAATGCAGCAAAGTCCTTAAATAATGCAGCAGAGTCCTTAAATACAGCAGCAGCGTCCTTAAATAATTCAGCAAAGTCCTTAAATAATGCAGCAGAGTCCTTAAATAATGCAACAAAGTCCTTAAATAATGCAGCAGAGTCCTTAAATAATGCAACAAAGTCCTTAAATAATGCAGCAGAGTCCTTAAATACTGCAGCAGAGTCCTTAAATAATGCAGCAAAGTCCTTAAATAATGCAGCAGAGTCCTTAAATTCAGCAGCAGAGTCATTAAATAATGCAACAAAGTCCTTAATAATGCAGCAGATTCCTTAAATAATGCAGCAAATTCCTTAAATAATGCAGCAGAATCCTTAAATAATGCAATAAAGTCCTTATCTAATGCAGCAACGTCCTTAATAATGCAGCAGAGTCCTTAAATAATGCAGCAGAATCCTTAAATAGTGCATCAGCGTCCTTAAATAATGCAACAAAGTCCTTAAATAATGCAGCAAAGTCCTTAAATAATGCAGCAGAGTCCTTAAATACAGCAGCAGAGTCCTTAAATAATTCAGCAAAGTCCTTAAATAATGCAGCAGAGTCCTTAAATAATGCAATAAAGTCCTTATCTAATGCAGCAACGTCCTTAATAATGCAGCAGAGTCCTTAAATAATGCAGCAAAGTACTTAAATAATGCAGCAGAGGCCTTAAATACCGCAGCAGCATACTTAAATAATGCAGCAAAGTCCTTAAATAATGCAGCAGAGTCCTTAAATAATGCAACAAAGTCCTTAAATAATGCAGCAGAGTCCTTAAATAATGCAACAAAGTCCTTAAATAATGCACCAGAGTACTTAAATAATGCAGCAAAGTCCTTAAATAATGCAGCAGAGTCCTTAAATAATGCAACAAAGTCCTTAAATAATGCAGCAGAGTCCTTAAATAATGCAGCAGAGTCCTTAAATAATGCAACAAAGTCCTTAAATAATGCAGCAGAGTCCTTAAATAATGCAACAAAGTCCTTAAATATTGCAGCAGAGTCCTTAAATAATGCAGCAAAGTCCTTAAATAATGCAGCAGAGTACTTAAATAATGCAGCAAATTCCTTAAATAATACAGCAGAATCCTTAAATAATGCAATAAAGTCCTTAAATAATGCAGCAGAGTCCTTAAATAATGCAGCAGAGTCCTTAAATAATGCAACAAAGTCCTTAAATAATGCAGCAGAGTCCTTAAATAATGCAGCAAAGTCCTTAAATAATGCAGCAGAGTCCTTAAATAATGCAGCAAACTCATTAAATAATGCAGCAAAGTACTTAAATAATGCAGCAAAGTACTTAAATAATGCAGCAAATTCCTTAAATAATGCAGCAGAATCCTTAAATAATGCAATAAAGTCCTTAAATAATGCAGCAGAGTCCTTAAATAATGCAATAAATTCCTTAAATAATGCAGCAGAATCCTTAAATAATGCAATAAAGTCATTAAATAATGCAGCAGAGTCCTTAAATACTGCAGCAGAGACCTTAAATAATGCAGCAAAATCCTTAAATAATGCAGCAGAGTCCTTATATAATGCAGCAGAGTCCTAAAATACTGCAGCAGAGTCCTTAAATAATGCAGCAGAGTCCTTAAATAATGCAGCAAATTCATTAAATAATGCAGCAGAATCCTTAAATAATGCAACAAAGTCCTTAAATAATGCAGCAGATTCCTTAAATTTCGCAGCAGCGTCCTTAAATAATGCATCAAAGTACTTAAATAATGCAGCAGAGTCCTAAAATACCGCAGCAGAGTCCTTAAATAATGCAGCAAAGTCCTTAAATAATGCAGCAGAGTGCTTACATAATGCAGCAGAGTCCTTAAATTCCGCAGCAGAGTCATTAAATAATGCAGCAGAGTCCTTAAATAATGCAGCAAATTCATTAAATAATGCACAGAGTCATTAAATAATGCAACAAAGTCCTTAAATAATGCAGCAGAGTGCTTAAATAATGCAACAAGGGCCTTAAATAATGCAGCAGAGTCCTTAAATAATGCAACAAACTCATTAAATAATGCAGCAAAGTACTTAAATAATGCAGCAAATTCCTTAAATAATGCAGCAGAATCCTTAAATAATGCAATAAAGTCCTTAAATAATGCAGCAGAGTCCTTAAATAATGCAAAAAATTCCTTAAATAATGCAGCAGAATCCTTAAATAATGCAACAAAGTCCTTAAATAATGCAGCAAAGTCCTTAATAATGCAGCAGAGTCCTTAAATTATGCAGCAAATTCCTTAAATAATGCAGAAGAGTCCTTAAATAATGCAACAAAGTCCTTAAATAATGCAGCAGAGTCCTTAAATAAAGCAGCAGAGTGCTTAAATAATGCAGCAGAGTCCTTAAATACCGCAGCAGAGTCATTAAATAATACAGCAGATTCCTTAAATAAAGCAGCAGAGTGCTTAAATAATGCAGCAGAGTCCTTAAATACCGCAGCAGAGTCATTAAATAATACAGCAGAGTCCTTAAATAATGCAGGAAATTCCTTAAATAATGCAGAGTCCTTAAATAATGCACTAAATTCCTTAAATAAAATGCAGCAACGCCCTTAATAATGCAGCTGAGTCCTTAAATAATTCAGCAAAGTCCTTAAATAATGCAGCAGAGTCCTTAAATACCGCAGCAGCGTCCTTAAATAATGCAACAAAGTCCTTAAATAATGCAGCAGAACCCTTAAATAATGCAACAAAGTCCTTAAATAATGCAGCAGAGTCCTTAAATAATGCAACAAAGTCCTTAAATAATGCAGCAGAGTCCTTAAATAATGCAGCAGAGTCCTTAAATAATGCAACAAAGTCCTTAAATAATGCAGCAAAGTCCTTAAATAATGCAGCAGAGTCCTTAAACAATGCAGCACAGTCCTTAAATAATGCAACAAAGTCCTTAAATAATGCAGCAGAGTCCTTAAATAATGCAGCAAAGTCCTTAAATAATGCAGCAGAGTCCTTAAACAATGCAGCACAGTCCTTAAATAATGCAGCAAAGTCCTTAAATAATGCAGCAGAGTCCTTAAATACAGCAGCAGCGTCCTTAAATAATGCAACAAAGTCTTTAAATAATGCAGCAGAGTCCTTAAATAATGCAACAAAGTCCTTAAATAATGCAGCAGAGTCCTTAAATAATGCAACAAACTCATTAAATAATGCAGCAGAATCCTTAAATAATGCAACAAATTCCTTAAATAATGCAGAGTCCTTAAATAATGCACTAAATTCCTTAAATAAAATGCAGCAACGCCCTTAATAATGCAGCTGAGTCCTTAAATAATTCAGCAAAGTCCTTAAATAATGCAGCAGAGTCCATAAATACCGCAGCAGCGTCCTTAAATAATGCAATAAAATCCTTAAATAATGCAGCAACGTCCTTAATAATGCAGCAGAGTCCTTAAATAATACAGCAAAGTCCTTAAATAATGCAGCAGAGGACTTAAATACTGCAGCAGCGTCCTTAAATAATGCAGCAGAGTCCTTAAATAATGCAACAAAGTCCTTAAATAATGCAGCAGAATCCTTAAATAATGCAAAAAATTCCTTAAATAATGCAGAAGAGTACTTAAATAATGCAGAAAAGTCGTTAAATAATGCAGCAGAGTCCTTAAATATTGCAGCATAGTCCTTAAATAATGCAACAAAGTCCTTAAATAATGCAGCAGATTCCTTAAATTCTGCAGCAGCGTCCTTAAATAATGCATCAAAGTCCTTAAATAATGCAGCAGAG
The DNA here is from genome assembly GCF_046119375.1 of Phyllobates terribilis. Lineage (NCBI taxonomy): Eukaryota > Metazoa > Chordata > Amphibia > Anura > Dendrobatidae > Phyllobates > Phyllobates terribilis. Next base: position 599,899 of record NW_027363029.1, on the reverse strand, counting down.
TCCTTAAATACTGCAGCAGAGTCCTTAAATAATGCAGCAAATTCCTTAAATAATGCAGCAGAGTCCTTAAATTCCGCAGCAGAGTCATTAAATAATGCAACAAAGTCCTTAATAATGCAGCAGAGTCCTTAAATAATGCAGCAAATTCCTTAAATAATGCAGCAGAATCCTTAAATAATGCAATAAAGTCCTTATGTAATGCAGCAACGTCCTTTATAATGCAGCAGAGTCCTTAAATAATGCAGCAAAGTACTTAAATAATGCAGCAGAGGCCTTAAATACCGCAGCAGCATACTTAAATAATGCAGCAAAGTCCTTAAATAATGCAGCAGAGTCCTTAAATAATGCAACAAAGTCCTTAAATAATGCAGCAGAGTCCTTAAATAATGCAACAAAGTCCTTAAATAATGCACCAGAGTACTTAAATAATGCAGCAAAGTCCTTAAATAATGCAGCAGAGTCCTTAAATAATGCAACAAAGTCCTTAAATAATGCAGCAGAGTCCTTAAATAATGCAACAAAGTCCTTAAATAATGCAGCAGAGTCCTTAAATAATGCAACAAAGTCCTTATATAATGCAGCAGAGTCCTTAAATAATGCAGCAAAGTCCTTAAATAATGCAGCAGAGTCCTTAAACAATGCAGGACAGTCCTTAAATAATGCAACAAAGTCCTTAAATAATGCAGCAGAGTCCTTAAATAGTGCAGCAAAGTCCTTAAATAATGCAGCAGAGTCCTTAAACAATGCAGCACAGTCCTTAAATAATGCAGCAAAGTCCTTAAATAATGCAGCAGAGTCCTTAAATACAGCAGCAGCGTCCTTAAATAATTCAGCAAAGTCCTTAAATAATGCAGCAGAGTCCTTAAATAATGCAACAAAGTCCTTAAATAATGCAGCAGAGTCCTTAAATAATGCAACAAAGTCCTTAAATAATGCAGCAGAGTCCTTAAATACTGCAGCAGAGTCCTTAAATAATGCAGCAAAGTCCTTAAATAATGCAGCAGAGTCCTTAAATTCAGCAGCAGAGTCATTAAATAATGCAACAAAGTCCTTAATAATGCAGCAGATTCCTTAAATAATGCAGCAAATTCCTTAAATAATGCAGCAGAATCCTTAAATAATGCAATAAAGTCCTTATCTAATGCAGCAACGTCCTTAATAATGCAGCAGAGTCCTTAAATAATGCAGCAGAATCCTTAAATACTGCATCAGCGTCCTTAAATAATGCAACAAAGTCCTTATATAATGCAGCAGAGTCCTTAAATAATGCAGCAAAGTCCTTAAATAATGCAGCAGAGTCCTTAAACAATGCAGGACAGTCCTTAAATAATGCAACAAAGTCCTTAAATAATGCAGCAGAGTCCTTAAATAGTGCAGCAAAGTCCTTAAATAATGCAGCAGAGTCCTTAAACAATGCAGCACAGTCCTTAAATAATGCAGCAAAGTCCTTAAATAATGCAGCAGAGTCCTTAAATACAGCAGCAGCGTCCTTAAATAATTCAGCAAAGTCCTTAAATGATGCAGCAGAGTCCTTAAATAATGCAACAAAGTCCTTAAATAATGCAGCAGAGTCCTTAAATAATGCAACAAAGTCCTTAAATAATGCAGCAGAGTCCTTAAATACTGCAGCAGAGTCCTTAAATAATGCAGCAAAGTCCTTAAATAATGCAGCAGAGTCCTTAAATTCAGCAGCAGAGTCATTAAATAATGCAACAAAGTCCTTAATAATGCAGCAGATTCCTTAAATAATGCAGCAAATTCCTTAAATAATGCAGCAGAATCCTTAAATAATGCAATAAAGTCCTTATCTAATGCAGCAACGTCCTTAATAATGCAGCAGAGTCCTTAAATAATGCAGCAGAATCCTTAAATACTGCATCAGCGTCCTTAAATAATGCAACAAAGTCCTTAAATAATGCAGCAAAGTCCTTAAATAATGCAGCAGAGTCCTTAAATACAGCAGCAGAGTCCTTAAATAATTCAGCAAAGTCCTTAAATAATGCAGCAGAGTCCTTAAATAATGCAATAAAGTCCTTATCTAATGCAGCAACGTCCTTAATAATGCAGCAGAGTCCTTAAATTCCGCAGCAGAGTCATTAAATAATGCAACAAAGTCCTTAATAATGCAGCAGAGTCCTTAAATAATGCAGCAAATTCCTTAAATAATGCAGCAGAATCCTTAAATAATGCAATAAAGTCCTTATGTAATGCAGCAACGTCCTTAATAATGCAGCAGAGTCCTTAAATAATGCAGCAAAGTACTTAAATAATGCAGCAGAGGCCTTAAATACCGCAGCAGCATACTTAAATAATGCAGCAAAGTCCTTAAATAATGCAGCAGAGTCCTTAAATAATGCAACAAAGTCCTTAAATAATGCAGCAGAGTCCTTAAATAATGCAACAAAGTCCTTAAATAATGCACCAGAGTACTTAAATAATGCAGCAAAGTCCTTAAATAATGCAGCAGAGTCCTTAAATAATGCAACAAAGTCCTTAAATAATGCAGCAGAGTCCTTAAATAATGCAACAAAGTCCTTAAATAATGCAGCAGAGTCCTTAAATAATGCAACAAAGTCCTTATATAATGCAGCAGAGTCCTTAAATAATGCAGCAAAGTCCTTAAATAATGCAGCAGAGTCCTTAAACAATGCAGGACAGTCCTTAAATAATGCAACAAAGTCCTTAAATAATGCAGCAGAGTCCTTAAATAGTGCAGCAAAGTCCTTAAATAATGCAGCAGAGTCCTTAAACAATGCAGCACAGTCCTTAAATAATGCAGCAAAGTCCTTAAATAATGCAGCAGAGTCCTTAAATACAGCAGCAGCGTCCTTAAATAATTCAGCAAAGTCCTTAAATAATGCAGCAGAGTCCTTAAATAATGCAACAAAGTCCTTAAATAATGCAGCAGAGTCCTTAAATAATGCAACAAAGTCCTTAAATAATGCAGCAGAGTCCTTAAATACTGCAGCAGAGTCCTTAAATAATGCAGCAAAGTCCTTAAATAATGCAGCAGAGTCCTTAAATTCAGCAGCAGAGTCATTAAATAATGCAACAAAGTCCTTAATAATGCAGCAGATTCCTTAAATAATGCAGCAAATTCCTTAAATAATGCAGCAGAATCCTTAAATAATGCAATAAAGTCCTTATCTAATGCAGCAACGTCCTTAATAATGCAGCAGAGTCCTTAAATAATGCAGCAGAATCCTTAAATACTGCATCAGCGTCCTTAAATAATGCAACAAAGTCCTTATATAATGCAGCAGAGTCCTTAAATAATGCAGCAAAGTCCTTAAATAATGCAGCAGAGTCCTTAAACAATGCAGGACAGTCCTTAAATAATGCAACAATGTCCTTAAATAATGCAGCAGAGTCCTTAAATAGTGCAGCAAAGTCCTTAAATAATGCAGCAGAGTCCTTAAACAATGCAGCACAGTCCTTAAATAATGCAGCAAAGTCCTTAAATAATGCAGCAGAGTCCTTAAATACAGCAGCAGCGTCCTTAAATAATTCAGCAAAGTCCTTAAATAATGCAGCAGAGTCCTTAAATAATGCAACAAAGTCCTTAAATAATGCAGCAGAGTCCTTAAATAATGCAACAAAGTCCTTAAATAATGCAGCAGAGTCCTTAAATACTGCAGCAGAGTCCTTAAATAATGCAGCAAAGTCCTTAAATAATGCAGCAGAGTCCTTAAATTCAGCAGCAGAGTCATTAAATAATGCAACAAAGTCCTTAATAATGCAGCAGATTCCTTAAATAATGCAGCAAATTCCTTAAATAATGCAGCAGAATCCTTAAATAATGCAATAAAGTCCTTATCTAATGCAGCAACGTCCTTAATAATGCAGCAGAGTCCTTAAATAATGCAGCAGAATCCTTAAATAGTGCATCAGCGTCCTTAAATAATGCAACAAAGTCCTTAAATAATGCAGCAAAGTCCTTAAATAATGCAGCAGAGTCCTTAAATACAGCAGCAGAGTCCTTAAATAATTCAGCAAAGTCCTTAAATAATGCAGCAGAGTCCTTAAATAATGCAATAAAGTCCTTATCTAATGCAGCAACGTCCTTAATAATGCAGCAGAGTCCTTAAATAATGCAGCAAAGTACTTAAATAATGCAGCAGAGGCCTTAAATACCGCAGCAGCATACTTAAATAATGCAGCAAAGTCCTTAAATAATGCAGCAGAGTCCTTAAATAATGCAACAAAGTCCTTAAATAATGCAGCAGAGTCCTTAAATAATGCAACAAAGTCCTTAAATAATGCACCAGAGTACTTAAATAATGCAGCAAAGTCCTTAAATAATGCAGCAGAGTCCTTAAATAATGCAACAAAGTCCTTAAATAATGCAGCAGAGTCCTTAAATAATGCAGCAGAGTCCTTAAATAATGCAGCAAAGTCCTTAAATAATGCAGCAGAGTCCTTAAACAATGCAGCACAGTCCTTAAATAATGCAACAAAGTCCTTAAATAATGCAGCAGAGTCCTTAAATAATGCAGCAAAGTCCTTAAATAATGCAGCAGAGTCCTTAAACAATGCAGCACAGTCCTTAAATAATGCAGCAAAGTCCTTAAATAATGCAGCAGAGTCCTTAAATACAGCAGCAGCGTCCTTAAATAATGCAACAAAGTCTTTAAATAATGCAGCAGAGTCCTTAAATAATGCAACAAAGTCCTTAAATAATGCAGCAGAGTCCTTAAATAATGCAACAAACTCATTAAATAATGCAGCAGAATCCTTAAATAATGCAACAAATTCCTTAAATAATGCAGAGTCCTTAAATAATGCACTAAATTCCTTAAATAAAATGCAGCAACGCCCTTAATAATGCAGCTGAGTCCTTAAATAATTCAGCAAAGTCCTTAAATAATGCAGCAGAGTCCATAAATACCGCAGCAGCGTCCTTAAATAATGCAATAAAATCCTTAAATAATGCAGCAACGTCCTTAATAATGCAGCAGAGTCCTTAAATAATACAGCAAAGTCCTTAAATAATGCAGCAGAGGACTTAAATACTGCAGCAGCGTCCTTAAATAATGCAGCAGAGTCCTTAAATAATGCAACAAAGTCCTTAAATAATGCAGCAGAATCCTTAAATAATGCAAAAAATTCCTTAAATAATGCAGAAGAGTACTTAAATAATGCAGAAAAGTCGTTAAATAATGCAGCAGAGTCCTTAAATATTGCAGCATAGTCCTTAAATAATGCAACAAAGTCCTTAAATAATGCAGCAGATTCCTTAAATTCTGCAGCAGCGTCCTTAAATAATGCATCAAAGTCCTTAAATAATGCAGCAGAGTCCTTAAATACTGCAGCAGAGTCCTTAAATAATGCAGCAAATTCCTTAAATAATGCAGCAGAGTCCTTAAATTCCGCAGCAGAGTCATTAAATAATGCAACAAAGTCCTTAATAATGCAGCAGAGTCCTTAAATAATGCAGCAAATTCCTTAAATAATGCAGCAGAATCCTTAAATAATGCAATAAAGTCCTTATGTAATGCAGCAACGTCCTTTATAATGCAGCAGAGTCCTTAAATAATGCAGCAAAGTACTTAAATAATGCAGCAGAGGCCTTAAATACCGCAGCAGCATACTTAAATAATGCAGCAAAGTCCTTAAATAATGCAGCAGAGTCCTTAAATAATGCAACAAAGTCCTTAAATAATGCAGCAGAGTCCTTAAATAATGCAACAAAGTCCTTAAATAATGCACCAGAGTACTTAAATAATGCAGCAAAGTCCTTAAATAATGCAGCAGAGTCCTTAAATAATGCAACAAAGTCCTTAAATAATGCAGCAGAGTCCTTAAATAATGCAACAAAGTCCTTAAATAATGCAGCAGAGTCCTTAAATAATGCAACAAAGTCCTTATATAATGCAGCAGAGTCCTTAAATAATGCAGCAAAGTCCTTAAATAATGCAGCAGAGTCCTTAAACAATGCAGGACAGTCCTTAAATAATGCAACAAAGTCCTTAAATAATGCAGCAGAGTCCTTAAATAGTGCAGCAAAGTCCTTAAATAATGCAGCAGAGTCCTTAAACAATGCAGCACAGTCCTTAAATAATGCAGCAAAGTCCTTAAATAATGCAGCAGAGTCCTTAAATACAGCAGCAGCGTCCTTAAATAATTCAGCAAAGTCCTTAAATAATGCAGCAGAGTCCTTAAATAATGCAACAAAGTCCTTAAATAATGCAGCAGAGTCCTTAAATAATGCAACAAAGTCCTTAAATAATGCAGCAGAGTCCTTAAATACTGCAGCAGAGTCCTTAAATAATGCAGCAAAGTCCTTAAATAATGCAGCAGAGTCCTTAAATTCAGCAGCAGAGTCATTAAATAATGCAACAAAGTCCTTAATAATGCAGCAGATTCCTTAAATAATGCAGCAAATTCCTTAAATAATGCAGCAGAATCCTTAAATAATGCAATAAAGTCCTTATCTAATGCAGCAACGTCCTTAATAATGCAGCAGAGTCCTTAAATAATGCAGCAGAATCCTTAAATACTGCATCAGCGTCCTTAAATAATGCAACAAAGTCCTTATATAATGCAGCAGAGTCCTTAAATAATGCAGCAAAGTCCTTAAATAATGCAGCAGAGTCCTTAAACAATGCAGGACAGTCCTTAAATAATGCAACAAAGTCCTTAAATAATGCAGCAGAGTCCTTAAATAGTGCAGCAAAGTCCTTAAATAATGCAGCAGAGTCCTTAAACAATGCAGCACAGTCCTTAAATAATGCAGCAAAGTCCTTAAATAATGCAGCAGAGTCCTTAAATACAGCAGCAGCGTCCTTAAATAATTCAGCAAAGTCCTTAAATAATGCAGCAGAGTCCTTAAATAATGCAACAAAGTCCTTAAATAATGCAGCAGAGTCCTTAAATAATGCAACAAAGTCCTTAAATAATGCAGCAGAGTCCTTAAATACTGCAGCAGAGTCCTTAAATAATGCAGCAAAGTCCTTAAATAATGCAGCAGAGTCCTTAAATTCAGCAGCAGAGTCATTAAATAATGCAACAAAGTCCTTAATAATGCAGCAGATTCCTTAAATAATGCAGCAAATTCCTTAAATAATGCAGCAGAATCCTTAAATAATGCAATAAAGTCCTTATCTAATGCAGCAACGTCCTTAATAATGCAGCAGAGTCCTTAAATAATGCAGCAGAATCCTTAAATACTGCATCAGCGTCCTTAAATAATGCAACAAAGTCCTTAAATAATGCAGCAAAGTCCTTAAATAATGCAGCAGAGTCCTTAAATACAGCAGCAGAGTCCTTAAATAATTCAGCAAAGTCCTTAAATAATGCAGCAGAGTCCTTAAATAATGCAATAAAGTCCTTATCTAATGCAGCAACGTCCTTAATAATGCAGCAGAGTCCTTAAATTCCGCAGCAGAGTCATTAAATAATGCAACAAAGTCCTTAATAATGCAGCAGAGTCCTTAAATAATGCAGCAAATTCCTTAAATAATGCAGCAGAATCCTTAAATAATGCAATAAAGTCCTTATGTAATGCAGCAACGTCCTTAATAATGCAGCAGAGTCCTTAAATAATGCAGCAAAGTACTTAAATAATGCAGCAGAGGCCTTAAATACCGCAGCAGCATACTTAAATAATGCAGCAAAGTCCTTAAATAATGCAGCAGAGTCCTTAAATAATGCAACAAAGTCCTTAAATAATGCAGCAGAGTCCTTAAATAATGCAACAAAGTCCTTAAATAATGCACCAGAGTACTTAAATAATGCAGCAAAGTCCTTAAATAATGCAGCAGAGTCCTTAAATAATGCAACAAAGTCCTTAAATAATGCAGCAGAGTCCTTAAATAATGCAACAAAGTCCTTAAATAATGCAGCAGAGTCCTTAAATAATGCAACAAAGTCCTTATATAATGCAGCAGAGTCCTTAAATAATGCAGCAAAGTCCTTAAATAATGCAGCAGAGTCCTTAAACAATGCAGGACAGTCCTTAAATAATGCAACAAAGTCCTTAAATAATGCAGCAGAGTCCTTAAATAGTGCAGCAAAGTCCTTAAATAATGCAGCAGAGTCCTTAAACAATGCAGCACAGTCCTTAAATAATGCAGCAAAGTCCTTAAATAATGCAGCAGAGTCCTTAAATACAGCAGCAGCGTCCTTAAATAATTCAGCAAAGTCCTTAAATAATGCAGCAGAGTCCTTAAATAATGCAACAAAGTCCTTAAATAATGCAGCAGAGTCCTTAAATAATGCAACAAAGTCCTTAAATAATGCAGCAGAGTCCTTAAATACTGCAGCAGAGTCCTTAAATAATGCAGCAAAGTCCTTAAATAATGCAGCAGAGTCCTTAAATTCAGCAGCAGAGTCATTAAATAATGCAACAAAGTCCTTAATAATGCAGCAGATTCCTTAAATAATGCAGCAAATTCCTTAAATAATGCAGCAGAATCCTTAAATAATGCAATAAAGTCCTTATCTAATGCAGCAACGTCCTTAATAATGCAGCAGAGTCCTTAAATAATGCAGCAGAATCCTTAAATACTGCATCAGCGTCCTTAAATAATGCAACAAAGTCCTTATATAATGCAGCAGAGTCCTTAAATAATGCAGCAAAGTCCTTAAATAATGCAGCAGAGTCCTTAAACAATGCAGGACAGTCCTTAAATAATGCAACAATGTCCTTAAATAATGCAGCAGAGTCCTTAAATAGTGCAGCAAAGTCCTTAAATAATGCAGCAGAGTCCTTAAACAATGCAGCACAGTCCTTAAATAATGCAGCAAAGTCCTTAAATAATGCAGCAGAGTCCTTAAATACAGCAGCAGCGTCCTTAAATAATTCAGCAAAGTCCTTAAATAATGCAGCAGAGTCCTTAAATAATGCAACAAAGTCCTTAAATAATGCAGCAGAGTCCTTAAATAATGCAACAAAGTCCTTAAATAATGCAGCAGAGTCCTTAAATACTGCAGCAGAGTCCTTAAATAATGCAGCAAAGTCCTTAAATAATGCAGCAGAGTCCTTAAATTCAGCAGCAGAGTCATTAAATAATGCAACAAAGTCCTTAATAATGCAGCAGATTCCTTAAATAATGCAGCAAATTCCTTAAATAATGCAGCAGAATCCTTAAATAATGCAATAAAGTCCTTATCTAATGCAGCAACGTCCTTAATAATGCAGCAGAGTCCTTAAATAATGCAGCAGAATCCTTAAATAGTGCATCAGCGTCCTTAAATAATGCAACAAAGTCCTTAAATAATGCAGCAAAGTCCTTAAATAATGCAGCAGAGTCCTTAAATACAGCAGCAGAGTCCTTAAATAATTCAGCAAAGTCCTTAAATAATGCAGCAGAGTCCTTAAATAATGCAATAAAGTCCTTATCTAATGCAGCAACGTCCTTAATAATGCAGCAGAGTCCTTAAATAATGCAGCAAAGTACTTAAATAATGCAGCAGAGGCCTTAAATACCGCAGCAGCATACTTAAATAATGCAGCAAAGTCCTTAAATAATGCAGCAGAGTCCTTAAATAATGCAACAAAGTCCTTAAATAATGCAGCAGAGTCCTTAAATAATGCAACAAAGTCCTTAAATAATGCACCAGAGTACTTAAATAATGCAGCAAAGTCCTTAAATAATGCAGCAGAGTCCTTAAATAATGCAACAAAGTCCTTAAATAATGCAGCAGAGTCCTTAAATAATGCAGCAGAGTCCTTAAATAATGCAACAAAGTCCTTAAATAATGCAGCAGAGTCCTTAAATAATGCAACAAAGTCCTTAAATATTGCAGCAGAGTCCTTAAATAATGCAGCAAAGTCCTTAAATAATGCAGCAGAGTACTTAAATAATGCAGCAAATTCCTTAAATAATGCAGCAGAATCCTTAAATAATGCAATAAAGTCCTTAAATAATGCAGCAGAGTCCTTAAATAATGCAGCAGAGTCCTTAAATAATGCAACAAAGTCCTTAAATAATGCAGCAGAGTCCTTAAATAATGCAGCAAAGTCCTTAAATAATGCAGCAGAGTCCTTAAATAATGCAGCAAACTCATTAAATAATGCAGCAAAGTACTTAAATAATGCAGCAAAGTACTTAAATAATGCAGCAAATTCCTTAAATAATGCAGCAGAATCCTTAAATAATGCAATAAAGTCCTTAAATAATGCAGCAGAGTCCTTAAATAATGCAATAAATTCCTTAAATAATGCAGCAGAATCCTTAAATAATGCAATAAAGTCATTAAATAATGCAGCAGAGTCCTTAAATACTGCAGCAGAGACCTTAAATAATGCAGCAAAATCCTTAAATAATGCAGCAGAGTCCTTATATAATGCAGCAGAGTCCTAAAATACTGCAGCAGAGTCCTTAAATAATGCAGCAGAGTCCTTAAATAATGCAGCAAATTCATTAAATAATGCAGCAGAATCCTTAAATAATGCAACAAAGTCCTTAAATAATGCAGCAGATTCCTTAAATTTCGCAGCAGCGTCCTTAAATAATGCATCAAAGTACTTAAATAATGCAGCAGAGTCCTAAAATACCGCAGCAGAGTCCTTAAATAATGCAGCAAAGTCCTTAAATAATGCAGCAGAGTGCTTACATAATGCAGCAGAGTCCTTAAATTCCGCAGCAGAGTCATTAAATAATGCAGCAGAGTCCTTAAATAATGCAGCAAATTCATTAAATAATGCACAGAGTCATTAAATAATGCAACAAAGTCCTTAAATAATGCAGCAGAGTGCTTAAATAATGCAACAAGGGCCTTAAATAATGCAGCAGAGTCCTTAAATAATACAACAAACTCATTAAATAATGCAGCAAAGTACTTAAATAATGCAGCAAATTCCTTAAATAATGCAGCAGAATCCTTAAATAATGCAATAAAGTCCTTAAATAATGCAGCAGAGTCCTTAAATAATGCAAAAAATTCCTTAAATAATGCAGCAGAATCCTTAAATAATGCAACAAAGTCCTTAAATAATGCAGCAAAGTCCTTAATAATGCAGCAGAGTCCTTAAATTATGCAGCAAATTCCTTAAATAATGCAGCAGAGGCCTTAAATACCGAAGCAGCGTCCTTAAATAATGCAGCAAAGTCCTTAAATAATGCAGAAGAGTCCTTAAATAATGCAACAAAGTCCTTAAATAATGCAGCAGAGTCCTTAAATAAAGCAGCAGAGTGCTTAAATAATGCAGCAGAGTCCTTAAATACCGCAGCAGAGTCATTAAATAATACAGCAGATTCCTTAAATAAAGCAGCAGAGTGCTTAAATAATGCAGCAGAGTCCTTAAATACCGCAGCAGAGTCATTAAATAATACAGCAGAGTCCTTAAATAATGCAGGAAATTCCTTAAATAATGCAGAGTCCTTAAATAATGCACTAAATTCCTTAAATAAAATGCAGCAACGCCCTTAATAATGCAGCTGAGTCCTTAAATAATTCAGCAAAGTCCTTAAATAATGCAGCAGAGTCCTTAAATACCGCAGCAGCGTCCTTAAATAATGCAACAAAGTCCTTAAATAATGCAGCAGAACCCTTAAATAATGCAACAAAGTCCTTAAATAATGCAGCAGAGTCCTTAAATAATGCAACAAAGTCCTTAAATAATGCAGCAGAGTCCTTAAATAATGCAGCAGAGTCCTTAAATAATGCAACAAAGTCCTTAAATAATGCAGCAAAGTCCTTAAATAATGCAGCAGAGTCCTTAAACAATGCAGCACAGTCCTTAAATAATGCAACAAAGTCCTTAAATAATGCAGCAGAGTCCTTAAATAATGCAGCAAAGTCCTTAAATAATGCAGCAGAGTCCTTAAACAATGCAGCACAGTCCTTAAATAATGCAGCAAAGTCCTTAAATAATGCAGCAGAGTCCTTAAATACAGCAGCAGCGTCCTTAAATAATGCAACAAAGTCTTTAAATAATGCAGCAGAGTCCTTAAATAATGCAACAAAGTCCTTAAATAATGCAGCAGAGTCCTTAAATAATGCAACAAACTCATTAAATAATGCAGCAGAATCCTTAAATAATGCAACAAATTCCTTAAATAATGCAGAGTCCTTAAATAATGCACTAAATTCCTTAAATAAAATGCAGCAACGCCCTTAATAATGCAGCTGAGTCCTTAAATAATTCAGCAAAGTCCTTAAATAATGCAGCAGAGTCCATAAATACCGCAGCAGCGTCCTTAAATAATGCAATAAAATCCTTAAATAATGCAGCAACGTCCTTAATAATGCAGCAGAGTCCTTAAATAATACAGCAAAGTCCTTAAATAATGCAGCAGAGGACTTAAATACTGCAGCAGCGTCCTTAAATAATGCAGCAGAGTCCTTAAATAATGCAACAAAGTCCTTAAATAATGCAGCAGAATCCTTAAATAATGCAAAAAATTCCTTAAATAATGCAGAAGAGTACTTAAATAATGCAGAAAAGTCGTTAAATAATGCAGCAGAGTCCTTAAATATTGCAGCATAGTCCTTAAATAATGCAACAAAGTCCTTAAATAATGCAGCAGATTCCTTAAATTCTGCAGCAGCGTCCTTAAATAATGCATCAAAGTCCTTAAATAATGCAGCAGAGTCCTTAAATACTGCAGCAGAGTCCTTAAATAATGCAGCAAATTCCTTAAATAATGCAGCAGAGTCCTTAAATTCCGCAGCAGAGTCATTAAATAATGCAACAAAGTCCTTAATAATGCAGCAGAGTCCTTAAATAATGCAGCAAATTCCTTAAATAATGCAGCAGAATCCTTAAATAATGCAATAAAGTCCTTATGTAATGCAGCAACGTCCTTTATAATGCAGCAGAGTCCTTAAATAATGCAGCAAAGTACTTAAATAATGCAGCAGAGGCCTTAAATACCGCAGCAGCATACTTAAATAATGCAGCAAAGTCCTTAAATAATGCAGCAGAGTCCTTAAATAATGCAACAAAGTCCTTAAATAATGCAGCAGAGTCCTTAAATAATGCAACAAAGTCCATAAATAATGCACCAGAGTACTTAAATAATGCAGCAAAGTCCTTAAATAATGCAGCAGAGTCCTTAAATAATGCAACAAAGTCCTTAAATAATGCAGCAGAGTCCTTAAATAATGCAACAAAGTCCTTAAATAATGCAGCAGAGTCCTTAAATAATGCAACAAAGTCCTTATATAATGCAGCAGAGTCCTTAAATAATGCAGCAAAGTCCTTAAATAATGCAGCAGAGTCCTTAAACAATGCAGGACAGTCCTTAAATAATGCAACAAAGTCCTTAAATAATGCAGCAGAGTCCTTAAATAGTGCAGCAAAGTCCTTAAATAATGCAGCAGAGTCCTTAAACAATGCAGCACAGTCCTTAAATAATGCAGCAAAGTCCTTAAATAATGCAGCAGAGTCCTTAAATACAGCAGCAGCGTCCTTAAATAATTCAGCAAAGTCCTTAAATAATGCAGCAGAGTCCTTAAATAATGCAACAAAGTCCTTAAATAATGCAGCAGAGTCCTTAAATAATGCAACAAAGTCCTTAAATAATGCAGCAGAGTCCTTAAATACTGCAGCAGAGTCCTTAAATAATGCAGCAAAGTCCTTAAATAATGCAGCAGAGTCCTTAAATTCAGCAGCAGAGTCATTAAATAATGCAACAAAGTCCTTAATAATGCAGCAGATTCCTTAAATAATGCAGCAAATTCCTTAAATAATGCAGCAGAATCCTTAAATAATGCAATAAAGTCCTTATCTAATGCAGCAACGTCCTTAATAATGCAGCAGAGTCCTTAAATAATGCAGCAGAATCCTTAAATACTGCATCAGCGTCCTTAAATAATGCAACAAAGTCCTTATATAATGCAGCAGAGTCCTTAAATAATGCAGCAAAGTCCTTAAATAATGCAGCAGAGTCCTTAAACAATGCAGGACAGTCCTTAAATAATGCAACAAAGTCCTTAAATAATGCAGCAGAGTCCTTAAATAGTGCAGCAAAGTCCTTAAATAATGCAGCAGAGTCCTTAAACAATGCAGCACAGTCCTTAAATAATGCAGCAAAGTCCTTAAATAATGCAGCAGAGTCCTTAAATACAGCAGCAGCGTCCTTAAATAATTCAGCAAAGTCCTTAAATAATGCAGCAGAGTCCTTAAATAATGCAACAAAGTCCTTAAATAATGCAGCAGAGTCCTTAAATAATGCAACAAAGTCCTTAAATAATGCAGCAGAGTCCTTAAATACTGCAGCAGAGTCCTTAAATAATGCAGCAAAGTCCTTAAATACTGCAGCAGAGTCCTTAAATAATGCAGCAAAGTCCTTAATAATGCAGCAGAGTCCTTAAATTATGCAGCAAATTCCTTAAATAATGCAGCAGAGGCCTTAAATACCGAAGCAGCGTCCTTAAATAATGCAGCAAAGTCCTTAAATAATGCAGAAGAGTCCTTAAATAATGCAACAAAGTCCTTAAATAATGCAGCAGAGTCCTTAAATAAAGCAGCAGAGTGCTTAAATAATGCAGCAGAGTCCTTAAATACCGCAGCAGAGTCATTAAATAATACAGCAGATTCCTTAAATAAAGCAGCAGAGTGCTTAAATAATGCAGCAGAGTCCTTAAATACCGCAGCAGAGTCATTAAATAATACAGCAGAGTCCTTAAATAATGCAGGAAATTCCTTAAATAATGCAGAGTCCTTAAATAATGCACTAAATTCCTTAAATAAAATGCAGCAACGCCCTTAATAATGCAGCTGAGTCCTTAAATAATTCAGCAAAGTCCTTAAATAATGCAGCAGAGTCCTTAAATACCGCAGCAGCGTCCTTAAATAATGCAACAAAGTCCTTAAATAATGCAGCAGAACCCTTAAATAATGCAACAAAGTCCTTAAATAATGCAGCAGAGTCCTTAAATAATGCAACAAAGTCCTTAAATAATGCAGCAGAGTCCTTAAATAATGCAGCAGAGTCCTTAAATAATGCAACAAAGTCCTTAAATAATGCAGCAAAGTCCTTAAATAATGCAGCAGAGTCCTTAAACAATGCAGCACAGTCCTTAAATAATGCAACAAAGTCCTTAAATAATGCAGCAGAGTCCTTAAATAATGCAGCAAAGTCCTTAAATAATGCAGCAGAGTCCTTAAACAATGCAGCACAGTCCTTAAATAATGCAGCAAAGTCCTTAAATAATGCAGCAGAGTCCTTAAATACAGCAGCAGCGTCCTTAAATAATGCAACAAAGTCTTTAAATAATGCAGCAGAGTCCTTAAATAATGCAACAAAGTCCTTAAATAATGCAGCAGAGTCCTTAAATAATGCAACAAACTCATTAAATAATGCAGCAGAATCCTTAAATAATGCAACAAATTCCTTAAATAATGCAGAGTCCTTAAATAATGCACTAAATTCCTTAAATAAAATGCAGCAACGCCCTTAATAATGCAGCTGAGTCCTTAAATAATTCAGCAAAGTCCTTAAATAATGCAGCAGAGTCCATAAATACCGCAGCAGCGTCCTTAAATAATGCAATAAAATCCTTAAATAATGCAGCAACGTCCTTAATAATGCAGCAGAGTCCTTAAATAATACAGCAAAGTCCTTAAATAATGCAGCAGAGGACTTAAATACTGCAGCAGCGTCCTTAAATAATGCAGCAGAGTCCTTAAATAATGCAACAAAGTCCTTAAATAATGCAGCAGAATCCTTAAATAATGCAAAAAATTCCTTAAATAATGCAGAAGAGTACTTAAATAATGCAGAAAAGTCGTTAAATAATGCAGCAGAGTCCTTAAATATTGCAGCATAGTCCTTAAATAATGCAACAAAGTCCTTAAATAATGCAGCAGATTCCTTAAATTCTGCAGCAGCGTCCTTAAATAATGCATCAAAGTCCTTAAATAATGCAGCAGAGTCCTTAAATACTGCAGCAGAGTCCTTAAATAATGCAGCAAATTCCTTAAATAATGCAGCAGAGTCCTTAAATTCCGCAGCAGAGTCATTAAATAATGCAACAAAGTCCTTAATAATGCAGCAGAGTCCTTAAATAATGCAGCAAATTCCTTAAATAATGCAGCAGAATCCTTAAATAATGCAATAAAGTCCTTATGTAATGCAGCAACGTCCTTTATAATGCAGCAGAGTCCTTAAATAATGCAGCAAAGTACTTAAATAATGCAGCAGAGGCCTTAAATACCGCAGCAGCATACTTAAATAATGCAGCAAAGTCCTTAAATAATGCAGCAGAGTCCTTAAATAATGCAACAAAGTCCTTAAATAATGCAGCAGAGTCCTTAAATAATGCAACAAAGTCCATAAATAATGCACCAGAGTACTTAAATAATGCAGCAAAGTCCTTAAATAATGCAGCAGAGTCCTTAAATAATGCAACAAAGTCCTTAAATAATGCAGCAGAGTCCTTAAATAATGCAACAAAGTCCTTAAATAATGCAGCAGAGTCCTTAAATAATGCAACAAAGTCCTTATATAATGCAGCAGAGTCCTTAAATAATGCAGCAAAGTCCTTAAATAATGCAGCAGAGTCCTTAAACAATGCAGGACAGTCCTTAAATAATGCAACAAAGTCCTTAAATAATGCAGCAGAGTCCTTAAATAGTGCAGCAAAGTCCTTAAATAATGCAGCAGAGTCCTTAAACAATGCAGCACAGTCCTTAAATAATGCAGCAAAGTCCTTAAATAATGCAGCAGAGTCCTTAAATACAGCAGCAGCGTCCTTAAATAATTCAGCAAAGTCCTTAAATAATGCAGCAGAGTCCTTAAATAATGCAACAAAGTCCTTAAATAATGCAGCAGAGTCCTTAAATAATGCAACAAAGTCCTTAAATAATGCAGCAGAGTCCTTAAATACTGCAGCAGAGTCCTTAAATAATGCAGCAAAGTCCTTAAATAATGCAGCAGAGTCCTTAAATTCAGCAGCAGAGTCATTAAATAATGCAACAAAGTCCTTAATAATGCAGCAGATTCCTTAAATAATGCAGCAAATTCCTTAAATAATGCAGCAGAATCCTTAAATAATGCAATAAAGTCCTTATCTAATGCAGCAACGTCCTTAATAATGCAGCAGAGTCCTTAAATAATGCAGCAGAATCCTTAAATACTGCATCAGCGTCCTTAAATAATGCAACAAAGTCCTTATATAATGCAGCAGAGTCCTTAAATAATGCAGCAAAGTCCTTAAATAATGCAGCAGAGTCCTTAAACAATGCAGGACAGTCCTTAAATAATGCAACAAAGTCCTTAAATAATGCAGCAGAGTCCTTAAATAGTGCAGCAAAGTCCTTAAATAATGCAGCAGAGTCCTTAAACAATGCAGCACAGTCCTTAAATAATGCAGCAAAGTCCTTAAATAATGCAGCAGAGTCCTTAAATACAGCAGCAGCGTCCTTAAATAATTCAGCAAAGTCCTTAAATAATGCAGCAGAGTCCTTAAATAATGCAACAAAGTCCTTAAATAATGCAGCAGAGTCCTTAAATAATGCAACAAAGTCCTTAAATAATGCAGCAGAGTCCTTAAATACTGCAGCAGAGTCCTTAAATAATGCAGCAAAGTCCTTAAATAATGCAGCAGAGTCCTTAAATTCAGCAGCAGAGTCATTAAATAATGCAACAAAGTCCTTAATAATGCAGCAGATTCCTTAAATAATGCAGCAAATTCCTTAAATAATGCAGCAGAATCCTTAAATAATGCAATAAAGTCCTTATCTAATGCAGCAACGTCCTTAATAATGCAGCAGAGTCCTTAAATAATGCAGCAGAATCCTTAAATACTGCATCAGCGTCCTTAAATAATGCAACAAAGTCCTTAAATAATGCAGCAAAGTCCTTAAATAATGCAGCAGAGTCCTTAAATACAGCAGCAGAGTCCTTAAATAATTCAGCAAAGTCCTTAAATAATGCAGCAGAGTCCTTAAATAATGCAATAAAGTCCTTATCTAATGCAGCAACGTCCTTAATAATGCAGCAGAGTCCTTAAATTCCGCAGCAGAGTCATTAAATAATGCAACAAAGTCCTTAATAATGCAGCAGAGTCCTTAAATAATGCAGCAAATTCCTTAAATAATGCAGCAGAATCCTTAAATAATGCAATAAAGTCCTTATGTAATGCAGCAACGTCCTTAATAATGCAGCAGAGTCCTTAAATAATGCAGCAAAGTACTTAAATAATGCAGCAGAGGCCTTAAATACCGCAGCAGCATACTTAAATAATGCAGCAAAGTCCTTAAATAATGCAGCAGAGTCCTTAAATAATGCAACAAAGTCCTTAAATAATGCAGCAGAGTCCTTAAATAATGCAACAAAGTCCTTAAATAATGCACCAGAGTACTTAAATAATGCAGCAAAGTCCTTAAATAATGCAGCAGAGTCCTTAAATAATGCAACAAAGTCCTTAAATAATGCAGCAGAGTCCTTAAATAATGCAACAAAGTCCTTAAATAATGCAGCAGAGTCCTTAAATAATGCAACAAAGTCCTTATATAATGCAGCAGAGTCCTTAAATAATGCAGCAAAGTCCTTAAATAATGCAGCAGAGTCCTTAAACAATGCAGGACAGTCCTTAAATAATGCAACAAAGTCCTTAAATAATGCAGCAGAGTCCTTAAATAGTGCAGCAAAGTCCTTAAATAACGCAGCAGAGTCCTTAAACAATGCAGCACAGTCCTTAAATAATGCAGCAAAGTCCTTAAATAATGCAGCAGAGTCCTTAAATACAGCAGCAGCGTCCTTAAATAATTCAGCAAAGTCCTTAAATAATGCAGCAGAGTCCTTAAATAATGCAACAAAGTCCTTAAATAATGCAGCAGAGTCCTTAAATAATGCAACAAAGTCCTTAAATAATGCAGCAGAGTCCTTAAATACTGCAGCAGAGTCCTTAAATAATGCAGCAAAGTCCTTAAATAATGCAGCAGAGTCCTTAAATTCAGCAGCAGAGTCATTAAATAATGCAACAAAGTCCTTAATAATGCAGCAGATTCCTTAAATAATGCAGCAAATTCCTTAAATAATGCAGCAGAATCCTTAAATAATGCAATAAAGTCCTTATCTAATGCAGCAACGTCCTTAATAATGCAGCAGAGTCCTTAAATAATGCAGCAGAATCCTTAAATACTGCATCAGCGTCCTTAAATAATGCAACAAAGTCCTTATATAATGCAGCAGAGTCCTTAAATAATGCAGCAAAGTCCTTAAATAATGCAGCAGAGTCCTTAAACAATGCAGGACAGTCCTTAAATAATGCAACAAAGTCCTTAAATAATGCAGCAGAGTCCTTAAATAGTGCAGCAAAGTCCTTAAATAATGCAGCAGAGTCCTTAAACAATGCAGCACAGTCCTTAAATAATGCAGCAAAGTCCTTAAATAATGCAGCAGAGTCCTTAAATACAGCAGCAGCGTCCTTAAATAATTCAGCAAAGTCCTTAAATAATGCAGCAGAGTCCTTAAATAATGCAACAAAGTCCTTAAATAATGCAGCAGAGTCCTTAAATAATGCAACAAAGTCCTTAAATAATGCAGCAGAGTCCTTAAATACTGCAGCAGAGTCCTTAAATAATGCAGCAAAGTCCTTAAATAATGCAGCAGAGTCCTTAAATTCAGCAGCAGAGTCATTAAATAATGCAACAAAGTCCTTAATAATGCAGCAGATTCCTTAAATAATGCAGCAAATTCCTTAAATAATGCAGCAGAATCCTTAAATAATGCAATAAAGTCCTTATCTAATGCAGCAACGTCCTTAATAATGCAGCAGAGTCCTTAAATAATGCAGCAGAATCCTTAAATACTGCATCAGCGTCCTTAAATAATGCAACAAAGTCCTTAAATAATGCAGCAAAGTCCTTAAATAATGCAGCAGAGTCCTTAAATACAGCAGCAGAGTCCTTAAATAATTCAGCAAAGTCCTTAAATAATGCAGCAGAGTCCTTAAATAATGCAATAAAGTCCTTATCTAATGCAGCAACGTCCTTAATAATGCAGCAGAGTCCTTAAATAATGCAGCAAAGTACTTAAATAATGCAGCAGAGGCCTTAAATACCGCAGCAGCATACTTAAATAATGCAGCAAAGTCCTTAAATAATGCAGCAGAGTCCTTAAATAATGCAACAAAGTCCTTAAATAATGCAGCAGAGTCCTTAAATAATGCAACAAAGTCCTTAAATAATGCACCAGAGTACTTAAATAATGCAGCAAAGTCCTTAAATAATGCAGCAGAGTCCTTAAATAATGCAACAAAGTCCTTAAATAATGCAGCAGAGTCCTTAAATAATGCAGCAGAGTCCTTAAATAATGCAACAAAGTCCTTAAATAATGCAGCAGAGTCCTTAAATAATGCAACAAAGTCCTTAAATATTGCAGCAGAGTCCTTAAATAATGCAGCAAAGTCCTTAAATAATGCAGCAGAGTACTTAAATAATGCAGCAAATTCCTTAAATAATGCAGCAGAATCCTTAAATAATGCAATAAAGTCCTTAAATAATGCAGCAGAGTCCTTAAATAATGCAGCAGAGTCCTTAAATAATGCAACAAAGTCCTTAAATAATGCAGCAGAGTCCTTAAATAATGCAGCAAAGTCCTTAAATAATGCAGCAGAGTCCTTAAATAATGCAGCAAACTCATTAAATAATGCAGCAAAGTACTTAAATAATGCAGCAAAGTACTTAAATAATGCAGCAAATTCCTTAAATAATGCAGCAGAATCCTTAAATAATGCAATAAAGTCCTTAAATAATGCAGCAGAGTCCTTAAATAATGCAGCAGAGTCCTTAAATAATGCAATAAATTCCTTAAATAATGCAGCAGAATCCTTAAATAATGCAATAAAGTCATTAAATAATGCAGCAGAGTCCTTAAATACTGCAGCAGAGACCTTAAATAATGCAGCAAAATCCTTAAATAATGCAGCAGAGTCCTTATATAATGCAGCAGAGTCCTAAAATACTGCAGCAGAGTCCTTAAATAATGCAGCAGAGTCCTTAAATAATGCAGCAAATTCATTAAATAATGCAGCAGAGTCCTTAAATAATGCAACAAAGTCCTTAAATAATGCAGCAGATTCCTTAAATTTCGCAGCAGCGTCCTTAAATAATGCATCAAGGTACTTAAATAATGCAGCAGAGTCCTAAAATACCGCAGCAGAGTCCTTAAATAATGCAGCAAAGTCCTTAAATAATGCAGCAGAGTGCTTACATAATGCAGCAGAGTCCTTAAATTCCGCAGCAGAGTCATTAAATAATGCAGCAGAGTCCTTAAATAATGCAGCAAATTCATTAAATAATGCACAGAGTCATTAAATAATGCAACAAAGTCCTTAAATAATGCAGCAGAGTGCTTAAATAATGCAACAAAGTCCTTAAATAATGCAGCAGAGTCCTTAAATAATGCAACAAACTCATTAAATAATGCAGCAAAGTACTTAAATAATGCAGCAAATTCCTTAAATAATGCAGCAGAATCCTTAAATAATGCAATAAAGTCCTTAAATAATGCAGCAGAGTCCTTAAATAATGCAAAAAATTCCTTAAATAATGCAGCAGAATCCTTAAATAATGCAACAAAGTCCTTAAATAATGCAGCAAAGTCCTTAATAATGCAGCAGAGTCCTTAAATAATGCAGCAAATTCCTTAAATAATGCAGCAAAGTCCTTAAATAATGCAGAAGAGTCCTTAAATAATGCAACAAAGTCCTTAAATAATGCAGCAGAGTCCTTAAATAAAGCAGCAGAGTGCTTAAATAATGCAGCAGAGTCCTTAAATACCGCAGCAGAGTCATTAAATAATACAGCAGATTCCTTAAATAAAGCAGCAGAGTGCTTAAATAATGCAGCAGAGTCCTTAAATACCGCAGCAGAGTCATTAAATAATACAGCAGAGTCCTTAAATAATGCAGGAAATTCCTTAAATAATGCAGAGTTCTTAAATAATGCACTAAATTCCTTAAATAAAATGCAGCAACGCCCTTAATAATGCAGCTGAGTCCTTAAATAATTCAGCAAAGTCCTTAAATAATGCAGCAGAGTCCTTAAATACCGCAGCAGCGTCCTTAAATAATGCAACAAAGTCCTTAAATAATGCAGCAGAACCCTTAAATAATGCAACAAAGTCCTTAAATAATGCAGCAGAGTCCTTAAATAATGCAACAAAGTCCTTAAATAATGCAGCAGAGTCCTTAAATAATGCAGCAGAGTCCTTAAATAATGCAACAAAGTCCTTAAATAATGCAGCAGAGTCCTTAAATAATGCAACAAAGTCCTTAAATAATGCAGCAGAGTCCTTAAATAATGCAGCAAAGTCCTTAAATAATGCAGCAGAGTCCTTAAACAATGCAGCACAGTCCTTAAATAATGCAACAAAGTCCTTAAATAATGCAGCAGAGTCCTTAAATAATGCAGCAAAGTCCTTAAATAATGCAGCAGAGTCCTTAAACAATGCAGCACAGTCCTTAAATAATGCAGCAAAGTCCTTAAATAATGCAGCAGAGTCCTTAAATACAGCAGCAGCGTCCTTAAATAATGCAACAAAGTCTTTAAATAATGCAGCAGAGTCCTTAAATAATGCAACAAAGTCCTTAAATAATGCAGCAGAGTCCTTAAATAATGCAACAAACTCATTAAATAATGCAGCAGAATCCTTAAATAATGCAACAAATTCCTTAAATAATGCAGAGTCCTTAAATAATGCACTAAATTCCTTAAATAAAATGCAGCAACGCCCTTAATAATGCAGCTGAGTCCTTAAATAATTCAGCAAAGTCCTTAAATAATGCAGCAGAGTCCATAAATACCGCAGCAGCGTCCTTAAAGAATGCAATAAAATCCTTAAATAATGCAGCAACGTCCTTAATAATGCAGCAGAGTCCTTAAATAATACAGCAAAGTCCTTAAATAATGCAGCAGAGGACTTAAATACTGCAGCAGCGTCCTTAAATAATGCAGCAGAGTCCTTAAATAATGCAACAAAGTCCTTAAATAATGCAGCAGAATCCTTAAATAATGCAAAAAATTCCTTAAATAATGCAGAAGAGTACTTAAATAATGCAGAAAAGTCGTTAAATAATGCAGCAGAGTCCTTATATATTGCAGCATAGTCCTTAAATAATGCAACAAAGTCCTTAAATAATGCAGCAGATTCCTTAAATTCTGCAGCAGCGTCCTTAAATAATGCATCAAAGTCCTTAAATAATGCAGCAGAGTCCTTAAATACTGCAGCAGAGTCCTTAAATAATGCAGCAAATTCCTTAAATAATGCAGCAGAGTCCTTAAATTCCGCAGCAGAGTCATTAAATAATGCAACAAAGTCCTTAATAATGCAGCAGAGTCCTTAAATAATGCAGCAAATTCCTTAAATAATGCAGCAGAATCCTTAAATAATGCAATAAAGTCCTTATGTAATGCAGCAACGTCCTTAATAATGCAGCAGAGTCCTTAAATAATGCAGCAAAGTACTTAAATAATGCAGCAGAGGCCTTAAATACCGCAGCAGCATACTTAAATAATGCAGCAAAGTCCTTAAATAATGCAGCAGAGTCCTTAAATAATGCAACAAAGTCCTTAAATAATGCAGCAGAGTCCTTAAATAATGCAACAAAGTCCTTAAATAATGCACCAGAGTACTTAAATAATGCAGCAAAGTCCTTAAATAATGCAGCAGAGTCCTTAAATAATGCAACAAAGTCCTTAAATAATGCAGCAGAGTCCTTAAATAATGCAACAAAGTCCTTAAATAATGCAGCAGAGTCCTTAAATAATGCAACAAAGTCCTTATATAATGCAGCAGAGTCCTTAAATAATGCAGCAAAGTCCTTAAATAATGCAGCAGAGTCCTTAAACAATGCAGGACAGTCCTTAAATAATGCAACAAAGTCCTTAAATAATGCAGCAGAGTCCTTAAATAGTGCAGCAAAGTCCTTAAATAACGCAGCAGAGTCCTTAAACAATGCAGCACAGTCCTTAAATAATGCAGCAAAGTCCTTAAATAATGCAGCAGAGTCCTTAAATACAGCAGCAGCGTCCTTAAATAATTCAGCAAAGTCCTTAAATAATGCAGCAGAGTCCTTAAATAATGCAACAAAGTCCTTAAATAATGCAGCAGAGTCCTTAAATAATGCAACAAAGTCCTTAAATAATGCAGCAGAGTCCTTAAATACTGCAGCAGAGTCCTTAAATAATGCAGCAAAGTCCTTAAATAATGCAGCAGAGTCCTTAAATTCAGCAGCAGAGTCATTAAATAATGCAACAAAGTCCTTAATAATGCAGCAGATTCCTTAAATAATGCAGCAAATTCCTTAAATAATGCAGCAGAATCCTTAAATAATGCAATAAAGTCCTTATCTAATGCAGCAACGTCCTTAATAATGCAGCAGAGTCCTTAAATAATGCAGCAGAATCCTTAAATACTGCATCAGCGTCCTTAAATAATGCAACAAAGTCCTTATATAATGCAGCAGAGTCCTTAAATAATGCAGCAAAGTCCTTAAATAATGCAGCAGAGTCCTTAAACAATGCAGGACAGTCCTTAAATAATGCAACAAAGTCCTTAAATAATGCAGCAGAGTCCTTAAATAGTGCAGCAAAGTCCTTAAATAATGCAGCAGAGTCCTTAAACAATGCAGCACAGTCCTTAAATAATGCAGCAAAGTCCTTAAATAATGCAGCAGAGTCCTTAAATACAGCAGCAGCGTCCTTAAATAATTCAGCAAAGTCCTTAAATAATGCAGCAGAGTCCTTAAATAATGCAACAAAGTCCTTAAATAATGCAGCAGAGTCCTTAAATAATGCAACAAAGTCCTTAAATAATGCAGCAGAGTCCTTAAATACTGCAGCAGAGTCCTTAAATAATGCAGCAAAGTCCTTAAATAATGCAGCAGAGTCCTTAAATTCAGCAGCAGAGTCATTAAATAATGCAACAAAGTCCTTAATAATGCAGCAGATTCCTTAAATAATGCAGAAAATTCCTTAAATAATGCAGCAGAATCCTTAAATAATGCAATAAAGTCCTTATCTAATGCAGCAACGTCCTTAATAATGCAGCAGAGTCCTTAAATAATGCAGCAGAATCCTTAAATACTGCATCAGCGTCCTTAAATAATGCAACAAAGTCCTTAAATAATGCAGCAAAGTCCTTAAATAATGCAGCAGAGTCCTTAAATACAGCAGCAGAGTCCTTAAATAATTCAGCAAAGTCCTTAAATAATGCAGCAGAGTCCTTAAATAATGCAATAAAGTCCTTATCTAATGCAGCAACGTCCTTAATAATGCAGCAGAGTCCTTAAATAATGCAGCAAAGTACTTAAATAATGCAGCAGAGGCCTTAAATACCGCAGCAGCATACTTAAATAATGCAGCAAAGTCCTTAAATAATGCAGCAGAGTCCTTAAATAATGCAACAAAGTCCTTAAATAATGCAGCAGAGTCCTTAAATAATGCAACAAAGTCCTTAAATAATGCACCAGAGTACTTAAATAATGCAGCAAAGTCCTTAAATAATGCAGCAGAGTCCTTAAATAATGCAACAAAGTCCTTAAATAATGCAGCAGAGTCCTTAAATAATGCAGCAGAGTCCTTAAATAATGCAACAAAGTCCTTAAATAATGCAGCAGAGTCCTTAAATAATGCAACAAAGTCCTTAAATATTGCAGCAGAGTCCTTAAATAATGCAGCAAAGTCCTTAAATAATGCAGCAGAGTACTTAAATAATGCAGCAAATTCCTTAAATAATGCAGCAGAATCCTTAAATAATGCAATAAAGTCCTTAAATAATGCAGCAGAGTCCTTAAATAATGCAGCAGAGTCCTTAAATAATGCAACAAAGTCCTTAAATAATGCAGCAGAGTCCTTAAATAATGCAGCAAAGTCCTTAAATAATGCAGCAGAGTCCTTAAATAATGCAGCAAACTCATTAAATAATGCAGCAAAGTACTTAAATAATGCAGCAAAGTACTTAAATAATGCAGCAAATTCCTTAAATAATGCAGCAGAATCCTTAAATAATGCAATAAAGTCCTTAAATAATGCAGCAGAGTCCTTAAATAATGCAGCAGAGTCCTTAAATAATGCAATAAATTCCTTAAATAATGCAGCAGAATCCTTAAATAATGCAATAAAGTCATTAAATAATGCAGCAGAGTCCTTAAATACTGCAGCAGAGACCTTAAATAATGCAGCAAAATCCTTAAATAATGCAGCAGAGTCCTTATATAATGCAGCAGAGTCCTAAAATACTGCAGCAGAGTCCTTAAATAATGCAGCAGAGTCCTTAAATAATGCAGCAAATTCATTAAATAATGCAGCAGAGTCCTTAAATAATGCAACAAAGTCCTTAAATAATGCAGCAGATTCCTTAAATTTCGCAGCAGCGTCCTTAAATAATGCATCAAAGTACTTAAATAATGCAGCAGAGTCCTAAAATACCGCAGCAGAGTCCTTAAATAATGCAGCAAAGTCCTTAAATAATGCAGCAGAGTGCTTACATAATGCAGCAGAGTCCTTAAATTCCGCAGCAGAGTCATTAAATAATGCAGCAGAGTCCTTAAATAATGCAGCAAATTCATTAAATAATGCACAGAGTCATTAAATAATGCAACAAAGTCCTTAAATAATGCAGCAGAGTGCTTAAATAATGCAACAAAGTCCTTAAATAATGCAGCAGAGTCCTTAAATAATGCAACAAACTCATTAAATAATGCAGCAAAGTACTTAAATAATGCAGCAAATTCCTTAAATAATGCAGCAGAATCCTTAAATAATGCAATAAAGTCCTTAAATAATGCAGCAGAGTCCTTAAATAATGCAAAAAATCCCTTAAATAATGCAGCAGAATCCTTAAATAATGCAACAAAGTCCTTAAATAATGCAGCAAAGTCCTTAATAATGCAGCAGAGTCCTTAAATAATGCAGCAAATTCCTTAAATAATGCAGCAGAGGCCTTAAATACCGAAGCAGCGTCCTTAAATAATGCAGCAAAGTCCTTAAATAATGCAGAAGAGTCCTTAAATAATGCAACAAAGTCCTTAAATAATGCAGCAGAGTCCTTAAATAAAGCAGCAGAGTGCTTAAATAATGCAGCAGAGTCCTTAAATACCGCAGCAGAGTCATTAAATAATACAGCAGATTCCTTAAATAAAGCAGCAGAGTGCTTAAATAATGCAGCAGAGTCCTTAAATACCGCAGCAGAGTCATTAAATAATACAGCAGAGTCCTTAAATAATGCAGGAAATTCCTTAAATAATGCAGAGTCCTTAAATAATGCACTAAATTCCTTAAATAAAATGCAGCAACGCCCTTAATAATGCAGCTGAGTCCTTAAATAATTCAGCAAAGTCCTTAAATAATGCAGCAGAGTCCTTAAATACCGCAGCAGCGTCCTTAAATAATGCAACAAAGTCCTTAAATAATGCAGCAGAACCCTTAAATAATGCAACAAAGTCCTTAAATAATGCAGCAGAGTCCTTAAATAATGCAACAAAGTCCTTAAATAATGCAGCAGAGTCCTTAAATAATGCAGCAGAGTCCTTAAATAATGCAACAAAGTCCTTAAATAATGCAGCAGAGTCCTTAAATAATGCAACAAAGTCCTTAAATAATGCAGCAGAGTCCTTAAATAATGCAGCAAAGTCCTTAAATAATGCAGCAGAGTCCTTAAACAATGCAGCACAGTCCTTAAATAATGCAACAAAGTCCTTAAATAATGCAGCAGAGTCCTTAAATAATGCAGCAAAGTCCTTAAATAATGCAGCAGAGTCCTTAAACAATGCAGCACAGTCCTTAAATAATGCAGCAAAGTCCTTAAATAATGCAGCAGAGTCCTTAAATACAGCAGCAGCGTCCTTAAATAATGCAACAAAGTCTTTAAATAATGCAGCAGAGTCCTTAAATAATGCAACAAAGTCCTTAAATAATGCAGCAGAGTCCTTAAATAATGCAACAAACTCATTAAATAATGCAGCAGAATCCTTAAATAATGCAACAAATTCCTTAAATAATGCAGAGTCCTTAAATAATGCACTAAATTCCTTAAATAAAATGCAGCAACGCCCTTAATAATGCAGCTGAGTCCTTAAATAATTCAGCAAAGTCCTTAAATAATGCAGCAGAGTCCATAAATACCGCAGCAGCGTCCTTAAAGAATGCAATAAAATCCTTAAATAATGCAGCAACGTCCTTAATAATGCAGCAGAGTCCTTAAATAATACAGCAAAGTCCTTAAATAATGCAGCAGAGGACTTAAATACTGCAGCAGCGTCCTTAAATAATGCAGCAGAGTCCTTAAATAATGCAACAAAGTCCTTAAATAATGCAGCAGAATCCTTAAATAATGCAAAAAATTCCTTAAATAATGCAGAAGAGTACTTAAATAATGCAGAAAAGTCGTTAAATAATGCAGCAGAGTCCTTATATATTGCAGCATAGTCCTTAAATAATGCAACAAAGTCCTTAAATAATGCAGCAGATTCCTTAAATTCTGCAGCAGCGTCCTTAAATAATGCATCAAAGTCCTTAAATAATGCAGCAGAGTCCTTAAATACTGCAGCAGAGTCCTTAAATAATGCAGCAAATTCCTTAAATAATGCAGCAGAGTCCTTAAATTCCGCAGCAGAGTCATTAAATAATGCAACAAAGTCCTTAATAATGCAGCAGAGTCCTTAAATAATGCAGCAAATTCCTTAAATAATGCAGCAGAATCCTTAAATAATGCAATAAAGTCCTTATGTAATGCAGCAACGTCCTTAATAATGCAGCAGAGTCCTTAAATAATGCAGCAAAGTACTTAAATAATGCAGCAGAGGCCTTAAATACCGCAGCAGCATACTTAAATAATGCAGCAAAGTCCTTAAATAATGCAGCAGAGTCCTTAAATAATGCAACAAAGTCCTTAAATAATGCAGCAGAGTCCTTAAATAATGCAACAAAGTCCTTAAATAATGCACCAGAGTACTTAAATAATGCAGCAAAGTCCTTAAATAATGCAGCAGAGTCCTTAAATAATGCAACAAAGTCCTTAAATAATGCAGCAGAGTCCTTAAATAATGCAACAAAGTCCTTAAATAATGCAGCAGAGTCCTTAAATAATGCAACAAAGTCCTTATATAATGCAGCAGAGTCCTTAAATAATGCAGCAAAGTCCTTAAATAATGCAGCAGAGTCCTTAAACAATGCAGGACAGTCCTTAAATAATGCAACATAGTCCTTAAATAATGCAGCAGAGTCCTTAAATAGTGCAGCAAAGTCCTTAAATAATGCAGCAGAGTCCTTAAACAATGCAGCACAGTCCTTAAATAATGCAGCAAAGTCCTTAAATAATGCAGCAGAGTCCTTAAATACAGCAGCAGCGTCCTTAAATAATTCAGCAAAGTCCTTAAATAATGCAGCAGAGTCCTTAAATAATGCAACAAAGTCCTTAAATAATGCAGCAGAGTCCTTAAATAATGCAACAAAGTCCTTAAATAATGCAGCAGAGTCCTTAAATACTGCAGCAGAGTCCTTAAATAATGCAGCAAAGTCCTTAAATAATGCAGCAGAGTCCTTAAATTCAGCAGCAGAGTCATTAAATAATGCAACAAAGTCCTTAATAATGCAGCAGATTCCTTAAATAATGCAGCAAATTCCTTAAATAATGCAGCAGAATCCTTAAATAATGCAATAAAGTCCTTATCTAATGCAGCAACGTCCTTAATAATGCAGCAGAGTCCTTAAATAATGCAGCAGAATCCTTAAATACTGCATCAGCGTCCTTAAATAATGCAACAAAGTCCTTATATAATGCAGCAGAGTCCTTAAATAATGCAGCAAAGTCCTTAAATAATGCAGCAGAGTCCTTAAACAATGCAGGACAGTCCTTAAATAATGCAACAAAGTCCTTAAATAATGCAGCAGAGTCCTTAAATAGTGCAGCAAAGTCCTTAAATAATGCAGCAGAGTCCTTAAACAATGCAGCACAGTCCTTAAATAATGCAGCAAAGTCCTTAAATAATGCAGCAGAGTCCTTAAATACAGCAGCAGCGTCCTTAAATAATTCAGCAAAGTCCTTAAATAATGCAGCAGAGTCCTTAAATAATGCAACAAAGTCCTTAAATAATGCAGCAGAGTCCTTAAATAATGCAACAAAGTCCTTAAATAATGCAGCAGAGTCCTTAAATACTGCAGCAGAGTCCTTAAATAATGCAGCAAAGTCCTTAAATAATGCAGCAGAGTCCTTAAATTCAGCAGCAGAGTCATTAAATAATGCAACAAAGTCCTTAATAATGCAGCAGATTCCTTAAATAATGCAGAAAATTCCTTAAATAATGCAGCAGAATCCTTAAATAATGCAATAAAGTCCTTATCTAATGCAGCAACGTCCTTAATAATGCAGCAGAGTCCTTAAATAATGCAGCAGAATCCTTAAATACTGCATCAGCGTCCTTAAATAATGCAACAAAGTCCTTAAATAATGCAGCAAAGTCCTTAAATAATGCAGCAGAGTCCTTAAATACAGCAGCAGAGTCCTTAAATAATTCAGCAAAGTCCTTAAATAATGCAGCAGAGTCCTTAAATAATGCAATAAAGTCCTTATCTAATGCAGCAACGTCCTTAATAATGCAGCAGAGTCCTTAAATAATGCAGCAAAGTACTTAAATAATGCAGCAGAGGCCTTAAATACCGCAGCAGCATACTTAAATAATGCAGCAAAGTCCTTAAATAATGCAGCAGAGTCCTTAAATAATGCAACAAAGTCCTTAAATAATGCAGCAGAGTCCTTAAATAATGCAACAAAGTCCTTAAATAATGCACCAGAGTACTTAAATAATGCAGCAAAGTCCTTAAATAATGCAGCAGAGTCCTTAAATAATGCAACAAAGTCCTTAAATAATGCAGCAGAGTCCTTAAATAATGCAGCAGAGTCCTTAAATAATGCAACAAAGTCCTTAAATAATGCAGCAGAGTCCTTAAATAATGCAACAAAGTCCTTAAATATTGCAGCAGAGTCCTTAAATAATGCAGCAAAGTCCTTAAATAATGCAGCAGAGTACTTAAATAATGCAGCAAATTCCTTAAATAATGCAGCAGAATCCTTAAATAATGCAATAAAGTCCTTAAATAATGCAGCAGAGTCCTTAAATAATGCAGCAGAGTCCTTAAATAATGCAACAAAGTCCTTAAATAATGCAGCAGAGTCCTTAAATAATGCAGCAAAGTCCTTAAATAATGCAGCAGAGTCCTTAAATAATGCAGCAAACTCATTAAATAATGCAGCAAAGTACTTAAATAATGCAGCAAAGTACTTAAATAATGCAGCAAATTCCTTAAATAATGCAGCAGAATCCTTAAATAATGCAATAAAGTCCTTAAATAATGCAGCAGAGTCCTTAAATAATGCAATAAATTCCTTAAATAATGCAGCAGAATCCTTAAATAATGCAATAAAGTCATTAAATAATGCAGCAGAGTCCTTAAATACTGCAGCAGAGACCTTAAATAATGCAGCAAAATCCTTAAATAATGCAGCAGAGTCCTTATATAATGCAGCAGAGTCCTAAAATACTGCAGCAGAGTCCTTAAATAATGCAGCAGAGTCCTTAAATAATGCAGCAAATTCATTAAATAATGCAGCAGAGTCCTTAAATAATGCAACAAAGTCCTTAAATAATGCAGCAGATTCCTTAAATTTCGCAGCAGCGTCCTTAAATAATGCATCAAAGTACTTAAATAATGCAGCAGAGTCCTAAAATACCGCAGCAGAGTCCTTAAATAATGCAGCAAAGTCCTTAAATAATGCAGCAGAGTGCTTACATAATGCAGCAGAGTCCTTAAATTCCGCAGCAGAGTCATTAAATAATGCAGCAGAGTCCTTAAATAATGCAGCAAATTCATTAAATAATGCACAGAGTCATTAAATAATGCAACAAAGTCCTTAAATAATGCAGCAGAGTGCTTAAATAATGCAACAAAGTCCTTAAATAATGCAGCAGAGTCCTTAAATAATGCAACAAACTCATTAAATAATGCAGCAAAGTACTTAAATAATGCAGCAAATTCCTTAAATAATGCAGCAGAATCCTTAAATAATGCAATAAAGTCCTTAAATAATGCAGCAGAGTCCTTAAATAATGCAAAAAATTCCTTAAATAATGCAGCAGAATCCTTAAATAATGCAACAAAGTCCTTAAATAATGCAGCAAAGTCCTTAATAATGCAGCAGAGTCCTTAAATAATGCAGCAAATTCCTTAAATAATGCAGCAGAGGCCTTAAATACCGAAGCAGCGTCCTTAAATAATGCAGCAAAGTCCTTAAATAATGCAGAAGAGTCCTTAAATAATGCAACAAAGTCCTTAAATAATGCAGCAGAGTCCTTAAATAAAGCAGCAGAGTGCTTAAATAATGCAGCAGAGTCCTTAAATACCGCAGCAGAGTCATTAAATAATACAGCAGATTCCTTAAATAAAGCAGCAGAGTGCTTAAATAATGCAGCAGAGTCCTTAAATACCGCAGCAGAGTCATTAAATAATACAGCAGAGTCCTTAAATAATGCAGGAAATTCCTTAAATAATGCAGAGTCCTTAAATAATGCACTAAATTCCTTAAATAAAATGCAGCAACGCCCTTAATAATGCAGCTGAGTCCTTAAATAATTCAGCAAAGTCCTTAAATAATGCAGCAGAGTCCTTAAATACCGCAGCAGCGTCCTTAAATAATGCAACAAAGTCCTTAAATAATGCAGCAGAACCCTTAAATAATGCAACAAAGTCCTTAAATAATGCAGCAGAGTCCTTAAATAATGCAACAAAGTCCTTAAATAATGCAGCAGAGTCCTTAAATAATGCAGCAGAGTCCTTAAATAATGCAACAAAGTCCTTAAATAATGCAGCAGAGTCCTTAAATAATGCAACAAAGTCCTTAAATAATGCAGCAGAGTCCTTAAATAATGCAGCAAAGTCCTTAAATAATGCAGCAGAGTCCTTAAACAATGCAGCACAGTCCTTAAATAATGCAACAAAGTCCTTAAATAATGCAGCAGAGTCCTTAAATAATGCAGCAAAGTCCTTAAATAATGCAGCAGAGTCCTTAAACAATGCAGCACAGTCCTTAAATAATGCAGCAAAGTCCTTAAATAATGCAGCAGAGTCCTTAAATACAGCAGCAGCGTCCTTAAATAATGCAACAAAGTCTTTAAATAATGCAGCAGAGTCCTTAAATAATGCAACAAAGTCCTTAAATAATGCAGCAGAGTCCTTAAATAATGCAACAAACTCATTAAATAATGCAGCAGAATCCTTAAATAATGCAACAAATTCCTTAAATAATGCAGAGTCCTTAAATAATGCACTAAATTCCTTAAATAAAATGCAGCAACGCCCTTAATAATGCAGCTGAGTCCTTAAATAATTCAGCAAAGTCCTTAAATAATGCAGCAGAGTCCATAAATACCGCAGCAGCGTCCTTAAAGAATGCAATAAAATCCTTAAATAATGCAGCAACGTCCTTAATAATGCAGCAGAGTCCTTAAATAATACAGCAAAGTCCTTAAATAATGCAGCAGAGGACTTAAATACTGCAGCAGCGTCCTTAAATAATGCAGCAGAGTCCTTAAATAATGCAACAAAGTCCTTAAATAATGCAGCAGAATCCTTAAATAATGCAAAAAATTCCTTAAATAATGCAGAAGAGTACTTAAATAATGCAGAAAAGTCGTTAAATAATGCAGCAGAGTCCTTATATATTGCAGCATAGTCCTTAAATAATGCAACAAAGTCCTTAAATAATGCAGCAGATTCCTTAAATTCTGCAGCAGCGTCCTTAAATAATGCATCAAAGTCCTTAAATAATGCAGCAGAGTCCTTAAATACTGCAGCAGAGTCCTTAAATAATGCAGCAAATTCCTTAAATAATGCAGCAGAGTCCTTAAATTCCGCAGCAGAGTCATTAAATAATGCAACAAAGTCCTTAATAATGCAGCAGAGTCCTTAAATAATGCAGCAAATTCCTTAAATAATGCAGCAGAATCCTTAAATAATGCAATAAAGTCCTTATGTAATGCAGCAACGTCCTTAATAATGCAGCAGAGTCCTTAAATAATGCAGCAAAGTACTTAAATAATGCAGCAGAGGCCTTAAATACCGCAGCAGCATACTTAAATAATGCAGCAAAGTCCTTAAATAATGCAGCAGAGTCCTTAAATAATGCAACAAAGTCCTTAAATAATGCAGCAGAGTCCTTAAATAATGCAACAAAGTCCTTAAATAATGCACCAGAGTACTTAAATAATGCAGCAAAGTCCTTAAATAATGCAGCAGAGTCCTTAAATAATGCAACAAAGTCCTTAAATAATGCAGCAGAGTCCTTAAATAATGCAACAAAGTCCTTAAATAATGCAGCAGAGTCCTTAAATAATGCAACAAAGTCCTTATATAATGCAGCAGAGTCCTTAAATAATGCAGCAAAGTCCTTAAATAATGCAGCAGAGTCCTTAAACAATGCAGGACAGTCCTTAAATAATGCAACAAAGTCCTTAAATAATGCAGCAGAGTCCTTAAATAGTGCAGCAAAGTCCTTAAATAATGCAGCAGAGTCCTTAAACAATGCAGCACAGTCCTTAAATAATGCAGCAAAGTCCTTAAATAATGCAGCAGAGTCCTTAAATACAGCAGCAGCGTCCTTAAATAATTCAGCAAAGTCCTTAAATAATGCAGCAGAGTCCTTAAATAATGCAACAAAGTCCTTAAATAATGCAGCAGAGTCCTTAAATAATGCAACAAAGTCCTTAAATAATGCAGCAGAGTCCTTAAATACTGCAGCAGAGTCCTTAAATAATGCAGCAAAGTCCTTAAATAATGCAGCAGAGTCCTTAAATTCAGCAGCAGAGTCATTAAATAATGCAACAAAGTCCTTAATAATGCAGCAGATTCCTTAAATAATGCAGCAAATTCCTTAAATAATGCAGCAGAATCCTTAAATAATGCAATAAAGTCCTTATCTAATGCAGCAACGTCCTTAATAATGCAGCAGAGTCCTTAAATAATGCAGCAGAATCCTTAAATACTGCATCAGCGTCCTTAAATAATGCAACAAAGTCCTTATATAATGCAGCAGAGTCCTTAAATAATGCAGCAAAGTCCTTAAATAATGCAGCAGAGTCCTTAAACAATGCAGGACAGTCCTTAAATAATGCAACAAAGTCCTTAAATAATGCAGCAGAGTCCTTAAATAGTGCAGCAAAGTCCTTAAATAATGCAGCAGAGTCCTTAAACAATGCAGCACAGTCCTTAAATAATGCAGCAAAGTCCTTAAATAATGCAGCAGAGTCCTTAAATACAGCAGCAGCGTCCTTAAATAATTCAGCAAAGTCCTTAAATAATGCAGCAGAGTCCTTAAATAATGCAACAAAGTCCTTAAATAATGCAGCAGAGTCCTTAAATAATGCAACAAAGTCCTTAAATAATGCAGCAGAGTCCTTAAATACTGCAGCAGAGTCCTTAAATAATGCAGCAAAGTCCTTAAATAATGCAGCAGAGTCCTTAAATTCAGCAGCAGAGTCATTAAATAATGCAACAAAGTCCTTAATAATGCAGCAGATTCCTTAAATAATGCAGAAAATTCCTTAAATAATGCAGCAGAATCCTTAAATAATGCAATAAAGTCCTTATCTAATGCAGCAACGTCCTTAATAATGCAGCAGAGTCCTTAAATAATGCAGCAGAATCCTTAAATACTGCATCAGCGTCCTTAAATAATGCAACAAAGTCCTTAAATAATGCAGCAAAGTCCTTAAATAATGCAGCAGAGTCCTTAAATACAGCAGCAGAGTCCTTAAATAATTCAGCAAAGTCCTTAAATAATGCAGCAGAGTCCTTAAATAATGCAATAAAGTCCTTATCTAATGCAGCAACGTCCTTAATAATGCAGCAGAGTCCTTAAATAATGCAGCAAAGTACTTAAATAATGCAGCAGAGGCCTTAAATACCGCAGCAGCATACTTAAATAATGCAGCAAAGTCCTTAAATAATGCAGCAGAGTCCTTAAATAATGCAACAAAGTCCTTAAATAATGCAGCAGAGTCCTTAAATAATGCAACAAAGTCCTTAAATAATGCACCAGAGTACTTAAATAATGCAGCAAAGTCCTTAAATAATGCAGCAGAGTCCTTAAATAATGCAACAAAGTCCTTAAATAATGCAGCAGAGTCCTTAAATAATGCAGCAGAGTCCTTAAATAATGCAACAAAGTCCTTAAATAATGCAGCAGAGTCCTTAAATAATGCAACAAAGTCCTTAAATATTGCAGCAGAGTCCTTAAATAATGCAGCAAAGTCCTTAAATAATGCAGCAGAGTACTTAAATAATGCAGCAAATTCCTTAAATAATGCAGCAGAATCCTTAAATAATGCAATAAAGTCCTTAAATAATGCAGCAGAGTCCTTAAATAATGCAGCAGAGTCCTTAAATAATGCAACAAAGTCCTTAAATAATGCAGCAGAGTCCTTAAATAATGCAGCAAAGTCCTTAAATAATGCAGCAGAGTCCTTAAATAATGCAGCAAACTCATTAAATAATGCAGCAAAGTACTTAAATAATGCAGCAAAGTACTTAAATAATGCAGCAAATTCCTTAAATAATGCAGCAGAATCCTTAAATAATGCAATAAAGTCCTTAAATAATGCAGCAGAGTCCTTAAATAATGCAATAAATTCCTTAAATAATGCAGCAGAATCCTTAAATAATGCAATAAAGTCATTAAATAATGCAGCAGAGTCCTTAAATACTGCAGCAGAGACCTTAAATAATGCAGCAAAATCCTTAAATAATGCAGCAGAGTCCTTATATAATGCAGCAGAGTCCTAAAATACTGCAGCAGAGTCCTTAAATAATGCAGCAGAGTCCTTAAATAATGCAGCAAATTCATTAAATAATGCAGCAGAGTCCTTAAATAATGCAACAAAGTCCTTAAATAATGCAGCAGATTCCTTAAATTTCGCAGCAGCGTCCTTAAATAATGCATCAAAGTACTTAAATAATGCAGCAGAGTCCTAAAATACCGCAGCAGAGTCCTTAAATAATGCAGCAAAGTCCTTAAATAATGCAGCAGAGTGCTTACATAATGCAGCAGAGTCCTTAAATTCCGCAGCAGAGTCATTAAATAATGCAGCAGAGTCCTTAAATAATGCAGCAAATTCATTAAATAATGCACAGAGTCATTAAATAATGCAACAAAGTCCTTAAATAATGCAGCAGAGTGCTTAAATAATGCAACAAAGTCCTTAAATAATGCAGCAGAGTCCTTAAATAATGCAACAAACTCATTAAATAATGCAGCAAAGTACTTAAATAATGCAGCAAATTCCTTAAATAATGCAGCAGAATCCTTAAATAATGCAATAAAGTCCTTAAATAATGCAGCAGTCCTTAAATAATGCAAAAAATTCCTTAAATAATGCAGCAGAATCCTTAAATAATGCAACAAAGTCCTTAAATAATGCAGCAAAGTCCTTAATAATGCAGCAGAGTCCTTAAATAATGCAGCAAATTCCTTAAATAATGCAGCAGAGGCCTTAAATACCGAAGCAGCGTCCTTAAATAATGCAGCAAAGTCCTTAAATAATGCAGAAGAGTCCTTAAATAATGCAACAAAGTCCTTAAATAATGCAGCAGAGTCCTTAAATAAAGCAGCAGAGTGCTTAAATAATGCAGCAGAGTCCTTAAATACCGCAGCAGAGTCATTAAATAATACAGCAGATTCCTTAAATAAAGCAGCAGAGTGCTTAAATAATGCAGCAGAGTCCTTAAATACCGCAGCAGAGTCATTAAATAATACAGCAGAGTCCTTAAATAATGCAGGAAATTCCTTAAATAATGCAGAGTCCTTAAATAATGCACTAAATTCCTTAAATAAAATGCAGCAACGCCCTTAATAATGCAGCTGAGTCCTTAAATAATTCAGCAAAGTCCTTAAATAATGCAGCAGAGTCCTTAAATACCGCAGCAGCGTCCTTAAATAATGCAACAAAGTCCTTAAATAATGCAGCAGAACCCTTAAATAATGCAACAAAGTCCTTAAATAATGCAGCAGAGTCCTTAAATAATGCAACAAAGTCCTTAAATAATGCAGCAGAGTCCTTAAATAATGCAGCAGAGTCCTTAAATAATGCAACAAAGTCCTTAAATAATGCAGCCGAGTCCTTAAATAATGCAACAAAGTCCTTAAATAATGCAGCAGATTCCTTAAATTCTGCAGCAGCGTCCTTAAATAATGCATCAAAGTCCTTAAATAATGCAGCAGAGTCCTTAAATACTGCAGCAGAGTCCTTAAATAATGCATCAAATTCCTTAAATAATGCAGCAGAGTCCTTAAATTCCGCAGCAGAGTCATTAAATAATGCAACAAAGTCCTTAATAATGCAGCAGAGTCCTTAAATAATGCAGCAAATTCCTTAAATAATGCAGCAGAATCCTTAAATAATGCAATAAAGTCCTTATGTAATGCAGCAACGTCCTTAATAATGCAGCAGAGTCCTTAAATAATGCAGCAAAGTACTTAAATAATGCAGCAGAGGCCTTAAATACCGCAACAGCATACTTACATAATGCAGCAAAGTCCTTAAATAATGCAGCAGAGTCCTTAAATAATGCAACAAAGTCCTTAAATAATGCAGCAGAGTCCTTAAATAATGCAACAAAGTCCTTAAATAATGCACCAGAGTACTTAAATAATGCAGCAAAGTCCTTAAATAATGCAGCAGAATCCTTAAATAATGCAATAAAGTCCTTATGTAATGCAGCAACGTCCTTAATAATGCAGCAGAGTCCTTAAATAATGCAGCAAAGTACTTAAATAATGCAGCAGAGGCCTTAAATACCGCAACAGCATACTTACATAATGCAGCAAAGTCCTTAAATAATGCAGCAGAGTCCTTAAATAATGCAACAAAGTCCTTAAATAATGCAGCAGAGTCCTTAAATAATGCAACAAAGTCCTTAAATAATGCACCAGAGTACTTAAATAATGCAGCAAAGTCCTTAAATAATGCAGCAGAGTCCTTAAATAATGCAACAAAGTCCTTAAATAATGCAGCAGAGTCCTTAAATAATGCAACAAAGTCCTTAAATAATGCAGCAGAGTCCTTAAATAATGCAACAAAGTCCTTATATAATGCAGCAGAGTCCTTAAATAATGCAGCAAAGTCCTTAAATAATGCAGCAGAGTCCTTAAACAATGCAGGACAGTCCTTAAATAATGCAACAAAGTCCTTAAATAATGCAGCAGAGTCCTTAAATAGTGCAGCAAAGTCCTTAAATAATGCAGCAGAGTCCTTAAACAATGCAGCACAGTCCTTAAATAATGCAGCAAAGTCCTTAAATAATGCAGCAGAGTCCTTAAATACAGCAGCAGCGTCCTTAAATAATTCAGCAAAGTCCTTAAATAATGCAGCAGAGTCCTTAAATAATGCAACAAAGTCCTTAAATAATGCAGCAGAGTCCTTAAATAATGCAACAAAGTCCTTAAATAATGCAGCAGAGTCCTTAAATACTGCAGCAGAGTCCTTAAATAATGCAGCAAAGTCCTTAAATAATGCAGCAGAGTCCTTAAATTCAGCAGCAGAGTCATTAAATAATGCAACAAAGTCCTTAATAATGCAGCAGATTCCTTAAATAATGCAGCAAATTCCTTAAATAATGCAGCAGAATCCTTAAATAATGCAATAAAGTCCTTATCTAATGCAGCAACGTCCTTAATAATGCAGCAGAGTCCTTAAATAATGCAGCAGAATCCTTAAATACTGCATCAGCGTCCTTAAATAATGCAACAAAGTCCTTATATAATGCAGCAGAGTCCTTAAATAATGCAGCAGAGTCCTTAAATAATGCAACAAAGTCCTTAAATAATGCAGCAGAGTCCTTAAATAATGCAACAAAGTCCTTAAATATTGCAGCAGAGTCCTTAAATAATGCAGCAAAGTCCTTAAATAATGCAGCAGAGTACTTAAATAATGCAGCAAATTCCTTAAATAATGCAGCAGAATCCTTAAATAATGCAATAAAGTCCTTAAATAATGCAGCAGAGTCCTTAAATAATGCAGCAGAGTCCTTAAATAATGCAACAAAGTCCTTAAATAATGCAGCAGAGTCCTTAAATAATGCAGCAAAGTCCTTAAATAATGCAGCAGAGTCCTTAAATAATGCAGCAAACTCATTAAATAATGCAGCAAAGTACTTAAATAATGCAGCAAAGTACTTAAATAATGCAGCAAATTCCTTAAATAATGCAGCAGAATCCTTAAATAATGCAATAAAGTCCTTAAATAATGCAGCAGAGTCCTTAAATAATGCAATAAATTCCTTAAATAATGCAGCAGAATCCTTAAATAATGCAATAAAGTCATTAAATAATGCAGCAGAGTCCTTAAATACTGCAGCAGAGACCTTAAATAATGCAGCAAAATCCTTAAATAATGCAGCAGAGTCCTTATATAATGCAGCAGAGTCCTAAAATACTGCAGCAGAGTCCTTAAATAATGCAGCAGAGTCCTTAAATAATGCAGCAAATTCATTAAATAATGCAGCAGAGTCCTTAAATAATGCAACAAAGTCCTTAAATAATGCAGCAGATTCCTTAAATTTCGCAGCAGCGTCCTTAAATAATGCATCAAAGTACTTAAATAATGCAGCAGAGTCCTAAAATACCGCAGCAGAGTCCTTAAATAATGCAGCAAAGTCCTTAAATAATGCAGCAGAGTGCTTACATAATGCAGCAGAGTCCTTAAATTCCGCAGCAGAGTCATTAAATAATGCAGCAGAGTCCTTAAATAATGCAGCAAATTCATTAAATAATGCACAGAGTCATTAAATAATGCAACAAAGTCCTTAAATAATGCAGCAGAGTGCTTAAATAATGCAACAAAGTCCTTAAATAATGCAGCAGAGTCCTTAAATAATGCAACAAACTCATTAAATAATGCAGCAAAGTACTTAAA
Source organism: Phyllobates terribilis (assembly GCF_046119375.1). Taxonomy (NCBI): domain Eukaryota; kingdom Metazoa; phylum Chordata; class Amphibia; order Anura; family Dendrobatidae; genus Phyllobates; species Phyllobates terribilis. Next base: position 559,036 of record NW_027363029.1, on the reverse strand, counting down.
TAATGCAGCAAATTCCTTAAATAATGCAGCAGAATCCTTAAATAATGCAATAAAGTCCTTAAATAATGCAGCAGTCCTTAAATAATGCAAAAAATTCCTTAAATAATGCAGCAGAATCCTTAAATAATGCAACAAAGTCCTTAAATAATGCAGCAAAGTCCTTAATAATGCAGCAGAGTCCTTAAATAATGCAGCAAATTCCTTAAATAATGCAGCAGAGGCCTTAAATACCGAAGCAGCGTCCTTAAATAATGCAGCAAAGTCCTTAAATAATGCAGAAGAGTCCTTAAATAATGCAACAAAGTCCTTAAATAATGCAGCAGAGTCCTTAAATAAAGCAGCAGAGTGCTTAAATAATGCAGCAGAGTCCTTAAATACCGCAGCAGAGTCATTAAATAATACAGCAGATTCCTTAAATAAAGCAGCAGAGTGCTTAAATAATGCAGCAGAGTCCTTAAATACCGCAGCAGAGTCATTAAATAATACAGCAGAGTCCTTAAATAATGCAGGAAATTCCTTAAATAATGCAGAGTCCTTAAATAATGCACTAAATTCCTTAAATAAAATGCAGCAACGCCCTTAATAATGCAGCTGAGTCCTTAAATAATTCAGCAAAGTCCTTAAATAATGCAGCAGAGTCCTTAAATACCGCAGCAGCGTCCTTAAATAATGCAACAAAGTCCTTAAATAATGCAGCAGAACCCTTAAATAATGCAACAAAGTCCTTAAATAATGCAGCAGAGTCCTTAAATAATGCAACAAAGTCCTTAAATAATGCAGCAGAGTCCTTAAATAATGCAGCAGAGTCCTTAAATAATGCAACAAAGTCCTTAAATAATGCAGCCGAGTCCTTAAATAATGCAACAAAGTCCTTAAATAATGCAGCAGATTCCTTAAATTCTGCAGCAGCGTCCTTAAATAATGCATCAAAGTCCTTAAATAATGCAGCAGAGTCCTTAAATACTGCAGCAGAGTCCTTAAATAATGCATCAAATTCCTTAAATAATGCAGCAGAGTCCTTAAATTCCGCAGCAGAGTCATTAAATAATGCAACAAAGTCCTTAATAATGCAGCAGAGTCCTTAAATAATGCAGCAAATTCCTTAAATAATGCAGCAGAATCCTTAAATAATGCAATAAAGTCCTTATGTAATGCAGCAACGTCCTTAATAATGCAGCAGAGTCCTTAAATAATGCAGCAAAGTACTTAAATAATGCAGCAGAGGCCTTAAATACCGCAACAGCATACTTACATAATGCAGCAAAGTCCTTAAATAATGCAGCAGAGTCCTTAAATAATGCAACAAAGTCCTTAAATAATGCAGCAGAGTCCTTAAATAATGCAACAAAGTCCTTAAATAATGCACCAGAGTACTTAAATAATGCAGCAAAGTCCTTAAATAATGCAGCAGAATCCTTAAATAATGCAATAAAGTCCTTATGTAATGCAGCAACGTCCTTAATAATGCAGCAGAGTCCTTAAATAATGCAGCAAAGTACTTAAATAATGCAGCAGAGGCCTTAAATACCGCAACAGCATACTTACATAATGCAGCAAAGTCCTTAAATAATGCAGCAGAGTCCTTAAATAATGCAACAAAGTCCTTAAATAATGCAGCAGAGTCCTTAAATAATGCAACAAAGTCCTTAAATAATGCACCAGAGTACTTAAATAATGCAGCAAAGTCCTTAAATAATGCAGCAGAGTCCTTAAATAATGCAACAAAGTCCTTAAATAATGCAGCAGAGTCCTTAAATAATGCAACAAAGTCCTTAAATAATGCAGCAGAGTCCTTAAATAATGCAACAAAGTCCTTATATAATGCAGCAGAGTCCTTAAATAATGCAGCAAAGTCCTTAAATAATGCAGCAGAGTCCTTAAACAATGCAGGACAGTCCTTAAATAATGCAACAAAGTCCTTAAATAATGCAGCAGAGTCCTTAAATAGTGCAGCAAAGTCCTTAAATAATGCAGCAGAGTCCTTAAACAATGCAGCACAGTCCTTAAATAATGCAGCAAAGTCCTTAAATAATGCAGCAGAGTCCTTAAATACAGCAGCAGCGTCCTTAAATAATTCAGCAAAGTCCTTAAATAATGCAGCAGAGTCCTTAAATAATGCAACAAAGTCCTTAAATAATGCAGCAGAGTCCTTAAATAATGCAACAAAGTCCTTAAATAATGCAGCAGAGTCCTTAAATACTGCAGCAGAGTCCTTAAATAATGCAGCAAAGTCCTTAAATAATGCAGCAGAGTCCTTAAATTCAGCAGCAGAGTCATTAAATAATGCAACAAAGTCCTTAATAATGCAGCAGATTCCTTAAATAATGCAGCAAATTCCTTAAATAATGCAGCAGAATCCTTAAATAATGCAATAAAGTCCTTATCTAATGCAGCAACGTCCTTAATAATGCAGCAGAGTCCTTAAATAATGCAGCAGAATCCTTAAATACTGCATCAGCGTCCTTAAATAATGCAACAAAGTCCTTATATAATGCAGCAGAGTCCTTAAATAATGCAGCAAAGTCCTTAAATAATGCAGCAGAGTCCTTAAACAATGCAGGACAGTCCTTAAATAATGCAACAAAGTCCTTAAATAATGCAGCAGAGTCCTTAAATAGTGCAGCAAAGTCCTTAAATAATGCAGCAGAGTCCTTAAACAATGCAGCACAGTCCTTAAATAATGCAGCAAAGTCCTTAAATAATGCAGCAGAGTCCTTAAATACAGCAGCAGCGTCCTTAAATAATTCAGCAAAGTCCTTAAATAATGCAGCAGAGTCCTTAAATAATGCAAGAAAGTCCTTAAATAATGCAGCAGAGTCCTTAAATAATGCAACAAAGTCCTTAAATAATGCAGCAGAGTCCTTAAATACTGCAGCAGAGTCCTTAAATAATGCAGCAAATTCCTTAAATAATGCAGCAGAATCCTTAAATAATGCAATAAAGTCCTTAAATAATGCAGCAGAGTCCTTAAATAATGCAATAAATTCCTTAAATAATGCAGCAGAATCCTTAAATAATGCAATAAAGTCATTAAATAATGCAGCAGAGTCCTTAAATACTGCAGCAGAGACCTTAAATAATGCAGCAAAATCCTTAAATAATGCAGCAGAGTCCTTATATAATGCAGCAGAGTCCTAAAATACTGCAGCAGAGTCCTTAAATAATGCAGCAGAGTCCTTAAATAATGCAGCAAATTCATTAAATAATGCAGCAGAGTCCTTAAATAATGCAACAAAGTCCTTAAATAATGCAGCAGATTCCTTAAATTTCGCAGCAGCGTCCTTAAATAATGCATCAAAGTACTTAAATAATGCAGCAGAGTCCTAAAATACCGCAGCAGAGTCCTTAAATAATGCAGCAAAGTCCTTAAATAATGCAGCAGAGTGCTTACATAATGCAGCAGAGTCCTTAAATTCCGCAGCAGAGTCATTAAATAATGCAGCAGAGTCCTTAAATAATGCAGCAAATTCATTAAATAATGCACAGAGTCATTAAATAATGCAACAAAGTCCTTAAATAATGCAGCAGAGTGCTTAAATAATGCAACAAAGTCCTTAAATAATGCAGCAGAGTCCTTAAATAATGCAACAAACTCATTAAATAATGCAGCAAAGTACTTAAATAATGCAGCAAATTCCTTAAATAATGCAGCAGAATCCTTAAATAATGCAATAAAGTCCTTAAATAATGCAGCAGTCCTTAAATAATGCAAAAAATTCCTTAAATAATGCAGCAGAATCCTTAAATAATGCAACAAAGTCCTTAAATAATGCAGCAAAGTCCTTAATAATGCAGCAGAGTCCTTAAATAATGCAGCAAATTCCTTAAATAATGCAGCAGAGGCCTTAAATACCGAAGCAGCGTCCTTAAATAATGCAGCAAAGTCCTTAAATAATGCAGAAGAGTCCTTAAATAATGCAACAAAGTCCTTAAATAATGCAGCAGAGTCCTTAAATAAAGCAGCAGAGTGCTTAAATAATGCAGCAGAGTCCTTAAATACCGCAGCAGAGTCATTAAATAATACAGCAGATTCCTTAAATAAAGCAGCAGAGTGCTTAAATAATGCAGCAGAGTCCTTAAATACCGCAGCAGAGTCATTAAATAATACAGCAGAGTCCTTAAATAATGCAGGAAATTCCTTAAATAATGCAGAGTCCTTAAATAATGCACTAAATTCCTTAAATAAAATGCAGCAACGCCCTTAATAATGCAGCTGAGTCCTTAAATAATTCAGCAAAGTCCTTAAATAATGCAGCAGAGTCCTTAAATACCGCAGCAGCGTCCTTAAATAATGCAACAAAGTCCTTAAATAATGCAGCAGAACCCTTAAATAATGCAACAAAGTCCTTAAATAATGCAGCAGAGTCCTTAAATAATGCAACAAAGTCCTTAAATAATGCAGCAGAGTCCTTAAATAATGCAGCAGAGTCCTTAAATAATGCAACAAAGTCCTTAAATAATGCAGCCGAGTCCTTAAATAATGCAACAAAGTCCTTAAATAATGCAGCAGATTCCTTAAATTCTGCAGCAGCGTCCTTAAATAATGCATCAAAGTCCTTAAATAATGCAGCAGAGTCCTTAAATACTGCAGCAGAGTCCTTAAATAATGCATCAAATTCCTTAAATAATGCAGCAGAGTCCTTAAATTCCGCAGCAGAGTCATTAAATAATGCAACAAAGTCCTTAATAATGCAGCAGAGTCCTTAAATAATGCAGCAAATTCCTTAAATAATGCAGCAGAATCCTTAAATAATGCAATAAAGTCCTTATGTAATGCAGCAACGTCCTTAATAATGCAGCAGAGTCCTTAAATAATGCAGCAAAGTACTTAAATAATGCAGCAGAGGCCTTAAATACCGCAACAGCATACTTACATAATGCAGCAAAGTCCTTAAATAATGCAGCAGAGTCCTTAAATAATGCAACAAAGTCCTTAAATAATGCAGCAGAGTCCTTAAATAATGCAACAAAGTCCTTAAATAATGCACCAGAGTACTTAAATAATGCAGCAAAGTCCTTAAATAATGCAGCAGAATCCTTAAATAATGCAATAAAGTCCTTATGTAATGCAGCAACGTCCTTAATAATGCAGCAGAGTCCTTAAATAATGCAGCAAAGTACTTAAATAATGCAGCAGAGGCCTTAAATACCGCAACAGCATACTTACATAATGCAGCAAAGTCCTTAAATAATGCAGCAGAGTCCTTAAATAATGCAACAAAGTCCTTAAATAATGCAGCAGAGTCCTTAAATAATGCAACAAAGTCCTTAAATAATGCACCAGAGTACTTAAATAATGCAGCAAAGTCCTTAAATAATGCAGCAGAGTCCTTAAATAATGCAACAAAGTCCTTAAATAATGCAGCAGAGTCCTTAAATAATGCAACAAAGTCCTTAAATAATGCAGCAGAGTCCTTAAATAATGCAACAAAGTCCTTATATAATGCAGCAGAGTCCTTAAATAATGCAGCAAAGTCCTTAAATAATGCAGCAGAGTCCTTAAACAATGCAGGACAGTCCTTAAATAATGCAACAAAGTCCTTAAATAATGCAGCAGAGTCCTTAAATAGTGCAGCAAAGTCCTTAAATAATGCAGCAGAGTCCTTAAACAATGCAGCACAGTCCTTAAATAATGCAGCAAAGTCCTTAAATAATGCAGCAGAGTCCTTAAATACAGCAGCAGCGTCCTTAAATAATTCAGCAAAGTCCTTAAATAATGCAGCAGAGTCCTTAAATAATGCAACAAAGTCCTTAAATAATGCAGCAGAGTCCTTAAATAATGCAACAAAGTCCTTAAATAATGCAGCAGAGTCCTTAAATACTGCAGCAGAGTCCTTAAATAATGCAGCAAAGTCCTTAAATAATGCAGCAGAGTCCTTAAATTCAGCAGCAGAGTCATTAAATAATGCAACAAAGTCCTTAATAATGCAGCAGATTCCTTAAATAATGCAGCAAATTCCTTAAATAATGCAGCAGAATCCTTAAATAATGCAATAAAGTCCTTATCTAATGCAGCAACGTCCTTAATAATGCAGCAGAGTCCTTAAATAATGCAGCAGAATCCTTAAATACTGCATCAGCGTCCTTAAATAATGCAACAAAGTCCTTATATAATGCAGCAGAGTCCTTAAATAATGCAGCAAAGTCCTTAAATAATGCAGCAGAGTCCTTAAACAATGCAGGACAGTCCTTAAATAATGCAACAAAGTCCTTAAATAATGCAGCAGAGTCCTTAAATAGTGCAGCAAAGTCCTTAAATAATGCAGCAGAGTCCTTAAACAATGCAGCACAGTCCTTAAATAATGCAGCAAAGTCCTTAAATAATGCAGCAGAGTCCTTAAATACAGCAGCAGCGTCCTTAAATAATTCAGCAAAGTCCTTAAATAATGCAGCAGAGTCCTTAAATAATGCAAGAAAGTCCTTAAATAATGCAGCAGAGTCCTTAAATAATGCAACAAAGTCCTTAAATAATGCAGCAGAGTCCTTAAATACTGCAGCAGAGTCCTTAAATAATGCAGCAAAGTCCTTAAATAATGCAGCAGAGTCCTTAAATTCAGCAGCAGAGTCATTAAATAATGCAACAAAGTCCTTAATAATGCAGCAGATTCCTTAAATAATGCAGCAAATTCCTTAAATAATGCAGCAGAATCCTTAAATAATGCAATAAAGTCCTTATCTAATGCAGCAACGTCCTTAATAATGCAGCAGAGTCCTTAAATAATGCAGCAGAATCCTTAAATACTGCATCAGCGTCCTTAAATAATGCAACAAAGTCCTTAAATAATGCAGCAAAGTCCTTAAATAATGCAGCAGAGTCCTTAAATACAGCAGCAGAGTCCTTAAATAATTCAGCAAAGTCCTTAAATAATGCAGCAGAGTCCTTAAATAATGCAATAAAGTCCTTATCTAATGCAGCAACGTCCTTAATAATGCAGCAGAGTCCTTAAATAATGCAGCAAAGTACTTAAATAATGCAGCAGAGGCCTTAAATACCGCAGCAGCATACTTAAATAATGCAGCAAAGTCCTTAAATAATGCAGCAGAGTCCTTAAATAATGCAACAAAGTCCTTAAATAATGCAGCAGAGTCCTTAAATAATGCAACAAAGTCCTTAAATAATGCACCAGAGTACTTAAATAATGCAGCAAAGTCCTTAAATAATGCAGCAGAGTCCTTAAATAATGCAACAAAGTCCTTAAATAATGCAGCAGAGTCCTTAAATAATGCAGCAGAGTCCTTAAATAATGCAACAAAGTCCTTAAATAATGCAGCAGAGTCCTTAAATAATGCAACAAAGTCCTTAAATATTGCAGCAGAGTCCTTAAATAATGCAGCAAAGTCCTTAAATAATGCAGCAGAGTACTTAAATAATGCAGCAAATTCCTTAAATAATGCAGCAGAATCCTTAAATAATGCAATAAAGTCCTTAAATAATGCAGCAGAGTCCTTAAATAATGCAGCAGAGTCCTTAAATAATGCAACAAAGTCCTTAAATAATGCAGCAGAGTCCTTAAATAATGCAGCAAAGTCCTTAAATAATGCAGCAGAGTCCTTAAATAATGCAGCAAACTCATTAAATAATGCAGCAAAGTACTTAAATAATGCAGCAAAGTACTTAAATAATGCAGCAAATTCCTTAAATAATGCAGCAGAATCCTTAAATAATGCAATAAAGTCCTTAAATAATGCAGCAGAGTCCTTAAATAATGCAATAAATTCCTTAAATAATGCAGCAGAATCCTTAAATAATGCAATAAAGTCATTAAATAATGCAGCAGAGTCCTTAAATACTGCAGCAGAGACCTTAAATAATGCAGCAAAATCCTTAAATAATGCAGCAGAGTCCTTATATAATGCAGCAGAGTCCTAAAATACTGCAGCAGAGTCCTTAAATAATGCAGCAGAGTCCTTAAATAATGCAGAAAATTCATTAAATAATGCAGCAGAGTCCTTAAATAATGCAACAAAGTCCTTAAATAATGCAGCAGATTCCTTAAATTTCGCAGCAGCGTCCTTAAATAATGCATCAAAGTACTTAAATAATGCAGCAGAGTCCTAAAATACCGCAGCAGAGTCCTTAAATAATGCAGCAAAGTCCTTAAATAATGCAGCAGAGTGCTTACATAATGCAGCAGAGTCCTTAAATTCCGCAGCAGAGTCATTAAATAATGCAGCAGAGTCCTTAAATAATGCAGCAAATTCATTAAATAATGCACAGAGTCATTAAATAATGCAACAAAGTCCTTAAATAATGCAGCAGAGTGCTTAAATAATGCAACAAAGTCCTTAAATAATGCAGCAGAGTCCTTAAATAATGCAACAAACTCATTAAATAATGCAGCAAAGTACTTAAATAATGCAGCAAATTCCTTAAATAATGCAGCAGAATCCTTAAATAATGCAATAAAGTCCTTAAATAATGCAGCAGAGTCCTTAAATAATGCAAAAAATTCCTTAAATAATGCAGCAGAATCCTTAAATAATGCAACAAAGTCCTTAAATAATGCAGCAAAGTCCTTAATAATGCAGCAGAGTCCTTAAATAATGCAGCAAATTCCTTAAATAATGCAGCAGAGGCCTTAAATACCGAAGCAGCGTCCTTAAATAATGCAGCAAAGTCCTTAAATAATGCAGAAGAGTCCTTAAATAATGCAACAAAGTCCTTAAATAATGCAGCAGAGTCCTTAAATAAAGCAGCAGAGTGCTTAAATAATGCAGCAGAGTCCTTAAATACCGCAGCAGAGTCATTAAATAATACAGCAGATTCCTTAAATAAAGCAGCAGAGTGCTTAAATAATGCAGCAGAGTCCTTAAATACCGCAGCAGAGTCATTAAATAATACAGCAGAGTCCTTAAATAATGCAGGAAATTCCTTAAATAATGCAGAGTCCTTAAATAATGCACTAAATTCCTTAAATAAAATGCAGCAACGCCCTTAATAATGCAGCTGAGTCCTTAAATAATTCAGCAAAGTCCTTAAATAATGCAGCAGAGTCCTTAAATACCGCAGCAGCGTCCTTAAATAATGCAACAAAGTCCTTAAATAATGCAGCAGAACCCTTAAATAATGCAACAAAGTCCTTAAATAATGCAGCAGAGTCCTTAAATAATGCAACAAAGTCCTTAAATAATGCAGCAGAGTCCTTAAATAATGCAGCAGAGTCCTTAAATAATGCAACAAAGTCCTTAAATAATGCAGCAGAGTCCTTAAATAATGCAACAAAGTCCTTAAATAATGCAGCAGAGTCCTTAAATAATGCAGCAAAGTCCTTAAATAATGCAGCAGAGTCCTTAAACAATGCAGCACAGTCCTTAAATAATGCAACAAAGTCCTTAAATAATGCAGCAGAGTCCTTAAATAATGCAGCAAAGTCCTTAAATAATGCAGCAGAGTCCTTAAACAATGCAGCACAGTCCTTAAATAATGCAGCAAAGTCCTTAAATAATGCAGCAGAGTCCTTAAATACAGCAGCAGCGTCCTTAAATAATGCAACAAAGTCTTTAAATAATGCAGCAGAGTCCTTAAATAATGCAACAAAGTCCTTAAATAATGCAGCAGAGTCCTTAAATAATGCAACAAACTCATTAAATAATGCAGCAAAGTACTTAAATAATGCAGCAAATTCCTTAAATAATGCAGCAGAATCCTTAAATAATGCAATAAAGTCCTTAAATAATGCAGCAGAGTCCTTAAATAATGCAAAAAATTCCTTAAATAATGCAGCAGAATCCTTAAATAATGCAACAAAGTCCTTAAATAATGCAGCAAAGTCCTTAATAATGCAGCAGAGTCCTTAAATAATGCAGCAAATTCCTTAAATAATGCAGCAGAGGCCTTAAATACCGAAGCAGCGTCCTTAAATAATGCAGCAAAGTCCTTAAATAATGCAGAAGAGTCCTTAAATAATGCAACAAAGTCCTTAAATAATGCAGCAGAGTCCTTAAATAAAGCAGCAGAGTGCTTAAATAATGCAGCAGAGTCCTTAAATACCGCAGCAGAGTCATTAAATAATACAGCAGATTCCTTAAATAAAGCAGCAGAGTGCTTAAATAATGCAGCAGAGTCCTTAAATACCGCAGCAGAGTCATTAAATAATACAGCAGAGTCCTTAAATAATGCAGGAAATTCCTTAAATAATGCAGAGTCCTTAAATAATGCACTAAATTCCTTAAATAAAATGCAGCAACGCCCTTAATAATGCAGCTGAGTCCTTAAATAATTCAGCAAAGTCCTTAAATAATGCAGCAGAGTCCTTAAATACCGCAGCAGCGTCCTTAAATAATGCAACAAAGTCCTTAAATAATGCAGCAGAACCCTTAAATAATGCAACAAAGTCCTTAAATAATGCAGCAGAGTCCTTAAATAATGCAACAAAGTCCTTAAATAATGCAGCAGAGTCCTTAAATAATGCAGCAGAGTCCTTAAATAATGCAACAAAGTCCTTAAATAATGCAGCAGAGTCCTTAAATAATGCAACAAAGTCCTTAAATAATGCAGCAGAGTCCTTAAATAATGCAGCAAAGTCCTTAAATAATGCAGCAGAGTCCTTAAACAATGCAGCACAGTCCTTAAATAATGCAACAAAGTCCTTAAATAATGCAGCAGAGTCCTTAAATAATGCAGCAAAGTCCTTAAATAATGCAGCAGAGTCCTTAAACAATGCAGCACAGTCCTTAAATAATGCAGCAAAGTCCTTAAATAATGCAGCAGAGTCCTTAAATACAGCAGCAGCGTCCTTAAATAATGCAACAAAGTCTTTAAATAATGCAGCAGAGTCCTTAAATAATGCAACAAAGTCCTTAAATAATGCAGCAGAGTCCTTAAATAATGCAACAAACTCATTAAATAATGCAGCAGAATCCTTAAATAATGCAACAAATTCCTTAAATAATGCAGAGTCCTTAAATAATGCACTAAATTCCTTAAATAAAATGCAGCAACGCCCTTAATAATGCAGCTGAGTCCTTAAATAATTCAGCAAAGTCCTTAAATAATGCAGCAGAGTCCATAAATACCGCAGCAGCGTCCTTAAAGAATGCAATAAAATCCTTAAATAATGCAGCAACGTCCTTAATAATGCAGCAGAGTCCTTAAATAATACAGCAAAGTCCTTAAATAATGCAGCAGAGGACTTAAATACTGCAGCAGCGTCCTTAAATAATGCAGCAGAGTCCTTAAATAATGCAACAAAGTCCTTAAATAATGCAGCAGAATCCTTAAATAATGCAAAAAATTCCTTAAATAATGCAGAAGAGTACTTAAATAATGCAGAAAAGTCGTTAAATAATGCAGCAGAGTCCTTATATATTGCAGCATAGTCCTTAAATAATGCAACAAAGTCCTTAAATAATGCAGCAGATTCCTTAAATTCTGCAGCAGCGTCCTTAAATAATGCATCAAAGTCCTTAAATAATGCAGCAGAGTCCTTAAATACTGCAGCAGAGTCCTTAAATAATGCAGCAAATTCCTTAAATAATGCAGCAGAGTCCTTAAATTCCGCAGCAGAGTCATTAAATAATGCAACAAAGTCCTTAATAATGCAGCAGAGTCCTTAAATAATGCAGCAAATTCCTTAAATAATGCAGCAGAATCCTTAAATAATGCAATAAAGACCTTATGTAATGCAGCAACGTCCTTAATAATGCAGCAGAGTCCTTAAATAATGCAGCAAAGTACTTAAATAATGCAGCAGAGGCCTTAAATACCGCAGCAGCATACTTAAATAATGCAGCAAAGTCCTTAAATAATGCAGCAGAGTCCTTAAATAATGCAACAAAGTCCTTAAATAATGCAGCAGAGTCCTTAAATAATGCAACAAAGTCCTTAAATAATGCACCAGAGTACTTAAATAATGCAGCAAAGTCCTTAAATAATGCAGCAGAGTCCTTAAATAATGCAACAAAGTCCTTAAATAATGCAGCAGAGTCCTTAAATAATGCAACAAAGTCCTTAAATAATGCAGCAGAGTCCTTAAATAATGCAACAAAGTCCTTATATAATGCAGCAGAGTCCTTAAATAATGCAGCAAAGTCCTTAAATAATGCAGCAGAGTCCTTAAACAATGCAGGACAGTCCTTAAATAATGCAACAAAGTCCTTAAATAATGCAGCAGAGTCCTTAAATAGTGCAGCAAAGTCCTTAAATAATGCAGCAGAGTCCTTAAACAATGCAGCACAGTCCTTAAATAATGCAGCAAAGTCCTTAAATAATGCAGCAGAGTCCTTAAATACAGCAGCAGCGTCCTTAAATAATTCAGCAAAGTCCTTAAATAATGCAGCAGAGTCCTTAAATAATGCAACAAAGTCCTTAAATAATGCAGCAGAGTCCTTAAATAATGCAACAAAGTCCTTAAATAATGCAGCAGAGTCCTTAAATACTGCAGCAGAGTCCTTAAATAATGCAGCAAAGTCCTTAAATAATGCAGCAGAGTCCTTAAATTCAGCAGCAGAGTCATTAAATAATGCAACAAAGTCCTTAATAATGCAGCAGATTCCTTAAATAATGCAGCAAATTCCTTAAATAATGCAGCAGAATCCTTAAATAATGCAATAAAGTCCTTATCTAATGCAGCAACGTCCTTAATAATGCAGCAGAGTCCTTAAATAATGCAGCAGAATCCTTAAATACTGCATCAGCGTCCTTAAATAATGCAACAAAGTCCTTATATAATGCAGCAGAGTCCTTAAATAATGCAGCAAAGTCCTTAAATAATGCAGCAGAGTCCTTAAACAATGCAGGACAGTCCTTAAATAATGCAACAAAGTCCTTAAATAATGCAGCAGAGTCCTTAAATAGTGCAGCAAAGTCCTTAAATAATGCAGCAGAGTCCTTAAACAATGCAGCACAGTCCTTAAATAATGCAGCAAAGTCCTTAAATAATGCAGCAGAGTCCTTAAATACAGCAGCAGCGTCCTTAAATAATTCAGCAAAGTCCTTAAATAATGCAGCAGAGTCCTTAAATAATGCAACAAAGTCCTTAAATAATGCAGCAGAGTCCTTAAATAATGCAACAAAGTCCTTAAATAATGCAGCAGAGTCCTTAAATACTGCAGCAGAGTCCTTAAATAATGCAGCAAAGTCCTTAAATAATGCAGCAGAGTCCTTAAATTCAGCAGCAGAGTCATTAAATAATGCAACAAAGTCCTTAATAATGCAGCAGATTCCTTAAATAATGCAGAAAATTCCTTAAATAATGCAGCAGAATCCTTAAATAATGCAATAAAGTCCTTATCTAATGCAGCAACGTCCTTAATAATGCAGCAGAGTCCTTAAATAATGCAGCAGAATCCTTAAATACTGCATCAGCGTCCTTAAATAATGCAACAAAGTCCTTAAATAATGCAGCAAAGTCCTTAAATAATGCAGCAGAGTCCTTAAATACAGCAGCAGAGTCCTTAAATAATTCAGCAAAGTCCTTAAATAATGCAACAGAGTCCTTAAATAATGCAATAAAGTCCTTATCTAATGCAGCAACGTCCTTAATAATGCAGCAGAGTCCTTAAATAATGCAGCAAAGTACTTAAATAATGCAGCAGAGGCCTTAAATACCGCAGCAGCATACTTAAATAATGCAGCAAAGTCCTTAAATAATGCAGCAGAGTCCTTAAATAATGCAACAAAGTCCTTAAATAATGCAGCAGAGTCCTTAAATAATGCAACAAAGTCCTTAAATAATGCACCAGAGTACTTAAATAATGCAGCAAAGTCCTTAAATAATGCAGCAGAGTCCTTAAATAATGCAACAAAGTCCTTAAATAATGCAGCAGAGTCCTTAAATAATGCAGCAGAGTCCTTAAATAATGCAACAAAGTCCTTAAATAATGCAGCAGAGTCCTTAAATAATGCAACAAAGTCCTTAAATATTGCAGCAGAGTCCTTAAATAATGCAGCAAAGTCCTTAAATAATGCAGCAGAGTACTTAAATAATGCAGCAAATTCCTTAAATAATGCAGCAGAATCCTTAAATAATGCAATAAAGTCCTTAAATAATGCAGCAGAGTCCTTAAATAATGCAGCAGAGTCCTTAAATAATGCAACAAAGTCCTTAAATAATGCAGCAGAGTCCTTAAATAATGCAGCAAAGTCCTTAAATAATGCAGCAGAGTCCTTAAATAATGCAGCAAACTCATTAAATAATGCAGCAAAGTACTTAAATAATGCAGCAAAGTACTTAAATAATGCAGCAAATTCCTTAAATAATGCAGCAGAATCCTTAAATAATGCAATAAAGTCCTTAAATAATGCAGCAGAGTCCTTAAATAATGCAATAAATTCCTTAAATAATGCAGCAGAATCCTTAAATAATGCAATAAAGTCATTAAATAATGCAGCAGAGTCCTTAAATACTGCAGCAGAGACCTTAAATAATGCAGCAAAATCCTTAAATAATGCAGCAGAGTCCTTATATAATGCAGCAGAGTCCTAAAATACTGCAGCAGAGTCCTTAAATAATGCAGCAGAGTCCTTAAATAATGCAGCAAATTCATTAAATAATGCAGCAGAGTCCTTAAATAATGCAACAAAGTCCTTAAATAATGCAGCAGATTCCTTAAATTTCGCAGCAGCGTCCTTAAATAATGCATCAAAGTACTTAAATAATGCAGCAGAGTCCTAAAATACCGCAGCAGAGTCCTTAAATAATGCAGCAAAGTCCTTAAATAATGCAGCAGAGTGCTTACATAATGCAGCAGAGTCCTTAAATTCCGCAGCAGAGTCATTAAATAATGCAGCAGAGTCCTTAAATAATGCAGCAAATTCATTAAATAATGCACAGAGTCATTAAATAATGCAACAAAGTCCTTAAATAATGCAGCAGAGTGCTTAAATAATGCAACAAAGTCCTTAAATAATGCAGCAGAGTCCTTAAATAATGCAACAAACTCATTAAATAATGCAGCAAAGTACTTAAATAATGCAGCAAATTCCTTAAATAATGCAGCAGAATCCTTAAATAATGCAATAAAGTCCTTAAATAATGCAGCAGTCCTTAAATAATGCAAAAAATTCCTTAAATAATGCAGCAGAATCCTTAAATAATGCAACAAAGTCCTTAAATAATGCAGCAAAGTCCTTAATAATGCAGCAGAGTCCTTAAATAATGCAGCAAATTCCTTAAATAATGCAGCAGAGGCCTTAAATACCGAAGCAGCGTCCTTAAATAATGCAGCAAAGTCCTTAAATAATGCAGAAGAGTCCTTAAATAATGCAACAAAGTCCTTAAATAATGCAGCAGAGTCCTTAAATAAAGCAGCAGAGTGCTTAAATAATGCAGCAGAGTCCTTAAATACCGCAGCAGAGTCATTAAATAATACAGCAGATTCCTTAAATAAAGCAGCAGAGTGCTTAAATAATGCAGCAGAGTCCTTAAATACCGCAGCAGAGTCATTAAATAATACAGCAGAGTCCTTAAATAATGCAGGAAATTCCTTAAATAATGCAGAGTCCTTAAATAATGCACTAAATTCCTTAAATAAAATGCAGCAACGCCCTTAATAATGCAGCTGAGTCCTTAAATAATTCAGCAAAGTCCTTAAATAATGCAGCAGAGTCCTTAAATACCGCAGCAGCGTCCTTAAATAATGCAACAAAGTCCTTAAATAATGCAGCAGAACCCTTAAATAATGCAACAAAGTCCTTAAATAATGCAGCAGAGTCCTTAAATAATGCAACAAAGTCCTTAAATAATGCAGCAGAGTCCTTAAATAATGCAGCAGAGTCCTTAAATAATGCAACAAAGTCCTTAAATAATGCAGCCGAGTCCTTAAATAATGCAACAAAGTCCTTAAATAATGCAGCAGATTCCTTAAATTCTGCAGCAGCGTCCTTAAATAATGCATCAAAGTCCTTAAATAATGCAGCAGAGTCCTTAAATACTGCAGCAGAGTCCTTAAATAATGCATCAAATTCCTTAAATAATGCAGCAGAGTCCTTAAATTCCGCAGCAGAGTCATTAAATAATGCAACAAAGTCCTTAATAATGCAGCAGAGTCCTTAAATAATGCAGCAAATTCCTTAAATAATGCAGCAGAATCCTTAAATAATGCAATAAAGTCCTTATGTAATGCAGCAACGTCCTTAATAATGCAGCAGAGTCCTTAAATAATGCAGCAAAGTACTTAAATAATGCAGCAGAGGCCTTAAATACCGCAACAGCATACTTACATAATGCAGCAAAGTCCTTAAATAATGCAGCAGAGTCCTTAAATAATGCAACAAAGTCCTTAAATAATGCAGCAGAGTCCTTAAATAATGCAACAAAGTCCTTAAATAATGCACCAGAGTACTTAAATAATGCAGCAAAGTCCTTAAATAATGCAGCAGAATCCTTAAATAATGCAATAAAGTCCTTATGTAATGCAGCAACGTCCTTAATAATGCAGCAGAGTCCTTAAATAATGCAGCAAAGTACTTAAATAATGCAGCAGAGGCCTTAAATACCGCAACAGCATACTTACATAATGCAGCAAAGTCCTTAAATAATGCAGCAGAGTCCTTAAATAATGCAACAAAGTCCTTAAATAATGCAGCAGAGTCCTTAAATAATGCAACAAAGTCCTTAAATAATGCACCAGAGTACTTAAATAATGCAGCAAAGTCCTTAAATAATGCAGCAGAGTCCTTAAATAATGCAACAAAGTCCTTAAATAATGCAGCAGAGTCCTTAAATAATGCAACAAAGTCCTTAAATAATGCAGCAGAGTCCTTAAATAATGCAACAAAGTCCTTATATAATGCAGCAGAGTCCTTAAATAATGCAGCAAAGTCCTTAAATAATGCAGCAGAGTCCTTAAACAATGCAGGACAGTCCTTAAATAATGCAACAAAGTCCTTAAATAATGCAGCAGAGTCCTTAAATAGTGCAGCAAAGTCCTTAAATAATGCAGCAGAGTCCTTAAACAATGCAGCACAGTCCTTAAATAATGCAGCAAAGTCCTTAAATAATGCAGCAGAGTCCTTAAATACAGCAGCAGCGTCCTTAAATAATTCAGCAAAGTCCTTAAATAATGCAGCAGAGTCCTTAAATAATGCAACAAAGTCCTTAAATAATGCAGCAGAGTCCTTAAATAATGCAACAAAGTCCTTAAATAATGCAGCAGAGTCCTTAAATACTGCAGCAGAGTCCTTAAATAATGCAGCAAAGTCCTTAAATAATGCAGCAGAGTCCTTAAATTCAGCAGCAGAGTCATTAAATAATGCAACAAAGTCCTTAATAATGCAGCAGATTCCTTAAATAATGCAGCAAATTCCTTAAATAATGCAGCAGAATCCTTAAATAATGCAATAAAGTCCTTATCTAATGCAGCAACGTCCTTAATAATGCAGCAGAGTCCTTAAATAATGCAGCAGAATCCTTAAATACTGCATCAGCGTCCTTAAATAATGCAACAAAGTCCTTATATAATGCAGCAGAGTCCTTAAATAATGCAGCAGAGTCCTTAAATAATGCAACAAAGTCCTTAAATAATGCAGCAGAGTCCTTAAATAATGCAACAAAGTCCTTAAATATTGCAGCAGAGTCCTTAAATAATGCAGCAAAGTCCTTAAATAATGCAGCAGAGTACTTAAATAATGCAGCAAATTCCTTAAATAATGCAGCAGAATCCTTAAATAATGCAATAAAGTCCTTAAATAATGCAGCAGAGTCATTAAATAATGCAGCAGAGTCCTTAAATAATGCAACAAAGTCCTTAAATAATGCAGCAGAGTCCTTAAATAATGCAGCAAAGTCCTTAAATAATGCAGCAGAGTCCTTAAATAATGCAGCAAACTCATTAAATAATGCAGCAAAGTACTTAAATAATGCAGCAAAGTACTTAAATAATGCAGCAAATTCCTTAAATAATGCAGCAGAATCCTTAAATAATGCAATAAAGTCCTTAAATAATGCAGCAGAGTCCTTAAATAATGCAATAAATTCCTTAAATAATGCAGCAGAATCCTTAAATAATGCAATAAAGTCATTAAATAATGCAGCAGAGTCCTTAAATACTGCAGCAGAGACCTTAAATAATGCAGCAAAATCCTTAAATAATGCAGCAGAGTCCTTATATAATGCAGCAGAGTCCTAAAATACTGCAGCAGAGTCCTTAAATAATGCAGCAGAGTCCTTAAATAATGCAGCAAATTCATTAAATAATGCAGCAGAGTCCTTAAATAATGCAACAAAGTCCTTAAATAATGCAGCAGATTCCTTAAATTTCGCAGCAGCGTCCTTAAATAATGCATCAAAGTACTTAAATAATGCAGCAGAGTCCTAAAATACCGCAGCAGAGTCCTTAAATAATGCAGCAAAGTCCTTAAATAATGCAGCAGAGTGCTTACATAATGCAGCAGAGTCCTTAAATTCCGCAGCAGAGTCATTAAATAATGCAGCAGAGTCCTTAAATAATGCAGCAAATTCATTAAATAATGCACAGAGTCATTAAATAATGCAACAAAGTCCTTAAATAATGCAGCAGAGTGCTTAAATAATGCAACAAAGTCCTTAAATAATGCAGCAGAGTCCTTAAATAATGCAACAAACTCATTAAATAATGCAGCAAAGTACTTAAATAATGCAGCAAATTCCTTAAATAATGCAGCAGAATCCTTAAATAATGCAATAAAGTCCTTAAATAATGCAGCAGTCCTTAAATAATGCAAAAAATTCCTTAAATAATGCAGCAGAATCCTTAAATAATGCAACAAAGTCCTTAAATAATGCAGCAAAGTCCTTAATAATGCAGCAGAGTCCTTAAATAATGCAGCAAATTCCTTAAATAATGCAGCAGAGGCCTTAAATACCGAAGCAGCGTCCTTAAATAATGCAGCAAAGTCCTTAAATAATGCAGAAGAGTCCTTAAATAATGCAACAAAGTCCTTAAATAATGCAGCAGAGTCCTTAAATAAAGCAGCAGAGTGCTTAAATAATGCAGCAGAGTCCTTAAATACCGCAGCAGAGTCATTAAATAATACAGCAGATTCCTTAAATAAAGCAGCAGAGTGCTTAAATAATGCAGCAGAGTCCTTAAATACCGCAGCAGAGTCATTAAATAATACAGCAGAGTCCTTAAATAATGCAGGAAATTCCTTAAATAATGCAGAGTCCTTAAATAATGCACTAAATTCCTTAAATAAAATGCAGCAACGCCCTTAATAATGCAGCTGAGTCCTTAAATAATTCAGCAAAGTCCTTAAATAATGCAGCAGAGTCCTTAAATACCGCAGCAGCGTCCTTAAATAATGCAACAAAGTCCTTAAATAATGCAGCAGAACCCTTAAATAATGCAACAAAGTCCTTAAATAATGCAGCAGAGTCCTTAAATAATGCAACAAAGTCCTTAAATAATGCAGCAGAGTCCTTAAATAATGCAGCAGAGTCCTTAAATAATGCAACAAAGTCCTTAAATAATGCAGCCGAGTCCTTAAATAATGCAACAAAGTCCTTAAATAATGCAGCAGATTCCTTAAATTCTGCAGCAGCGTCCTTAAATAATGCATCAAAGTCCTTAAATAATGCAGCAGAGTCCTTAAATACTGCAGCAGAGTCCTTAAATAATGCATCAAATTCCTTAAATAATGCAGCAGAGTCCTTAAATTCCGCAGCAGAGTCATTAAATAATGCAACAAAGTCCTTAATAATGCAGCAGAGTCCTTAAATAATGCAGCAAATTCCTTAAATAATGCAGCAGAATCCTTAAATAATGCAATAAAGTCCTTATGTAATGCAGCAACGTCCTTAATAATGCAGCAGAGTCCTTAAATAATGCAGCAAAGTACTTAAATAATGCAGCAGAGGCCTTAAATACCGCAACAGCATACTTACATAATGCAGCAAAGTCCTTAAATAATGCAGCAGAGTCCTTAAATAATGCAACAAAGTCCTTAAATAATGCAGCAGAGTCCTTAAATAATGCAACAAAGTCCTTAAATAATGCACCAGAGTACTTAAATAATGCAGCAAAGTCCTTAAATAATGCAGCAGAATCCTTAAATAATGCAATAAAGTCCTTATGTAATGCAGCAACGTCCTTAATAATGCAGCAGAGTCCTTAAATAATGCAGCAAAGTACTTAAATAATGCAGCAGAGGCCTTAAATACCGCAACAGCATACTTACATAATGCAGCAAAGTCCTTAAATAATGCAGCAGAGTCCTTAAATAATGCAACAAAGTCCTTAAATAATGCAGCAGAGTCCTTAAATAATGCAACAAAGTCCTTAAATAATGCACCAGAGTACTTAAATAATGCAGCAAAGTCCTTAAATAATGCAGCAGAGTCCTTAAATAATGCAACAAAGTCCTTAAATAATGCAGCAGAGTCCTTAAATAATGCAACAAAGTCCATAAATAATGCAGCAGAGTCCTTAAATAATGCAACAAAGTCCTTATATAATGCAGCAGAGTCCTTAAATAATGCAGCAAAGTCCTTAAATAATGCAGCAGAGTCCTTAAACAATGCAGGACAGTCCTTAAATAATGCAACAAAGTCCTTAAATAATGCAGCAGAGTCCTTAAATAGTGCAGCAAAGTCCTTAAATAATGCAGCAGAGTCCTTAAACAATGCAGCACAGTCCTTAAATAATGCAGCAAAGTCCTTAAATAATGCAGCAGAGTCCTTAAATACAGCAGCAGCGTCCTTAAATAATTCAGCAAAGTCCTTAAATAATGCAGCAGAGTCCTTAAATAATGCAACAAAGTCCTTAAATAATGCAGCAGAGTCCTTAAATAATGCAACAAAGTCCTTAAATAATGCAGCAGAGTCCTTAAATACTGCAGCAGAGTCCTTAAATAATGCAGCAAAGTCCTTAAATAATGCAGCAGAGTCCTTAAATTCAGCAGCAGAGTCATTAAATAATGCAACAAAGTCCTTAATAATGCAGCAGATTCCTTAAATAATGCAGCAAATTCCTTAAATAATGCAGCAGAATCCTTAAATAATGCAATAAAGTCCTTATCTAATGCAGCAACGTCCTTAATAATGCAGCAGAGTCCTTAAATAATGCAGCAGAATCCTTAAATACTGCATCAGCGTCCTTAAATAATGCAACAAAGTCCTTATATAATGCAGCAGAGTCCTTAAATAATGCAGCAAAGTCCTTAAATAATGCAGCAGAGTCCTTAAACAATGCAGGACAGTCCTTAAATAATGCAACAAAGTCCTTAAATAATGCAGCAGAGTCCTTAAATAGTGCAGCAAAGTCCTTAAATAATGCAGCAGAGTCCTTAAACAATGCAGCACAGTCCTTAAATAATGCAGCAAAGTCCTTAAATAATGCAGCAGAGTCCTTAAATACAGCAGCAGCGTCCTTAAATAATTCAGCAAAGTCCTTAAATAATGCAGCAGAGTCCTTAAATAATGCAAGAAAGTCCTTAAATAATGCAGCAGAGTCCTTAAATAATGCAACAAAGTCCTTAAATAATGCAGCAGAGTCCTTAAATACTGCAGCAGAGTCCTTAAATAATGCAGCAAAGTCCTTAAATAATGCAGCAGAGTCCTTAAATTCAGCAGCAGAGTCATTAAATAATGCAACAAAGTCCTTAATAATGCAGCAGATTCCTTAAATAATGCAGCAAATTCCTTAAATAATGCAGCAGAATCCTTAAATAATGCAATAAAGTCCTTATCTAATGCAGCAACGTCCTTAATAATGCAGCAGAGTCCTTAAATAATGCAGCAGAATCCTTAAATACTGCATCAGCGTCCTTAAATAATGCAACAAAGTCCTTAAATAATGCAGCAAAGTCCTTAAATAATGCAGCAGAGTCCTTAAATACAGCAGCAGAGTCCTTAAATAATTCAGCAAAGTCCTTAAATAATGCAGCAGAGTCCTTAAATAATGCAATAAAGTCCTTATCTAATGCAGCAACGTCCTTAATAATGCAGCAGAGTCCTTAAATAATGCAGCAAAGTACTTAAATAATGCAGCAGAGGCCTTAAATACCGCAGCAGCATACTTAAATAATGCAGCAAAGTCCTTAAATAATGCAGCAGAGTCCTTAAATAATGCAACAAAGTCCTTAAATAATGCAGCAGAGTCCTTAAATAATGCAACAAAGTCCTTAAATAATGCACCAGAGTACTTAAATAATGCAGCAAAGTCCTTAAATAATGCAGCAGAGTCCTTAAATAATGCAACAAAGTCCTTAAATAATGCAGCAGAGTCCTTAAATAATGCAGCAGAGTCCTTAAATAATGCAACAAAGTCCTTAAATAATGCAGCAGAGTCCTTAAATAATGCAACAAAGTCCTTAAATATTGCAGCAGAGTCCTTAAATAATGCAGCAAAGTCCTTAAATAATGCAGCAGAGTACTTAAATAATGCAGCAAATTCCTTAAATAATGCAGCAGAATCCTTAAATAATGCAATAAAGTCCTTAAATAATGCAGCAGAGTCCTTAAATAATGCAGCAGAGTCCTTAAATAATGCAACAAAGTCCTTAAATAATGCAGCAGAGTCCTTAAATAATGCAGCAAAGTCCTTAAATAATGCAGCAGAGTCCTTAAATAATGCAGCAAACTCATTAAATAATGCAGCAAAGTACTTAAATAATGCAGCAAAGTACTTAAATAATGCAGCAAATTCCTTAAATAATGCAGCAGAATCCTTAAATAATGCAATAAAGTCCTTAAATAATGCAGCAGAGTCCTTAAATAATGCAATAAATTCCTTAAATAATGCAGCAGAATCCTTAAATAATGCAATAAAGTCATTAAATAATGCAGCAGAGTCCTTAAATACTGCAGCAGAGACCTTAAATAATGCAGCAAAATCCTTAAATAATGCAGCAGAGTCCTTATATAATGCAGCAGAGTCCTAAAATACTGCAGCAGAGTCCTTAAATAATGCAGCAGAGTCCTTAAATAATGCAGAAAATTCATTAAATAATGCAGCAGAGTCCTTAAATAATGCAACAAAGTCCTTAAATAATGCAGCAGATTCCTTAAATTTCGCAGCAGCGTCCTTAAATAATGCATCAAAGTACTTAAATAATGCAGCAGAGTCCTAAAATACCGCAGCAGAGTCCTTAAATAATGCAGCAAAGTCCTTAAATAATGCAGCAGAGTGCTTACATAATGCAGCAGAGTCCTTAAATTCCGCAGCAGAGTCATTAAATAATGCAGCAGAGTCCTTAAATAATGCAGCAAATTCATTAAATAATGCACAGAGTCATTAAATAATGCAACAAAGTCCTTAAATAATGCAGCAGAGTGCTTAAATAATGCAACAAAGTCCTTAAATAATGCAGCAGAGTCCTTAAATAATGCAACAAACTCATTAAATAATGCAGCAAAGTACTTAAATAATGCAGCAAATTCCTTAAATAATGCAGCAGAATCCTTAAATAATGCAATAAAGTCCTTAAATAATGCAGCAGAGTCCTTAAATAATGCAAAAAATTCCTTAAATAATGCAGCAGAATCCTTAAATAATGCAACAAAGTCCTTAAATAATGCAGCAAAGTCCTTAATAATGCAGCAGAGTCCTTAAATAATGCAGCAAATTCCTTAAATAATGCAGCAGAGGCCTTAAATACCGAAGCAGCGTCCTTAAATAATGCAGCAAAGTCCTTAAATAATGCAGAAGAGTCCTTAAATAATGCAACAAAGTCCTTAAATAATGCAGCAGAGTCCTTAAATAAAGCAGCAGAGTGCTTAAATAATGCAGCAGAGTCCTTAAATACCGCAGCAGAGTCATTAAATAATACAGCAGATTCCTTAAATAAAGCAGCAGAGTGCTTAAATAATGCAGCAGAGTCCTTAAATACCGCAGCAGAGTCATTAAATAATACAGCAGAGTCCTTAAATAATGCAGGAAATTCCTTAAATAATGCAGAGTCCTTAAATAATGCACTAAATTCCTTAAATAAAATGCAGCAACGCCCTTAATAATGCAGCTGAGTCCTTAAATAATTCAGCAAAGTCCTTAAATAATGCAGCAGAGTCCTTAAATACCGCAGCAGCGTCCTTAAATAATGCAACAAAGTCCTTAAATAATGCAGCAGAACCCTTAAATAATGCAACAAAGTCCTTAAATAATGCAGCAGAGTCCTTAAATAATGCAACAAAGTCCTTAAATAATGCAGCAGAGTCCTTAAATAATGCAGCAGAGTCCTTAAATAATGCAACAAAGTCCTTAAATAATGCAGCAGAGTCCTTAAATAATGCAACAAAGTCCTTAAATAATGCAGCAGAGTCCTTAAATAATGCAGCAAAGTCCTTAAATAATGCAGCAGAGTCCTTAAACAATGCAGCACAGTCCTTAAATAATGCAACAAAGTCCTTAAATAATGCAGCAGAGTCCTTAAATAATGCAGCAAAGTCCTTAAATAATGCAGCAGAGTCCTTAAACAATGCAGCACAGTCCTTAAATAATGCAGCAAAGTCCTTAAATAATGCAGCAGAGTCCTTAAATACAGCAGCAGCGTCCTTAAATAATGCAACAAAGTCTTTAAATAATGCAGCAGAGTCCTTAAATAATGCAACAAAGTCCTTAAATAATGCAGCAGAGTCCTTAAATAATGCAACAAACTCATTAAATAATGCAGCAGAATCCTTAAATAATGCAACAAATTCCTTAAATAATGCAGAGTCCTTAAATAATGCACTAAATTCCTTAAATAAAATGCAGCAACGCCCTTAATAATGCAGCTGAGTCCTTAAATAATTCAGCAAAGTCCTTAAATAATGCAGCAGAGTCCATAAATACCGCAGCAGCGTCCTTAAATAATGCAATAAAATCCTTAAATAATGCAGCAACGTCCTTAATAATGCAGCAGAGTCCTTAAATAATACAGCAAAGTCCTTAAATAATGCAGCAGAGGACTTAAATACTGCAGCAGCGTCCTTAAATAATGCAGCAGAGTCCTTAAATAATGCAACAAAGTCCTTAAATAATGCAGCAGAATCCTTAAATAATGCAAAAAATTCCTTAAATAATGCAGAAGAGTACTTAAATAATGCAGAAAAGTCGTTAAATAATGCAGCAGAGTCCTTAAATATTGCAGCATAGTCCTTAAATAATGCAACAAAGTCCTTAAATAATGCAGCAGATTCCTTAAATTCTGCAGCAGCGTCCTTAAATAATGCATCAAAGTCCTTAAATAATGCAGCAGAGTCCTTAAATACTGCAGCAGAGTCCTTAAATAATGCAGCAAATTCCTTAAATAATGCAGCAGAGTCCTTAAATTCCGCAGCAGAGTCATTAAATAATGCAACAAAGTCCTTAATAATGCAGCAGAGTCCTTAAATAATGCAGCAGAATCCTTAAATAATGCAATAAAGTCCTTATGTAATGCAGCAACGTCCTTAATAATGCAGCAGAGTCCTTAAATAATGCAGCAAAGTACTTAAATAATGCAGCAGAGGCCTTAAATACCGCAGCAGCATACTTAAATAATGCAGCAAAGTCCTTAAATAATGCAGCAGAGTCCTTAAATAATGCAACAGAGTCCTTAAATAATGCAGCAGAGTCCTTAAACAATGCAGGACAGTCCTTAAATAATGCAACAAAGTCCTTAAATAATGCAGCAGAGTCCTTAAATAGTGCAGCAAAGTCCTTAAATAATGCAGCAGAGTCCTTAAACAATGCAGCACAGTCCTTAAATAATGCAGCAAAGTCCTTAAATAATGCAGCAGAGTCCTTAAATACAGCAGCAGCGTCCTTAAATAATTCAGCAAAGTCCTTAAATAATGCAGCAGAGTCCTTAAATAATGCAACAAAGTCCTTAAATAATGCAGCAGAGTCCTTAAATAATGCAACAAAGTCCTTAAATAATGCAGCAGAGTCCTTAAATACTGCAGCAGAGTCCTTAAATAATGCAGCAAAGTCCTTAAATAATGCAGCAGAGTCCTTAAATTCAGCAGCAGAGTCATTAAATAATGCAACAAAGTCCTTAATAATGCAGCAGATTCCTTAAATAATGCAGCAAATTCCTTAAATAATGCAGCAGAATCCTTAAATAATGCAATAAAGTCCTTATCTAATGCAGCAACGTCCTTAATAATGCAGCAGAGTCCTTAAATAATGCAGCAGAATCCTTAAATACTGCATCAGCGTCCTTAAATAATGCAACAAAGTCCTTAAATAATGCAGCAAAGTCCTTAAATAATGCAGCAGAGTCCTTAAATACAGCAGCAGAGTCCTTAAATAATTCAGCAAAGTCCTTAAATAATGCAGCAGAGTCCTTAAATAATGCAATAAAGTCCTTATCTAATGCAGCAACGTCCTTAATAATGCAGCAGAGTCCTTAAATAATGCAGCAAAGTACTTAAATAATGCAGCAGAGGCCTTAAATACCGCAGCAGCATACTTAAATAATGCAGCAAAGTCCTTAAATAATGCAGCAGAGTCCTTAAATAATGCAACAAAGTCCTTAAATAATGCAGCAGAGTCCTTAAATAATGCAACAAAGTCCTTAAATAATGCACCAGAGTACTTAAATAATGCAGCAAAGTCCTTAAATAATGCAGCAGAGTCCTTAAATAATGCAACAAAGTCCTTAAATAATGCAGCAGAGTCCTTAAATAATGCAGCAGAGTCCTTAAATAATGCAACAAAGTCCTTAAATAATGCAGCAGAGTCCTTAAATAATGCAACAAAGTCCTTAAATATTGCAGCAGAGTCCTTAAATAATGCAGCAAAGTCCTTAAATAATGCAGCAGAGTACTTAAATAATGCAGCAAATTCCTTAAATAATGCAGCAGAATCCTTAAATAATGCAATAAAGTCCTTAAATAATGCAGCAGAGTCCTTAAATAATGCAGCAGAGTCCTTAAATAATGCAACAAAGTCCTTAAATAATGCAGCAGAGTCCTTAAATAATGCAGCAAAGTCCTTAAATAATGCAGCAGAGTCCTTAAATAATGCAGCAAACTCATTAAATAATGCAGCAAAGTACTTAAATAATGCAGCAAAGTACTTAAATAATGCAGCAAATTCCTTAAATAATGCAGCAGAATCCTTAAATAATGCAATAAAGTCCTTAAATAATGCAGCAGAGTCCTTAAATAATGCAATAAAGTCCTTAAATAATGCAGCAGAGTCCTTAAATAATGCAGCAAAGTCCTTAAATAATGCAGCAGAGTCCTTAAATAATGCAGCAAACTCATTAAATAATGCAGCAAAGTACTTAAATAATGCAGCAAAGTACTTAAATAATGCAGCAAATTCCTTAAATAATGCAGCAGAATCCTTAAATAATGCAATAAAGTCCTTAAATAATGCAGCAGAGTCCTTAAATAATGCAATAAATTCCTTAAATAATGCAGCAGAATCCTTAAATAATGCAATAAAGTCATTAAATAATGCAGCAGAGTCCTTAAATACTGCAGCAGAGACCTTAAATAATGCAGCAAAATCCTTAAATAATGCAGCAGAGTCCTTATATAATGCAGCAGAGTCCTAAAATACCGCAGCAGAGTCCTTAAATAATGCAGCAGAGTCCTTAAATAATGCAGCAAATTCATTAAATAATGCAGAAGAGTCCTTAAATAATGCAACAAAGTCCTTAAATAATGCAGCAGATTCCTTAAATTTCGCAGCAGCGTCCTTAAATAATGCATCAAAGTACTTAAATAATGCAGCAGAGTCCTAAAATACCGCAGCAGAGTCCTTAAATAATGCAGCAAAGTCCTTAAATAATGCAGCAGAGTTCTTACATAATGCAGCAGAGTCCTTAAATTCCGCAGCAGAGTCATTAAATAATGCAGCAGAGTCCTTAAATAATGCAGCAAATTCATTAAATAATGCACAGAGTCATTAAATAATGCAACAAAGTCCTTAAATAATGCAGCAGAGTGCTTAAATAATGCAACAAAGTCCTTAAATAATGCAGCAGAGTCCTTAAATAATGCAACAAACTCATTAAATAATGCAGCAAAGTACTTAAATAATGCAGCAAATTCCTTAAATAATGCAGCAGAATCCTTAAATAATGCAATAAAGTCCTTAAATAATGCAGCAGAGTCCTTAAATAATGCAAAAAATTCCTTAAATAATGCAGCAGAATCCTTAAATAATGCAACAAAGTCCTTAAATAATGCAGCAAAGTCCTTAATAATGCAGCAGAGTCCTTAAATAATGCAACAAAGTCCTTAAATAATGCAGCAGAATCCTTAAATAATGCAAAAAATTCCTTAAATAATGCAGAAGAGTACTTAAATAATGCAGAAAAGTCGTTAAATAATGCAGCAGAGTCCTTATATATTGCAGCATAGTCCTTAAATAATGCAACAAAGTCCTTAAATAATGCAGCAGATTCCTTAAATTCTGCAGCAGCGTCCTTAAATAATGCATCAAAGTCCTTAAATAATGCAGCAGAGTCCTTAAATACTGCAGCAGAGTCCTTAAATAATGCAGCAAATTCCTTAAATAATGCAGCAGAGTCCTTAAATTCCGCAGCAGAGTCATTAAATAATGCAACAAAGTCCTTAATAATGCAGCAGAGTCCTTAAATAATGCAGCAAATTCCTTAAATAATGCAGCAGAATCCTTAAATAATGCAATAAAGTCCTTATGTAATGCAGCAACGTCCTTAATAATGCAGCAGAGTCCTTAAATAATGCAGCAAAGTACTTAAATAATGCAGCAGAGGCCTTAAATACCGCAGCAGCATACTTAAATAATGCAGCAAAGTCCTTAAATAATGCAGCAGAGTCCTTAAATAATGCAACAAAGTCCTTAAATAATGCAGCAGAGTCCTTAAATAATGCAACAAAGTCCTTAAATAATGCACCAGAGTACTTAAATAATGCAGCAAAGTCCTTAAATAATGCAGCAGAGTCCTTAAATAATGCAACAAAGTCCTTAAATAATGCAGCAGAGTCCTTAAATAATGCAACAAAGTCCTTAAATAATGCAGCAGAGTCCTTAAATAATGCAACAAAGTCCTTATATAATGCAGCAGAGTCCTTAAATAATGCAGCAAAGTCCTTAAATAATGCAGCAGAGTCCTTAAACAATGCAAGACAGTCCTTAAATAATGCAACAAAGTCCTTAAATAATGCAGCAGAGTCCTTAAATAGTGCAGCAAAGTCCTTAAATAATGCAGCAGAGTCCTTAAACAATGCAGCACAGTCCTTAAATAATGCAGCAAAGTCCTTAAATAATGCAGCAGAGTCCTTAAATACAGCAGCAGCGTCCTTAAATAATTCAGCAAAGTCCTTAAATAATGCAGCAGAGTCCTTAAATAATGCAACAAAGTCCTTAAATAATGCAGCAGAGTCCTTAAATAATGCAACAAAGTCCTTAAATAATGCAGCAGAGTCCTTAAATACTGCAGCAGAGTCCTTAAATAATGCAGCAAAGTCCTTAAATAATGCAGCAGAGTCCTTAAATTCAGCAGCAGAGTCATTAAATAATGCAACAAAGTCCTTAATAATGCAGCAGATTCCTTAAATAATGCAGCAAATTCCTTAAATAATGCAGCAGAATCCTTAAATAATGCAATAAAGTCCTTATCTAATGCAGCAACGTCCTTAATAATGCAGCAGAGTCCTTAAATAATGCAGCAGAATCCTTAAATACTGCATCAGCGTCCTTAAATAATGCAACAAAGTCCTTATATAATGCAGCAGAATCCTTAAATAATGCAGCAAAGTCCTTAAATAATGCAGCAGAGTCCTTAAACAATGCAGGACAGTCCTTAAATAATGCAACAAAGTCCTTAAATAATGCAGCAGAGTCCTTAAATAGTGCAGCAAAGTCCTTAAATAATGCAGCAGAGTCCTTAAACAATGCAGCACAGTCCTTAAATAATGCAGCAAAGTCCTTAAATAATGCAGCAGAGTCCTTAAATACAGCAGCAGCGTCCTTAAATAATTCAGCAAATTCCTTAAATAATGCAGCAGAATCCTTAAATAATGCAATAAAGTCCTTATCTAATGCAGCAACGTCCTTAATAATGCAGCAGAGTCCTTAAATAATGCAGCAGAATCCTTAAATACTGCATCAGCGTCCTTAAATAATGCAACAAAGTCCTTAAATAATGCAGCAAAGTCCTTAAATAATGCAGCAGAGTCCTTAAATACAGCAGCAGAGTCCTTAAATAATTCAGCAAAGTCCTTAAATAATGCAGCAGAGTCCTTAAATAATGCAATAAAGTCCTTATCTAATGCAGCAACGTCCTTAATAATGCAGCAGAGTCCTTAAATAATGCAGCAAAGTACTTAAATAATGCAGCAGAGGCCTTAAATACCGCAGCAGCATACTTAAATAATGCAGCAAAGTCCTTAAATAATGCAGCAGAGTCCTTAAATAATGCAACAAAGTCCTTAAATAATGCAGCAGAGTCCTTAAATAATGCAACAAAGTCCTTAAATAATGCACCAGAGTACTTAAATAATGCAGCAAAGTCCTTAAATAATGCAGCAGAGTCCTTAAATAATGCAACAAAGTCCTTAAATAATGCAGCAGAGTCCTTAAATAATGCAGCAGAGTCCTTAAATAATGCAACAAAGTCCTTAAATAATGCAGCAGAGTCCTTAAATAATGCAACAAAGTCCTTAAATATTGCAGCAGAGTCCTTAAATAATGCAGCAAAGTCCTTAAATAATGCAGCAGAGTACTTAAATAATGCAGCAAATTCCTTAAATAATGCAGCAGAATCCTTAAATAATGCAATAAAGTCCTTAAATAATGCAGCAGAGTCCTTAAATAATGCAGCAGAGTCCTTAAATAATGCAACAAAGTCCTTAAATAATGCAGCAGAGTCCTTAAATAATGCAGCAAAGTCCTTAAATAATGCAGCAGAGTCCTTAAATAATGCAGCAAACTCATTAAATAATGCAGCAAAGTACTTAAATAATGCAGCAAAGTACTTAAATAATGCAGCAAATTCCTTAAATAATGCAGCAGAATCCTTAAATAATGCAATAAAGTCCTTAAATAATGCAGCAGAGTCCTTAAATAATGCAATAAAGTCCTTAAATAATGCAGCAGAGTCCTTAAATAATGCAGCAAAGTCCTTAAATAATGCAGCAGAGTCCTTAAATAATGCAGCAAACTCATTAAATAATGCAGCAAAGTACTTAAATAATGCAGCAAAGTACTTAAATAATGCAGCAAATTCCTTAAATAATGCAGCAGAATCCTTAAATAATGCAATAAAGTCCTTAAATAATGCAGCAGAGTCCTTAAATAATGCAATAAATTCCTTAAATAATGCAGCAGAATCCTTAAATAATGCAATAAAGTCATTAAATAATGCAGCAGAGTCCTTAAATACTGCAGCAGAGACCTTAAATAATGCAGCAAAATCCTTAAATAATGCAGCAGAGTCCTTATATAATGCAGCAGAGTCCTAAAATACCGCAGCAGAGTCCTTAAATAATGCAGCAGAGTCCTTAAATAATGCAGCAAATTCATTAAATAATGCAGAAGAGTCCTTAAATAATGCAACAAAGTCCTTAAATAATGCAGCAGATTCCTTAAATTTCGCAGCAGCGTCCTTAAATAATGCATCAAAGTACTTAAATAATGCAGCAGAGTCCTAAAATACCGCAGCAGAGTCCTTAAATAATGCAGCAAAGTCCTTAAATAATGCAGCAGAGTTCTTACATAATGCAGCAGAGTCCTTAAATTCCGCAGCAGAGTCATTAAATAATGCAGCAGAGTCCTTAAATAATGCAGCAAATTCATTAAATAATGCACAGAGTCATTAAATAATGCAACAAAGTCCTTAAATAATGCAGCAGAGTGCTTAAATAATGCAACAAAGTCCTTAAATAATGCAGCAGAGTCCTTAAATAATGCAACAAACTCATTAAATAATGCAGCAAAGTACTTAAATAATGCAGCAAATTCCTTAAATAATGCAGCAGAATCCTTAAATAATGCAATAAAGTCCTTAAATAATGCAGCAGAGTCCTTAAATAATGCAAAAAATTCCTTAAATAATGCAGCAGAATCCTTAAATAATGCAACAAAGTCCTTAAATAATGCAGCAAAGTCCTTAATAATGCAGCAGAGTCCTTAAATAATGCAACAAAGTCCTTAAATAATGCAGCAGAATCCTTAAATAATGCAAAAAATTCCTTAAATAATGCAGAAGAGTACTTAAATAATGCAGAAAAGTCGTTAAATAATGCAGCAGAGTCCTTATATATTGCAGCATAGTCCTTAAATAATGCAACAAAGTCCTTAAATAATGCAGCAGATTCCTTAAATTCTGCAGCAGCGTCCTTAAATAATGCATCAAAGTCCTTAAATAATGCAGCAGAGTCCTTAAATACTGCAGCAGAGTCCTTAAATAATGCAGCAAATTCCTTAAATAATGCAGCAGAGTCCTTAAATTCCGCAGCAGAGTCATTAAATAATGCAACAAAGTCCTTAATAATGCAGCAGAGTCCTTAAATAATGCAGCAAATTCCTTAAATAATGCAGCAGAATCCTTAAATAATGCAATAAAGTCCTTATGTAATGCAGCAACGTCCTTAATAATGCAGCAGAGTCCTTAAATAATGCAGCAAAGTACTTAAATAATGCAGCAGAGGCCTTAAATACCGCAGCAGCATACTTAAATAATGCAGCAAAGTCCTTAAATAATGCAGCAGAGTCCTTAAATAATGCAACAAAGTCCTTAAATAATGCAGCAGAGTCCTTAAATAATGCAACAAAGTCCTTAAATAATGCACCAGAGTACTTAAATAATGCAGCAAAGTCCTTAAATAATGCAGCAGAGTCCTTAAATAATGCAACAAAGTCCTTAAATAATGCAGCAGAGTCCTTAAATAATGCAACAAAGTCCTTAAATAATGCAGCAGAGTCCTTAAATAATGCAACAAAGTCCTTATATAATGCAGCAGAGTCCTTAAATAATGCAGCAAAGTCCTTAAATAATGCAGCAGAGTCCTTAAACAATGCAGGACAGTCCTTAAATAATGCAACAAAGTCCTTAAATAATGCAGCAGAGTCCTTAAATAGTGCAGCAAAGTCCTTAAATAATGCAGCAGAGTCCTTAAACAATGCAGCACAGTCCTTAAATAATGCAGCAAAGTCCTTAAATAATGCAGCAGAGTCCTTAAATACAGCAGCAGCGTCCTTAAATAATTCAGCAAAGTCCTTAAATAATGCAGCAGAGTCCTTAAATAATGCAACAAAGTCCTTAAATAATGCAGCAGAGTCCTTAAATAATGCAACAAAGTCCTTAAATAATGCAGCAGAGTCCTTAAATACTGCAGCAGAGTCCTTAAATAATGCAGCAAAGTCCTTAAATAATGCAGCAGAGTCCTTAAATTCAGCAGCAGAGTCATTAAATAATGCAACAAAGTCCTTAATAATGCAGCAGATTCCTTAAATAATGCAGCAAATTCCTTAAATAATGCAGCAGAATCCTTAAATAATGCAATAAAGTCCTTATCTAATGCAGCAACGTCCTTAATAATGCAGCAGAGTCCTTAAATAATGCAGCAGAATCCTTAAATACTGCATCAGCGTCCTTAAATAATGCAACAAAGTCCTTATATAATGCAGCAGAATCCTTAAATAATGCAGCAAAGTCCTTAAATAATGCAGCAGAGTCCTTAAACAATGCAGGACAGTCCTTAAATAATGCAACAAAGTCCTTAAATAATGCAGCAGAGTCCTTAAATAGTGCAGCAAAGTCCTTAAATAATGCAGCAGAGTCCTTAAACAATGCAGCACAGTCCTTAAATAATGCAGCAAAGTCCTTAAATAATGCAGCAGAGTCCTTAAATACAGCAGCAGCGTCCTTAAATAATTCAGCAAAGTCCTTAAATAATGCAGCAGAGTCCTTAAATAATGCAACAAAGTCCTTAAATAATGCAGCAGAGTCCTTAAATAATGCAACAAAGTCCTTAAATAATGCAGCAGAGTCCTTAAATACTGCAGCAGAGTCCTTAAATAATGCAGCAAAGTCCTTAAATAATGCAGCAGAGTCCTTAAATTCAGCAGCAGAGTCATTAAATAATGCAACAAAGTCCTTAATAATGCAGCAGATTCCTTAAATAATGCAGCAAATTCCTTAAATAATGCAGCAGAATCCTTAAATAATGCAATAAAGTCCTTATCTAATGCAGCAACGTCCTTAATAATGCAGCAGAGTCCTTAAATAATGCAGCAGAATCCTTAAATACTGCATCAGCGTCCTTAAATAATGCAACAAAGTCCTTAAATAATGCAGCAAAGTCCTTAAATAATGCAGCAGAGTCCTTAAATACAGCAGCAGAGTCCTTAAATAATTCAGCAAAGTCCTTAAATAATGCAGCAGAGTCCTTAAATAATGCAATAAAGTCCTTATCTAATGCAGCAACGTCCTTAATAATGCAGCAGAGTCCTTAAATAATGCAGCAAAGTACTTAAATAATGCAGCAGAGGCCTTAAATACCGCAGCAGCATACTTAAATAATGCAGCAAAGTCCTTAAATAATGCAGCAGAGTCCTTAAATAATGCAACAAAGTCCTTAAATAATGCAGCAGAGTCCTTAAATAATGCAACAAAGTCCTTAAATAATGCACCAGAGTACTTAAATAATGCAGCAAAGTCCTTAAATAATGCAGCAGAGTCCTTAAATAATGCAACAAAGTCCTTAAATAATGCAGCAGAGTCCTTAAATAATGCAGCAGAGTCCTTAAATAATGCAACAAAGTCCTTAAATAATGCAGCAGAGTCCTTAAATAATGCAACAAAGTCCTTAAATATTGCAGCAGAGTCCTTAAATAATGCAGCAAAGTCCTTAAATAATGCAGCAGAGTACTTAAATAATGCAGCAAATTCCTTAAATAATGCAGCAGAATCCTTAAATAATGCAATAAAGTCCTTAAATAATGCAGCAGAGTCCTTAAATAATGCAGCAGAGTCCTTAAATAATGCAACAAAGTCCTTAAATAATGCAGCAGAGTCCTTAAATAATGCAGCAAAGTCCTTAAATAATGCAGCAGAGTCCTTAAATAATGCAGCAAACTCATTAAATAATGCAGCAAAGTACTTAAATAATGCAGCAAAGTACTTAAATAATGCAGCAAATTCCTTAAATAATGCAGCAGAATCCTTAAATAATGCAATAAAGTCCTTAAATAATGCAGCAGAGTCCTTAAATAATGCAATAAATTCCTTAAATAATGCAGCAGAATCCTTAAATAATGCAATAAAGTCATTAAATAATGCAGCAGAGTCCTTAAATACTGCAGCAGAGACCTTAAATAATGCAGCAAAATCCTTAAATAATGCAGCAGAGTCCTTATATAATGCAGCAGAGTCCTAAAATACTGCAGCAGAGTCCTTAAATAATGCAGCAGAGTCCTTAAATAATGCAGCAAATTCATTAAATAATGCAGCAGAGTCCTTAAATAATGCAACAAAGTCCTTAAATAATGCAGCAGATTCCTTAAATTTCGCAGCAGCGTCCTTAAATAATGCATCAAAGTACTTAAATAATGCAGCAGAGTCCTAAAATACCGCAGCAGAGTCCTTAAATAATGCAGCAAAGTCCTTAAATAATGCAGCAGAGTGCTTACATAATGCAGCAGAGTCCTTAAATTCCGCAGCAGAGTCATTAAATAATGCAGCAGAGTCCTTAAATAATGCAGCAAATTCATTAAATAATGCACAGAGTCATTAAATAATGCAACAAAGTCCTTAAATAATGCAGCAGAGTGCTTAAATAATGCAACAAAGTCCTTAAATAATGCAGCAGAGTCCTTAAATAATGCAACAAACTCATTAAATAATGCAGCAAAGTACTTAAATAATGCAGCAAATTCCTTAAATAATGCAGCAGAATCCTTAAATAATGCAATAAAGTCCTTAAATAATGCAGCAGTCCTTAAATAATGCAAAAAATTCCTTAAATAATGCAGCAGAATCCTTAAATAATGCAACAAAGTCCTTAAATAATGCAGCAAAGTCCTTAATAATGCAGCAGAGTCCTTAAATAATGCAGCAAATTCCTTAAATAATGCAGCAGAGGCCTTAAATACCGAAGCAGCGTCCTTAAATAATGCAGCAAAGTCCTTAAATAATGCAGAAGAGTCCTTAAATAATGCAACAAAGTCCTTAAATAATGCAGCAGAGTCCTTAAATAAAGCAGCAGAGTGCTTAAATAATGCAGCAGAGTCCTTAAATACCGCAGCAGAGTCATTAAATAATACAGCAGATTCCTTAAATAAAGCAGCAGAGTGCTTAAATAATGCAGCAGAGTCCTTAAATACCGCAGCAGAGTCATTAAATAATACAGCAGAGTCCTTAAATAATGCAGGAAATTCCTTAAATAATGCAGAGTCCTTAAATAATGCACTAAATTCCTTAAATAAAATGCAGCAACGCCCTTAATAATGCAGCTGAGTCCTTAAATAATTCAGCAAAGTCCTTAAATAATGCAGCAGAGTCCTTAAATACCGCAGCAGCGTCCTTAAATAATGCAACAAAGTCCTTAAATAATGCAGCAGAACCCTTAAATAATGCAACAAAGTCCTTAAATAATGCAGCAGAGTCCTTAAATAATGCAACAAAGTCCTTAAATAATGCAGCAGAGTCCTTAAATAATGCAGCAGAGTCCTTAAATAATGCAACAAAGTCCTTAAATAATGCAGCAGAGTCCTTAAATAATGCAACAAAGTCCTTAAATAATGCAGCAGAGTCCTTAAATAATGCAGCAAAGTCCTTAAATAATGCAGCAGAGTCCTTAAACAATGCAGCACAGTCCTTAAATAATGCAACAAAGTCCTTAAATAATGCAGCAGAGTCCTTAAATAATGCAGCAAAGTCCTTAAATAATGCAGCAGAGTCCTTAAACAATGCAGCACAGTCCTTAAATAATGCAGCAAAGTCCTTAAATAATGCAGCAGAGTCCTTAAATACAGCAGCAGCGTCCTTAAATAATGCAACAAAGTCTTTAAATAAT
Source organism: Phyllobates terribilis (assembly GCF_046119375.1). Classification (NCBI taxonomy): domain Eukaryota; kingdom Metazoa; phylum Chordata; class Amphibia; order Anura; family Dendrobatidae; genus Phyllobates; species Phyllobates terribilis. The sequence continues at coordinate 522,194 of NW_027363029.1, read as the reverse complement.
GCAGCAGAGTCCTTAAATAATGCAACAAAGTCCTTAAATAATGCAGCAGAGTCCTTAAATAATGCAACAAACTCATTAAATAATGCAGCAGAATCCTTAAATAATGCAACAAATTCCTTAAATAATGCAGAGTCCTTAAATAATGCACTAAATTCCTTAAATAAAATGCAGCAACGCCCTTAATAATGCAGCTGAGTCCTTAAATAATTCAGCAAAGTCCTTAAATAATGCAGCAGAGTCCATAAATACCGCAGCAGCGTCCTTAAATAATGCAATAAAATCCTTAAATAATGCAGCAACGTCCTTAATAATGCAGCAGAGTCCTTAAATAATACAGCAAAGTCCTTAAATAATGCAGCAGAGGACTTAAATACTGCAGCAGCGTCCTTAAATAATGCAGCAGAGTCCTTAAATAATGCAACAAAGTCCTTAAATAATGCAGCAGAATCCTTAAATAATGCAAAAAATTCCTTAAATAATGCAGAAGAGTACTTAAATAATGCAGAAAAGTCGTTAAATAATGCAGCAGAGTCCTTAAATATTGCAGCATAGTCCTTAAATAATGCAACAAAGTCCTTAAATAATGCAGCAGATTCCTTAAATTCTGCAGCAGCGTCCTTAAATAATGCATCAAAGTCCTTAAATAATGCAGCAGAGTCCTTAAATACTGCAGCAGAGTCCTTAAATAATGCAGCAAATTCCTTAAATAATGCAGCAGAGTCCTTAAATTCCGCAGCAGAGTCATTAAATAATGCAACAAAGTCCTTAATAATGCAGCAGAGTCCTTAAATAATGCAGCAGAATCCTTAAATAATGCAATAAAGTCCTTATGTAATGCAGCAACGTCCTTAATAATGCAGCAGAGTCCTTAAATAATGCAGCAAAGTACTTAAATAATGCAGCAGAGGCCTTAAATACCGCAGCAGCATACTTAAATAATGCAGCAAAGTCCTTAAATAATGCAGCAGAGTCCTTAAATAATGCAACAGAGTCCTTAAATAATGCAGCAGAGTCCTTAAACAATGCAGGACAGTCCTTAAATAATGCAACAAAGTCCTTAAATAATGCAGCAGAGTCCTTAAATAGTGCAGCAAAGTCCTTAAATAATGCAGCAGAGTCCTTAAACAATGCAGCACAGTCCTTAAATAATGCAGCAAAGTCCTTAAATAATGCAGCAGAGTCCTTAAATACAGCAGCAGCGTCCTTAAATAATTCAGCAAAGTCCTTAAATAATGCAGCAGAGTCCTTAAATAATGCAACAAAGTCCTTAAATAATGCAGCAGAGTCCTTAAATAATGCAACAAAGTCCTTAAATAATGCAGCAGAGTCCTTAAATACTGCAGCAGAGTCCTTAAATAATGCAGCAAAGTCCTTAAATAATGCAGCAGAGTCCTTAAATTCAGCAGCAGAGTCATTAAATAATGCAACAAAGTCCTTAATAATGCAGCAGATTCCTTAAATAATGCAGCAAATTCCTTAAATAATGCAGCAGAATCCTTAAATAATGCAATAAAGTCCTTATCTAATGCAGCAACGTCCTTAATAATGCAGCAGAGTCCTTAAATAATGCAGCAGAATCCTTAAATACTGCATCAGCGTCCTTAAATAATGCAACAAAGTCCTTAAATAATGCAGCAAAGTCCTTAAATAATGCAGCAGAGTCCTTAAATACAGCAGCAGAGTCCTTAAATAATTCAGCAAAGTCCTTAAATAATGCAGCAGAGTCCTTAAATAATGCAATAAAGTCCTTATCTAATGCAGCAACGTCCTTAATAATGCAGCAGAGTCCTTAAATAATGCAGCAAAGTACTTAAATAATGCAGCAGAGGCCTTAAATACCGCAGCAGCATACTTAAATAATGCAGCAAAGTCCTTAAATAATGCAGCAGAGTCCTTAAATAATGCAACAAAGTCCTTAAATAATGCAGCAGAGTCCTTAAATAATGCAACAAAGTCCTTAAATAATGCACCAGAGTACTTAAATAATGCAGCAAAGTCCTTAAATAATGCAGCAGAGTCCTTAAATAATGCAACAAAGTCCTTAAATAATGCAGCAGAGTCCTTAAATAATGCAGCAGAGTCCTTAAATAATGCAACAAAGTCCTTAAATAATGCAGCAGAGTCCTTAAATAATGCAACAAAGTCCTTAAATATTGCAGCAGAGTCCTTAAATAATGCAGCAAAGTCCTTAAATAATGCAGCAGAGTACTTAAATAATGCAGCAAATTCCTTAAATAATGCAGCAGAATCCTTAAATAATGCAATAAAGTCCTTAAATAATGCAGCAGAGTCCTTAAATAATGCAGCAGAGTCCTTAAATAATGCAACAAAGTCCTTAAATAATGCAGCAGAGTCCTTAAATAATGCAGCAAAGTCCTTAAATAATGCAGCAGAGTCCTTAAATAATGCAGCAAACTCATTAAATAATAGAGCAAAGTACTTAAATAATGCAGCAAAGTACTTAAATAATGCAGCAAATTCCTTAAATAATGCAGCAGAATCCTTAAATAATGCAATAAAGTCCTTAAATAATGCAGCAGAGTCCTTAAATAATGCAATAAAGTCCTTAAATAATGCAGCAGAGTCCTTAAATAATGCAGCAAAGTCCTTAAATAATGCAGCAGAGTCCTTAAATAATGCAGCAAACTCATTAAATAATGCAGCAAAGTACTTAAATAATGCAGCAAAGTACTTAAATAATGCAGCAAATTCCTTAAATAATGCAGCAGAATCCTTAAATAATGCAATAAAGTCCTTAAATAATGCAGCAGAGTCCTTAAATAATGCAATAAATTCCTTAAATAATGCAGCAGAATCCTTAAATAATGCAATAAAGTCATTAAATAATGCAGCAGAGTCCTTAAATACTGCAGCAGAGACCTTAAATAATGCAGCAAAATCCTTAAATAATGCAGCAGAGTCCTTATATAATGCAGCAGAGTCCTAAAATACCGCAGCAGAGTCCTTAAATAATGCAGCAGAGTCCTTAAATAATGCAGCAAATTCATTAAATAATGCAGCAGAGTCCTTAAATAATGCAACAAAGTCCTTAAATAATGCAGCAGATTCCTTAAATTTCGCAGCAGCGTCCTTAAATAATGCATCAAAGTACTTAAATAATGCAGCAGAGTCCTAAAATACCGCAGCAGAGTCCTTAAATAATGCAGCAAAGTCCTTAAATAATGCAGCAGAGTTCTTACATAATGCAGCAGAGTCCTTAAATTCCGCAGCAGAGTCATTAAATAATGCAGCAGAGTCCTTAAATAATGCAGCAAATTCATTAAATAATGCACAGAGTCATTAAATAATGCAACAAAGTCCTTAAATAATGCAGCAGAGTGCTTAAATAATGCAACAAAGTCCTTAAATAATGCAGCAGAGTCCTTAAATAATGCAACAAACTCATTAAATAATGCAGCAAAGTACTTAAATAATGCAGCAAATTCCTTAAATAATGCAGCAGAATCCTTAAATAATGCAATAAAGTCCTTAAATAATGCAGCAGAGTCCTTAAATAATGCAAAAAATTCCTTAAATAATGCAGCAGAATCCTTAAATAATGCAACAAAGTCCTTAAATAATGCAGCAAAGTCCTTAATAATGCAGCAGAGTCCTTAAATAATGCAACAAAGTCCTTAAATAATGCAGCAGAATCCTTAAATAATGCAAAAAATTCCTTAAATAATGCAGAAGAGTACTTAAATAATGCAGAAAAGTCGTTAAATAATGCAGCAGAGTCCTTATATATTGCAGCATAGTCCTTAAATAATGCAACAAAGTCCTTAAATAATGCAGCAGATTCCTTAAATTCTGCAGCAGCGTCCTTAAATAATGCATCAAAGTCCTTAAATAATGCAGCAGAGTCCTTAAATACTGCAGCAGAGTCCTTAAATAATGCAGCAAATTCCTTAAATAATGCAGCAGAGTCCTTAAATTCCGCAGCAGAGTCATTAAATAATGCAACAAAGTCCTTAATAATGCAGCAGAGTCCTTAAATAATGCAGCAAATTCCTTAAATAATGCAGCAGAATCCTTAAATAATGCAATAAAGTCCTTATGTAATGCAGCAACGTCCTTAATAATGCAGCAGAGTCCTTAAATAATGCAGCAAAGTACTTAAATAATGCAGCAGAGGCCTTAAATACCGCAGCAGCATACTTAAATAATGCAGCAAAGTCCTTAAATAATGCAGCAGAGTCCTTAAATAATGCAACAAAGTCCTTAAATAATGCAGCAGAGTCCTTAAATAATGCAACAAAGTCCTTAAATAATGCACCAGAGTACTTAAATAATGCAGCAAAGTCCTTAAATAATGCAGCAGAGTCCTTAAATAATGCAACAAAGTCCTTAAATAATGCAGCAGAGTCCTTAAATAATGCAACAAAGTCCTTAAATAATGCAGCAGAGTCCTTAAATAATGCAACAAAGTCCTTATATAATGCAGCAGAGTCCTTAAATAATGCAGCAAAGTCCTTAAATAATGCAGCAGAGTCCTTAAACAATGCAGGACAGTCCTTAAATAATGCAACAAAGTCCTTAAATAATGCAGCAGAGTCCTTAAATAGTGCAGCAAAGTCCTTAAATAATGCAGCAGAGTCCTTAAACAATGCAGCACAGTCCTTAAATAATGCAGCAAAGTCCTTAAATAATGCAGCAGAGTCCTTAAATACAGCAGCAGCGTCCTTAAATAATTCAGCAGTCCTTAAATAATGCAGCAGAGTCCTTAAATAATGCAACAAAGTCCTTAAATAATGCAGCAGAGTCCTTAAATAATGCAACAAAGTCCTTAAATAATGCAGCAGAGTCCTTAAATACTGCAGCAGAGTCCTTAAATAATGCAGCAAAGTCCTTAAATAATGCAGCAGAGTCCTTAAATTCAGCAGCAGAGTCATTAAATAATGCAACAAAGTCCTTAATAATGCAGCAGATTCCTTAAATAATGCAGCAAATTCCTTAAATAATGCAGCAGAATCCTTAAATAATGCAATAAAGTCCTTATCTAATGCAGCAACGTCCTTAATAATGCAGCAGAGTCCTTAAATAATGCAGCAGAATCCTTAAATACTGCATCAGCGTCCTTAAATAATGCAACAAAGTCCTTATATAATGCAGCAGAGTCCTTAAATAATGCAGCAAAGTCCTTAAATAATGCAGCAGAGTCCTTAAACAATGCAGGACAGTCCTTAAATAATGCAACAAAGTCCTTAAATAATGCAGCAGAGTCCTTAAATAGTGCAGCAAAGTCCTTAAATAATGCAGCAGAGTCCTTAAACAATGCAGCACAGTCCTTAAATAATGCAGCAAAGTCCTTAAATAATGCAGCAGAGTCCTTAAATACAGCAGCAGCGTCCTTAAATAATTCAGCAAAGTCCTTAAATAATGCAGCAGAGTCCTTAAATAATGCAACAAAGTCCTTAAATAATGCAGCAGAGTCCTTAAATAATGCAACAAAGTCCTTAAATAATGCAGCAGAGTCCTTAAATACTGCAGCAGAGTCCTTAAATAATGCAGCAAAGTCCTTAAATAATGCAGCAGAGTCCTTAAATTCAGCAGCAGAGTCATTAAATAATGCAACAAAGTCCTTAATAATGCAGCAGATTCCTTAAATAATGCAGCAAATTCCTTAAATAATGCAGCAGAATCCTTAAATAATGCAATAAAGTCCTTATCTAATGCAGCAACGTCCTTAATAATGCAGCAGAGTCCTTAAATAATGCAGCAGAATCCTTAAATACTGCATCAGCGTCCTTAAATAATGCAACAAAGTCCTTAAATAATGCAGCAAAGTCCTTAAATAATGCAGCAGAGTCCTTAAATACAGCAGCAGAGTCCTTAAATAATTCAGCAAAGTCCTTAAATAATGCAGCAGAGTCCTTAAATAATGCAATAAAGTCCTTATCTAATGCAGCAACGTCCTTAATAATGCAGCAGAGTCCTTAAATAATGCAGCAAAGTACTTAAATAATGCAGCAGAGGCCTTAAATACCGCAGCAGCATACTTAAATAATGCAGCAAAGTCCTTAAATAATGCAGCAGAGTCCTTAAATAATGCAACAAAGTCCTTAAATAATGCAGCAGAGTCCTTAAATAATGCAACAAAGTCCTTAAATAATGCACCAGAGTACTTAAATAATGCAGCAAAGTCCTTAAATAATGCAGCAGAGTCCTTAAATAATGCAACAAAGTCCTTAAATAATGCAGCAGAGTCCTTAAATAATGCAGCAGAGTCCTTAAATAATGCAACAAAGTCCTTAAATAATGCAGCAGAGTCCTTAAATAATGCAACAAAGTCCTTAAATATTGCAGCAGAGTCCTTAAATAATGCAGCAAAGTCCTTAAATAATGCAGCAGAGTACTTAAATAATGCAGCAAATTCCTTAAATAATGCAGCAGAATCCTTAAATAATGCAATAAAGTCCTTAAATAATGCAGCAGAGTCCTTAAATAATGCAGCAGAGTCCTTAAATAATGCAACAAAGTCCTTAAATAATGCAGCAGAGTCCTTAAATAATGCAGCAAAGTCCTTAAATAATGCAGCAGAGTCCTTAAATAATGCAGCAAACTCATTAAATAATGCAGCAAAGTACTTAAATAATGCAGCAAAGTACTTAAATAATGCAGCAAATTCCTTAAATAATGCAGCAGAATCCTTAAATAATGCAATAAAGTCCTTAAATAATGCAGCAGAGTCCTTAAATAATGCAATAAATTCCTTAAATAATGCAGCAGAATCCTTAAATAATGCAATAAAGTCATTAAATAATGCAGCAGAGTCCTTAAATACTGCAGCAGAGACCTTAAATAATGCAGCAAAATCCTTAAATAATGCAGCAGAGTCCTTATATAATGCAGCAGAGTCCTAAAATACTGCAGCAGAGTCCTTAAATAATGCAGCAGAGTCCTTAAATAATGCAGCAAATTCATTAAATAATGCAGCAGAGTCCTTAAATAATGCAACAAAGTCCTTAAATAATGCAGCAGATTCCTTAAATTTCGCAGCAGCGTCCTTAAATAATGCATCAAAGTACTTAAATAATGCAGCAGAGTCCTAAAATACCGCAGCAGAGTCCTTAAATAATGCAGCAAAGTCCTTAAATAATGCAGCAGAGTGCTTACATAATGCAGCAGAGTCCTTAAATTCCGCAGCAGAGTCATTAAATAATGCAGCAGAGTCCTTAAATAATGCAGCAAATTCATTAAATAATGCACAGAGTCATTAAATAATGCAACAAAGTCCTTAAATAATGCAGCAGAGTGCTTAAATAATGCAACAAAGTCCTTAAATAATGCAGCAGAGTCCTTAAATAATGCAACAAACTCATTAAATAATGCAGCAAAGTACTTAAATAATGCAGCAAATTCCTTAAATAATGCAGCAGAATCCTTAAATAATGCAATAAAGTCCTTAAATAATGCAGCAGTCCTTAAATAATGCAAAAAATTCCTTAAATAATGCAGCAGAATCCTTAAATAATGCAACAAAGTCCTTAAATAATGCAGCAAAGTCCTTAATAATGCAGCAGAGTCCTTAAATAATGCAGCAAATTCCTTAAATAATGCAGCAGAGGCCTTAAATACCGAAGCAGCGTCCTTAAATAATGCAGCAAAGTCCTTAAATAATGCAGAAGAGTCCTTAAATAATGCAACAAAGTCCTTAAATAATGCAGCAGAGTCCTTAAATAAAGCAGCAGAGTGCTTAAATAATGCAGCAGAGTCCTTAAATACCGCAGCAGAGTCATTAAATAATACAGCAGATTCCTTAAATAAAGCAGCAGAGTGCTTAAATAATGCAGCAGAGTCCTTAAATACCGCAGCAGAGTCATTAAATAATACAGCAGAGTCCTTAAATAATGCAGGAAATTCCTTAAATAATGCAGAGTCCTTAAATAATGCACTAAATTCCTTAAATAAAATGCAGCAACGCCCTTAATAATGCAGCTGAGTCCTTAAATAATTCAGCAAAGTCCTTAAATAATGCAGCAGAGTCCTTAAATACCGCAGCAGCGTCCTTAAATAATGCAACAAAGTCCTTAAATAATGCAGCAGAACCCTTAAATAATGCAACAAAGTCCTTAAATAATGCAGCAGAGTCCTTAAATAATGCAACAAAGTCCTTAAATAATGCAGCAGAGTCCTTAAATAATGCAACAAAGTCCTTAAATAATGCAGCAGAGTCCTTAAATACTGCAGCAGAGTCCTTAAATAATGCAGCAAAGTCCTTAAATAATGCAGCAGAGTCCTTAAATTCAGCAGCAGAGTCATTAAATAATGCAACAAAGTCCTTAATAATGCAGCAGATTCCTTAAATAATGCAGCAAATTCCTTAAATAATGCAGCAGAATCCTTAAATAATGCAATAAAGTCCTTATCTAATGCAGCAACGTCCTTAATAATGCAGCAGAGTCCTTAAATAATGCAGCAGAATCCTTAAATACTGCATCAGCGTCCTTAAATAATGCAACAAAGTCCTTATATAATGCAGCAGAGTCCTTAAATAATGCAGCAAAGTCCTTAAATAATGCAGCAGAGTCCTTAAACAATGCAGGACAGTCCTTAAATAATGCAACAAAGTCCTTAAATAATGCAGCAGAGTCCTTAAATAGTGCAGCAAAGTCCTTAAATAATGCAGCAGAGTCCTTAAACAATGCAGCACAGTCCTTAAATAATGCAGCAAAGTCCTTAAATAATGCAGCAGAGTCCTTAAATACAGCAGCAGCGTCCTTAAATAATTCAGCAAAGTCCTTAAATAATGCAGCAGAGTCCTTAAATAATGCAACAAAGTCCTTAAATAATGCAGCAGAGTCCTTAAATAATGCAACAAAGTCCTTAAATAATGCAGCAGAGTCCTTAAATACTGCAGCAGAGTCCTTAAATAATGCAGCAAAGTCCTTAAATAATGCAGCAGAGTCCTTAAATTCAGCAGCAGAGTCATTAAATAATGCAACAAAGTCCTTAATAATGCAGCAGATTCCTTAAATAATGCAGCAAATTCCTTAAATAATGCAGCAGAATCCTTAAATAATGCAATAAAGTCCTTATCTAATGCAGCAACGTCCTTAATAATGCAGCAGAGTCCTTAAATAATGCAGCAGAATCCTTAAATACTGCATCAGCGTCCTTAAATAATGCAACAAAGTCCTTAAATAATGCAGCAAAGTCCTTAAATAATGCAGCAGAGTCCTTAAATACAGCAGCAGAGTCCTTAAATAATTCAGCAAAGTCCTTAAATAATGCAGCAGAGTCCTTAAATAATGCAATAAAGTCCTTATCTAATGCAGCAACGTCCTTAATAATGCAGCAGAGTCCTTAAATAATGCAGCAAAGTACTTAAATAATGCAGCAGAGGCCTTAAATACCGCAGCAGCATACTTAAATAATGCAGCAAAGTCCTTAAATAATGCAGCAGAGTCCTTAAATAATGCAACAAAGTCCTTAAATAATGCAGCAGAGTCCTTAAATAATGCAACAAAGTCCTTAAATAATGCACCAGAGTACTTAAATAATGCAGCAAAGTCCTTAAATAATGCAGCAGAGTCCTTAAATAATGCAACAAAGTCCTTAAATAATGCAGCAGAGTCCTTAAATAATGCAGCAGAGTCCTTAAATAATGCAACAAAGTCCTTAAATAATGCAGCAGAGTCCTTAAATAATGCAACAAAGTCCTTAAATATTGCAGCAGAGTCCTTAAATAATGCAGCAAAGTCCTTAAATAATGCAGCAGAGTACTTAAATAATGCAGCAAATTCCTTAAATAATGCAGCAGAATCCTTAAATAATGCAATAAAGTCCTTAAATAATGCAGCAGAGTCCTTAAATAATGCAACAAAGTCCTTAAATAATGCAGCAGAGTCCTTAAATAATGCAGCAAAGTCCTTAAATAATGCAGCAGAGTCCTTAAATAATGCAGCAAACTCATTAAATAATGCAGCAAAGTACTTAAATAATGCAGCAAAGTACTTAAATAATGCAGCAAATTCCTTAAATAATGCAGCAGAATCCTTAAATAATGCAATAAAGTCCTTAAATAATGCAGCAGAGTCCTTAAATAATGCAATAAATTCCTTAAATAATGCAGCAGAATCCTTAAATAATGCAATAAAGTCATTAAATAATGCAGCAGAGTCCTTAAATACTGCAGCAGAGACCTTAAATAATGCAGCAAAATCCTTAAATAATGCAGCAGAGTCCTTATATAATGCAGCAGAGTCCTAAAATACTGCAGCAGAGTCCTTAAATAATGCAGCAGAGTCCTTAAATAATGCAGCAAATTCATTAAATAATGCAGCAGAGTCCTTAAATAATGCAACAAAGTCCTTAAATAATGCAGCAGATTCCTTAAATTTCGCAGCAGCGTCCTTAAATAATGCATCAAAGTACTTAAATAATGCAGCAGAGTCCTAAAATACCGCAGCAGAGTCCTTAAATAATGCAGCAAAGTCCTTAAATAATGCAGCAGAGTGCTTACATAATGCAGCAGAGTCCTTAAATTCCGCAGCAGAGTCATTAAATAATGCAGCAGAGTCCTTAAATAATGCAGCAACTTCATTAAATAATGCACAGAGTCATTAAATAATGCAACAAAGTCCTTAAATAATGCAGCAGAGTGCTTAAATAATGCAACAAAGTCCTTAAATAATGCAGCAGAGTCCTTAAATAATGCAACAAACTCATTAAATAATGCAGCAAAGTACTTAAATAATGCAGCAAATTCCTTAAATAATGCAGCAGAATCCTTAAATAATGCAATAAAGTCCTTAAATAATGCAGCAGTCCTTAAATAATGCAAAAAATTCCTTAAATAATGCAGCAGAATCCTTAAATAATGCAACAAAGTCCTTAAATAATGCAGCAAAGTCCTTAATAATGCAGCAGAGTCCTTAAATAATGCAGCAAATTCCTTAAATAATGCAGCAGAGGCCTTAAATACCGAAGCAGCGTCCTTAAATAATGCAGCAAAGTCCTTAAATAATGCAGAAGAGTCCTTAAATAATGCAACAAAGTCCTTAAATAATGCAGCAGAGTCCTTAAATAAAGCAGCAGAGTGCTTAAATAATGCAGCAGAGTCCTTAAATACCGCAGCAGAGTCATTAAATAATACAGCAGATTCCTTAAATAAAGCAGCAGAGTGCTTAAATAATGCAGCAGAGTCCTTAAATACCGCAGCAGAGTCATTAAATAATACAGCAGAGTCCTTAAATAATGCAGGAAATTCCTTAAATAATGCAGAGTCCTTAAATAATGCACTAAATTCCTTAAATAAAATGCAGCAACGCCCTTAATAATGCAGCTGAGTCCTTAAATAATTCAGCAAAGTCCTTAAATAATGCAGCAGAGTCCTTAAATACCGCAGCAGCGTCCTTAAATAATGCAACAAAGTCCTTAAATAATGCAGCAGAACCCTTAAATAATGCAACAAAGTCCTTAAATAATGCAGCAGAGTCCTTAAATAATGCAACAAAGTCCTTAAATAATGCAGCAGAGTCCTTAAATAATGCAGCAGAGTCCTTAAATAATGCAACAAAGTCCTTAAATAATGCAGCCGAGTCCTTAAATAATGCAACAAAGTCCTTAAATAATGCAGCAGATTCCTTAAATTCTGCAGCAGCGTCCTTAAATAATGCATCAAAGTCCTTAAATAATGCAGCAGAGTCCTTAAATACTGCAGCAGAGTCCTTAAATAATGCATCAAATTCCTTAAATAATGCAGCAGAGTCCTTAAATTCCGCAGCAGAGTCATTAAATAATGCAACAAAGTCCTTAATAATGCAGCAGAGTCCTTAAATAATGCAGCAAATTCCTTAAATAATGCAGCAGAATCCTTAAATAATGCAATAAAGTCCTTATGTAATGCAGCAACGTCCTTAATAATGCAGCAGAGTCCTTAAATAATGCAGCAAAGTACTTAAATAATGCAGCAGAGGCCTTAAATACCGCAACAGCATACTTACATAATGCAGCAAAGTCCTTAAATAATGCAGCAGAGTCCTTAAATAATGCAACAAAGTCCTTAAATAATGCAGCAGAGTCCTTAAATAATGCAACAAAGTCCTTAAATAATGCACCAGAGTACTTAAATAATGCAGCAAAGTCCTTAAATAATGCAGCAGAGTCCTTAAATAATGCAACAAAGTCCTTAAATAATGCAGCAGAGTCCTTAAATAATGCAACAAAGTCCTTAAATAATGCAGCAGAGTCCTTAAATAATGCAACAAAGTCCTTATATAATGCAGCAGAGTCCTTAAATAATGCAGCAAAGTCCTTAAATAATGCAGCAGAGTCCTTAAACAATGCAGGACAGTCCTTAAATAATGCAACAAAGTCCTTAAATAATGCAGCAGAGTCCTTAAATAGTGCAGCAAAGTCCTTAAATAATGCAGCAGAGTCCTTAAACAATGCAGCACAGTCCTTAAATAATGCAGCAAAGTCCTTAAATAATGCAGCAGAGTCCTTAAATACAGCAGCAGCGTCCTTAAATAATTCAGCAAAGTCCTTAAATAATGCAGCAGAGTCCTTAAATAATGCAACAAAGTCCTTAAATAATGCAGCAGAGTCCTTAAATAATGCAACAAAGTCCTTAAATAATGCAGCAGAGTCCTTAAATACTGCAGCAGAGTCCTTAAATAATGCAGCAAAGTCCTTAAATAATGCAGCAGAGTCCTTAAATTCAGCAGCAGAGTCATTAAATAATGCAACAAAGTCCTTAATAATGCAGCAGATTCCTTAAATAATGCAGCAAATTCCTTAAATAATGCAGCAGAATCCTTAAATAATGCAATAAAGTCCTTATCTAATGCAGCAACGTCCTTAATAATGCAGCAGAGTCCTTAAATAATGCAGCAGAATCCTTAAATACTGCATCAGCGTCCTTAAATAATGCAACAAAGTCCTTATATAATGCAGCAGAGTCCTTAAATAATGCAGCAAAGTCCTTAAATAATGCAGCAGAGTCCTTAAACAATGCAGGACAGTCCTTAAATAATGCAACAAAGTCCTTAAATAATGCAGCAGAGTCCTTAAATAGTGCAGCAAAGTCCTTAAATAATGCAGCAGAGTCCTTAAACAATGCAGCACAGTCCTTAAATAATGCAGCAAAGTCCTTAAATAATGCAGCAGAGTCCTTAAATACAGCAGCAGCGTCCTTAAATAATTCAGCAAAGTCCTTAAATAATGCAGCAGAGTCCTTAAATAATGCAAGAAAGTCCTTAAATAATGCAGCAGAGTCCTTAAATAATGCAACAAAGTCCTTAAATAATGCAGCAGAGTCCTTAAATACTGCAGCAGAGTCCTTAAATAATGCAGCAAAGTCCTTAAATAATGCAGCAGAGTCCTTAAATTCAGCAGCAGAGTCATTAAATAATGCAACAAAGTCCTTAATAATGCAGCAGATTCCTTAAATAATGCAGCAAATTCCTTAAATAATGCAGCAGAATCCTTAAATAATGCAATAAAGTCCTTATCTAATGCAGCAACGTCCTTAATAATGCAGCAGAGTCCTTAAATAATGCAGCAGAATCCTTAAATACTGCATCAGCGTCCTTAAATAATGCAACAAAGTCCTTAAATAATGCAGCAAAGTCCTTAAATAATGCAGCAGAGTCCTTAAATACAGCAGCAGAGTCCTTAAATAATTCAGCAAAGTCCTTAAATAATGCAGCAGAGTCCTTAAATAATGCAATAAAGTCCTTATCTAATGCAGCAACGTCCTTAATAATGCAGCAGAGTCCTTAAATAATGCAGCAAAGTACTTAAATAATGCAGCAGAGGCCTTAAATACCGCAGCAGCATACTTAAATAATGCAGCAAAGTCCTTAAATAATGCAGCAGAGTCCTTAAATAATGCAACAAAGTCCTTAAATAATGCAGCAGAGTCCTTAAATAATGCAACAAAGTCCTTAAATAATGCACCAGAGTACTTAAATAATGCAGCAAAGTCCTTAAATAATGCAGCAGAGTCCTTAAATAATGCAACAAAGTCCTTAAATAATGCAGCAGAGTCCTTAAATAATGCAGCAGAGTCCTTAAATAATGCAACAAAGTCCTTAAATAATGCAGCAGAGTCCTTAAATAATGCAACAAAGTCCTTAAATATTGCAGCAGAGTCCTTAAATAATGCAGCAAAGTCCTTAAATAATGCAGCAGAGTACTTAAATAATGCAGCAAATTCCTTAAATAATGCAGCAGAATCCTTAAATAATGCAATAAAGTCCTTAAATAATGCAGCAGAGTCCTTAAATAATGCAGCAGAGTCCTTAAATAATGCAACAAAGTCCTTAAATAATGCAGCAGAGTCCTTAAATAATGCAGCAAAGTCCTTAAATAATGCAGCAGAGTCCTTAAATAATGCAGCAAACTCATTAAATAATGCAGCAAAGTACTTAAATAATGCAGCAAAGTACTTAAATAATGCAGCAAATTCCTTAAATAATGCAGCAGAATCCTTAAATAATGCAATAAAGTCCTTAAATAATGCAGCAGAGTCCTTAAATAATGCAATAAATTCCTTAAATAATGCAGCAGAATCCTTAAATAATGCAATAAAGTCATTAAATAATGCAGCAGAGTCCTTAAATACTGCAGCAGAGACCTTAAATAATGCAGCAAAATCCTTAAATAATGCAGCAGAGTCCTTATATAATGCAGCAGAGTCCTAAAATACTGCAGCAGAGTCCTTAAATAATGCAGCAGAGTCCTTAAATAATGCAGAAAATTCATTAAATAATGCAGCAGAGTCCTTAAATAATGCAACAAAGTCCTTAAATAATGCAGCAGATTCCTTAAATTTCGCAGCAGCGTCCTTAAATAATGCATCAAAGTACTTAAATAATGCAGCAGAGTCCTAAAATACCGCAGCAGAGTCCTTAAATAATGCAGCAAAGTCCTTAAATAATGCAGCAGAGTGCTTACATAATGCAGCAGAGTCCTTAAATTCCGCAGCAGAGTCATTAAATAATGCAGCAGAGTCCTTAAATAATGCAGCAAATTCATTAAATAATGCACAGAGTCATTAAATAATGCAACAAAGTCCTTAAATAATGCAGCAGAGTGCTTAAATAATGCAACAAAGTCCTTAAATAATGCAGCAGAGTCCTTAAATAATGCAACAAACTCATTAAATAATGCAGCAAAGTACTTAAATAATGCAGCAAATTCCTTAAATAATGCAGCAGAATCCTTAAATAATGCAATAAAGTCCTTAAATAATGCAGCAGAGTCCTTAAATAATGCAAAAAATTCCTTAAATAATGCAGCAGAATCCTTAAATAATGCAACAAAGTCCTTAAATAATGCAGCAAAGTCCTTAATAATGCAGCAGAGTCCTTAAATAATGCAGCAAATTCCTTAAATAATGCAGCAGAGGCCTTAAATACCGAAGCAGCGTCCTTAAATAATGCAGCAAAGTCCTTAAATAATGCAGAAGAGTCCTTAAATAATGCAACAAAGTCCTTAAATAATGCAGCAGAGTCCTTAAATAAAGCAGCAGAGTGCTTAAATAATGCAGCAGAGTCCTTAAATACCGCAGCAGAGTCATTAAATAATACAGCAGATTCCTTAAATAAAGCAGCAGAGTGCTTAAATAATGCAGCAGAGTCCTTAAATACCGCAGCAGAGTCATTAAATAATACAGCAGAGTCCTTAAATAATGCAGGAAATTCCTTAAATAATGCAGAGTCCTTAAATAATGCACTAATTTCCTTAAATAAAATGCAGCAACGCCCTTAATAATGCAGCTGAGTCCTTAAATAATTCAGCAAAGTCCTTAAATAATGCAGCAGAGTCCTTAAATACCGCAGCAGCGTCCTTAAATAATGCAACAAAGTCCTTAAATAATGCAGCAGAACCCTTAAATAATGCAACAAAGTCCTTAAATAATGCAGCAGAGTCCTTAAATAATGCAACAAAGTCCTTAAATAATGCAGCAGAGTCCTTAAATAATGCAGCAGAGTCCTTAAATAATGCAACAAAGTCCTTAAATAATGCAGCAGAGTCCTTAAATAATGCAACAAAGTCCTTAAATAATGCAGCAGAGTCCT
Source organism: Phyllobates terribilis (assembly GCF_046119375.1). Classification (NCBI taxonomy): domain Eukaryota; kingdom Metazoa; phylum Chordata; class Amphibia; order Anura; family Dendrobatidae; genus Phyllobates; species Phyllobates terribilis. The sequence goes on along the minus strand of NW_027363029.1, from coordinate 506,163 downwards.
TAAATAATGCAGCAAAGTCCTTAAATAATGCAGCAGAGTCCTTAAACAATGCAGCACAGTCCTTAAATAATGCAACAAAGTCCTTAAATAATGCAGCAGAGTCCTTAAATAATGCAGCAAAGTCCTTAAATAATGCAGCAGAGTCCTTAAACAATGCAGCACAGTCCTTAAATAATGCAGCAAAGTCCTTAAATAATGCAGCAGAGTCCTTAAATACAGCAGCAGCGTCCTTAAATAATGCAACAAAGTCTTTAAATAATGCAGCAGAGTCCTTAAATAATGCAACAAAGTCCTTAAATAATGCAGCAGAGTCCTTAAATAATGCAACAAACTCATTAAATAATGCAGCAGAATCCTTAAATAATGCAACAAATTCCTTAAATAATGCAGAGTCCTTAAATAATGCACTAAATTCCTTAAATAAAATGCAGCAACGCCCTTAATAATGCAGCTGAGTCCTTAAATAATTCAGCAAAGTCCTTAAATAATGCAGCAGAGTCCATAAATACCGCAGCAGCGTCCTTAAATAATGCAATAAAATCCTTAAATAATGCAGCAACGTCCTTAATAATGCAGCAGAGTCCTTAAATAATACAGCAAAGTCCTTAAATAATGCAGCAGAGGACTTAAATACTGCAGCAGCGTCCTTAAATAATGCAGCAGAGTCCTTAAATAATGCAACAAAGTCCTTAAATAATGCAGCAGAATCCTTAAATAATGCAAAAAATTCCTTAAATAATGCAGAAGAGTACTTAAATAATGCAGAAAAGTCGTTAAATAATGCAGCAGAGTCCTTAAATATTGCAGCATAGTCCTTAAATAATGCAACAAAGTCCTTAAATAATGCAGCAGATTCCTTAAATTCTGCAGCAGCGTCCTTAAATAATGCATCAAAGTCCTTAAATAATGCAGCAGAGTCCTTAAATACTGCAGCAGAGTCCTTAAATAATGCAGCAAATTCCTTAAATAATGCAGCAGAGTCCTTAAATTCCGCAGCAGAGTCATTAAATAATGCAACAAAGTCCTTAATAATGCAGCAGAGTCCTTAAATAATGCAGCAGAATCCTTAAATAATGCAATAAAGTCCTTATGTAATGCAGCAACGTCCTTAATAATGCAGCAGAGTCCTTAAATAATGCAGCAAAGTACTTAAATAATGCAGCAGAGGCCTTAAATACCGCAGCAGCATACTTAAATAATGCAGCAAAGTCCTTAAATAATGCAGCAGAGTCCTTAAATAATGCAACAGAGTCCTTAAATAATGCAGCAGAGTCCTTAAACAATGCAGGACAGTCCTTAAATAATGCAACAAAGTCCTTAAATAATGCAGCAGAGTCCTTAAATAGTGCAGCAAAGTCCTTAAATAATGCAGCAGAGTCCTTAAACAATGCAGCACAGTCCTTAAATAATGCAGCAAAGTCCTTAAATAATGCAGCAGAGTCCTTAAATACAGCAGCAGCGTCCTTAAATAATTCAGCAAAGTCCTTAAATAATGCAGCAGAGTCCTTAAATAATGCAACAAAGTCCTTAAATAATGCAGCAGAGTCCTTAAATAATGCAACAAAGTCCTTAAATAATGCAGCAGAGTCCTTAAATACTGCAGCAGAGTCCTTAAATAATGCAGCAAAGTCCTTAAATAATGCAGCAGAGTCCTTAAATTCAGCAGCAGAGTCATTAAATAATGCAACAAAGTCCTTAATAATGCAGCAGATTCCTTAAATAATGCAGCAAATTCCTTAAATAATGCAGCAGAATCCTTAAATAATGCAATAAAGTCCTTATCTAATGCAGCAACGTCCTTAATAATGCAGCAGAGTCCTTAAATAATGCAGCAGAATCCTTAAATACTGCATCAGCGTCCTTAAATAATGCAACAAAGTCCTTAAATAATGCAGCAAAGTCCTTAAATAATGCAGCAGAGTCCTTAAATACAGCAGCAGAGTCCTTAAATAATTCAGCAAAGTCCTTAAATAATGCAGCAGAGTCCTTAAATAATGCAATAAAGTCCTTATCTAATGCAGCAACGTCCTTAATAATGCAGCAGAGTCCTTAAATAATGCAGCAAAGTACTTAAATAATGCAGCAGAGGCCTTAAATACCGCAGCAGCATACTTAAATAATGCAGCAAAGTCCTTAAATAATGCAGCAGAGTCCTTAAATAATGCAACAAAGTCCTTAAATAATGCAGCAGAGTCCTTAAATAATGCAACAAAGTCCTTAAATAATGCACCAGAGTACTTAAATAATGCAGCAAAGTCCTTAAATAATGCAGCAGAGTCCTTAAATAATGCAACAAAGTCCTTAAATAATGCAGCAGAGTCCTTAAATAATGCAGCAGAGTCCTTAAATAATGCAACAAAGTCCTTAAATAATGCAGCAGAGTCCTTAAATAATGCAACAAAGTCTTTAAATATTGCAGCAGAGTCCTTAAATAATGCAGCAAAGTCCTTAAATAATGCAGCAGAGTACTTAAATAATGCAGCAAATTCCTTAAATAATGCAGCAGAATCCTTAAATAATGCAATAAAGTCCTTAAATAATGCAGCAGAGTCCTTAAATAATGCAGCAGAGTCCTTAAATAATGCAACAAAGTCCTTAAATAATGCAGCAGAGTCCTTAAATAATGCAGCAAAGTCCTTAAATAATGCAGCAGAGTCCTTAAATAATGCAGCAAACTCATTAAATAATGCAGCAAAGTACTTAAATAATGCAGCAAAGTACTTAAATAATGCAGCAAATTCCTTAAATAATGCAGCAGAATCCTTAAATAATGCAATAAAGTCCTTAAATAATGCAGCAGAGTCCTTAAATAATGCAATAAATTCCTTAAATAATGCAGCAGAATCCTTAAATAATGCAATAAAGTCATTAAATAATGCAGCAGAGTCCTTAAATACTGCAGCAGAGACCTTAAATAATGCAGCAAAATCCTTAAATAATGCAGCAGAGTCCTTATATAATGCAGCAGAGTCCTAAAATACTGCAGCAGAGTCCTTAAATAATGCAGCAGAGTCCTTAAATAATGCAGAAAATTCATTAAATAATGCAGCAGAGTCCTTAAATAATGCAACAAAGTCCTTAAATAATGCAGCAGATTCCTTAAATTTCGCAGCAGCGTCCTTAAATAATGCATCAAAGTACTTAAATAATGCAGCAGAGTCCTAAAATACCGCAGCAGAGTCCTTAAATAATGCAGCAAAGTCCTTAAATAATGCAGCAGAGTGCTTACATAATGCAGCAGAGTCCTTAAATTCCGCAGCAGAGTCATTAAATAATGCAGCAGAGTCCTTAAATAATGCAGCAAATTCATTAAATAATGCACAGAGTCATTAAATAATGCAACAAAGTCCTTAAATAATGCAGCAGAGTGCTTAAATAATGCAACAAAGTCCTTAAATAATGCAGCAGAGTCCTTAAATAATGCAACAAACTCATTAAATAATGCAGCAAAGTACTTAAATAATGCAGCAAATTCCTTAAATAATGCAGCAGAATCCTTAAATAATGCAATAAAGTCCTTAAATAATGCAGCAGAGTCCTTAAATAATGCAAAAAATTCCTTAAATAATGCAGCAGAATCCTTAAATAATGCAACAAAGTCCTTAAATAATGCAGCAAAGTCCTTAATAATGCAGCAGAGTCCTTAAATAATGCAGCAAATTCCTTAAATAATGCAGCAGAGGCCTTAAATACCGAAGCAGCGTCCTTAAATAATGCAGCAAAGTCCTTAAATAATGCAGAAGAGTCCTTAAATAATGCAACAAAGTCCTTAAATAATGCAGCAGAGTCCTTAAATAAAGCAGCAGAGTGCTTAAATAATGCAGCAGAGTCCTTAAATACCGCAGCAGAGTCATTAAATAATACAGCAGATTCCTTAAATAAAGCAGCAGAGTGCTTAAATAATGCAGCAGAGTCCTTAAATAATGCAGGAAATTCCTTAAATAATGCAGAGTCCTTAAATAATGCACTAAATTCCTTAAATAAAATGCAGCAACGCCCTTAATAATGCAGCTGAGTCCTTAAATAATTCAGCAAAGTCCTTAAATAATGCAGCAGAGTCCTTAAATACCGCAGCAGCGTCCTTAAATAATGCAACAAAGTCCTTAAATAATGCAGCAGAACCCTTAAATAATGCAACAAAGTCCTTAAATAATGCAGCAGAGTCCTTAAATAATGCAACAAAGTCCTTAAATAATGCAGCAGAGTCCTTAAATAATGCAGCAGAGTCCTTAAATAATGCAACAAAGTCCTTAAATAATGCAGCAGAGTCCTTAAATAATGCAACAAAGTCCTTAAATAATGCAGCAGAGTCCTTAAATAATGCAGCAAAGTCCTTAAATAATGCAGCAGAGTCCTTAAACAATGCAGCACAGTCCTTAAATAATGCAACAAAGTCCTTAAATAATGCAGCAGAGTCCTTAAATAATGCAGCAAAGTCCTTAAATAATGCAGCAGAGTCCTTAAACAATGCAGCACAGTCCTTAAATAATGCAGCAAAGTCCTTAAATAATGCAGCAGAGTCCTTAAATACAGCAGCAGCGTCCTTAAATAATGCAACAAAGTCTTTAAATAATGCAGCAGAGTCCTTAAATAATGCAACAAAGTCCTTAAATAATGCAGCAGAGTCCTTAAATAATGCAACAAACTCATTAAATAATGCAGCAGAATCCTTAAATAATGCAACAAATTCCTTAAATAATGCAGAGTCCTTAAATAATGCACTAAATTCCTTAAATAAAATGCAGCAACGCCCTTAATAATGCAGCTGAGTCCTTAAATAATTCAGCAAAGTCCTTAAATAATGCAGCAGAGTCCATAAATACCGCAGCAGCGTCCTTAAATAATGCAATAAAATCCTTAAATAATGCAGCAACGTCCTTAATAATGCAGCAGAGTCCTTAAATAATACAGCAAAGTCCTTAAATAATGCAGCAGAGGACTTAAATACTGCAGCAGCGTCCTTAAATAATGCAGCAGAGTCCTTAAATAATGCAACAAAGTCCTTAAATAATGCAGCAGAATCCTTAAATAATGCAAAAAATTCCTTAAATAATGCAGAAGAGTACTTAAATAATGCAGAAAAGTCGTTAAATAATGCAGCAGAGTCCTTAAATATTGCAGCATAGTCCTTAAATAATGCAACAAAGTCCTTAAATAATGCAGCAGATTCCTTAAATTCTGCAGCAGCGTCCTTAAATAATGCATCAAAGTCCTTAAATAATGCAGCAGAGTCCTTAAATACTGCAGCAGAGTCCTTAAATAATGCAGCAAATTCCTTAAATAATGCAGCAGAGTCCTTAAATTCCGCAGCAGAGTCATTAAATAATGCAACAAAGTCCTTAATAATGCAGCAGAGTCCTTAAATAATGCAGCAGAATCCTTAAATAATGCAATAAAGTCCTTATGTAATGCAGCAACGTCCTTAATAATGCAGCAGAGTCCTTAAATAATGCAGCAAAGTACTTAAATAATGCAGCAGAGGCCTTAAATACCGCAGCAGCATACTTAAATAATGCAGCAAAGTCCTTAAATAATGCAGCAGAGTCCTTAAATAATGCAACAGAGTCCTTAAATAATGCAGCAGAGTCCTTAAACAATGCAGGACAGTCCTTAAATAATGCAACAAAGTCCTTAAATAATGCAGCAGAGTCCTTAAATAGTGCAGCAAAGTCCTTAAATAATGCAGCAGAGTCCTTAAACAATGCAGCACAGTCCTTAAATAATGCAGCAAAGTCCTTAAATAATGCAGCAGAGTCCTTAAATACAGCAGCAGCGTCCTTAAATAATTCAGCAAAGTCCTTAAATAATGCAGCAGAGTCCTTAAATAATGCAACAAAGTCCTTAAATAATGCAGCAGAGTCCTTAAATAATGCAACAAAGTCCTTAAATAATGCAGCAGAGTCCTTAAATACTGCAGCAGAGTCCTTAAATAATGCAGCAAAGTCCTTAAATAATGCAGCAGAGTCCTTAAATTCAGCAGCAGAGTCATTAAATAATGCAACAAAGTCCTTAATAATGCAGCAGATTCCTTAAATAATGCAGCAAATTCCTTAAATAATGCAGCAGAATCCTTAAATAATGCAATAAAGTCCTTATCTAATGCAGCAACGTCCTTAATAATGCAGCAGAGTCCTTAAATAATGCAGCAGAATCCTTAAATACTGCATCAGCGTCCTTAAATAATGCAACAAAGTCCTTAAATAATGCAGCAAAGTCCTTAAATAATGCAGCAGAGTCCTTAAATACAGCAGCAGAGTCCTTAAATAATTCAGCAAAGTCCTTAAATAATGCAGCAGAGTCCTTAAATAATGCAATAAAGTCCTTATCTAATGCAGCAACGTCCTTAATAATGCAGCAGAGTCCTTAAATAATGCAGCAAAGTACTTAAATAATGCAGCAGAGGCCTTAAATACCGCAGCAGCATACTTAAATAATGCAGCAAAGTCCTTAAATAATGCAGCAGAGTCCTTAAATAATGCAACAAAGTCCTTAAATAATGCAGCAGAGTCCTTAAATAATGCAACAAAGTCCTTAAATAATGCACCAGAGTACTTAAATAATGCAGCAAAGTCCTTAAATAATGCAGCAGAGTCCTTAAATAATGCAGCAGAGTCCTTAAATAATGCAACAAAGTCCTTAAATAATGCAGCAGAGTCCTTAAATAATGCAGCAAAGTCCTTAAATAATGCAGCAGAGTCCTTAAATAATGCAGCAAACTCATTAAATAATGCAGCAAAGTACTTAAATAATGCAGCAAAGTAATTAAATAATGCAGCAAATTCCTTAAATAATGCAGCAGAATCCTTAAATAATGCAATAAAGTCCTTAAATAATGCAGCAGAGTCCTTAAATAATGCAATAAAGTCCTTAAATAATGCAGCAGAGTCCTTAAATAATGCAGCAAAGTCCTTAAATAATGCAGCAGAGTCCTTAAATAATGCAGCAAACTCATTAAATAATGCAGCAAAGTACTTAAATAATGCAGCAAAGTACTTAAATAATGCAGCAAATTCCTTAAATAATGCAGCAGAATCCTTAAATAATGCAATAAAGTCCTTAAATAATGCAGCAGAGTCCTTAAATAATGCAATAAATTCCTTAAATAATGCAGCAGAATCCTTAAATAATGCAATAAAGTCATTAAATAATGCAGCAGAGTCCTTAAATACTGCAGCAGAGACCTTAAATAATGCAGCAAAATCCTTAAATAATGCAGCAGAGTCCTTATATAATGCAGCAGAGTCCTAAAATACCGCAGCAGAGTCCTTAAATAATGCAGCAGAGTCCTTAAATAATGCAGCAAATTCATTAAATAATGCAGCAGAGTCCTTAAATAATGCAACAAAGTCCTTAAATAATGCAGCAGATTCCTTAAATTTCGCAGCAGCGTCCTTAAATAATGCATCAAAGTACTTAAATAATGCAGCAGAGTCCTAAAATACCGCAGCAGAGTCCTTAAATAATGCAGCAAAGTCCTTAAATAATGCAGCAGAGTTCTTACATAATGCAGCAGAGTCCTTAAATTCCGCAGCAGAGTCATTAAATAATGCAGCAGAGTCCTTAAATAATGCAGCAAATTCATTAAATAATGCACAGAGTCATTAAATAATGCAACAAAGTCCTTAAATAATGCAGCAGAGTGCTTAAATAATGCAACAAAGTCCTTAAATAATGCAGCAGAGTCCTTAAATAATGCAACAAACTCATTAAATAATGCAGCAAAGTACTTAAATAATGCAGCAAATTCCTTAAATAATGCAGCAGAATCCTTAAATAATGCAATAAAGTCCTTAAATAATGCAGCAGAGTCCTTAAATAATGCAAAAAATTCCTTAAATAATGCAGCAGAATCCTTAAATAATGCAACAAAGTCCTTAAATAATGCAGCAAAGTCCTTAATAATGCAGCAGAGTCCTTAAATAATGCAGCAAATTCCTTAAATAATGCAGCAGAGGCCTTAAATACCGAAGCAGCGTCCTTAAATAATGCAGCAAAGTCCTTAAATAATGCAGAAGAGTCCTTAAATAATGCAACAAAGTCCTTAAATAATGCAGCAGAGTCCTTAAATACCGCAGCAGAGTCATTAAATAATACAGCAGATTCCTTAAATAAAGCAGCAGAGTGCTTAAATAATGCAGCAGAGTCCTTAAATACCGCAGCAGAGTCATTAAATAATACAGCAGAGTCCTTAAATAATGCAGGAAATTCCTTAAATAATGCAGAGTCCTTAAATAATGCACTAAATTCCTTAAATAAAATGCAGCAACGCCCTTAATAATGCAGCTGAGTCCTTAAATAATTCAGCAAAGTCCTTAAATAATGCAGCAGAGTCCTTAAATACCGCAGCAGCGTCCTTAAATAATGCAACAAAGTCCTTAAATAATGCAGCAGAACCCTTAAATAATGCAACAAAGTCCTTAAATAATGCAGCAGAGTCCTTAAATAATGCAACAAAGTCCTTAAATAATGCAGCAGAGTCCTTAAATAATGCAACAAAGTCCTTAAATAATGCAGCAGAGTCCTTAAATAATGCAACAAAGTCCTTAAATAATGCAGCAGATTCCTTAAATTCTGCAGCAGCGTCCTTAAATAATGCATCAAAGTCCTTAAATAATGCAGCAGAGTCCTTAAATACTGCAGCAGAGTCCTTAAATAATGCAGCAAATTCCTTAAATAATGCAGCAGAGTCCTTAAATTCCGCAGCAGAGTCATTAAATAATGCAACAAAGTCCTTAATAATGCAGCAGAGTCCTTAAATAATGCAGCAAATTCCTTAAATAATGCAGCAGAATCCTTAAATAATGCAATAAAGTCCTTATGTAATGCAGCAACGTCCTTAATAATGCAGCAGAGTCCTTAAATAATGCAGCAAAGTACTTAAATAATGCAGCAGAGGCCTTAAATACCGCAGCAGCATACTTACATAATGCAGCAAAGTCCTTAAATAATGCAGCAGAGTCCTTAAATAATGCAACAAAGTCCTTAAATAATGCAGCAGAGTCCTTAAATAATGCAACAAAGTCCTTAAATAATGCACCAGAGTACTTAAATAATGCAGCAAAGTCCTTAAATAATGCAGCAGAGTCCTTAAATAATGCAACAAAGTCCTTAAATAATGCAGCAGAGTCCTTAAATAATGCAACAAAGTCCTTAAATAATGCAGCAGAGTCCTTAAATAATGCAACAAAGTCCTTATATAATGCAGCAGAGTCCTTAAATAATGCAGCAAAGTCCTTAAATAATGCAGCAGAGTCCTTAAACAATGCAGGACAGTCCTTAAATAATGCAACAAAGTCCTTAAATAATGCAGCAGAGTCCTTAAATAGTGCAGCAAAGTCCTTAAATAATGCAGCAGAGTCCTTAAACAATGCAGCACAGTCCTTAAATAATGCAGCAAAGTCCTTAAATAATGCAGCAGAGTCCTTAAATACAGCAGCAGCGTCCTTAAATAATTCAGCAAAGTCCTTAAATAATGCAGCAGAGTCCTTAAATAATGCAACAAAGTCCTTAAATAATGCAGCAGAGTCCTTAAATAATGCAACAAAGTCCTTAAATAATGCAGCAGAGTCCTTAAATACTGCAGCAGAGTCCTTAAATAATGCAGCAAAGTCCTTAAATAATGCAGCAGAGTCCTTAAATTCAGCAGCAGAGTCATTAAATAATGCAACAAAGTCCTTAATAATGCAGCAGATTCCTTAAATAATGCAGCAAATTCCTTAAATAATGCAGCAGAATCCTTAAATAATGCAATAAAGTCCTTATCTAATGCAGCAACGTCCTTAATAATGCAGCAGAGTCCTTAAATAATGCAGCAGAATCCTTAAATACTGCATCAGCGTCCTTAAATAATGCAACAAAGTCCTTATATAATGCAGCAGAGTCCTTAAATAATGCAGCAAAGTCCTTAAATAATGCAGCAGAGTCCTTAAACAATGCAGGACAGTCCTTAAATAATGCAACAAAGTCCTTAAATAATGCAGCAGAGTCCTTAAATAGTGCAGCAAAGTCCTTAAATAATGCAGCAGAGTCCTTAAACAATGCAGCACAGTCCTTAAATAATGCAGCAAAGTCCTTAAATAATGCAGCAGAGTCCTTAAATACAGCAGCAGCGTCCTTAAATAATTCAGCAAAGTCCTTAAATAATGCAGCAGAGTCCTTAAATAATGCAACAAAGTCCTTAAATAATGCAGCAGAGTCCTTAAATAATGCAACAAAGTCCTTAAATAATGCAGCAGAGTCCTTAAATACTGCAGCAGAGTCCTTAAATAATGCAGCAAAGTCCTTAAATAATGCAGCAGAGTCCTTAAATTCAGCAGCAGAGTCATTAAATAATGCAACAAAGTCCTTAATAATGCAGCAGATTCCTTAAATAATGCAGCAAATTCCTTAAATAATGCAGCAGAATCCTTAAATAATGCAATAAAGTCCTTATCTAATGCAGCAACGTCCTTAATAATGCAGCAGAGTCCTTAAATAATGCAGCAGAATCCTTAAATACTGCATCAGCGTCCTTAAATAATGCAACAAAGTCCTTAAATAATGCAGCAAAGTCCTTAAATAATGCAGCAGAGTCCTTAAATACAGCAGCAGAGTCCTTAAATAATTCAGCAAAGTCCTTAAATAATGCAGCAGAGTCCTTAAATAATGCAATAAAGTCCTTATCTAATGCAGCAACGTCCTTAATAATGCAGCAGAGTCCTTAAATAATGCAGCAAAGTACTTAAATAATGCAGCAGAGGCCTTAAATACCGCAGCAGCATACTTAAATAATGCAGCAAAGTCCTTAAATAATGCAGCAGAGTCCTTAAATAATGCAACAAAGTCCTTAAATAATGCAGCAGAGTCCTTAAATAATGCACCAGAGTACTTAAATAATGCAGCAAAGTCCTTAAATAATGCAGCAGAGTCCTTAAATAATGCAACAAAGTCCTTAAATAATGCAGCAAAGTACTTAAATAATGCAGCAAATTCCTTAAATAATGCAGCAGAATCCTTAAATAATGCAATAAAGTCCTTAAATAATGCAGCAGAGTCCTTAAATAATGCAATAAATTCCTTAAATAATGCAGCAGAATCCTTAAATAATGCAATAAAGTCATTAAATAATGCAGCAGAGTCCTTAAATACTGCAGCAGAGACCTTAAATAATGCAGCAAAATCCTTAAATAATGCAGCAGAGTCCTTATATAATGCAGCAGAGTCCTAAAATACCGCAGCAGAGTCCTTAAATAATGCAGCAGAGTCCTTAAATAATGCAGCAAATTCATTAAATAATGCAGCAGAGTCCTTAAATAATGCAACAAAGTCCTTAAATAATGCAGCAGATTCCTTAAATTTCGCAGCAGCGTCCTTAAATAATGCATCAAAGTACTTAAATAATGCAGCAGAGTCCTAAAATACCGCAGCAGAGTCCTTAAATAATGCAGCAAAGTCCTTAAATAATGCAGCAGAGTTCTTACATAATGCAGCAGAGTCCTTAAATTCCGCAGCAGAGTCATTAAATAATGCAGCAGAGTCCTTAAATAATGCAGCAAATTCATTAAATAATGCACAGAGTCATTAAATAATGCAACAAAGTCCTTAAATAATGCAGCAGAGTGCTTAAATAATGCAACAAAGTCCTTAAATAATGCAGCAGAGTCCTTAAATAATGCAACAAACTCATTAAATAATGCAGCAAAGTACTTAAATAATGCAGCAAATTCCTTAAATAATGCAGCAGAATCCTTAAATAATGCAATAAAGTCCTTAAATAATGCAGCAGAGTCCTTAAATAATGCAAAAAATTCCTTAAATAATGCAGCAGAATCCTTAAATAATGCAACAAAGTCCTTAAATAATGCAGCAAAGTCCTTAATAATGCAGCAGAGTCCTTAAATAATGCAGCAAATTCCTTAAATAATGCAGCAGAGGCCTTAAATACCGAAGCAGCGTCCTTAAATAATGCAGCAAAGTCCTTAAATAATGCAGAAGAGTCCTTAAATAATGCAACAAAGTCCTTAAATAATGCAGCAGAGTCCTTAAATAAAGCAGCAGAGTGCTTAAATAATGCAGCAGAGTCCTTAAATACCGCAGCAGAGTCATTAAATAATACAGCAGATTCCTTAAATAAAGCAGCAGAGTGCATAAATAATGCAGCAGAGTCCTTAAATACCGCAGCAGAGTCATTAAATAATACAGCAGAGTCCTTAAATAATGCAGGAAATTCCTTAAATAATGCAGAGTCCTTAAATAATGCACTAAATTCCTTAAATAAAATGCAGCAACGCCCTTAATAATGCAGCTGAGTCCTTAAATAATTCAGCAAAGTCCTTAAATAATGCAGCAGAGTCCTTAAATACCGCAGCAGCGTCCTTAAATAATGCAACAAAGTCCTTAAATAATGCAGCAGAACCCTTAAATAATGCAACAAAGTCCTTAAATAATGCAGCAGAGTCCTTAAATAATGCAACAAAGTCCTTAAATAATGCAGCAGAGTCCTTAAATAATGCAGCAGAGTCCTTAAATAATGCAACAAAGTCCTTAAATAATGCAGCAGAGTCCTTAAATAATGCAACAAAGTCCTTAAATAATGCAGCAGATTCCTTAAATTCTGCAGCAGCGTCCTTAAATAATGCATCAAAGTCCTTAAATAATGCAGCAGAGTCCTTAAATACTGCAGCAGAGTCCTTAAATAATGCAGCAAATTCCTTAAATAATGCAGCAGAGTCCTTAAATTCCGCAGCAGAGTCATTAAATAATGCAACAAAGTCCTTAATAATGCAGCAGAGTCCTTAAATAATGCAGCAAATTCCTTAAATAATGCAGCAGAATCCTTAAATAATGCAATAAAGTCCTTATGTAATGCAGCAACGTCCTTAATAATGCAGCAGAGTCCTTAAATAATGCAGCAAAGTACTTAAATAATGCAGCAGAGGCCTTAAATACCGCAGCAGCATACTTACATAATGCAGCAAAGTCCTTAAATAATGCAGCAGAGTCCTTAAATAATGCAACAAAGTCCTTAAATAATGCAGCAGAGTCCTTAAATAATGCAACAAAGTCCTTAAATAATGCACCAGAGTACTTAAATAATGCAGCAAAGTCCTTAAATAATGCAGCAGAGTCCTTAAATAATGCAACAAAGTCCTTAAATAATGCAGCAGAGTCCTTAAATAATGCAACAAAGTCCTTAAATAATGCAGCAGAGTCCTTAAATAATGCAACAAAGTCCTTATATAATGCAGCAGAGTCCTTAAATAATGCAGCAAAGTCCTTAAATAATGCAGCAGAGTCCTTAAACAATGCAGGACAGTCCTTAAATAATGCAACAAAGTCCTTAAATAATGCAGCAGAGTCCTTAAATAGTGCAGCAAAGTCCTTAAATAATGCAGCAGAGTCCTTAAACAATGCAGCACAGTCCTTAAATAATGCAGCAAAGTCCTTAAATAATGCAGCAGAGTCCTTAAATACAGCAGCAGCGTCCTTAAATAATTCAGCAAAGTCCTTAAATAATGCAGCAGAGTCCTTAAATAATGCAACAAAGTCCTTAAATAATGCAGCAGAGTCCTTAAATAATGCAACAAAGTCCTTAAATAATGCAGCAGAGTCCTTAAATACTGCAGCAGAGTCCTTAAATAATGCAGCAAAGTCCTTAAATAATGCAGCAGAGTCCTTAAATTCAGCAGCAGAGTCATTAAATAATGCAACAAAGTCCTTAATAATGCAGCAGATTCCTTAAATAATGCAGCAAATTCCTTAAATAATGCAGCAGAATCCTTAAATAATGCAATAAAGTCCTTATCTAATGCAGCAACGTCCTTAATAATGCAGCAGAGTCCTTAAATAATGCAGCAGAATCCTTAAATACTGCATCAGCGTCCTTAAATAATGCAACAAAGTCCTTATATAATGCAGCAGAGTCCTTAAATAATGCAGCAAAGTCCTTAAATAATGCAGCAGAGTCCTTAAACAATGCAGGACAGTCCTTAAATAATGCAACAAAGTCCTTAAATAATGCAGCAGAGTCCTTAAATAGTGCAGCAAAGTCCTTAAATAATGCAGCAGAGTCCTTAAACAATGCAGCACAGTCCTTAAATAATGCAGCAAAGTCCTTAAATAATGCAGCAGAGTCCTTAAATACAGCAGCAGCGTCCTTAAATAATTCAGCAAAGTCCTTAAATAATGCAGCAGAGTCCTTAAATAATGCAACAAAGTCCTTAAATAATGCAGCAGAGTCCTTAAATAATGCAACAAAGTCCTTAAATAATGCAGCAGAGTCCTTAAATACTGCAGCAGAGTCCTTAAATAATGCAGCAAAGTCCTTAAATAATGCAGCAGAGTCCTTAAATTCAGCAGCAGAGTCATTAAATAATGCAACAAAGTCCTTAATAATGCAGCAGATTCCTTAAATAATGCAGCAAATTCCTTAAATAATGCAGCAGAATCCTTAAATAATGCAATAAAGTCCTTATCTAATGCAGCAACGTCCTTAATAATGCAGCAGAGTCCTTAAATAATGCAGCAGAATCCTTAAATACTGCATCAGCGTCCTTAAATAATGCAACAAAGTCCTTAAATAATGCAGCAAAGTCCTTAAATAATGCAGCAGAGTCCTTAAATACAGCAGCAGAGTCCTTAAATAATTCAGCAAAGTCCTTAAATAATGCAGCAGAGTCCTTAAATAATGCAATAAAGTCCTTATCTAATGCAGCAACGTCCTTAATAATGCAGCAGAGTCCTTAAATAATGCAGCAAAGTACTTAAATAATGCAGCAGAGGCCTTAAATACCGCAGCAGCATACTTAAATAATGCAGCAAAGTCCTTAAATAATGCAGCAGAGTCCTTAAATAATGCAACAAAGTCCTTAAATAATGCAGCAGAGTCCTTAAATAATGCACCAGAGTACTTAAATAATGCAGCAAAGTCCTTAAATAATGCAGCAGAGTCCTTAAATAATGCAACAAAGTCCTTAAATAATGCAGCAGAGTCCTTAAATAATGCAGCAGAGTCCTTAAATAATGCAACAAAGTCCTTAAATAATGCAGCAGAGTCCTTAAATAATGCAACAAAGTCCTTAAATATTGCAGCAGAGTCCTTAAATAATGCAGCAAAGTCCTTAAATAATGCAGCAGAGTACTTAAATAATGCAGCAAATTCCTTAAATAATGCAGCAGAATCCTTAAATAATGCAATAAAGTCCTTAAATAATGCAGCAGAGTCCTTAAATAATGCAGCAGAGTCCTTAAATAATGCAACAAAGTCCTTAAATAATGCAGCAGAGTCCTTAAATAATGCAGCAAAGTCCTTAAATAATGCAGCAGAGTCCTTAAATAATGCAGCAAACTCATTAAATAATGCAGCAAAGTACTTAAATAATGCAGCAAAGTACTTAAATAATGCAGCAAATTCCTTAAATAATGCAGCAGAATCCTTAAATAATGCAATAAAGTCCTTAAATAATGCAGCAGAGTCCTTAAATAATGCAATAAAGTCCTTAAATAATGCAGCAGAGTCCTTAAATAATGCAGCAAAGTCCTTAAATAATGCAGCAGAGTCCTTAAATAATGCAGCAAACTCATTAAATAATGCAGCAAAGTACTTAAATAATGCAGCAAAGTACTTAAATAATGCAGCAAATTCCTTAAATAATGCAGCAGAATCCTTAAATAATGCAATAAAGTCCTTAAATAATGCAGCAGAGTCCTTAAATAATGCAATAAATTCCTTAAATAATGCAGCAGAATCCTTAAATAATGCAATAAAGTCATTAAATAATGCAGCAGAGTCCTTAAATACTGCAGCAGAGACCTTAAATAATGCAGCAAAATCCTTAAATAATGCAGCAGAGTCCTTATATAATGCAGCAGAGTCCTAAAATACCGCAGCAGAGTCCTTAAATAATGCAGCAGAGTCCTTAAATAATGCAGCAAATTCATTAAATAATGCAGCAGAGTCCTTAAATAATGCAACAAAGTCCTTAAATAATGCAGCAGATTCCTTAAATTTCGCAGCAGCGTCCTTAAATAATGCATCAAAGTACTTAAATAATGCAGCAGAGTCCTAAAATACCGCAGCAGAGTCCTTAAATAATGCAGCAAAGTCCTTAAATAATGCAGCAGAGTTCTTACATAATGCAGCAGAGTCCTTAAATTCCGCAGCAGAGTCATTAAATAATGCAGCAGAGTCCTTAAATAATGCAGCAAATTCATTAAATAATGCACAGAGTCATTAAATAATGCAACAAAGTCCTTAAATAATGCAGCAGAGTGCTTAAATAATGCAACAAAGTCCTTAAATAATGCAGCAGAGTCCTTAAATAATGCAACAAACTCATTAAATAATGCAGCAAAGTACTTAAATAATGCAGCAAATTCCTTAAATAATGCAGCAGAATCCTTAAATAATGCAATAAAGTCCTTAAATAATGCAGCAGAGTCCTTAAATAATGCAAAAAATTCCTTAAATAATGCAGCAGAATCCTTAAATAATGCAACAAAGTCCTTAAATAATGCAGCAAAGTCCTTAATAATGCAGCAGAGTCCTTAAATAATGCAGCAAATTCCTTAAATAATGCAGCAGAGGCCTTAAATACCGAAGCAGCATCCTTAAATAATGCAGCAAAGTCCTTAAATAATGCAGAAGAGTCCTTAAATAATGCAACAAAGTCCTTAAATAATGCAGCAGAGTCCTTAAATAAAGCAGCAGAGTGCTTAAATAATGCAGCAGAGTCCTTAAATACCGCAGCAGAGTCATTAAATAATACAGCAGATTCCTTAAATAAAGCAGCAGAGTGCTTAAATAATGCAGCAGAGTCCTTAAATACCGCAGCAGAGTCATTAAATAATACAGCAGAGTCCTTAAATAATGCAGGAAATTCCTTAAATAATGCAGAGTCCTTAAATAATGCACTAAATTCCTTAAATAAAATGCAGCAACGCCCTTAATAATGCAGCTGAGTCCTTAAATAATTCAGCAAAGTCCTTAAATAATGCAGCAGAGTCCTTAAATACCGCAGCAGCGTCCTTAAATAATGCAACAAAGTCCTTAAATAATGCAGCAGAGTCCTTAAATAATGCAATAAATTCCTTAAATAATGCAGCAGAATCCTTAAATAATGCAATAAAGTCATTAAATAATGCAGCAGAGTCCTTAAATACTGCAGCAGAGACCTTAAATAATGCAGCAAAATCCTTAAATAATGCAGCAGAGTCCTTATATAATGCAGCAGAGTCCTAAAATACCGCAGCAGAGTCCTTAAATAATGCAGCAGAGTCCTTAAATAATGCAGCAAATTCATTAAATAATGCAGCAGAGTCCTTAAATAATGCAACAAAGTCCTTAAATAATGCAGCAGATTCCTTAAATTTCGCAGCAGCGTCCTTAAATAATGCATCAAAGTACTTAAATAATGCAGCAGAGTCCTAAAATACCGCAGCAGAGTCCTTAAATAATGCAGCAAAGTCCTTAAATAATGCAGCAGAGTTCTTACATAATGCAGCAGAGTCCTTAAATTCCGCAGCAGAGTCATTAAATAATGCAGCAGAGTCCTTAAATAATGCAGCAAATTCATTAAATAATGCACAGAGTCATTAAATAATGCAACAAAGTCCTTAAATAATGCAGCAGAGTGCTTAAATAATGCAACAAAGTCCTTAAATAATGCAGCAGAGTCCTTAAATAATGCAACAAACTCATTAAATAATGCAGCAAAGTACTTAAATAATGCAGCAAATTCCTTAAATAATGCAGCAGAATCCTTAAATAATGCAATAAAGTCCTTAAATAATGCAGCAGAGTCCTTAAATAATGCAAAAAATTCCTTAAATAATGCAGCAGAATCCTTAAATAATGCAACAAAGTCCTTAAATAATGCAGCAAAGTCCTTAATAATGCAGCAGAGTCCTTAAATAATGCAGCAAATTCCTTAAATAATGCAGCAGAGGCCTTAAATACCGAAGCAGCGTCCTTAAATAATGCAGCAAAGTCCTTAAATAATGCAGAAGAGTCCTTAAATAATGCAACAAAGTCCTTAAATAATGCAGCAGAGTCCTTAAATAAAGCAGCAGAGTGCTTAAATAATGCAGCAGAGTCCTTAAATACCGCAGCAGAGTCATTAAATAATACAGCAGATTCCTTAAATAAAGCAGCAGAGTGCATAAATAATGCAGCAGAGTCCTTAAATACCGCAGCAGAGTCATTAAATAATACAGCAGAGTCCTTAAATAATGCAGGAAATTCCTTAAATAATGCAGAGTCCTTAAATAATGCACTAAATTCCTTAAATAAAATGCAGCAACGCCCTTAATAATGCAGCTGAGTCCTTAAATAATTCAGCAAAGTCCTTAAATAATGCAGCAGAGTCCTTAAATACCGCAGCAGCGTCCTTAAATAATGCAACAAAGTCCTTAAATAATGCAGCAGAACCCTTAAATAATGCAACAAAGTCCTTAAATAATGCAGCAGAGTCCTTAAATAATGCAACAAAGTCCTTAAATAATGCAGCAGAGTCCTTAAATAATGCAGCAGAGTCCTTAAATAATGCAACAAAGTCCTTAAATAATGCAGCAGAGTCCTTAAATAATGCAACAAAGTCCTTAAATAATGCAGCAGATTCCTTAAATTCTGCAGCAGCGTCCTTAAATAATGCATCAAAGTCCTTAAATAATGCAGCAGAGTCCTTAAATACTGCAGCAGAGTCCTTAAATAATGCAGCAAATTCCTTAAATAATGCAGCAGAGTCCTTAAATTCCGCAGCAGAGTCATTAAATAATGCAACAAAGTCCTTAATAATGCAGCAGAGTCCTTAAATAATGCAGCAAATTCCTTAAATAATGCAGCAGAATCCTTAAATAATGCAATAAAGTCCTTATGTAATGCAGCAACGTCCTTAATAATGCAGCAGAGTCCTTAAATAATGCAGCAAAGTACTTAAATAATGCAGCAGAGGCCTTAAATACCGCAGCAGCATACTTACATAATGCAGCAAAGTCCTTAAATAATGCAGCAGAGTCCTTAAATAATGCAACAAAGTCCTTAAATAATGCAGCAGAGTCCTTAAATAATGCAACAAAGTCCTTAAATAATGCACCAGAGTACTTAAATAATGCAGCAAAGTCCTTAAATAATGCAGCAGAGTCCTTAAATAATGCAACAAAGTCCTTAAATAATGCAGCAGAGTCCTTAAATAATGCAACAAAGTCCTTAAATAATGCAGCAGAGTCCTTAAATAATGCAACAAAGTCCTTATATAATGCAGCAGAGTCCTTAAATAATGCAGCAAAGTCCTTAAATAATGCAGCAGAGTCCTTAAACAATGCAGGACAGTCCTTAAATAATGCAACAAAGTCCTTAAATAATGCAGCAGAGTCCTTAAATAGTGCAGCAAAGTCCTTAAATAATGCAGCAGAGTCCTTAAACAATGCAGCACAGTCCTTAAATAATGCAGCAAAGTCCTTAAATAATGCAGCAGAGTCCTTAAATACAGCAGCAGCGTCCTTAAATAATTCAGCAAAGTCCTTAAATAATGCAGCAGAGTCCTTAAATAATGCAACAAAGTCCTTAAATAATGCAGCAGAGTCCTTAAATAATGCAACAAAGTCCTTAAATAATGCAGCAGAGTCCTTAAATACTGCAGCAGAGTCCTTAAATAATGCAGCAAAGTCCTTAAATAATGCAGCAGAGTCCTTAAATTCAGCAGCAGAGTCATTAAATAATGCAACAAAGTCCTTAATAATGCAGCAGATTCCTTAAATAATGCAGCAAATTCCTTAAATAATGCAGCAGAATCCTTAAATAATGCAATAAAGTCCTTATCTAATGCAGCAACGTCCTTAATAATGCAGCAGAGTCCTTAAATAATGCAGCAGAATCCTTAAATACTGCATCAGCGTCCTTAAATAATGCAACAAAGTCCTTATATAATGCAGCAGAGTCCTTAAATAATGCAGCAAAGTCCTTAAATAATGCAGCAGAGTCCTTAAACAATGCAGGACAGTCCTTAAATAATGCAACAAAGTCCTTAAATAATGCAGCAGAGTCCTTAAATAGTGCAGCAAAGTCCTTAAATAATGCAGCAGAGTCCTTAAACAATGCAGCACAGTCCTTAAATAATGCAGCAAAGTCCTTAAATAATGCAGCAGAGTCCTTAAATACAGCAGCAGCGTCCTTAAATAATTCAGCAAAGTCCTTAAATAATGCAGCAGAGTCCTTAAATAATGCAACAAAGTCCTTAAATAATGCAGCAGAGTCCTTAAATACAGCAGCAGCGTCCTTAAATAATTCAGCAAAGTCCTTAAATAATGCAGCAGAGTCCTTAAATAATGCAACAAAGTCCTTAAATAATGCAGCAGAGTCCTTAAATAATGCAACAAAGTCCTTAAATAATGCAGCAGAGTCCTTAAATACTGCAGCAGAGTCCTTAAATAATGCAGCAAAGTCCTTAAATAATGCAGCAGAGTCCTTAAATTCAGCAGCAGAGTCATTAAATAATGCAACAAAGTCCTTAATAATGCAGCAGATTCCTTAAATAATGCAGCAAATTCCTTAAATAATGCAGCAGAATCCTTAAATAATGCAATAAAGTCCTTATCTAATGCAGCAACGTCCTTAATAATGCAGCAGAGTCCTTAAATAATGCAGCAGAATCCTTAAATACTGCATCAGCGTCCTTAAATAATGCAACAAAGTCCTTAAATAATGCAGCAAAGTCCTTAAATAATGCAGCAGAGTCCTTAAATACAGCAGCAGAGTCCTTAAATAATTCAGCAAAGTCCTTAAATAATGCAGCAGAGTCCTTAAATAATGCAATAAAGTCCTTATCTAATGCAGCAACGTCCTTAATAATGCAGCAGAGTCCTTAAATAATGCAGCAAAGTACTTAAATAATGCAGCAGAGGCCTTAAATACCGCAGCAGCATACTTAAATAATGCAGCAAAGTCCTTAAATAATGCAGCAGAGTCCTTAAATAATGCAACAAAGTCCTTAAATAATGCAGCAGAGTCCTTAAATAATGCACCAGAGTACTTAAATAATGCAGCAAAGTCCTTAAATAATGCAGCAGAGTCCTTAAATAATGCAACAAAGTCCTTAAATAATGCAGCAGAGTCCTTAAATAATGCAGCAGAGTCCTTAAATAATGCAACAAAGTCCTTAAATAATGCAGCAGAGTCCTTAAATAATGCAACAAAGTCCTTAAATATTGCAGCAGAGTCCTTAAATAATGCAGCAAAGTCCTTAAATAATGCAGCAGAGTACTTAAATAATGCAGCAAATTCCTTAAATAATGCAGCAGAATCCTTAAATAATGCAATAAAGTCCTTAAATAATGCAGCAGAGTCCTTAAATAATGCAGCAGAGTCCTTAAATAATGCAACAAAGTCCTTAAATAATGCAGCAGAGTCCTTAAATAATGCAGCAAAGTCCTTAAATAATGCAGCAGAGTCCTTAAATAATGCAGCAAACTCATTAAATAATGCAGCAAAGTACTTAAATAATGCAGCAAAGTACTTAAATAATGCAGCAAATTCCTTAAATAATGCAGCAGAATCCTTAAATAATGCAATAAAGTCCTTAAATAATGCAGCAGAGTCCTTAAATAATGCAATAAATTCCTTAAATAATGCAGCAGAATCCTTAAATAATGCAATAAAGTCATTAAATAATGCAGCAGAGTCCTTAAATACTGCAGCAGAGACCTTAAATAATGCAGCAAAATCCTTAAATAATGCAGCAGAGTCCTTATATAATGCAGCAGAGTCCTAAAATACTGCAGCAGAGTCCTTAAATAATGCAGCAGAGTCCTTAAATAATGCAGAAAATTCATTAAATAATGCAGCAGAGTCCTTAAATAATGCAACAAAGTCCTTAAATAATGCAGCAGATTCCTTAAATTTCGCAGCAGCGTCCTTAAATAATGCATCAAAGTACTTAAATAATGCAGCAGAGTCCTAAAATACCGCAGCAGAGTCCTTAAATAATGCAGCAAAGTCCTTAAATAATGCAGCAGAGTGCTTACATAATGCAGCAGAGTCCTTAAATTCCGCAGCAGAGTCATTAAATAATGCAGCAGAGTCCTTAAATAATGCAGCAAATTCATTAAATAATGCACAGAGTCATTAAATAATGCAACAAAGTCCTTAAATAATGCAGCAGAGTGCTTAAATAATGCAACAAAGTCCTTAAATAATGCAGCAGAGTCCTTAAATAATGCAACAAACTCATTAAATAATGCAGCAAAGTACTTAAATAATGCAGCAAATTCCTTAAATAATGCAGCAGAATCCTTAAATAATGCAATAAAGTCCTTAAATAATGCAGCAGAGTCCTTAAATAATGCAAAAAATTCCTTAAATAATGCAGCAGAATCCTTAAATAATGCAACAAAGTCCTTAAATAATGCAGCAAAGTCCTTAATAATGCAGCAGAGTCCTTAAATAATGCAGCAAATTCCTTAAATAATGCAGCAGAGGCCTTAAATACCGAAGCAGCGTCCTTAAATAATGCAGCAAAGTCCTTAAATAATGCAGAAGAGTCCTTAAATAATGCAACAAAGTCCTTAAATAATGCAGCAGAGTCCTTAAATAAAGCAGCAGAGTGCTTAAATAATGCAGCAGAGTCCTTAAATACCGCAGCAGAGTCATTAAATAATACAGCAGATTCCTTAAATAAAGCAGCAGAGTGCTTAAATAATGCAGCAGAGTCCTTAAATACCGCAGCAGAGTCATTAAATAATACAGCAGAGTCCTTAAATAATGCAGGAAATTCCTTAAATAATGCAGAGTCCTTAAATAATGCACTAAATTCCTTAAATAAAATGCAGCAACGCCCTTAATAATGCAGCTGAGTCCTTAAATAATTCAGCAAAGTCCTTAAATAATGCAGCAGAGTCCTTAAATACCGCAGCAGCGTCCTTAAATAATGCAACAAAGTCCTTAAATAATGCAGCAGAACCCTTAAATAATGCAACAAAGTCCTTAAATAATGCAGCAGAGTCCTTAAATAATGCAACAAAGTCCTTAAATAATGCAGCAGAGTCCTTAAATAATGCAGCAGAGTCCTTAAATAATGCAACAAAGTCCTTAAATAATGCAGCAGAGTCCTTAAATAATGCAACAAAGTCCTTAAATAATGCAGCAGAGTCCTTAAATAATGCAGCAAAGTCCTTAAATAATGCAGCAGAGTCCTTAAACAATGCAGCACAGTCCTTAAATAATGCAACAAAGTCCTTAAATAATGCAGCAGAGTCCTTAAATAATGCAGCAAAGTCCTTAAATAATGCAGCAGAGTCCTTAAACAATGCAGCACAGTCCTTAAATAATGCAGCAAAGTCCTTAAATAATGCAGCAGAGTCCTTAAATACAGCAGCAGCGTCCTTAAATAATGCAACAAAGTCTTTAAATAATGCAGCAGAGTCCTTAAATAATGCAACAAAGTCCTTAAATAATGCAGCAGAGTCCTTAAATAATGCAACAAACTCATTAAATAATGCAGCAGAATCCTTAAATAATGCAACAAATTCCTTAAATAATGCAGAGTCCTTAAATAATGCACTAAATTCCTTAAATAAAATGCAGCAACGCCCTTAATAATGCAGCTGAGTCCTTAAATAATTCAGCAAAGTCCTTAAATAATGCAGCAGAGTCCATAAATACCGCAGCAGCGTCCTTAAATAATGCAATAAAATCCTTAAATAATGCAGCAACGTCCTTAATAATGCAGCAGAGTCCTTAAATAATACAGCAAAGTCCTTAAATAATGCAGCAGAGGACTTAAATACTGCAGCAGCGTCCTTAAATAATGCAGCAGAGTCCTTAAATAATGCAACAAAGTCCTTAAATAATGCAGCAGAATCCTTAAATAATGCAAAAAATTCCTTAAATAATGCAGAAGAGTACTTAAATAATGCAGAAAAGTCGTTAAATAATGCAACAAAGTCCTTAAATAATGCAGCAGAGTCCTTAAATACTGCAGCAGAGTCCTTAAATAATGCAGCAAAGTCCTTAAATAATGCAGCAGAGTCCTTAAATTCCGCAGCAGAGTGATTAAATAATGCAACAAAGTCCTTAATAATGCAGCAAAGTCCTTAAATAATGCAGCAAATTCTTTAAATAATGCAGCAGAATCCTTAAATAATGCAATAAAGTCCTTATCTAATGCAGCAACGTCCTTAATAATGCAGCAGAGTCCTTAAATAATGCAGCAAAGTACTTAAATAATGCAGCAGAGGCCTTAAATACCGCAGCAGCATACTTAAATAATGCAGCAAAGTCCTTAAATAATGCAGCAGAGTCCTTAAATAATGCAACAAAGTCCTTAAATAATGCAGCAGAGTCCTTAAATAATGCAACAAAGTCCTTAAATAATGCAGCAGAGTCCTTAAATACTGCAGCAGAGTCCTTAAATAATGCAGCAAAGTCCTTAAATAATGCAGCAGAGTCCTTAAATTCAGCAGCAGAGTCATTAAATAATGCAACAAAGTCCTTAATAATGCAGCAGATTCCTTAAATAATGCAGCAAATTCCTTAAATAATGCAGCAGAATCCTTAAATAATGCAATAAAGTCCTTATCTAATGCAGCAACGTCCTTAATAATGCAGCAGAGTCCTTAAATAATGCAGCAGAATCCTTAAATACTGCATCAGCGTCCTTAAATAATGCAACAAAGTCCTTAAATAATGCAGCAAAGTCCTTAAATAATGCAGCAGAGTCCTTAAATACAGCAGCAGAGTCCTTAAATAATTCAGCAAAGTCCTTAAATAATGCAGCAGAGTCCTTAAATAATGCAATAAAGTCCTTATCTAATGCAGCAACATCCTTAATAATGCAGCAGAGTCCTTAAATAATGCAGCAAAGTACTTAAATAATGCAGCAGAGGCCTTAAATACCGCAGCAGCATACTTAAATAATGCAGCAAAGTCCTTAAATAATGCAGCAGAGTCCTTAAATAATGCAACAAAGTCCTTAAATAATGCAGCAGAGTCCTTAAATAATGCACCAGAGTACTTAAATAATGCAGCAAAGTCCTTAAATAATGCAGCAGAGTCCTTAAATAATGCAACAAAGTCCTTAAATAATGCAGCAGAGTCCTTAAATAATGCAGCAGAGTCCTTAAATAATGCGACAAAGTCCTTAAATAATGCAGCAGAGTCCTTAAATAATGCAACAAAGTCCTTAAATATTGCAGCAGAGTCCTTAAATAATGCAGCAAAGTCCTTAAATAATGCAGCAGAGTACTTAAATAATGCAGCAAATTCCTTAAATAATGCAGCAGAATCCTTAAATAATGCAATAAAGTCCTTAAATAATGCAGCAGAGTCCTTAAATAATGCAGCAGAGTCCTTAAATAATGCAACAAAGTCCTTAAATAATGCAGCAGAGTCCTTAAATAATGCAGCAAAGTCCTTAAATAATGCAGCAGAGTCCTTAAATAATGCAGCAAACTCATTAAATAATGCAGCAAAGTACTTAAATAATGCAGCAAAGTACTTAAATAATGCAGCAAATTCCTTAAATAATGCAGCAGAATCCTTAAATAATGCAATAAAGTCCTTAAATAATGCAGCAGAGTCCTTAAATAATGCAATAAATTCCTTAAATAATGCAGCAGAATCCTTAAATAATGCAATAAAGTCATTAAATAATGCAGCAGAGTCCTTAAATACTGCAGCAGAGACCTTAAATAATGCAGCAAAATCCTTAAATAATGCAGCAGAGTCCTTATATAATGCAGCAGAGTCCTAAAATACTGCAGCAGAGTCCTTAAATAATGCAGCAGAGTCCTTAAATAATGCAGAAAATTCATTAAATAATGCAGCAGAGTCCTTAAATAATGCAACAAAGTCCTTAAATAATGCAGCAGATTCCTTAAATTTCGCAGCAGCGTCCTTAAATAATGCATCAAAGTACTTAAATAATGCAGCAGAGTCCTAAAATACCGCAGCAGAGTCCTTAAATAATGCAGCAAAGTCCTTAAATAATGCAGCAGAGTGCTTACATAATGCAGCAGAGTCCTTAAATTCCGCAGCAGAGTCATTAAATAATGCAGCAGAGTCCTTAAATAAAGCAGCAAATTCATTAAATAATGCACAGAGTCATTAAATAATGCAACAAAGTCCTTAAATAATGCAGCAGAGTGCTTAAATAATGCAACAAAGTCCTTAAATAATGCAGCAGAGTCCTTAAATAATGCAACAAACTCATTAAATAATGCAGCAAAGTACTTAAATAATGCAGCAAATTCCTTAAATAATGCAGCAGAATCCTTAAATAATGCAATAAAGTCCTTAAATAATGCAGCAGAGTCCTTAAATAATGCAAAAAATTCCTTAAATAATGCAGCAGAATCCTTAAATAATGCAACAAAGTCCTTAAATAATGCAGCAAAGTCCTTAATAATGCAGCAGAGTCCTTAAATAATGCAGCAAATTCCTTAAATAATGCAGCAGAGGCCTTAAATACCGAAGCAGCGTCCTTAAATAATGCAGCAAAGTCCTTAAATAATGCAGAAGAGTCCTTAAATAATGCAACAAAGTCCTTAAATAATGCAGCAGAGTCCTTAAATAAAGCAGCAGAGTGCTTAAATAATGCAGCAGAGTCCTTAAATACCGCAGCAGAGTCATTAAATAATACAGCAGATTCCTTAAATAAAGCAGCAGAGTGCTTAAATAATGCAGCAGAGTCCTTAAATACCGCAGCAGAGTCATTAAATAATACAGCAGAGTCCTTAAATAATGCAGGAAATTCCTTAAATAATGCAGAGTCCTTAAATAATGCACTAAATTCCTTAAATAAAATGCAGCAACGCCCTTAATAATGCAGCTGAGTCCTTAAATAATTCAGCAAAGTCCTTAAATAATGCAGCAGAGTCCTTAAATACCGCAGCAGCGTCCTTAAATAATGCAACAAAGTCCTTAAATAATGCAGCAGAACCCTTAAATAATGCAACAAAGTCCTTAAATAATGCAGCAGAGTCCTTAAATAATGCAACAAAGTCCTTAAATAATGCAGCAGAGTCCTTAAATAATGCAGCAGAGTCCTTAAATAATGCAACAAAGTCCTTAAATAATGCAGCAGAGTCCTTAAATAATGCAACAAAGTCCTTAAATAATGCAGCAGAGTCCTTAAATAATGCAGCAAAGTCCTTAAATAATGCAGCAGAGTCCTTAAACAATGCAGCACAGTCCTTAAATAATGCAACAAAGTCCTTAAATAATGCAGCAGAGTCCTTAAATAATGCAGCAAAGTCCTTAAATAATGCAGCAGAGTCCTTAAACAATGCAGCACAGTCCTTAAATAATGCAGCAAAGTCCTTAAATAATGCAGCAGAGTCCTTAAATACAGCAGCAGCGTCCTTAAATAATGCAACAAAGTCTTTAAATAATGCAGCAGAGTCCTTAAATAATGCAACAAAGTCCTTAAATAATGCAGCAGAGTCCTTAAATAATGCAACAAAGTCCTTAAATAATGCAGCAGAGTCCTTAAATAATGCAGCAAAGTCCTTAAATAATGCAGCAGAGTCCTTAAACAATGCAGGACAGTCCTTAAATAATGCAACAAAGTCCTTAAATAATGCAGCAGAGTCCTTAAATAGTGCAGCAAAGTCCTTAAATAATGCAGC
Organism: Phyllobates terribilis; assembly: GCF_046119375.1. NCBI lineage: Eukaryota > Metazoa > Chordata > Amphibia > Anura > Dendrobatidae > Phyllobates > Phyllobates terribilis. The sequence goes on along the minus strand of NW_027363029.1, from coordinate 478,566 downwards.
AGAGTCCTTAAACAATGCAGCACAGTCCTTAAATAATGCAGCAAAGTCCTTAAATAATGCAGCAGAGTCCTTAAATACAGCAGCAGCGTCCTTAAATAATTCAGCAAAGTCCTTAAATAATGCAGCAGAGTCCTTAAATAATGCAACAAAGTCCTTAAATAATGCAGCAGAGTCCTTAAATAATGCAACAAAGTCCTTAAATAATGCAGCAGAGTCCTTAAATACTGCAGCAGAGTCCTTAAATAATGCAGCAAAGTCCTTAAATAATGCAGCAGAGTCCTTAAATTCAGCAGCAGAGTCATTAAATAATGCAACAAAGTCCTTAATAATGCAGCAGATTCCTTAAATAATGCAGCAAATTCCTTAAATAATGCAGCAGAATCCTTAAATAATGCAATAAAGTCCTTATCTAATGCAGCAACGTCCTTAATAATGCAGCAGAGTCCTTAAATAATGCAGCAGAATCCTTAAATACTGCATCAGCGTCCTTAAATAATGCAACAAAGTCCTTATATAATGCAGCAGAGTCCTTAAATAATGCAGCAAAGTCCTTAAATAATGCAGCAGAGTCCTTAAACAATGCAGGACAGTCCTTAAATAATGCAACAAAGTCCTTAAATAATGCAGCAGAGTCCTTAAATAGTGCAGCAAAGTCCTTAAATAATGCAGCAGAGTCCTTAAACAATGCAGCACAGTCCTTAAATAATGCAGCAAAGTCCTTAAATAATGCAGCAGAGTCCTTAAATACAGCAGCAGCGTCCTTAAATAATTCAGCAAAGTCCTTAAATAATGCAGCAGAGTCCTTAAATAATGCAACAAAGTCCTTAAATAATGCAGCAGAGTCCTTAAATACAGCAGCAGCGTCCTTAAATAATTCAGCAAAGTCCTTAAATAATGCAGCAGAGTCCTTAAATAATGCAACAAAGTCCTTAAATAATGCAGCAGAGTCCTTAAATAATGCAACAAAGTCCTTAAATAATGCAGCAGAGTCCTTAAATACTGCAGCAGAGTCCTTAAATAATGCAGCAAAGTCCTTAAATAATGCAGCAGAGTCCTTAAATTCAGCAGCAGAGTCATTAAATAATGCAACAAAGTCCTTAATAATGCAGCAGATTCCTTAAATAATGCAGCAAATTCCTTAAATAATGCAGCAGAATCCTTAAATAATGCAATAAAGTCCTTATCTAATGCAGCAACGTCCTTAATAATGCAGCAGAGTCCTTAAATAATGCAGCAGAATCCTTAAATACTGCATCAGCGTCCTTAAATAATGCAACAAAGTCCTTAAATAATGCAGCAAAGTCCTTAAATAATGCAGCAGAGTCCTTAAATACAGCAGCAGAGTCCTTAAATAATTCAGCAAAGTCCTTAAATAATGCAGCAGAGTCCTTAAATAATGCAATAAAGTCCTTATCTAATGCAGCAACGTCCTTAATAATGCAGCAGAGTCCTTAAATAATGCAGCAAAGTACTTAAATAATGCAGCAGAGGCCTTAAATACCGCAGCAGCATACTTAAATAATGCAGCAAAGTCCTTAAATAATGCAGCAGAGTCCTTAAATAATGCAACAAAGTCCTTAAATAATGCAGCAGAGTCCTTAAATAATGCACCAGAGTACTTAAATAATGCAGCAAAGTCCTTAAATAATGCAGCAGAGTCCTTAAATAATGCAACAAAGTCCTTAAATAATGCAGCAGAGTCCTTAAATAATGCAGCAGAGTCCTTAAATAATGCAACAAAGTCCTTAAATAATGCAGCAGAGTCCTTAAATAATGCAACAAAGTCCTTAAATATTGCAGCAGAGTCCTTAAATAATGCAGCAAAGTCCTTAAATAATGCAGCAGAGTACTTAAATAATGCAGCAAATTCCTTAAATAATGCAGCAGAATCCTTAAATAATGCAATAAAGTCCTTAAATAATGCAGCAGAGTCCTTAAATAATGCAGCAGAGTCCTTAAATAATGCAACAAAGTCCTTAAATAATGCAGCAGAGTCCTTAAATAATGCAGCAAAGTCCTTAAATAATGCAGCAGAGTCCTTAAATAATGCAGCAAACTCATTAAATAATGCAGCAAAGTACTTAAATAATGCAGCAAAGTACTTAAATAATGCAGCAAATTCCTTAAATAATGCAGCAGAATCCTTAAATAATGCAATAAAGTCCTTAAATAATGCAGCAGAGTCCTTAAATAATGCAATAAATTCCTTAAATAATGCAGCAGAATCCTTAAATAATGCAATAAAGTCATTAAATAATGCAGCAGAGTCCTTAAATACTGCAGCAGAGACCTTAAATAATGCAGCAAAATCCTTAAATAATGCAGCAGAGTCCTTATATAATGCAGCAGAGTCCTAAAATACTGCAGCAGAGTCCTTAAATAATGCAGCAGAGTCCTTAAATAATGCAGAAAATTCATTAAATAATGCAGCAGAGTCCTTAAATAATGCAACAAAGTCCTTAAATAATGCAGCAGATTCCTTAAATTTCGCAGCAGCGTCCTTAAATAATGCATCAAAGTACTTAAATAATGCAGCAGAGTCCTAAAATACCGCAGCAGAGTCCTTAAATAATGCAGCAAAGTCCTTAAATAATGCAGCAGAGTGCTTACATAATGCAGCAGAGTCCTTAAATTCCGCAGCAGAGTCATTAAATAATGCAGCAGAGTCCTTAAATAATGCAGCAAATTCATTAAATAATGCACAGAGTCATTAAATAATGCAACAAAGTCCTTAAATAATGCAGCAGAGTGCTTAAATAATGCAACAAAGTCCTTAAATAATGCAGCAGAGTCCTTAAATAATGCAACAAACTCATTAAATAATGCAGCAAAGTACTTAAATAATGCAGCAAATTCCTTAAATAATGCAGCAGAATCCTTAAATAATGCAATAAAGTCCTTAAATAATGCAGCAGAGTCCTTAAATAATGCAAAAAATTCCTTAAATAATGCAGCAGAATCCTTAAATAATGCAACAAAGTCCTTAAATAATGCAGCAAAGTCCTTAATAATGCAGCAGAGTCCTTAAATAATGCAGCAAATTCCTTAAATAATGCAGCAGAGGCCTTAAATACCGAAGCAGCGTCCTTAAATAATGCAGCAAAGTCCTTAAATAATGCAGAAGAGTCCTTAAATAATGCAACAAAGTCCTTAAATAATGCAGCAGAGTCCTTAAATAAAGCAGCAGAGTGCTTAAATAATGCAGCAGAGTCCTTAAATACCGCAGCAGAGTCATTAAATAATACAGCAGATTCCTTAAATAAAGCAGCAGAGTGCTTAAATAATGCAGCAGAGTCCTTAAATACCGCAGCAGAGTCATTAAATAATACAGCAGAGTCCTTAAATAATGCAGGAAATTCCTTAAATAATGCAGAGTCCTTAAATAATGCACTAAATTCCTTAAATAAAATGCAGCAACGCCCTTAATAATGCAGCTGAGTCCTTAAATAATTCAGCAAAGTCCTTAAATAATGCAGCAGAGTCCTTAAATACCGCAGCAGCGTCCTTAAATAATGCAACAAAGTCCTTAAATAATGCAGCAGAACCCTTAAATAATGCAACAAAGTCCTTAAATAATGCAGCAGAGTCCTTAAATAATGCAACAAAGTCCTTAAATAATGCAGCAGAGTCCTTAAATAATGCAGCAGAGTCCTTAAATAATGCAACAAAGTCCTTAAATAATGCAGCAGAGTCCTTAAATAATGCAACAAAGTCCTTAAATAATGCAGCAGAGTCCTTAAATAATGCAGCAAAGTCCTTAAATAATGCAGCAGAGTCCTTAAACAATGCAGCACAGTCCTTAAATAATGCAACAAAGTCCTTAAATAATGCAGCAGAGTCCTTAAATAATGCAGCAAAGTCCTTAAATAATGCAGCAGAGTCCTTAAACAATGCAGCACAGTCCTTAAATAATGCAGCAAAGTCCTTAAATAATGCAGCAGAGTCCTTAAATACAGCAGCAGCGTCCTTAAATAATGCAACAAAGTCTTTAAATAATGCAGCAGAGTCCTTAAATAATGCAACAAAGTCCTTAAATAATGCAGCAGAGTCCTTAAATAATGCAACAAACTCATTAAATAATGCAGCAGAATCCTTAAATAATGCAACAAATTCCTTAAATAATGCAGAGTCCTTAAATAATGCACTAAATTCCTTAAATAAAATGCAGCAACGCCCTTAATAATGCAGCTGAGTCCTTAAATAATTCAGCAAAGTCCTTAAATAATGCAGCAGAGTCCATAAATACCGCAGCAGCGTCCTTAAATAATGCAATAAAATCCTTAAATAATGCAGCAACGTCCTTAATAATGCAGCAGAGTCCTTAAATAATACAGCAAAGTCCTTAAATAATGCAGCAGAGGACTTAAATACTGCAGCAGCGTCCTTAAATAATGCAGCAGAGTCCTTAAATAATGCAACAAAGTCCTTAAATAATGCAGCAGAATCCTTAAATAATGCAAAAAATTCCTTAAATAATGCAGAAGAGTACTTAAATAATGCAGAAAAGTCGTTAAATAATGCAGCAGAGTCCTTAAATATTGCAGCATAGTCCTTAAATAATGCAACAAAGTCCTTAAATAATGCAGCAGATTCCTTAAATTCTGCAGCAGCGTCCTTAAATAATGCATCAAAGTCCTTAAATAATGCAGCAGAGTCCTTAAATACTGCAGCAGAGTCCTTAAATAATGCAGCAAATTCCTTAAATAATGCAGCAGAGTCCTTAAATTCCGCAGCAGAGTCATTAAATAATGCAACAAAGTCCTTAATAATGCAGCAGAGTCCTTAAATAATGCAGCAGAATCCTTAAATAATGCAATAAAGTCCTTATGTAATGCAGCAACGTCCTTAATAATGCAGCAGAGTCCTTAAATAATGCAGCAAAGTACTTAAATAATGCAGCAGAGGCCTTAAATACCGCAGCAGCACACTTAAATAATGCAGCAAAGTCCTTAAATAATGCAGCAGAGTCCTTAAATAATGCAACAGAGTCCTTAAATAGTGCAGCAAAGTCCTTAAATAATGCAGCAGAGTCCTTAAACAATGCAGCACAGTCCTTAAATAATGCAGCAAAGTCCTTAAATAATGCAGCAGAGTCCTTAAATACAGCAGCAGCGTCCTTAAATAATTCAGCAAAGTCCTTAAATAATGCAGCAGAGTCCTTAAATAATGCAACAAAGTCCTTAAATAATGCAGCAGAGTCCTTAAATACTGCAGCAGAGTCCTTAAATAATGCAGCAAAGTCCTTAAATAATGCAGCAGAGTCCTTAAATTCAGCAGCAGAGTCATTAAATAATGCAACAAAGTCCTTAATAATGCAGCAGATTCCTTAAATAATGCAGCAAATTCCTTAAATAATGCAGCAGAATCCTTAAATAATGCAATAAAGTCCTTATCTAATGCAGCAACGTCCTTAATAATGCAGCAGAGTCCTTAAATAATGCAGCAGAATCCTTAAATACTGCATCAGCGTCCTTAAATAATGCAGCAAAGTCCTTAAATAATGCAGAAGAGTCCTTAAATAATGCAACAAAGTCCTTAAATAATGCAGCAGAGTCCTTAAATAAAGCAGCAGAGTGCTTAAATAATGCAGCAGAGTCCTTAAATACCGCAGCAGAGTCATTAAATAATACAGCAGATTCCTTAAATAAAGCAGCAGAGTGCTTAAATAATGCAGCAGAGTCCTTAAATACCGCAGCAGAGTCATTAAATAATACAGCAGAGTCCTTAAATAATGCAGGAAATTCCTTAAATAATGCAGAGTCCTTAAATAATGCACTAAATTCCTTAAATAAAATGCAGCAACGCCCTTAATAATGCAGCTGAGTCCTTAAATAATTCAGCAAAGTCCTTAAATAATGCAGCAGAGTCCTTAAATACCGCAGCAGCGTCCTTAAATAATGCAACAAAGTCCTTAAATAATGCAGCAGAACCCTTAAATAATGCAACAAAGTCCTTAAATAATGCAGCAGAGTCCTTAAATAATGCAACAAAGTCGTTAAATAATGCAGCAGAGTCCTTAAATAATGCAGCAGAGTCCTTAAATAATGCAACAAAGTCCTTAAATAATGCAGCAAAGTCCTTAAATAATGCAGCAGAGTCCTTAAACAATGCAGCACAGTCCTTAAATAATGCAACAAAGTCCTTAAATAATGCAGCAGAGTCCTTAAATAATGCAGCAAAGTCCTTAAATAATGCAGCAGAGTCCTTAAACAATGCAGCACAGTCCTTAAATAATGCAGCAAAGTCCTTAAATAATGCAGCAGAGTCCTTAAATACAGCAGCAGCGTCCTTAAATAATGCAACAAAGTCTTTAAATAATGCAGCAGAGTCCTTAAATAATGCAACAAAGTCCTTAAATAATGCAGCAGAGTCCTTAAATAATGCAACAAACTCATTAAATAATGCAGCAGAATCCTTAAATAATGCAACAAATTCCTTAAATAATGCAGAGTCCTTAAATAATGCACTAAATTCCTTAAATAAAATGCAGCAACGCCCTTAATAATGCAGCTGAGTCCTTAAATAATTCAGCAAAGTCCTTAAATAATGCAGCAGAGTCCATAAATACCGCAGCAGCGTCCTTAAATAATGCAATAAAATCCTTAAATAATGCAGCAACGTCCTTAATAATGCAGCAGAGTCCTTAAATAATACAGCAAAGTCCTTAAATAATGCAGCAGAGGACTTAAATACTGCAGCAGCGTCCTTAAATAATGCAGCAGAGTCCTTAAATAATGCAACAAAGTCCTTAAATAATGCAGCAGAATCCTTAAATAATGCAAAAAATTCCTTAAATAATGCAGAAGAGTACTTAAATAATGCAGAAAAGTCGTTAAATAATGCAGCAGAGTCCTTAAATATTGCAGCATAGTCCTTAAATAATGCAACAAAGTCCTTAAATAATGCAGCAGATTCCTTAAATTCTGCAGCAGCGTCCTTAAATAATGCATCAAAGTCCTTAAATAATGCAGCAGAGTCCTTAAATACTGCAGCAGAGTCCTTAAATAATGCAGCAAATTCCTTAAATAATGCAGCAGAGTCCTTAAATTCCGCAGCAGAGTCATTAAATAATGCAACAAAGTCCTTAATAATGCAGCAGAGTCCTTAAATAATGCAGCAAATTCCTTAAATAATGCAGCAGAATCCTTAAATAATGCAATAAAGTCCTTATGTAATGCAGCAACGTCCTTTATAATGCAGCAGAGTCCTTAAATAATGCAGCAAAGTACTTAAATAATGCAGCAGAGGCCTTAAATACCGCAGCAGCATACTTAAATAATGCAGCAAAGTCCTTAAATAATGCAGCAGAGTCCTTAAATAATGCAACAAAGTCCTTAAATAATGCAGCAGAGTCCTTAAATAATGCAACAAAGTCCTTAAATAATGCACCAGAGTACTTAAATAATGCAGCAAAGTCCTTAAATAATGCAGCAGAGTCCTTAAATAATGCAACAAAGTCCTTAAATAATGCAGCAGAGTCCTTAAATAATGCAACAAAGTCCTTAAATAATGCAGCAGAGTCCTTAAATAATGCAACAAAGTCCTTATATAATGCAGCAGAGTCCTTAAATAATGCAGCAAAGTCCTTAAATAATGCAGCAGAGTCCTTAAACAATGCAGGACAGTCCTTAAATAATGCAACAAAGTCCTTAAATAATGCAGCAGAGTCCTTAAATAGTGCAGCAAAGTCCTTAAATAATGCAGCAGAGTCCTTAAACAATGCAGCACAGTCCTTAAATAATGCAGCAAAGTCCTTAAATAATGCAGCAGAGTCCTTAAATACAGCAGCAGCGTCCTTAAATAATTCAGCAAAGTCCTTAAATAATGCAGCAGAGTCCTTAAATAATGCAACAAAGTCCTTAAATAATGCAGCAGAGTCCTTAAATAATGCAACAAAGTCCTTAAATAATGCAGCAGAGTCCTTAAATACTGCAGCAGAGTCCTTAAATAATGCAGCAAAGTCCTTAAATAATGCAGCAGAGTCCTTAAATTCAGCAGCAGAGTCATTAAATAATGCAACAAAGTCCTTAATAATGCAGCAGATTCCTTAAATAATGCAGCAAATTCCTTAAATAATGCAGCAGAATCCTTAAATAATGCAATAAAGTCCTTATCTAATGCAGCAACGTCCTTAATAATGCAGCAGAGTCCTTAAATAATGCAGCAGAATCCTTAAATACTGCATCAGCGTCCTTAAATAATGCAACAAAGTCCTTATATAATGCAGCAGAGTCCTTAAATAATGCAGCAAAGTCCTTAAATAATGCAGCAGAGTCCTTAAACAATGCAGGACAGTCCTTAAATAATGCAACAAAGTCCTTAAATAATGCAGCAGAGTCCTTAAATAGTGCAGCAAAGTCCTTAAATAATGCAGCAGAGTCCTTAAACAATGCAGCACAGTCCTTAAATAATGCAGCAAAGTCCTTAAATAATGCAGCAGAGTCCTTAAATACAGCAGCAGCGTCCTTAAATAATTCAGCAAAGTCCTTAAATAATGCAGCAGAGTCCTTAAATAATGCAACAAAGTCCTTAAATAATGCAGCAGAGTCCTTAAATAATGCAACAAAGTCCTTAAATAATGCAGCAGAGTCCTTAAATACTGCAGCAGAGTCCTTAAATAATGCAGCAAAGTCCTTAAATAATGCAGCAGAGTCCTTAAATTCAGCAGCAGAGTCATTAAATAATGCAACAAAGTCCTTAATAATGCAGCAGATTCCTTAAATAATGCAGCAAATTCCTTAAATAATGCAGCAGAATCCTTAAATAATGCAATAAAGTCCTTATCTAATGCAGCAACGTCCTTAATAATGCAGCAGAGTCCTTAAATAATGCAGCAGAATCCTTAAATACTGCATCAGCGTCCTTAAATAATGCAACAAAGTCCTTAAATAATGCAGCAAAGTCCTTAAATAATGCAGCAGAGTCCTTAAATACAGCAGCAGAGTCCTTAAATAATTCAGCAAAGTCCTTAAATAATGCAGCAGAGTCCTTAAATAATGCAATAAAGTCCTTATCTAATGCAGCAACGTCCTTAATAATGCAGCAGAGTCCTTAAATTCCGCAGCAGAGTCATTAAATAATGCAACAAAGTCCTTAATAATGCAGCAGAGTCCTTAAATAATGCAGCAAATTCCTTAAATAATGCAGCAGAATCCTTAAATAATGCAATAAAGTCCTTATGTAATGCAGCAACGTCCTTAATAATGCAGCAGAGTCCTTAAATAATGCAGCAAAGTACTTAAATAATGCAGCAGAGGCCTTAAATACCGCAGCAGCATACTTAAATAATGCAGCAAAGTCCTTAAATAATGCAGCAGAGTCCTTAAATAATGCAACAAAGTCCTTAAATAATGCAGCAGAGTCCTTAAATAATGCAACAAAGTCCTTAAATAATGCACCAGAGTACTTAAATAATGCAGCAAAGTCCTTAAATAATGCAGCAGAGTCCTTAAATAATGCAACAAAGTCCTTAAATAATGCAGCAGAGTCCTTAAATAATGCAACAAAGTCCTTAAATAATGCAGCAGAGTCCTTAAATAATGCAACAAAGTCCTTATATAATGCAGCAGAGTCCTTAAATAATGCAGCAAAGTCCTTAAATAATGCAGCAGAGTCCTTAAACAATGCAGGACAGTCCTTAAATAATGCAACAAAGTCCTTAAATAATGCAGCAGAGTCCTTAAATAGTGCAGCAAAGTCCTTAAATAACGCAGCAGAGTCCTTAAACAATGCAGCACAGTCCTTAAATAATGCAGCAAAGTCCTTAAATAATGCAGCAGAGTCCTTAAATACAGCAGCAGCGTCCTTAAATAATTCAGCAAAGTCCTTAAATAATGCAGCAGAGTCCTTAAATAATGCAACAAAGTCCTTAAATAATGCAGCAGAGTCCTTAAATAATGCAACAAAGTCCTTAAATAATGCAGCAGAGTCCTTAAATACTGCAGCAGAGTCCTTAAATAATGCAGCAAAGTCCTTAAATAATGCAGCAGAGTCCTTAAATTCAGCAGCAGAGTCATTAAATAATGCAACAAAGTCCTTAATAATGCAGCAGATTCCTTAAATAATGCAGCAAATTCCTTAAATAATGCAGCAGAATCCTTAAATAATGCAATAAAGTCCTTATCTAATGCAGCAACGTCCTTAATAATGCAGCAGAGTCCTTAAATAATGCAGCAGAATCCTTAAATACTGCATCAGCGTCCTTAAATAATGCAACAAAGTCCTTATATAATGCAGCAGAGTCCTTAAATAATGCAGCAAAGTCCTTAAATAATGCAGCAGAGTCCTTAAACAATGCAGGACAGTCCTTAAATAATGCAACAAAGTCCTTAAATAATGCAGCAGAGTCCTTAAATAGTGCAGCAAAGTCCTTAAATAATGCAGCAGAGTCCTTAAACAATGCAGCACAGTCCTTAAATAATGCAGCAAAGTCCTTAAATAATGCAGCAGAGTCCTTAAATACAGCAGCAGCGTCCTTAAATAATTCAGCAAAGTCCTTAAATAATGCAGCAGAGTCCTTAAATAATGCAACAAAGTCCTTAAATAATGCAGCAGAGTCCTTAAATAATGCAACAAAGTCCTTAAATAATGCAGCAGAGTCCTTAAATACTGCAGCAGAGTCCTTAAATAATGCAGCAAAGTCCTTAAATAATGCAGCAGAGTCCTTAAATTCAGAAGCAGAGTCATTAAATAATGCAACAAAGTCCTTAATAATGCAGCAGATTCCTTAAATAATGCAGCAAATTCCTTAAATAATGCAGCAGAATCCTTAAATAATGCAATAAAGTCCTTATCTAATGCAGCAACGTCCTTAATAATGCAGCAGAGTCCTTAAATAATGCAGCAGAATCCTTAAATACTGCATCAGCGTCCTTAAATAATGCAACAAAGTCCTTAAATAATGCAGCAAAGTCCTTAAATAATGCAGCAGAGTCCTTAAATACAGCAGCAGAGTCCTTAAATAATTCAGCAAAGTCCTTAAATAATGCAGCAGAGTCCTTAAATAATGCAATAAAGTCCTTATCTAATGCAGCAACGTCCTTAATAATGCAGCAGAGTCCTTAAATAATGCAGCAAAGTACTTAAATAATGCAGCAGAGGCCTTAAATACCGCAGCAGCATACTTAAATAATGCAGCAAAGTCCTTAAATAATGCAGCAGAGTCCTTAAATAATGCAACAAAGTCCTTAAATAATGCAGCAGAGTCCTTAAATAATGCAACAAAGTCCTTAAATAATGCACCAGAGTACTTAAATAATGCAGCAAAGTCCTTAAATAATGCAGCAGAGTCCTTAAATAATGCAACAAAGTCCTTAAATAATGCAGCAGAGTCCTTAAATAATGCAGCAGAGTCCTTAAATAATGCAACAAAGTCCTTAAATAATGCAGCAGAGTCCTTAAATAATGCAACAAAGTCCTTAAATATTGCAGCAGAGTCCTTAAATAATGCAGCAAAGTCCTTAAATAATGCAGCAGAGTACTTAAATAATGCAGCAAATTCCTTAAATAATGCAGCAGAATCCTTAAATAATGCAATAAAGTCCTTAAATAATGCAGCAGAGTCCTTAAATAATGCAGCAGAGTCCTTAAATAATGCAACAAAGTCCTTAAATAATGCAGCAGAGTCCTTAAATAATGCAGCAAAGTCCTTAAATAATGCAGCAGAGTCCTTAAATAATGCAGCAAACTCATTAAATAATGCAGCAAAGTACTTAAATAATGCAGCAAAGTACTTAAATAATGCAGCAAATTCCTTAAATAATGCAGCAGAATCCTTAAATAATGCAATAAAGTCCTTAAATAATGCAGCAGAGTCCTTAAATAATGCAGCAGAGTCCTTAAATAATGCAATAAATTCCTTAAATAATGCAGCAGAATCCTTAAATAATGCAATAAAGTCATTAAATAATGCAGCAGAGTCCTTAAATACTGCAGCAGAGACCTTAAATAATGCAGCAAAATCCTTAAATAATGCAGCAGAGTCCTTATATAATGCAGCAGAGTCCTAAAATACTGCAGCAGAGTCCTTAAATAATGCAGCAGAGTCCTTAAATAATGCAGCAAATTCATTAAATAATGCAGCAGAGTCCTTAAATAATGCAACAAAGTCCTTAAATAATGCAGCAGATTCCTTAAATTTCGCAGCAGCGTCCTTAAATAATGCATCAAAGTACTTAAATAATGCAGCAGAGTCCTAAAATACCGCAGCAGAGTCCTTAAATAATGCAGCAAAGTCCTTAAATAATGCAGCAGAGTGCTTACATAATGCAGCAGAGTCCTTAAATTCCGCAGCAGAGTCATTAAATAATGCAGCAGAGTCCTTAAATAATGCAGCAAATTCATTAAATAATGCACAGAGTCATTAAATAATGCAACAAAGTCCTTAAATAATGCAGCAGAGTGCTTAAATAATGCAACAAAGTCCTTAAATAATGCAGCAGAGTCCTTAAATAATGCAACAAACTCATTAAATAATGCAGCAAAGTACTTAAATAATGCAGCAAATTCCTTAAATAATGCAGCAGAATCCTTAAATAATGCAATAAAGTCCTTAAATAATGCAGCAGAGTCCTTAAATAATGCAAAAAATTCCTTAAATAATGCAGCAGAATCCTTAAATAATGCAACAAAGTCCTTAAATAATGCAGCAAAGTCCTTAATAATGCAGCAGAGTCCTTAAATAATGCAGCAAATTCCTTAAATAATGCAGCAGAGGCCTTAAATACCGAAGCAGCGTCCTTAAATAATGCAGCAAAGTCCTTAAATAATGCAGAAGAGTCCTTAAATAATGCAACAAAGTCCTTAAATAATGCAGCAGAGTCCTTAAATAAAGCAGCAGAGTGCTTAAATAATGCAGCAGAGTCCTTAAATACCGCAGCAGAGTCATTAAATAATACAGCAGATTCCTTAAATAAAGCAGCAGAGTGCTTAAATAATGCAGCAGAGTCCTTAAATACCGCAGCAGAGTCATTAAATAATACAGCAGAGTCCTTAAATAATGCAGGAAATTCCTTAAATAATGCAGAGTCCTTAAATAATGCACTAAATTCCTTAAATAAAATGCAGCAACGCCCTTAATAATGCAGCTGAGTCCTTAAATAATTCAGCAAAGTCCTTAAATAATGCAGCAGAGTCCTTAAATACCGCAGCAGCGTCCTTAAATAATGCAACAAAGTCCTTAAATAATGCAGCAGAACCCTTAAATAATGCAACAAAGTCCTTAAATAATGCAGCAGAGTCCTTAAATAATGCAACAAAGTCCTTAAATAATGCAGCAGAGTCCTTAAATAATGCAGCAGAGTCCTTAAATAATGCAACAAAGTCCTTAAATAATGCAGCAGAGTCCTTAAATAATGCAACAAAGTCCTTAAATAATGCAGCAGAGTCCTTAAATAATGCAGCAAAGTCCTTAAATAATGCAGCAGAGTCCTTAAACAATGCAGCACAGTCCTTAAATAATGCAACAAAGTCCTTAAATAATGCAGCAGAGTCCTTAAATAATGCAGCAAAGTCCTTAAATAATGCAGCAGAGTCCTTAAACAATGCAGCACAGTCCTTAAATAATGCAGCAAAGTCCTTAAATAATGCAGCAGAGTCCTTAAATACAGCAGCAGCGTCCTTAAATAATGCAACAAAGTCTTTAAATAATGCAGCAGAGTCCTTAAATAATGCAACAAAGTCCTTAAATAATGCAGCAGAGTCCTTAAATAATGCAACAAACTCATTAAATAATGCAGCAGAATCCTTAAATAATGCAACAAATTCCTTAAATAATGCAGAGTCCTTAAATAATGCACTAAATTCCTTAAATAAAATGCAGCAACGCCCTTAATAATGCAGCTGAGTCCTTAAATAATTCAGCAAAGTCCTTAAATAATGCAGCAGAGTCCATAAATACCGCAGCAGCGTCCTTAAAGAATGCAATAAAATCCTTAAATAATGCAGCAACGTCCTTAATAATGCAGCAGAGTCCTTAAATAATACAGCAAAGTCCTTAAATAATGCAGCAGAGGACTTAAATACTGCAGCAGCGTCCTTAAATAATGCAGCAGAGTCCTTAAATAATGCAACAAAGTCCTTAAATAATGCAGCAGAATCCTTAAATAATGCAAAAAATTCCTTAAATAATGCAGAAGAGTACTTAAATAATGCAGAAAAGTCGTTAAATAATGCAGCAGAGTCCTTATATATTGCAGCATAGTCCTTAAATAATGCAACAAAGTCCTTAAATAATGCAGCAGATTCCTTAAATTCTGCAGCAGCGTCCTTAAATAATGCATCAAAGTCCTTAAATAATGCAGCAGAGTCCTTAAATACTGCAGCAGAGTCCTTAAATAATGCAGCAAATTCCTTAAATAATGCAGCAGAGTCCTTAAATTCCGCAGCAGAGTCATTAAATAATGCAACAAAGTCCTTAATAATGCAGCAGAGTCCTTAAATAATGCAGCAAATTCCTTAAATAATGCAGCAGAATCCTTAAATAATGCAATAAAGTCCTTATGTAATGCAGCAACGTCCTTAATAATGCAGCAGAGTCCTTAAATAATGCAGCAAAGTACTTAAATAATGCAGCAGAGGCCTTAAATACCGCAGCAGCATACTTAAATAATGCAGCAAAGTCCTTAAATAATGCAGCAGAGTCCTTAAATAATGCAACAAAGTCCTTAAATAATGCAGCAGAGTCCTTAAATAATGCAACAAAGTCCTTAAATAATGCACCAGAGTACTTAAATAATGCAGCAAAGTCCTTAAATAATGCAGCAGAGTCCTTAAATAATGCAACAAAGTCCTTAAATAATGCAGCAGAGTCCTTAAATAATGCAACAAAGTCCTTAAATAATGCAGCAGAGTCCTTAAATAATGCAACAAAGTCCTTATATAATGCAGCAGAGTCCTTAAATAATGCAGCAAAGTCCTTAAATAATGCAGCAGAGTCCTTAAACAATGCAGGACAGTCCTTAAATAATGCAACAAAGTCCTTAAATAATGCAGCAGAGTCCTTAAATAGTGCAGCAAAGTCCTTAAATAATGCAGCAGAGTCCTTAAACAATGCAGCACAGTCCTTAAATAATGCAGCAAAGTCCTTAAATAATGCAGCAGAGTCCTTAAATACAGCAGCAGCGTCCTTAAATAATTCAGCAAAGTCCTTAAATAATGCAGCAGAGTCCTTAAATAATGCAACAAAGTCCTTAAATAATGCAGCAGAGTCCTTAAATAATGCAACAAAGTCCTTAAATAATGCAGCAGAGTCCTTAAATACTGCAGCAGAGTCCTTAAATAATGCAGCAAAGTCCTTAAATAATGCAGCAGAGTCCTTAAATTCAGCAGCAGAGTCATTAAATAATGCAACAAAGTCCTTAATAATGCAGCAGATTCCTTAAATAATGCAGCAAATTCCTTAAATAATGCAGCAGAATCCTTAAATAATGCAATAAAGTCCTTATCTAATGCAGCAACGTCCTTAATAATGCAGCAGAGTCCTTAAATAATGCAGCAGAATCCTTAAATACTGCATCAGCGTCCTTAAATAATGCAACAAAGTCCTTATATAATGCAGCAGAGTCCTTAAATAATGCAGCAAAGTCCTTAAATAATGCAGCAGAGTCCTTAAACAATGCAGGACAGTCCTTAAATAATGCAACAAAGTCCTTAAATAATGCAGCAGAGTCCTTAAATAGTGCAGCAAAGTCCTTAAATAATGCAGCAGAGTCCTTAAACAATGCAGCACAGTCCTTAAATAATGCAGCAAAGTCCTTAAATAATGCAGCAGAGTCCTTAAATACAGCAGCAGCGTCCTTAAATAATTCAGCAAAGTCCTTAAATAATGCAGCAGAGTCCTTAAATAATGCAACAAAGTCCTTAAATAATGCAGCAGAGTCCTTAAATAATGCAACAAAGTCCTTAAATAATGCAGCAGAGTCCTTAAATACTGCAGCAGAGTCCTTAAATAATGCAGCAAAGTCCTTAAATAATGCAGCAGAGTCCTTAAATTCAGCAGCAGAGTCATTAAATAATGCAACAAAGTCCTTAATAATGCAGCAGATTCCTTAAATAATGCAGCAAATTCCTTAAATAATGCAGCAGAATCCTTAAATAATGCAATAAAGTCCTTATCTAATGCAGCAACGTCCTTAATAATGCAGCAGAGTCCTTAAATAATGCAGCAGAATCCTTAAATACTGCATCAGCGTCCTTAAATAATGCAACAAAGTCCTTAAATAATGCAGCAAAGTCCTTAAATAATGCAGCAGAGTCCTTAAATACAGCAGCAGAGTCCTTAAATAATTCAGCAAAGTCCTTAAATAATGCAGCAGAGTCCTTAAATAATGCAATAAAGTCCTTATCTAATGCAGCAACGTCCTTAATAATGCAGCAGAGTCCTTAAATAATGCAGCAAAGTACTTAAATAATGCAGCAGAGGCCTTAAATACCGCAGCAGCATACTTAAATAATGCAGCAAAGTCCTTAAATAATGCAGCAGAGTCCTTAAATAATGCAACAAAGTCCTTAAATAATGCAGCAGAGTCCTTAAATAATGCAACAAAGTCCTTAAATAATGCACCAGAGTACTTAAATAATGCAGCAAAGTCCTTAAATAATGCAGCAGAGTCCTTAAATAATGCAACAAAGTCCTTAAATAATGCAGCAGAGTCCTTAAATAATGCAGCAGAGTCCTTAAATAATGCAACAAAGTCCTTAAATAATGCAGCAGAGTCCTTAAATAATGCAACAAAGTCCTTAAATATTGCAGCAGAGTCCTTAAATAATGCAGCAAAGTCCTTAAATAATGCAGCAGAGTACTTAAATAATGCAGCAAATTCCTTAAATAATGCAGCAGAATCCTTAAATAATGCAATAAAGTCCTTAAATAATGCAGCAGAGTCCTTAAATAATGCAGCAGAGTCCTTAAATAATGCAACAAAGTCCTTAAATAATGCAGCAGAGTCCTTAAATAATGCAGCAAAGTCCTTAAATAATGCAGCAGAGTCCTTAAATAATGCAGCAAACTCATTAAATAATGCAGCAAAGTACTTAAATAATGCAGCAAAGTACTTAAATAATGCAGCAAATTCCTTAAATAATGCAGCAGAATCCTTAAATAATGCAATAAAGTCCTTAAATAATGCAGCAGAGTCCTTAAATAATGCAATAAATTCCTTAAATAATGCAGCAGAATCCTTAAATAATGCAATAAAGTCATTAAATAATGCAGCAGAGTCCTTAAATACTGCAGCAGAGACCTTAAATAATGCAGCAAAATCCTTAAATAATGCAGCAGAGTCCTTATATAATGCAGCAGAGTCCTAAAATACTGCAGCAGAGTCCTTAAATAATGCAGCAGAGTCCTTAAATAATGCAGCAAATTCATTAAATAATGCAGCAGAGTCCTTAAATAATGCAACAAAGTCCTTAAATAATGCAGCAGATTCCTTAAATTTCGCAGCAGCGTCCTTAAATAATGCATCAAAGTACTTAAATAATGCAGCAGAGTCCTAAAATACCGCAGCAGAGTCCTTAAATAATGCAGCAAAGTCCTTAAATAATGCAGCAGAGTGCTTACATAATGCAGCAGAGTCCTTAAATTCCGCAGCAGAGTCATTAAATAATGCAGCAGAGTCCTTAAATAATGCAGCAAATTCATTAAATAATGCACAGAGTCATTAAATAATGCAACAAAGTCCTTAAATAATGCAGCAGAGTGCTTAAATAATGCAACAAAGTCCTTAAATAATGCAGCAGAGTCCTTAAATAATGCAACAAACTCATTAAATAATGCAGCAAAGTACTTAAATAATGCAGCAAATTCCTTAAATAATGCAGCAGAATCCTTAAATAATGCAATAAAGTCCTTAAATAATGCAGCAGTCCTTAAATAATGCAAAAAATTCCTTAAATAATGCAGCAGAATCCTTAAATAATGCAACAAAGTCCTTAAATAATGCAGCAGAGTCCTTAAATTCAGCAGCAGAGTCATTAAATAATGCAACAAAGTCCTTAATAATGCAGCAGATTCCTTAAATAATGCAGCAAATTCCTTAAATAATGCAGCAGAATCCTTAAATAATGCAATAAAGTCCTTATCTAATGCAGCAACGTCCTTAATAATGCAGCAGAGTCCTTAAATAATGCAGCAGAATCCTTAAATACTGCATCAGCGTCCTTAAATAATGCAGCAAAGTCCTTAAATAATGCAGAAGAGTCCTTAAATAATGCAACAAAGTCCTTAAATAATGCAGCAGAGTCCTTAAATAAAGCAGCAGAGTGCTTAAATAATGCAGCAGAGTCCTTAAATACCGCAGCAGAGTCATTAAATAATACAGCAGATTCCTTAAATAAAGCAGCAGAGTGCTTAAATAATGCAGCAGAGTCCTTAAATACCGCAGCAGAGTCATTAAATAATACAGCAGAGTCCTTAAATAATGCAGGAAATTCCTTAAATAATGCAGAGTCCTTAAATAATGCACTAAATTCCTTAAATAAAATGCAGCAACGCCCTTAATAATGCAGCTGAGTCCTTAAATAATTCAGCAAAGTCCTTAAATAATGCAGCAGAGTCCTTAAATACCGCAGCAGCGTCCTTAAATAATGCAACAAAGTCCTTAAATAATGCAGCAGAACCCTTAAATAATGCAACAAAGTCCTTAAATAATGCAGCAGAGTCCTTAAATAATGCAACAAAGTCCTTAAATAATGCAGCAGAGTCCTTAAATAATGCAGCAGAGTCCTTAAATAATGCAACAAAGTCCTTAAATAATGCAGCAAAGTCCTTAAATAATGCAGCAGAGTCCTTAAACAATGCAGCACAGTCCTTAAATAATGCAACAAAGTCCTTAAATAATGCAGCAGAGTCCTTAAATAATGCAGCAAAGTCCTTAAATAATGCAGCAGAGTCCTTAAACAATGCAGCACAGTCCTTAAATAATGCAGCAAAGTCCTTAAATAATGCAGCAGAGTCCTTAAATACAGCAGCAGCGTCCTTAAATAATGCAACAAAGTCTTTAAATAATGCAGCAGAGTCCTTAAATAATGCAACAAAGTCCTTAAATAATGCAGCAGAGTCCTTAAATAATGCAACAAACTCATTAAATAATGCAGCAGAATCCTTAAATAATGCAACAAATTCCTTAAATAATGCAGAGTCCTTAAATAATGCACTAAATTCCTTAAATAAAATGCAGCAACGCCCTTAATAATGCAGCTGAGTCCTTAAATAATTCAGCAAAGTCCTTAAATAATGCAGCAGAGTCCATAAATACCGCAGCAGCGTCCTTAAATAATGCAATAAAATCCTTAAATAATGCAGCAACGTCCTTAATAATGCAGCAGAGTCCTTAAATAATACAGCAAAGTCCTTAAATAATGCAGCAGAGGACTTAAATACTGCAGCAGCGTCCTTAAATAATGCAGCAGAGTCCTTAAATAATGCAACAAAGTCCTTAAATAATGCAGCAGAATCCTTAAATAATGCAAAAAATTCCTTAAATAATGCAGAAGAGTACTTAAATAATGCAGAAAAGTCGTTAAATAATGCAGCAGAGTCCTTAAATATTGCAGCATAGTCCTTAAATAATGCAACAAAGTCCTTAAATAATGCAGCAGATTCCTTAAATTCTGCAGCAGCGTCCTTAAATAATGCATCAAAGTCCTTAAATAATGCAGCAGAGTCCTTAAATACTGCAGCAGAGTCCTTAAATAATGCAGCAAATTCCTTAAATAATGCAGCAGAGTCCTTAAATTCCGCAGCAGAGTCATTAAATAATGCAACAAAGTCCTTAATAATGCAGCAGAGTCCTTAAATAATGCAGCAAATTCCTTAAATAATGCAGCAGAATCCTTAAATAATGCAATAAAGTCCTTATGTAATGCAGCAACGTCCTTTATAATGCAGCAGAGTCCTTAAATAATGCAGCAAAGTACTTAAATAATGCAGCAGAGGCCTTAAATACCGCAGCAGCATACTTAAATAATGCAGCAAAGTCCTTAAATAATGCAGCAGAGTCCTTAAATAATGCAACAAAGTCCTTAAATAATGCAGCAGAGTCCTTAAATAATGCAACAAAGTCCTTAAATAATGCACCAGAGTACTTAAATAATGCAGCAAAGTCCTTAAATAATGCAGCAGAGTCCTTAAATAATGCAACAAAGTCCTTAAATAATGCAGCAGAGTCCTTAAATAATGCAACAAAGTCCTTAAATAATGCAGCAGAGTCCTTAAATAATGCAACAAAGTCCTTATATAATGCAGCAGAGTCCTTAAATAATGCAGCAAAGTCCTTAAATAATGCAGCAGAGTCCTTAAACAATGCAGGACAGTCCTTAAATAATGCAACAAAGTCCTTAAATAATGCAGCAGAGTCCTTAAATAGTGCAGCAAAGTCCTTAAATAATGCAGCAGAGTCCTTAAACAATGCAGCACAGTCCTTAAATAATGCAGCAAAGTCCTTAAATAATGCAGCAGAGTCCTTAAATACAGCAGCAGCGTCCTTAAATAATTCAGCAAAGTCCTTAAATAATGCAGCAGAGTCCTTAAATAATGCAACAAAGTCCTTAAATAATGCAGCAGAGTCCTTAAATAATGCAACAAAGTCCTTAAATAATGCAGCAGAGTCCTTAAATACTGCAGCAGAGTCCTTAAATAATGCAGCAAAGTCCTTAAATAATGCAGCAGAGTCCTTAAATTCAGCAGCAGAGTCATTAAATAATGCAACAAAGTCCTTAATAATGCAGCAGATTCCTTAAATAATGCAGCAAATTCCTTAAATAATGCAGCAGAATCCTTAAATAATGCAATAAAGTCCTTATCTAATGCAGCAACGTCCTTAATAATGCAGCAGAGTCCTTAAATAATGCAGCAGAATCCTTAAATACTGCATCAGCGTCCTTAAATAATGCAACAAAGTCCTTATATAATGCAGCAGAGTCCTTAAATAATGCAGCAAAGTCCTTAAATAATGCAGCAGAGTCCTTAAACAATGCAGGACAGTCCTTAAATAATGCAACAAAGTCCTTAAATAATGCAGCAGAGTCCTTAAATAGTGCAGCAAAGTCCTTAAATAATGCAGCAGAGTCCTTAAACAATGCAGCACAGTCCTTAAATAATGCAGCAAAGTCCTTAAATAATGCAGCAGAGTCCTTAAATACAGCAGCAGCGTCCTTAAATAATTCAGCAAAGTCCTTAAATAATGCAGCAGAGTCCTTAAATAATGCAACAAAGTCCTTAAATAATGCAGCAGAGTCCTTAAATAATGCAACAAAGTCCTTAAATAATGCAGCAGAGTCCTTAAATACTGCAGCAGAGTCCTTAAATAATGCAGCAAAGTCCTTAAATAATGCAGCAGAGTCCTTAAATTCAGCAGCAGAGTCATTAAATAATGCAACAAAGTCCTTAATAATGCAGCAGATTCCTTAAATAATGCAGCAAATTCCTTAAATAATGCAGCAGAATCCTTAAATAATGCAATAAAGTCCTTATCTAATGCAGCAACGTCCTTAATAATGCAGCAGAGTCCTTAAATAATGCAGCAGAATCCTTAAATACTGCATCAGCGTCCTTAAATAATGCAACAAAGTCCTTAAATAATGCAGCAAAGTCCTTAAATAATGCAGCAGAGTCCTTAAATACAGCAGCAGAGTCCTTAAATAATTCAGCAAAGTCCTTAAATAATGCAGCAGAGTCCTTAAATAATGCAATAAAGTCCTTATCTAATGCAGCAACGTCCTTAATAATGCAGCAGAGTCCTTAAATTCCGCAGCAGAGTCATTAAATAATGCAACAAAGTCCTTAATAATGCAGCAGAGTCCTTAAATAATGCAGCAAATTCCTTAAATAATGCAGCAGAATCCTTAAATAATGCAATAAAGTCCTTATGTAATGCAGCAACGTCCTTAATAATGCAGCAGAGTCCTTAAATAATGCAGCAAAGTACTTAAATAATGCAGCAGAGGCCTTAAATACCGCAGCAGCATACTTAAATAATGCAGCAAAGTCCTTAAATAATGCAGCAGAGTCCTTAAATAATGCAACAAAGTCCTTAAATAATGCAGCAGAGTCCTTAAATAATGCAACAAAGTCCTTAAATAATGCACCAGAGTACTTAAATAATGCAGCAAAGTCCTTAAATAATGCAGCAGAGTCCTTAAATAATGCAACAAAGTCCTTAAATAATGCAGCAGAGTCCTTAAATAATGCAACAAAGTCCTTAAATAATGCAGCAGAGTCCTTAAATAATGCAACAAAGTCCTTATATAATGCAGCAGAGTCCTTAAATAATGCAGCAAAGTCCTTAAATAATGCAGCAGAGTCCTTAAACAATGCAGGACAGTCCTTAAATAATGCAACAAAGTCCTTAAATAATGCAGCAGAGTCCTTAAATAGTGCAGCAAAGTCCTTAAATAACGCAGCAGAGTCCTTAAACAATGCAGCACAGTCCTTAAATAATGCAGCAAAGTCCTTAAATAATGCAGCAGAGTCCTTAAATACAGCAGCAGCGTCCTTAAATAATTCAGCAAAGTCCTTAAATAATGCAGCAGAGTCCTTAAATAATGCAACAAAGTCCTTAAATAATGCAGCAGAGTCCTTAAATAATGCAACAAAGTCCTTAAATAATGCAGCAGAGTCCTTAAATACTGCAGCAGAGTCCTTAAATAATGCAGCAAAGTCCTTAAATAATGCAGCAGAGTCCTTAAATTCAGCAGCAGAGTCATTAAATAATGCAACAAAGTCCTTAATAATGCAGCAGATTCCTTAAATAATGCAGCAAATTCCTTAAATAATGCAGCAGAATCCTTAAATAATGCAATAAAGTCCTTATCTAATGCAGCAACGTCCTTAATAATGCAGCAGAGTCCTTAAATAATGCAGCAGAATCCTTAAATACTGCATCAGCGTCCTTAAATAATGCAACAAAGTCCTGATATAATGCAGCAGAGTCCTTAAATAATGCAGCAAAGTCCTTAAATAATGCAGCAGAGTCCTTAAACAATGCAGGACAGTCCTTAAATAATGCAACAAAGTCCTTAAATAATGCAGCAGAGTCCTTAAATAGTGCAGCAAAGTCCTTAAATAATGCAGCAGAGTCCTTAAACAATGCAGCACAGTCCTTAAATAATGCAGCAAAGTCCTTAAATAATGCAGCAGAGTCCTTAAATACAGCAGCAGCGTCCTTAAATAATTCAGCAAAGTCCTTAAATAATGCAGCAGAGTCCTTAAATAATGCAACAAAGTCCTTAAATAATGCAGCAGAGTCCTTAAATAATGCAACAAAGTCCTTAAATAATGCAGCAGAGTCCTTAAATACTGCAGCAGAGTCCTTAAATAATGCAGCAAAGTCCTTAAATAATGCAGCAGAGTCCTTAAATTCAGCAGCAGAGTCATTAAATAATGCAACAAAGTCCTTAATAATGCAGCAGATTCCTTAAATAATGCAGCAAATTCCTTAAATAATGCAGCAGAATCCTTAAATAATGCAA
Organism: Phyllobates terribilis; assembly: GCF_046119375.1. Taxonomy (NCBI): domain Eukaryota; kingdom Metazoa; phylum Chordata; class Amphibia; order Anura; family Dendrobatidae; genus Phyllobates; species Phyllobates terribilis. The sequence goes on along the minus strand of NW_027363029.1, from coordinate 455,097 downwards.
TAAAGTCCTTATCTAATGCAGCAACGTCCTTAATAATGCAGCAGAGTCCTTAAATAATGCAGCAGAATCCTTAAATACTGCATCAGCGTCCTTAAATAATGCAACAAAGTCCTTAAATAATGCAGCAAAGTCCTTAAATAATGCAGCAGAGTCCTTAAATACAGCAGCAGAGTCCTTAAATAATTCAGCAAAGTCCTTAAATAATGCAGCAGAGTCCTTAAATAATGCAATAAAGTCCTTATCTAATGCAGCAACGTCCTTAATAATGCAGCAGAGTCCTTAAATAATGCAGCAAAGTACTTAAATAATGCAGCAGAGGCCTTAAATACCGCAGCAGCATACTTAAATAATGCAGCAAAGTCCTTAAATAATGCAGCAGAGTCCTTAAATAATGCAACAAAGTCCTTAAATAATGCAGCAGAGTCCTTAAATAATGCAACAAAGTCCTTAAATAATGCACCAGAGTACTTAAATAATGCAGCAAAGTCCTTAAATAATGCAGCAGAGTCCTTAAATAATGCAACAAAGTCCTTAAATAATGCAGCAGAGTCCTTAAATAATGCAGCAGAGTCCTTAAATAATGCAACAAAGTCCTTAAATAATGCAGCAGAGTCCTTAAATAATGCAACAAAGTCCTTAAATATTGCAGCAGAGTCCTTAAATAATGCAGCAAAGTCCTTAAATAATGCAGCAGAGTACTTAAATAATGCAGCAAATTCCTTAAATAATGCAGCAGAATCCTTAAATAATGCAATAAAGTCCTTAAATAATGCAGCAGAGTCCTTAAATAATGCAGCAGAGTCCTTAAATAATGCAACAAAGTCCTTAAATAATGCAGCAGAGTCCTTAAATAATGCAGCAAAGTCCTTAAATAATGCAGCAGAGTCCTTAAATAATGCAGCAAACTCATTAAATAATGCAGCAAAGTACTTAAATAATGCAGCAAAGTACTTAAATAATGCAGCAAATTCCTTAAATAATGCAGCAGAATCCTTAAATAATGCAATAAAGTCCTTAAATAATGCAGCAGAGTCCTTAAATAATGCAGCAGAGTCCTTAAATAATGCAATAAATTCCTTAAATAATGCAGCAGAATCCTTAAATAATGCAATAAAGTCATTAAATAATGCAGCAGAGTCCTTAAATACTGCAGCAGAGACCTTAAATAATGCAGCAAAATCCTTAAATAATGCAGCAGAGTCCTTATATAATGCAGCAGAGTCCTAAAATACTGCAGCAGAGTCCTTAAATAATGCAGCAGAGTCCTTAAATAATGCAGCAAATTCATTAAATAATGCAGCAGAGTCCTTAAATAATGCAACAAAGTCCTTAAATAATGCAGCAGATTCCTTAAATTTCGCAGCAGCGTCCTTAAATAATGCATCAAAGTACTTAAATAATGCAGCAGAGTCCTAAAATACCGCAGCAGAGTCCTTAAATAATGCAGCAAAGTCCTTAAATAATGCAGCAGAGTGCTTACATAATGCAGCAGAGTCCTTAAATTCCGCAGCAGAGTCATTAAATAATGCAGCAGAGTCCTTAAATAATGCAGCAAATTCATTAAATAATGCACAGAGTCATTAAATAATGCAACAAAGTCCTTAAATAATGCAGCAGAGTGCTTAAATAATGCAACAAAGTCCTTAAATAATGCAGCAGAGTCCTTAAATAATGCAACAAACTCATTAAATAATGCAGCAAAGTACTTAAATAATGCAGCAAATTCCTTAAATAATGCAGCAGAATCCTTAAATAATGCAATAAAGTCCTTAAATAATGCAGCAGAGTCCTTAAATAATGCAAAAAATTCCTTAAATAATGCAGCAGAATCCTTAAATAATGCAACAAAGTCCTTAAATAATGCAGCAAAGTCCTTAATAATGCAGCAGAGTCCTTAAATAATGCAGCAAATTCCTTAAATAATGCAGCAGAGGCCTTAAATACCGAAGCAGCGTCCTTAAATAATGCAGCAAAGTCCTTAAATAATGCAGAAGAGTCCTTAAATAATGCAACAAAGTCCTTAAATAATGCAGCAGAGTCCTTAAATAAAGCAGCAGAGTGCTTAAATAATGCAGCAGAGTCCTTAAATACCGCAGCAGAGTCATTAAATAATACAGCAGATTCCTTAAATAAAGCAGCAGAGTGCTTAAATAATGCAGCAGAGTCCTTAAATACCGCAGCAGAGTCATTAAATAATACAGCAGAGTCCTTAAATAATGCAGGAAATTCCTTAAATAATGCAGAGTCCTTAAATAATGCACTAAATTCCTTAAATAAAATGCAGCAACGCCCTTAATAATGCAGCTGAGTCCTTAAATAATTCAGCAAAGTCCTTAAATAATGCAGCAGAGTCCTTAAATACCGCAGCAGCGTCCTTAAATAATGCAACAAAGTCCTTAAATAATGCAGCAGAACCCTTAAATAATGCAACAAAGTCCTTAAATAATGCAGCAGAGTCCTTAAATAATGCAACAAAGTCCTTAAATAATGCAGCAGAGTCCTTAAATAATGCAGCAGAGTCCTTAAATAATGCAACAAAGTCCTTAAATAATGCAGCAGAGTCCTTAAATAATGCAACAAAGTCCTTAAATAATGCAGCAGAGTCCTTAAATAATGCAGCAAAGTCCTTAAATAATGCAGCAGAGTCCTTAAACAATGCAGCACAGTCCTTAAATAATGCAACAAAGTCCTTAAATAATGCAGCAGAGTCCTTAAATAATGCAGCAAAGTCCTTAAATAATGCAGCAGAGTCCTTAAACAATGCAGCACAGTCCTTAAATAATGCAGCAAAGTCCTTAAATAATGCAGCAGAGTCCTTAAATACAGCAGCAGCGTCCTTAAATAATGCAACAAAGTCTTTAAATAATGCAGCAGAGTCCTTAAATAATGCAACAAAGTCCTTAAATAATGCACCAGAGTACTTAAATAATGCAGCAAAGTCCTTAAATAATGCAGCAGAGTCCTTAAATAATGCAACAAAGTCCTTAAATAATGCAACAAAGTCCTTAAATAATGCAGCAGAGTCCTTAAATAATGCAGCAAAGTCCTTAAATAATGCAGCAGAGTCCTTAAATAATGCAGCAGAGTCCTTAAATAATGCAACAAAGTCCTTAAATAATGCAGCAGAGTCCTTAAATAATGCAACAAAGTCCTTAAATATTGCAGCAGAGTCCTTAAATAATGCAGCAAAGTCCTTAAATAATGCAGCAGAGTACTTAAATAATGCAGCAAATTCCTTAAATAATGCAGCAGAATCCTTAAATAATGCAATAAAGTCCTTAAATAATGCAGCAGAGTCCTTAAATAATGCAGCAGAGTCCTTAAATAATGCAACAAAGTCCTTAAATAATGCAGCAGAGTCCTTAAATAATGCAGCAAAGTCCTTAAATAATGCAGCAGAGTCCTTAAATAATGCAGGAAATTCCTTAAATAATGCAGAGTCCTTAAATAATGCACTAAATTCCTTAAATAAAATGCAGCAACGCCCTTAATAATGCAGCTGAGTCCTTAAATAATTCAGCAAAGTCCTTAAATAATGCAGCAGAGTCCTTAAATACCGCAGCAGCGTCCTTAAATAATGCAACAAAGTCCTTAAATAATGCAGCAGAACCCTTAAATAATGCAACAAAGTCCTTAAATAATGCAGCAGAGTCCTTAAATAATGCAACAAAGTCCTTAAATAATGCAGCAGAGTCCTTAAATAATGCAGCAGAGTCCTTAAATAATGCAACAAAGTCCTTAAATAATGCAGCAGAGTCCTTAAATAATGCAACAAAGTCCTTAAATAATGCAGCAGAGTCCTTAAATAATGCAGCAAAGTCCTTAAATAATGCAGCAGAGTCCTTAAACAATGCAGCACAGTCCTTAAATAATGCAACAAAGTCCTTAAATAATGCAGCAGAGTCCTTAAATAATGCAGCAAAGTCCTTAAATAATGCAGCAGAGTCCTTAAACAATGCAGCACAGTCCTTAAATAATGCAGCAAAGTCCTTAAATAATGCAGCAGAGTCCTTAAATACAGCAGCAGCGTCCTTAAATAATGCAACAAAGTCCTTAATAATGCAGCAGAGTCCTTAAATAATGCAGCAAATTCCTTAAATAATGCAGCAGAATCCTTAAATAATGCAATAAAGTCCTTATGTAATGCAGCAACGTCCTTAATAATGCAGCAGAGTCCTTAAATAATGCAGCAAAGTACTTAAATAATGCAGCAGAGGCCTTAAATACCGCAGCAGCATACTTAAATAATGCAGCAAAGTCCTTAAATAATGCAGCAGAGTCCTTAAATAATGCAACAAAGTCCTTAAATAATGCAGCAGAGTCCTTAAATAATGCAACAAAGTCCTTAAATAATGCACCAGAGTACTTAAATAATGCAGCAAAGTCCTTAAATAATGCAGCAGAGTCCTTAAATAATGCAACAAAGTCCTTAAATAATGCAGCAGAGTCCTTAAATAATGCAACAAAGTCCTTAAATAATGCAGCAGAGTCCTTAAATAATGCAACAAAGTCCTTATATAATGCAGCAGAGTCCTTAAATAATGCAGCAAAGTCCTTAAATAATGCAGCAGAGTCCTTAAACAATGCAGGACAGTCCTTAAATAATGCAACAAAGTCCTTAAATAATGCAGCAGAGTCCTTAAATAGTGCAGCAAAGTCCTTAAATAACGCAGCAGAGTCCTTAAACAATGCAGCACAGTCCTTAAATAATGCAGCAAAGTCCTTAAATAATGCAGCAGAGTCCTTAAATACAGCAGCAGCGTCCTTAAATAATTCAGCAAAGTCCTTAAATAATGCAGCAGAGTCCTTAAATAATGCAACAAAGTCCTTAAATAATGCAGCAGAGTCCTTAAATAATGCAACAAAGTCCTTAAATAATGCAGCAGAGTCCTTAAATACTGCAGCAGAGTCCTTAAATAATGCAGCAAAGTCCTTAAATAATGCAGCAGAGTCCTTAAATTCAGCAGCAGAGTCATTAAATAATGCAACAAAGTCCTTAATAATGCAGCAGATTCCTTAAATAATGCAGCAAATTCCTTAAATAATGCAGCAGAATCCTTAAATAATGCAATAAAGTCCTTATCTAATGCAGCAACGTCCTTAATAATGCAGCAGAGTCCTTAAATAATGCAGCAGAATCCTTAAATACTGCATCAGCGTCCTTAAATAATGCAACAAAGTCCTGATATAATGCAGCAGAGTCCTTAAATAATGCAGCAAAGTCCTTAAATAATGCAGCAGAGTCCTTAAACAATGCAGGACAGTCCTTAAATAATGCAACAAAGTCCTTAAATAATGCAGCAGAGTCCTTAAATAGTGCAGCAAAGTCCTTAAATAATGCAGCAGAGTCCTTAAACAATGCAGCACAGTCCTTAAATAATGCAGCAAAGTCCTTAAATAATGCAGCAGAGTCCTTAAATACAGCAGCAGCGTCCTTAAATAATTCAGCAAAGTCCTTAAATAATGCAGCAGAGTCCTTAAATAATGCAACAAAGTCCTTAAATAATGCAGCAGAGTCCTTAAATAATGCAACAAAGTCCTTAAATAATGCAGCAGAGTCCTTAAATACTGCAGCAGAGTCCTTAAATAATGCAGCAAAGTCCTTAAATAATGCAGCAGAGTCCTTAAATTCAGCAGCAGAGTCATTAAATAATGCAACAAAGTCCTTAATAATGCAGCAGATTCCTTAAATAATGCAGCAAATTCCTTAAATAATGCAGCAGAATCCTTAAATAATGCAATAAAGTCCTTATCTAATGCAGCAACGTCCTTAATAATGCAGCAGAGTCCTTAAATAATGCAGCAGAATCCTTAAATACTGCATCAGCGTCCTTAAATAATGCAACAAAGTCCTTAAATAATGCAGCAAAGTCCTTAAATAATGCAGCAGAGTCCTTAAATACAGCAGCAGAGTCCTTAAATAATTCAGCAAAGTCCTTAAATAATGCAGCAGAGTCCTTAAATAATGCAATAAAGTCCTTATCTAATGCAGCAACGTCCTTAATAATGCAGCAGAGTCCTTAAATAATGCAGCAAAGTACTTAAATAATGCAGCAGAGGCCTTAAATACCGCAGCAGCATACTTAAATAATGCAGCAAAGTCCTTAAATAATGCAGCAGAGTCCTTAAATAATGCAACAAAGTCCTTAAATAATGCAGCAGAGTCCTTAAATAATGCAACAAAGTCCTTAAATAATGCACCAGAGTACTTAAATAATGCAGCAAAGTCCTTAAATAATGCAGCAGAGTCCTTAAATAATGCAACAAAGTCCTTAAATAATGCAGCAGAGTCCTTAAATAATGCAGCAGAGTCCTTAAATAATGCAACAAAGTCCTTAAATAATGCAGCAGAGTCCTTAAATAATGCAACAAAGTCCTTAAATATTGCAGCAGAGTCCTTAAATAATGCAGCAAAGTCCTTAAATAATGCAGCAGAGTACTTAAATAATGCAGCAAATTCCTTAAATAATGCAGCAGAATCCTTAAATAATGCAATAAAGTCCTTAAATAATGCAGCAGAGTCCTTAAATAATGCAGCAGAGTCCTTAAATAATGCAACAAAGTCCTTAAATAATGCAGCAGAGTCCTTAAATAATGCAGCAAAGTCCTTAAATAATGCAGCAGAGTCCTTAAATAATGCAGCAAACTCATTAAATAATGCAGCAAAGTACTTAAATAATGCAGCAAAGTACTTAAATAATGCAGCAAATTCCTTAAATAATGCAGCAGAATCCTTAAATAATGCAATAAAGTCCTTAAATAATGCAGCAGAGTCCTTAAATAATGCAGCAGAGTCCTTAAATAATGCAATAAATTCCTTAAATAATGCAGCAGAATCCTTAAATAATGCAATAAAGTCATTAAATAATGCAGCAGAGTCCTTAAATACTGCAGCAGAGACCTTAAATAATGCAGCAAAATCCTTAAATAATGCAGCAGAGTCCTTATATAATGCAGCAGAGTCCTAAAATACTGCAGCAGAGTCCTTAAATAATGCAGCAGAGTCCTTAAATAATGCAGCAAATTCATTAAATAATGCAGCAGAGTCCTTAAATAATGCAACAAAGTCCTTAAATAATGCAGCAGATTCCTTAAATTTCGCAGCAGCGTCCTTAAATAATGCATCAAAGTACTTAAATAATGCAGCAGAGTCCTAAAATACCGCAGCAGAGTCCTTAAATAATGCAGCAAAGTCCTTAAATAATGCAGCAGAGTGCTTACATAATGCAGCAGAGTCCTTAAATTCCGCAGCAGAGTCATTAAATAATGCAGCAGAGTCCTTAAATAATGCAGCAAATTCATTAAATAATGCACAGAGTCATTAAATAATGCAACAAAGTCCTTAAATAATGCAGCAGAGTGCTTAAATAATGCAACAAAGTCCTTAAATAATGCAGCAGAGTCCTTAAATAATGCAACAAACTCATTAAATAATGCAGCAAAGTACTTAAATAATGCAGCAAATTCCTTAAATAATGCAGCAGAATCCTTAAATAATGCAATAAAGTCCTTAAATAATGCAGCAGAGTCCTTAAATAATGCAAAAAATTCCTTAAATAATGCAGCAGAATCCTTAAATAATGCAACAAAGTCCTTAAATAATGCAGCAAAGTCCTTAATAATGCAGCAGAGTCCTTAAATAATGCAGCAAATTCCTTAAATAATGCAGCAGAGGCCTTAAATACCGAAGCAGCGTCCTTAAATAATGCAGCAAAGTCCTTAAATAATGCAGAAGAGTCCTTAAATAATGCAACAAAGTCCTTAAATAATGCAGCAGAGTCCTTAAATAAAGCAGCAGAGTGCTTAAATAATGCAGCAGAGTCCTTAAATACCGCAGCAGAGTCATTAAATAATACAGCAGATTCCTTAAATAAAGCAGCAGAGTGCTTAAATAATGCAGCAGAGTCCTTAAATACCGCAGCAGAGTCATTAAATAATACAGCAGAGTCCTTAAATAATGCAGGAAATTCCTTAAATAATGCAGAGTCCTTAAATAATGCACTAAATTCCTTAAATAAAATGCAGCAACGCCCTTAATAATGCAGCTGAGTCCTTAAATAATTCAGCAAAGTCCTTAAATAATGCAGCAGAGTCCTTAAATACCGCAGCAGCGTCCTTAAATAATGCAACAAAGTCCTTAAATAATGCAGCAGAACCCTTAAATAATGCAACAAAGTCCTTAAATAATGCAGCAGAGTCCTTAAATAATGCAACAAAGTCCTTAAATAATGCAGCAGAGTCCTTAAATAATGCAGCAGAGTCCTTAAATAATGCAACAAAGTCCTTAAATAATGCAGCAGAGTCCTTAAATAATGCAACAAAGTCCTTAAATAATGCAGCAGAGTCCTTAAATAATGCAGCAAAGTCCTTAAATAATGCAGCAGAGTCCTTAAACAATGCAGCACAGTCCTTAAATAATGCAACAAAGTCCTTAAATAATGCAGCAGAGTCCTTAAATAATGCAGCAAAGTCCTTAAATAATGCAGCAGAGTCCTTAAACAATGCAGCACAGTCCTTAAATAATGCAGCAAAGTCCTTAAATAATGCAGCAGAGTCCTTAAATACAGCAGCAGCGTCCTTAAATAATGCAACAAAGTCTTTAAATAATGCAGCAGAGTCCTTAAATAATGCAACAAAGTCCTTAAATAATGCACCAGAGTACTTAAATAATGCAGCAAAGTCCTTAAATAATGCAGCAGAGTCCTTAAATAATGCAACAAAGTCCTTAAATAATGCAACAAAGTCCTTAAATAATGCAGCAGAGTCCTTAAATAATGCAGCAAAGTCCTTAAATAATGCAGCAGAGTCCTTAAATAATGCAGCAGAGTCCTTAAATAATGCAACAAAGTCCTTAAATAATGCAGCAGAGTCCTTAAATAATGCAACAAAGTCCTTAAATATTGCAGCAGAGTCCTTAAATAATGCAGCAAAGTCCTTAAATAATGCAGCAGAGTACTTAAATAATGCAGCAAATTCCTTAAATAATGCAGCAGAATCCTTAAATAATGCAATAAAGTCCTTAAATAATGCAGCAGAGTCCTTAAATAATGCAGCAGAGTCCTTAAATAATGCAACAAAGTCCTTAAATAATGCAGCAGAGTCCTTAAATAATGCAGCAAAGTCCTTAAATAATGCAGCAGAGTCCTTAAATAATGCAGGAAATTCCTTAAATAATGCAGAGTCCTTAAATAATGCACTAAATTCCTTAAATAAAATGCAGCAACGCCCTTAATAATGCAGCTGAGTCCTTAAATAATTCAGCAAAGTCCTTAAATAATGCAGCAGAGTCCTTAAATACCGCAGCAGCGTCCTTAAATAATGCAACAAAGTCCTTAAATAATGCAGCAGAACCCTTAAATAATGCAACAAAGTCCTTAAATAATGCAGCAGAGTCCTTAAATAATGCAACAAAGTCCTTAAATAATGCAGCAGAGTCCTTAAATAATGCAGCAGAGTCCTTAAATAATGCAACAAAGTCCTTAAATAATGCAGCAGAGTCCTTAAATAATGCAACAAAGTCCTTAAATAATGCAGCAGAGTCCTTAAATAATGCAGCAAAGTCCTTAAATAATGCAGCAGAGTCCTTAAACAATGCAGCACAGTCCTTAAATAATGCAACAAAGTCCTTAAATAATGCAGCAGAGTCCTTAAATAATGCAGCAAAGTCCTTAAATAATGCAGCAGAGTCCTTAAACAATGCAGCACAGTCCTTAAATAATGCAGCAAAGTCCTTAAATAATGCAGCAGAGTCCTTAAATACAGCAGCAGCGTCCTTAAATAATGCAACAAAGTCTTTAAATAATGCAGCAGAGTCCTTAAATAATGCAACAAAGTCCTTAAATAATGCACCAGAGTACTTAAATAATGCAGCAAAGTCCTTAAATAATGCAGCAGAGTCCTTAAATAATGCAACAAAGTCCTTAAATAATGCAACAAAGTCCTTAAATAATGCAGCAGAGTCCTTAAATAATGCAGCAAAGTCCTTAAATAATGCAGCAGAGTCCTTAAATAATGCAGCAGAGTCCTTAAATAATGCAACAAAGTCCTTAAATAATGCAGCAGAGTCCTTAAATAATGCAACAAAGTCCTTAAATATTGCAGCAGAGTCCTTAAATAATGCAGCAAAGTCCTTAAATAATGCAGCAGAGTACTTAAATAATGCAGCAAATTCCTTAAATAATGCAGCAGAATCCTTAAATAATGCAATAAAGTCCTTAAATAATGCAGCAGAGTCCTTAAATAATGCAGCAGAGTCCTTAAATAATGCAACAAAGTCCTTAAATAATGCAGCAGAGTCCTTAAATAATGCAGCAAAGTCCTTAAATAATGCAGCAGAGTCCTTAAATAATGCAGCAAACTCATTAAATAATGCAGCAAAGTACTTAAATAATGCAGCAAAGTACTTAAATAATGCAGCAAATTCCTTAAATAATGCAGCAGAATCCTTAAATAATGCAATAAAGTCCTTAAATAATGCAGCAGAGTCCTTAAATAATGCAGCAGAGTCCTTAAATAATGCAATAAATTCCTTAAATAATGCAGCAGAATCCTTAAATAATGCAATAAAGTCATTAAATAATGCAGCAGAGTCCTTAAATACTGCAGCAGAGACCTTAAATAATGCAGCAAAATCCTTAAATAATGCAGCAGAGTCCTTATATAATGCAGCAGAGTCCTAAAATACTGCAGCAGAGTCCTTAAATAATGCAGCAGAGTCCTTAAATAATGCAGCAAATTCATTAAATAATGCAGCAGAGTCCTTAAATAATGCAACAAAGTCCTTAAATAATGCAGCAGATTCCTTAAATTTCGCAGCAGCGTCCTTAAATAATGCATCAAAGTACTTAAATAATGCAGCAGAGTCCTAAAATACCGCAGCAGAGTCCTTAAATAATGCAGCAAAGTCCTTAAATAATGCAGCAGAGTGCTTACATAATGCAGCAGAGTCCTTAAATTCCGCAGCAGAGTCATTAAATAATGCAGCAGAGTCCTTAAATAATGCAGCAAATTCATTAAATAATGCACAGAGTCATTAAATAATGCAACAAAGTCCTTAAATAATGCAGCAGAGTGCTTAAATAATGCAACAAAGTCCTTAAATAATGCAGCAGAGTCCTTAAATAATGCAACAAACTCATTAAATAATGCAGCAAAGTACTTAAATAATGCAGCAAATTCCTTAAATAATGCAGCAGAATCCTTAAATAATGCAATAAAGTCCTTAAATAATGCAGCAGAGTCCTTAAATAATGCAAAAAATTCCTTAAATAATGCAGCAGAATCCTTAAATAATGCAACAAAGTCCTTAAATAATGCAGCAAAGTCCTTAATAATGCAGCAGAGTCCTTAAATAATGCAGCAAATTCCTTAAATAATGCAGCAGAGGCCTTAAATACCGAAGCAGCGTCCTTAAATAATGCAGCAAAGTCCTTAAATAATGCAGAAGAGTCCTTAAATAATGCAACAAAGTCCTTAAATAATGCAGCAGAGTCCTTAAATAAAGCAGCAGAGTGCTTAAATAATGCAGCAGAGTCCTTAAATACCGCAGCAGAGTCATTAAATAATACAGCAGATTCCTTAAATAAAGCAGCAGAGTGCTTAAATAATGCAGCAGAGTCCTTAAATACCGCAGCAGAGTCATTAAATAATACAGCAGAGTCCTTAAATAATGCAGGAAATTCCTTAAATAATGCAGAGTCCTTAAATAATGCACTAAATTCCTTAAATAAAATGCAGCAACGCCCTTAATAATGCAGCTGAGTCCTTAAATAATTCAGCAAAGTCCTTAAATAATGCAGCAGAGTCCTTAAATACCGCAGCAGCGTCCTTAAATAATGCAACAAAGTCCTTAAATAATGCAGCAGAACCCTTAAATAATGCAACAAAGTCCTTAAATAATGCAGCAGAGTCCTTAAATAATGCAACAAAGTCCTTAAATAATGCAGCAGAGTCCTTAAATAATGCAGCAGAGTCCTTAAATAATGCAACAAAGTCCTTAAATAATGCAGCAGAGTCCTTAAATAATGCAACAAAGTCCTTAAATAATGCAGCAGAGTCCTTAAATAATGCAGCAAAGTCCTTAAATAATGCAGCAGAGTCCTTAAACAATGCAGCACAGTCCTTAAATAATGCAACAAAGTCCTTAAATAATGCAGCAGAGTCCTTAAATAATGCAGCAAAGTCCTTAAATAATGCAGCAGAGTCCTTAAACAATGCAGCACAGTCCTTAAATAATGCAGCAAAGTCCTTAAATAATGCAGCAGAGTCCTTAAATACAGCAGCAGCGTCCTTAAATAATGCAACAAAGTCTTTAAATAATGCAGCAGAGTCCTTAAATAATGCAACAAAGTCCTTAAATAATGCAGCAGAGTCCTTAAATAATGCAACAAACTCATTAAATAATGCAGCAGAATCCTTAAATAATGCAACAAATTCCTTAAATAATGCAGAGTCCTTAAATAATGCACTAAATTCCTTAAATAAAATGCAGCAACGCCCTTAATAATGCAGCTGAGTCCTTAAATAATTCAGCAAAGTCCTTAAATAATGCAGCAGAGTCCATAAATACCGCAGCAGCGTCCTTAAAGAATGCAATAAAATCCTTAAATAATGCAGCAACGTCCTTAATAATGCAGCAGAGTCCTTAAATAATACAGCAAAGTCCTTAAATAATGCAGCAGAGGACTTAAATACTGCAGCAGCGTCCTTAAATAATGCAGCAGAGTCCTTAAATAATGCAACAAAGTCCTTAAATAATGCAGCAGAATCCTTAAATAATGCAAAAAATTCCTTAAATAATGCAGAAGAGTACTTAAATAATGCAGAAAAGTCGTTAAATAATGCAGCAGAGTCCTTATATATTGCAGCATAGTCCTTAAATAATGCAACAAAGTCCTTAAATAATGCAGCAGATTCCTTAAATTCTGCAGCAGCGTCCTTAAATAATGCATCAAAGTCCTTAAATAATGCAGCAGAGTCCTTAAATACTGCAGCAGAGTCCTTAAATAATGCAGCAAATTCCTTAAATAATGCAGCCGAGTCCTTAAATTCCGCAGCAGAGTCATTAAATAATGCAACAAAGTCCTTAATAATGCAGCAGAGTCCTTAAATAATGCAGCAAATTCCTTAAATAATGCAGCAGAATCCTTAAATAATGCAATAAAGTCCTTATGTAATGCAGCAACGTCCTTAATAATGCAGCAGAGTCCTTAAATAATGCAGCAAAGTACTTAAATAATGCAGCAGAGGCCTTAAATACCGCAGCAGCATACTTAAATAATGCAGCAAAGTCCTTAAATAATGCAGCAGAGTCCTTAAATAATGCAACAAAGTCCTTAAATAATGCAGCAGAGTCCTTAAATAATGCAACAAAGTCCTTAAATAATGCACCAGAGTACTTAAATAATGCAGCAAAGTCCTTAAATAATGCAGCAGAGTCCTTAAATAATGCAACAAAGTCCTTAAATAATGCAGCAGAGTCCTTAAATAATGCAACAAAGTCCTTAAATAATGCAGCAGAGTCCTTAAATAATGCAACAAAGTCCTTATATAATGCAGCAGAGTCCTTAAATAATGCAGCAAAGTCCTTAAATAATGCAGCAGAGTCCTTAAACAATGCAGGACAGTCCTTAAATAATGCAACAAAGTCCTTAAATAATGCAGCAGAGTCCTTAAATAGTGCAGCAAAGTCCTTAAATAACGCAGCAGAGTCCTTAAACAATGCAGCACAGTCCTTAAATAATGCAGCAAAGTCCTTAAATAATGCAGCAGAGTCCTTAAATACAGCAGCAGCGTCCTTAAATAATTCAGCAAAGTCCTTAAATAATGCAGCAGAGTCCTTAAATAATGCAACAAAGTCCTTAAATAATGCAGCAGAGTCCTTAAATAATGCAACAAAGTCCTTAAATAATGCAGCAGAGTCCTTAAATACTGCAGCAGAGTCCTTAAATAATGCAGCAAAGTCCTTAAATAATGCAGCAGAGTCCTTAAATTCAGCAGCAGAGTCATTAAATAATGCAACAAAGTCCTTAATAATGCAGCAGATTCCTTAAATAATGCAGCAAATTCCTTAAATAATGCAGCAGAATCCTTAAATAATGCAATAAAGTCCTTATCTAATGCAGCAACGTCCTTAATAATGCAGCAGAGTCCTTAAATAATGCAGCAGAATCCTTAAATACTGCATCAGCGTCCTTAAATAATGCAACAAAGTCCTGATATAATGCAGCAGAGTCCTTAAATAATGCAGCAAAGTCCTTAAATAATGCAGCAGAGTCCTTAAACAATGCAGGACAGTCCTTAAATAATGCAACAAAGTCCTTAAATAATGCAGCAGAGTCCTTAAATAGTGCAGCAAAGTCCTTAAATAATGCAGCAGAGTCCTTAAACAATGCAGCACAGTCCTTAAATAATGCAGCAAAGTCCTTAAATAATGCAGCAGAGTCCTTAAATACAGCAGCAGCGTCCTTAAATAATTCAGCAAAGTCCTTAAATAATGCAGCAGAGTCCTTAAATAATGCAACAAAGTCCTTAAATAATGCAGCAGAGTCCTTAAATAATGCAACAAAGTCCTTAAATAATGCAGCAGAGTCCTTAAATACTGCAGCAGAGTCCTTAAATAATGCAGCAAAGTCCTTAAATAATGCAGCAGAGTCCTTAAATTCAGCAGCAGAGTCATTAAATAATGCAACAAAGTCCTTAATAATGCAGCAGATTCCTTAAATAATGCAGCAAATTCCTTAAATAATGCAGCAGAATCCTTAAATAATGCAATAAAGTCCTTATCTAATGCAGCAACGTCCTTAATAATGCAGCAGAGTCCTTAAATAATGCAGCAGAATCCTTAAATACTGCATCAGCGTCCTTAAATAATGCAACAAAGTCCTTAAATAATGCAGCAAAGTCCTTAAATAATGCAGCAGAGTCCTTAAATACAGCAGCAGAGTCCTTAAATAATTCAGCAAAGTCCTTAAATAATGCAGCAGAGTCCTTAAATAATGCAATAAAGTCCTTATCTAATGCAGCAACGTCCTTAATAATGCAGCAGAGTCCTTAAATAATGCAGCAAAGTACTTAAATAATGCAGCAGAGGCCTTAAATACCGCAGCAGCATACTTAAATAATGCAGCAAAGTCCTTAAATAATGCAGCAGAGTCCTTAAATAATGCAACAAAGTCCTTAAATAATGCAGCAGAGTCCTTAAATAATGCAACAAAGTCCTTAAATAATGCACCAGAGTACTTAAATAATGCAGCAAAGTCCTTAAATAATGCAGCAGAGTCCTTAAATGATGCAACAAAGTCCTTAAATAATGCAGCAGAGTCCTTAAATAATGCAGCAGAGTCCTTAAATAATGCAACAAAGTCCTTAAATAATGCAGCAGAGTCCTTAAATAATGCAACAAAGTCCTTAAATATTGCAGCAGAGTCCTTAAATAATGCAGCAAAGTCCTTAAATAATGCAGCAGAGTACTTAAATAATGCAGCAAATTCCTTAAATAATGCAGCAGAATCCTTAAATAATGCAATAAAGTCCTTAAATAATGCAGCAGAGTCCTTAAATAATGCAGCAGAGTCCTTAAATAATGCAACAAAGTCCTTAAATAATGCAGCAGAGTCCTTAAATAATGCAGCAAAGTCCTTAAATAATGCAGCAGAGTCCTTAAATAATGCAGCAAACTCATTAAATAATGCAGCAAAGTACTTAAATAATGCAGCAAAGTACTTAAATAATGCAGCAAATTCCTTAAATAATGCAGCAGAATCCTTAAATAATGCAATAAAGTCCTTAAATAATGCAGCAGAGTCCTTAAATAATGCAATAAATTCCTTAAATAATGCAGCAGAATCCTTAAATAATGCAATAAAGTCATTAAATAATGCAGCAGAGTCCTTAAATACTGCAGCAGAGACCTTAAATAATGCAGCAAAATCCTTAAATAATGCAGCAGAGTCCTTATATAATGCAGCAGAGTCCTAAAATACTGCAGCAGAGTCCTTAAATAATGCAGCAGAGTCCTTAAATAATGCAGCAAATTCATTAAATAATGCAGCAGAGTCCTTAAATAATGCAACAAAGTCCTTAAATAATGCAGCAGATTCCTTAAATTTCGCAGCAGCGTCCTTAAATAATGCATCAAAGTACTTAAATAATGCAGCAGAGTCCTAAAATACCGCAGCAGAGTCCTTAAATAATGCAGCAAAGTCCTTAAATAATGCAGCAGAGTGCTTACATAATGCAGCAGAGTCCTTAAATTCCGCAGCAGAGTCATTAAATAATGCAGCAGAGTCCTTAAATAATGCAGCAAATTCATTAAATAATGCACAGAGTCATTAAATAATGCAACAAAGTCCTTAAATAATGCAGCAGAGTGCTTAAATAATGCAACAAAGTCCTTAAATAATGCAGCAGAGTCCTTAAATAATGCAACAAACTCATTAAATAATGCAGCAAAGTACTTAAATAATGCAGCAAATTCCTTAAATAATGCAGCAGAATCCTTAAATAATGCAATAAAGTCCTTAAATAATGCAGCAGTCCTTAAATAATGCAAAAAATTCCTTAAATAATGCAGCAGAATCCTTAAATAATGCAACAAAGTCCTTAAATAATGCAGCAAAGTCCTTAATAATGCAGCAGAGTCCTTAAATAATGCAGCAAATTCCTTAAATAATGCAGCAGAGGCCTTAAATACCGAAGCAGCGTCCTTAAATAATGCAGCAAAGTCCTTAAATAATGCAGAAGAGTCCTTAAATAATGCAACAAAGTCCTTAAATAATGCAACAGAGTCCTTAAATAAAGCAGCAGAGTGCTTAAATAATGCAGCAGAGTCCTTAAATACCGCAGCAGAGTCATTAAATAATACAGCAGATTCCTTAAATAAAGCAGCAGAGTGCTTAAATAATGCAGCAGAGTCCTTAAATACCGCAGCAGAGTCATTAAATAATACAGCAGAGTCCTTAAATAATGCAGGAAATTCCTTAAATAATGCAGAGTCCTTAAATAATGCACTAAATTCCTTAAATAAAATGCAGCAACGCCCTTAATAATGCAGCTGAGTCCTTAAATAATTCAGCAAAGTCCTTAAATAATGCAGCAGAGTCCTTAAATACCGCAGCAGCGTCCTTAAATAATGCAACAAAGTCCTTAAATAATGCAGCAGAACCCTTAAATAATGCAACAAAGTCCTTAAATAATGCAGCAGAGTCCTTATATAATGCAGCAGAGTCCTAAAATACTGCAGCAGAGTCCTTAAATAATGCAGCAGAGTCCTTAAATAATGCAGCAAATTCATTAAATAATGCAGCAGAGTCCTTAAATAATGCAACAAAGTCCTTAAATAATGCAGCAGATTCCTTAAATTTCGCAGCAGCGTCCTTAAATAATGCATCAAAGTACTTAAATAATGCAGCAGAGTCCTAAAATACCGCAGCAGAGTCCTTAAATAATGCAGCAAAGTCCTTAAATAATGCAGCAGAGTGCTTACATAATGCAGCAGAGTCCTTAAATTCCGCAGCAGAGTCATTAAATAATGCAGCAGAGTCCTTAAATAATGCAGCAAATTCATTAAATAATGCACAGAGTCATTAAATAATGCAACAAAGTCCTTAAATAATGCAGCAGAGTGCTTAAATAATGCAACAAAGTCCTTAAATAATGCAGCAGAGTCCTTAAATAATGCAACAAACTCATTAAATAATGCAGCAAAGTACTTAAATAATGCAGCAAATTCCTTAAATAATGCAGCAGAATCCTTAAATAATGCAATAAAGTCCTTAAATAATGCAGCAGAGTCCTTAAATAATGCAAAAAATTCCTTAAATAATGCAGCAGAATCCTTAAATAATGCAACAAAGTCCTTAAATAATGCAGCAAAGTCCTTAATAATGCAGCAGAGTCCTTAAATAATGCAGCAAATTCCTTAAATAATGCAGCAGAGGCCTTAAATACCGAAGCAGCGTCCTTAAATAATGCAGCAAAGTCCTTAAATAATGCAGAAGAGTCCTTAAATAATGCAACAAAGTCCTTAAATAATGCAGCAGAGTCCTTAAATAAAGCAGCAGAGTGCTTAAATAATGCAGCAGAGTCCTTAAATACCGCAGCAGAGTCATTAAATAATACAGCAGATTCCTTAAATAAAGCAGCAGAGTGCTTAAATAATGCAGCAGAGTCCTTAAATACCGCAGCAGAGTCATTAAATAATACAGCAGAGTCCTTAAATAATGCAGGAAATTCCTTAAATAATGCAGAGTCCTTAAATAATGCACTAAATTCCTTAAATAAAATGCAGCAACGCCCTTAATAATGCAGCTGAGTCCTTAAATAATTCAGCAAAGTCCTTAAATAATGCAGCAGAGTCCTTAAATACCGCAGCAGCGTCCTTAAATAATGCAACAAAGTCCTTAAATAATGCAGCAGAACCCTTAAATAATGCAACAAAGTCCTTAAATAATGCAGCAGAGTCCTTAAATAATGCAACAAAGTCCTTAAATAATGCAGCAGAGTCCTTAAATAATGCAGCAGAGTCCTTAAATAATGCAACAAAGTCCTTAAATAATGCAGCAGAGTCCTTAAATAATGCAACAAAGTCCTTAAATAATGCAGCAGAGTCCTTAAATAATGCAGCAAAGTCCTTAAATAATGCAGCAGAGTCCTTAAACAATGCAGCACAGTCCTTAAATAATGCAACAAAGTCCTTAAATAATGCAGCAGAGTCCTTAAATAATGCAGCAAAGTCCTTAAATAATGCAGCAGAGTCCTTAAACAATGCAGCACAGTCCTTAAATAATGCAGCAAAGTCCTTAAATAATGCAGCAGAGTCCTTAAATACAGCAGCAGCGTCCTTAAATAATGCAACAAAGTCTTTAAATAATGCAGCAGAGTCCTTAAATAATGCAACAAAGTCCTTAAATAATGCACCAGAGTACTTAAATAATGCAGCAAAGTCCTTAAATAATGCAGCAGAGTCCTTAAATAATGCAACAAAGTCCTTAAATAATGCAACAAAGTCCTTAAATAATGCAGCAGAGTCCTTAAATAATGCAGCAAAGTCCTTAAATAATGCAGCAGAGTCCTTAAATAATGCAGCAGAGTCCTTAAATAATGCAACAAAGTCCTTAAATAATGCAGCAGAGTCCTTAAATAATGCAACAAAGTCCTTAAATATTGCAGCAGAGTCCTTAAATAATGCAGCAAAGTCCTTAAATAATGCAGCAGAGTACTTAAATAATGCAGCAAATTCCTTAAATAATGCAGCAGAATCCTTAAATAATGCAATAAAGTCCTTAAATAATGCAGCAGAGTCCTTAAATAATGCAGCAGAGTCCTTAAATAATGCAACAAAGTCCTTAAATAATGCAGCAGAGTCCTTAAATAATGCAGCAAAGTCCTTAAATAATGCAGCAGAGTCCTTAAATAATGCAGCAAACTCATTAAATAATGCAGCAAAGTACTTAAATAATGCAGCAAAGTACTTAAATAATGCAGCAAATTCCTTAAATAATGCAGCAGAATCCTTAAATAATGCAATAAAGTCCTTAAATAATGCAGCAGAGTCCTTAAATAATGCAGCAGAGTCCTTAAATAATGCAATAAATTCCTTAAATAATGCAGCAGAATCCTTAAATAATGCAATAAAGTCATTAAATAATGCAGCAGAGTCCTTAAATACTGCAGCAGAGACCTTAAATAATGCAGCAAAATCCTTAAATAATGCAGCAGAGTCCTTATATAATGCAGCAGAGTCCTAAAATACTGCAGCAGAGTCCTTAAATAATGCAGCAGAGTCCTTAAATAATGCAGCAAATTCATTAAATAATGCAGCAGAGTCCTTAAATAATGCAACAAAGTCCTTAAATAATGCAGCAGATTCCTTAAATTTCGCAGCAGCGTCCTTAAATAATGCATCAAAGTACTTAAATAATGCAGCAGAGTCCTAAAATACCGCAGCAGAGTCCTTAAATAATGCAGCAAAGTCCTTAAATAATGCAGCAGAGTGCTTACATAATGCAGCAGAGTCCTTAAATTCCGCAGCAGAGTCATTAAATAATGCAGCAGAGTCCTTAAATAATGCAGCAAATTCATTAAATAATGCACAGAGTCATTAAATAATGCAACAAAGTCCTTAAATAATGCAGCAGAGTGCTTAAATAATGCAACAAAGTCCTTAAATAATGCAGCAGAGTCCTTAAATAATGCAACAAACTCATTAAATAATGCAGCAAAGTACTTAAATAATGCAGCAAATTCCTTAAATAATGCAGCAGAATCCTTAAATAATGCAATAAAGTCCTTAAATAATGCAGCAGAGTCCTTAAATAATGCAAAAAATTCCTTAAATAATGCAGCAGAATCCTTAAATAATGCAACAAAGTCCTTAAATAATGCAGCAAAGTCCTTAATAATGCAGCAGAGTCCTTAAATAATGCAGCAAATTCCTTAAATAATGCAGCAGAGGCCTTAAATACCGAAGCAGCGTCCTTAAATAATGCAGCAAAGTCCTTAAATAATGCAGAAGAGTCCTTAAATAATGCAACAAAGTCCTTAAATAATGCAGCAGAGTCCTTAAATAAAGCAGCAGAGTGCTTAAATAATGCAGCAGAGTCCTTAAATACCGCAGCAGAGTCATTAAATAATACAGCAGATTCCTTAAATAAAGCAGCAGAGTGCTTAAATAATGCAGCAGAGTCCTTAAATACCGCAGCAGAGTCATTAAATAATACAGCAGAGTCCTTAAATAATGCAGGAAATTCCTTAAATAATGCAGAGTCCTTAAATAATGCACTAAATTCCTTAAATAAAATGCAGCAACGCCCTTAATAATGCAGCTGAGTCCTTAAATAATTCAGCAAAGTCCTTAAATAATGCAGCAGAGTCCTTAAATACCGCAGCAGCGTCCTTAAATAATGCAACAAAGTCCTTAAATAATGCAGCAGAACCCTTAAATAATGCAACAAAGTCCTTAAATAATGCAGCAGAGTCCTTAAATAATGCAACAAAGTCCTTAAATAATGCAGCAGAGTCCTTAAATAATGCAGCAGAGTCCTTAAATAATGCAACAAAGTCCTTAAATAATGCAGCAGAGTCCTTAAATAATGCAACAAAGTCCTTAAATAATGCAGCAGAGTCCTTAAATAATGCAGCAAAGTCCTTAAATAATGCAGCAGAGTCCTTAAACAATGCAGCACAGTCCTTAAATAATGCAACAAAGTCCTTAAATAATGCAGCAGAGTCCTTAAATAATGCAGCAAAGTCCTTAAATAATGCAGCAGAGTCCTTAAACAATGCAGCACAGTCCTTAAATAATGCAGCAAAGTCCTTAAATAATGCAGCAGAGTCCTTAAATACAGCAGCAGCGTCCTTAAATAATGCAACAAAGTCTTTAAATAATGCAGCAGAGTCCTTAAATAATGCAACAAAGTCCTTAAATAATGCAGCAGAGTCCTTAAATAATGCAACAAACTCATTAAATAATGCAGCAGAATCCTTAAATAATGCAACAAATTCCTTAAATAATGCAGAGTCCTTAAATAATGCACTAAATTCCTTAAATAAAATGCAGCAACGCCCTTAATAATGCAGCTGAGTCCTTAAATAATTCAGCAAAGTCCTTAAATAATGCAGCAGAGTCCATAAATACCGCAGCAGCGTCCTTAAAGAATGCAATAAAATCCTTAAATAATGCAGCAACGTCCTTAATAATGCAGCAGAGTCCTTAAATAATACAGCAAAGTCCTTAAATAATGCAGCAGAGGACTTAAATACTGCAGCAGCGTCCTTAAATAATGCAGCAGAGTCCTTAAATAATGCAACAAAGTCCTTAAATAATGCAGCAGAATCCTTAAATAATGCAAAAAATTCCTTAAATAATGCAGAAGAGTACTTAAATAATGCAGAAAAGTCGTTAAATAATGCAGCAGAGTCCTTATATATTGCAGCATAGTCCTTAAATAATGCAACAAAGTCCTTAAATAATGCAGCAGATTCCTTAAATTCTGCAGCAGCGTCCTTAAATAATGCATCAAAGTCCTTAAATAATGCAGCAGAGTCCTTAAATACTGCAGCAGAGTCCTTAAATAATGCAGCAAATTCCTTAAATAATGCAGCCGAGTCCTTAAATTCCGCAGCAGAGTCATTAAATAATGCAACAAAGTCCTTAATAATGCAGCAGAGTCCTTAAATAATGCAGCAAATTCCTTAAATAATGCAGCAGAATCCTTAAATAATGCAATAAAGTCCTTATGTAATGCAGCAACGTCCTTAATAATGCAGCAGAGTCCTTAAATAATGCAGCAAAGTACTTAAATAATGCAGCAGAGGCCTTAAATACCGCAGCAGCATACTTAAATAATGCAGCAAAGTCCTTAAATAATGCAGCAGAGTCCTTAAATAATGCAACAAAGTCCTTAAATAATGCAGCAGAGTCCTTAAATAATGCAACAAAGTCCTTAAATAATGCACCAGAGTACTTAAATAATGCAGCAAAGTCCTTAAATAATGCAGCAGAGTCCTTAAATAATGCAACAAAGTCCTTAAATAATGCAGCAGAGTCCTTAAATAATGCAACAAAGTCCTTAAATAATGCAGCAGAGTCCTTAAATAATGCAACAAAGTCCTTATATAATGCAGCAGAGTCCTTAAATAATGCAGCAAAGTCCTTAAATAATGCAGCAGAGTCCTTAAACAATGCAGGACAGTCCTTAAATAATGCAACAAAGTCCTTAAATAATGCAGCAGAGTCCTTAAATAGTGCAGCAAAGTCCTTAAATAACGCAGCAGAGTCCTTAAACAATGCAGCACAGTCCTTAAATAATGCAGCAAAGTCCTTAAATAATGCAGCAGAGTCCTTAAATACAGCAGCAGCGTCCTTAAATAATTCAGCAAAGTCCTTAAATAATGCAGCAGAGTCCTTAAATAATGCAACAAAGTCCTTAAATAATGCAGCAGAGTCCTTAAATAATGCAACAAAGTCCTTAAATAATGCAGCAGAGTCCTTAAATACTGCAGCAGAGTCCTTAAATAATGCAGCAAAGTCCTTAAATAATGCAGCAGAGTCCTTAAATTCAGCAGCAGAGTCATTAAATAATGCAACAAAGTCCTTAATAATGCAGCAGATTCCTTAAATAATGCAGCAAATTCCTTAAATAATGCAGCAGAATCCTTAAATAATGCAATAAAGTCCTTATCTAATGCAGCAACGTCCTTAATAATGCAGCAGAGTCCTTAAATAATGCAGCAGAATCCTTAAATACTGCATCAGCGTCCTTAAATAATGCAACAAAGTCCTGATATAATGCAGCAGAGTCCTTAAATAATGCAGCAAAGTCCTTAAATAATGCAGCAGAGTCCTTAAACAATGCAGGACAGTCCTTAAATAATGCAACAAAGTCCTTAAATAATGCAGCAGAGTCCTTAAATAGTGCAGCAAAGTCCTTAAATAATGCAGCAGAGTCCTTAAACAATGCAGCACAGTCCTTAAATAATGCAGCAAAGTCCTTAAATAATGCAGCAGAGTCCTTAAATACAGCAGCAGCGTCCTTAAATAATTCAGCAAAGTCCTTAAATAATGCAGCAGAGTCCTTAAATAATGCAACAAAGTCCTTAAATAATGCAGCAGAGTCCTTAAATAATGCAACAAAGTCCTTAAATAATGCAGCAGAGTCCTTAAATACTGCAGCAGAGTCCTTAAATAATGCAGCAAAGTCCTTAAATAATGCAGCAGAGTCCTTAAATTCAGCAGCAGAGTCATTAAATAATGCAACAAAGTCCTTAATAATGCAGCAGATTCCTTAAATAATGCAGCAAATTCCTTAAATAATGCAGCAGAATCCTTAAATAATGCAATAAAGTCCTTATCTAATGCAGCAACGTCCTTAATAATGCAGCAGAGTCCTTAAATAATGCAGCAGAATCCTTAAATACTGCATCAGCGTCCTTAAATAATGCAACAAAGTCCTTAAATAATGCAGCAAAGTCCTTAAATAATGCAGCAGAGTCCTTAAATACAGCAGCAGAGTCCTTAAATAATTCAGCAAAGTCCTTAAATAATGCAGCAGAGTCCTTAAATAATGCAATAAAGTCCTTATCTAATGCAGCAACGTCCTTAATAATGCAGCAGAGTCCTTAAATAATGCAGCAAAGTACTTAAATAATGCAGCAGAGGCCTTAAATACCGCAGCAGCATACTTAAATAATGCAGCAAAGTCCTTAAATAATGCAGCAGAGTCCTTAAATAATGCAACAAAGTCCTTAAATAATGCAGCAGAGTCCTTAAATAATGCAACAAAGTCCTTAAATAATGCACCAGAGTACTTAAATAATGCAGCAAAGTCCTTAAATAATGCAGCAGAGTCCTTAAATGATGCAACAAAGTCCTTAAATAATGCAGCAGAGTCCTTAAATAATGCAGCAGAGTCCTTAAATAATGCAACAAAGTCCTTAAATAATGCAGCAGAGTCCTTAAATAATGCAACAAAGTCCTTAAATATTGCAGCAGAGTCCTTAAATAATGCAGCAAAGTCCTTAAATAATGCAGCAGAGTACTTAAATAATGCAGCAAATTCCTTAAATAATGCAGCAGAATCCTTAAATAATGCAATAAAGTCCTTAAATAATGCAGCAGAGTCCTTAAATAATGCAGCAGAGTCCTTAAATAATGCAACAAAGTCCTTAAATAATGCAGCAGAGTCCTTAAATAATGCAGCAAAGTCCTTAAATAATGCAGCAGAGTCCTTAAATAATGCAGCAAACTCATTAAATAATGCAGCAAAGTACTTAAATAATGCAGCAAAGTACTTAAATAATGCAGCAAATTCCTTAAATAATGCAGCAGAATCCTTAAATAATGCAATAAAGTCCTTAAATAATGCAGCAGAGTCCTTAAATAATGCAATAAATTCCTTAAATAATGCAGCAGAATCCTTAAATAATGCAATAAAGTCATTAAATAATGCAGCAGAGTCCTTAAATACTGCAGCAGAGACCTTAAATAATGCAGCAAAATCCTTAAATAATGCAGCAGAGTCCTTATATAATGCAGCAGAGTCCTAAAATACTGCAGCAGAGTCCTTAAATAATGCAGCAGAGTCCTTAAATAATGCAGCAAATTCATTAAATAATGCAGCAGAGTCCTTAAATAATGCAACAAAGTCCTTAAATAATGCAGCAGATTCCTTAAATTTCGCAGCAGCGTCCTTAAATAATGCATCAAAGTACTTAAATAATGCAGCAGAGTCCTAAAATACCGCAGCAGAGTCCTTAAATAATGCAGCAAAGTCCTTAAATAATGCAGCAGAGTGCTTACATAATGCAGCAGAGTCCTTAAATTCCGCAGCAGAGTCATTAAATAATGCAGCAGAGTCCTTAAATAATGCAGCAAATTCATTAAATAATGCACAGAGTCATTAAATAATGCAACAAAGTCCTTAAATAATGCAGCAGAGTGCTTAAATAATGCAACAAAGTCCTTAAATAATGCAGCAGAGTCCTTAAATAATGCAACAAACTCATTAAATAATGCAGCAAAGTACTTAAATAATGCAGCAAATTCCTTAAATAATGCAGCAGAATCCTTAAATAATGCAATAAAGTCCTTAAATAATGCAGCAGTCCTTAAATAATGCAAAAAATTCCTTAAATAATGCAGCAGAATCCTTAAATAATGCAACAAAGTCCTTAAATAATGCAGCAAAGTCCTTAATAATGCAGCAGAGTCCTTAAATAATGCAGCAAATTCCTTAAATAATGCAGCAGAGGCCTTAAATACCGAAGCAGCGTCCTTAAATAATGCAGCAAAGTCCTTAAATAATGCAGAAGAGTCCTTAAATAATGCAACAAAGTCCTTAAATAATGCAGCAGAGTCCTTAAATAAAGCAGCAGAGTGCTTAAATAATGCAGCAGAGTCCTTAAATACCGCAGCAGAGTCATTAAATAATACAGCAGATTCCTTAAATAAAGCAGCAGAGTGCTTAAATAATGCAGCAGAGTCCTTAAATACCGCAGCAGAGTCATTAAATAATACAGCAGAGTCCTTAAATAATGCAGGAAATTCCTTAAATAATGCAGAGTCCTTAAATAATGCACTAAATTCCTTAAATAAAATGCAGCAACGCCCTTAATAATGCAGCTGAGTCCTTAAATAATTCAGCAAAGTCCTTAAATAATGCAGCAGAGTCCTTAAATACCGCAGCAGCGTCCTTAAATAATGCAACAAAGTCCTTAAATAATGCAGCAGAACCCTTAAATAATGCAACAAAGTCCTTAAATAATGCAGCAGAGTCCTTAAATAATGCAACAAAGTCCTTAAATAATGCAGCAGAGTCCTTAAATAATGCAGCAGAGTCCTTAAATAATGCAACAAAGTCCTTAAATAATGCAGCAGAGTCCTTAAATAATGCAACAAAGTCCTTAAATAATGCAGCAGATTCCTTAAATTCTGCAGCAGCGTCCTTAAATAATGCATCAAAGTCCTTAAATAATGCAGCAGAGTCCTTAAATACTGCAGCAGAGTCCTTAAATAATGCAGCAAATTCCTTAAATAATGCAGCAGAGTCCTTAAATTCCGCAGCAGAGTCATTAAATAATGCAACAAAGTCCTTAATAATGCAGCAGAGTCCTTAAATAATGCAGCAAATTCCTTAAATAATGCAGCAGAATCCTTAAATAATGCAATAAAGTCCTTATGTAATGCAGCAACGTCCTTAATAATGCAGCAGAGTCCTTAAATAATGCAGCAAAGTACTTAAATAATGCAGCAGAGGCCTTAAATACCGCAACAGCATACTTACATAATGCAGCAAAGTCCTTAAATAATGCAGCAGAGTCCTTAAATAATGCAACAAAGTCCTTAAATAATGCAGCAGAGTCCTTAAATAATGCAACAAAGTCCTTAAATAATGCACCAGAGTACTTAAATAATGCAGCAAAGTCCTTAAATAATGCAGCAGAGTCCTTAAATAATGCAACAAAGTCCTTAAATAATGCAGCAGAGTCCTTAAATAATGCAACAAAGTCCTTAAATAATGCAGCAGAGTCCTTAAATAATGCAACAAAGTCCTTATATAATGCAGCAGAGTCCTTAAATAATGCAGCAAAGTCCTTAAATAATGCAGCAGAGTCCTTAAACAATGCAGGACAGTCCTTAAATAATGCAACAAAGTCCTTAAATAATGCAGCAGAGTCCTTAAATAGTGCAGCAAAGTCCTTAAATAACGCAGCAGAGTCCTTAAACAATGCAGCACAGTCCTTAAATAATGCAGCAAAGTCCTTAAATAATGCAGCAGAGTCCTTAAATACAGCAGCAGCGTCCTTAAATAATTCAGCAAAGTCCTTAAATAATGCAGCAGAGTCCTTAAATAATGCAACAAAGTCCTTAAATAATGCAGCAGAGTCCTTAAATAATGCAACAAAGTCCTTAAATAATGCAGCAGAGTCCTTAAATACTGCAGCAGAGTCCTTAAATAATGCAGCAAAGTCCTTAAATAATGCAGCAGAGTCCTTAAATTCAGCAGCAGAGTCATTAAATAATGCAACAAAGTCCTTAATAATGCAGCAGATTCCTTAAATAATGCAGCAAATTCCTTAAATAATGCAGCAGAATCCTTAAATAATGCAATAAAGTCCTTATCTAATGCAGCAACGTCCTTAATAATGCAGCAGAGTCCTTAAATAATGCAGCAGAATCCTTAAATACTGCATCAGCGTCCTTAAATAATGCAACAAAGTCCTGATATAATGCAGCAGAGTCCTTAAATAATGCAGCAAAGTCCTTAAATAATGCAGCAGAGTCCTTAAACAATGCAGGACAGTCCTTAAATAATGCAACAAAGTCCTTAAATAATGCAGCAGAGTCCTTAAATAGTGCAGCAAAGTCCTTAAATAATGCAGCAGAGTCCTTAAACAATGCAGCACAGTCCTTAAATAATGCAGCAAAGTCCTTAAATAATGCAGCAGAGTCCTTAAATACAGCAGCAGCGTCCTTAAATAATTCAGCAAAGTCCTTAAATAATGCAGCAGAGTCCTTAAATAATGCAACAAAGTCCTTAAATAATGCAGCAGAGTCCTTAAATAATGCAACAAAGTCCTTAAATAATGCAGCAGAGTCCTTAAATACTGCAGCAGAGTCCTTAAATAATGCAGCAAAGTCCTTAAATAATGCAGCAGAGTCCTTAAATTCAGCAGCAGAGTCATTAAATAATGCAACAAAGTCCTTAATAATGCAGCAGATTCCTTAAATAATGCAGCAAATTCCTTAAATAATGCAGCAGAATCCTTAAATAATGCAATAAAGTCCTTATCTAATGCAGCAACGTCCTTAATAATGCAGCAGAGTCCTTAAATAATGCAGCAGAATCCTTAAATACTGCATCAGCGTCCTTAAATAATGCAACAAAGTCCTTAAATAATGCAGCAAAGTCCTTAAATAATGCAGCAGAGTCCTTAAATACAGCAGCAGAGTCCTTAAATAATTCAGCAAAGTCCTTAAATAATGCAGCAGAGTCCTTAAATAATGCAATAAAGTCCTTATCTAATGCAGCAACGTCCTTAATAATGCAGCAGAGTCCTTAAATAATGCAGCAAAGTACTTAAATAATGCAGCAGAGGCCTTAAATACCGCAGCAGCATACTTAAATAATGCAGCAAAGTCCTTAAATAATGCAGCAGAGTCCTTAAATAATGCAACAAAGTCCTTAAATAATGCAGCAGAGTCCTTAAATAATGCAACAAAGTCCTTAAATAATGCACCAGAGTACTTAAATAATGCAGCAAAGTCCTTAAATAATGCAGCAGAGTCCTTAAATGATGCAACAAAGTCCTTAAATAATGCAGCAGAGTCCTTAAATAATGCAGCAGAGTCCTTAAATAATGCAACAAAGTCCTTAAATAATGCAGCAGAGTCCTTAAATAATGCAACAAAGTCCTTAAATATTGCAGCAGAGTCCTTAAATAATGCAGCAAAGTCCTTAAATAATGCAGCAGAGTACTTAAATAATGCAGCAAATTCCTTAAATAATGCAGCAGAATCCTTAAATAATGCAATAAAGTCCTTAAATAATGCAGCAGAGTCCTTAAATAATGCAGCAGAGTCCTTAAATAATGCAACAAAGTCCTTAAATAATGCAGCAGAGTCCTTAAATAATGCAGCAAAGTCCTTAAATAATGCAGCAGAGTCCTTAAATAATGCAGCAAACTCATTAAATAATGCAGCAAAGTACTTAAATAATGCAGCAAAGTACTTAAATAATGCAGCAAATTCCTTAAATAATGCAGCAGAATCCTTAAATAATGCAATAAAGTCCTTAAATAATGCAGCAGAGTCCTTAAATAATGCAATAAATTCCTTAAATAATGCAGCAGAATCCTTAAATAATGCAATAAAGTCATTAAATAATGCAGCAGAGTCCTTAAATACTGCAGCAGAGACCTTAAATAATGCAGCAAAATCCTTAAATAATGCAGCAGAGTCCTTATATAATGCAGCAGAGTCCTAAAATACTGCAGCAGAGTCCTTAAATAATGCAGCAGAGTCCTTAAATAATGCAGCAAATTCATTAAATAATGCAGCAGAGTCCTTAAATAATGCAACAAAGTCCTTAAATAATGCAGCAGATTCCTTAAATTTCGCAGCAGCGTCCTTAAATAATGCATCAAAGTACTTAAATAATGCAGCAGAGTCCTAAAATACCGCAGCAGAGTCCTTAAATAATGCAGCAAAGTCCTTAAATAATGCAGCAGAGTGCTTACATAATGCAGCAGAGTCCTTAAATTCCGCAGCAGAGTCATTAAATAATGCAGCAGAGTCCTTAAATAATGCAGCAAATTCATTAAATAATGCACAGAGTCATTAAATAATGCAACAAAGTCCTTAAATAATGCAGCAGAGTGCTTAAATAATGCAACAAAGTCCTTAAATAATGCAGCAGAGTCCTTAAATAATGCAACAAACTCATTAAATAATGCAGCAAAGTACTTAAATAATGCAGCAAATTCCTTAAATAATGCAGCAGAATCCTTAAATAATGCAATAAAGTCCTTAAATAATGCAGCAGTCCTTAAATAATGCAAAAAATTCCTTAAATAATGCAGCAGAATCCTTAAATAATGCAACAAAGTCCTTAAATAATGCAGCAAAGTCCTTAATAATGCAGCAGAGTCCTTAAATAATGCAGCAAATTCCTTAAATAATGCAGCAGAGGCCTTAAATACCGAAGCAGCGTCCTTAAATAATGCAGCAAAGTCCTTAAATAATGCAGAAGAGTCCTTAAATAATGCAACAAAGTCCTTAAATAATGCAGCAGAGTCCTTAAATAAAGCAGCAGAGTGCTTAAATAATGCAGCAGAGTCCTTAAATACCGCAGCAGAGTCATTAAATAATACAGCAGATTCCTTAAATAAAGCAGCAGAGTGCTTAAATAATGCAGCAGAGTCCTTAAATACCGCAGCAGAGTCATTAAATAATACAGCAGAGTCCTTAAATAATGCAGGAAATTCCTTAAATAATGCAGAGTCCTTAAATAATGCACTAAATTCCTTAAATAAAATGCAGCAACGCCCTTAATAATGCAGCTGAGTCCTTAAATAATTCAGCAAAGTCCTTAAATAATGCAGCAGAGTCCTTAAATACCGCAGCAGCGTCCTTAAATAATGCAACAAAGTCCTTAAATAATGCAGCAGAACCCTTAAATAATGCAACAAAGTCCTTAAATAATGCAGCAGAGTCCTTAAATAATGCAACAAAGTCCTTAAATAATGCAGCAGAGTCCTTAAATAATGCAGCAGAGTCCTTAAATAATGCAACAAAGTCCTTAAATAATGCAGCAGAGTCCTTAAATAATGCAACAAAGTCCTTAAATAATGCAGCAGATTCCTTAAATTCTGCAGCAGCGTCCTTAAATAATGCATCAAAGTCCTTAAATAATGCAGCAGAGTCCTTAAATACTGCAGCAGAGTCCTTAAATAATGCAGCAAATTCCTTAAATAATGCAGCAGAGTCCTTAAATTCCGCAGCAGAGTCATTAAATAATGCAACAAAGTCCTTAATAATGCAGCAGAGTCCTTAAATAATGCAGCAAATTCCTTAAATAATGCAGCAGAATCCTTAAATAATGCAATAAAGTCCTTATGTAATGCAGCAACGTCCTTAATAATGCAGCAGAGTCCTTAAATAATGCAGCAAAGTACTTAAATAATGCAGCAGAGGCCTTAAATACCGCAACAGCATACTTACATAATGCAGCAAAGTCCTTAAATAATGCAGCAGAGTCCTTAAATAATGCAACAAAGTCCTTAAATAATGCAGCAGAGTCCTTAAATAATGCAACAAAGTCCTTAAATAATGCACCAGAGTACTTAAATAATGCAGCAAAGTCCTTAAATAATGCAGCAGAGTCCTTAAATAATGCAACAAAGTCCTTAAATAATGCAGCAGAGTCCTTAAATAATGCAACAAAGTCCTTAAATAATGCAGCAGAGTCCTTAAATAATGCAACAAAGTCCTTATATAATGCAGCAGAGTCCTTAAATAATGCAGCAAAGTCCTTAAATAATGCAGCAGAGTCCTTAAACAATGCAGGACAGTCCTTAAATAATGCAACAAAGTCCTTAAATAATGCAGCAGAGTCCTTAAATAGTGCAGCAAAGTCCTTAAATAATGCAGCAGAGTCCTTAAACAATGCAGCACAGTCCTTAAATAATGCAGCAAAGTCCTTAAATAATGCAGCAGAGTCCTTAAATACAGCAGCAGCGTCCTTAAATAATTCAGCAAAGTCCTTAAATAATGCAGCAGAGTCCTTAAATAATGCAACAAAGTCCTTAAATAATGCAGCAGAGTCCTTAAATAATGCAACAAAGTCCTTAAATAATGCAGCAGAGTCCTTAAATACTGCAGCAGAGTCCTTAAATAATGCAGCAAAGTCCTTAAATAATGCAGCAGAGTCCTTAAATTCAGCAGCAGAGTCATTAAATAATGCAACAAAGTCCTTAATAATGCAGCAGATTCCTTAAATAATGCAGCAAATTCCTTAAATAATGCAGCAGAATCCTTAAATAATGCAATAAAGTCCTTATCTAATGCAGCAACGTCCTTAATAATGCAGCAGAGTCCTTAAATAATGCAGCAGAATCCTTAAATACTGCATCAGCGTCCTTAAATAATGCAACAAAGTCCTTATATAATGCAGCAGAGTCCTTAAATAATGCAGCAAAGTCCTTAAATAATGCAGCAGAGTCCTTAAACAATGCAGGACAGTCCTTAAATAATGCAACAAAGTCCTTAAATAATGCAGCAGAGTCCTTAAATAGTGCAGCAAAGTCCTTAAATAATGCAGCAGAGTCCTTAAACAATGCAGCACAGTCCTTAAATAATGCAGCAAAGTCCTTAAATAATGCAGCAGAGTCCTTAAATACAGCAGCAGCGTCCTTAAATAATTCAGCAAAGTCCTTAAATAATGCAGCAGAGTCCTTAAATAATGCAAGAAAGTCCTTAAATAATGCAGCAGAGTCCTTAAATAATGCAACAAAGTCCTTAAATAATGCAGCAGAGTCCTTAAATACTGCAGCAGAGTCCTTAAATAATGCAGCAAAGTCCTTAAATAATGCAGCAGAGTCCTTAAATTCAGCAGCAGAGTCATTAAATAATGCAACAAAGTCCTTAATAATGCAGCAGATTCCTTAAATAATGCAGCAGAATCCTTAAATACTGCATCAGCGTCCTTAAATAATGCAACAAAGTCCTTAAATAATGCAGCAAAGTCCTTAAATAATGCAGCAGAGTCCTTAAATACAGCAGCAGAGTCCTTAAATAATTCAGCAAAGTCCTTAAATAATGCAGCAGAGTCCTTAAATAATGCAATAAAGTCCTTATCTAATGCAGCAACGTCCTTAATAATGCAGCAGAGTCCTTAAATAATGCAGCAAAGTACTTAAATAATGCAGCAGAGGCCTTAAATACCGCAGCAGCATACTTAAATAATGCAGCAAAGTCCTTAAATAATGCAGCAGAGTCCTTAAATAATGCAACAAAGTCCTTAAATAATGCAGCAGAGTCCTTAAATAATGCAACAAAGTCCTTAAATAATGCACCAGAGTACTTAAATAATGCAGCAAAGTCCTTAAATAATGCAGCAGAGTCCTTAAATAATGCAACAAAGTCCTTAAATAATGCAGCAGAGTCCTTAAATAATGCAGCAGAGTCCTTAAATAATGCAACAAAGTCCTTAAATAATGCAGCAGAGTCCTTAAATAATGCAACAAAGTCCTTAAATATTGCAGCAGAGTCCTTAAATAATGCAGCAAAGTCCTTAAATAATGCAGCAGAGTACTTAAATAATGCAGCAAATTCCTTAAATAATGCAGCAGAATCCTTAAATAATGCAATAAAGTCCTTAAATAATGCAGCAGAGTCCTTAAATAATGCAGCAGAGTCCTTAAATAATGCAACAAAGTCCTTAAATAATGCAGCAGAGTCCTTAAATAATGCAGCAAAGTCCTTAAATAATGCAGCAGAGTCCTTAAATAATGCAGCAAACTCATTAAATAATGCAGCAAAGTACTTAAATAATGCAGCAAAGTACTTAAATAATGCAGCAAATTCCTTAAATAATGCAGCAGAATCCTTAAATAATGCAATAAAGTCCTTAAATAATGCAGCAGAGTCCTTAAATAATGCAATAAATTCCTTAAATAATGCAGCAGAATCCTTAAATAATGCAATAAAGTCATTAAATAATGCAGCAGAGTCCTTAAATACTGCAGCAGAGACCTTAAATAATGCAGCAAAATCCTTAAATAATGCAGCAGAGTCCTTATATAATGCAGCAGAGTCCTAAAATACTGCAGCAGAGTCCTTAAATAATGCAGCAGAGTCCTTAAATAATGCAGAAAATTCATTAAATAATGCAGCAGAGTCCTTAAATAATGCAACAAAGTCCTTAAATAATGCAGCAGATTCCTTAAATTTCGCAGCAGCGTCCTTAAATAATGCATCAAAGTACTTAAATAATGCAGCAGAGTCCTAAAATACCGCAGCAGAGTCCTTAAATAATGCAGCAAAGTCCTTAAATAATGCAGCAGAGTGCTTACATAATGCAGCAGAGTCCTTAAATTCCGCAGCAGAGTCATTAAATAATGCAGCAGAGTCCTTAAATAATGCAGCAAATTCATTAAATAATGCACAGAGTCATTAAATAATGCAACAAAGTCCTTAAATAATGCAGCAGAGTGCTTAAATAATGCAACAAAGTCCTTAAATAATGCAGCAGAGTCCTTAAATAATGCAACAAACTCATTAAATAATGCAGCAAAGTACTTAAATAATGCAGCAAATTCCTTAAATAATGCAGCAGAATCCTTAAATAATGCAATAAAGTCCTTAAATAATGCAGCAGAGTCCTTAAATAATGCAAAAAATTCCTTAAATAATGCAGCAGAATCCTTAAATAATGCAACAAAGTCCTTAAATAATGCAGCAAAGTCCTTAATAATGCAGCAGCGTCCTTAAATAATGCATCAAAGTCCTTAAATAATGCAGCAGAGTCCTTAAATACTGCAGCAGAGTCCTTAAATAATGCAGCAAATTCCTTAAATAATGCAGCAGAGTCCTTAAATTCCGCAGCAGAGTCATTAAATAATGCAACAAAGTCCTTAATAATGCAGCAGAGTCCTTAAATAATGCAGCAAATTCCTTAAATAATGCAGCAGAATCCTTAAATAATGCAATAAAGTCCTTATGTAATGCAGCAACGTCCTTAATAATGCAGCAGAGTCCTTAAATAATGCAGCAAAGTACTTAAATAATGCAGCAGAGGCCTTAAATACCGCAACAGCATACTTACATAATGCAGCAAAGTCCTTAAATAATGCAGCAGAGTCCTTAAATAATGCAACAAAGTCCTTAAATAATGCAGCAGAGTCCTTAAATAATGCAACAAAGTCCTTAAATAATGCACCAGAGTACTTAAATAATGCAGCAAAGTCCTTAAATAATGCAGCAGAGTCCTTAAATAATGCAACAAAGTCCTTAAATAATGCAGCAGAGTCCTTAAATAATGCAACAAAGTCCTTAAATAATGCAGCAGAGTCCTTAAATAATGCAACAAAGTCCTTATATAATGCAGCAGAGTCCTTAAATAATGCAGCAAAGTCCTTAAATAATGCAGCAGAGTCCTTAAACAATGCAGGACAGTCCTTAAATAATGCAACAAAGTCCTTAAATAATGCAGCAGAGTCCTTAAATAGTGCAGCAAAGTCCTTAAATAATGCAGCAGAGTCCTTAAACAATGCAGCACAGTCCTTAAATAATGCAGCAAAGTCCTTAAATAATGCAGCAGAGTCCTTAAATACAGCAGCAGCGTCCTTAAATAATTCAGCAAAGTCCTTAAATAATGCAGCAGAGTCCTTAAATAATGCAACAAAGTCCTTAAATAATGCAGCAGAGTCCTTAAATAATGCAACAAAGTCCTTAAATAATGCAGCAGAGTCCTTAAATACTGCAGCAGAGTCCTTAAATAATGCAGCAAAGTCCTTAAATAATGCAGCAGAGTCCTTAAATTCAGCAGCAGAGTCATTAAATAATGCAACAAAGTCCTTAATAATGCAGCAGATTCCTTAAATAATGCAGCAAATTCCTTAAATAATGCAGCAGAATCCTTAAATAATGCAATAAAGTCCTTATCTAATGCAGCAACGTCCTTAATAATGCAGCAGAGTCCTTAAATAATGCAGCAGAATCCTTAAATACTGCATCAGCGTCCTTAAATAATGCAACAAAGTCCTTATATAATGCAGCAGAGTCCTTAAATAATGCAGCAAAGTCCTTAAATAATGCAGCAGAGTCCTTAAACAATGCAGGACAGTCCTTAAATAATGCAACAAAGTCCTTAAATAATGCAGCAGAGTCCTTAAATAGTGCGGCAAAGTCCTTAAATAATGCAGCAGAGTCCTTAAACAATGCAGCACAGTCCTTAAATAATGCAGCAAAGTCCTTAAATAATGCAGCAGAGTCCTTAAATACAGCAGCAGCGTCCTTAAATAATTCAGCAAAGTCCTTAAATAATGCAGCAGAGTCCTTAAATAATGCAAGAAAGTCCTTAAATAATGCAGCAGAGTCCTTAAATAATGCAACAAAGTCCTTAAATAATGCAGCAGAGTCCTTAAATACTGCAGCAGAGTCCTTAAATAA
This sequence comes from Phyllobates terribilis, assembly GCF_046119375.1. Taxonomy (NCBI): domain Eukaryota; kingdom Metazoa; phylum Chordata; class Amphibia; order Anura; family Dendrobatidae; genus Phyllobates; species Phyllobates terribilis. Next base: position 418,925 of record NW_027363029.1, on the reverse strand, counting down.
TGCAGCAAAGTCCTTAAATAATGCAGCAGAGTCCTTAAATTCAGCAGCAGAGTCATTAAATAATGCAACAAAGTCCTTAATAATGCAGCAGATTCCTTAAATAATGCAGCAAATTCCTTAAATAATGCAGCAGAATCCTTAAATAATGCAATAAAGTCCTTATCTAATGCAGCAACGTCCTTAATAATGCAGCAGAGTCCTTAAATAATGCAGCAGAATCCTTAAATACTGCATCAGCGTCCTTAAATAATGCAACAAAGTCCTTAAATAATGCAGCAAAGTCCTTAAATAATGCAGCAGAGTCCTTAAATACAGCAGCAGAGTCCTTAAATAATTCAGCAAAGTCCTTAAATAATGCAGCAGAGTCCTTAAATAATGCAATAAAGTCCTTATCTAATGCAGCAACGTCCTTAATAATGCAGCAGAGTCCTTAAATAATGCAGCAAAGTACTTAAATAATGCAGCAGAGGCCTTAAATACCGCAGCAGCATACTTAAATAATGCAGCAAAGTCCTTAAATAATGCAGCAGAGTCCTTAAATAATGCAACAAAGTCCTTAAATAATGCAGCAGAGTCCTTAAATAATGCAACAAAGTCCTTAAATAATGCACCAGAGTACTTAAATAATGCAGCAAAGTCCTTAAATAATGCAGCAGAGTCCTTAAATAATGCAACAAAGTCCTTAAATAATGCAGCAGAGTCCTTAAATAATGCAGCAGAGTCCTTAAATAATGCAACAAAGTCCTTAAATAATGCAGCAGAGTCCTTAAATAATGCAACAAAGTCCTTAAATATTGCAGCAGAGTCCTTAAATAATGCAGCAAAGTCCTTAAATAATGCAGCAGAGTACTTAAATAATGCAGCAAATTCCTTAAATAATGCAGCAGAATCCTTAAATAATGCAATAAAGTCCTTAAATAATGCAGCAGAGTCCTTAAATAATGCAACAAAGTCCTTAAATAATGCAGCAGAGTCCTTAAATAATGCAGCAAAGTCCTTAAATAATGCAGCAGAGTCCTTAAATAATGCAGCAAACTCATTAAATAATGCAGCAAAGTACTTAAATAATGCAGCAAAGTACTTAAATAATGCAGCAAATTCCTTAAATAATGCAGCAGAATCCTTAAATAATGCAATAAAGTCCTTAAATAATGCAGCAGAGTCCTTAAATAATGCAATAAATTCCTTAAATAATGCAGCAGAATCCTTAAATAATGCAATAAAGTCATTAAATAATGCAGCAGAGTCCTTAAATACTGCAGCAGAGACCTTAAATAATGCAGCAAAATCCTTAAATAATGCAGCAGAGTCCTTATATAATGCAGCAGAGTCCTAAAATACTGCAGCAGAGTCCTTAAATAATGCAGCAGAGTCCTTAAATAATGCAGAAAATTCATTAAATAATGCAGCAGAGTCCTTAAATAATGCAACAAAGTCCTTAAATAATGCAGCAGATTCCTTAAATTTCGCAGCAGCGTCCTTAAATAATGCATCAAAGTACTTAAATAATGCAGCAGAGTCCTAAAATACCGCAGCAGAGTCCTTAAATAATGCAGCAAAGTCCTTAAATAATGCAGCAGAGTGCTTACATAATGCAGCAGAGTCCTTAAATTCCGCAGCAGAGTCATTAAATAATGCAGCAGAGTCCTTAAATAATGCAGCAAATTCATTAAATAATGCACAGAGTCATTAAATAATGCAACAAAGTCCTTAAATAATGCAGCAGAGTGCTTAAATAATGCAACAAAGTCCTTAAATAATGCAGCAGAGTCCTTAAATAATGCAACAAACTCATTAAATAATGCAGCAAAGTACTTAAATAATGCAGCAAATTCCTTAAATAATGCAGCAGAATCCTTAAATAATGCAATAAAGTCCTTAAATAATGCAGCAGAGTCCTTAAATAATGCAAAAAATTCCTTAAATAATGCAGCAGAATCCTTAAATAATGCAACAAAGTCCTTAAATAATGCAGCAAAGTCCTTAATAATGCAGCAGAGTCCTTAAATAATGCAGCAAATTCCTTAAATAATGCAGCAGAGGCCTTAAATACCGAAGCAGCGTCCTTAAATAATGCAGCAAAGTCCTTAAATAATGCAGAAGAGTCCTTAAATAATGCAACAAAGTCCTTAAATAATGCAGCAGAGTCCTTAAATAAAGCAGCAGAGTGCTTAAATAATGCAGCAGAGTCCTTAAATACCGCAGCAGAGTCATTAAATAATACAGCAGATTCCTTAAATAAAGCAGCAGAGTGCTTAAATAATGCAGCAGAGTCCTTAAATACCGCAGCAGAGTCATTAAATAATACAGCAGAGTCCTTAAATAATGCAGGAAATTCCTTAAATAATGCAGAGTCCTTAAATAATGCACTAAATTCCTTAAATAAAATGCAGCAACGCCCTTAATAATGCAGCTGAGTCCTTAAATAATTCAGCAAAGTCCTTAAATAATGCAGCAGAGTCCTTAAATACCGCAGCAGCGTCCTTAAATAATGCAACAAAGTCCTTAAATAATGCAGCAGAACCCTTAAATAATGCAACAAAGTCCTTAAATAATGCAGCAGAGTCCTTAAATAATGCAACAAAGTCCTTAAATAATGCAGCAAAGTCCTTAAATAATGCAGCAGAGTCCTTAAATACAGCAGCAGAGTCCTTAAATAATTCAGCAAAGTCCTTAAATAATGCAGCAGAGTCCTTAAATAATGCAATAAAGTCCTTATCTAATGCAGCAACGTCCTTAATAATGCAGCAGAGTCCTTAAATAATGCAGCAAAGTACTTAAATAATGCAGCAGAGGCCTTAAATACCGCAGCAGCATACTTAAATAATGCAGCAAAGTCCTTAAATAATGCAGCAGAGTCCTTAAATAATGCAACAAAGTCCTTAAATAATGCAGCAGAGTCCTTAAATAATGCAACAAAGTCCTTAAATAATGCACCAGAGTACTTAAATAATGCAGCAAAGTCCTTAAATAATGCAGCAGAGTCCTTAAATAATGCAACAAAGTCCTTAAATAATGCAGCAGAGTCCTTAAATAATGCAGCAGAGTCCTTAAATAATGCAACAAAGTCCTTAAATAATGCAGCAGAGTCCTTAAATAATGCAACAAAGTCCTTAAATATTGCAGCAGAGTCCTTAAATAATGCAGCAAAGTCCTTAAATAATGCAGCAGAGTACTTAAATAATGCAGCAAATTCCTTAAATAATGCAGCAGAATCCTTAAATAATGCAATAAAGTCCTTAAATAATGCAGCAGAGTCCTTAAATAATGCAGCAGAGTCCTTAAATAATGCAACAAAGTCCTTAAATAATGCAGCAGAGTCCTTAAATAATGCAGCAAAGTCCTTAAATAATGCAGCAGAGTCCTTAAATAATGCAGCAAACTCATTAAATAATGCAGCAAAGTACTTAAATAATGCAGCAAAGTACTTAAATAATGCAGCAAATTCCTTAAATAATGCAGCAGAATCCTTAAATAATGCAATAAAGTCCTTAAATAATGCAGCAGAGTCCTTAAATAATGCAATAAATTCCTTAAATAATGCAGCAGAATCCTTAAATAATGCAATAAAGTCATTAAATAATGCAGCAGAGTCCTTAAATACTGCAGCAGAGACCTTAAATAATGCAGCAAAATCCTTAAATAATGCAGCAGAGTCCTTATATAATGCAGCAGAGTCCTAAAATACTGCAGCAGAGTCCTTAAATAATGCAGCAGAGTCCTTAAATAATGCAGAAAATTCATTAAATAATGCAGCAGAGTCCTTAAATAATGCAACAAAGTCCTTAAATAATGCAGCAGATTCCTTAAATTTCGCAGCAGCGTCCTTAAATAATGCATCAAAGTACTTAAATAATGCAGCAGAGTCCTAAAATACCGCAGCAGAGTCCTTAAATAATGCAGCAAAGTCCTTAAATAATGCAGCAGAGTGCTTACATAATGCAGCAGAGTCCTTAAATTCCGCAGCAGAGTCATTAAATAATGCAGCAGAGTCCTTAAATAATGCAGCAAATTCATTAAATAATGCACAGAGTCATTAAATAATGCAACAAAGTCCTTAAATAATGCAGCAGAGTGCTTAAATAATGCAACAAAGTCCTTAAATAATGCAGCAGAGTCCTTAAATAATGCAACAAACTCATTAAATAATGCAGCAAAGTACTTAAATAATGCAGCAAATTCCTTAAATAATGCAGCAGAATCCTTAAATAATGCAATAAAGTCCTTAAATAATGCAGCAGAGTCCTTAAATAATGCAAAAAATTCCTTAAATAATGCAGCAGAATCCTTAAATAATGCAACAAAGTCCTTAAATAATGCAGCAAAGTCCTTAATAATGCAGCAGCGTCCTTAAATAATGCATCAAAGTCCTTAAATAATGCAGCAGAGTCCTTAAATACTGCAGCAGAGTCCTTAAATAATGCAGCAAATTCCTTAAATAATGCAGCAGAGTCCTTAAATTCCGCAGCAGAGTCATTAAATAATGCAACAAAGTCCTTAATAATGCAGCAGAGTCCTTAAATAATGCAGCAAATTCCTTAAATAATGCAGCAGAATCCTTAAATAATGCAATAAAGTCCTTATGTAATGCAGCAACGTCCTTAATAATGCAGCAGAGTCCTTAAATAATGCAGCAAAGTACTTAAATAATGCAGCAGAGGCCTTAAATACCGCAACAGCATACTTACATAATGCAGCAAAGTCCTTAAATAATGCAGCAGAGTCCTTAAATAATGCAACAAAGTCCTTAAATAATGCAGCAGAGTCCTTAAATAATGCAACAAAGTCCTTAAATAATGCACCAGAGTACTTAAATAATGCAGCAAAGTCCTTAAATAATGCAGCAGAGTCCTTAAATAATGCAACAAAGTCCTTAAATAATGCAGCAGAGTCCTTAAATAATGCAACAAAGTCCTTAAATAATGCAGCAGAGTCCTTAAATAATGCAACAAAGTCCTTATATAATGCAGCAGAGTCCTTAAATAATGCAGCAAAGTCCTTAAATAATGCAGCAGAGTCCTTAAACAATGCAGGACAGTCCTTAAATAATGCAACAAAGTCCTTAAATAATGCAGCAGAGTCCTTAAATAGTGCAGCAAAGTCCTTAAATAATGCAGCAGAGTCCTTAAACAATGCAGCACAGTCCTTAAATAATGCAGCAAAGTCCTTAAATAATGCAGCAGAGTCCTTAAATACAGCAGCAGCGTCCTTAAATAATTCAGCAAAGTCCTTAAATAATGCAGCAGAGTCCTTAAATAATGCAACAAAGTCCTTAAATAATGCAGCAGAGTCCTTAAATAATGCAACAAAGTCCTTAAATAATGCAGCAGAGTCCTTAAATACTGCAGCAGAGTCCTTAAATAATGCAGCAAAGTCCTTAAATAATGCAGCAGAGTCCTTAAATTCAGCAGCAGAGTCATTAAATAATGCAACAAAGTCCTTAATAATGCAGCAGATTCCTTAAATAATGCAGCAAATTCCTTAAATAATGCAGCAGAATCCTTAAATAATGCAATAAAGTCCTTATCTAATGCAGCAACGTCCTTAATAATGCAGCAGAGTCCTTAAATAATGCAGCAGAATCCTTAAATACTGCATCAGCGTCCTTAAATAATGCAACAAAGTCCTTATATAATGCAGCAGAGTCCTTAAATAATGCAGCAAAGTCCTTAAATAATGCAGCAGAGTCCTTAAACAATGCAGGACAGTCCTTAAATAATGCAACAAAGTCCTTAAATAATGCAGCAGAGTCCTTAAATAGTGCGGCAAAGTCCTTAAATAATGCAGCAGAGTCCTTAAACAATGCAGCACAGTCCTTAAATAATGCAGCAAAGTCCTTAAATAATGCAGCAGAGTCCTTAAATACAGCAGCAGCGTCCTTAAATAATTCAGCAAAGTCCTTAAATAATGCAGCAGAGTCCTTAAATAATGCAAGAAAGTCCTTAAATAATGCAGCAGAGTCCTTAAATAATGCAACAAAGTCCTTAAATAATGCAGCAGAGTCCTTAAATACTGCAGCAGAGTCCTTAAATAATGCAGCAAAGTCCTTAAATAATGCAGCAGAGTCCTTAAATTCAGCAGCAGAGTCATTAAATAATGCAACAAAGTCCTTAATAATGCAGCAGATTCCTTAAATAATGCAGCAAATTCCTTAAATAATGCAGCAGAATCCTTAAATAATGCAATAAAGTCCTTATCTAATGCAGCAACGTCCTTAATAATGCAGCAGAGTCCTTAAATAATGCAGCAGAATCCTTAAATACTGCATCAGCGTCCTTAAATAATGCAACAAAGTCCTTAAATAATGCAGCAAAGTCCTTAAATAATGCAGCAGAGTCCTTAAATACAGCAGCAGAGTCCTTAAATAATTCAGCAAAGTCCTTAAATAATGCAGCAGAGTCCTTAAATAATGCAATAAAGTCCTTATCTAATGCAGCAACGTCCTTAATAATGCAGCAGAGTCCTTAAATAATGCAGCAAAGTACTTAAATAATGCAGCAGAGGCCTTAAATACCGCAGCAGCATACTTAAATAATGCAGCAAAGTCCTTAAATAATGCAGCAGAGTCCTTAAATAATGCAACAAAGTCCTTAAATAATGCAGCAGAGTCCTTAAATAATGCAACAAAGTCCTTAAATAATGCACCAGAGTACTTAAATAATGCAGCAAAGTCCTTAAATAATGCAGCAGAGTCCTTAAATAATGCAACAAAGTCCTTAAATAATGCAGCAGAGTCCTTAAATAATGCAGCAGAGTCCTTAAATAATGCAACAAAGTCCTTAAATAATGCAGCAGAGTCCTTAAATAATGCAACAAAGTCCTTAAATATTGCAGCAGAGTCCTTAAATAATGCAGCAAAGTCCTTAAATAATGCAGCAGAGTACTTAAATAATGCAGCAAATTCCTTAAATAATGCAGCAGAATCCTTAAATAATGCAATAAAGTCCTTAAATAATGCAGCAGAGTCCTTAAATAATGCAACAAAGTCCTTAAATAATGCAGCAGAGTCCTTAAATAATGCAGCAAAGTCCTTAAATAATGCAGCAGAGTCCTTAAATAATGCAGCAAACTCATTAAATAATGCAGCAAAGTACTTAAATAATGCAGCAAAGTACTTAAATAATGCAGCAAATTCCTTAAATAATGCAGCAGAATCCTTAAATAATGCAATAAAGTCCTTAAATAATGCAGCAGAGTCCTTAAATAATGCAATAAATTCCTTAAATAATGCAGCAGAATCCTTAAATAATGCAATAAAGTCATTAAATAATGCAGCAGAGTCCTTAAATACTGCAGCAGAGACCTTAAATAATGCAGCAAAATCCTTAAATAATGCAGCAGAGTCCTTATATAATGCAGCAGAGTCCTAAAATACTGCAGCAGAGTCCTTAAATAATGCAGCAGAGTCCTTAAATAATGCAGAAAATTCATTAAATAATGCAGCAGAGTCCTTAAATAATGCAACAAAGTCCTTAAATAATGCAGCAGATTCCTTAAATTTCGCAGCAGCGTCCTTAAATAATGCATCAAAGTACTTAAATAATGCAGCAGAGTCCTAAAATACCGCAGCAGAGTCCTTAAATAATGCAGCAAAGTCCTTAAATAATGCAGCAGAGTGCTTACATAATGCAGCAGAGTCCTTAAATTCCGCAGCAGAGTCATTAAATAATGCAGCAGAGTCCTTAAATAATGCAGCAAATTCATTAAATAATGCACAGAGTCATTAAATAATGCAACAAAGTCCTTAAATAATGCAGCAGAGTGCTTAAATAATGCAACAAAGTCCTTAAATAATGCAGCAGAGTCCTTAAATAATGCAACAAACTCATTAAATAATGCAGCAAAGTACTTAAATAATGCAGCAAATTCCTTAAATAATGCAGCAGAATCCTTAAATAATGCAATAAAGTCCTTAAATAATGCAGCAGAGTCCTTAAATAATGCAAAAAATTCCTTAAATAATGCAGCAGAATCCTTAAATAATGCAACAAAGTCCTTAAATAATGCAGCAAAGTCCTTAATAATGCAGCAGAGTCCTTAAATAATGCAGCAAATTCCTTAAATAATGCAGCAGAGGCCTTAAATACCGAAGCAGCGTCCTTAAATAATGCAGCAAAGTCCTTAAATAATGCAGAAGAGTCCTTAAATAATGCAACAAAGTCCTTAAATAATGCAGCAGAGTCCTTAAATAAAGCAGCAGAGTGCTTAAATAATGCAGCAGAGTCCTTAAATACCGCAGCAGAGTCATTAAATAATACAGCAGATTCCTTAAATAAAGCAGCAGAGTGCTTAAATAATGCAGCAGAGTCCTTAAATACCGCAGCAGAGTCATTAAATAATACAGCAGAGTCCTTAAATAATGCAGGAAATTCCTTAAATAATGCAGAGTCCTTAAATAATGCACTAAATTCCTTAAATAAAATGCAGCAACGCCCTTAATAATGCAGCTGAGTCCTTAAATAATTCAGCAAAGTCCTTAAATAATGCAGCAGAGTCCTTAAATACCGCAGCAGCGTCCTTAAATAATGCAACAAAGTCCTTAAATAATGCAGCAGAACCCTTAAATAATGCAACAAAGTCCTTAAATAATGCAGCAGAGTCCTTAAATAATGCAACAAAGTCCTTAAATAATGCAGCAGAGTCCTTAAATAATGCAGCAGAGTCCTTAAATAATGCAACAAAGTCCTTAAATAATGCAGCAGAGTCCTTAAATAATGCAACAAAGTCCTTAAATAATGCAGCAGAGTCCTTAAATAATGCAGCAAAGTCCTTAAATAATGCAGCAGAGTCCTTAAACAATGCAGCACAGTCCTTAAATAATGCAACAAAGTCCTTAAATAATGCAGCAGAGTCCTTAAATAATGCAGCAAAGTCCTTAAATAATGCAGCAGAGTCCTTAAACAATGCAGCACAGTCCTTAAATAATGCAGCAAAGTCCTTAAATAATGCAGCAGAGTCCTTAAATACAGCAGCAGCGTCCTTAAATAATGCAACAAAGTCTTTAAATAATGCAGCAGAGTCCTTAAATAATGCAACAAAGTCCTTAAATAATGCAGCAGAGTCCTTAAATAATGCAACAAACTCATTAAATAATGCAGCAGAATCCTTAAATAATGCAACAAATTCCTTAAATAATGCAGAGTCCTTAAATAATGCACTAAATTCCTTAAATAAAATGCAGCAACGCCCTTAATAATGCAGCTGAGTCCTTAAATAATTCAGCAAAGTCCTTAAATAATGCAGCAGAGTCCATAAATACCGCAGCAGCGTCCTTAAATAATGCAATAAAATCCTTAAATAATGCAGCAACGTCCTTAATAATGCAGCAGAGTCCTTAAATAATACAGCAAAGTCCTTAAATAATGCAGCAGAGGACTTAAATACTGCAGCAGCGTCCTTAAATAATGCAGCAGAGTCCTTAAATAATGCAACAAAGTCCTTAAATAATGCAGCAGAATCCTTAAATAATGCAAAAAATTCCTTAAATAATGCAGAAGAGTACTTAAATAATGCAGAAAAGTCGTTAAATAATGCAGCAGAGTCCTTAAATATTGCAGCATAGTCCTTAAATAATGCAACAAAGTCCTTAAATAATGCAGCAGATTCCTTAAATTCTGCAGCAGCGTCCTTAAATAATGCATCAAAGTCCTTAAATAATGCAGCAGAGTCCTTAAATACTGCAGCAGAGTCCTTAAATAATGCAGCAAATTCCTTAAATAATGCAGCAGAGTCCTTAAATTCCGCAGCAGAGTCATTAAATAATGCAACAAAGTCCTTAATAATGCAGCAGAGTCCTTAAATAATGCAGCAGAATCCTTAAATAATGCAATAAAGTCCTTATGTAATGCAGCAACGTCCTTAATAATGCAGCAGAGTCCTTAAATAATGCAGCAAAGTACTTAAATAATGCAGCAGAGGCCTTAAATACCGCAGCAGCATACTTAAATAATGCAGCAAAGTCCTTAAATAATGCAGCAGAGTCCTTAAATAATGCAACAGAGTCCTTAAATAATGCAGCAGAGTCCTTAAACAATGCAGGACAGTCCTTAAATAATGCAACAAAGTCCTTAAATAATGCAGCAGAGTCCTTAAATAGTGCAGCAAAGTCCTTAAATAATGCAGCAGAGTCCTTAAACAATGCAGCACAGTCCTTAAATAATGCAGCAAAGTCCTTAAATAATGCAGCAGAGTCCTTAAATACAGCAGCAGCGTCCTTAAATAATTCAGCAAAGTCCTTAAATAATGCAGCAGAGTCCTTAAATAATGCAACAAAGTCCTTAAATAATGCAGCAGAGTCCTTAAATAATGCAACAAAGTCCTTAAATAATGCAGCAGAGTCCTTAAATACTGCAGCAGAGTCCTTAAATAATGCAGCAAAGTCCTTAAATAATGCAGCAGAGTCCTTAAATTCAGCAGCAGAGTCATTAAATAATGCAACAAAGTCCTTAATAATGCAGCAGATTCCTTAAATAATGCAGCAAATTCCTTAAATAATGCAGCAGAATCCTTAAATAATGCAATAAAGTCCTTATCTAATGCAGCAACGTCCTTAATAATGCAGCAGAGTCCTTAAATAATGCAGCAGAATCCTTAAATACTGCATCAGCGTCCTTAAATAATGCAACAAAGTCCTTATATAATGCAGCAGAGTCCTTAAATAATGCAGCAAAGTCCTTAAATAATGCAGCAGAGTCCTTAAACAATGCAGGACAGTCCTTAAATAATGCAACAAAGTCCTTAAATAATGCAGCAGAGTCCTTAAATAGTGCAGCAAAGTCCTTAAATAATGCAGCAGAGTCCTTAAACAATGCAGCACAGTCCTTAAATAATGCAGCAAAGTCCTTAAATAATGCAGCAGAGTCCTTAAATACAGCAGCAGCGTCCTTAAATAATTCAGCAAAGTCCTTAAATAATGCAGCAGAGTCCTTAAATAATGCAAGAAAGTCCTTAAATAATGCAGCAGAGTCCTTAAATAATGCAACAAAGTCCTTAAATAATGCAGCAGAGTCCTTAAATACTGCAGCAGAGTCCTTAAATAATGCAGCAAAGTCCTTAAATAATGCAGCAGAGTCCTTAAATTCAGCAGCAGAGTCATTAAATAATGCAACAAAGTCCTTAATAATGCAGCAGATTCCTTAAATAATGCAGCAAATTCCTTAAATAATGCAGCAGAATCCTTAAATAATGCAATAAAGTCCTTATCTAATGCAGCAACGTCCTTAATAATGCAGCAGAGTCCTTAAATAATGCAGCAGAATCCTTAAATACTGCATCAGCGTCCTTAAATAATGCAACAAAGTCCTTAAATAATGCAGCAAAGTCCTTAAATAATGCAGCAGAGTCCTTAAATACAGCAGCAGAGTCCTTAAATAATTCAGCAAAGTCCTTAAATAATGCAGCAGAGTCCTTAAATAATGCAATAAAGTCCTTATCTAATGCAGCAACGTCCTTAATAATGCAGCAGAGTCCTTAAATAATGCAGCAAAGTACTTAAATAATGCAGCAGAGGCCTTAAATACCGCAGCAGCATACTTAAATAATGCAGCAAAGTCCTTAAATAATGCAGCAGAGTCCTTAAATAATGCAACAAAGTCCTTAAATAATGCAGCAGAGTCCTTAAATAATGCAACAAAGTCCTTAAATAATGCACCAGAGTACTTAAATAATGCAGCAAAGTCCTTAAATAATGCAGCAGAGTCCTTAAATAATGCAACAAAGTCCTTAAATAATGCAGCAGAGTCCTTAAATAATGCAGCAGAGTCCTTAAATAATGCAACAAAGTCCTTAAATAATGCAGCAGAGTCCTTAAATAATGCAACAAAGTCCTTAAATATTGCAGCAGAGTCCTTAAATAATGCAGCAAAGTCCTTAAATAATGCAGCAGAGTACTTAAATAATGCAGCAAATTCCTTAAATAATGCAGCAGAATCCTTAAATAATGCAATAAAGTCCTTAAATAATGCAGCAGAGTCCTTAAATAATGCAACAAAGTCCTTAAATAATGCAGCAGAGTCCTTAAATAATGCAGCAAAGTCCTTAAATAATGCAGCAGAGTCCTTAAATAATGCAGCAAACTCATTAAATAATGCAGCAAAGTACTTAAATAATGCAGCAAAGTACTTAAATAATGCAGCAAATTCCTTAAATAATGCAGCAGAATCCTTAAATAATGCAATAAAGTCCTTAAATAATGCAGCAGAGTCCTTAAATAATGCAATAAATTCCTTAAATAATGCAGCAGAATCCTTAAATAATGCAATAAAGTCATTAAATAATGCAGCAGAGTCCTTAAATACTGCAGCAGAGACCTTAAATAATGCAGCAAAATCCTTAAATAATGCAGCAGAGTCCTTATATAATGCAGCAGAGTCCTAAAATACTGCAGCAGAGTCCTTAAATAATGCAGCAGAGTCCTTAAATAATGCAGAAAATTCATTAAATAATGCAGCAGAGTCCTTAAATAATGCAACAAAGTCCTTAAATAATGCAGCAGATTCCTTAAATTTCGCAGCAGCGTCCTTAAATAATGCATCAAAGTACTTAAATAATGCAGCAGAGTCCTAAAATACCGCAGCAGAGTCCTTAAATAATGCAGCAAAGTCCTTAAATAATGCAGCAGAGTGCTTACATAATGCAGCAGAGTCCTTAAATTCCGCAGCAGAGTCATTAAATAATGCAGCAGAGTCCTTAAATAATGCAGCAAATTCATTAAATAATGCACAGAGTCATTAAATAATGCAACAAAGTCCTTAAATAATGCAGCAGAGTGCTTAAATAATGCAACAAAGTCCTTAAATAATGCAGCAGAGTCCTTAAATAATGCAACAAACTCATTAAATAATGCAGCAAAGTACTTAAATAATGCAGCAAATTCCTTAAATAATGCAGCAGAATCCTTAAATAATGCAATAAAGTCCTTAAATAATGCAGCAGAGTCCTTAAATAATGCAAAAAATTCCTTAAATAATGCAGCAGAATCCTTAAATAATGCAACAAAGTCCTTAAATAATGCAGCAAAGTCCTTAATAATGCAGCAGAGTCCTTAAATAATGCAGCAAATTCCTTAAATAATGCAGCAGAGGCCTTAAATACCGAAGCAGCGTCCTTAAATAATGCAGCAAAGTCCTTAAATAATGCAGAAGAGTCCTTAAATAATGCAACAAAGTCCTTAAATAATGCAGCAGAGTCCTTAAATAAAGCAGCAGAGTGCTTAAATAATGCAGCAGAGTCCTTAAATACCGCAGCAGAGTCATTAAATAATACAGCAGATTCCTTAAATAAAGCAGCAGAGTGCTTAAATAATGCAGCAGAGTCCTTAAATACCGCAGCAGAGTCATTAAATAATACAGCAGAGTCCTTAAATAATGCAGGAAATTCCTTAAATAATGCAGAGTCCTTAAATAATGCACTAAATTCCTTAAATAAAATGCAGCAACGCCCTTAATAATGCAGCTGAGTCCTTAAATAATTCAGCAAAGTCCTTAAATAATGCAGCAGAGTCCTTAAATACCGCAGCAGCGTCCTTAAATAATGCAACAAAGTCCTTAAATAATGCAGCAGAACCCTTAAATAATGCAACAAAGTCCTTAAATAATGCAGCAGAGTCCTTAAATAATGCAACAAAGTCCTTAAATAATGCAGCAGAGTCCTTAAATAATGCAGCAGAGTCCTTAAATAATGCAACAAAGTCCTTAAATAATGCAGCAGAGTCCTTAAATAATGCAACAAAGTCCTTAAATAATGCAGCAGAGTCCTTAAATAATGCAGCAAAGTCCTTAAATAATGCAGCAGAGTCCTTAAACAATGCAGCACAGTCCTTAAATAATGCAACAAAGTCCTTAAATAATGCAGCAGAGTCCTTAAATAATGCAGCAAAGTCCTTAAATAATGCAGCAGAGTCCTTAAACAATGCAGCACAGTCCTTAAATAATGCAGCAAAGTCCTTAAATAATGCAGCAGAGTCCTTAAATACAGCAGCAGCGTCCTTAAATAATGCAACAAAGTCTTTAAATAATGCAGCAGAGTCCTTAAATAATGCAACAAAGTCCTTAAATAATGCAGCAGAGTCCTTAAATAATGCAACAAACTCATTAAATAATGCAGCAGAATCCTTAAATAATGCAACAAATTCCTTAAATAATGCAGAGTCCTTAAATAATGCACTAAATTCCTTAAATAAAATGCAGCAACGCCCTTAATAATGCAGCTGAGTCCTTAAATAATTCAGCAAAGTCCTTAAATAATGCAGCAGAGTCCATAAATACCGCAGCAGCGTCCTTAAATAATGCAATAAAATCCTTAAATAATGCAGCAACGTCCTTAATAATGCAGCAGAGTCCTTAAATAATACAGCAAAGTCCTTAAATAATGCAGCAGAGGACTTAAATACTGCAGCAGCGTCCTTAAATAATGCAGCAGAGTCCTTAAATAATGCAACAAAGTCCTTAAATAATGCAGCAGAATCCTTAAATAATGCAAAAAATTCCTTAAATAATGCAGAAGAGTACTTAAATAATGCAGAAAAGTCGTTAAATAATGCAGCAGAGTCCTTAAATATTGCAGCATAGTCCTTAAATAATGCAACAAAGTCCTTAAATAATGCAGCAGATTCCTTAAATTCTGCAGCAGCGTCCTTAAATAATGCATCAAAGTCCTTAAATAATGCAGCAGAGTCCTTAAATACTGCAGCAGAGTCCTTAAATAATGCAGCAAATTCCTTAAATAATGCAGCAGAGTCCTTAAATTCCGCAGCAGAGTCATTAAATAATGCAACAAAGTCCTTAATAATGCAGCAGAGTCCTTAAATAATGCAGCAGAATCCTTAAATAATGCAATAAAGTCCTTATGTAATGCAGCAACGTCCTTAATAATGCAGCAGAGTCCTTAAATAATGCAGCAAAGTACTTAAATAATGCAGCAGAGGCCTTAAATACCGCAGCAGCATACTTAAATAATGCAGCAAAGTCCTTAAATAATGCAGCAGAGTCCTTAAATAATGCAACAGAGTCCTTAAATAATGCAGCAGAGTCCTTAAACAATGCAGGACAGTCCTTAAATAATGCAACAAAGTCCTTAAATAATGCAGCAGAGTCCTTAAATAGTGCAGCAAAGTCCTTAAATAATGCAGCAGAGTCCTTAAACAATGCAGCACAGTCCTTAAATAATGCAGCAAAGTCCTTAAATAATGCAGCAGAGTCCTTAAATACAGCAGCAGCGTCCTTAAATAATTCAGCAAAGTCCTTAAATAATGCAGCAGAGTCCTTAAATAATGCAACAAAGTCCTTAAATAATGCAGCAGAGTCCTTAAATAATGCAACAAAGTCCTTAAATAATGCAGCAGAGTCCTTAAATACTGCAGCAGAGTCCTTAAATAATGCAGCAAAGTCCTTAAATAATGCAGCAGAGTCCTTAAATTCAGCAGCAGAGTCATTAAATAATGCAACAAAGTCCTTAATAATGCAGCAGATTCCTTAAATAATGCAGCAAATTCCTTAAATAATGCAGCAGAATCCTTAAATAATGCAATAAAGTCCTTATCTAATGCAGCAACGTCCTTAATAATGCAGCAGAGTCCTTAAATAATGCAGCAGAATCCTTAAATACTGCATCAGCGTCCTTAAATAATGCAACAAAGTCCTTAAATAATGCAGCAAAGTCCTTAAATAATGCAGCAGAGTCCTTAAATACAGCAGCAGAGTCCTTAAATAATTCAGCAAAGTCCTTAAATAATGCAGCAGAGTCCTTAAATAATGCAATAAAGTCCTTATCTAATGCAGCAACGTCCTTAATAATGCAGCAGAGTCCTTAAATAATGCAGCAAAGTACTTAAATAATGCAGCAGAGGCCTTAAATACCGCAGCAGCATACTTAAATAATGCAGCAAAGTCCTTAAATAATGCAGCAGAGTCCTTAAATAATGCAACAAAGTCCTTAAATAATGCAGCAGAGTCCTTAAATAATGCAACAAAGTCCTTAAATAATGCACCAGAGTACTTAAATAATGCAGCAAAGTCCTTAAATAATGCAGCAGAGTCCTTAAATAATGCAACAAAGTCCTTAAATAATGCAGCAGAGTCCTTAAATAATGCAGCAGAGTCCTTAAATAATGCAACAAAGTCCTTAAATAATGCAGCAGAGTCCTTAAATAATGCAACAAAGTCCTTAAATATTGCAGCAGAGTCCTTAAATAATGCAGCAAAGTCCTTAAATAATGCAGCAGAGTACTTAAATAATGCAGCAAATTCCTTAAATAATGCAGCAGAATCCTTAAATAATGCAATAAAGTCCTTAAATAATGCAGCAGAGTCCTTAAATAATGCAGCAGAGTCCTTAAATAATGCAACAAAGTCCTTAAATAATGCAGCAGAGTCCTTAAATAATGCAGCAAAGTCCTTAAATAATGCAGCAGAGTCCTTAAATAATGCAGCAAACTCATTAAATAATGCAGCAAAGTACTTAAATAATGCAGCAAAGTACTTAAATAATGCAGCAAATTCCTTAAATAATGCAGCAGAATCCTTAAATAATGCAATAAAGTCCTTAAATAATGCAGCAGAGTCCTTAAATAATGCAATAAAGTCCTTAAATAATGCAGCAGAGTCCTTAAATAATGCAGCAAAGTCCTTAAATAATGCAGCAGAGTCCTTAAATAATGCAGCAAACTCATTAAATAATGCAGCAAAGTACTTAAATAATGCAGCAAAGTACTTAAATAATGCAGCAAATTCCTTAAATAATGCAGCAGAATCCTTAAATAATGCAATAAAGTCCTTAAATAATGCAGCAGAGTCCTTAAATAATGCAATAAATTCCTTAAATAATGCAGCAGAATCCTTAAATAATGCAATAAAGTCATTAAATAATGCAGCAGAGTCCTTAAATACTGCAGCAGAGACCTTAAATAATGCAGCAAAATCCTTAAATAATGCAGCAGAGTCCTTATATAATGCAGCAGAGTCCTAAAATACCGCAGCAGAGTCCTTAAATAATGCAGCAGAGTCCTTAAATAATGCAGCAAATTCATTAAATAATGCAGCAGAGTCCTTAAATAATGCAACAAAGTCCTTAAATAATGCAGCAGATTCCTTAAATTTCGCAGCAGCGTCCTTAAATAATGCATCAAAGTACTTAAATAATGCAGCAGAGTCCTAAAATACCGCAGCAGAGTCCTTAAATAATGCAGCAAAGTCCTTAAATAATGCAGCAGAGTTCTTACATAATGCAGCAGAGTCCTTAAATTCCGCAGCAGAGTCATTAAATAATGCAGCAGAGTCCTTAAATAATGCAGCAAATTCATTAAATAATGCACAGAGTCATTAAATAATGCAACAAAGTCCTTAAATAATGCAGCAGAGTGCTTAAATAATGCAACAAAGTCCTTAAATAATGCAGCAGAGTCCTTAAATAATGCAACAAACTCATTAAATAATGCAGCAAAGTACTTAAATAATGCAGCAAATTCCTTAAATAATGCAGCAGAATCCTTAAATAATGCAATAAAGTCCTTAAATAATGCAGCAGAGTCCTTAAATAATGCAAAAAATTCCTTAAATAATGCAGCAGAATCCTTAAATAATGCAACAAAGTCCTTAAATAATGCAGCAAAGTCCTTAATAATGCAGCAGAGTCCTTAAATAATGCAGCAAATTCCTTAAATAATGCAGCAGAGGCCTTAAATACCGAAGCAGCGTCCTTAAATAATGCAGCAAAGTCCTTAAATAATGCAGAAGAGTCCTTAAATAATGCAACAAAGTCCTTAAATAATGCAGCAGAGTCCTTAAATAAAGCAGCAGAGTGCTTAAATAATGCAGCAGAGTCCTTAAATACCGCAGCAGAGTCATTAAATAATACAGCAGATTCCTTAAATAAAGCAGCAGAGTGCTTAAATAATGCAGCAGAGTCCTTAAATACCGCAGCAGAGTCATTAAATAATACAGCAGAGTCCTTAAATAATGCAGGAAATTCCTTAAATAATGCAGAGTCCTTAAATAATGCACTAAATTCCTTAAATAAAATGCAGCAACGCCCTTAATAATGCAGCTGAGTCCTTAAATAATGCAGCAGAGTCCTTAAATACCGCAGCAGCGTCCTTAAATAATGCAACAAAGTCCTTAAATAATGCAGCAGAACCCTTAAATAATGCAACAAAGTCCTTAAATAATGCAGCAGAGTCCTTAAATAATGCAACAAAGTCCTTAAATAATGCAGCAGAGTCCTTAAATAATGCAGCAGAGTCCTTAAATAATGCAACAAAGTCCTTAAATAATGCAGCAGAGTCCTTAAATAATGCAACAAAGTCCTTAAATAATGCAGCAGATTCCTTAAATTCTGCAGCAGCGTCCTTAAATAATGCATCAAAGTCCTTAAATAATGCAGCAGAGTCCTTAAATACTGCAGCAGAGTCCTTAAATAATGCAGCAAATTCCTTAAATAATGCAGCAGATCCCTTAAATTCCGCAGCAGAGTCATTAAATAATGCAACAAAGTCCTTAATAATGCAGCAGAGTCCTTAAATAATGCAGCAAATTCCTTAAATAATGCAGCAGAATCCTTAAATAATGCAATAAAGTCCTTATGTAATGCAGCAACGTCCTTAATAATGCAGCAGAGTCCTTAAATAATGCAGCAAAGTACTTAAATAATGCAGCAGAGGCCTTAAATACCGCAGCAGCATACTTACATAATGCAGCAAAGTCCTTAAATAATGCAGCAGAGTCCTTAAATAATGCAACAAAGTCCTTAAATAATGCAGCAGAGTCCTTAAATAATGCAACAAAGTCCTTAAATAATGCACCAGAGTACTTAAATAATGCAGCAAAGTCCTTAAATAATGCAGCAGAGTCCTTAAATAATGCAACAAAGTCCTTAAATAATGCAGCAGAGTCCTTAAATAATGCAACAAAGTCCTTAAATAATGCAGCAGAGTCCTTAAATAATGCAACAAAGTCCTTATATAATGCAGCAGAGTCCTTAAATAATGCAGCAAAGTCCTTAAATAATGCAGCAGAGTCCTTAAACAATGCAGGACAGTCCTTAAATAATGCAACAAAGTCCTTAAATAATGCAGCAGAGTCCTTAAATAGTGCAGCAAAGTCCTTAAATAATGCAGCAGAGTCCTTAAATACAGCAGCAGCGTCCTTAAATAATTCAGCAAAGTCCTTAAATAATGCAGCAGAGTCCTTAAATAATGCAACAAAGTCCTTAAATAATGCAGCAGAGTCCTTAAATAATGCAACAAAGTCCTTAAATAATGCAGCAGAGTCCTTAAATACTGCAGCAGAGTCCTTAAATAATGCAGCAAAGTCCTTAAATAATGCAGCAGAGTCCTTAAATTCAGCAGCAGAGTCATTAAATAATGCAACAAAGTCCTTAATAATGCAGCAGATTCCTTAAATAATGCAGCAAATTCCTTAAATAATGCAGCAGAATCCTTAAATAATGCAATAAAGTCCTTATCTAATGCAGCAACGTCCTTAATAATGCAGCAGAGTCCTTAAATAATGCAGCAGAATCCTTAAATACTGCATCAGCGTCCTTAAATAATGCAACAAAGTCCTTATATAATGCAGCAGAGTCCTTAAATAATGCAGCAAAGTCCTTAAATAATGCAGCAGAGTCCTTAAACAATGCAGGACAGTCCTTAAATAATGCAACAAAGTCCTTAAATAATGCAGCAGAGTCCTTAAATAGTGCAGCAAAGTCCTTAAATAATGCAGCAGAGTCCTTAAACAATGCAGCACAGTCCTTAAATAATGCAGCAAAGTCCTTAAATAATGCAGCAGAGTCCTTAAATACAGCAGCAGCGTCCTTAAATAATTCAGCAAAGTCCTTAAATAATGCAGCAGAGTCCTTAAATAATGCAACAAAGTCCTTAAATAATGCAGCAGAGTCCTTAAATAATGCAACAAAGTCCTTAAATAATGCAGCAGAGTCCTTAAATACTGCAGCAGAGTCCTTAAATAATGCAGCAAAGTCCTTAAATAATGCAGCAGAGTCCTTAAATTCAGCAGCAGAGTCATTAAATAATGCAACAAAGTCCTTAATAATGCAGCAGATTCCTTAAATAATGCAGCAAATTCCTTAAATAATGCAGCAGAATCCTTAAATAATGCAATAAAGTCCTTATCTAATGCAGCAACGTCCTTAATAATGCAGCAGAGTCCTTAAATAATGCAGCAGAATCCTTAAATACTGCATCAGCGTCCTTAAATAATGCAACAAAGTCCTTAAATAATGCAGCAAAGTCCTTAAATAATGCAGCAGAGTCCTTAAATACAGCAGCAGAGTCCTTAAATAATTCAGCAAAGTCCTTAAATAATGCAGCAGAGTCCTTAAATAATGCAATAAAGTCCTTATCTAATGCAGCAACGTCCTTAATAATGCAGCAGAGTCCTTAAATAATGCAGCAAAGTACTTAAATAATGCAGCAGAGGCCTTAAATACCGCAGCAGCATACTTAAATAATGCAGCAAAGTCCTTAAATAATGCAGCAGAGTCCTTAAATAATGCAACAAAGTCCTTAAATAATGCAGCAGAGTCCTTAAATAATGCACCAGAGTACTTAAATAATGCAGCAAAGTCCTTAAATAATGCAGCAGAGTCCTTAAATAATGCAACAAAGTCCTTAAATAATGCAGCAGAGTCCTTAAATAATGCAGCAGAGTCCTTAAATAATGCAACAAAGTCCTTAAATAATGCAGCAGAGTCCTTAAATAATGCAACAAAGTCCTTAAATATTGCAGCAGAGTCCTTAAATAATGCAGCAAAGTCCTTAAATAATGCAGCAGAGTACTTAAATAATGCAGCAAATTCCTTAAATAATGCAGCAGAATCCTTAAATAATGCAATAAAGTCCTTAAATAATGCAGCAGAGTCCTTAAATAATGCAGCAGAGTCCTTAAATAATGCAACAAAGTCCTTAAATAATGCAGCAGAGTCCTTAAATAATGCAGCAAAGTCCTTAAATAATGCAGCAGAGTCCTTAAATAATGCAGCAAACTCATTAAATAATGCAGCAAAGTACTTAAATAATGCAGCAAAGTACTTAAATAATGCAGCAAATTCCTTAAATAATGCAGCAGAATCCTTAAATAATGCAATAAAGTCCTTAAATAATGCAGCAGAGTCCTTAAATAATGCAATAAAGTCCTTAAATAATGCAGCAGAGTCCTTAAATAATGCAGCAAAGTCCTTAAATAATGCAGCAGAGTCCTTAAATAATGCAGCAAACTCATTAAATAATGCAGCAAAGTACTTAAATAATGCAGCAAAGTACTTAAATAATGCAGCAAATTCCTTAAATAATGCAGCAGAATCCTTAAATAATGCAATAAAGTCCTTAAATAATGCAGCAGAGTCCTTAAATAATGCAATAAATTCCTTAAATAATGCAGCAGAATCCTTAAATAATGCAATAAAGTCATTAAATAATGCAGCAGAGTCCTTAAATACTGCAGCAGAGACCTTAAATAATGCAGCAAAATCCTTAAATAATGCAGCAGAGTCCTTATATAATGCAGCAGAGTCCTAAAATACCGCAGCAGAGTCCTTAAATAATGCAGCAGAGTCCTTAAATAATGCAGCAAATTCATTAAATAATGCAGCAGAGTCCTTAAATAATGCAACAAAGTCCTTAAATAATGCAGCAGATTCCTTAAATTTCGCAGCAGCGTCCTTAAATAATGCATCAAAGTACTTAAATAATGCAGCAGAGTCCTAAAATACCGCAGCAGAGTCCTTAAATAATGCAGCAAAGTCCTTAAATAATGCAGCAGAGTTCTTACATAATGCAGCAGAGTCCTTAAATTCCGCAGCAGAGTCATTAAATAATGCAGCAGAGTCCTTAAATAATGCAGCAAATTCATTAAATAATGCACAGAGTCATTAAATAATGCAACAAAGTCCTTAAATAATGCAGCAGAGTGCTTAAATAATGCAACAAAGTCCTTAAATAATGCAGCAGAGTCCTTAAATAATGCAACAAACTCATTAAATAATGCAGCAAAGTACTTAAATAATGCAGCAAATTCCTTAAATAATGCAGCAGAATCCTTAAATAATGCAATAAAGTCCTTAAATAATGCAGCAGAGTCCTTAAATAATGCAAAAAATTCCTTAAATAATGCAGCAGAATCCTTAAATAATGCAACAAAGTCCTTAAATAATGCAGCAAAGTCCTTAATAATGCAGCAGAGTCCTTAAATAATGCAGCAAATTCCTTAAATAATGCAGCAGAGGCCTTAAATACCGAAGCAGCGTCCTTAAATAATGCAGCAAAGTCCTTAAATAATGCAGAAGAGTCCTTAAATAATGCAACAAAGTCCTTAAATAATGCAGCAGAGTCCTTAAATAAAGCAGCAGAGTGCTTAAATAATGCAGCAGAGTCCTTAAATACCGCAGCAGAGTCATTAAATAATACAGCAGATTCCTTAAATAAAGCAGCAGAGTGCTTAAATAATGCAGCAGAGTCCTTAAATACCGCAGCAGAGTCATTAAATAATACAGCAGAGTCCTTAAATAATGCAGGAAATTCCTTAAATAATGCAGAGTCCTTAAATAATGCACTAAATTCCTTAAATAAAATGCAGCAACGCCCTTAATAATGCAGCTGAGTCCTTAAATAATTCAGCAAAGTCCTTAAATAATGCAGCAGAGTCCTTAAATACCGCAGCAGCGTCCTTAAATAATGCAACAAAGTCCTTAAATAATGCAGCAGAACCCTTAAATAATGCAACAAAGTCCTTAAATAATGCAGCAGAGTCCTTAAATAATGCAACAAAGTCCTTAAATAATGCAGCAGAGTCCTTAAATAATGCAGCAGAGTCCTTAAATAATGCAACAAAGTCCTTAAATAATGCAGCAGAGTCCTTAAATAATGCAACAAAGTCCTTAAATAATGCAGCAGATTCCTTAAATTCTGCAGCAGCGTCCTTAAATAATGCATCAAAGTCCTTAAATAATGCAGCAGAGTCCTTAAATACTGCAGCAGAGTCCTTAAATAATGCAGCAAATTCCTTAAATAATGCAGCAGAGTCCTTAAATTCCGCAGCAGAGTCATTAAATAATGCAACAAAGTCCTTAATAATGCAGCAGAGTCCTTAAATAATGCAGCAAATTCCTTAAATAATGCAGCAGAATCCTTAAATAATGCAATAAAGTCCTTATGTAATGCAGCAACGTCCTTAATAATGCAGCAGAGTCCTTAAATAATGCAGCAAAGTACTTAAATAATGCAGCAGAGGCCTTAAATACCGCAGCAGCATACTTACATAATGCAGCAAAGTCCTTAAATAATGCAGCAGAGTCCTTAAATAATGCAACAAAGTCCTTAAATAATGCAGCAGAGTCCTTAAATAATGCAACAAAGTCCTTAAATAATGCACCAGAGTACTTAAATAATGCAGCAAAGTCCTTAAATAATGCAGCAGAGTCCTTAAATAATGCAACAAAGTCCTTAAATAATGCAGCAGAGTCCTTAAATAATGCAACAAAGTCCTTAAATAATGCAGCAGAGTCCTTAAATAATGCAACAAAGTCCTTATATAATGCAGCAGAGTCCTTAAATAATGCAGCAAAGTCCTTAAATAATGCAGCAGAGTCCTTAAACAATGCAGGACAGTCCTTAAATAATGCAACAAAGTCCTTAAATAATGCAGCAGAGTCCTTAAATAGTGCAGCAAAGTCCTTAAATAATGCAGCAGAGTCCTTAAACAATGCAGCACAGTCCTTAAATAATGCAGCAAAGTCCTTAAATAATGCAGCAGAGTCCTTAAATACAGCAGCAGCGTCCTTAAATAATTCAGCAAAGTCCTTAAATAATGCAGCAGAGTCCTTAAATAATGCAACAAAGTCCTTAAATAATGCAGCAGAGTCCTTAAATAATGCAACAAAGTCCTTAAATAATGCAGCAGAGTCCTTAAATACTGCAGCAGAGTCCTTAAATAATGCAGCAAAGTCCTTAAATAATGCAGCAGAGTCCTTAAATTCAGCAGCAGAGTCATTAAATAATGCAACAAAGTCCTTAATAATGCAGCAGATTCCTTAAATAATGCAGCAAATTCCTTAAATAATGCAGCAGAATCCTTAAATAATGCAATAAAGTCCTTATCTAATGCAGCAACGTCCTTAATAATGCAGCAGAGTCCTTAAATAATGCAGCAGAATCCTTAAATACTGCATCAGCGTCCTTAAATAATGCAACAAAGTCCTTATATAATGCAGCAGAGTCCTTAAATAATGCAGCAAAGTCCTTAAATAATGCAGCAGAGTCCTTAAACAATGCAGGACAGTCCTTAAATAATGCAACAAAGTCCTTAAATAATGCAGCAGAGTCCTTAAATAGTGCAGCAAAGTCCTTAAATAATGCAGCAGAGTCCTTAAACAATGCAGCACAGTCCTTAAATAATGCAGCAAAGTCCTTAAATAATGCAGCAGAGTCCTTAAATACAGCAGCAGCGTCCTTAAATAATTCAGCAAAGTCCTTAAATAATGCAGCAGAGTCCTTAAATAATGCAACAAAGTCCTTAAATAATGCAGCAGAGTCCTTAAATACAGCAGCAGCGTCCTTAAATAATTCAGCAAAGTCCTTAAATAATGCAGCAGAGTCCTTAAATAATGCAACAAAGTCCTTAAATAATGCAGCAGAGTCCTTAAATAATGCAACAAAGTCCTTAAATAATGCAGCAGAGTCCTTAAATACTGCAGCAGAGTCCTTAAATAATGCAGCAAAGTCCTTAAATAATGCAGCAGAGTCCTTAAATTCAGCAGCAGAGTCATTAAATAATGCAACAAAGTCCTTAATAATGCAGCAGATTCCTTAAATAATGCAGCAAATTCCTTAAATAATGCAGCAGAATCCTTAAATAATGCAATAAAGTCCTTATCTAATGCAGCAACGTCCTTAATAATGCAGCAGAGTCCTTAAATAATGCAGCAGAATCCTTAAATACTGCATCAGCGTCCTTAAATAATGCAACAAAGTCCTTAAATAATGCAGCAAAGTCCTTAAATAATGCAGCAGAGTCCTTAAATACAGCAGCAGAGTCCTTAAATAATTCAGCAAAGTCCTTAAATAATGCAGCAGAGTCCTTAAATAATGCAATAAAGTCCTTATCTAATGCAGCAACGTCCTTAATAATGCAGCAGAGTCCTTAAATAATGCAGCAAAGTACTTAAATAATGCAGCAGAGGCCTTAAATACCGCAGCAGCATACTTAAATAATGCAGCAAAGTCCTTAAATAATGCAGCAGAGTCCTTAAATAATGCAACAAAGTCCTTAAATAATGCAGCAGAGTCCTTAAATAATGCACCAGAGTACTTAAATAATGCAGCAAAGTCCTTAAATAATGCAGCAGAGTCCTTAAATAATGCAACAAAGTCCTTAAATAATGCAGCAGAGTCCTTAAATAATGCAGCAGAGTCCTTAAATAATGCAACAAAGTCCTTAAATAATGCAGCAGAGTCCTTAAATAATGCAACAAAGTCCTTAAATATTGCAGCAGAGTCCTTAAATAATGCAGCAAAGTCCTTAAATAATGCAGCAGAGTACTTAAATAATGCAGCAAATTCCTTAAATAATGCAGCAGAATCCTTAAATAATGCAATAAAGTCCTTAAATAATGCAGCAGAGTCCTTAAATAATGCAGCAGAGTCCTTAAATAATGCAACAAAGTCCTTAAATAATGCAGCAGAGTCCTTAAATAATGCAGCAAAGTCCTTAAATAATGCAGCAGAGTCCTTAAATAATGCAGCAAACTCATTAAATAATGCAGCAAAGTACTTAAATAATGCAGCAAAGTACTTAAATAATGCAGCAAATTCCTTAAATAATGCAGCAGAATCCTTAAATAATGCAATAAAGTCCTTAAATAATGCAGCAGAGTCCTTAAATAATGCAATAAATTCCTTAAATAATGCAGCAGAATCCTTAAATAATGCAATAAAGTCATTAAATAATGCAGCAGAGTCCTTAAATACTGCAGCAGAGACCTTAAATAATGCAGCAAAATCCTTAAATAATGCAGCAGAGTCCTTATATAATGCAGCAGAGTCCTAAAATACTGCAGCAGAGTCCTTAAATAATGCAGCAGAGTCCTTAAATAATGCAGAAAATTCATTAAATAATGCAGCAGAGTCCTTAAATAATGCAACAAAGTCCTTAAATAATGCAGCAGATTCCTTAAATTTCGCAGCAGCGTCCTTAAATAATGCATCAAAGTACTTAAATAATGCAGCAGAGTCCTAAAATACCGCAGCAGAGTCCTTAAATAATGCAGCAAAGTCCTTAAATAATGCAGCAGAGTGCTTACATAATGCAGCAGAGTCCTTAAATTCCGCAGCAGAGTCATTAAATAATGCAGCAGAGTCCTTAAATAATGCAGCAAATTCATTAAATAATGCACAGAGTCATTAAATAATGCAACAAAGTCCTTAAATAATGCAGCAGAGTGCTTAAATAATGCAACAAAGTCCTTAAATAATGCAGCAGAGTCCTTAAATAATGCAACAAACTCATTAAATAATGCAGCAAAGTACTTAAATAATGCAGCAAATTCCTTAAATAATGCAGCAGAATCCTTAAATAATGCAATAAAGTCCTTAAATAATGCAGCAGAGTCCTTAAATAATGCAAAAAATTCCTTAAATAATGCAGCAGAATCCTTAAATAATGCAACAAAGTCCTTAAATAATGCAGCAAAGTCCTTAATAATGCAGCAGAGTCCTTAAATAATGCAGCAAATTCCTTAAATAATGCAGCAGAGGCCTTAAATACCGAAGCAGCGTCCTTAAATAATGCAGCAAAGTCCTTAAATAATGCAGAAGAGTCCTTAAATAATGCAACAAAGTCCTTAAATAATGCAGCAGAGTCCTTAAATAAAGCAGCAGAGTGCTTAAATAATGCAGCAGAGTCCTTAAATACCGCAGCAGAGTCATTAAATAATACAGCAGATTCCTTAAATAAAGCAGCAGAGTGCTTAAATAATGCAGCAGAGTCCTTAAATACCGCAGCAGAGTCATTAAATAATACAGCAGAGTCCTTAAATAATGCAGGAAATTCCTTAAATAATGCAGAGTCCTTAAATAATGCACTAAATTCCTTAAATAAAATGCAGCAACGCCCTTAATAATGCAGCTGAGTCCTTAAATAATTCAGCAAAGTCCTTAAATAATGCAGCAGAGTCCTTAAATACCGCAGCAGCGTCCTTAAATAATGCAACAAAGTCCTTAAATAATGCAGCAGAACCCTTAAATAATGCAACAAAGTCCTTAAATAATGCAGCAGAGTCCTTAAATAATGCAACAAAGTCCTTAAATAATGCAGCAGAGTCCTTAAATAATGCAGCAGAGTCCTTAAATAATGCAACAAAGTCCTTAAATAATGCAGCAGAGTCCTTAAATAATGCAACAAAGTCCTTAAATAATGCAGCAGAGTCCTTAAATAATGCAGCAAAGTCCTTAAATAATGCAGCAGAGTCCTTAAACAATGCAGCACAGTCCTTAAATAATGCAACAAAGTCCTTAAATAATGCAGCAGAGTCCTTAAATAATGCAGCAAAGTCCTTAAATAATGCAGCAGAGTCCTTAAACAATGCAGCACAGTCCTTAAATAATGCAGCAAAGTCCTTAAATAATGCAGCAGAGTCCTTAAATACAGCAGCAGCGTCCTTAAATAATGCAACAAAGTCTTTAAATAATGCAGCAGAGTCCTTAAATAATGCAACAAAGTCCTTAAATAATGCAGCAGAGTCCTTAAATAATGCAACAAACTCATTAAATAATGCAGCAGAATCCTTAAATAATGCAACAAATTCCTTAAATAATGCAGAGTCCTTAAATAATGCACTAAATTCCTTAAATAAAATGCAGCAACGCCCTTAATAATGCAGCTGAGTCCTTAAATAATTCAGCAAAGTCCTTAAATAATGCAGCAGAGTCCATAAATACCGCAGCAGCGTCCTTAAATAATGCAATAAAATCCTTAAATAATGCAGCAACGTCCTTAATAATGCAGCAGAGTCCTTAAATAATACAGCAAAGTCCTTAAATAATGCAGCAGAGGACTTAAATACTGCAGCAGCGTCCTTAAATAATGCAGCAGAGTCCTTAAATAATGCAACAAAGTCCTTAAATAATGCAGCAGAATCCTTAAATAATGCAAAAAATTCCTTAAATAATGCAGAAGAGTACTTAAATAATGCAGAAAAGTCGTTAAATAATGCAGCAGAGTCCTTAAATATTGCAGCATAGTCCTTAAATAATGCAACAAAGTCCTTAAATAATGCAGCAGATTCCTTAAATTCTGCAGCAGCGTCCTTAAATAATGCATCAAAGTCCTTAAATAATGCAGCAGAGTCCTTAAATACTGCAGCAGAGTCCTTAAATAATGCAGCAAATTCCTTAAATAATGCAGCAGAGTCCTTAAATTCCGCAGCAGAGTCATTAAATAATGCAACAAAGTCCTTAATAATGCAGCAGAGTCCTTAAATAATGCAGCAGAATCCTTAAATAATGCAATAAAGTCCTTATGTAATGCAGCAACGTCCTTAATAATGCAGCAGAGTCCTTAAATAATGCAGCAAAGTCCTTAAATAATGCAGCAGAGTCCTTAAATAATGCAACAAAGTCCTTAAATAATGCAGCAGAGTCCTTAAATAATGCAACAAAGTCCTTAAATAATGCAGCAGAGTCCTTAAATACTGCAGCAGAGTCCTTAAATAATGCAGCAAAGTCCTTAAATAATGCAGCAGAGTCCTTAAATTCAGCAGCAGAGTCATTAAATAATGCAACAAAGTCCTTAATAATGCAGCAGATTCCTTAAATAATGCAGCAAATTCCTTAAATAATGCAGCAGAATCCTTAAATAATGCAATAAAGTCCTTATCTAATGCAGCAACGTCCTTAATAATGCAGCAGAGTCCTTAAATAATGCAGCAGAATCCTTAAATACTGCATCAGCGTCCTTAAATAATGCAACAAAGTCCTTATATAATGCAGCAGAGTCCTTAAATAATGCAGCAAAGTCCTTAAATAATGCAGCAGAGTCCTTAAACAATGCAGGACAGTCCTTAAATAATGCAACAAAGTCCTTAAATAATGCAGCAGAGTCCTTAAATAGTGCAGCAAAGTCCTTAAATAATGCAGCAGAGTCCTTAAACAATGCAGCACAGTCCTTAAATAATGCAGCAAAGTCCTTAAATAATGCAGCAGAGTCCTTAAATACAGCAGCAGCGTCCTTAAATAATTCAGCAAAGTCCTTAAATAATGCAGCAGAGTCCTTAAATAATGCAACAAAGTCCTTAAATAATGCAGCAGAGTCCTTAAATACAGCAGCAGCGTCCTTAAATAATTCAGCAAAGTCCTTAAATAATGCAGCAGAGTCCTTAAATAATGCAACAAAGTCCTTAAATAATGCAGCAGAGTCCTTAAATAATGCAACAAAGTCCTTAAATAATGCAGCAGAGTCCTTAAATACTGCAGCAGAGTCCTTAAATAATGCAGCAAAGTCCTTAAATAATGCAGCAGAGTCCTTAAATTCAGCAGCAGAGTCATTAAATAATGCAACAAAGTCCTTAATAATGCAGCAGATTCCTTAAATAATGCAGCAAATTCCTTAAATAATGCAGCAGAATCCTTAAATAATGCAATAAAGTCCTTATCTAATGCAGCAACGTCCTTAATAATGCAGCAGAGTCCTTAAATAATGCAGCAGAATCCTTAAATACTGCATCAGCGTCCTTAAATAATGCAACAAAGTCCTTAAATAATGCAGCAAAGTCCTTAAATAATGCAGCAGAGTCCTTAAATACAGCAGCAGAGTCCTTAAATAATTCAGCAAAGTCCTTAAATAATGCAGCAGAGTCCTTAAATAATGCAATAAAGTCCTTATCTAATGCAGCAACGTCCTTAATAATGCAGCAGAGTCCTTAAATAATGCAGCAAAGTACTTAAATAATGCAGCAGAGGCCTTAAATACCGCAGCAGCATACTTAAATAATGCAGCAAAGTCCTTAAATAATGCAGCAGAGTCCTTAAATAATGCAACAAAGTCCTTAAATAATGCAGCAGAGTCCTTAAATAATGCACCAGAGTACTTAAATAATGCAGCAAAGTCCTTAAATAATGCAGCAGAGTCCTTAAATAATGCAACAAAGTCCTTAAATAATGCAGCAGAGTCCTTAAATAATGCAGCAGAGTCCTTAAATAATGCAACAAAGTCCTTAAATAATGCAGCAGAGTCCTTAAATAATGCAACAAAGTCCTTAAATATTGCAGCAGAGTCCTTAAATAATGCAGCAAAGTCCTTAAATAATGCAGCAGAGTACTTAAATAATGCAGCAAATTCCTTAAATAATGCAGCAGAATCCTTAAATAATGCAATAAAGTCCTTAAATAATGCAGCAGAGTCCTTAAATAATGCAGCAGAGTCCTTAAATAATGCAACAAAGTCCTTAAATAATGCAGCAGAGTCCTTAAATAATGCAGCAAAGTCCTTAAATAATGCAGCAGAGTCCTTAAATAATGCAGCAAACTCATTAAATAATGCAGCAAAGTACTTAAATAATGCAGCAAAGTACTTAAATAATGCAGCAAATTCCTTAAATAATGCAGCAGAATCCTTAAATAATGCAATAAAGTCCTTAAATAATGCAGCAGAGTCCTTAAATAATGCAATAAATTCCTTAAATAATGCAGCAGAATCCTTAAATAATGCAATAAAGTCATTAAATAATGCAGCAGAGTCCTAAAATACTGCAGCAGAGTCCTTAAATAATGCAGCAGAGTCCTTAAATAATGCAGAAAATTCATTAAATAATGCAGCAGAGTCCTTAAATAATGCAACAAAGTCCTTAAATAATGCAGCAGATTCCTTAAATTTCGCAGCAGCGTCCTTAAATAATGCATCAAAGTACTTAAATAATGCAGCAGAGTCCTAAAATACCGCAGCAGAGTCCTTAAATAATGCAGCAAAGTCCTTAAATAATGCAGCAGAGTGCTTACATAATGCAGCAGAGTCCTTAAATTCCGCAGCAGAGTCATTAAATAATGCAGCAGAGTCCTTAAATAATGCAGCAAATTCATTAAATAATGCACAGAGTCATTAAATAATGCAACAAAGTCCTTAAATAATGCAGCAGAGTGCTTAAATAATGCAACAAAGTCCTTAAATAATGCAGCAGAGTCCTTAAATAATGCAACAAACTCATTAAATAATGCAGCAAAGTACTTAAATAATGCAGCAAATTCCTTAAATAATGCAGCAGAATCCTTAAATAATGCAATAAAGTCCTTAAATAATGCAGCAGAGTCCTTAAATAATGCAAAAAATTCCTTAAATAATGCAGCAGAATCCTTAAATAATGCAACAAAGTCCTTAAATAATGCAGCAAAGTCCTTAATAATGCAGCAGAGTCCTTAAATAATGCAGCAAATTCCTTAAATAATGCAGCAGAGGCCTTAAATACCGAAGCAGCGTCCTTAAATAATGCAGCAAAGTCCTTAAATAATGCAGAAGAGTCCTTAAATAATGCAACAAAGTCCTTAAATAATGCAGCAGAGTCCTTAAATAAAGCAGCAGAGTGCTTAAATAATGCAGCAGAGTCCTTAAATACCGCAGCAGAGTCATTAAATAATACAGCAGATTCCTTAAATAAAGCAGCAGAGTGCTTAAATAATGCAGCAGAGTCCTTAAATACCGCAGCAGAGTCATTAAATAATACAGCAGAGTCCTTAAATAATGCAGGAAATTCCTTAAATAATGCAGAGTCCTTAAATAATGCACTAAATTCCTTAAATAAAATGCAGCAACGCCCTTAATAATGCAGCTGAGTCCTTAAATAATTCAGCAAAGTCCTTAAATAATGCAGCAGAGTCCTTAAATACCGCAGCAGCGTCCTTAAATAATGCAACAAAGTCCTTAAATAATGCAGCAGAACCCTTAAATAATGCAACAAAGTCCTTAAATAATGCAGCAGAGTCCTTAAATAATGCAACAAAGTCCTTAAATAATGCAGCAGAGTCCTTAAATAATGCAACAAAGTCCTTAAATAATGCAGCAGAGTCCTTAAATAATGCAACAAAGTCCTTAAATAATGCAGCAGAGTCCTTAAATAATGCAGCAAAGTCCTTAAATAATGCAGCAGAGTCCTTAAACAATGCAGCACAGTCCTTAAATAATGCAACAAAGTCCTTAAATAATGCAGCAGAGTCCTTAAATAATGCAGCAAAGTCCTTAAATAATGCAGCAGAGTCCTTAAACAATGCAGCACAGTCCTTAAATAATGCAGCAAAGTCCTTAAATAATGCAGCAGAGTCCTTAAATACAGCAGCAGCGTCCTTAAATAATGCAACAAAGTCTTTAAATAATGCAGCAGAGTCCTTAAATAATGCAACAAAGTCCTTAAATAATGCAGCAGAGTCCTTAAATAATGCAACAAACTCATTAAATAATGCAGCAGAATCCTTAAATAATGCAACAAATTCCTTAAATAATGCAGAGTCCTTAAATAATGCACTAAATTCCTTAAATAAAATGCAGCAACGCCCTTAATAATGCAGCTGAGTCCTTAAATAATTCAGCAAAGTCCTTAAATAATGCAGCAGAGTCCATAAATACCGCAGCAGCGTCCTTAAATAATGCAATAAAATCCTTAAATAATGCAGCAACGTCCTTAATAATGCAGCAGAGTCCTTAAATAATACAGCAAAGTCCTTAAATAATGCAGCAGAGGACTTAAATACTGCAGCAGCGTCCTTAAATAATGCAGCAGAGTCCTTAAATAATGCAACAAAGTCCTTAAATAATGCAGCAGAATCCTTAAATAATGCAAAAAATTCCTTAAATAATGCAGAAGAGTACTTAAATAATGCAGAAAAGTCGTTAAATAATGCAGCAGAGTCCTTAAATATTGCAGCATAGTCCTTAAATAATGCAACAAAGTCCTTAAATAATGCAGCAGATTCCTTAAATTCTGCAGCAGCGTCCTTAAATAATGCATCAAAGTCCTTAAATAATGCAGCAGAGTCCTTAAATACTGCAGCA
Organism: Phyllobates terribilis; assembly: GCF_046119375.1. Classification (NCBI taxonomy): domain Eukaryota; kingdom Metazoa; phylum Chordata; class Amphibia; order Anura; family Dendrobatidae; genus Phyllobates; species Phyllobates terribilis. Next base: position 385,887 of record NW_027363029.1, on the reverse strand, counting down.
GAGTCCTTAAATAATGCAGCAAATTCCTTAAATAATGCAGCAGAGTCCTTAAATTCCGCAGCAGAGTCATTAAATAATGCAACAAAGTCCTTAATAATGCAGCAGAGTCCTTAAATAATGCAGCAGAATCCTTAAATAATGCAATAAAGTCCTTATGTAATGCAGCAACGTCCTTAATAATGCAGCAGAGTCCTTAAATAATGCAGCAAAGTACTTAAATAATGCAGCAGAGGCCTTAAATACCGCAGCAGCATACTTAAATAATGCAGCAAAGTCCTTAAATAATGCAGCAGAGTCCTTAAATAATGCAACAGAGTCCTTAAATAGTGCAGCAAAGTCCTTAAATAATGCAGCAGAGTCCTTAAACAATGCAGCACAGTCCTTAAATAATGCAGCAAAGTCCTTAAATAATGCAGCAGAGTCCTTAAATACAGCAGCAGCGTCCTTAAATAATTCAGCAAAGTCCTTAAATAATGCAGCAGAGTCCTTAAATAATGCAACAAAGTCCTTAAATAATGCAGCAGAGTCCTTAAATAATGCAACAAAGTCCTTAAATAATGCAGCAGAGTCCTTAAATACTGCAGCAGAGTCCTTAAATAATGCAGCAAAGTCCTTAAATAATGCAGCAGAGTCCTTAAATTCAGCAGCAGAGTCATTAAATAATGCAAAAAAGTCCTTAATAATGCAGCAGATTCCTTAAATATTGCAGCAAATTCCTTAAATAATGCAGCAGAATCCTTAAATAATGCAATAAAGTCCTTATCTAATGCAGCAACGTCCTTAATAATGCAGCAGAGTCCTTAAATAATGCAGCAGAATCCTTAAATACTGCATCAGCGTCCTTAAATAATGCAACAAAGTCCTTAAATAATGCAGCAAAGTCCTTAAATAATGCAGCAGAGTCCTTAAATACAGCAGCAGAGTCCTTAAATAATTCAGCAAAGTCCTTAAATAATGCAGCAGAGTCCTTAAATAATGCAATAAAGTCCTTATCTAATGCAGCAACGTCCTTAATAATGCAGCAGAGTCCTTAAATAATGCAGCAAAGTACTTAAATAATGCAGCAGAGGCCTTAAATACCGCAGCAGCATACTTAAATAATGCAGCAAAGTCCTTAAATAATGCAGCAGAGTCCTTAAATAATGCAACAAAGTCCTTAAATAATGCAGCAGAGTCCTTAAATAATGCACCAGAGTACTTAAATAATGCAGCAAAGTCCTTAAATAATGCAGCAGAGTCCTTAAATAATGCAACAAAGTCCTTAAATAATGCAGCAGAGTCCTTAAATAATGCAGCAGAGTCCTTAAATAATGCAACAAAGTCCTTAAATAATGCAGCAGAGTCCTTAAATAATGCAACAAAGTCCTTAAATATTGCAGCAGAGTCCTTAAATAATGCAGCAAAGTCCTTAAATAATGCAGCAGAGTACTTAAATAATGCAGCAAATTCCTTAAATAATGCAGCAGAATCCTTAAATAATGCAATAAAGTCCTTAAATAATGCAGCAGAGTCCTTAAATAATGCAACAAAGTCCTTAAATAATGCAGCAGAGTCCTTAAATAATGCAGCAAAGTCCTTAAATAATGCAGCAGAGTCCTTAAATAATGCAGCAAACTCATTAAATAATGCAGCAAAGTACTTAAATAATGCAGCAAAGTACTTAAATAATGCAGCAAATTCCTTAAATAATGCAGCAGAATCCTTAAATAATGCAATAAAGTCCTTAAATAATGCAGCAGAGTCCTTAAATAATGCAATAAATTCCTTAAATAATGCAGCAGAATCCTTAAATAATGCAATAAAGTCATTAAATAATGCAGCAGAGTCCTTAAATACTGCAGCAGAGACCTTAAATAATGCAGCAAAATCCTTAAATAATGCAGCAGAGTCCTTATATAATGCAGCAGAGTCCTAAAATACTGCAGCAGAGTCCTTAAATAATGCAGCAGAGTCCTTAAATAATGCAGAAAATTCATTAAATAATGCAGCAGAGTCCTTAAATAATGCAACAAAGTCCTTAAATAATGCAGCAGATTCCTTAAATTTCGCAGCAGCGTCCTTAAATAATGCATCAAAGTACTTAAATAATGCAGCAGAGTCCTAAAATACCGCAGCAGAGTCCTTAAATAATGCAGCAAAGTCCTTAAATAATGCAGCAGAGTGCTTACATAATGCAGCAGAGTCCTTAAATTCCGCAGCAGAGTCATTAAATAATGCAGCAGAGTCCTTAAATAATGCAGCAAATTCATTAAATAATGCACAGAGTCATTAAATAATGCAACAAAGTCCTTAAATAATGCAGCAGAGTGCTTAAATAATGCAACAAAGTCCTTAAATAATGCAGCAGAGTCCTTAAATAATGCAACAAACTCATTAAATAATGCAGCAAAGTACTTAAATAATGCAGCAAATTCCTTAAATAATGCAGCAGAATCCTTAAATAATGCAATAAAGTCCTTAAATAATGCAGCAGAGTCCTTAAATAATGCAAAAAATTCCTTAAATAATGCAGCAGAATCCTTAAATAATGCAACAAAGTCCTTAAATAATGCAGCAAAGTCCTTAATAATGCAGCAGAGTCCTTAAATAATGCAGCAAATTCCTTAAATAATGCAGCAGAGGCCTTAAATACCGAAGCAGCGTCCTTAAATAATGCAGCAAAGTCCTTAAATAATGCAGAAGAGTCCTTAAATAATGCAACAAAGTCCTTAAATAATGCAGCAGAGTCCTTAAATAAAGCAGCAGAGTGCTTAAATAATGCAGCAGAGTCCTTAAATACCGCAGCAGAGTCATTAAATAATACAGCAGATTCCTTAAATAAAGCAGCAGAGTGCTTAAATAATGCAGCAGAGTCCTTAAATACCGCAGCAGAGTCATTAAATAATACAGCAGAGTCCTTAAATAATGCAGGAAATTCCTTAAATAATGCAGAGTCCTTAAATAATGCACTAAATTCCTTAAATAAAATGCAGCAACGCCCTTAATAATGCAGCTGAGTCCTTAAATAATTCAGCAAAGTCCTTAAATAATGCAGCAGAGTCCTTAAATACCGCAGCAGCGTCCTTAAATAATGCAACAAAGTCCTTAAATAATGCAGCAGAACCCTTAAATAATGCAACAAAGTCCTTAAATAATGCAGCAGAGTCCTTAAATAATGCAACAAAGTCCTTAAATAATGCAGCAGAGTCCTTAAATAATGCAGCAGAGTCCTTAAATAATGCAACAAAGTCCTTAAATAATGCAGCAGAGTCCTTAAATAATGCAACAAAGTCCTTAAATAATGCAGCAGAGTCCTTAAATAATGCAGCAAAGTCCTTAAATAATGCAGCAGAGTCCTTAAACAATGCAGCACAGTCCTTAAATAATGCAACAAAGTCCTTAAATAATGCAGCAGAGTCCTTAAATAATGCAGCAAAGTCCTTAAATAATGCAGCAGAGTCCTTAAACAATGCAGCACAGTCCTTAAATAATGCAGCAAAGTCCTTAAATAATGCAGCAGAGTCCTTAAATACAGCAGCAGCGTCCTTAAATAATGCAACAAAGTCTTTAAATAATGCAGCAGAGTCCTTAAATAATGCAACAAAGTCCTTAAATAATGCAGCAGAGTCCTTAAATAATGCAACAAACTCATTAAATAATGCAGCAGAATCCTTAAATAATGCAACAAATTCCTTAAATAATGCAGAGTCCTTAAATAATGCACTAAATTCCTTAAATAAAATGCAGCAACGCCCTTAATAATGCAGCTGAGTCCTTAAATAATTCAGCAAAGTCCTTAAATAATGCAGCAGAGTCCATAAATACCGCAGCAGCGTCCTTAAATAATGCAATAAAATCCTTAAATAATGCAGCAACGTCCTTAATAATGCAGCAGAGTCCTTAAATAATACAGCAAAGTCCTTAAATAATGCAGCAGAGGACTTAAATACTGCAGCAGCGTCCTTAAATAATGCAGCAGAGTCCTTAAATAATGCAACAAAGTCTTTAAATAATGCAGCAGAATCCTTAAATAATGCAAAAAATTCCTTAAATAATGCAGAAGAGTACTTAAATAATGCAGAAAAGTCGTTAAATAATGCAGCAGAGTCCTTAAATATTGCAGCATAGTCCTTAAATAATGCAACAAAGTCCTTAAATAATGCAGCAGATTCCTTAAATTCTGCAGCAGCGTCCTTAAATAATGCATCAAAGTCCTTAAATAATGCAGCAGAGTCCTTAAATACTGCAGCAGAGTCCTTAAATAATGCAGCAAATTCCTTAAATAATGCAGCAGAGTCCTTAAATTCCGCAGCAGAGTCATTAAATAATGCAACAAAGTCCTTAATAATGCAGCAGAGTCCTTAAATAATGCAGCAGAATCCTTAAATAATGCAATAAAGTCCTTATGTAATGCAGCAACGTCCTTAATAATGCAGCAGAGTCCTTAAATAATGCAGCAAAGTACTTAAATAATGCAGCAGAGGCCTTAAATACCGCAGCAGCATACTTAAATAATGCAGCAAAGTCCTTAAATAATGCAGCAGAGTCCTTAAATAATGCAACAGAGTCCTTAAATAGTGCAGCAAAGTCCTTAAATAATGCAGCAGAGTCCTTAAACAATGCAGCACAGTCCTTAAATAATGCAGCAAAGTCCTTAAATAATGCAGCAGAGTCCTTAAATACAGCAGCAGCGTCCTTAAATAATTCAGCAAAGTCCTTAAATAATGCAGCAGAGTCCTTAAATAATGCAACAAAGTCCTTAAATAATGCAGCAGAGTCCTTAAATAATGCAACAAAGTCCTTAAATAATGCAGCAGAGTCCTTAAATACTGCAGCAGAGTCCTTAAATAATGCAGCAAAGTCCTTAAATAATGCAGCAGAGTCCTTAAATTCAGCAGCAGAGTCATTAAATAATGCAACAAAGTCCTTAATAATGCAGCAGATTCCTTAAATAATGCAGCAAATTCCTTAAATAATGCAGCAGAATCCTTAAATAATGCAATAAAGTCCTTATCTAATGCAGCAACGTCCTTAATAATGCAGCAGAGTCCTTAAATAATGCAGCAGAATCCTTAAATACTGCATCAGCGTCCTTAAATAATGCAACAAAGTCCTTAAATAATGCAGCAAAGTCCTTAAATAATGCAGCAGAGTCCTTAAATACAGCAGCAGAGTCCTTAAATAATTCAGCAAAGTCCTTAAATAATGCAGCAGAGTCCTTAAATAATGCAATAAAGTCCTTATCTAATGCAGCAACGTCCTTAATAATGCAGCAGAGTCCTTAAATAATGCAGCAAAGTACTTAAATAATGCAGCAGAGGCCTTAAATACCGCAGCAGCATACTTAAATAATGCAGCAAAGTCCTTAAATAATGCAGCAGAGTCCTTAAATAATGCAACAAAGTCCTTAAATAATGCAGCAGAGTCCTTAAATAATGCAACAAAGTCCTTAAATAATGCACCAGAGTACTTAAATAATGCAGCAAAGTCCTTAAATAATGCAGCAGAGTCCTTAAATAATGCAACAAAGTCCTTAAATAATGCAGCAGAGTCCTTAAATAATGCAGCAGAGTCCTTAAATAATGCAACAAAGTCCTTAAATAATGCAGCAGAGTCCTTAAATAATGCAACAAAGTCCTTAAATATTGCAGCAGAGTCCTTAAATAATGCAGCAAAGTCCTTAAATAATGCAGCAGAGTACTTAAATAATGCAGCAAATTCCTTAAATAATGCAGCAGAATCCTTAAATAATGCAATAAAGTCCTTAAATAATGCAGCAGAGTCCTTAAATAATGCAGCAGAGTCCTTAAATAATGCAACAAAGTCCTTAAATAATGCAGCAGAGTCCTTAAATAATGCAGCAAAGTCCTTAAATAATGCAGCAGAGTCCTTAAATAATGCAGCAAACTCATTAAATAATGCAGCAAAGTACTTAAATAATGCAGCAAATTCCTTAAATAATGCAGCAGAATCCTTAAATAATGCAATAAAGTCCTTAAATAATGCAGCAGAGTCCTTAAATAATGCAATAAATTCCTTAAATAATGCAGCAGAATCCTTAAATAATGCAATAAAGTCATTAAATAATGCAGCAGAGTCCTTAAATACTGCAGCAGAGACCTTAAATAATGCAGCAAAATCCTTAAATAATGCAGCAGAGTCCTTATATAATGCAGCAGAGTCCTAAAATACCGCAGCAGAGTCCTTAAATAATGCAGCAGAGTCCTTAAATAATGCAGCAAATTCATTAAATAATGCAGCAGAGTCCTTAAATAATGCAACAAAGTCCTTAAATAATGCAGCAGATTCCTTAAATTTCGCAGCAGCGTCCTTAAATAATGCATCAAAGTACTTAAATAATGCAGCAGAGTCCTAAAATACCGCAGCAGAGTCCTTAAATAATGCAGCAAAGTCCTTAAATAATGCAGCAGAGTTCTTACATAATGCAGAAGAGTCCTTAAATTCCGCAGCAGAGTCATTAAATAATGCAGCAGAGTCCTTAAATAATGCAGCAAATTCCTTAAATAATGCAGCAGAGGCCTTAAATACCGAAGCAGCGTCCTTAAATAATGCAGCAAAGTCCTTAAATAATGCAGAAGAGTCCTTAAATAATGCAACAAAGTCCTTAAATAATGCAGCAGAGTCCTTAAATAAAGCAGCAGAGTGCTTAAATAATGCAGCAGAGTCCTTAAATACCGCAGCAGAGTCATTAAATAATACAGCAGATTCCTTAAATAAAGCAGCAGAGTGCTTAAATAATGCAGCAGAGTCCTTAAATACCGCAGCAGAGTCATTAAATAATACAGCAGAGTCCTTAAATAATGCAGGAAATTCCTTAAATAATGCAGAGTCCTTAAATAATGCACTAAATTCCTTAAATAAAATGCAGCAACGCCCTTAATAATGCAGCTGAGTCCTTAAATAATTCAGCAAAGTCCTTAAATAATGCAGCAGAGTCCTTAAATACTGCAGCAGCGTCCTTAAATAATGCAACAAAGTCCTTAAATAATGCAGCAGAACCCTTAAATAATGCAACAAAGTCCTTAAATAATGCAGCAGAGTCCTTAAATAATGCAACAAAGTCCTTAAATAATGCAGCAGAGTCCTTAAATAATGCAGCAGAGTCCTTAAATAATGCAACAAAGTCCTTAAATAATGCAGCAGAGTCCTTAAATAATGCAACAAAGTCCTTAAATAATGCAGCAGAGTCCTTAAATAATGCAGCAAAGTCCTTAAATAATGCAGCAGAGTCCTTAAACAATGCAGCACAGTCCTTAAATAATGCAACAAAGTCCTTAAATAATGCAGCAGAGTCCTTAAATAATGCAGCAAAGTCCTTAAATAATGCAGCAGAGTCCTTAAACAATGCAGCACAGTCCTTAAATAATGCAACAAAGTCCTTAAATAATGCAGCAGAGTCCTTAAATAATGCAACAAACTCATTAAATAATGCAGCAAAGTACTTAAATAATGCAGCAAATTCCTTAAATAATGCAGCAGAATCCTTAAATAATGCAATAAAGTCCTTAAATAATGCAGCAGAGTCCTTAAATAATGCAATAAATTCCTTAAATAATGCAGCAGAATCCTTAAATAATGCAATAAAGTCCTTAAATAATGCAGCAGAGTCCTTAAATAATGCAATAAATTCCTTAAATAATGCAGCAGAATACTTAAATAATGCAACAAAGTCCTTAAATAATGCAGCAGATTCCTTAAATTCTGCAGCAGCGTCCTTAAATAATGCATCAAAGTCCTTAAATAATGCAGCAGAGTCCTTAAATACCACAGCAGAGTCATTAAATAATGCAGCAGAGTCCTTAAATAATGCAGCATATTCCTTAAATAATGCAGCAGAGTCCTTAAATAATGCAATAAAGTCCTTAAATAATGCAGCAGAGTCCTTAAATAATGCAGCAACGTCCTTAATAATGCAGCTGAGTCCTTAAATAATGCAGCAACATCCTTAAATAATGCAGCAGAGTCCTTAAATACTGCATCAGTGTCCTTAAATAATGCAACAAAGTCCTTAAATAATGCAGCAAAGTCCTTAAATAATGCAGCAGAGTCCTTAAATACAGCAGCAGAGTCCTTAAATAATTCAGCAAAGTCCTTAAATAATGCAGCAGAGTCCTTAAATAATGCAATAAAGTCCTTATCTAATGCAGCAACGTCCTTAATAATGCAGCAGAGTCCTTAAATAATGCAGCAAAGTACTTAAATAATGCAGCAGAGGCCTTAAATACCGCAGCAGCATACTTAAATAATGCAGCAAAGTCCTTAAATAATGCAGCAGAGTCCTTAAATAATGCAACAAAGTCCTTAAATAATGCAGCAGAGTCCTTAAATAATGCAACAAAGTCCTTAAATAATGCACCAGAGTACTTAAATAATGCAGCAAAGTCCTTAAATAATGCAGCAGAGTCCTTAAATAATGCAACAAAGTCCTTAAATAATGCAGCAGAGTCCTTAAATAATGCAGCAGAGTCCTTAAATAATGCAACAAAGTCCTTAAATAATGCAGCAGAGTCCTTAAATAATGCAACAAAGTCCTTAAATATTGCAGCAGAGTCCTTAAATAATGCAGCAAAGTCCTTAAATAATGCAGCAGAGTACTTAAATAATGCAGCAAATTCCTTAAATAATGCAGCAGAATCCTTAAATAATGCAATAAAGTCCTTAAATAATGCAGCAGAGTCCTTAAATAATGCAGCAGAGTCCTTAAATAATGCAACAAAGTCCTTAAATAATGCAGCAGAGTCCTTAAATAATGCAGCAAAGTCCTTAAATAATGCAGCAGAGTCCTTAAATAATGCAGCAAACTCATTAAATAATGCAGCAAAGTACTTAAATAATGCAGCAAATTCCTTAAATAATGCAGCAGAATCCTTAAATAATGCAATAAAGTCCTTAAATAATGCAGCAGAGTCCTTAAATAATGCAATAAATTCCTTAAATAATGCAGCAGAATCCTTAAATAATGCAATAAAGTCATTAAATAATGCAGCAGAGTCCTTAAATACTGCAGCAGAGACCTTAAATAATGCAGCAAAATCCTTAAATAATGCAGCAGAGTCCTTATATAATGCAGCAGAGTCCTAAAATACCGCAGCAGAGTCCTTAAATAATGCAGCAGAGTCCTTAAATAATGCAGCAAATTCATTAAATAATGCAGCAGAGTCCTTAAATAATGCAACAAAGTCCTTAAATAATGCAGCAGATTCCTTAAATTTCGCAGCAGCGTCCTTAAATAATGCATCAAAGTACTTAAATAATGCAGCAGAGTCCTAAAATACCGCAGCAGAGTCCTTAAATAATGCAGCAAAGTCCTTAAATAATGCAGCAGAGTTCTTACATAATGCAGCAGAGTCCTTAAATTCCGCAGCAGAGTCATTAAATAATGCAGCAGAGTCCTTAAATAATGCAGCAAATTCATTAAATAATGCACAGAGTCATTAAATAATGCAACAAAGTCCTTAAATAATGCAGCAGAGTGCTTAAATAATGCAACAAAGTCCTTAAATAATGCAGCAGAGTCCTTAAATAATGCAACAAACTCATTAAATAATGCAGCAAAGTACTTAAATAATGCAGCAAATTCCTTAAATAATGCAGCAGAATCCTTAAATAATGCAATAAAGTCCTTAAATAATGCAGCAGAGTCCTTAAATAATGCAAAAAATTCCTTAAATAATGCAGTAGAATCCTTAAATAATGCAACAAAGTCCTTAAATAATGCAGCAAAGTCCTTAATAATGCAGCAGAGTCCTTAAATAATGCAGCAAATTCCTTAAATAATGCAGCAGAGGCCTTAAATACCGAAGCAGCGTCCTTAAATAATGCAGCAAAGTCCTTAAATAATGCAGAAGAGTCCTTAAATAATGCAACAAAGTCCTTAAATAATGCAGCAGAGTCCTTAAATAAAGCAGCAGAGTGCTTAAATAATGCAGCAGAGTCCTTAAATACCGCAGCAGAGTCATTAAATAATACAGCAGATTCCTTAAATAAAGCAGCAGAGTGCTTAAATAATGCAGCAGAGTCCTTAAATAGCGCAGCAGAGTCATTAAATAATACAGCAGAGTCCTTAAATAATGCAGGAAATTCCTTAAATAATGCAGAGTCCTTAAATAATGCACTAAATTCCTTAAATAAAATGCAGCAACGCCCTTAATAATGCAGCTGAGTCCTTAAATAATTCAGCAAAGTCCTTAAATAATGCAGCAGAGTCCTTAAATACCGCAGCAGCGTCCTTAAATAATGCAACAAAGTCCTTAAATAATGCAGCAGAACCCTTAAATAATGCAACAAAGTCCTTAAATAATGCAGCAGAGTCCTTAAATAATGCAACAAAGTCCTTAAATAATGCAGCAGAGTCCTTAAATATTGCAGCAGAGTCCTTAAATAATGCAACAAAGTCCTTAAATAATGCAGCAGAGTCCTTAAATAATGCAACAAAGTCCTTAAATAATGCAGCAGAGTCCTTAAATAATGCAGCAAAGTCCTTAAATAATGCAGCAGAGTCCTTAAACAATGCAGCACAGTCCTTAAATAATGCAACAAAGTCCTTAAATAATGCAGCAGAGTCCTTAAATAATGCAGCAAAGTCCTTAAATAATGCAGCAGAGTCCTTAAACAATGCAGCACAGTCCTTAAATAATGCAACAAAGTCCTTAAATAATGCAGCAGAGTCCTTAAATAATGCAACAAACTCATTAAATAATGCAGCAAAGTAGTTAAATAATGCAGCTAATTCCTTAAATAATGCAGCAGAATCCTTAAATAATGCAATAAAGTCCTTAAATAATGCAGCAGAGTCCTTAAATAATGCAATAAATTCCTTAAATAATGCAGCAGAATCCTTAAATAATGCAATAAAGTCCTTAAATAATGCAGCAGAGTCCTTAAATAATGCAATAAATTCCTTAAATAATGCAGCAGAATCCTTAAATAATGCAGCAAATTCCTTAAATAATGCAGCAGAGGCCTTAAATACCGAAGCAGCGTCCTTAAATAATGCAGCAAAGTCCTTAAATAATGCAGAAGAGTCCTTAAATAATGCAACAAAGTCCTTAAATAATGCAGCAGAGTCCTTAAATAAAGCAGCAGAGTGCTTAAATAATGCAGCAGAGTCCTTAAATACCGCAGCAGAGTCATTAAATAATACAGCAGATTCCTTAAATAAAGCAGCAGAGTGCTTAAATAATGCAGCAGAGTCCTTAAATAGCGCAGCAGAGTCATTAAATAATACAGCAGAGTCCTTAAATAATGCAGGAAATTCCTTAAATAATGCAGAGTCCTTAAATAATGCACTAAATTCCTTAAATAAAATGCAGCAACGCCCTTAATAATGCAGCTGAGTCCTTAAATAATTCAGCAAAGTCCTTAAATAATGCAGCAGAGTCCTTAAATACCGCAGCAGCGTCCTTAAATAATGCAACAAAGTCCTTAAATAATGCAGCAGAACCCTTAAATAATGCAACAAAGTCCTTAAATAATGCAGCAGAGTCCTTAAATAATGCAACAAAGTCCTTAAATAATGCAGCAGAGTCCTTAAATATTGCAGCAGAGTCCTTAAATAATGCAACAAAGTCCTTAAATAATGCAGCAGAGTCCTTAAATAATGCAACAAAGTCCTTAAATAATGCAGCAGAGTCCTTAAATAATGCAGCAAAGTCCTTAAATAATGCAGCAGAGTCCTTAAACAATGCAGCACAGTCCTTAAATAATGCAACAAAGTCCTTAAATAATGCAGCAGAGTCCTTAAATAATGCAGCAAAGTCCTTAAATAATGCAGCAGAGTCCTTAAACAATGCAGCACAGTCCTTAAATAATGCAACAAAGTCCTTAAATAATGCAGCAGAGTCCTTAAATAATGCAACAAACTCATTAAATAATGCAGCAAAGTAGTTAAATAATGCAGCTAATTCCTTAAATAATGCAGCAGAATCCTTAAATAATGCAATAAAGTCCTTAAATAATGCAGCAGAGTCCTTAAATAATGCAATAAATTCCTTAAATAATGCAGCAGAATCCTTAAATAATGCAATAAAGTCCTTAAATAATGCAGCAGAGTCCTTAAATAATGCAATAAATTCCTTAAATAATGCAGCAGAATCCTTAAATAATGCAACAAAGTCCTTAAATAATGCAGCAGATTCCTTAAATTCTGCAGCAGCGTCCTTAAATAATGCATCAAAGTCCTTAAATAATGCAGCAGAGTCCTTAAATACCACAGCAGAGTCATTAAATAATGCAGCAGAGTCCTTAAATAATGCAGCATATTCCTTAAATAATGCAGCAGAGTCCTTAAATAATGCAATAAAGTCCTTAAATAATGCAGCAGAGTCCTTAAATAATGCAGCAACGTCCTTAATAATGCAGCTGAGTCCTTAAATAATGCAGCAACATCCTTAAATAATGCAGCAGAGTCCTTAAATACTGCATCAGCGTCCTTAAATAATGCAACAAAGTCCTTAAATAATGCAGCAAAGTCCTTAAATAATGCAGCAGAGTCCTTAAATACTGCAGCAGAGTCCTTAAATAATTCAGCAAAGTCCTTAAATAATGCAGCAGAGTCCTTAAATAATGCAATAAAGTCCTTATCTAATGCAGCAACGTCCTTAATAATGCAGCAGAGTCCTTAAATAATGCAGCAAAGTACTTAAATAATGCAGCAGAGGCCTTAAATACCGCAGCAGCATACTTAAATAATGCAGCAAAGTCCTTAAATAATGCAGCAGAGTCCTTAAATAATGCAACAAAGTCCTTAAATAATGCAGCAGAGTCCTTAAATAATGCAACAAAGTCCTTAAATAATGCACCAGAGTACTTAAATAATGCAGCAAAGTCCTTAAATAATGCAGCAGAGTCCTTAAATAATGCAACAAAGTCCTTAAATAATGCAGCAGAGTCCTTAAATAATGCAATAAAGTCCTTATCTAATGCAGCAACGTCCTTAATAATGCAGCAGAGTCCTTAAATAATGCAGCAAAGTACTTAAATAATGCAGCAGAGGCCTTAAATACCGCAGCAGCATACTTAAATAATGCAGCAAAGTCCTTAAATAATGCAGCAGAGTCCTTAAATAATGCAACAAAGTCCTTAAATAATGCAGCAGAGTCCTTAAATAATGCAACAAAGTCCTTAAATAATGCACCAGAGTACTTAAATAATGCAGCAAAGTCCTTAAATAATGCAGCAGAGTCCTTAAATAATGCAACAAAGTCCTTAAATAATGCAGCAGAGTCCTTAAATAATGCAGCAGAGTCCTTAAATAATGCAACAAAGTCCTTAAATAATGCAGCAGAGTCCTTAAATAATGCAACAAAGTCCTTAAATATTGCAGCAGAGTCCTTAAATAATGCAGCAAAGTCCTTAAATAATGCAGCAGAGTACTTAAATAATGCAGCAAATTCCTTAAATAATGCAGCAGAATCCTTAAATAATGCAATAAAGTCCTTAAATAATGCAGCAGAGTCCTTAAATAATGCAGCAGAGTCCTTAAATAATGCAACAAAGTCCTTAAATAATGCAGCAGAGTCCTTAAATAATGCAGCAAAGTCCTTAAATAATGCAGCAGAGTCCTTAAATAATGCAGCAAACTCATTAAATAATGCAGCAAAGTACTTAAATAATGCAGCAAATTCCTTAAATAATGCAGCAGAATCCTTAAATAATGCAATAAAGTCCTTAAATAATGCAGCAGAGTCCTTAAATAATGCAATAAATTCCTTAAATAATGCAGCAGAATCCTTAAATAATGCAATAAAGTCATTAAATAATGCAGCAGAGTCCTTAAATACTGCAGCAGAGACCTTAAATAATGCAGCAAAATCCTTAAATAATGCAGCAGAGTCCTTATATAATGCAGCAGAGTCCTAAAATACCGCAGCAGAGTCCTTAAATAATGCAGCAGAGTCCTTAAATAATGCAGCAAATTCATTAAATAATGCAGCAGAGTCCTTAAATAATGCAACAAAGTCCTTAAATAATGCAGCAGATTCCTTAAATTTCGCAGCAGCGTCCTTAAATAATGCATCAAAGTACTTAAATAATGCAGCAGAGTCCTAAAATACCACAGCAGAGTCCTTAAATAATGCAGCAAAGTCCTTAAATAATGCAGCAGAGTTCTTACATAATGCAGCAGAGTCCTTAAATTCCGCAGCAGAGTCATTAAATAATGCAGCAGAGTCCTTAAATAATGCAGCAAATTCATTAAATAATGCACAGAGTCATTAAATAATGCAACAAAGTCCTTAAATAATGCAGCAGAGTGCTTAAATAATGCAACAAAGTCCTTAAATAATGCAGCAGAGTCCTTAAATAATGCAACAAACTCATTAAATAATGCAGCAAAGTACTTAAATAATGCAGCAAATTCCTTAAATAATGCAGCAGAATCCTTAAATAATGCAATAAAGTCCTTAAATAATGCAGCAGAGTCCTTAAATAATGCAAAAAATTCCTTAAATAATGCAGTAGAATCCTTAAATAATGCAACAAAGTCCTTAAATAATGCAGCAAAGTCCTTAATAATGCAGCAGAGTCCTTAAATAATGCAGCAAATTCCTTAAATAATGCAGCAGAGGCCTTAAATACCGAAGCAGCGTCCTTAAATAATGCAGCAAAGTCCTTAAATAATGCAGAAGAGTCCTTAAATAATGCAACAAAGTCCTTAAATAATGCAGCAGAGTCCTTAAATAAAGCAGCAGAGTGCTTAAATAATGCAGCAGAGTCCTTAAATACCGCAGCAGAGTCATTAAATAATACAGCAGATTCCTTAAATAAAGCAGCAGAGTGCTTAAATAATGCAGCAGAGTCCTTAAATACCGCAGCAGAGTCATTAAATAATACAGCAGAGTCCTTAAATAATGCAGGAAATTCCTTAAATAATGCAGAGTCCTTAAATAATGCACTAAATTCCTTAAATAAAATGCAGCAACGCCCTTAATAATGCAGCTGAGTCCTTAAATAATTCAGCAAAGTCCTTAAATAATGCAGCAGAGTCCTTAAATACCGCAGCAGCGTCCTTAAATAATGCAACAAAGTCCTTAAATAATGCAGCAGAACCCTTAAATAATGCAACAAAGTCCTTAAATAATGCAGCAGAGTCCTTAAATAATGCAACAAAGTCCTTAAATAATGCAGCAGAGTCCTTAAATAATGCAACAAAGTCCTTAAATAATGCAGCAGAGTCCTTAAATAATGCAGCAAAGTCCTTAAATAATGCAGCAGAGTCCTTAAACAATGCAGCACAGTCCTTAAATAATGCAACAAAGTCCTTAAATAATGCAGCAGAGTCCTTAAATAATGCAGCAAAGTCCTTAAATAATGCAGCAGAGTCCTTAAACAATGCAGCACAGTCCTTAAATAATGCAACAAAGTCCTTAAATAATGCAGCAGAGTCCTTAAATAATGCAACAAACTCATTAAATAATGCAGCAAAGTACTTAAATAATGCAGCAAATTCCTTAAATAATGCAGCAGAATCCTTAAATAATGCAATAAAGTCCTTAAATAATGCAGCAGAGTCCTTAAATAATGCAATAAATTCCTTAAATAATGCAGCAGAATCCTTAAATAATGCAATAAAGTCCTTAAATAATGCAGCAGAGTCCTTAAATAATGCAATAAATTCCTTAAATAATGCAGCAGAATCCTTAAATAATGCAACAAAGTCCTTAAATAATGCAGCAGATTCCTTAAATTCTGCAGCAGCGTCCTTAAATAATGCATCAAAGTCCTTAAATAATGCAGCAGAGTCCTTAAATACCACAGCAGAGTCATTAAATAATGCAGCAGAGTCCTTAAATAATGCAGCATATTCCTTAAATAATGCAGCAGAGTCCTTAAATAATGCAATAAAGTCCTTAAATAATGCAGCAGAGTCCTTAAATAATGCAGCAACGTCCTTAATAATGCAGCTGAGTCCTTAAATAATGCAGCAACATCCTTAAATAATGCAGCAGAGTCCTTAAATACTGCATCAGCGTCCTTAAATAATGCAACAAAGTCCTTAAATAATGCAGCAAAGTCCTTAAATAATGCAGCAGAGTCCTTAAATACTGCAGCAGAGTCCTTAAATAATTCAGCAAAGTCCTTAAATAATGCAGCAGAGTCCTTAAATAATGCAATAAAGTCCTTATCTAATGCAGCAACGTCCTTAATAATGCAGCAGAGTCCTTAAATAATGCAGCAAAGTACTTAAATAATGCAGCAGAGGCCTTAAATACCGCAGCAGCATACTTAAATAATGCAGCAAAGTCCTTAAATAATGCAGCAGAGTCCTTAAATAATGCAACAAAGTCCTTAAATAATGCAGCAGAGTCCTTAAATAATGCAACAAAGTCCTTAAATAATGCACCAGAGTACTTAAATAATGCAGCAAAGTCCTTAAATAATGCAGCAGAGTCCTTAAATAATGCAACAAAGTCCTTAAATAATGCAGCAGAGTCCTTAAATAATGCAGCAGAGTCCTTAAATAATGCAACAAAGTCCTTAAATATTGCAGCAGAGTCCTTAAATAATGCAGCAAAGTCCTTAAATAATGCAGCAGAGTACTTAAATAATGCAGCAAATTCCTTAAATAATGCAGCAGAATCCTTAAATATTGCAATAAAGTCCTTAAATAATGCAGCAGAGTCCTTAAATAATGCAGCAGAGTCCTTAAATAATGCAACAAAGTCCTTAAATAATGCAGCAGAGTCCTTAAATAATGCAGCAAAGTCCTTAAATAATGCAGCAGAGTCCTTAAATAATGCAGCAAACTCATTAAATAATGCAGCAAAGTACTTAAATAATGCAGCAAATTCCTTAAATAATGCAGCAGAATCCTTAAATAATGCAATAAAGTCCTTAAATAATGCAGCAGAGTCCTTAAATAATGCAATAAATTCCTTAAATAATGCAGCAGAATCCTTAAATAATGCAATAAAGTCATTAAATAATGCAGCAGAGTCCTTAAATACTGCAGCAGAGACCTTAAATAATGCAGCAAATTCATTAAATAATGCAGCAGAGTCCTTAAATAATGCAACAAAGTCCTTAAATAATGCAGCAGATTCCTTAAATTTCGCAGCAGCGTCCTTAAATAATGCATCAAAGTACTTAAATAATGCAGCAGAGTCCTAAAATACCGCAGCAGAGTCCTTAAATAATGCAGCAAAGTCCTTAAATAATGCAGCAGAGTGCTTACATAATGCAGCAGAGTCCTTAAATTCCGCAGCAGAGTCATTAAATAATGCAGCAGAGTCCTTAAATAATGCAGCAAATTCATTAAATAATGCACAGAGTCATTAAATAATGCAACAAAGTCCTTAAATAATGCAGCAGAGTGCTTAAATAATGCAACAAAGTCCTTAAATAATGCAGCAGAGTCCTTAAATAATGCAACAAACTCATTAAATAATGCAGCAAAGTACTTAAATAATGCAGCAAATTCCTTAAATAATGCAGCAGAATCCTTAAATAATGCAATAAAGTCCTTAAATAATGCAGCAGAGTCCTTAAATAATGCAAAAAATTCCTTAAATAATGCAGTAGAATCCTTAAATAATGCAACAAAGTCCTTAAATAATGCAGCAAAGTCCTTAATAATGCAGCAGAGTCCTTAAATAATGCAGCAAATTCCTTAAATAATGCAGCAGAGGCCTTAAATACCGAAGCAGCGTCCTTAATTAATGCAGCAAAGTCCTTAAATAATGCAGAAGAGTCCTTAAATAATGCAACAAAGTCCTTAAATAATGCAGCAGAGTCCTTAAATAAAGCAGCAGAGTGCTTAAATAATGCAGCAGAGTCCTTAAATACCGCAGCAGAGTCATTAAATAATACAGCAGATTCCTTAAATAAAGCAGCAGAGTGCTTAAATAATGCAGCAGAGTCCTTAAATAGCGCAGCAGAGTCATTAAATAATACAGCAGAGTCCTTAAATAATGCAGGAAATTCCTTAAATAATGCAGAGTCCTTAAATAATGCACTAAATTCCTTAAATAAAATGCAGCAACGCCCTTAATAATGCAGCTGAGTCCTTAAATAATTCAGCAAAGTCCTTAAATAATGCAGCAGAGTCCTTAAATACCGCAGCAGCGTCCTTAAATAATGCAACAAAGTCCTTAAATAATGCAGCAGAACCCTTAAATAATGCAACAAAGTCCTTAAATAATGCAGCAGAGTCCTTAAATAATGCAACAAAGTCCTTAAATAATGCAGCAGAGTCCTTAAATATTGCAGCAGAGTCCTTAAATAATGCAACAAAGTCCTTAAATAATGCAGCAGAGTCCTTAAATAATGCAACAAAGTCCTTAAATAATGCAGCAGAGTCCTTAAATAATGCAGCAAAGTCCTTAAATAATGCAGCAGAGTCCTTAAACAATGCAGCACAGTCCTTAAATAATGCAACAAAGTCCTTAAATAATGCAGCAGAGTCCTTAAATAATGCAGCAAAGTCCTTAAATAATGCAGCAGAGTCCTTAAACAATGCAGCACAGTCCTTAAATAATGCAACAAAGTCCTTAAATAATGCAGCAGAGTCCTTAAATAATGCAACAAACTCATTAAATAATGCAGCAAAGTAGTTAAATAATGCAGCTAATTCCTTAAATAATGCAGCAGAATCCTTAAATAATGCAATAAAGTCCTTAAATAATGCAGCAGAGTCCTTAAATAATGCAATAAATTCCTTAAATAATGCAGCAGAATCCTTAAATAATGCAATAAAGTCCTTAAATAATGCAGCAGAGTCCTTAAATAATGCAATAAATTCCTTAAATAATGCAGCAGAATCCTTAAATAATGCAACAAAGTCCTTAAATAATGCAGCAGATTCCTTAAATTCTGCAGCAGCGTCCTTAAATAATGCATCAAAGTCCTTAAATAATGCAGCAGAGTCCTTAAATACCACAGCAGAGTCATTAAATAATGCAGCAGAGTCCTTAAATAATGCAGCATATTCCTTAAATAATGCAGCAGAGTCCTTAAATAATGCAATAAAGTCCTTAAATAATGCAGCAGAGTCCTTAAATAATGCAGCAACGTCCTTAATAATGCAGCTGAGTCCTTAAATAATGCAGCAACATCCTTAAATAATGCAGCAGAGTCCTTAAATACTGCATCAGCGTCCTTAAATAATGCAACAAAGTCCTTAAATAATGCAGCAAAGTCCTTAAATAATGCAGCAGAGTCCTTAAATACTGCAGCAGAGTCCTTAAATAATTCAGCAAAGTCCTTAAATAATGCAGCAGAGTCCTTAAATAATGCAATAAAGTCCTTATCTAATGCAGCAACGTCCTTAATAATGCAGCAGAGTCCTTAAATAATGCAGCAAAGTACTTAAATAATGCAGCAGAGGCCTTAAATACCGCAGCAGCATACTTAAATAATGCAGCAAAGTCCTTAAATAATGCAGCAGAGTCCTTAAATAATGCAACAAAGTCCTTAAATAATGCAGCAGAGTCCTTAAATAATGCAACAAAGTCCTTAAATAATGCACCAGAGTACTTAAATAATGCAGCAAAGTCCTTAAATAATGCAGCAGAGTCCTTAAATAATGCAACAAAGTCCTTAAATAATGCAGCAGAGTCCTTAAATAATGCAATAAAGTCCTTATCTAATGCAGCAACGTCCTTAATAATGCAGCAGAGTCCTTAAATAATGCAGCAAAGTACTTAAATAATGCAGCAGAGGCCTTAAATACCGCAGCAGCATACTTAAATAATGCAGCAAAGTCCTTAAATAATGCAGCAGAGTCCTTAAATAATGCAACAAAGTCCTTAAATAATGCAGCAGAGTCCTTAAATAATGCAACAAAGTCCTTAAATAATGCACCAGAGTACTTAAATAATGCAGCAAAGTCCTTAAATAATGCAGCAGAGTCCTTAAATAATGCAACAAAGTCCTTAAATAATGCAGCAGAGTCCTTAAATAATGCAGCAGAGTCCTTAAATAATGCAACAAAGTCCTTAAATAATGCAGCAGAGTCCTTAAATAATGCAACAAAGTCCTTAAATATTGCAGCAGAGTCCTTAAATAATGCAGCAAAGTCCTTAAATAATGCAGCAGAGTACTTAAATAATGCAGCAAATTCCTTAAATAATGCAGCAGAATCCTTAAATAATGCAATAAAGTCCTTAAATAATGCAGCAGAGTCCTTAAATAATGCAGCAGAGTCCTTAAATAATGCAACAAAGTCCTTAAATAATGCAGCAGAGTCCTTAAATAATGCAGCAAAGTCCTTAAATAATGCAGCAGAGTCCTTAAATAATGCAGCAAACTCATTAAATAATGCAGCAAAGTACTTAAATAATGCAGCAAATTCCTTAAATAATGCAGCAGAATCCTTAAATAATGCAATAAAGTCCTTAAATAATGCAGCAGAGTCCTTAAATAATGCAATAAATTCCTTAAATAATGCAGCAGAATCCTTAAATAATGCAATAAAGTCATTAAATAATGCAGCAGAGTCCTTAAATACTGCAGCAGAGACCTTAAATAATGCAGCAAAATCCTTAAATAATGCAGCAGAGTCCTTATATAATGCAGCAGAGTCCTAAAATACCGCAGCAGAGTCCTTAAATAATGCAGCAGAGTCCTTAAATAATGCAGCAAATTCATTAAATAATGCAGCAGAGTCCTTAAATAATGCAACAAAGTCCTTAAATAATGCAGCAGATTCCTTAAATTTCGCAGCAGCGTCCTTAAATAATGCATCAAAGTACTTAAATAATGCAGCAGAGTCCTAAAATACCACAGCAGAGTCCTTAAATAATGCAGCAAAGTCCTTAAATAATGCAGCAGAGTTCTTACATAATGCAGCAGAGTCCTTAAATTCCGCAGCAGAGTCATTAAATAATGCAGCAGAGTCCTTAAATAATGCAGCAAATTCATTAAATAATGCACAGAGTCATTAAATAATGCAACAAAGTCCTTAAATAATGCAGCAGAGTGCTTAAATAATGCAACAAAGTCCTTAAATAATGCAGCAGAGTCCTTAAATAATGCAACAAACTCATTAAATAATGCAGCAAAGTACTTAAATAATGCAGCAAATTCCTTAAATAATGCAGCAGAATCCTTAAATAATGCAATAAAGTCCTTAAATAATGCACCAGAGTCCTTAAATAATGCAAAAAATTCCTTAAATAATGCAGTAGAATCCTTAAATAATGCAACAAAGTCCTTAAATAATGCAGCAAAGTCCTTAATAATGCAGCAGAGTCCTTAAATAATGCAGCAAATTCCTTAAATAATGCAGCAGAGGCCTTAAATACCGAAGCAGCGTCCTTAATTAATGCAGCAAAGTCCTTAAATAATGCAGAAGAGTCCTTAAATAATGCAACAAAGTCCTTAAATAATGCAGCAGAGTCCTTAAATAAAGCAGCAGAGTGCTTAAATAATGCAGCAGAGTCCTTAAATACCGCAGCAGAGTCATTAAATAATACAGCAGATTCCTTAAATAAAGCAGCAGAGTGCTTAAATAATGCAGCAGAGTCCTTAAATAGCGCAGCAGAGTCATTAAATAATACAGCAGAGTCCTTAAATAATGCAGGAAATTCCTTAAATAATGCAGAGTCCTTAAATAATGCACTAAATTCCTTAAATAAAATGCAGCAACGCCCTTAATAATGCAGCTGAGTCCTTAAATAATTCAGCAAAGTCCTTAAATAATGCAGCAGAGTCCTTAAATACCGCAGCAGCGTCCTTAAATAATGCAACAAAGTCCTTAAATAATGCAGCAGAACCCTTAAATAATGCAACAAAGTCCTTAAATAATGCAGCAGAGTCCTTAAATATTGCAGCAGAGTCCTTAAATAATGCAACAAAGTCCTTAAATAATGCAGCAGAGTCCTTAAATAATGCAACAAAGTCCTTAAATAATGCAGCAGAGTCCTTAAATAATGCAGCAAAGTCCTTAAATAATGCAGCAGAGTCCTTAAACAATGCAGCACAGTCCTTAAATAATGCAACAAAGTCCTTAAATAATGCAGCAGAGTCCTTAAATAATGCAGCAAAGTCCTTAAATAATGCAGCAGAGTCCTTAAACAATGCAGCACAGTCCTTAAATAATGCAACAAAGTCCTTAAATAATGCAGCAGAGTCCTTAAATAATGCAACAAACTCATTAAATAATGCAGCAAAGTAGTTAAATAATGCAGCTAATTCCTTAAATAATGCAGCAGAATCCTTAAATAATGCAATAAAGTCCTTAAATAATGCAGCAGAGTCCTTAAATAATGCAATAAATTCCTTAAATAATGCAGCAGAATCCTTAAATAATGCAATAAAGTCCTTAAATAATGCAGCAGAGTCCTTAAATAATGCAATAAATTCCTTAAATAATGCAGCAGAATCCTTAAATAATGCAACAAAGTCCTTAAATAATGCAGCAGATTCCTTAAATTCTGCAGCAGCGTCCTTAAATAATGCATCAAAGTCCTTAAATAATGCAGCAGAGTCCTTAAATACCACAGCAGAGTCATTAAATAATGCAGCAGAGTCCTTAAATAATGCAGCATATTCCTTAAATAATGCAGCAGAGTCCTTAAATAATGCAATAAAGTCCTTAAATAATGCAGCAGAGTCCTTAAATAATGCAGCAACGTCCTTAATAATGCAGCTGAGTCCTTAAATAATGCAGCAACATCCTTAAATAATGCAGCAGAGTCCTTAAATACTGCATCAGCGTCCTTAAATAATGCAACAAAGTCCTTAAATAATGCAGCAAAGTCCTTAAATAATGCAGCAGAGTCCTTAAATACTGCAGCAGAGTCCTTAAATAATTCAGCAAAGTCCTTAAATAATGCAGCAGAGTCCTTAAATAATGCAATAAAGTCCTTATCTAATGCAGCAACGTCCTTAATAATGCAGCAGAGTCCTTAAATAATGCAGCAAAGTACTTAAATAATGCAGCAGAGGCCTTAAATACCGCAGCAGCATACTTAAATAATGCAGCAAAGTCCTTAAATAATGCAGCAGAGTCCTTAAATAATGCAACAAAGTCCTTAAATAATGCAGCAGAGTCCTTAAATAATGCAACAAAGTCCTTAAATAATGCACCAGAGTACTTAAATAATGCAGCAAAGTCCTTAAATAATGCAGCAGAGTCCTTAAATAATGCAACAAAGTCCTTAAATAATGCAGCAGAGTCCTTAAATAATGCAATAAAGTCCTTATCTAATGCAGCAACGTCCTTAATAATGCAGCAGAGTCCTTAAATAATGCAGCAAAGTACTTAAATAATGCAGCAGAGGCCTTAAATACCGCAGCAGCATACTTAAATAATGCAGCAAAGTCCTTAAATAATGCAGCAGAGTCCTTAAATAATGCAACAAAGTCCTTAAATAATGCAGCAGAGTCCTTAAATAATGCAACAAAGTCCTTAAATAATGCACCAGAGTACTTAAATAATGCAGCAAAGTCCTTAAATAATGCAGCAGAGTCCTTAAATAATGCAACAAAGTCCTTAAATAATGCAGCAGAGTCCTTAAATAATGCAGCAGAGTCCTTAAATAATGCAACAAAGTCCTTAAATAATGCAGCAGAGTCCTTAAATAATGCAACAAAGTCCTTAAATATTGCAGCAGAGTCCTTAAATAATGCAGCAAAGTCCTTAAATAATGCAGCAGAGTACTTAAATAATGCAGCAAATTCCTTAAATAATGCAGCAGAATCCTTAAATAATGCAATAAAGTCCTTAAATAATGCAGCAGAGTCCTTAAATAATGCAGCAGAGTCCTTAAATAATGCAACAAAGTCCTTAAATAATGCAGCAGAGTCCTTAAATAATGCAGCAAAGTCCTTAAATAATGCAGCAGAGTCCTTAAATAATGCAGCAAACTCATTAAATAATGCAGCAAAGTACTTAAATAATGCAGCAAATTCCTTAAATAATGCAGCAGAATCCTTAAATAATGCAATAAAGTCCTTAAATAATGCAGCAGAGTCCTTAAATAATGCAATAAATTCCTTAAATAATGCAGCAGAATCCTTAAATAATGCAATAAAGTCATTAAATAATGCAGCAGAGTCCTTAAATACTGCAGCAGAGACCTTAAATAATGCAGCAAAATCCTTAAATAATGCAGCAGAGTCCTTATATAATGCAGCAGAGTCCTAAAATACCGCAGCAGAGTCCTTAAATAATGCAGCAGAGTCCTTAAATAATGCAGCAAATTCATTAAATAATGCAGCAGAGTCCTTAAATAATGCAACAAAGTCCTTAAATAATGCAGCAGATTCCTTAAATTTCGCAGCAGCGTCCTTAAATAATGCATCAAAGTACTTAAATAATGCAGCAGAGTCCTAAAATACCACAGCAGAGTCCTTAAATAATGCAGCAAAGTCCTTAAATAATGCAGCAGAGTTCTTACATAATGCAGCAGAGTCCTTAAATTCCGCAGCAGAGTCATTAAATAATGCAGCAGAGTCCTTAAATAATGCAGCAAATTCATTAAATAATGCACAGAGTCATTAAATAATGCAACAAAGTCCTTAAATAATGCAGCAGAGTGCTTAAATAATGCAACAAAGTCCTTAAATAATGCAGCAACGTCCTTAATAATGCAGCAGCGTCCTTAAATAATGCAGCAGAGTCCTTAAATAATGCAACAAAGTCCTTAAATAATGCAGCAGAATCCTTAAATAATGCAAAAAATTCCTTAAATAATGCAGAAGAGTACTTAAATAATGCAGAAAAGTTGTTAAATAATGCAGGAAAGTCCTTAAATAATGCAGCAGAGTCCTTAAACATTGCAGCACAGTCCTTAAATAATGCAACAAAGTCCTTAAATAATGCAGCAGAGTCCTTAAATAATGCAGCAAAGTCCTTAAAAAATGCAGCAGAGTCCTTAAACAATGCAACACAGTCCTTAAATAATGCAGCAGAGTCCTTAAATACTGCAGCAGAGTCCTTAAATAATGCAGCAAAGTCCTTAAATAATGCAGCAGAGTCCTTAAATACTGCAGCAGAGTCCTTAAATAATGCAGCAAAGTCCTTAAATAATGCAGCAGAGTCCTTAAATTCCGCAGCAGAGTGATTAAATAATGCAACAAAGTCCTTAATAATGCAGCAGAGTCCTTAAATAATGCAGCAAATTCTTTAAATAATGCAGCAGAATCCTTAAATAATGCAATAAAGTCCTTATCTAATGCAGCAACGTCCTTAATAATGCAGCAGAGTCCTTAAATAATGCAGCAAAGTACTTAAATAATGCAGCAGAGGCCTTAAATACCGCAGCAGCATACTTAAATAATGCAGCAAAGTCCTTAAATAATGCAGCAGAGTCCTTAAATAATGCAACAAAGTCCTTAAATAATGCAGCAGAGTCCTTAAATAATGCAATAAATTCCTTAAATAATGCAGCAGAATCCTTAAATAATGCAATAAAGTCATTAAATAATGCAGCAGAGTCCTTAAATACTGCAGCAGAGACCTTAAATAATGCAGCAAAATCCTTAAATAATGCAGCAGAGTCCTTATATAATGCAGCAGAGTCCTAAAATACCGCAGCAGAGTCCTTAAATAATGCAGCAGAGTCCTTAAATAATGCAGCAAATTCATTAAATAATGCAGCAGAGTCCTTAAATAATGCAACAAAGTCCTTAAATAATGCAGCAGATTCCTTAAATTTCGCAGCAGCGTCCTTAAATAATGCATCAAAGTACTTAAATAATGCAGCAGAGTCCTAAAATACCACAGCAGAGTCCTTAAATAATGCAGCAAAGTCCTTAAATAATGCAGCAGAGTTCTTACATAATGCAGCAGAGTCCTTAAATTCCGCAGCAGAGTCATTAAATAATGCAGCAGAGTCCTTAAATAATGCAGCAAATTCATTAAATAATGCACAGAGTCATTAAATAATGCAACAAAGTCCTTAAATAATGCAGCAGAGTGCTTAAATAATGCAACAAAGTCCTTAAATAATGCAGCAACGTCCTTAATAATGCAGCAGCGTCCTTAAATAATGCAGCAGAGTCCTTAAATAATGCAACAAAGTCCTTAAATAATGCAGCAGAATCCTTAAATAATGCAAAAAATTCCTTAAATAATGCAGAAGAGTACTTAAATAATGCAGAAAAGTTGTTAAATAATGCAGGAAAGTCCTTAAATAATGCAGCAGAGTCCTTAAACATTGCAGCACAGTCCTTAAATAATGCAACAAAGTCCTTAAATAATGCAGCAGAGTCCTTAAATAATGCAGCAAAGTCCTTAAAAAATGCAGCAGAGTCCTTAAACAATGCAACACAGTCCTTAAATAATGCAGCAGAGTCCTTAAATACTGCAGCAGAGTCCTTAAATAATGCAGCAAAGTCCTTAAATAATGCAGCAGAGTCCTTAAATACTGCAGCAGAGTCCTTAAATAATGCAGCAAAGTCCTTAAATAATGCAGCAGAGTCCTTAAATTCCGCAGCAGAGTGATTAAATAATGCAACAAAGTCCTTAATAATGCAGCAGAGTCCTTAAATAATGCAGCAAATTCTTTAAATAATGCAGCAGAATCCTTAAATAATGCAATAAAGTCCTTATCTAATGCAGCAACGTCCTTAATAATGCAGCAGAGTCCTTAAATAATGCAGCAAAGTACTTAAATAATGCAGCAGAGGCCTTAAATACCGCAGCAGCATACTTAAATAATGCAGCAAAGTCCTTAAATAATGCAGCAGAGTCCTTAAATAATGCAACAAAGTCCTTAAATAATGCAGCAGAGTCCTTAAATAATGCAGCAAAGTCCTTAAATAATGCAGCAGAGTCCTTAAATAATGCAACAAAGTCCTTAAATAATGCAGCAGAGTCCTTAAATAATGCAGCAGAGTCCTTAAATAATGCAACAAAGTCCTTAAATAATGCAGCAGAGTCCTTAAATAATGCAACAAAGTCCTTAAATAATGCAGCAGAGTCCTTAAATAATGCAGCAAAGTCCTTAAATAATGCAGCAGAGTCCTTAAACAATGCAGCACAGTCCTTAAATAATGCAACAAAGTCCTTAAATAATGCAGCAGAGTCCTTAAATAATGCAGCAAAGTCCTTAAATAATGCAGCAGAGTCCTTAAACAATGCAGCACAGTCCTTAAATAATGCAGCAAAGTCCTTAAATAATGCAGCAGAGTCCTTAAATACAGCAGCAGCGTCCTTAAATAATGCAACAAAGTCCTTAAATAATGCAGCAGAGTCCTTAAATAATGCATCAAAGTCCTTAAATAATGCAGCAGAGTCCTTAAATAATGCAACAAACTCATTAAATAATGCAGCAAAGTACTTAAATAATGCAGCAAATTCCTTAAATAATGCAGCAGAATCCTTAAATAATGCAATAAAGTCCTTAAATAATGCAGCAGAGTACTTAAATACTGCAATAAATTCCTTAAATAATGCAGCAGAATCCTTAAATAATGCAATAAAGTCATTAAATAATGCAGCAGAGTCCTTAAATAATGCAACAAAGTCCTTAAATAATGCAGCAGATTCCTTAAATTCTGCAGCAGCGTCCTTAAATAATGCATCAAAGTCCTTAAATAATGCAGCAGAGTCCTTAAATACCACAGCAGAGTCATTAAATAATGCAGCAGAGTCCTTAAATAATGCAGCATATTCCTTAAATAATGCAGCAGAGTCCTTAAATAATGCAATAAAGTCCTTAAATAATGCAGCAGAGTCCTTAAATAATGCAGCAACGTCCTTAATAATGCAGCTGAGTCCTTAAATAATGCAGCAACATCCTTAAATAATGCAGCAGAGTCCTTAAATACTGCATCAGCGTCCTTAAATAATGCAACAAAGTCCTTAAATAATGCAGCAAAGTCCTTAAATAATGCAGCAGAGTCCTTAAATACAGCAGCAGAGTACTTAAATAATTCAGCAAAGTCCTTAAATAATGCAGCAGAGTCCTTAAATAATGCAATAAAGTCCTTATCTAATGCAGCAACGTCCTTAATAATGCAGCAGAGTCCTTAAATAATGCAACAAAGTCCTTAAATAATGCAGCAGAGTCCTTAAATAATGCAACAAAGTCCTTAAATATTGCAGCAGAGTCCTTAAATAATGCAGCAAAGTCCTTAAATAATGCAGCAGAGTACTTAAATAATGCAGCAAATTCCTTAAATAATGCAGCAGAATCCTTAAATAATGCAATAAAGTCCTTAAATAATGCAGCAGAGTCCTTAAATAATGCAGCAGAGTCCTTAAATAATGCAACAAAGTCCTTAAATAATGCAGCAGAGTCCTTAAATAATGCAGCAAAGTCCTTAAATAATGCAGCAGAGTCCTTAAATAATGCAGCAAACTCATTAAATAATGCAGCAAAGTACTTAAATAATGCAGCAAATTCCTTAAATAATGCAGCAGAATCCTTAAATAATGCAATAAATTCCTTAAATAATGCAGCAGAGTCCTTAAATAATGCAATAAATTCCTTAAATAATGCAGCAGAATCCTTAAATAATGCAATAAAGTCATTAAATAATGCAGCAGAGTCCTTAAATACTGCAGCAGAGACCTTAAATAATGCAGCAAAATCCTTAAATAATGCAGCAGAGTCCTTATATAATGCAGCAGAGTCCTAAAATACCACAGCAGAGTCCTTAAATAATGCAGCAGAGTCCTTAAATAATGCAGCAAATTCATTAAATAATGCAGCAGAGTCCTTAAATAATGCAACAAAGTCCTTAAATAATGCAGCAGATTCCTTAAATTTCGCAGCAGCGTCCTTAAATAATGCATCAAAGTCCTTAAATAATGCAGCAGAGTCCTAAAATACCGCAGCAGAGTCCTTAAATAATGCAGCAAAGTCCTTAAATAATGCAGCAGAGTGCTTACATAATGCAGCAGAGTCCTTAAATTCCGCAGCAGAGTCATTAAATAATGCAGCAGAGTCCTTAAATAATGCAGCAAATTCATTAAATAATGCACAGAGTCATTAAATAATGCAACAAAGTCCTTAAATAATGCAGCAGAGTGCTTAAATAATGCAACAAAGTCCTTAAATAATGCAGCAGAGTCCTTAAATAATGCAACAAACTCATTAAATAATGCAGCAAAGTACTTAAATAATGCAGCAAATTCCTTAAATAATGCAGCAGAATCCTTAAATAATGCAATAAAGTCCTTAAATAATGCAGCAGAGTCCTTAAATAATGCAGCAAAGTCCTTAAATAATGCAGCAGAGTCCTTAAATAATGCAACAAAGTCCTTAAATAATGCAGCAGAGTCCTTAAATAATGCAGCAGAGTCCTTAAATAATGCAGCAGAGTCCTTAAATAATGCAACAAAGTCCTTAAATAATGCAGCAGAGTCCTTAAATAATGCAGCAAAGTCCTTAAATAATGCAGCAGAGTCCTTAAACAATGCAGCACAGTCCTTAAATAATGCAACAAAGTCCTTAAATAATGCAGCAGAGTCCTTAAATAATGCAGCAAAGTCCTTAAATAATGCAGCAGAGTCCTTAAACAATGCAGCACAGTCCTTAAATAATGCAGCAAAGCCCTTAAATAATGCAGCAGAGTCCTTAAATACAGCAGCAGCGTCCTTAAATAATGCAACAAAGTCCTTAAATAATGCAGCAGAGTCCTTAAATAATGCATCAAAGTCCTTAAATAATGCAGCAGAGTCCTTAAATAATGCAACAAACTCATTAAATAATGCAGCAAAGTACTTAAATAATGCAGCAAATTCCTTAAATAATGCAGCAGAATCCTTAAATAATGCAATAAAGTCCTTAAATAATGCAGCAGAGTACTTAAATACTGCAATAAATTCCTTAAATAATGCAGCAGAATCCTTAAATAATGCAATAAAGTCATTAAATAATGCAGCAGAGTCCTTAAATAATGCAACAAAGTCCTTAAATAATGCAGCAGATTCCTTAAATTCTGCAGCAGCGTCCTTAAATAATGCATCAAAGTCCTTAAATAATGCAGCAGAGTCCTTAAATACCACAGCAGAGTCATTAAATAATGCAGCAGAGTCCTTAAATAATGCAGCATATTCCTTAAATAATGCAGCAGAGTCCTTAAATAATGCAATAAAGTCCTTAAATAATGCAGCAGAGTCCTTAAATAATGCAGCAACGTCCTTAATAATGCAGCTGAGTCCTTAAATAATGCAGCAACATCCTTAAATAATGCAGCAGAGTCCTTAAATACTGCATCAGCGTCCTTAAATAATGCAACAAAGTCCTTAAATAATGCAGCAAAGTCCTTAAATAATGCAGCAGAGTCCTTAAATAATGCAGCAAATTCATTAAATAATGCAGCAGAGTCCTTAAATAATGCAACAAAGTCCTTAAATAATGCAGCAGATTCCTTAAATTTCGCAGCAGCGTCCTTAAATAATGCATCAAAGTCCTTAAATAATGCAGCAGAGTCCTAAAATACCGCAGCAGAGTCCTTAAATAATGCAGCAAAGTCCTTAAATAATGCAGCAGAGTGCTTACATAATGCAGCAGAGTCCTTAAATTCCGCAGCAGAGTCATTAAATAATGCAGCAGAGTCCTTAAATAATGCAGCAAATTCATTAAATAATGCACAGAGTCATTAAATAATGCAACAAAGTCCTTAAATAATGCAGCAGAGTCCTTAAATAATGCAACAAAGTCCTTAAATAATGCAGCAGATTCCTTAAATAAAGCAGCAGAGTGCTTAAATAATGCAGCAGAGTCCTTAAATACCGCAGCAGAGTCATTAAATAATACAGCAGAGTCCTTAAATAATGCAGCAAATTCCTTAAATAATGCAGAGTCCTTAAATAATGCACTAAATTCCTTAAATAAAATGCAGCAACGCCCTTAATAATGCAGCAGAGTCCTTAAATAATTCAGCAAAGTCCTTAAATAATGCAGCAGAGTCCTTAAATACCGCAGCAGCGTCCTTAAATAATGCAACAAAGTCCTTAAATAATGCAGCTGAACCCTTAAATAATGCAACAAAGTCCTTAAATAATGCAGCAGACTCCTTAAATAATGCAACAAACTCCTTAAATAATGCAGCAGAGTACTTAAATAATGCAGCAGAGTACTTAAATAATGCAGCAAATTCCTTAAATAATGCAGCAGAATCCTTAAATAATGCAATAAAATCCTTAAATAATGCAGCAACGTCCTTAATAATGCAGCAGAGTCCTTAAATAATACAGCAAAGTTCTTAAATAATGCAGCAGAGGACTTAAATACTGCAGCAGCGTCCTTAAATAATGCAGCAGAGTCCTTAAATAATGCAACAAAGTCCTTAAATAATGCAGCAGAATCCTTAAATAATGCAAAAAATTCCTTAAATAATGCAGAAGAGTACTTAAATAATGCAGAAAAGTTGTTAAATAATGCAGCAAAGTCCTTAAATAATGCAGCAGAGTCCTTAAACATTGCAGCACAGTCCTTAAATAATGCAACAAAGTCCTTAAATAATGCAGCAGAGTCCTTAAATAATGCAGCAAATTCCTTAAATAATGCAGAGTCCTTAAATAATGCACTAAATTCCTTAAATAAAATGCAGCAACGCCCTTAATAATGCAGCTGAGTCCTTAAATAATTCAGCAAAGTCCTTAAATAATGCAGCAGAGTCCTTAAATACCGCAGCAGCGTCCTTAAATAATGCAACAAAGTCCTTAAATAATGCAGCAAAGTCCTTAAATAATGCAGCAGAGTCCTTAAATAATGCAATAAAGTCCTTATCTAATGCAGCAACGTCCTTAATAATGCAGCAGAGTCCTTAAATAATGCAGCAAAGTACTTAAATAATGCAGCAGAGGCCTTAAATACCGCAGCAGCATACTTAAATAATGCAGCAAAGTCCTTAAATAATGCAGCAGAGTCCTTAAATAATGCAACAAAGTCCTTAAATAATGCAGCAGAGTCCTTAAATAATGCAACAAAGTCCTTAAATAATGCACCAGAGTACTTAAATAATGCAGCAAAGTCCTTAAATAATGCAGCAGAGTCCTTAAATAATGCAACAAAGTCCTTAAATAATGCAGCAGAGTCCTTAAATAATGCAGCAAAGTCCTTAAATAATGCAGCAGAGTCCTTAAATAATGCAACAAAGTCCTTAAATAATGCAGCAGAGTCCTTAAATAATGCAGCAAAGTCCTTAAATAATGCAGCAGAGTCCTTAAACAATGCAGCACAGTCCTTAAATAATGCAACAAAGTCCTTAAATAATGCAGCAGAGTCCTTAAATAATGCAGCAAAGTCCTTAAATAATGCAGCAGAGTCCTTAAACAATGCAGCACAGTCCTTAAATAATGCAGCAAAGTCCTTAAATAATGCAGCAGAGTCCTTAAATAATTCAACAAAGTCCTTAAATAATGCAGCAGAGTCCTTAAATAATGCAAAAAAGTCCTTAAATAATGCAGCAGAGTCCTTAAATAATGCAACAAACTCATTAAATAATGCAGCAAAGTACTTAAATAATGCAGCAAATTCCTTAAATAATGCAGCAGAATCCTTAAATAATGCAATAAAGTCCTTAAATAATGCAATAAATTCCTTAAATAATGCAGCAGAATCCTTAAATAATGCAATAAAGTCATTAAATAATGCAGCAGAGTCCTTAAATAATGCAGCAAATTCATTAAATAATGCAGCAGAGTCCTTAAATAATGCAACAAAGTCCTTAAATAATGCAGCAGATTCCTTAAATTTCGCAGCAGCGTCCTTAAATAATGCATCAAAGTCCTTAAATAATGCAGCAGAGTCCTAAAATACCGCAGCAGAGTCCTTAAATAATGCAGCAAAGTCCTTAAATAATGCAGCAGAGTGCTTACATAATGCAGCAGAGTCCTTAAATTCCGCAGCAGAGTCATTAAATAATGCAGCAGAGTCCTTAAATAATGCAGCAAATTCATTAAATAATGCACAGAGTCATTAAATAATGCAACAAAGTCCTTAAATAATGCAGCAGAGTCCTTAAATAATGCAACAAAGTCCTTAAATAATGCAGCAGAGTCCTTAAATAAAGCAGCAGAGTGCTTAAATAATGCAGCAGAGTCCTTAAATACCGCAGCAGAGTCATTAAATAATACAGCAGAGTCCTTAAATAATGCAGCAAATTCCTTAAATAATGCAGAGTCCTTAAATAATGCACTAAATTCCTTAAATAAAATGCAGCAACGCCCTTAATAATGCAGCTGAGTCCTTAAATAATTCAGCAAAGTCCTTAAATAATGCAGCAGAGTCCTTAAATACCGCAGCAGCGTCCTTAAATAATGCAACAAAGTCCTTAAATAATGCAGCAGAACCCTTAAATAATGCAACAAAGTCCTTAAATAATGCAGCAGACTCCTTAAATAATGCAACAAACTCCTTAAATAATGCAGCAGAGTACTTAAATAATGCAGCAGAGTACTTAAATAATGCAGCAAATTCCTTAAATAATGCAGCAGAATCCTTAAATAATGCAATAAAATCCTTAAATAATGCAGCAACGTCCTTAATAATGCAGCGGAGTCCTTAAATAATACAGCAAAGTTCTTAAATAATGCAGCAGAGGACTTAAATACTGCAGCAGCGTCCTTAAATAATGCAGCAGAGTCCTTAAATAATGCAGCAGAATCCTTAAATAATGCAAAAAATTCCTTAAATAATGCAGAAGAGTACTTAAATAATGCAGAAAAGTTGTTAAATAATGCAGCAAAGTCCTTAAATAATGCAGCAGAGTCCTCAAACATTGCAGCACAGTCCTTAAATAATGCAACAAAGTCCTTAAATAATGCAGCAGAGTCCTTAAATAATGCAACAAACTCATTAAATAATGCAGCAAAGTACTTAAATAATGCAGCAAATTCCTTAAATAATGCAGCAGAATCCTTAAATAATGCAATAAAATCCTTAAATAATGCAGCAACGTCCTTAATAATGCAGCAGAGTCCTTAAATAATACAGCAAAGTCCTTAAATAATGCAGCAGAGGACTTAAATACTGCAGCAGCATCCTTAAATAATGCAGCAGAGTCCTTAAATAATGCAGCAGAGTCCTTAAACAATGCAACACAGTCCTTAAATAATGCAGCAGAGTCCTTAAATACTGCAGCAGAGTCCTTAAATAATGCAGCAAAGTCCTTAAATAATGCAGCAGAGTCCTTAAATACTGCAGCAGAGTCCTTAAATAATGCAGCAAAGTCCTTAAATAATGCAGCAGAGTCCTTAAATTCCGCAGCAGAGTGATTAAATAATGCAACAAAGTCCTTAATAATGCAGCAGAGTCCTTAAATAATGCAGCAAATTCTTTAAATAATGCAGCAGAATCCTTAAATAATGCAATAAAGTCCTTATCTAATGCAGCAACGTCCTTAATAATGCAGCAGAGTCCTTAAATAATGCAGCAAAGTACTTAAATAATGCAGCAGAGGCCTTAAATACCGCAGCAGCATACTTAAATAATGCAGCAAAGTCCTTAAATAATGCAGCAGAGTCCTTAAATAATGCAACAAAGTCCTTAAATAATGCAGCAGAGTCCTTAAATAATGCAGCAAAGTCCTTAAATAATGCAGCAGAGTCCTTAAATAATGCAACAAAGTCCTTAAATAATGCAGCAGAGTCCTTAAATAATGCAGCAGAGTCCTTAAATAATGCAACAAAGTCCTTAAATAATGCAGCAGAGTCCTTAAATAATGCAACAAAGTCCTTAAATAATGCAGCAGAGTCCTTAAATAATGCAGCAAAGTCCTTAAATAATGCAGCAGAGTCCTTAAACAATGCAGCACAGTCCTTAAATAATGCAACAAAGTCCTTAAATAATGCAGCAGAGTCCTTAAATAATGCAGCAAAGTCCTTAAATAATGCAGCAGAGTCCTTAAACAATGCAGCACAGTCCTTAAATAATGCAGCAAAGTCCTTAAATAATGCAGCAGAGTCCTTAAATACAGCAGCAGCGTCCTTAAATAATGCAACAAAGTCCTTAAATAATGCAGCAGA
The DNA here is from genome assembly GCF_046119375.1 of Phyllobates terribilis. Lineage (NCBI taxonomy): Eukaryota > Metazoa > Chordata > Amphibia > Anura > Dendrobatidae > Phyllobates > Phyllobates terribilis. The sequence goes on along the minus strand of NW_027363029.1, from coordinate 351,017 downwards.
GTCCTTAAATAATGCATCAAAGTCCTTAAATAATGCAGCAGAGTCCTTAAATAATGCAACAAACTCATTAAATAATGCAGCAAAGTACTTAAATAATGCAGCAAATTCCTTAAATAATGCAGCAGAATCCTTAAATAATGCAATAAAGTCCTTAAATAATGCAGCAGAGTACTTAAATACTGCAATAAATTCCTTAAATAATGCAGCAGAATCCTTAAATAATGCAATAAAGTCATTAAATAATGCAGCAGAGTCCTTAAATAATGCAACAAAGTCCTTAAATAATGCAGCAGATTCCTTAAATTCTGCAGCAGCGTCCTTAAATAATGCATCAAAGTCCTTAAATAATGCAGCAGAGTCCTTAAATACCACAGCAGAGTCATTAAATAATGCAGCAGAGTCCTTAAATAATGCAGCATATTCCTTAAATAATGCAGCAGAGTCCTTAAATAATGCAATAAAGTCCTTAAATAATGCAGCAGAGTCCTTAAATAATGCAGCAACGTCCTTAATAATGCAGCTGAGTCCTTAAATAATGCAGCAACATCCTTAAATAATGCAGCAGAGTCCTTAAATACTGCATCAGCGTCCTTAAATAATGCAACAAAGTCCTTAAATAATGCAGCAAAGTCCTTAAATAATGCAGCAGAGTCCTTAAATACAGCAGCAGAGTACTTAAATAATTCAGCAAAGTCCTTAAATAATGCAGCAGAGTCCTTAAATAATGCAATAAAGTCCTTATCTAATGCAGCAACGTCCTTAATAATGCAGCAGAGTCCTTAAATAATGCAACAAAGTCCTTAAATAATGCAGCAGAGTCCTTAAATAATGCAACAAAGTCCTTAAATATTGCAGCAGAGTCCTTAAATAATGCAGCAAAGTCCTTAAATAATGCAGCAGAGTACTTAAATAATGCAGCAAATTCCTTAAATAATGCAGCAGAATCCTTAAATAATGCAATAAAGTCCTTAAATAATGCAGCAGAGTCCTTAAATAATGCAGCAGAGTCCTTAAATAATGCAACAAAGTCCTTAAATAATGCAGCAGAGTCCTTAAATAATGCAGCAAAGTCCTTAAATAATGCAGCAGAGTCCTTAAATAATGCAGCAAACTCATTAAATAATGCAGCAAAGTACTTAAATAATGCAGCAAATTCCTTAAATAATGCAGCAGAATCCTTAAATAATGCAATAAATTCCTTAAATAATGCAGCAGAGTCCTTAAATAATGCAATAAATTCCTTAAATAATGCAGCAGAATCCTTAAATAATGCAATAAAGTCATTAAATAATGCAGCAGAGTCCTTAAATACTGCAGCAGAGACCTTAAATAATGCAGCAAAATCCTTAAATAATGCAGCAGAGTCCTTATATAATGCAGCAGAGTCCTAAAATACCACAGCAGAGTCCTTAAATAATGCAGCAGAGTCCTTAAATAATGCAGCAAATTCATTAAATAATGCAGCAGAGTCCTTAAATAATGCAACAAAGTCCTTAAATAATGCAGCAGATTCCTTAAATTTCGCAGCAGCGTCCTTAAATAATGCATCAAAGTCCTTAAATAATGCAGCAGAGTCCTAAAATACCGCAGCAGAGTCCTTAAATAATGCAGCAAAGTCCTTAAATAATGCAGCAGAGTGCTTACATAATGCAGCAGAGTCCTTAAATTCCGCAGCAGAGTCATTAAATAATGCAGCAGAGTCCTTAAATAATGCAGCAAATTCATTAAATAATGCACAGAGTCATTAAATAATGCAACAAAGTCCTTAAATAATGCAGCAGAGTGCTTAAATAATGCAACAAAGTCCTTAAATAATGCAGCAGAGTCCTTAAATAATGCAACAAACTCATTAAATAATGCAGCAAAGTACTTAAATAATGCAGCAAATTCCTTAAATAATGCAGCAGAATCCTTAAATAATGCAATAAAGTCCTTAAATAATGCAGCAGAGTCCTTAAATAATGCAGCAAAGTCCTTAAATAATGCAGCAGAGTCCTTAAATAATGCAACAAAGTCCTTAAATAATGCAGCAGAGTCCTTAAATAATGCAGCAGAGTCCTTAAATAATGCAGCAGAGTCCTTAAATAATGCAACAAAGTCCTTAAATAATGCAGCAGAGTCCTTAAATAATGCAGCAAAGTCCTTAAATAATGCAGCAGAGTCCTTAAACAATGCAGCACAGTCCTTAAATAATGCAACAAAGTCCTTAAATAATGCAGCAGAGTCCTTAAATAATGCAGCAAAGTCCTTAAATAATGCAGCAGAGTCCTTAAACAATGCAGCACAGTCCTTAAATAATGCAGCAAAGTCCTTAAATAATGCAGCAGAGTCCTTAAATACAGCAGCAGCGTCCTTAAATAATGCAACAAAGTCCTTAAATAATGCAGCAGAGTCCTTAAATAATGCATCAAAGTCCTTAAATAATGCAGCAGAGTCCTTAAATAATGCAACAAACTCATTAAATAATGCAGCAAAGTACTTAAATAATGCAGCAAATTCCTTAAATAATGCAGCAGAATCCTTAAATAATGCAATAAAGTCCTTAAATAATGCAGCAGAGTACTTAAATACTGCAATAAATTCCTTAAATAATGCAGCAGAATCCTTAAATAATGCAATAAAGTCATTAAATAATGCAGCAGAGTCCTTAAATAATGCAACAAAGTCCTTAAATAATGCAGCAGATTCCTTAAATTCTGCAGCAGCGTCCTTAAATAATGCATCAAAGTCCTTAAATAATGCAGCAGAGTCCTTAAATACCACAGCAGAGTCATTAAATAATGCAGCAGAGTCCTTAAATAATGCAGCATATTCCTTAAATAATGCAGCAGAGTCCTTAAATAATGCAATAAAGTCCTTAAATAATGCAGCAGAGTCCTTAAATAATGCAGCAACGTCCTTAATAATGCAGCTGAGTCCTTAAATAATGCAGCAACATCCTTAAATAATGCAGCAGAGTCCTTAAATACTGCATCAGCGTCCTTAAATAATGCAACAAAGTCCTTAAATAATGCAGCAAAGTCCTTAAATAATGCAGCAGAGTCCTTAAATAATGCAGCAAATTCATTAAATAATGCAGCAGAGTCCTTAAATAATGCAACAAAGTCCTTAAATAATGCAGCAGATTCCTTAAATTTCGCAGCAGCGTCCTTAAATAATGCATCAAAGTCCTTAAATAATGCAGCAGAGTCCTAAAATACCGCAGCAGAGTCCTTAAATAATGCAGCAAAGTCCTTAAATAATGCAGCAGAGTGCTTACATAATGCAGCAGAGTCCTTAAATTCCGCAGCAGAGTCATTAAATAATGCAGCAGAGTCCTTAAATAATGCAGCAAATTCATTAAATAATGCACAGAGTCATTAAATAATGCAACAAAGTCCTTAAATAATGCAGCAGAGTCCTTAAATAATGCAACAAAGTCCTTAAATAATGCAGCAGATTCCTTAAATAAAGCAGCAGAGTGCTTAAATAATGCAGCAGAGTCCTTAAATACCGCAGCAGAGTCATTAAATAATACAGCAGAGTCCTTAAATAATGCAGCAAATTCCTTAAATAATGCAGAGTCCTTAAATAATGCACTAAATTCCTTAAATAAAATGCAGCAACGCCCTTAATAATGCAGCAGAGTCCTTAAATAATTCAGCAAAGTCCTTAAATAATGCAGCAGAGTCCTTAAATACCGCAGCAGCGTCCTTAAATAATGCAACAAAGTCCTTAAATAATGCAGCTGAACCCTTAAATAATGCAACAAAGTCCTTAAATAATGCAGCAGACTCCTTAAATAATGCAACAAACTCCTTAAATAATGCAGCAGAGTACTTAAATAATGCAGCAGAGTACTTAAATAATGCAGCAAATTCCTTAAATAATGCAGCAGAATCCTTAAATAATGCAATAAAATCCTTAAATAATGCAGCAACGTCCTTAATAATGCAGCAGAGTCCTTAAATAATACAGCAAAGTTCTTAAATAATGCAGCAGAGGACTTAAATACTGCAGCAGCGTCCTTAAATAATGCAGCAGAGTCCTTAAATAATGCAACAAAGTCCTTAAATAATGCAGCAGAATCCTTAAATAATGCAAAAAATTCCTTAAATAATGCAGAAGAGTACTTAAATAATGCAGAAAAGTTGTTAAATAATGCAGCAAAGTCCTTAAATAATGCAGCAGAGTCCTTAAACATTGCAGCACAGTCCTTAAATAATGCAACAAAGTCCTTAAATAATGCAGCAGAGTCCTTAAATAATGCAGCAAATTCCTTAAATAATGCAGAGTCCTTAAATAATGCACTAAATTCCTTAAATAAAATGCAGCAACGCCCTTAATAATGCAGCTGAGTCCTTAAATAATTCAGCAAAGTCCTTAAATAATGCAGCAGAGTCCTTAAATACCGCAGCAGCGTCCTTAAATAATGCAACAAAGTCCTTAAATAATGCAGCAAAGTCCTTAAATAATGCAGCAGAGTCCTTAAATAATGCAATAAAGTCCTTATCTAATGCAGCAACGTCCTTAATAATGCAGCAGAGTCCTTAAATAATGCAGCAAAGTACTTAAATAATGCAGCAGAGGCCTTAAATACCGCAGCAGCATACTTAAATAATGCAGCAAAGTCCTTAAATAATGCAGCAGAGTCCTTAAATAATGCAACAAAGTCCTTAAATAATGCAGCAGAGTCCTTAAATAATGCAACAAAGTCCTTAAATAATGCACCAGAGTACTTAAATAATGCAGCAAAGTCCTTAAATAATGCAGCAGAGTCCTTAAATAATGCAACAAAGTCCTTAAATAATGCAGCAGAGTCCTTAAATAATGCAGCAAAGTCCTTAAATAATGCAGCAGAGTCCTTAAATAATGCAACAAAGTCCTTAAATAATGCAGCAGAGTCCTTAAATAATGCAGCAAAGTCCTTAAATAATGCAGCAGAGTCCTTAAACAATGCAGCACAGTCCTTAAATAATGCAACAAAGTCCTTAAATAATGCAGCAGAGTCCTTAAATAATGCAGCAAAGTCCTTAAATAATGCAGCAGAGTCCTTAAACAATGCAGCACAGTCCTTAAATAATGCAGCAAAGTCCTTAAATAATGCAGCAGAGTCCTTAAATAATTCAACAAAGTCCTTAAATAATGCAGCAGAGTCCTTAAATAATGCAAAAAAGTCCTTAAATAATGCAGCAGAGTCCTTAAATAATGCAACAAACTCATTAAATAATGCAGCAAAGTACTTAAATAATGCAGCAAATTCCTTAAATAATGCAGCAGAATCCTTAAATAATGCAATAAAGTCCTTAAATAATGCAATAAATTCCTTAAATAATGCAGCAGAATCCTTAAATAATGCAATAAAGTCATTAAATAATGCAGCAGAGTCCTTAAATAATGCAGCAAATTCATTAAATAATGCAGCAGAGTCCTTAAATAATGCAACAAAGTCCTTAAATAATGCAGCAGATTCCTTAAATTTCGCAGCAGCGTCCTTAAATAATGCATCAAAGTCCTTAAATAATGCAGCAGAGTCCTAAAATACCGCAGCAGAGTCCTTAAATAATGCAGCAAAGTCCTTAAATAATGCAGCAGAGTGCTTACATAATGCAGCAGAGTCCTTAAATTCCGCAGCAGAGTCATTAAATAATGCAGCAGAGTCCTTAAATAATGCAGCAAATTCATTAAATAATGCACAGAGTCATTAAATAATGCAACAAAGTCCTTAAATAATGCAGCAGAGTCCTTAAATAATGCAACAAAGTCCTTAAATAATGCAGCAGAGTCCTTAAATAAAGCAGCAGAGTGCTTAAATAATGCAGCAGAGTCCTTAAATACCGCAGCAGAGTCATTAAATAATACAGCAGAGTCCTTAAATAATGCAGCAAATTCCTTAAATAATGCAGAGTCCTTAAATAATGCACTAAATTCCTTAAATAAAATGCAGCAACGCCCTTAATAATGCAGCTGAGTCCTTAAATAATTCAGCAAAGTCCTTAAATAATGCAGCAGAGTCCTTAAATACCGCAGCAGCGTCCTTAAATAATGCAACAAAGTCCTTAAATAATGCAGCAGAACCCTTAAATAATGCAACAAAGTCCTTAAATAATGCAGCAGACTCCTTAAATAATGCAACAAACTCCTTAAATAATGCAGCAGAGTACTTAAATAATGCAGCAGAGTACTTAAATAATGCAGCAAATTCCTTAAATAATGCAGCAGAATCCTTAAATAATGCAATAAAATCCTTAAATAATGCAGCAACGTCCTTAATAATGCAGCGGAGTCCTTAAATAATACAGCAAAGTTCTTAAATAATGCAGCAGAGGACTTAAATACTGCAGCAGCGTCCTTAAATAATGCAGCAGAGTCCTTAAATAATGCAGCAGAATCCTTAAATAATGCAAAAAATTCCTTAAATAATGCAGAAGAGTACTTAAATAATGCAGAAAAGTTGTTAAATAATGCAGCAAAGTCCTTAAATAATGCAGCAGAGTCCTCAAACATTGCAGCACAGTCCTTAAATAATGCAACAAAGTCCTTAAATAATGCAGCAGAGTCCTTAAATAATGCAACAAACTCATTAAATAATGCAGCAAAGTACTTAAATAATGCAGCAAATTCCTTAAATAATGCAGCAGAATCCTTAAATAATGCAATAAAATCCTTAAATAATGCAGCAACGTCCTTAATAATGCAGCAGAGTCCTTAAATAATACAGCAAAGTCCTTAAATAATGCAGCAGAGGACTTAAATACTGCAGCAGCATCCTTAAATAATGCAGCAGAGTCCTTAAATAATGCAACAAAGTCCTTAAATAATGCAGCAGAGTCCTTAAATACAGCAGCAGAGTCCTTAAATAATTCAGCAAAGTCCTTAAATAATGCAGCAGAGTCCTTAAATAATGCAATAAAGTCCTTATCTAATGCAGCAACGTCCTTAATAATGCAGCAGAGTCCTTAAATAATGCAGCAAAGTACTTAAATAATGCAGCAGAGGCCTTAAATACCGCAGCAGCATACTTAAATAATGCAGCAAAGTCCTTAAATAATGCAGCAGAGTCCTTAAATAATGCAACAAAGTCCTTAAATAATGCAGCAGAGTCCTTAAATAATGCAACAAAGTCCTTAAATAATGCACCAGAGTGCTTAAATAATGCAGCAAAGTCCTTAAATAATGCAGCAGAGTCCTTAAATAATGCAACAAAGTCCTTAAATAATGCAGCAGAGTCCTTAAATAATGCAGCAGAGTCCTTAAATACTGCAACAAAGTCCTTAGATAATGCAGCAGAGTCCTTAAATAATGCAACAAAGTCCTTAAATATTGCAGCAGAGTCCTTAAATAATGCAGCAAAGTCCTTAAATAATGCAGCAGAGTCCTTAAATAATGCAACAAAGTCCTTAAATAATGCAGCAGAGTCCTTAAATAATGCAGCAAAGTCCTTAAATAATGCAGCAGAGTCCTTAAACAATGCAGCACAGTCCTTAAATAATGCAACAAAGTCCTTAAATAATTCAGCAAAGTCCTTAAATAATGCAGCAGAGTCCTTAAATAATGCAATAAAGTCCTTATCTAATGCAGCAACGTCCTTAATAATGCAGCAGAGTCCTTAAATAATGCAACAAAGTCCTTAAATAATGCAGCAGAGTCCTTAAATAATGCAACAAAGTCCTTAAATATTGCAGCAGAGTCCTTAAATAATGCAGCACAGTCCTTAAATAATGCAGCAGAGTACTTAAATAATGCAGCAAATTCCTTAAATAATGCAGCAGAATCCTTAAATAATGCAATAAAGTCCTTAAATAATGCAGCAGAGTCCTTAAATAATGCAGCAGAGTCCTTAAATAATGCAACAAAGTCCTTAAATAATGCAGCAGAGTCCTTAAAGAATGCAGCAAAGTCCTTAAATAATGCAGCAGAGTCCTTAAATAATGCAGCAAACTCATTAAATAATGCAGCAAAGTACTTAAATAATGCAGCAAATTCCTTAAATAATGCAGCAGAATCCTTAAATAATGCAATAAATTCCTTAAATAATGCAGCAGAGTACTTAAATAATGCAGCAAATTCCTTAAATAATGCAGCAGAATCCTTAAATAATGCAATAAAATCCTTAAATAATGCAGCAACGTCCTTAATAATGCAGCAGAGTCCTTAAATAATGCAGCAAAGTACTTAAATAATGCAGCAGAGGCCTTAAATACCGCAGCAGCATACTTAAATAATGCAGCAAAGTCCTTAAATAATGCAGCAGAGTCCTTAAATAATGCAACAAAGTCCTTAAATAATGCAGCAGAGTCCATAAATAATGCAACAAACTCATTAAATAATGCAGCAAAGTACTTAAATAATGCAGCAAATTCCTTAAATAATGCAGCAGAATCATTAAATAATGCAATAAAGTCCTTAAATAATGCAGCAGAGTCCTTAAATAATGCAAAAAATTCCTTAAATAATGCAGCAGAATCCTTAAATAATGCAACAAAGTCCTTAAATAATGCAGCAACGTCCTTAATAATGCAGCAGAGTCCTTAAATAATGCAGCAAATTCCTTAAATAATGCAGAGTCCTTAAATAATGCACTAAATTGCTTAAATAAAATGCAGCAACGCCCTTAATAATGCAGCTGAGTCCTTAAATAATTCAGCAAAGTCCTTAAATAATGCAGCAGAGTCCTTAAATACCGCAGCAGTGTCCTTAAATAATGCAAAAAAGTCCTTAAATAATGCAGCAGAACCCTTAAATAATGCAACAAATCCTTAAATAATGCAGCAGACTCCTTAAATAATGCAACAAACTCCTTAAATAATGCAGCAGAGTACTTAAATAATGCAGCAGAGTACTTAAATAATGCAGCAAATTCCTTAAATAATGCAGCAGAATCCTTAAATAATGCAATAAAATCCTTAAATAATGCAGCAACGTCCTTAATAATGCAGCAGAGTCCTTAAATAATACAGCAAAGTCCTTAAATAATGCAGCAGAGGACTTAAATACTGCAGCAGCGTCCTTAAATAATGCAGCAGAGTCCTTAAATAATGCAACAAAGTCCTTAAATAATGCAGCAGAATCCTTAAATAATGCAAAAAATTCCTTAAATAATGCAGAAGAGTACTTAAATAATGCAGAAAAGTCGTTAAATAATGCAGCAAAGTCCTTAAATAATGCAGCAGAGTCCTTAAACATTGCAGCACAGTCCTTAAATAATGCAACAAAGTCCTTAAATAATGCAGCAGAGTCCTTAAATAATGCAGCAAAGTCCTTAAATAATGCAGCAGAGTCCTTAAACAATGCAACACAGTCCTTAAATAATGCAGCAAAGTCCTTAAATAATGCAGCAGAGTCCTTAAATACAGCAGCAGCGTCCTTAAATAATTCAGCAAAGTCCTTAAATAATGCAGCAGAGTCCTTAAATAATGCAACAAAGTCCTTAAATAATGCAGCAGAGTCCTTAAATAATGCAACAAAGTCCATAAATAATGCAGCAGAGTCCTTAAATACTGCAGCATATTCCTTAAATAATGCAGCAGAGTCCTTAAATAATGCAATAAAGTCCTTAAATAATGCAGCAGAGTCCTTAAATAATGCAGCAACGTCCTTAATAATGCAGCTGAGTCCTTAAATAATGCAGCAACATCCTTAAATAATGCAGCAGAGTCCTTAAATACTGCATCAGCGTCCTTAAATAATGCAACAAAGTCCTTAAATAATGCAGCAAAGTCCTTAAATAATGCAGCAGAGTCCTTAAATAATGCAGCAAATTCATTAAATAATGCAGCAGAGTCCTTAAATAATGCAACAAAGTCCTTAAATAATGCAGCAGATTCCTTAAATTTCGCAGCAGCGTCCTTAAATAATGCATCAAAGTCCTTAAATAATGCAGCAGAGTCCTAAAATACCGCAGCAGAGTCCTTAAATAATGCAGCAAAGTCCTTAAATAATGCAGCAGAGTGCTTACATAATGCAGCAGAGTCCTTAAATTCCGCAGCAGAGTCATTAAATAATGCAGCAGAGTCCTTAAATAATGCAGCAAATTCATTAAATAATGCACAGAGTCATTAAATAATGCAACAAAGTCCTTAAATAATGCAGCAGAGTCCTTAAATAATGCAACAAAGTCCTTAAATAATGCAGCAGATTCCTTAAATAAAGCAGCAGAGTGCTTAAATAATGCAGCAGAGTCCTTAAATACCGCAGCAGAGTCATTAAATAATACAGCAGAGTCCTTAAATAATGCAGCAAATTCCTTAAATAATGCAGAGTCCTTAAATAATGCACTAAATTCCTTAAATAAAATGCGGCAACGCCCTTAATAATGCAGCAGAGTCCTTAAATAATTCAGCAAAGTCCTTAAATAATGCAGCAGAGTCCTTAAATACCGCAGCAGCGTCCTTAAATAATGCAACAAAGTCCTTAAATAATGCAGCTGAACCCTTAAATAATGCAACAAAGTCCTTAAATAATGCAGCAGACTCCTTAAATAATGCAACAAACTCCTTAAATAATGCAGCAGAGTACTTAAATAATGCAGCAGAGTACTTAAATAATGCAGCAAATTCCTTAAATAATGCAGCAGAATCCTTAAATAATGCAATAAAATCCTTAAATAATGCAGCAACGTCCTTAATAATGCAGCAGAGTCCTTAAATAATACAGCAAAGTTCTTAAATAATGCAGCAGAGGACTTAAATACTGCAGCAGCGTCCTTAAATAATGCAGCAGAGTCCTTAAATAATGCAACAAAGTCCTTAAATAATGCAGCAGAATCCTTAAATAATGCAAAAAATTCCTTAAATAATGCAGAAGAGTACTTAAATAATGCAGAAAAGTTGTTAAATAATGCAGCAAAGTCCTTAAATAATGCAGCAGAGTCCTTAAACATTGCAGCACAGTCCTTAAATAATGCAACAAAGTCCTTAAATAATGCAGCAGAGTCCTTAAATAATGCAGCAAATTCCTTAAATAATGCAGAGTCCTTAAATAATGCACTAAATTCCTTAAATAAAATGCAGCAACGCCCTTAATAATGCAGCTGAGTCCTTAAATAATTCAGCAAAGTCCTTAAATAATGCAGCAGAGTCCTTAAATACCGCAGCAGCGTCCTTAAATAATGCAACAAAGTCCTTAAATAATGCAGCAAAGTCCTTAAATAATGCAGCAGAGTCCTTAAATAATGCAATAAAGTCCTTATCTAATGCAGCAACGTCCTTAAAAATGCAGCAGAGTCCTTAAATAATGCAGCAAAGTACTTAAATAATGCAGCAGAGGCCTTAAATACCGCAGCAGCATACTTAAATAATGCAGCAAAGTCCTTAAATAATGCAGCAGAGTCCTTAAATAATGCAACAAAGTCCTTAAATAATGCAGCAGAGTCCTTAAATAATGCAACAAAGTCCTTAAATAATGCACCAGAGTACTTAAATAATGCAGCAAAGTCCTTAAATAATGCAGCAGAGTCCTTAAATAATGCAACAAAGTCCTTAAATAATGCAGCAGAGTCCTTAAATAATGCAGCAAAGTCCTTAAATAATGCAGCAGAGTCCTTAAATAATGCAACAAAGTCCTTAAATAATGCAGCAGAGTCCTTAAATAATGCAGCAAAGTCCTTAAATAATGCAGCAGAGTCCTTAAACAATGCAGCACAGTCCTTAAATAATGCAACAAAGTCCTTAAATAATGCAGCAGAGTCCTTAAATAATGCAGCAAAGTCCTTAAATAATGCAGCAGAGTCCTTAAACAATGCAGCACAGTCCTTAAATAATGCAGCAAAGTCCTTAAATAATGCAGCAGAGTCCTTAAATAATTCAACAAAGTCCTTAAATAATGCAGCAGAGTCCTTAAATAATGCAAAAAAGTCCTTAAATAATGCAGCAGAGTCCTTAAATAATGCAACAAACTCATTAAATAATGCAGCAAAGTACTTAAATAATGCAGCAAATTCCTTAAATAATGCAGCAGAATCCTTAAATAATGCAATAAAGTCCTTAAATAATGCAATAAATTCCTTAAATAATGCAGCAGAATCCTTAAATAATGCAATAAAGTCATTAAATAATGCAGCAGAGTCCTTAAATAATGCAGCAAATTCATTAAATAATGCAGCAGAGTCCTTAAATAATGCAACAAAGTCCTTAAATAATGCAGCAGATTCCTTAAATTTCGCAGCAGCGTCCTTAAATAATGCATCAAAGTCCTTAAATAATGCAGCAGAGTCCTAAAATACCGCAGCAGAGTCCTTAAATAATGCAGCAAAGTCCTTAAATAATGCAGCAGAGTGCTTACATAATGCAGCAGAGTCCTTAAATTCCGCAGCAGAGTCATTAAATAATGCAGCAGAGTCCTTAAATAATGCAGCAAATTCATTAAATAATGCACAGAGTCATTAAATAATGCAACAAAGTCCTTAAATAATGCAGCAGAGTCCTTAAATAATGCAACAAAGTCCTTAAATAATGCAGCAGAGTCCTTAAATAAAGCAGCAGAGTGCTTAAATAATGCAGCAGAGTCCTTAAATACCGCAGCAGAGTCATTAAATAATACAGCAGAGTCCTTAAATAATGCAGCAAATTCCTTAAATAATGCAGAGTCCTTAAATAATGCACTAAATTCCTTAAATAAAATGCAGCAACGCCCTTAATAATGCAGCTGAGTCCTTAAATAATTCAGCAAAGTCCTTAAATAATGCAGCAGAGTCCTTAAATACCGCAGCAGCGTCCTTAAATAATGCAACAAAGTCCTTAAATAATGCAGCAGAACCCTTAAATAATGCAACAAAGTCCTTAAATAATGCAGCAGACTCCTTAAATAATGCAACAAACTCCTTAAATAATGCAGCAGAGTACTTAAATAATGCAGCAGAGTACTTAAATAATGCAGCAAATTCCTTAAATAATGCAGCAGAATCCTTAAATAATGCAATAAAATCCTTAAATAATGCAGCAACGTCCTTAATAATGCAGCGGAGTCCTTAAATAATACAGCAAAGTTCTTAAATAATGCAGCAGAGGACTTAAATACTGCAGCAGCGTCCTTAAATAATGCAGCAGAGTCCTTAAATAATGCAGCAGAATCCTTAAATAATGCAAAAAATTCCTTAAATAATGCAGAAGAGTACTTAAATAATGCAGAAAAGTTGTTAAATAATGCAGCAAAGTCCTTAAATAATGCAGCAGAGTCCTCAAACATTGCAGCACAGTCCTTAAATAATGCAACAAAGTCCTTAAATAATGCAGCAGAGTCCTTAAATAATGCAACAAACTCATTAAATAATGCAGCAAAGTACTTAAATAATGCAGCAAATTCCTTAAATAATGCAGCAGAATCCTTAAATAATGCAATAAAATCCTTAAATAATGCAGCAACGTCCTTAATAATGCAGCAGAGTCCTTAAATAATACAGCAAAGTCCTTAAATAATGCAGCAGAGGACTTAAATACTGCAGCAGCATCCTTAAATAATGCAGCAGAGTCCTTAAATAATGCAACAAAGTCCTTAAATAATGCAGCAGAGTCCTTAAATACAGCAGCAGAGTCCTTAAATAATTCAGCAAAGTCCTTAAATAATGCAGCAGAGTCCTTAAATAATGCAATAAAGTCCTTATCTAATGCAGCAACGTCCTTAATAATGCAGCAGAGTCCTTAAATAATGCAGCAAAGTACTTAAATAATGCAGCAGAGGCCTTAAATACCGCAGCAGCATACTTAAATAATGCAGCAAAGTCCTTAAATAATGCAGCACAGTCCTTAAATAATGCAACAAAGTCCTTAAATAATGCAGCAGAGTCCTTAAATAATGCAACAAAGTCCTTAAATAATGCACCAGAGTGCTTAAATAATGCAGCAAAGTCCTTAAATAATGCAGCAGAGTCCTTAAATAATGCAACAAAGTCCTTAAATAATGCAGCAGAGTCCTTAAATAATGCAGCAGAGTCCTTAAATAATGCAACAAAGTCCTTAGATAATGCAGCAGAGTCCTTAAATAATGCAACAAAGTCCTTAAATATTGCAGCAGAGTCCTTAAATAATGCAGCAAAGTCCTTAAATAATGCAGCAGAGTCCTTAAATAATCCAACAAAGTCCTTAAATAATGCAGCAGAGTCCTTAAATAATGCAGCAAAGTCCTTAAATAATGCAGCAGAGTCCTTAAACAATGCAGCACAGTCCTTAAATAATGCAACAAAGTCCTTAAATAATTCAGCAAAGTCCTTAAATAATGCAGCAGAGTCCTTAAATAATGCAATAAAGTCCTTATCTAATGCAGCAACGTCCTTAATAATGCAGCAGAGTCCTTAAATAATGCAACAAAGTCCTTAAATAATGCAGCAGAGTCCTTAAATAATGCAACAAAGTCCTTAAATATTGCAGCAGAGTCCTTAAATAATGCAGCAAAGTCCTTAAATAATGCAGCAGAGTACTTAAATAATGCAGCAAATTCCTTAAATAATGCAGCAGAATCCTTAAATAATGCAATAAAGTCCTTAAATAATGCAGCAGAGTCCTTAAATAATGCAGCAGAGTCCTTAAATAATGCAACAAAGTCCTTAAATAATGCAGCAGAGTCCTTAAAGAATGCAGCAAAGTCCTTAAATAATGCAGCAGAGTCCTTAAATAATGCAGCAAACTCATTAAATAATGCAGCAAAGTACTTAAATAATGCAGCAAATTCCTTAAATAATGCAGCAGAATCCTTAAATAATGCAATAAAGTCCTTAAATAATGCAATAAATTCCTTAAATAATGCAGCAGAATCCTTAAATAATGCAATAAAGTCATTAAATAATGCAGCAGAGTCCTTAAATAATGCAGCAAATTCATTAAATAATGCAGCAGAGTCCTTAAATAATGCAACAAAGTCCTTAAATAATGCAGCAGATTCCTTAAATTTCGCAGCAGCGTCCTTAAATAATGCATCAAAGTCCTTAAATAATGCAGCAGAGTCCTAAAATACCGCAGCAGAGTCCTTAAATAATGCAGCAAAGTCCTTAAATAATGCAGCAGAGTGCTTACATAATGCAGCAGAGTCCTTAAATTCCGCAGCAGAGTCATTAAATAATGCAGCAGAGTCCTTAAATAATGCAGCAAATTCATTAAATAATGCACAGAGTCATTAAATAATGCAACAAAGTCCTTAAATAATGCAGCAGAGTCCTTAAATAATGCAACAAAGTCCTTAAATAATGCAGCAGAGTCCTTAAATAAAGCAGCAGAGTGCTTAAATAATGCAGCAGAGTCCTTAAATACCGCAGCAGAGTCATTAAATAATACAGCAGAGTCCTTAAATAATGCAGCAAATTCCTTAAATAATGCAGAGTCCTTAAATAATGCACTAAATTCCTTAAATAAAATGCAGCAACGCCCTTAATAATGCAGCAGAGTCCTTAAATAATTCAGCAAAGTCCTTAAATAATGCAGCAGAGTCCTTAAATACCGCAGCAGCGTCCTTAAATAATGCAACAAAGTCCTTAAATAATGCAGCTGAACCCTTAAATAATGCAACAAAGTCCTTAAATAATGCAGCAGACTCCTTAAATAATGCAACAAACTCCTTAAATAATGCAGCAGAGTACTTAAATAATGCAGCAGAGTACTTAAATAATGCAGCAAATTCCTTAAATAATGCAGCAGAATCCTTAAATAATGCAATAAAATCCTTAAATAATGCAGCAACGTCCTTAATAATGCAGCAGAGTCCTTAAATAATACAGCAAAGTTCTTAAATAATGCAGCAGAGGACTTAAATACTGCAGCAGCGTCCTTAAATAATGCAGCAGAGTCCTTAAATAATGCAACAAAGTCCTTAAATAATGCAGCAGAATCCTTAAATAATGCAAAAAATTCCTTAAATAATGCAGAAGAGTACTTAAATAATGCAGAAAAGTTGTTAAATAATGCAGCAAAGTCCTTAAATAATGCAGCAGAGTCCTTAAACATTGCAGCACAGTCCTTAAATAATGCAACAAAGTCCTTAAATAATGCAGCAGAGTCCTTAAATAATGCAGCAAATTCCTTAAATAATGCAGAGTCCTTAAATAATGCACTAAATTCCTTAAATAAAATGCAGCAACGCCCTTAATAATGCAGCTGAGTCCTTAAATAATTCAGCAAAGTCCTTAAATAATGCAGCAGAGTCCTTAAATACCGCAGCAGCGTCCTTAAATAATGCAACAAAGTCCTTAAATAATGCAGCAAAGTCCTTAAATAATGCAGCAGAGTCCTTAAATAATGCAATAAAGTCCTTATCTAATGCAGCAACGTCCTTAAAAATGCAGCAGAGTCCTTAAATAATGCAGCAAAGTACTTAAATAATGCAGCAGAGGCCTTAAATACCGCAGCAGCATACTTAAATAATGCAGCAAAGTCCTTAAATAATGCAGCAGAGTCCTTAAATAATGCAACAAAGTCCTTAAATAATGCAGCAGAGTCCTTAAATAATGCAACAAAGTCCTTAAATAATGCACCAGAGTACTTAAATAATGCAGCAAAGTCCTTAAATAATGCAGCAGAGTCCTTAAATAATGCAACAAAGTCCTTAAATAATGCAGCAGAGTCCTTAAATAATGCAGCAAAGTCCTTAAATAATGCAGCAGAGTCCTTAAATAATGCAACAAAGTCCTTAAATAATGCAGCAGAGTCCTTAAATAATGCAGCAAAGTCCTTAAATAATGCAGCAGAGTCCTTAAACAATGCAGCACAGTCCTTAAATAATGCAACAAAGTCCTTAAATAATGCAGCAGAGTCCTTAAATAATGCAGCAAAGTCCTTAAATAATGCAGCAGAGTCCTTAAACAATGCAGCACAGTCCTTAAATAATGCAGCAAAGTCCTTAAATAATGCAGCAGAGTCCTTAAATAATTCAACAAAGTCCTTAAATAATGCAGCAGAGTCCTTAAATAATGCAAAAAAGTCCTTAAATAATGCAGCAGAGTCCTTAAATAATGCAACAAACTCATTAAATAATGCAGCAAAGTACTTAAATAATGCAGCAAATTCCTTAAATAATGCAGCAGAATCCTTAAATAATGCAATAAAGTCCTTAAATAATGCAATAAATTCCTTAAATAATGCAGCAGAATCCTTAAATAATGCAATAAAGTCATTAAATAATGCAGCAGAGTCCTTAAATAATGCAGCAAATTCATTAAATAATGCAGCAGAGTCCTTAAATAATGCAACAAAGTCCTTAAATAATGCAGCAGATTCCTTAAATTTCGCAGCAGCGTCCTTAAATAATGCATCAAAGTCCTTAAATAATGCAGCAGAGTCCTAAAATACCGCAGCAGAGTCCTTAAATAATGCAGCAAAGTCCTTAAATAATGCAGCAGAGTGCTTACATAATGCAGCAGAGTCCTTAAATTCCGCAGCAGAGTCATTAAATAATGCAGCAGAGTCCTTAAATAATGCAGCAAATTCATTAAATAATGCACAGAGTCATTAAATAATGCAACAAAGTCCTTAAATAATGCAGCAGAGTCCTTAAATAATGCAACAAAGTCCTTAAATAATGCAGCAGAGTCCTTAAATAAAGCAGCAGAGTGCTTAAATAATGCAGCAGAGTCCTTAAATACCGCAGCAGAGTCATTAAATAATACAGCAGAGTCCTTAAATAATGCAGCAAATTCCTTAAATAATGCAGAGTCCTTAAATAATGCACTAAATTCCTTAAATAAAATGCAGCAACGCCCTTAATAATGCAGCTGAGTCCTTAAATAATTCAGCAAAGTCCTTAAATAATGCAGCAGAGTCCTTAAATACCGCAGCAGCGTCCTTAAATAATGCAACAAAGTCCTTAAATAATGCAGCAGAACCCTTAAATAATGCAACAAAGTCCTTAAATAATGCAGCAGACTCCTTAAATAATGCAACAAACTCCTTAAATAATGCAGCAGAGTACTTAAATAATGCAGCAGAGTACTTAAATAATGCAGCAAATTCCTTAAATAATGCAGCAGAATCCTTAAATAATGCAATAAAATCCTTAAATAATGCAGCAACGTCCTTAATAATGCAGCGGAGTCCTTAAATAATACAGCAAAGTTCTTAAATAATGCAGCAGAGGACTTAAATACTGCAGCAGCGTCCTTAAATAATGCAGCAGAGTCCTTAAATAATGCAGCAGAATCCTTAAATAATGCAAAAAATTCCTTAAATAATGCAGAAGAGTACTTAAATAATGCAGAAAAGTTGTTAAATAATGCAGCAAAGTCCTTAAATAATGCAGCAGAGTCCTCAAACATTGCAGCACAGTCCTTAAATAATGCAACAAAGTCCTTAAATAATGCAGCAGAGTCCTTAAATAATGCAACAAACTCATTAAATAATGCAGCAAAGTACTTAAATAATGCAGCAAATTCCTTAAATAATGCAGCAGAATCCTTAAATAATGCAATAAAATCCTTAAATAATGCAGCAACGTCCTTAATAATGCAGCAGAGTCCTTAAATAATACAGCAAAGTCCTTAAATAATGCAGCAGAGGACTTAAATACTGCAGCAGCATCCTTAAATAATGCAGCAGAGTCCTTAAATAATGCAACAAAGTCCTTAAATAATGCAGCAGAGTCCTTAAATACAGCAGCAGAGTCCTTAAATAATTCAGCAAAGTCCTTAAATAATGCAGCAGAGTCCTTAAATAATGCAATAAAGTCCTTATCTAATGCAGCAACGTCCTTAATAATGCAGCAGAGTCCTTAAATAATGCAGCAAAGTACTTAAATAATGCAGCAGAGGCCTTAAATACCGCAGCAGCATACTTAAATAATGCAGCAAAGTCCTTAAATAATGCAGCACAGTCCTTAAATAATGCAACAAAGTCCTTAAATAATGCAGCAGAGTCCTTAAATAATGCAACAAAGTCCTTAAATAATGCACCAGAGTGCTTAAATAATGCAGCAAAGTCCTTAAATAATGCAGCAGAGTCCTTAAATAATGCAACAAAGTCCTTAAATAATGCAGCAGAGTCCTTAAATAATGCAGCAGAGTCCTTAAATAATGCAACAAAGTCCTTAGATAATGCAGCAGAGTCCTTAAATAATGCAACAAAGTCCTTAAATATTGCAGCAGAGTCCTTAAATAATGCAGCAAAGTCCTTAAATAATGCAGCAGAGTCCTTAAATAATCCAACAAAGTCCTTAAATAATGCAGCAGAGTCCTTAAATAATGCAGCAAAGTCCTTAAATAATGCAGCAGAGTCCTTAAACAATGCAGCACAGTCCTTAAATAATGCAACAAAGTCCTTAAATAATTCAGCAAAGTCCTTAAATAATGCAGCAGAGTCCTTAAATAATGCAATAAAGTCCTTATCTAATGCAGCAACGTCCTTAATAATGCAGCAGAGTCCTTAAATAATGCAACAAAGTCCTTAAATAATGCAGCAGAGTCCTTAAATAATGCAACAAAGTCCTTAAATATTGCAGCAGAGTCCTTAAATAATGCAGCAAAGTCCTTAAATAATGCAGCAGAGTACTTAAATAATGCAGCAAATTCCTTAAATAATGCAGCAGAATCCTTAAATAATGCAATAAAGTCCTTAAATAATGCAGCAGAGTCCTTAAATAATGCAGCAGAGTCCTTAAATAATGCAACAAAGTCCTTAAATAATGCAGCAGAGTCCTTAAAGAATGCAGCAAAGTCCTTAAATAATGCAGCAGAGTCCTTAAATAATGCAGCAAACTCATTAAATAATGCAGCAAAGTACTTAAATAATGCAGCAAATTCCTTAAATAATGCAGCAGAATCCTTAAATAATGCAATAAAGTCCTTAAATAATGCAATAAATTCCTTAAATAATGCAGCAGAATCCTTAAATAATGCAATAAAGTCATTAAATAATGCAGCAGAGTCCTTAAATAATGCAGCAAATTCATTAAATAATGCAGCAGAGTCCTTAAATAATGCAACAAAGTCCTTAAATAATGCAGCAGATTCCTTAAATTTCGCAGCAGCGTCCTTAAATAATGCATCAAAGTCCTTAAATAATGCAGCAGAGTCCTAAAATACCGCAGCAGAGTCCTTAAATAATGCAGCAAAGTCCTTAAATAATGCAGCAGAGTGCTTACATAATGCAGCAGAGTCCTTAAATTCCGCAGCAGAGTCATTAAATAATGCAGCAGAGTCCTTAAATAATGCAGCAAATTCATTAAATAATGCACAGAGTCATTAAATAATGCAACAAAGTCCTTAAATAATGCAGCAGAGTCCTTAAATAATGCAACAAAGTCCTTAAATAATGCAGCAGAGTCCTTAAATAAAGCAGCAGAGTGCTTAAATAATGCAGCAGAGTCCTTAAATACCGCAGCAGAGTCATTAAATAATACAGCAGAGTCCTTAAATAATGCAGCAAATTCCTTAAATAATGCAGAGTCCTTAAATAATGCACTAAATTCCTTAAATAAAATGCAGCAACGCCCTTAATAATGCAGCTGAGTCCTTAAATAATTCAGCAAAGTCCTTAAATAATGCAGCAGAGTCCTTAAATACCGCAGCAGCGTCCTTAAATAATGCAACAAAGTCCTTAAATAATGCAGCAGAACCCTTAAATAATGCAACAAAGTCCTTAAATAATGCAGCAGACTCCTTAAATAATGCAACAAACTCCTTAAATAATGCAGCAGAGTACTTAAATAATGCAGCAGAGTACTTAAATAATGCAGCAAATTCCTTAAATAATGCAGCAGAATCCTTAAATAATGCAATAAAATCCTTAAATAATGCAGCAACGTCCTTAATAATGCAGCGGAGTCCTTAAATAATACAGCAAAGTTCTTAAATAATGCAGCAGAGGACTTAAATACTGCAGCAGCGTCCTTAAATAATGCAGCAGAGTCCTTAAATAATGCAGCAGAATCCTTAAATAATGCAAAAAATTCCTTAAATAATGCAGAAGAGTACTTAAATAATGCAGAAAAGTTGTTAAATAATGCAGCAAAGTCCTTAAATAATGCAGCAGAGTCCTCAAACATTGCAGCACAGTCCTTAAATAATGCAACAAAGTCCTTAAATAATGCAGCAGAGTCCTTAAATAATGCAACAAACTCATTAAATAATGCAGCAAAGTACTTAAATAATGCAGCAAATTCCTTAAATAATGCAGCAGAATCCTTAAATAATGCAATAAAATCCTTAAATAATGCAGCAACGTCCTTAATAATGCAGCAGAGTCCTTAAATAATACAGCAAAGTCCTTAAATAATGCAGCAGAGGACTTAAATACTGCAGCAGCATCCTTAAATAATGCAGCAGAGTCCTTAAATAATGCAACAAAGTCCTTAAATAATGCAGCAGAGTCCTTAAATACAGCAGCAGAGTCCTTAAATAATTCAGCAAAGTCCTTAAATAATGCAGCAGAGTCCTTAAATAATGCAATAAAGTCCTTATCTAATGCAGCAACGTCCTTAATAATGCAGCAGAGTCCTTAAATAATGCAGCAAAGTACTTAAATAATGCAGCAGAGGCCTTAAATACCGCAGCAGCATACTTAAATAATGCAGCAAAGTCCTTAAATAATGCAGCACAGTCCTTAAATAATGCAACAAAGTCCTTAAATAATGCAGCAGAGTCCTTAAATAATGCAACAAAGTCCTTAAATAATGCACCAGAGTGCTTAAATAATGCAGCAAAGTCCTTAAATAATGCAGCAGAGTCCTTAAATAATGCAACAAAGTCCTTAAATAATGCAGCAGAGTCCTTAAATAATGCAGCAGAGTCCTTAAATAATGCAACAAAGTCCTTAGATAATGCAGCAGAGTCCTTAAATAATGCAACAAAGTCCTTAAATATTGCAGCAGAGTCCTTAAATAATGCAGCAAAGTCCTTAAATAATGCAGCAGAGTCCTTAAATAATCCAACAAAGTCCTTAAATAATGCAGCAGAGTCCTTAAATAATGCAGCAAAGTCCTTAAATAATGCAGCAGAGTCCTTAAACAATGCAGCACAGTCCTTAAATAATGCAACAAAGTCCTTAAATAATTCAGCAAAGTCCTTAAATAATGCAGCAGAGTCCTTAAATAATGCAATAAAGTCCTTATCTAATGCAGCAACGTCCTTAATAATGCAGCAGAGTCCTTAAATAATGCAACAAAGTCCTTAAATAATGCAGCAGAGTCCTTAAATAATGCAACAAAGTCCTTAAATATTGCAGCAGAGTCCTTAAATAATGCAGCAAAGTCCTTAAATAATGCAGCAGAGTACTTAAATAATGCAGCAAATTCCTTAAATAATGCAGCAGAATCCTTAAATAATGCAATAAAGTCCTTAAATAATGCAGCAGAGTCCTTAAATAATGCAGCAGAGTCCTTAAATAATGCAACAAAGTCCTTAAATAATGCAGCAGAGTCCTTAAAGAATGCAGCAAAGTCCTTAAATAATGCAGCAGAGTCCTTAAATAATGCAGCAAACTCATTAAATAATGCAGCAAAGTACTTAAATAATGCAGCAAATTCCTTAAATAATGCAGCAGAATCCTTAAATAATGCAATAAATTCCTTAAATAATGCAGCAGAGTACTTAAATAATGCAGCAAATTCCTTAAATAATGCAGCAGAATCCTTAAATAATGCAATAAAATCCTTAAATAATGCAGCAACGTCCTTAATAATGCAGCAGAGTCCTTAAATAATGCAGCAAAGTACTTAAATAATGCAGCAGAGGCCTTAAATACCGCAGCAGCATACTTAAATAATGCAGCAAAGTCCTTAAATAATGCAGCAGAGTCCTTAAATAATGCAACAAAGTCCTTAAATAATGCAGCAGAGTCCATAAATAATGCAACAAACTCATTAAATAATGCAGCAAAGTAC
This sequence comes from Phyllobates terribilis, assembly GCF_046119375.1. Lineage (NCBI taxonomy): Eukaryota > Metazoa > Chordata > Amphibia > Anura > Dendrobatidae > Phyllobates > Phyllobates terribilis. The sequence continues at coordinate 328,247 of NW_027363029.1, read as the reverse complement.
TTAAATAATGCAGCAAATTCCTTAAATAATGCAGCAGAATCATTAAATAATGCAATAAAGTCCTTAAATAATGCAGCAGAGTCCTTAAATAATGCAAAAAATTCCTTAAATAATGCAGCAGAATCCTTAAATAATGCAACAAAGTCCTTAAATAATGCAGCAACGTCCTTAATAATGCAGCAGAGTCCTTAAATAATGCAGCAAATTCCTTAAATAATGCAGAGTCCTTAAATAATGCACTAAATTGCTTAAATAAAATGCAGCAACGCCCTTAATAATGCAGCTGAGTCCTTAAATAATTCAGCAAAGTCCTTAAATAATGCAGCAGAGTCCTTAAATACCGCAGCAGTGTCCTTAAATAATGCAAAAAAGTCCTTAAATAATGCAGCAGAACCCTTAAATAATGCAACAAATCCTTAAATAATGCAGCAGACTCCTTAAATAATGCAACAAACTCCTTAAATAATGCAGCAGAGTACTTAAATAATGCAGCAGAGTACTTAAATAATGCAGCAAATTCCTTAAATAATGCAGCAGAATCCTTAAATAATGCAATAAAATCCTTAAATAATGCAGCAACGTCCTTAATAATGCAGCAGAGTCCTTAAATAATACAGCAAAGTCCTTAAATAATGCAGCAGAGGACTTAAATACTGCAGCAGCGTCCTTAAATAATGCAGCAGAGTCCTTAAATAATGCAACAAAGTCCTTAAATAATGCAGCAGAATCCTTAAATAATGCAAAAAATTCCTTAAATAATGCAGAAGAGTACTTAAATAATGCAGAAAAGTCGTTAAATAATGCAGCAAAGTCCTTAAATAATGCAGCAGAGTCCTTAAACATTGCAGCACAGTCCTTAAATAATGCAACAAAGTCCTTAAATAATGCAGCAGAGTCCTTAAATAATGCAGCAAAGTCCTTAAATAATGCAGCAGAGTCCTTAAACAATGCAACACAGTCCTTAAATAATGCAGCAAAGTCCTTAAATAATGCAGCAGAGTCCTTAAATACAGCAGCAGCGTCCTTAAATAATTCAGCAAAGTCCTTAAATAATGCAGCAGAGTCCTTAAATAATGCAACAAAGTCCTTAAATAATGCAGCAGAGTCCTTAAATAATGCAACAAAGTCCATAAATAATGCAGCAGAGTCCTTAAACAATGCAGCACAGTCCTTAAATAATGCAGCAAAGTCCTTAAATAATGCAGCAGAGTCCTTAAATAATTCAACAAAGTCCTTAAATAATGCAGCAGAGTCCTTAAATAATGCAAAAAAGTCCTTAAATAATGCAGCAGAGTCCTTAAATAATGCAACAAACTCATTAAATAATGCAGCAAAGTACTTAAATAATGCAGCAAATTCCTTAAATAATGCAGCAGAATCCTTAAATAATGCAATAAAGTCCTTAAATAATGCAATAAATTCCTTAAATAATGCAGCAGAATCCTTAAATAATGCAATAAAGTCATTAAATAATGCAGCAGAGTCCTTAAATAATGCAGCAAATTCATTAAATAATGCAGCAGAGTCCTTAAATAATGCAACAAAGTCCTTAAATAATGCAGCAGATTCCTTAAATTTCGCAGCAGCGTCCTTAAATAATGCATCAAAGTCCTTAAATAATGCAGCAGAGTCCTAAAATACCGCAGCAGAGTCCTTAAATAATGCAGCAAAGTCCTTAAATAATGCAGCAGAGTGCTTACATAATGCAGCAGAGTCCTTAAATTCCGCAGCAGAGTCATTAAATAATGCAGCAGAGTCCTTAAATAATGCAGCAAATTCATTAAATAATGCACAGAGTCATTAAATAATGCAACAAAGTCCTTAAATAATGCAGCAGAGTCCTTAAATAATGCAACAAAGTCCTTAAATAATGCAGCAGAGTCCTTAAATAAAGCAGCAGAGTGCTTAAATAATGCAGCAGAGTCCTTAAATACCGCAGCAGAGTCATTAAATAATACAGCAGAGTCCTTAAATAATGCAGCAAATTCCTTAAATAATGCAGAGTCCTTAAATAATGCACTAAATTCCTTAAATAAAATGCAGCAACGCCCTTAATAATGCAGCTGAGTCCTTAAATAATTCAGCAAAGTCCTTAAATAATGCAGCAGAGTCCTTAAATACCGCAGCAGCGTCCTTAAATAATGCAACAAAGTCCTTAAATAATGCAGCAGAACCCTTAAATAATGCAACAAAGTCCTTAAATAATGCAGCAGACTCCTTAAATAATGCAACAAACTCCTTAAATAATGCAGCAGAGTACTTAAATAATGCAGCAGAGTACTTAAATAATGCAGCAAATTCCTTAAATAATGCAGCAGAATCCTTAAATAATGCAATAAAATCCTTAAATAATGCAGCAACGTCCTTAATAATGCAGCGGAGTCCTTAAATAATACAGCAAAGTTCTTAAATAATGCAGCAGAGGACTTAAATACTGCAGCAGCGTCCTTAAATAATGCAGCAGAGTCCTTAAATAATGCAGCAGAATCCTTAAATAATGCAAAAAATTCCTTAAATAATGCAGAAGAGTACTTAAATAATGCAGAAAAGTTGTTAAATAATGCAGCAAAGTCCTTAAATAATGCAGCAGAGTCCTCAAACATTGCAGCACAGTCCTTAAATAATGCAACAAAGTCCTTAAATAATGCAGCAGAGTCCTTAAATAATGCAACAAACTCATTAAATAATGCAGCAAAGTACTTAAATAATGCAGCAAATTCCTTAAATAATGCAGCAGAATCCTTAAATAATGCAATAAAATCCTTAAATAATGCAGCAACGTCCTTAATAATGCAGCAGAGTCCTTAAATAATACAGCAAAGTCCTTAAATAATGCAGCAGAGGACTTAAATACTGCAGCAGCATCCTTAAATAATGCAGCAGAGTCCTTAAATAATGCAACAAAGTCCTTAAATAATGCAGCAGAGTCCTTAAATACAGCAGCAGAGTCCTTAAATAATTCAGCAAAGTCCTTAAATAATGCAGCAGAGTCCTTAAATAATGCAATAAAGTCCTTATCTAATGCAGCAACGTCCTTAATAATGCAGCAGAGTCCTTAAATAATGCAGCAAAGTACTTAAATAATGCAGCAGAGGCCTTAAATACCGCAGCAGCATACTTAAATAATGCAGCAAAGTCCTTAAATAATGCAGCACAGTCCTTAAATAATGCAACAAAGTCCTTAAATAATGCAGCAGAGTCCTTAAATAATGCAACAAAGTCCTTAAATAATGCACCAGAGTGCTTAAATAATGCAGCAAAGTCCTTAAATAATGCAGCAGAGTCCTTAAATAATGCAACAAAGTCCTTAAATAATGCAGCAGAGTCCTTAAATAATGCAGCAGAGTCCTTAAATAATGCAACAAAGTCCTTAGATAATGCAGCAGAGTCCTTAAATAATGCAACAAAGTCCTTAAATATTGCAGCAGAGTCCTTAAATAATGCAGCAAAGTCCTTAAATAATGCAGCAGAGTCCTTAAATAATCCAACAAAGTCCTTAAATAATGCAGCAGAGTCCTTAAATAATGCAGCAAAGTCCTTAAATAATGCAGCAGAGTCCTTAAACAATGCAGCACAGTCCTTAAATAATGCAACAAAGTCCTTAAATAATTCAGCAAAGTCCTTAAATAATGCAGCAGAGTCCTTAAATAATGCAATAAAGTCCTTATCTAATGCAGCAACGTCCTTAATAATGCAGCAGAGTCCTTAAATAATGCAACAAAGTCCTTAAATAATGCAGCAGAGTCCTTAAATAATGCAACAAAGTCCTTAAATATTGCAGCAGAGTCCTTAAATAATGCAGCAAAGTCCTTAAATAATGCAGCAGAGTACTTAAATAATGCAGCAAATTCCTTAAATAATGCAGCAGAATCCTTAAATAATGCAATAAAGTCCTTAAATAATGCAGCAGAGTCCTTAAATAATGCAGCAGAGTCCTTAAATAATGCAACAAAGTCCTTAAATAATGCAGCAGAGTCCATAAATAATGCAACAAACTCATTAAATAATGCAGCAAAGTACTTAAATAATGCAGCAAATTCCTTAAATAATGCAGCAGAATCATTAAATAATGCAATAAAGTCCTTAAATAATGCAGCAGAGTCCTTAAATAATGCAAAAAATTCCTTAAATAATGCAGCAGAATCCTTAAATAATGCAACAAAGTCCTTAAATAATGCAGCAACGTCCTTAATAATGCAGCAGAGTCCTTAAATAATGCAGCAAATTCCTTAAATAATGCAGAGTCCTTAAATAATGCACTAAATTGCTTAAATAAAATGCAGCAACGCCCTTAATAATGCAGCTGAGTCCTTAAATAATTCAGCAAAGTCCTTAAATAATGCAGCAGAGTCCTTAAATACCGCAGCAGTGTCCTTAAATAATGCAAAAAAGTCCTTAAATAATGCAGCAGAACCCTTAAATAATGCAACAAATCCTTAAATAATGCAGCAGACTCCTTAAATAATGCAACAAACTCCTTAAATAATGCAGCAGAGTACTTAAATAATGCAGCAGAGTACTTAAATAATGCAGCAAATTCCTTAAATAATGCAGCAGAATCCTTAAATAATGCAATAAAATCCTTAAATAATGCAGCAACGTCCTTAATAATGCAGCAGAGTCCTTAAATAATACAGCAAAGTCCTTAAATAATGCAGCAGAGGACTTAAATACTGCAGCAGCGTCCTTAAATAATGCAGCAGAGTCCTTAAATAATGCAACAAAGTCCTTAAATAATGCAGCAGAATCCTTAAATAATGCAAAAAATTCCTTAAATAATGCAGAAGAGTACTTAAATAATGCAGAAAAGTCGTTAAATAATGCAGCAAAGTCCTTAAATAATGCAGCAGAGTCCTTAAACATTGCAGCACAGTCCTTAAATAATGCAACAAAGTCCTTAAATAATGCAGCAGAGTCCTTAAATAATGCAGCAAAGTCCTTAAATAATGCAGCAGAGTCCTTAAACAATGCAACACAGTCCTTAAATAATGCAGCAAAGTCCTTAAATAATGCAGCAGAGTCCTTAAATACAGCAGCAGCGTCCTTAAATAATTCAGCAAAGTCCTTAAATAATGCAGCAGAGTCCTTAAATAATGCAACAAAGTCCTTAAATAATGCAGCAGAGTCCTTAAATAATGCAACAAAGTCCATAAATAATGCAGCAGAGTCCTTAAATACTGCAGCATATTCCTTAAATAATGCAGCAGAGTCCTTAAATAATGCAATAAAGTCCTTAAATAATGCAGCAGAGTCCTTAAATAATGCAGCAACGTCCTTAATAATGCAGCTGAGTCCTTAAATAATGCAGCAACATCCTTAAATAATGCAGCAGAGTCCTTAAATACTGCATCAGCGTCCTTAAATAATGCAACAAAGTCCTTAAATAATGCAGCAAAGTCCTTAAATAATGCAGCAGAGTCCTTAAATAATGCAGCAAATTCATTAAATAATGCAGCAGAGTCCTTAAATAATGCAACAAAGTCCTTAAATAATGCAGCAGATTCCTTAAATTTCGCAGCAGCGTCCTTAAATAATGCATCAAAGTCCTTAAATAATGCAGCAGAGTCCTAAAATACCGCAGCAGAGTCCTTAAATAATGCAGCAAAGTCCTTAAATAATGCAGCAGAGTGCTTACATAATGCAGCAGAGTCCTTAAATTCCGCAGCAGAGTCATTAAATAATGCAGCAGAGTCCTTAAATAATGCAGCAAATTCATTAAATAATGCACAGAGTCATTAAATAATGCAACAAAGTCCTTAAATAATGCAGCAGAGTCCTTAAATAATGCAACAAAGTCCTTAAATAATGCAGCAGATTCCTTAAATAAAGCAGCAGAGTGCTTAAATAATGCAGCAGAGTCCTTAAATACCGCAGCAGAGTCATTAAATAATACAGCAGAGTCCTTAAATAATGCAGCAAATTCCTTAAATAATGCAGAGTCCTTAAATAATGCACTAAATTCCTTAAATAAAATGCGGCAACGCCCTTAATAATGCAGCAGAGTCCTTAAATAATTCAGCAAAGTCCTTAAATAATGCAGCAGAGTCCTTAAATACCGCAGCAGCGTCCTTAAATAATGCAACAAAGTCCTTAAATAATGCAGCTGAACCCTTAAATAATGCAACAAAGTCCTTAAATAATGCAGCAGACTCCTTAAATAATGCAACAAACTCCTTAAATAATGCAGCAGAGTACTTAAATAATGCAGCAGAGTACTTAAATAATGCAGCAAATTCCTTAAATAATGCAGCAGAATCCTTAAATAATGCAATAAAATCCTTAAATAATGCAGCAACGTCCTTAATAATGCAGCAGAGTCCTTAAATAATACAGCAAAGTTCTTAAATAATGCAGCAGAGGACTTAAATACTGCAGCAGCGTCCTTAAATAATGCAGCAGAGTCCTTAAATAATGCAACAAAGTCCTTAAATAATGCAGCAGAATCCTTAAATAATGCAAAAAATTCCTTAAATAATGCAGAAGAGTACTTAAATAATGCAGAAAAGTTGTTAAATAATGCAGCAAAGTCCTTAAATAATGCAGCAGAGTCCTTAAACATTGCAGCACAGTCCTTAAATAATGCAACAAAGTCCTTAAATAATGCAGCAGAGTCCTTAAATAATGCAGCAAATTCCTTAAATAATGCAGAGTCCTTAAATAATGCACTAAATTCCTTAAATAAAATGCAGCAACGCCCTTAATAATGCAGCTGAGTCCTTAAATAATTCAGCAAAGTCCTTAAATAATGCAGCAGAGTCCTTAAATACCGCAGCAGCGTCCTTAAATAATGCAACAAAGTCCTTAAATAATGCAGCAAAGTCCTTAAATAATGCAGCAGAGTCCTTAAATAATGCAATAAAGTCCTTATCTAATGCAGCAACGTCCTTAATAATGCAGCAGAGTCCTTAAATAATGCAGCAAAGTACTTAAATAATGCAGCAGAGGCCTTAAATACCGCAGCAGCATACTTAAATAATGCAGCAAAGTCCTTAAATAATGCAGCAGAGTCCTTAAATAATGCAACAAAGTCCTTAAATAATGCAGCAGAGTCCTTAAATAATGCAACAAAGTCCTTAAATAATGCACCAGAGTACTTAAATAATGCAGCAAAGTCCTTAAATAATGCAGCAGAGTCCTTAAATAATGCAACAAAGTCCTTAAATAATGCAGCAGAGTCCTTAAATAATGCAGCAAAGTCCTTAAATAATGCAGCAGAGTCCTTAAATAATGCAACAAAGTCCTTAAATAATGCAGCAGAGTCCTTAAATAATGCAGCAAAGTCCTTAAATAATGCAGCAGAGTCCTTAAACAATGCAGCACAGTCCTTAAATAATGCAACAAAGTCCTTAAATAATGCAGCAGAGTCCTTAAATAATGCAGCAAAGTCCTTAAATAATGCAGCAGAGTCCTTAAACAATGCAGCACAGTCCTTAAATAATGCAGCAAAGTCCTTAAATAATGCAGCAGAGTCCTTAAATAATTCAACAAAGTCCTTAAATAATGCAGCAGAGTCCTTAAATAATGCAAAAAAGTCCTTAAATAATGCAGCAGAGTCCTTAAATAATGCAACAAACTCATTAAATAATGCAGCAAAGTACTTAAATAATGCAGCAAATTCCTTAAATAATGCAGCAGAATCCTTAAATAATGCAATAAAGTCCTTAAATAATGCAATAAATTCCTTAAATAATGCAGCAGAATCCTTAAATAATGCAATAAAGTCATTAAATAATGCAGCAGAGTCCTTAAATAATGCAGCAAATTCATTAAATAATGCAGCAGAGTCCTTAAATAATGCAACAAAGTCCTTAAATAATGCAGCAGATTCCTTAAATTTCGCAGCAGCGTCCTTAAATAATGCATCAAAGTCCTTAAATAATGCAGCAGAGTCCTAAAATACCGCAGCAGAGTCCTTAAATAATGCAGCAAAGTCCTTAAATAATGCAGCAGAGTGCTTACATAATGCAGCAGAGTCCTTAAATTCCGCAGCAGAGTCATTAAATAATGCAGCAGAGTCCTTAAATAATGCAGCAAATTCATTAAATAATGCACAGAGTCATTAAATAATGCAACAAAGTCCTTAAATAATGCAGCAGAGTCCTTAAATAATGCAACAAAGTCCTTAAATAATGCAGCAGAGTCCTTAAATAAAGCAGCAGAGTGCTTAAATAATGCAGCAGAGTCCTTAAATACCGCAGCAGAGTCATTAAATAATACAGCAGAGTCCTTAAATAATGCAGCAAATTCCTTAAATAATGCAGAGTCCTTAAATAATGCACTAAATTCCTTAAATAAAATGCAGCAACGCCCTTAATAATGCAGCTGAGTCCTTAAATAATTCAGCAAAGTCCTTAAATAATGCAGCAGAGTCCTTAAATACCGCAGCAGCGTCCTTAAATAATGCAACAAAGTCCTTAAATAATGCAGCAGAACCCTTAAATAATGCAACAAAGTCCTTAAATAATGCAGCAGACTCCTTAAATAATGCAACAAACTCCTTAAATAATGCAGCAGAGTACTTAAATAATGCAGCAGAGTACTTAAATAATGCAGCAAATTCCTTAAATAATGCAGCAGAATCCTTAAATAATGCAATAAAATCCTTAAATAATGCAGCAACGTCCTTAATAATGCAGCGGAGTCCTTAAATAATACAGCAAAGTTCTTAAATAATGCAGCAGAGGACTTAAATACTGCAGCAGCGTCCTTAAATAATGCAGCAGAGTCCTTAAATAATGCAGCAGAATCCTTAAATAATGCAAAAAATTCCTTAAATAATGCAGAAGAGTACTTAAATAATGCAGAAAAGTTGTTAAATAATGCAGCAAAGTCCTTAAATAATGCAGCAGAGTCCTCAAACATTGCAGCACAGTCCTTAAATAATGCAACAAAGTCCTTAAATAATGCAGCAGAGTCCTTAAATAATGCAACAAACTCATTAAATAATGCAGCAAAGTACTTAAATAATGCAGCAAATTCCTTAAATAATGCAGCAGAATCCTTAAATAATGCAATAAAATCCTTAAATAATGCAGCAACGTCCTTAATAATGCAGCAGAGTCCTTAAATAATACAGCAAAGTCCTTAAATAATGCAGCAGAGGACTTAAATACTGCAGCAGCATCCTTAAATAATGCAGCAGAGTCCTTAAATAATGCAACAAAGTCCTTAAATAATGCAGCAGAGTCCTTAAATACAGCAGCAGAGTCCTTAAATAATTCAGCAAAGTCCTTAAATAATGCAGCAGAGTCCTTAAATAATGCAATAAAGTCCTTATCTAATGCAGCAACGTCCTTAATAATGCAGCAGAGTCCTTAAATAATGCAGCAAAGTACTTAAATAATGCAGCAGAGGCCTTAAATACCGCAGCAGCATACTTAAATAATGCAGCAAAGTCCTTAAATAATGCAGCACAGTCCTTAAATAATGCAACAAAGTCCTTAAATAATGCAGCAGAGTCCTTAAATAATGCAACAAAGTCCTTAAATAATGCACCAGAGTGCTTAAATAATGCAGCAAAGTCCTTAAATAATGCAGCAGAGTCCTTAAATAATGCAACAAAGTCCTTAAATAATGCAGCAGAGTCCTTAAATAATGCAGCAGAGTCCTTAAATAATGCAACAAAGTCCTTAGATAATGCAGCAGAGTCCTTAAATAATGCAACAAAGTCCTTAAATATTGCAGCAGAGTCCTTAAATAATGCAGCAAAGTCCTTAAATAATGCAGCAGAGTCCTTAAATAATCCAACAAAGTCCTTAAATAATGCAGCAGAGTCCATAAATAATGCAACAAACTCATTAAATAATGCAGCAAAGTACTTAAATAATGCAGCAAATTCCTTAAATAATGCAGCAGAATCATTAAATAATGCAATAAAGTCCTTAAATAATGCAGCAGAGTCCTTAAATAATGCAAAAAATTCCTTAAATAATGCAGCAGAATCCTTAAATAATGCAACAAAGTCCTTAAATAATGCAGCAACGTCCTTAATAATGCAGCAGAGTCCTTAAATAATGCAGCAAATTCCTTAAATAATGCAGAGTCCTTAAATAATGCACTAAATTGCTTAAATAAAATGCAGCAACGCCCTTAATAATGCAGCTGAGTCCTTAAATAATTCAGCAAAGTCCTTAAATAATGCAGCAGAGTCCTTAAATACCGCAGCAGTGTCCTTAAATAATGCAAAAAAGTCCTTAAATAATGCAGCAGAACCCTTAAATAATGCAACAAATCCTTAAATAATGCAGCAGACTCCTTAAATAATGCAACAAACTCCTTAAATAATGCAGCAGAGTACTTAAATAATGCAGCAGAGTACTTAAATAATGCAGCAAATTCCTTAAATAATGCAGCAGAATCCTTAAATAATGCAATAAAATCCTTAAATAATGCAGCAACGTCCTTAATAATGCAGCAGAGTCCTTAAATAATACAGCAAAGTCCTTAAATAATGCAGCAGAGGACTTAAATACTGCAGCAGCGTCCTTAAATAATGCAGCAGAGTCCTTAAATAATGCAACAAAGTCCTTAAATAATGCAGCAGAATCCTTAAATAATGCAAAAAATTCCTTAAATAATGCAGAAGAGTACTTAAATAATGCAGAAAAGTCGTTAAATAATGCAGCAAAGTCCTTAAATAATGCAGCAGAGTCCTTAAACATTGCAGCACAGTCCTTAAATAATGCAACAAAGTCCTTAAATAATGCAGCAGAGTCCTTAAATAATGCAGCAAAGTCCTTAAATAATGCAGCAGAGTCCTTAAACAATGCAACACAGTCCTTAAATAATGCAGCAAAGTCCTTAAATAATGCAGCAGAGTCCTTAAATACAGCAGCAGCGTCCTTAAATAATTCAGCAAAGTCCTTAAATAATGCAGCAGAGTCCTTAAATAATGCAACAAAGTCCTTAAATAATGCAGCAGAGTCCTTAAATAATGCAACAAAGTCCATAAATAATGCAGCAGAGTCCTTAAATACTGCAGCATATTCCTTAAATAATGCAGCAGAGTCCTTAAATAATGCAATAAAGTCCTTAAATAATGCAGCAGAGTCCTTAAATAATGCAGCAACGTCCTTAATAATGCAGCTGAGTCCTTAAATAATGCAGCAACATCCTTAAATAATGCAGCAGAGTCCTTAAATACTGCATCAGCGTCCTTAAATAATGCAACAAAGTCCTTAAATAATGCAGCAAAGTCCTTAAATAATGCAGCAGAGTCCTTAAATAATGCAGCAAATTCATTAAATAATGCAGCAGAGTCCTTAAATAATGCAACAAAGTCCTTAAATAATGCAGCAGATTCCTTAAATTTCGCAGCAGCGTCCTTAAATAATGCATCAAAGTCCTTAAATAATGCAGCAGAGTCCTAAAATACCGCAGCAGAGTCCTTAAATAATGCAGCAAAGTCCTTAAATAATGCAGCAGAGTGCTTACATAATGCAGCAGAGTCCTTAAATTCCGCAGCAGAGTCATTAAATAATGCAGCAGAGTCCTTAAATAATGCAGCAAATTCATTAAATAATGCACAGAGTCATTAAATAATGCAACAAAGTCCTTAAATAATGCAGCAGAGTCCTTAAATAATGCAACAAAGTCCTTAAATAATGCAGCAGATTCCTTAAATAAAGCAGCAGAGTGCTTAAATAATGCAGCAGAGTCCTTAAATACCGCAGCAGAGTCATTAAATAATACAGCAGAGTCCTTAAATAATGCAGCAAATTCCTTAAATAATGCAGAGTCCTTAAATAATGCACTAAATTCCTTAAATAAAATGCGGCAACGCCCTTAATAATGCAGCAGAGTCCTTAAATAATTCAGCAAAGTCCTTAAATAATGCAGCAGAGTCCTTAAATACCGCAGCAGCGTCCTTAAATAATGCAACAAAGTCCTTAAATAATGCAGCTGAACCCTTAAATAATGCAACAAAGTCCTTAAATAATGCAGCAGACTCCTTAAATAATGCAACAAACTCCTTAAATAATGCAGCAGAGTACTTAAATAATGCAGCAGAGTACTTAAATAATGCAGCAAATTCCTTAAATAATGCAGCAGAATCCTTAAATAATGCAATAAAATCCTTAAATAATGCAGCAACGTCCTTAATAATGCAGCAGAGTCCTTAAATAATACAGCAAAGTTCTTAAATAATGCAGCAGAGGACTTAAATACTGCAGCAGCGTCCTTAAATAATGCAGCAGAGTCCTTAAATAATGCAACAAAGTCCTTAAATAATGCAGCAGAATCCTTAAATAATGCAAAAAATTCCTTAAATAATGCAGAAGAGTACTTAAATAATGCAGAAAAGTTGTTAAATAATGCAGCAAAGTCCTTAAATAATGCAGCAGAGTCCTTAAACATTGCAGCACAGTCCTTAAATAATGCAACAAAGTCCTTAAATAATGCAGCAGAGTCCTTAAATAATGCAGCAAATTCCTTAAATAATGCAGAGTCCTTAAATAATGCACTAAATTCCTTAAATAAAATGCAGCAACGCCCTTAATAATGCAGCTGAGTCCTTAAATAATTCAGCAAAGTCCTTAAATAATGCAGCAGAGTCCTTAAATACCGCAGCAGCGTCCTTAAATAATGCAACAAAGTCCTTAAATAATGCAGCAAAGTCCTTAAATAATGCAGCAGAGTCCTTAAATAATGCAATAAAGTCCTTATCTAATGCAGCAACGTCCTTAATAATGCAGCAGAGTCCTTAAATAATGCAGCAAAGTACTTAAATAATGCAGCAGAGGCCTTAAATACCGCAGCAGCATACTTAAATAATGCAGCAAAGTCCTTAAATAATGCAGCAGAGTCCTTAAATAATGCAACAAAGTCCTTAAATAATGCAGCAGAGTCCTTAAATAATGCAACAAAGTCCTTAAATAATGCACCAGAGTACTTAAATAATGCAGCAAAGTCCTTAAATAATGCAGCAGAGTCCTTAAATAATGCAACAAAGTCCTTAAATAATGCAGCAGAGTCCTTAAATAATGCAGCAAAGTCCTTAAATAATGCAGCAGAGTCCTTAAATAATGCAACAAAGTCCTTAAATAATGCAGCAGAGTCCTTAAATAATGCAGCAAAGTCCTTAAATAATGCAGCAGAGTCCTTAAACAATGCAGCACAGTCCTTAAATAATGCAACAAAGTCCTTAAATAATGCAGCAGAGTCCTTAAATAATGCAGCAAAGTCCTTAAATAATGCAGCAGAGTCCTTAAACAATGCAGCACAGTCCTTAAATAATGCAGCAAAGTCCTTAAATAATGCAGCAGAGTCCTTAAATAATTCAACAAAGTCCTTAAATAATGCAGCAGAGTCCTTAAATAATGCAAAAAAGTCCTTAAATAATGCAGCAGAGTCCTTAAATAATGCAACAAACTCATTAAATAATGCAGCAAAGTACTTAAATAATGCAGCAAATTCCTTAAATAATGCAGCAGAATCCTTAAATAATGCAATAAAGTCCTTAAATAATGCAATAAATTCCTTAAATAATGCAGCAGAATCCTTAAATAATGCAATAAAGTCATTAAATAATGCAGCAGAGTCCTTAAATAATGCAGCAAATTCATTAAATAATGCAGCAGAGTCCTTAAATAATGCAACAAAGTCCTTAAATAATGCAGCAGATTCCTTAAATTTCGCAGCAGCGTCCTTAAATAATGCATCAAAGTCCTTAAATAATGCAGCAGAGTCCTAAAATACCGCAGCAGAGTCCTTAAATAATGCAGCAAAGTCCTTAAATAATGCAGCAGAGTGCTTACATAATGCAGCAGAGTCCTTAAATTCCGCAGCAGAGTCATTAAATAATGCAGCAGAGTCCTTAAATAATGCAGCAAATTCATTAAATAATGCACAGAGTCATTAAATAATGCAACAAAGTCCTTAAATAATGCAGCAGAGTCCTTAAATAATGCAACAAAGTCCTTAAATAATGCAGCAGAGTCCTTAAATAAAGCAGCAGAGTGCTTAAATAATGCAGCAGAGTCCTTAAATACCGCAGCAGAGTCATTAAATAATACAGCAGAGTCCTTAAATAATGCAGCAAATTCCTTAAATAATGCAGAGTCCTTAAATAATGCACTAAATTCCTTAAATAAAATGCAGCAACGCCCTTAATAATGCAGCTGAGTCCTTAAATAATTCAGCAAAGTCCTTAAATAATGCAGCAGAGTCCTTAAATACCGCAGCAGCGTCCTTAAATAATGCAACAAAGTCCTTAAATAATGCAGCAGAACCCTTAAATAATGCAACAAAGTCCTTAAATAATGCAGCAGACTCCTTAAATAATGCAACAAACTCCTTAAATAATGCAGCAGAGTACTTAAATAATGCAGCAGAGTACTTAAATAATGCAGCAAATTCCTTAAATAATGCAGCAGAATCCTTAAATAATGCAATAAAATCCTTAAATAATGCAGCAACGTCCTTAATAATGCAGCGGAGTCCTTAAATAATACAGCAAAGTTCTTAAATAATGCAGCAGAGGACTTAAATACTGCAGCAGCGTCCTTAAATAATGCAGCAGAGTCCTTAAATAATGCAGCAGAATCCTTAAATAATGCAAAAAATTCCTTAAATAATGCAGAAGAGTACTTAAATAATGCAGAAAAGTTGTTAAATAATGCAGCAAAGTCCTTAAATAATGCAGCAGAGTCCTCAAACATTGCAGCACAGTCCTTAAATAATGCAACAAAGTCCTTAAATAATGCAGCAGAGTCCTTAAATAATGCAACAAACTCATTAAATAATGCAGCAAAGTACTTAAATAATGCAGCAAATTCCTTAAATAATGCAGCAGAATCCTTAAATAATGCAATAAAATCCTTAAATAATGCAGCAACGTCCTTAATAATGCAGCAGAGTCCTTAAATAATACAGCAAAGTCCTTAAATAATGCAGCAGAGGACTTAAATACTGCAGCAGCATCCTTAAATAATGCAGCAGAGTCCTTAAATAATGCAACAAAGTCCTTAAATAATGCAGCAGAGTCCTTAAATACAGCAGCAGAGTCCTTAAATAATTCAGCAAAGTCCTTAAATAATGCAGCAGAGTCCTTAAATAATGCAATAAAGTCCTTATCTAATGCAGCAACGTCCTTAATAATGCAGCAGAGTCCTTAAATAATGCAGCAAAGTACTTAAATAATGCAGCAGAGGCCTTAAATACCGCAGCAGCATACTTAAATAATGCAGCAAAGTCCTTAAATAATGCAGCACAGTCCTTAAATAATGCAACAAAGTCCTTAAATAATGCAGCAGAGTCCTTAAATAATGCAACAAAGTCCTTAAATAATGCACCAGAGTGCTTAAATAATGCAGCAAAGTCCTTAAATAATGCAGCAGAGTCCTTAAATAATGCAACAAAGTCCTTAAATAATGCAGCAGAGTCCTTAAATAATGCAGCAGAGTCCTTAAATAATGCAACAAAGTCCTTAGATAATGCAGCAGAGTCCTTAAATAATGCAACAAAGTCCTTAAATATTGCAGCAGAGTCCTTAAATAATGCCGCAAAGTCCTTAAATAATGCAGCAGAGTCCTTAAATAATGCAGCAAAGTCCTTAAATAATGCAGCAGAGTCCTTAAACAATGCAGCACAGTCCTTAAATATTGCAGCAGAGTCCTTAAATAATGCAATAAAGTCCTTATCTAATGCAGCAACGTCCTTAATAATGCAGCAGAGTCCTTAAATAATGCAACAAAGTCCTTAAATAATGCAGCAGAGTCCTTAAATAATGCAACAAAGTCCTTAAATATTGCAGCAGAGTCCTTAAATAATGCAGCAAAGTCCTTAAATAATGCAGCAGAGTACTTAAATAATGCAGCAAATTCCTTAAATAATGCAGCAGAATCCTTAAATAATGCAATAAAGTCCTTAAATAATGCAGCAGAGTCCTTAAATAATGCAGCAGAGTCCTTAAATAATGCAACAAAGTCCTTAAATAATGCAGCAGAGTCCTTAAAGAATGCAGCAAAGTCCTTAAATAATGCAGCAGAGTCCTTAAATAATGCAGCAAACTCATTAAATAATGCAGCAAAGTACTTAAATAATGCAGCAAATTCCTTAAATAATGCAGCAGAATCCTTAAATAATGCAATAAATTCCTTAAATAATGCAGCAGAGTACTTAAATAATGCAGCAAATTCCTTAAATAATGCAGCAGAATCCTTAAATAATGCAATAAAATCCTTAAATAATGCAGCAACGTCCTTAATAATGCAGCAGAGTCCTTAAATAATGCAGCAAAGTACTTAAATAATGCAGCAGAGGCCTTAAATACCGCAGCAGCATACTTAAATAATGCAGCAAAGTCCTTAAATAATGCAGCAGAGTCCTTAAATAATGCAACAAAATCCTTAAATAATGCAGCAGAGTCCATAAATAATGCAACAAACTCATTAAATAATGCAGCAAAGTACTTAAATAATGCAGCAAATTCCTTAAATAATGCAGCAGAATCATTAAATAATGCAATAAAGTCCTTAAATAATGCAGCAGAGTCCTTAAATAATGCAAAAAATTCCTTAAATAATGCAGCAGAATCCTTAAATAATGCAACAAAGTCCTTAAATAATGCAGCAACGTCCTTAATAATGCAGCAGAGTCCTTAAATAATGCAGCAAATTCCATAAATAATGCAGAGTCCTTAAATAATGCACTAAATTGCTTAAATAAAATGCAGCAACGCCCTTAATAATGCAGCTGAGTCCTTAAATAATTCAGCAAAGTCCTTAAATAATGCAGCAGAGTCCTTAAATACCGCAGCAGTGTCCTTAAATAATGCAAAAAAGTCCTTAAATAATGCAGCAGAACCCTTAAATAATGCAACAAATCCTTAAATAATGCAGCAGACTCCTTAAATAATGCAACAAACTCCTTAAATAATGCAGCAGAGTACTTAAATAATGCAGCAGAGTACTTAAATAATGCAGCAAATTCCTTAAATAATGCAGCAGAATCCTTAAATAATGCAATAAAATCCTTAAATAATGCAGCAACGTCCTTAATAATGCAGCAGAGTCCTTAAATAATACAGCAAAGTCCTTAAATAATGCAGCAGAGGACTTAAATACTGCAGCAGCGTCCTTAAATAATGCAGCAGAGTCCTTAAATAATGCAACAAAGTCCTTAAATAATGCAGCAGAATCCTTAAATAATGCAAAAAATTCCTTAAATAATGCAGAAGAGTACTTAAATAATGCAGAAAAGTCGTTAAATAATGCAGCAAAGTCCTTAAATAATGCAGCAGAGTCCTTAAACATTGCAGCACAGTCCTTAAATAATGCAACAAAGTCCTTAAATAATGCAGCAGAGTCCTTAAATAATGCAGCAAAGTCCTTAAATAATGCAGCAGAGTCCTTAAACAATGCAACACAGTCCTTAAATAATGCAGCAAAGTCCTTAAATAATGCAGCAGAGTCCTTAAATACAGCAGCAGCATCCTTAAATAATTCAGCAAAGTCCTTAAATAATGCAGCAGAGTCCTTAAATAATGCAACAAAGTCCTTAAATAATGCAGCAGAGTCCTTAAATAATGCAACAAAGTCCATAAATAATGCAGCAGAGTCCTTAAATACTGCAGCAGAGTCCTTAAATAATGCAGCAAAGTCCTTAAATAATGCAGCAGAGTCCTTAAATTCCGCAGCAGAGTGATTAAATAATGCAACAAAGTCCTTAATAATGCAGCAGAGTCCTTAAATAATGCAGCAAATTCTTTAAATAATGCAGCAGAATCCTTAGATAATGCAATAAAGTCCTTATCTAATGCAGCAACGTCCTTAATAATGCAGCAGAGTCCTTAAATAATGCAGCAAAGTACTTAAATAATGCAGCAGAGGCCTTAAATACCGCAGCAGCATACTTAAATAATGCAGCAAAGTCCTTAAATAATGCAGCAGAGTCCTTAAATAATGCAACAAAGTCCTTAAATAATGCAGCAGAGTCCTTAAATAATGCAACAAAGTCCTTAAATAATGCACCAGAGTACTTAAATAATGCAGCAAAGTCCTTAAATAATGCAGCAGAGTCCTTAAATAATGCAACAAAGTCCTTAAATAATGCAGCAGAGTCCTTAAATAATGCAACAAAGTCCTTAAATAATGCAGCAGAGTCCTTAAATAATGCAACAAAGTCCTTAAATTATGCAGCAGAGTCCTTAAATAATGCAGCAAAGTCCTTAAATAATGCAGCAGAGTCCTTAAACAATGCAGCACAGTCCTTAAATAATGCAACAAAGTCCTTAAATAATGCAGCAGAGTCCTTAAATAATGCAGCAAAGTTCTTAAATAATGCAGCAGAGTCCTTAAACAATGCAGCACAGTCCTTAAATAATGCAGCAAAGTCCTTAAATAATGCAGCAGAGTCCTTAAATAATGCAGCAAACTCATTAAATAATGCAGCAAAGTACTTAAATAATGCAGCAAATTCCTTAAATAATGCAGCAGAATCCTTAAATAATGCAATAAAGTCCTTAAATAATGCAGCAGAGTCCTTAAATAATGCAATAAATTCCTTAAATAATGCAGCAGAATCCTTAAATAATGCAATAAAGTCATTAAATAATGCAGCAGAGTCCTTAAATACTGCAGCAGAGACCTTAAATAATGCAGCAAAATCCTTAAATAATGCAGCAGAGTCCTTATATAATGCAGCAGAGTCCTAAAATACCGCAGCAGAGTCCTTAAATAATGCAGCAGAGTCCTTAAATAATGCAGCAAATTCATTAAATAATGCAGCAGAGTCCTTAAATAATGCAACAAAGTCCTTAAATAATGCAGCAGATTCCTTAAATTTCGCAGCAGCGTCCTTAAATAATGCATCAAAGTCCTTAAATAATGCAGCAGAGTCCTAAAATACCGCAGCAGAGTCCTTAAATAATGCAGCAAAGTCCTTAAATAATGCAGCAGAGTGCTTACATAATGCAGCAGAGTCCTTAAATTCCGCAGCAAAGTCATTAAATAATGCAGCAGAGTCCTTAAATAATGCAGCAAATTCATTAAATAATGCACAGAGTCATTAAATAATGCAACAAAGTCCTTAAATAATGCAGCAGAGTCCTTAAATAATGCAATAAAGTCCTTATCTAATGCAGCAACGTCCTTAATAATGCAGCAGAGTCCTTAAATAATGCAGCAAAGTACTTAAATAATGCAGCAGAGGCCTTAAATACCGCAGCAGCATACTTAAATAATGCAGCAAAGTCCTTAAATAATGCAGCAGAGTCCTTAAATAATGCAACAAAGTCCTTAAATAATGCAGCAGAGTCCTTAAATAATGCAACAAAGTCCTTAAATAATGCACCAGAGTGCTTAAATAATGCAGCAAAGTCCTTAAATAATGCAGCAGAGTCCTTAAATAATGCAACAAAGTCCTTAAATAATGCAGCAGAGTCCTTAAATAATGCAGCAGAGTCCTTAAATAATGCAACAAAGTCCTTAGATAATGCAGCAGAGTCCTTAAATAATGCAACAAAGTCCTTAAATATTGCAGCAGAGTCCTTAAATAATGCAGCAAAGTCCTTAAATAATGCAGCAGAGTCCTTAAATAATGCAACAAAGTCCTTAAATAATGCAGCAGAGTCCTTAAATAATGCAGCAAAGTCCTTAAATAATGCAGCAGAGTCCTTAAACAATGCAGCACAGTCCTTAAATAATGCAACAAAGTCCTTAAATAATTCAGCAAAGTCCTTAAATAATGCAGCAGAGTCCTTAAATAATGCAATAAAGTCCTTAAATAATGCAGCAGAGTCCTTAAATAATGCAGCAAAGTTCTTAAATAATGCAGCAGAGTCCTTAAACAATGCAGCACAGTCCTTAAATAATGCAGCAAAGTCCTTAAATAATGCAGCAGAGTCCTTAAATAATGCAGCAAACTCATTAAATAATGCAGCAAAGTACTTAAATAATGCAGCAAATTCCTTAAATAATGCAGCAGAATCCTTAAATAATGCAATAAAGTCCTTAAATAATGCAGCAGAGTCCTTAAATAATGCAATAAATTCCTTAAATAATGCAGCAGAATCCTTAAATAATGCAATAAAGTCATTAAATAATGCAGCAGAGTCCTTAAATACTGCAGCAGAGACCTTAAATAATGCAGCAAAATCCTTAAATAATGCAGCAGAGTCCTTATATAATGCAGCAGAGTCCTAAAATACCGCAGCAGAGTCCTTAAATAATGCAGCAGAGTCCTTAAATAATGCAGCAAATTCATTAAATAATGCAGCAGAGTCCTTAAATAATGCAACAAAGTCCTTAAATAATGCAGCAGATTCCTTAAATTTCGCAGCAGCGTCCTTAAATAATGCATCAAAGTCCTTAAATAATGCAGCAGAGTCCTAAAATACCGCAGCAGAGTCCTTAAATAATGCAGCAAAGTCCTTAAATAATGCAGCAGAGTGCTTACATAATGCAGCAGAGTCCTTAAATTCCGCAGCAAAGTCATTAAATAATGCAGCAGAGTCCTTAAATAATGCAGCAAATTCATTAAATAATGCACAGAGTCATTAAATAATGCAACAAAGTCCTTAAATAATGCAGCAGAGTCCTTAAATAATGCAATAAAGTCCTTATCTAATGCAGCAACGTCCTTAATAATGCAGCAGAGTCCTTAAATAATGCAGCAAAGTACTTAAATAATGCAGCAGAGGCCTTAAATACCGCAGCAGCATACTTAAATAATGCAGCAAAGTCCTTAAATAATGCAGCAGAGTCCTTAAATAATGCAACAAAGTCCTTAAATAATGCAGCAGAGTCCTTAAATAATGCAACAAAGTCCTTAAATAATGCACCAGAGTGCTTAAATAATGCAGCAAAGTCCTTAAATAATGCAGCAGAGTCCTTAAATAATGCAACAAAGTCCTTAAATAATGCAGCAGAGTCCTTAAATAATGCAGCAGAGTCCTTAAATAATGCAACAAAGTCCTTAGATAATGCAGCAGAGTCCTTAAATAATGCAACAAAGTCCTTAAATATTGCAGCAGAGTCCTTAAATAATGCAGCAAAGTCCTTAAATAATGCAGCAGAGTCCTTAAATAATGCAACAAAGTCCTTAAATAATGCAGCAGAGTCCTTAAATAATGCAGCAAAGTCCTTAAATAATGCAGCAGAGTCCTTAAACAATGCAGCACAGTCCTTAAATAATGCAACAAAGTCCTTAAATAATTCAGCAAAGTCCTTAAATAATGCAGCAGAGTCCTTAAATAATGCAATAAAGTCCTTATCTAATGCAGCAACGTCCTTAATAATGCAGCAGAGTCCTTAAATAATGCAACAAAGTCCTTAAATAATGCAGCAGAGTCCTTAAATAATGCAACAAAGTCCTTAAATATTGCAGCAGAGTCCTTAAATAATGCAGCAAAGTCCTTAAATAATGCAGCAGAGTACTTAAATAATGCAGCAAATTCCTTAAATAATGCAGCAGAATCCTTAAATAATGCAATAAAGTCCTTAAATAATGCAGCAGAGTCCTTAAATAATGCAGCAGAGTCCTTAAATAATGCAACAAAGTCCTTAAATAATGCAGCAGAGTCCTTAAATAATGCAATAAAGTCCTTATCTAATGCAGCAACGTCCTTAATAATGCAGCAGAGTCCTTAAATAATGCAGCAAAGTACTTAAATAATGCAGCAGAGGCCTTAAATACCGCAGCAGCATACTTAAATAATGCAGCAAAGTCCTTAAATAATGCAGCAGAGTCCTTAAATAATGCAACAAAGTCCTTAAATAATGCAGCAGAGTCCTTAAATAATGCAACAAAGTCCTTAAATAATGCACCAGAGTGCTTAAATAATGCAGCAAAGTCCTTAAATAATGCAGCAGAGTCCTTAAATAATGCAACAAAGTCCTTAAATAATGCAGCAGAGTCCTTAAATAATGCAGCAGAGTCCTTAAATAATGCAACAAAGTCCTTAGATAATGCAGCAGAGTCCTTAAATAATGCAACAAAGTCCTTAAATATTGCAGCAGAGTCCTTAAATAATGCAGCAAAGTCCTTAAATAATGCAGCAGAGTCCTTAAATAATGCAACAAAGTCCTTAAATAATGCAGCAGAGTCCTTAAATAATGCAGCAAAGTCCTTAAATAATGCAGCAGAGTCCTTAAACAATGCAGCACAGTCCTTAAATAATGCAACAAAGTCCTTAAATAATTCAGCAAAGTCCTTAAATAATGCAGCAGAGTCCTTAAATAATGCAATAAAGTCCTTATCTAATGCAGCAACGTCCTTAATAATGCAGCAGAGTCCTTAAATAATGCAACAAAGTCCTTAAATAATGCAGCAGAGTCCTTAAATAATGCAACAAAGTCCTTAAATATTGCAGCAGAGTCCTTAAATAATGCAGCAAAGTCCTTAAATAATGCAGCAGAGTACTTAAATAATGCAGCAAATTCCTTAAATAATGCAGCAGAATCCTTAAATAATGCAATAAAGTCCTTAAATAATGCAGCAGAGTCCTTAAATAATGCAGCAGAGTCCTTAAATAATGCAACAAAGTCCTTAAATAATGCAGCAGAGTCCTTAAAGAATGCAGCAAAGTCCTTAAATAATGCAGCAGAGTCCTTAAATAATGCAGCAAACTCATTAAATAATGCAGCAAAGTACTTAAATAATGCAGCAAATTCCTTAAATAATGCAGCAGAATCCTTAAATAATGCAATAAATTCCTTAAATAATGCAGCAGAGTACTTAAATAATGCAGCAAATTCCTTAAATAATGCAGCAGAATCCTTAAATAATGCAATAAAATCCTTAAATAATGCAGCAACGTCCTTAATAATGCAGCAGAGTCCTTAAATAATGCAGCAAAGTACTTAAATAATGCAGCAGAGGCCTTAAATACCGCAGCAGCATACTTAAATAATGCAGCAAAGTCCTTAAATAATGCAGCAGAGTCCTTAAATAATGCAACAAAGTCCTTAAATAATGCAGCAGAGTCCATAAATAATGCAACAAACTCATTAAATAATGCAGCAAAGTACTTAAATAATGCAGCAAATTCCTTAAATAATGCAGCAGAATCATTAAATAATGCAATAAAGTCCTTAAATAATGCAGCAGAGTCCTTAAATAATGCAAAAAATTCCTTAAATAATGCAGCAGAATCCTTAAATAATGCAACAAAGTCCTTAAATAATGCAGCAACGTCCTTAATAATGCAGCAGAGTCCTTAAATAATGCAGCAAATTCCATAAATAATGCAGAGTCCTTAAATAATGCACTAAATTGCTTAAATAAAATGCAGCAACGCCCTTAATAATGCAGCTGAGTCCTTAAATAATTCAGCAAAGTCCTTAAATAATGCAGCAGAGTCCTTAAATACCGCAGCAGTGTCCTTAAATAATGCAAAAAAGTCCTTAAATAATGCAGCAGAACCCTTAAATAATGCAACAAATCCTTAAATAATGCAGCAGACTCCTTAAATAATGCAACAAACTCCTTAAATAATGCAGCAGAGTACTTAAATAATGCAGCAGAGTACTTAAATAATGCAGCAAATTCCTTAAATAATGCAGCAGAATCCTTAAATAATGCAATAAAATCCTTAAATAATGCAGCAACGTCCTTAATAATGCAGCAGAGTCCTTAAATAATACAGCAAAGTCCTTAAATAATGCAGCAGAGGACTTAAATACTGCAGCAGCGTCCTTAAATAATGCAGCAGAGTCCTTAAATAATGCAACAAAGTCCTTAAATAATGCAGCAGAATCCTTAAATAATGCAAAAAATTCCTTAAATAATGCAGAAGAGTACTTAAATAATGCAGAAAAGTCGTTAAATAATGCAGCAAAGTCCTTAAATAATGCAGCAGAGTCCTTAAACATTGCAGCACAGTCCTTAAATAATGCAACAAAGTCCTTAAATAATGCAGCAGAGTCCTTAAATAATGCAGCAAAGTCCTTAAATAATGCAGCAGAGTCCTTAAACAATGCAACACAGTCCTTAAATAATGCAGCAAAGTCCTTAAATAATGCAGCAGAGTCCTTAAATACAGCAGCAGCATCCTTAAATAATTCAGCAAAGTCCTTAAATAATGCAGCAGAGTCCTTAAATAATGCAACAAAGTCCTTAAATAATGCAGCAGAGTCCTTAAATAATGCAACAAAGTCCATAAATAATGCAGCAGAGTCCTTAAATACTGCAGCAGAGTCCTTAAATAATGCAGCAAAGTCCTTAAATAATGCAGCAGAGTCCTTAAATTCCGCAGCAGAGTGATTAAATAATGCAACAAAGTCCTTAATAATGCAGCAGAGTCCTTAAATAATGCAGCAAATTCTTTAAATAATGCAGCAGAATCCTTAGATAATGCAATAAAGTCCTTATCTAATGCAGCAACGTCCTTAATAATGCAGCAGAGTCCTTAAATAATGCAGCAAAGTACTTAAATAATGCAGCAGAGGCCTTAAATACCGCAGCAGCATACTTAAATAATGCAGCAAAGTCCTTAAATAATGCAGCAGAGTCCTTAAATAATGCAACAAAGTCCTTAAATAATGCAGCAGAGTCCTTAAATAATGCAACAAAGTCCTTAAATAATGCACCAGAGTACTTAAATAATGCAGCAAAGTCCTTAAATAATGCAGCAGAGTCCTTAAATAATGCAACAAAGTCCTTAAATAATGCAGCAGAGTCCTTAAATAATGCAACAAAGTCCTTAAATAATGCAGCAGAGTCCTTAAATAATGCAACAAAGTCCTTAAATTATGCAGCAGAGTCCTTAAATAATGCAGCAAAGTCCTTAAATAATGCAGCAGAGTCCTTAAACAATGCAGCACAGTCCTTAAATAATGCAACAAAGTCCTTAAATAATGCAGCAGAGTCCTTAAATAATGCAGCAAAGTTCTTAAATAATGCAGCAGAGTCCTTAAACAATGCAGCACAGTCCTTAAATAATGCAGCAAAGTCCTTAAATAATGCAGCAGAGTCCTTAAATAATGCAGCAAACTCATTAAATAATGCAGCAAAGTACTTAAATAATGCAGCAAATTCCTTAAATAATGCAGCAGAATCCTTAAATAATGCAATAAAGTCCTTAAATAATGCAGCAGAGTCCTTAAATAATGCAATAAATTCCTTAAATAATGCAGCAGAATCCTTAAATAATGCAATAAAGTCATTAAATAATGCAGCAGAGTCCTTAAATACTGCAGCAGAGACCTTAAATAATGCAGCAAAATCCTTAAATAATGCAGCAGAGTCCTTATATAATGCAGCAGAGTCCTAAAATACCGCAGCAGAGTCCTTAAATAATGCAGCAGAGTCCTTAAATAATGCAGCAAATTCATTAAATAATGCAGCAGAGTCCTTAAATAATGCAACAAAGTCCTTAAATAATGCAGCAGATTCCTTAAATTTCGCAGCAGCGTCCTTAAATAATGCATCAAAGTCCTTAAATAATGCAGCAGAGTCCTAAAATACCGCAGCAGAGTCCTTAAATAATGCAGCAAAGTCCTTAAATAATGCAGCAGAGTGCTTACATAATGCAGCAGAGTCCTTAAATTCCGCAGCAAAGTCATTAAATAATGCAGCAGAGTCCTTAAATAATGCAGCAAATTCATTAAATAATGCACAGAGTCATTAAATAATGCAACAAAGTCCTTAAATAATGCAGCAGAGTCCTTAAATAATGCAATAAAGTCCTTATCTAATGCAGCAACGTCCTTAATAATGCAGCAGAGTCCTTAAATAATGCAGCAAAGTACTTAAATAATGCAGCAGAGGCCTTAAATACCGCAGCAGCATACTTAAATAATGCAGCAAAGTCCTTAAATAATGCAGCAGAGTCCTTAAATAATGCAACAAAGTCCTTAAATAATGCAGCAGAGTCCTTAAATAATGCAACAAAGTCCTTAAATAATGCACCAGAGTGCTTAAATAATGCAGCAAAGTCCTTAAATAATGCAGCAGAGTCCTTAAATAATGCAACAAAGTCCTTAAATAATGCAGCAGAGTCCTTAAATAATGCAGCAGAGTCCTTAAATAATGCAACAAAGTCCTTAGATAATGCAGCAGAGTCCTTAAATAATGCAACAAAGTCCTTAAATATTGCAGCAGAGTCCTTAAATAATGCAGCAAAGTCCTTAAATAATGCAGCAGAGTCCTTAAATAATGCAACAAAGTCCTTAAATAATGCAGCAGAGTCCTTAAATAATGCAGCAAAGTCCTTAAATAATGCAGCAGAGTCCTTAAACAATGCAGCACAGTCCTTAAATAATGCAACAAAGTCCTTAAATAATTCAGCAAAGTCCTTAAATAATGCAGCAGAGTCCTTAAATAATGCAATAAAGTCCTTATCTAATGCAGCAACGTCCTTAATAATGCAGCAGAGTCCTTAAATAATGCAACAAAGTCCTTAAATAATGCAGCAGAGTCCTTAAATAATGCAACAAAGTCCTTAAATATTGCAGCAGAGTCCTTAAATAATGCAGCAAAGTCCTTAAATAATGCAGCAGAGTACTTAAATAATGCAGCAAATTCCTTAAATAATGCAGCAGAATCCTTAAATAATGCAATAAAGTCCTTAAATAATGCAGCAGAGTCCTTAAATAATGCAGCAGAGTCCTTAAATAATGCAACAAAGTCCTTAAATAATGCAGCAGAGTCCTTAAATAATGCAATAAAGTCCTTATCTAATGCAGCAACGTCCTTAATAATGCAGCAGAGTCCTTAAATAATGCAGCAAAGTACTTAAATAATGCAGCAGAGGCCTTAAATACCGCAGCAGCATACTTAAATAATGCAGCAAAGTCCTTAAATAATGCAGCACAGTCCTTAAATAATGCAACAAAGTCCTTAAATAATGCAGCAGAGTCCTTAAATAATGCAACAAAGTCCTTAAATAATGCACCAGAGTGCTTAAATAATGCAGCAAAGTCCTTAAATAATGCAGCAGAGTCCTTAAATAATGCAACAAAGTCCTTAAATAATGCAGCAGAGTCCTTAAATAATGCAGCAGAGTCCTTAAATAATGCAACAAAGTCCTTAGATAATGCAGCAGAGTCCTTAAATAATGCAACAAAGTCCTTAAATATTGCAGCAGAGTCCTTAAATAATGCAGCAAAGTCCTTAAATAATGCAGCAGAGTCCTTAAATAATGCAACAAAGTCCTTAAATAATGCAGCAGAGTCCTTAAATAATGCAGCAAAGTCCTTAAATAATGCAGCAGAGTCCTTAAACAATGCAGCACAGTCCTTAAATAATGCAACAAAGTCCTTAAATAATTCAGCAAAGTCCTTAAATAATGCAGCAGAGTCCTTAAATAATGCAATAAAGTCCTTATCTAATGCAGCAACGTCCTTAATAATGCAGCAGAGTCCTTAAATAATGCAACAAAGTCCTTAAATAATGCAGCAGAGTCCTTAAATAATGCAACAAAGTCCTTAAATATTGCAGCAGAGTCCTTAAATAATGCAGCAAAGTCCTTAAATAATGCAGCAGAGTACTTAAATAATGCAGCAAATTCCTTAAATAATGCAGCAGAATCCTTAAATAATGCAATAAAGTCCTTAAATAATGCAGCAGAGTCCTTAAATAATGCAGCAGAGTCCTTAAATAATGCAACAAAGTCCTTAAATAATGCAGCAGAGTCCTTAAAGAATGCAGCAAAGTCCTTAAATAATGCAGCAGAGTCCTTAAATAATGCAGCAAACTCATTAAATAATGCAGCAAAGTACTTAAATAATGCAGCAAATTCCTTAAATAATGCAGCAGAATCCTTAAATAATGCAATAAATTCCTTAAATAATGCAGCAGAGTACTTAAATAATGCAGCAAATTCCTTAAATAATGCAGCAGAATCCTTAAATAATGCAATAAAATCCTTAAATAATGCAGCAACGTCCTTAATAATGCAGCAGAGTCCTTAAATAATGCAGCAAAGTACTTAAATAATGCAGCAGAGGCCTTAAATACCGCAGCAGCATACTTAAATAATGCAGCAAAGTCCTTAAATAATGCAGCAGAGTCCTTAAATAATGCAACAAAGTCCTTAAATAATGCAGCAGAGTCCATAAATAATGCAACAAACTCATTAAATAATGCAGCAAAGTACTTAAATAATGCAGCAAATTCCTTAAATAATGCAGCAGAATCATTAAATAATGCAATAAAGTCCTTAAATAATGCAGCAGAGTCCTTAAATAATGCAAAAAATTCCTTAAATAATGCAGCAGAATCCTTAAATAATGCAACAAAGTCCTTAAATAATGCAGCAACGTCCTTAATAATGCAGCAGAGTCCTTAAATAATGCAGCAAATTCCATAAATAATGCAGAGTCCTTAAATAATGCACTAAATTGCTTAAATAAAATGCAGCAACGCCCTTAATAATGCAGCTGAGTCCTTAAATAATTCAGCAAAGTCCTTAAATAATGCAGCAGAGTCCTTAAATACCGCAGCAGTGTCCTTAAATAATGCAAAAAAGTCCTTAAATAATGCAGCAGAACCCTTAAATAATGCAACAAATCCTTAAATAATGCAGCAGACTCCTTAAATAATGCAACAAACTCCTTAAATAATGCAGCAGAGTACTTAAATAATGCAGCAGAGTACTTAAATAATGCAGCAAATTCCTTAAATAATGCAGCAGAATCCTTAAATAATGCAATAAAATCCTTAAATAATGCAGCAACGTCCTTAATAATGCAGCAGAGTCCTTAAATAATACAGCAAAGTCCTTAAATAATGCAGCAGAGGACTTAAATACTGCAGCAGCGTCCTTAAATAATGCAGCAGAGTCCTTAAATAATGCAACAAAGTCCTTAAATAATGCAGCAGAATCCTTAAATAATGCAAAAAATTCCTTAAATAATGCAGAAGAGTACTTAAATAATGCAGAAAAGTCGTTAAATAATGCAGCAAAGTCCTTAAATAATGCAGCAGAGTCCTTAAACATTGCAGCACAGTCCTTAAATAATGCAACAAAGTCCTTAAATAATGCAGCAGAGTCCTTAAATAATGCAGCAAAGTCCTTAAATAATGCAGCAGAGTCCTTAAACAATGCAACACAGTCCTTAAATAATGCAGCAAAGTCCTTAAATAATGCAGCAGAGTCCTTAAATACAGCAGCAGCGTCCTTAAATAATTCAGCAAAGTCCTTAAATAATGCAGCAGAGTCCTTAAATAATGCAACAAAGTCCTTAAATAATGCAGCAGAGTCCTTAAATAATGCAACAAAGTCCATAAATAATGCAGCAGAGTCCTTAAATACTGCAGCAGAGTCCTTAAATAATGCAGCAAAGTCCTTAAATAATGCAGCAGAGTCCTTAAATTCCGCAGCAGAGTGATTAAATAATGCAACAAAGTCCTTAATAATGCAGCAGAGTCCTTAAATAATGCAGCAAATTCTTTAAATAATGCAGCAGAATCCTTAGATAATGCAATAAAGTCCTTATCTAATGCAGCAACGTCCTTAATAATGCAGCAGAGTCCTTAAATAATGCAGCAAAGTACTTAAATAATGCAGCAGAGGCCTTAAATACCGCAGCAGCATACTTAAATAATGCAGCAAAGTCCTTAAATGATGCAGCAGAGTCCTTAAATAATGCAACAAAGTCCTTAAATAATGCAGCAGAGTCCTTAAATAATGCAACAAAGTCCTTAAATAATGCACCAGAGTACTTAAATAATGCAGCAAAGTCCTTAAATAATGCAGCAGAGTCCTTAAATAATGCAACAAAGTCCTTAAATAATGCAGCAGAGTCCTTAAATAATGCAACAAAGTCCTTAAATAATGCAGCAGAGTCCTTAAATAATGCAACAAAGTCCTTAAATTATGCAGCAGAGTCCTTAAATAATGCAGCAAAGTCCTTAAATAATGCAGCAGAGTCCTTAAACAATGCAGCACAGTCCTTAAATAATGCAACAAAGTCCTTAAATAATGCAGCAGAGTCCTTAAATAATGCAGCAAAGTTCTTAAATAATGCAGCAGAGTCCTTAAACAATGCAGCACAGTCCTTAAATAATGCAGCAAAGTCCTTAAATAATGCAGCAGAGTCCTTAAATAATGCAGCAAACTCATTAAATAATGCAGCAAAGTACTTAAATAATGCAGCAAATTCCTTAAATAATGCAGCAGAATCCTTAAATAATGCAATAAAGTCCTTAAATAATGCAGCAGAGTCCTTAAATAATGCAATAAATTCCTTAAATAATGCAGCAGAATCCTTAAATAATGCAATAAAGTCATTAAATAATGCAGCAGAGTCCTTAAATACTGCAGCAGAGACCTTAAATAATGCAGCAAAATCCTTAAATAATGCAGCAGAGTCCTTATATAATGCAGCAGAGTCCTAAAATACCGCAGCAGAGTCCTTAAATAATGCAGCAGAGTCCTTAAATAATGCAGCAAATTCATTAAATAATGCAGCAGAGTCCTTAAATAATGCAACAAAGTCCTTAAATAATGCAGCAGATTCCTTAAATTTCGCAGCAGCGTCCTTAAATAATGCATCAAAGTCCTTAAATAATGCAGCAGAGTCCTAAAATACCGCAGCAGAGTCCTTAAATAATGCAGCAAAGTCCTTAAATAATGCAGCAGAGTGCTTACATAATGCAGCAGAGTCCTTAAATTCCGCAGCAAAGTCATTAAATAATGCAGCAGAGTCCTTAAATAATGCAGCAAATTCATTAAATAATGCACAGAGTCATTAAATAATGCAACAAAGTCCTTAAATAATGCAGCAGAGTCCTTAAATAATGCAATAAAGTCCTTATCTAATGCAGCAACGTCCTTAATAATGCAGCAGAGTCCTTAAATAATGCAGCAAAGTACTTAAATAATGCAGCAGAGGCCTTAAATACCGCAGCAGCATACTTAAATAATGCAGCAAAGTCCTTAAATAATGCAGCAGAGTCCTTAAATAATGCAACAAAGTCCTTAAATAATGCAGCAGAGTCCTTAAATAATGCAACAAAGTCCTTAAATAATGCACCAGAGTGCTTAAATAATGCAGCAAAGTCCTTAAATAATGCAGCAGAGTCCTTAAATAATGCAACAAAGTCCTTAAATAATGCAGCAGAGTCCTTAAATAATGCAGCAGAGTCCTTAAATAATGCAACAAAGTCCTTAGATAATGCAGCAGAGTCCTTAAATAATGCAACAAAGTCCTTAAATATTGCAGCAGAGTCCTTAAATAATGCAGCAAAGTCCTTAAATAATGCAGCAGAGTCCTTAAATAATGCAACAAAGTCCTTAAATAATGCAGCAGAGTCCTTAAATAATGCAGCAAAGTCCTTAAATAATGCAGCAGAGTCCTTAAACAATGCAGCACAGTCCTTAAATAATGCAACAAAGTCCTTAAATAATTCAGCAAAGTCCTTAAATAATGCAGCAGAGTCCTTAAATAATGCAATAAAGTCCTTATCTAATGCAGCAACGTCCTTAATAATGCAGCAGAGTCCTTAAATAATGCAACAAAGTCCTTAAATAATGCAGCAGAGTCCTTAAATAATGCAACAAAGTCCTTAAATATTGCAGCAGAGTCCTTAAATAATGCAGCAAAGTCCTTAAATAATGCAGCAGAGTACTTAAATAATGCAGCAAATTCCTTAAATAATGCAGCAGAATCCTTAAATAATGCAATAAAGTCCTTAAATAATGCAGCAGAGTCCTTAAATAATGCAGCAGAGTCCTTAAATAATGCAACAAAGTCCTTAAATAATGCAGCAGAGTCCTTAAAGAATGCAGCAAAGTCCTTAAATAATGCAGCAGAGTCCTTAAATAATGCAGCAAACTCATTAAATAATGCAGCAAAGTACTTAAATAATGCAGCAAATTCCTTAAATAATGCAGCAGAATCCTTAAATAATGCAATAAATTCCTTAAATAATGCAGCAGAGTACTTAAATAATGCAGCAAATTCCTTAAATAATGCAGCAGAATCCTTAAATAATGCAATAAAATCCTTAAATAATGCAGCAACGTCCTTAATAATGCAGCAGAGTCCTTAAATAATGCAGCAAAGTACTTAAATAATGCAGCAGAGGCCTTAAATACCGCAGCAGCATACTTAAATAATGCAGCAAAGTCCTTAAATAATGCA
Organism: Phyllobates terribilis; assembly: GCF_046119375.1. NCBI lineage: Eukaryota > Metazoa > Chordata > Amphibia > Anura > Dendrobatidae > Phyllobates > Phyllobates terribilis. Next base: position 296,217 of record NW_027363029.1, on the reverse strand, counting down.
GCAGAGTCCTTAAATAATGCAACAAAGTCCTTAAATAATGCAGCAGAGTCCATAAATAATGCAACAAACTCATTAAATAATGCAGCAAAGTACTTAAATAATGCAGCAAATTCCTTAAATAATGCAGCAGAATCATTAAATAATGCAATAAAGTCCTTAAATAATGCAGCAGAGTCCTTAAATAATGCAAAAAATTCCTTAAATAATGCAGCAGAATCCTTAAATAATGCAACAAAGTCCTTAAATAATGCAGCAACGTCCTTAATAATGCAGCAGAGTCCTTAAATAATGCAGCAAATTCCTTAAATAATGCAGAGTCCTTAAATAATGCACTAAATTGCTTAAATAAAATGCAGCAACGCCCTTAATAATGCAGCTGAGTCCTTAAATAATTCAGCAAAGTCCTTAAATAATGCAGCAGAGTCCTTAAATACCGCAGCAGTGTCCTTAAATAATGCAAAAAAGTCCTTAAATAATGCAGCAGAACCCTTAAATAATGCAACAAATCCTTAAATAATGCAGCAGACTCCTTAAATAATGCAACAAACTCCTTAAATAATGCAGCAGAGTACTTAAATAATGCAGCAAATTCCTTAAATAATGCAGCAGAATCCTTAAATAATGCAATAAAATCCTTAAATAATGCAGCAACGTCCTTAATAATGCAGCAGAGTCCTTAAATAATACAGCAAAGTCCTTAAATAATGCAGCAGAGGACTTAAATACTGCAGCAGCGTCCTTAAATAATGCAGCAGAGTCCTTAAATAATGCAACAAAGTCCTTAAATAATGCAGCAGAATCCTTAAATAATGCAAAAAATTCCTTAAATAATGCAGAAGAGTACTTAAATAATGCAGAAAAGTCGTTAAATAATGCAGCAAAGTCCTTAAATAATGCAGCAGAGTCCTTAAACATTGCAGCACAGTCCTTAAATAATGCAACAAAGTCCTTAAATAATGCAGCAGAGTCCTTAAATAATGCAGCAAAGTCCTTAAATAATGCAGCAGAGTCCTTAAACAATGCAACACAGTCCTTAAATAATGCAGCAAAGTCCTTAAATAATGCAGCAGAGTCCTTAAATACAGCAGCAGCGTCCTTAAATAATTCAGCAAAGTCCTTAAATAATGCAGCAGAGTCCTTAAATAATGCAACAAAGTCCTTAAATAATGCAGCAGAGTCCTTAAATAATGCAACAAAGTCCATAAATAATGCAGCAGAGTCCTTAAATACTGCAGCAGAGTCCTTAAATAATGCAGCAAAGTCCTTAAATAATGCAGCAGAGTCCTTAAATTCCGCAGCAGAGTGATTAAATAATGCAACAAAGTCCTTAATAATGCAGCAGAGTCCTTAAATAATGCAGCAAATTCTTTAAATAATGCAGCAGAATCCTTAGATAATGCAATAAAGTCCTTATCTAATGCAGCAACGTCCTTAATAATGCAGCAGAGTCCTTAAATAATGCAGCAAAGTACTTAAATAATGCAGCAGAGGCCTTAAATACCGCAGCAGCATACTTAAATAATGCAGCAAAGTCCTTAAATAATGCAGCAGAGTCCTTAAATAATGCAACAAAGTCCTTAAATAATGCAGCAGAGTCCTTAAATAATGCAACAAAGTCCTTAAATAATGCACCAGAGTACTTAAATAATGCAGCAAAGTCCTTAAATAATGCAGCAGAGTCCTTAAATAATGCAACAAAGTCCTTAAATAATGCAGCAGAGTCCTTAAATAATGCAACAAAGTCCTTAAATAATGCAGCAGAGTCCTTAAATAATGCAACAAAGTCCTTAAATTATGCAGCAGAGTCCTTAAATAATGCAGCAAAGTCCTTAAATAATGCAGCAGAGTCCTTAAACAATGCAGCACAGTCCTTAAATAATGCAACAAAGTCCTTAAATAATGCAGCAGAGTCCTTAAATAATGCAGCAAAGTTCTTAAATAATGCAGCAGAGTCCTTAAACAATGCAGCACAGTCCTTAAATAATGCAGCAAAGTCCTTAAATAATGCAGCAGAGTCCTTAAATAATGCAGCAAACTCATTAAATAATGAAGCAAAGTACTTAAATAATGCAGCAAATTCCTTAAATAATGCAGCAGAATCCTTAAATAATGCAATAAAGTCCTTAAATAATGCAGCAGAGTCCTTAAATAATGCAATAAATTCCTTAAATAATGCAGCAGAATCCTTAAATAATGCAATAAAGTCATTAAATAATGCAGCAGAGTCCTTAAATACTGCAGCAGAGACCTTAAATAATGCAGCAAAATCCTTAAATAATGCAGCAGAGTCCTTATATAATGCAGCAGAGTCCTAAAATACCGCAGCAGAGTCCTTAAATAATGCAGCAGAGTCCTTAAATAATGCAGCAAATTCATTAAATAATGCAGCAGAGTCCTTAAATAATGCAACAAAGTCCTTAAATAATGCAGCAGATTCCTTAAATTTCGCAGCAGCGTCCTTAAATAATGCATCAAAGTCCTTAAATAATGCAGCAGAGTCCTAAAATACCGCAGCAGAGTCCTTAAATAATGCAGCAAAGTCCTTAAATAATGCAGCAGAGTGCTTACATAATGCAGCAGAGTCCTTAAATTCCGCAGCAGAGTCATTAAATAATGCAGCAGAGTCCTTAAATAATGCAGCAAATTCATTAAATAATGCACAGAGTCATTAAATAATGCAACAAAGTCCTTAAATAATGCAGCAGAGTCCTTAAATAATGCAACAAAGTCCTTAAATAATGCAGCAGATTCCTTAAATAAAGCAGCAGAGTGCTTAAATAATGCAGCAGAGTCCTTAAATACCGCAGCAGAGTCATTAAATAATACAGCAGAGTCCTTAAATAATGCAGCAAATTCCTTAAATAATGCAGAGTCCTTAAATAATGCACTAAATTCCTTAAATAAAATGCAGCAACGCCCTTAATAATGCAGCAGAGTCCTTAAATAATTCAGCAAAGTCCTTAAATAATGCAGCAGAGTCCTTAAATACCGCAGCAGCGTCCTTAAATAATGCAACAAAGTCCTTAAATAATGCAGCTGAACCCTTAAATAATGCAACAAAGTCCTTAAATAATGCAGCAGACTCCTTAAATAATGCAACAAACTCCTTAAATAATGCAGCAGAGTACTTAAATAATGCAGCAGAGTACTTAAATAATGCAGCAAATTCCTTAAATAATGCAGCAGAATCCTTAAATAATGCAATAAAATCCTTAAATAATGCAGCAACGTCCTTAATAATGCAGCAGAGTCCTTAAATAATACAGCAAAGTTCTTAAATAATGCAGCAGAGGACTTAAATACTGCAGCAGCGTCCTTAAATAATGCAGCAGAGTCCTTAAATAATGCAACAAAGTCCTTAAATAATGCAGCAGAATCCTTAAATAATGCAAAAAATTCCTTAAATAATGCAGAAGAGTACTTAAATAATGCAGAAAAGTTGTTAAATAATGCAGCAAAGTCCTTAAATAATGCAGCAGAGTCCTTAAACATTGCAGCACAGTCCTTAAATAATGCAACAAAGTCGTTAAATAATGCAGCAGAGTCCTTAAATAATGCAGCAAAGTCCTTAAAAAATGCAGCAGAGTCCTTAAACAATGCAACACAGTCCTTAAATAATGCAGCAGAGTCCTTAAATACTGCAGCAGAGTCCTTAAATAATGCAGCAAAGTCCTTAAATAATGCAGCAGAGTCCTTAAATACTGCAGCAGAGTCCTTAAATAATGCAGCAAAGTCCTTAAATAATGCAGCAGAGTCCTTAAATTCCGCAGCAGAGTGATTAAATAATGCAACAAAGTCCTTAATAATGCAGCAGAGTCCTTAAATAATGCAGCAAATTCTTTAAATAATGCAGCAGAATCCTTAAATAATGCAATAAAGTCCTTATCTAATGCAGCAACGTCCTTAATAATGCAGCAGAGTCCTTAAATAATGCAGCAAAGTACTTAAATAATGCAGCAGAGGCCTTAAATACCGCAGCAGCATACTTAAATAATGCAGCAAAGTCCTTAAATAATGCAGCAGAGTCCTTAAATAATGCAACAAAGTCCTTAAATAATGCAGCAGAGTCCTTAAATAATGCAGCAAAGTCCTTAAATAATGCAGCAGAGTCCTTAAATAATGCAACAAAGTCCTTAAATAATGCAGCAGAGTCCTTAAATAATGCAGCAGAGTCCTTAAATAATGCAACAAAGTCCTTAAATAATGCAGCAGAGTCCTTAAATAATGCAACAAAGTCCTTAAATAATGCAGCAGAGTACTTAAATAATGCAGCAAAGTCCTTAAATAATGCAGCAGAGTCCTTAAACAATGCAGCACAGTCCTTAAATAATGCAACACAGTCCTTAAATAATGCAGCAGAGTCCTTAAATAATGCAGCAAAGTCCTTAAATAATGCAGCAGAGTCCTTAAACAATGCAGCACAGTCCTTAAATAATGCAGCAAAGTCCTTAAATAATGCAGCAGAGTCCTTAAATAATGCATCAAAGTCCTTAAATAATGCAGCAGAGTCCTTAAATAATGCAACAAACTCATTAAATAATGCAGCAAAGTACTTAAATAATGCAGCAAATTCCTTAAATAATGCAGCAGAATCCTTAAATAATGCAATAAAGTCCTTAAATAATGCAGCAGAGTCCTTAAATACTGCAATAAATTCCTTAAATAATGCAGCAGAATCCTTAAATAATGCAATAAAGTCATTAAGTAATGCAGCAGAGTCCTTAAATAATGCAACAAAGTCCTTAAATAATGCAGCAGATTCCTTAAATTCTGCAGCAGCGTCCTTAAATAATGCATCAAAGTCCTTAAATAATGCAGCAGAGTCCTTAAATACCACAGCAGAGTCATTAAATAATGCAGCAGAGTCCTTAAATAATGCAGCATATTCCTTAAATAATGCAGCAGAGTCCTTAAATAATGCAATAAAGTCCTTAAATAATGCAGCAGAGTCCTTAAATAATGCAGCAACGTCCTTAATAATGCAGCTGAGTCCTTAAATAATGCAGCAACATCCTTAAATAATGCAGCAGAGTCCTTAAATACTGCATCAGCGTCCTTAAATAATGCAACAAAGTCCTTAAATAATGCAGCAAAGTCCTTAAATAATGCAGCAGAGTCCTTAAATACAGCAGCAGAGTCCTTAAATAATTCAGCAAAGTCCTTAAATAATGCAGCAGAGTCCTTAAATAATGCAATAAAGTCCTTATCTAATGCAGCAACGTCCTTAATAATGCAGCAGAGTCCTTAAATAATGCAACAAAGTCCTTAAATAATGCAGCAGAGTCCTTAAATAATGCAACAAAGTCCTTAAATATTGCAGCAGAGTCCTTAAATAATGCAGCAAAGTCCTTAAATAATGCAGCAGAGTACTTAAATAATGCAGCAAATTCCTTAAATAATGCAGCAGAATCCTTAAATAATGCAATAAAGTCCTTAAATAATGCAGCAGAGTCCTTAAATAATGCAGCAGAGTCCTTAAATAATGCAACAAAGTCCTTAAATAATGCAGCAGAGTCCTTAAAGAATGCAGCAAAGTCCTTAAATAATGCAGCAGAGTCCTTAAATAATGCAGCAAACTCATTAAATAATGCAGCAAAGTACTTAAATAATGCAGCAAATTCCTTAAATAATGCAGCAGAATCCTTAAATAATGCAATAAATTCCTTAAATAATGCAGCAGAGTACTTAAATAATGCAGCAAATTCCTTAAATAATGCAGCAGAATCCTTAAATAATGCAATAAAATCCTTAAATAATGCAGCAACGTCCTTAATAATGCAGCAGAGTCCTTAAATAATGCAGCAAAGTACTTAAATAATGCAGCAGAGGCCTTAAATACCGCAGCAGCATACTTAAATAATGCAGCAAAGTCCTTAAATAATGCAGCAGAGTCCTTAAATAATGCAACAAAGTCCTTAAATAATGCAGCAGAGTCCATAAATAATGCAACAAACTCATTAAATAATGCAGCAAAGTACTTAAATAATGCAGCAAATTCCTTAAATAATGCAGCAGAATCATTAAATAATGCAATAAAGTCCTTAAATAATGCAGCAGAGTCCTTAAATAATGCAAAAAATTCCTTAAATAATGCAGCAGAATCCTTAAATAATGCAACAAAGTCCTTAAATAATGCAGCAACGTCCTTAATAATGCAGCAGAGTCCTTAAATAATGCAGCAAATTCCTTAAATAATGCAGAGTCCTTAAATAATGCACTAAATTGCTTAAATAAAATGCAGCAACGCCCTTAATAATGCAGCTGAGTCCTTAAATAATTCAGCAAAGTCCTTAAATAATGCAGCAGAGTCCTTAAATACCGCAGCAGTGTCCTTAAATAATGCAAAAAAGTCCTTAAATAATGCAGCAGAACCCTTAAATAATGCAACAAATCCTTAAATAATGCAGCAGACTCCTTAAATAATGCAACAAACTCCTTAAATAATGCAGCAGAGTACTTAAATAATGCAGCAAATTCCTTAAATAATGCAGCAGAATCCTTAAATAATGCAATAAAATCCTTAAATAATGCAGCAACGTCCTTAATAATGCAGCAGAGTCCTTAAATAATACAGCAAAGTCCTTAAATAATGCAGCAGAGGACTTAAATACTGCAGCAGCGTCCTTAAATAATGCAGCAGAGTCCTTAAATAATGCAACAAAGTCCTTAAATAATGCAGCAGAATCCTTAAATAATGCAAAAAATTCCTTAAATAATGCAGAAGAGTACTTAAATAATGCAGAAAAGTCGTTAAATAATGCAGCAAAGTCCTTAAATAATGCAGCAGAGTCCTTAAACATTGCAGCACAGTCCTTAAATAATGCAACAAAGTCCTTAAATAATGCAGCAGAGTCCTTAAATAATGCAGCAAAGTCCTTAAATAATGCAGCAGAGTCCTTAAACAATGCAACACAGTCCTTAAATAATGCAGCAAAGTCCTTAAATAATGCAGCAGAGTCCTTAAATACAGCAGCAGCGTCCTTAAATAATTCAGCAAAGTCCTTAAATAATGCAGCAGAGTCCTTAAATAATGCAACAAAGTCCTTAAATAATGCAGCAGAGTCCTTAAATAATGCAACAAAGTCCATAAATAATGCAGCAGAGTCCTTAAATACTGCAGCAGAGTCCTTAAATAATGCAGCAAAGTCCTTAAATAATGCAGCAGAGTCCTTAAATTCCGCAGCAGAGTGATTAAATAATGCAACAAAGTCCTTAATAATGCAGCAGAGTCCTTAAATAATGCAGCAAATTCTTTAAATAATGCAGCAGAATCCTTAGATAATGCAATAAAGTCCTTATCTAATGCAGCAACGTCCTTAATAATGCAGCAGAGTCCTTAAATAATGCAGCAAAGTACTTAAATAATGCAGCAGAGGCCTTAAATACCGCAGCAGCATACTTAAATAATGCAGCAAAGTCCTTAAATAATGCAGCAGAGTCCTTAAATAATGCAACAAAGTCCTTAAATAATGCAGCAGAGTCCTTAAATAATGCAACAAAGTCCTTAAATAATGCACCAGAGTACTTAAATAATGCAGCAAAGTCCTTAAATAATGCAGCAGAGTCCTTAAATAATGCAACAAAGTCCTTAAATAATGCAGCAGAGTCCTTAAATAATGCAACAAAGTCCTTAAATAATGCAGCAGAGTCCTTAAATAATGCAACAAAGTCCTTAAATTATGCAGCAGAGTCCTTAAATAATGCAGCAAAGTCCTTAAATAATGCAGCAGAGTCCTTAAACAATGCAGCACAGTCCTTAAATAATGCAACAAAGTCCTTAAATAATGCAGCAGAGTCCTTAAATAATGCAGCAAAGTTCTTAAATAATGCAGCAGAGTCCTTAAACAATGCAGCACAGTCCTTAAATAATGCAGCAAAGTCCTTAAATAATGCAGCAGAGTCCTTAAATAATGCAGCAAACTCATTAAATAATGAAGCAAAGTACTTAAATAATGCAGCAAATTCCTTAAATAATGCAGCAGAATCCTTAAATAATGCAATAAAGTCCTTAAATAATGCAGCAGAGTCCTTAAATAATGCAATAAATTCCTTAAATAATGCAGCAGAATCCTTAAATAATGCAATAAAGTCATTAAATAATGCAGCAGAGTCCTTAAATACTGCAGCAGAGACCTTAAATAATGCAGCAAAATCCTTAAATAATGCAGCAGAGTCCTTATATAATGCAGCAGAGTCCTAAAATACCGCAGCAGAGTCCTTAAATAATGCAGCAGAGTCCTTAAATAATGCAGCAAATTCATTAAATAATGCAGCAGAGTCCTTAAATAATGCAACAAAGTCCTTAAATAATGCAGCAGATTCCTTAAATTTCGCAGCAGCGTCCTTAAATAATGCATCAAAGTCCTTAAATAATGCAGCAGAGTCCTAAAATACCGCAGCAGAGTCCTTAAATAATGCAGCAAAGTCCTTAAATAATGCAGCAGAGTGCTTACATAATGCAGCAGAGTCCTTAAATTCCGCAGCAGAGTCATTAAATAATGCAGCAGAGTCCTTAAATAATGCAGCAAATTCATTAAATAATGCACAGAGTCATTAAATAATGCAACAAAGTCCTTAAATAATGCAGCAGAGTCCTTAAATAATGCAACAAAGTCCTTAAATAATGCAGCAGATTCCTTAAATAAAGCAGCAGAGTGCTTAAATAATGCAGCAGAGTCCTTAAATACCGCAGCAGAGTCATTAAATAATACAGCAGAGTCCTTAAATAATGCAGCAAATTCCTTAAATAATGCAGAGTCCTTAAATAATGCACTAAATTCCTTAAATAAAATGCAGCAACGCCCTTAATAATGCAGCAGAGTCCTTAAATAATTCAGCAAAGTCCTTAAATAATGCAGCAGAGTCCTTAAATACCGCAGCAGCGTCCTTAAATAATGCAACAAAGTCCTTAAATAATGCAGCTGAACCCTTAAATAATGCAACAAAGTCCTTAAATAATGCAGCAGACTCCTTAAATAATGCAACAAACTCCTTAAATAATGCAGCAGAGTACTTAAATAATGCAGCAGAGTACTTAAATAATGCAGCAAATTCCTTAAATAATGCAGCAGAATCCTTAAATAATGCAATAAAATCCTTAAATAATGCAGCAACGTCCTTAATAATGCAGCAGAGTCCTTAAATAATACAGCAAAGTTCTTAAATAATGCAGCAGAGGACTTAAATACTGCAGCAGCGTCCTTAAATAATGCAGCAGAGTCCTTAAATAATGCAACAAAGTCCTTAAATAATGCAGCAGAATCCTTAAATAATGCAAAAAATTCCTTAAATAATGCAGAAGAGTACTTAAATAATGCAGAAAAGTTGTTAAATAATGCAGCAAAGTCCTTAAATAATGCAGCAGAGTCCTTAAACATTGCAGCACAGTCCTTAAATAATGCAACAAAGTCCTTAAATAATGCAGCAGAGTCCTTAAATAATGCAGCAAAGTCCTTAAAAAATGCAGCAGAGTCCTTAAACAATGCAACACAGTCCTTAAATAATGCAGCAGAGTCCTTAAATACTGCAGCAGAGTCCTTAAATAATGCAGCAAAGTCCTTAAATAATGCAGCAGAGTCCTTAAATACTGCAGCAGAGTCCTTAAATAATGCAGCAAAGTCCTTAAATAATGCAGCAGAGTCCTTAAATTCCGCAGCAGAGTGATTAAATAATGCAACAAAGTCCTTAATAATGCAGCAGAGTCCTTAAATAATGCAGCAAATTCTTTAAATAATGCAGCAGAATCCTTAAATAATGCAATAAAGTCCTTATCTAATGCAGCAACGTCCTTAATAATGCAGCAGAGTACTTAAATAATGCAGCAAAGTACTTAAATAATGCAGCAGAGGCCTTAAATACCGCAGCAGCATACTTAAATAATGCAGCAAAGTCCTTAAATAATGCAGCAGAGTCCTTAAATAATGCAGCAAATTCCTTAAATAATGCAGAGTCCTTAAATAATGCACTAAATTGCTTAAATAAAATGCAGCAACGCCCTTAATAATGCAGCTGAGTCCTTAAATAATTCAGCAAAGTCCTTAAATAATGCAGCAGAGTCCTTAAATACCGCAGCAGTGTCCTTAAATAATGCAAAAAAGTCCTTAAATAATGCAGCAGAACCCTTAAATAATGCAACAAATCCTTAAATAATGCAGCAGACTCCTTAAATAATGCAACAAACTCCTTAAATAATGCAGCAGAGTACTTAAATAATGCAGCAGAGTACTTAAATAATGCAGCAAATTCCTTAAATAATGCAGCAGAATCCTTAAATAATGCAATAAAATCCTTAAATAATGCAGCAACGTCCTTAATAATGCAGCAGAGTCCTTAAATAATACAGCAAAGTCCTTAAATAATGCAGCAGAGGACTTAAATACTGCAGCAGCGTCCTTAAATAATGCAGCAGAGTCCTTAAATAATGCAACAAAGTCCTTAAATAATGCAGCAGAATCCTTAAATAATGCAAAAAATTCCTTAAATAATGCAGAAGAGTACTTAAATAATGCAGAAAAGTCGTTAAATAATGCAGCAAAGTCCTTAAATAATGCAGCAGAGTCCTTAAACATTGCAGCACAGTCCTTAAATAATGCAACAAAGTCCTTAAATAATGCAGCAGAGTCCTTAAATAATGCAGCAAAGTCCTTAAATAATGCAGCAGAGTCCTTAAACAATGCAACACAGTCCTTAAATAATGCAGCAAAGTCCTTAAATAATGCAGCAGAGTCCTTAAATACAGCAGCAGCGTCCTTAAATAATTCAGCAAAGTCCTTAAATAATGCAGCAGAGTCCTTAAATAATGCAACAAAGTCCTTAAATAATGCAGCAGAGTCCTTAAATAATGCAACAAAGTCCATAAATAATGCAGCAGAGTCCTTAAATACTGCAGCAGAGTCCTTAAATAATGCAGCAAAGTCCTTAAATAATGCAGCAGAGTCCTTAAATTCCGCAGCAGAGTGATTAAATAATGCAACAAAGTCCTTAATAATGCAGCAGAGTCCTTAAATAATGCAGCAAATTCTTTAAATAATGCAGCAGAATCCTTAGATAATGCAATAAAGTCCTTATCTAATGCAGCAACGTCCTTAATAATGCAGCAGAGTCCTTAAATAATGCAGCAAAGTACTTAAATAATGCAGCAGAGGCCTTAAATACCGCAGCAGCATACTTAAATAATGCAGCAAAGTCCTTAAATAATGCAGCAGAGTCCTTAAATAATGCAACAAAGTCCTTAAATAATGCAGCAGAGTCCTTAAATAATGCAACAAAGTCCTTAAATAATGCACCAGAGTACTTAAATAATGCAGCAAAGTCCTTAAATAATGCAGCAGAGTCCTTAAATAATGCAACAAAGTCCTTAAATAATGCAGCAGAGTCCTTAAATAATGCAACAAAGTCCTTAAATAATGCAGCAGAGTCCTTAAATAATGCAACAAAGTCCTTAAATTATGCAGCAGAGTCCTTAAATAATGCAGCAAAGTCCTTAAATAATGCAGCAGAGTCCTTAAACAATGCAGCACAGTCCTTAAATAGTGCAACAAAGTCCTTAAATAATGCAGCAGAGTCCTTAAATAATGCAGCAAAGTTCTTAAATAATGCAGCAGAGTCCTTAAACAATGCAGCACAGTCCTTAAATAATGCAGCAAAGTCCTTAAATAATGCAGCAGAGTCCTTAAATAATGCAGCAAACTCATTAAATAATGCAGCAAAGTACTTAAATAATGCAGCAAATTCCTTAAATAATGCAGCAGAATCCTTAAATAATGCAATAAAGTCCTTAAATAATGCAGCAGAGTCCTTAAATAATGCAATAAATTCCTTAAATAATGCAGCAGAATCCTTAAATAATGCAATAAAGTCATTAAATAATGCAGCAGAGTCCTTAAATACTGCAGCAGAGACCTTAAATAATGCAGCAAAATCCTTAAATAATGCAGCAGAGTCCTTATATAATGCAGCAGAGTCCTAAAATACCGCAGCAGAGTCCTTAAATAATGCAGCAGAGTCCTTAAATAATGCAGCAAATTCATTAAATAATGCAGCAGAGTCCTTAAATAATGCAACAAAGTCCTTAAATAATGCAGCAGATTCCTTAAATGTCGCAGCAGCGTCCTTAAATAATGCATCAAAGTCCTTAAATAATGCAGCAGAGTCCTAAAATACCACAGCAGAGTCCTTAAATAATGCAGCAAAGTCCTTAAATAATGCAGCAGAGTGCTTACATAATGCAGCAGAGTCCTTAAATTCCGCAGCAGAGTCATTAAATAATGCAGCAGAGTCCTTAAATAATGCAGCAAATTCATTAAATAATGCACAGAGTCATTAAATAATGCAACAAAGTCCTTAAATAATGCAGCAGAGTCCTTAAATAATGCAACAAAGTCCTTAAATAATGCAGCAGATTCCTTAAATAAAGCAGCAGAGTGCTTAAATAATGCAGCAGAGTCCTTAAATACCGCAGCAGAGTCATTAAATAATACAGCAGAGTCCTTAAATAATGCAGCAAATTCCTTAAATAATGCAGAGTCCTTAAATAATGCACTAAATTCCTTAAATAAAATGCAGCAACGCCCTTAATAATGCAGCAGAGTCCTTAAATAATTCAGCAAAGTCCTTAAATAATGCAGCAGAGTCCTTAAATACCGCAGCAGCGTCCTTAAATAATGCAACAAAGTCCTTAAATAATGCAGCTGAACCCTTAAATAATGCAACAAAGTCCTTAAATAATGCAGCAGACTCCTTAAATAATGCAACAAACTCCTTAAATAATGCAGCAGAGTACTTAAATAATGCAGCAGAGTACTTAAATAATGCAGCAAATTCCTTAAATAATGCAGCAGAATCCTTAAATAATGCAATAAAATCCTTAAATAATGCAGCAACGTCCTTAATAATGCAGCAGAGTCCTTAAATAATACAGCAAAGTTCTTAAATAATGCAGCAGAGGACTTAAATACTGCAGCAGCGTCCTTAAATAATGCAGCAGAGTCCTTAAATAATGCAACAAAGTCCTTAAATAATGCAGCAGAATCCTTAAATAATGCAAAAAATTCCTTAAATAATGCAGAAGAGTACTTAAATAATGCAGAAAAGTTGTTAAATAATGCAGCAAAGTCCTTAAATAATGCAGCAGAGTCCTTAAACATTGCAGCACAGTCCTTAAATAATGCAACAAAGTCGTTAAATAATGCAGCAGAGTCCTTAAATAATGCAGCAAAGTCCTTAAAAAATGCAGCAGAGTCCTTAAACAATGCAACACAGTCCTTAAATAATGCAGCAGAGTCCTTAAATACTGCAGCAGAGTCCTTAAATAATGCAGCAAAGTCCTTAAATAATGCAGCAGAGTCCTTAAATACTGCAGCAGAGTCCTTAAATAATGCAGCAAAGTCCTTAAATAATGCAGCAGAGTCCTTAAATTCCGCAGCAGAGTGATTAAATAATGCAACAAAGTCCTTAATAATGCAGCAGAGTCCTTAAATAATGCAGCAAATTCTTTAAATAATGCAGCAGAATCCTTAAATAATGCAATAAAGTCCTTATCTAATGCAGCAACGTCCTTAATAATGCAGCAGAGTCCTTAAATAATGCAGCAAAGTACTTAAATAATGCAGCAGAGGCCTTAAATACCGCAGCAGCATACTTAAATAATGCAGCAAAGTCCTTAAATAATGCAGCAGAGTCCTTAAATAATGCAACAAAGTCCTTAAATAATGCAGCAGAGTCCTTAAATAATGCAGCAAAGTCCTTAAATAATGCAGCAGAGTCCTTAAATAATGCAACAAAGTCCTTAAATAATGCAGCAGAGTCCTTAAATAATGCAGCAGAGTCCTTAAATAATGCAACAAAGTCCTTAAATAATGCAGCAGAGTCCTTAAATAATGCAACAAAGTCCTTAAATAATGCAGCAGAGTACTTAAATAATGCAGCAAAGTCCTTAAATAATGCAGCAGAGTCCTTAAACAATGCAGCACAGTCCTTAAATAATGCAACAAAGTCCTTAAATAATGCAGCAGAGTCCTTAAATAATGCAGCAAAGTCCTTAAATAATGCAGCAGAGTCCTTAAACAATGCAGCACAGTCCTTAAATAATGCAGCAAAGTCCTTAAATAATGCAGCAGAGTCCTTAAATAATGCATCAAAGTCCTTAAATAATGCAGCAGAGTCCTTAAATAATGCAACAAACTCATTAAATAATGCAGCAAAGTACTTAAATAATGCAGCAAATTCCTTAAATAATGCAGCAGAATCCTTAAATAATGCAATAAAGTCCTTAAATAATGCAGCAGAGTCCTTAAATACTGCAATAAATTCCTTAAATAATGCAGCAGAATCCTTAAATAATGCAATAAAGTCATTAAGTAATGCAGCAGAGTCCTTAAATAATGCAACAAAGTCCTTAAATAATGCAGCAGATTCCTTAAATTCTGCAGCAGCGTCCTTAAATAATGCATCAAAGTCCTTAAATAATGCAGCAGAGTCCTTAAATACCACAGCAGAGTCATTAAATAATGCAGCAGAGTCCTTAAATAATGCAGCATATTCCTTAAATAATGCAGCAGAGTCCTTAAATAATGCAATAAAGTCCTTAAATAATGCAGCAGAGTCCTTAAATAATGCAGCAACGTCCTTAATAATGCAGCTGAGTCCTTAAATAATGCAGCAACATCCTTAAATAATGCAGCAGAGTCCTTAAATACTGCATCAGCGTCCTTAAATAATGCAACAAAGTCCTTAAATAATGCAGCAAAGTCCTTAAATAATGCAGCAGAGTCCTTAAATACAGCAGCAGAGTCCTTAAATAATTCAGCAAAGTCCTTAAATAATGCAGCAGAGTCCTTAAATAATGCAATAAAGTCCTTATCTAATGCAGCAACGTCCTTAATAATGCAGCAGAGTCCTTAAATAATGCAACAAAGTCCTTAAATAATGCAGCAGAGTCCTTAAATAATGCAACAAAGTCCTTAAATATTGCAGCAGAGTCCTTAAATAATGCAGCAAAGTCCTTAAATAATGCAGCAGAGTACTTAAATAATGCAGCAAATTCCTTAAATAATGCAGCAGAATCCTTAAATAATGCAATAAAGTCCTTAAATAATGCAGCAGAGTCCTTAAATAATGCAGCAGAGTCCTTAAATAATGCAACAAAGTCCTTAAATAATGCAGCAGAGTCCTTAAAGAATGCAGCAAAGTCCTTAAATAATGCAGCAGAGTCCTTAAATAATGCAGCAAACTCATTAAATAATGCAGCAAAGTACTTAAATAATGCAGCAAATTCCTTAAATAATGCAGCAGAATCCTTAAATAATGCAATAAATTCCTTAAATAATGCAGCAGAGTACTTAAATAATGCAGCAAATTCCTTAAATAATGCAGCAGAATCCTTAAATAATGCAATAAAATCCTTAAATAATGCAGCAACGTCCTTAATAATGCAGCAGAGTCCTTAAATAATGCAGCAAAGTACTTAAATAATGCAGCAGAGGCCTTAAATACCGCAGCAGCATACTTAAATAATGCAGCAAAGTCCTTAAATAATGCAGCAGAGTCCTTAAATAATGCAACAAAGTCCTTAAATAATGCAGCAGAGTCCTTAAATAATGCAACAAAGTCCTTAAATAATGCAGCAGAGTCCATAAATAATGCAACAAACTCATTAAATAATGCAGCAAAGTACTTAAATAATGCAGCAAATTCCTTAAATAATGCAGCAGAATCATTAAATAATGCAATAAAGTCCTTAAATAATGCAGCAGAGTCCTTAAATAATGCAAAAAATTCCTTAAATAATGCAGCAGAATCCTTAAATAATGCAACAAAGTCCTTAAATAATGCAGCAACGTCCTTAATAATGCAGCAGAGTCCTTAAATAATGCAGCAAATTCCTTAAATAATGCAGAGTCCTTAAATAATGCACTAAATTGCTTAAATAAAATGCAGCAACGCCCTTAATAATGCAGCTGAGTCCTTAAATAATTCAGCAAAGTCCTTAAATAATGCAGCAGAGTCCTTAAATACCGCAGCAGCGTCCTTAAATAATGCAAAAAAGTCCTTAAATAATGCAGCAGAACCCTTAAATAATGCAACAAATCCTTAAATAATGCAGCAGACTCCTTAAATAATGCAACAAACTCCTTAAATAATGCAGCAGAGTACTTAAATAATGCAGCAGAGTACTTAAATAATGCAGCAAATTCCTTAAATAATGCAGCAGAATCCTTAAATAATGCAATAAAATCCTTAAATAATGCAGCAACGTCCTTAATAATGCAGCAGAGTCCTTAAATAATACAGCAAAGTCCTTAAATAATGCAGCAGAGGACTTAAATACTGCAGCAGCGTCCTTAAATAATGCAGCAGAGTCCTTAAATAATGCAACAAAGTCCTTAAATAATGCAGCAGAATCCTTAAATAATGCAAAAAATTCCTTAAATAATGCAGAAGAGTACTTAAATAATGCAGAAAAGTCGTTAAATAATGCAGCAAAGTCCTTAAATAATGCAGCAGAGTCCTTAAACATTGCAGCACAGTCCTTAAATAATGCAACAAAGTCCTTAAATAATGCAGCAGAGTCCTTAAATAATGCAGCAAAGTCCTTAAATAATGCAGCAGAGTCCTTAAACAATGCAACACAGTCCTTAAATAATGCAGCAAAGTCCTTAAATAATGCAGCAGAGTCCTTAAATACAGCAGCAGCGTCCTTAAATAATTCAGCAAAGTCCTTAAATAATGCAGCAGAGTCCTTAAATAATGCAACAAAGTCCTTAAATAATGCAGCAGAGTCCTTAAATAATGCAACAAAGTCCATAAATAATGCAGCAGAGTCCTTAAATACTGCAGCAGAGTCCTTAAATAATGCAGCAAAGTCCTTAAATAATGCAGCAGAGTCCTTAAATTCCGCAGCAGAGTGATTAAATAATGCAACAAAGTCCTTAATAATGCAGCAGAGTCCTTAAATAATGCAGCAAATTCTTTAAATAATGCAGCAGAATCCTTAGATAATGCAATAAAGTCCTTATCTAATGCAGCAACGTCCTTAATAATGCAGCAGAGTCCTTAAATAATGCAGCAAAGTACTTAAATAATGCAGCAGAGGCCTTAAATACCGCAGCAGCATACTTAAATAATGCAGCAAAGTCCTTAAATAATGCAGCAGAGTCCTTAAATAATGCAACAAAGTCCTTAAATAATGCAGCAGAGTCCTTAAATAATGCAACAAAGTCCTTAAATAATGCACCAGAGTACTTAAATAATGCAGCAAAGTCCTTAAATAATGCAGCAGAGTCCTTAAATAATGCAACAAAGTCCTTAAATAATGCAGCAGAGTCCTTAAATAATGCAACAAAGTCCTTAAATAATGCAGCAGAGTCCTTAAATAATGCAACAAAGTCCTTAAATTATGCAGCAGAGTCCTTAAATAATGCAGCAAAGTCCTTAAATAATGCAGCAGAGTCCTTAAACAATGCAGCACAGTCCTTAAATAGTGCAACAAAGTCCTTAAATAATGCAGCAGAGTCCTTAAATAATGCAGCAAAGTTCTTAAATAATGCAGCAGAGTCCTTAAACAATGCAGCACAGTCCTTAAATAATGCAGCAAAGTCCTTAAATAATGCAGCAGAGTCCTTAAATAATGCAGCAAACTCATTAAATAATGCAGCAAAGTACTTAAATAATGCAGCAAATTCCTTAAATAATGCAGCAGAATCCTTAAATAATGCAATAAAGTCCTTAAATAATGCAGCAGAGTCCTTAAATAATGCAATAAATTCCTTAAATAATGCAGCAGAATCCTTAAATAATGCAATAAAGTCATTAAATAATGCAGCAGAGTCCTTAAATACTGCAGCAGAGACCTTAAATAATGCAGCAAAATCCTTAAATAATGCAGCAGAGTCCTTATATAATGCAGCAGAGTCCTAAAATACCGCAGCAGAGTCCTTAAATAATGCAGCAGAGTCCTTAAATAATGCAGCAAATTCATTAAATAATGCAGCAGAGTCCTTAAATAATGCAACAAAGTCCTTAAATAATGCAGCAGATTCCTTAAATTTCGCAGCAGCGTCCTTAAATAATGCATCAAAGTCCTTAAATAATGCAGCAGAGTCCTAAAATACCACAGCAGAGTCCTTAAATAATGCAGCAAAGTCCTTAAATAATGCAGCAGAGTGCTTACATAATGCAGCAGAGTCCTTAAATTCCGCAGCAGAGTCATTAAATAATGCAGCAGAGTCCTTAAATAATGCAGCAAATTCATTAAATAATGCACAGAGTCATTAAATAATGCAACAAAGTCCTTAAATAATGCAGCAGAGTCCTTAAATAATGCAACAAAGTCCTTAAATAATGCAGCAGATTCCTTAAATAAAGCAGCAGAGTGCTTAAATAATGCAGCAGAGTCCTTAAATACCGCAGCAGAGTCATTAAATAATACAGCAGAGTCCTTAAATAATGCAGCAAATTCCTTAAATAATGCAGAGTCCTTAAATAATGCACTAAATTCCTTAAATAAAATGCAGCAACGCCCTTAATAATGCAGCAGAGTCCTTAAATAATTCAGCAAAGTCCTTAAATAATGCAGCAGAGTCCTTAAATACCGCAGCAGCGTCCTTAAATAATGCAACAAAGTCCTTAAATAATGCAGCTGAACCCTTAAATAATGCAACAAAGTCCTTAAATAATGCAGCAGACTCCTTAAATAATGCAACAAACTCCTTAAATAATGCAGCAGAGTACTTAAATAATGCAGCAGAGTACTTAAATAATGCAGCAAATTCCTTAAATAATGCAGCAGAATCCTTAAATAATGCAATAAAATCCTTAAATAATGCAGCAACGTCCTTAATAATGCAGCAGAGTCCTTAAATAATACAGCAAAGTTCTTAAATAATGCAGCAGAGGACTTAAATACTGCAGCAGCGTCCTTAAATAATGCAGCAGAGTCCTTAAATAATGCAACAAAGTCCTTAAATAATGCAGCAGAATCCTTAAATAATGCAAAAAATTCCTTAAATAATGCAGAAGAGTACTTAAATAATGCAGAAAAGTTGTTAAATAATGCAGCAAAGTCCTTAAATAATGCAGCAGAGTCCTTAAACATTGCAGCACAGTCCTTAAATAATGCAACAAAGTCGTTAAATAATGCAGCAGAGTCCTTAAATAATGCAGCAAAGTCCTTAAAAAATGCAGCAGAGTCCTTAAACAATGCAACACAGTCCTTAAATAATGCAGCAGAGTCCTTAAATACTGCAGCAGAGTCCTTAAATAATGCAGCAAAGTCCTTAAATAATGCAGCAGAGTCCTTAAATACTGCAGCAGAGTCCTTAAATAATGCAGCAAAGTCCTTAAATAATGCAGCAGAGTCCTTAAATTCCGCAGCAGAGTGATTAAATAATGCAACAAAGTCCTTAATAATGCAGCAGAGTCCTTAAATAATGCAGCAAATTCTTTAAATAATGCAGCAGAATCCTTAAATAATGCAATAAAGTCCTTATCTAATGCAGCAACGTCCTTAATAATGCAGCAGAGTCCTTAAATAATGCAGCAAAGTACTTAAATAATGCAGCAGAGGCCTTAAATACCGCAGCAGCATACTTAAATAATGCAGCAAAGTCCTTAAATAATGCAGCAGAGTCCTTAAATAATGCAACAAAGTCCTTAAATAATGCAGCAGAGTCCTTAAATAATGCAGCAAAGTCCTTAAATAATGCAGCAGAGTCCTTAAATAATGCAACAAAGTCCTTAAATAATGCAGCAGAGTCCTTAAATAATGCAGCAGAGTCCTTAAATAATGCAACAAAGTCCTTAAATAATGCAGCAGAGTCCTTAAATAATGCAACAAAGTCCTTAAATAATGCAGCAGAGTACTTAAATAATGCAGCAAAGTCCTTAAATAATGCAGCAGAGTCCTTAAACAATGCAGCACAGTCCTTAAATAATGCAACAAAGTCCTTAAATAATGCAGCAGAGTCCTTAAATAATGCAGCAAAGTCCTTAAATAATGCAGCAGAGTCCTTAAACAATGCAGCACAGTCCTTAAATAATGCAGCAAAGTCCTTAAATAATGCAGCAGAGTCCTTAAATAATGCATCAAAGTCCTTAAATAATGCAGCAGAGTCCTTAAATAATGCAACAAACTCATTAAATAATGCAGCAAAGTACTTAAATAATGCAGCAAATTCCTTAAATAATGCAGCAGAATCCTTAAATAATGCAATAAAGTCCTTAAATAATGCAGCAGAGTCCTTAAATACTGCAATAAATTCCTTAAATAATGCAGCAGAATCCTTAAATAATGCAATAAAGTCATTAAGTAATGCAGCAGAGTCCTTAAATAATGCAACAAAGTCCTTAAATAATGCAGCAGATTCCTTAAATTCTGCAGCAGCGTCCTTAAATAATGCATCAAAGTCCTTAAATAATGCAGCAGAGTCCTTAAATACCACAGCAGAGTCATTAAATAATGCAGCAGAGTCCTTAAATAATGCAGCATATTCCTTAAATAATGCAGCAGAGTCCTTAAATAATGCAATAAAGTCCTTAAATAATGCAGCAGAGTCCTTAAATAATGCAGCAACGTCCTTAATAATGCAGCTGAGTCCTTAAATAATGCAGCAACATCCTTAAATAATGCAGCAGAGTCCTTAAATACTGCATCAGCGTCCTTAAATAATGCAACAAAGTCCTTAAATAATGCAGCAAAGTCCTTAAATAATGCAGCAGAGTCCTTAAATACAGCAGCAGAGTCCTTAAATAATTCAGCAAAGTCCTTAAATAATGCAGCAGAGTCCTTAAATAATGCAATAAAGTCCTTATCTAATGCAGCAACGTCCTTAATAATGCAGCAGAGTCCTTAAATAATGCAACAAAGTCCTTAAATAATGCAGCAGAGTCCTTAAATAATGCAACAAAGTCCTTAAATATTGCAGCAGAGTCCTTAAATAATGCAGCAAAGTCCTTAAATAATGCAGCAGAGTACTTAAATAATGCAGCAAATTCCTTAAATAATGCAGCAGAATCCTTAAATAATGCAATAAAGTCCTTAAATAATGCAGCAGAGTCCTTAAATAATGCAGCAGAGTCCTTAAATAATGCAACAAAGTCCTTAAATAATGCAGCAGAGTCCTTAAAGAATGCAGCAAAGTCCTTAAATAATGCAGCAGAGTCCTTAAATAATGCAGCAAACTCATTAAATAATGCAGCAAAGTACTTAAATAATGCAGCAAATTCCTTAAATAATGCAGCAGAATCCTTAAATAATGCAATAAATTCCTTAAATAATGCAGCAGAGTACTTAAATAATGCAGCAAATTCCTTAAATAATGCAGCAGAATCCTTAAATAATGCAATAAAATCCTTAAATAATGCAGCAACGTCCTTAATAATGCAGCAGAGTCCTTAAATAATGCAGCAAAGTACTTAAATAATGCAGCAGAGGCCTTAAATACCGCAGCAGCATACTTAAATAATGCAGCAAAGTCCTTAAATAATGCAGCAGAGTCCTTAAATAATGCAACAAAGTCCTTAAATAATGCAGCAGAGTCCTTAAATAATGCAACAAAGTCCTTAAATAATGCAGCAGAGTCCATAAATAATGCAACAAACTCATTAAATAATGCAGCAAAGTACTTAAATAATGCAGCAAATTCCTTAAATAATGCAGCAGAATCATTAAATAATGCAATAAAGTCCTTAAATAATGCAGCAGAGTCCTTAAATAATGCAAAAAATTCCTTAAATAATGCAGCAGAATCCTTAAATAATGCAACAAAGTCCTTAAATAATGCAGCAACGTCCTTAATAATGCAGCAGAGTCCTTAAATAATGCAGCAAATTCCTTAAATAATGCAGAGTCCTTAAATAATGCACTAAATTGCTTAAATAAAATGCAGCAACGCCCTTAATAATGCAGCTGAGTCCTTAAATAATTCAGCAAAGTCCTTAAATAATGCAGCAGAGTCCTTAAATACCGCAGCAGCGTCCTTAAATAATGCAAAAAAGTCCTTAAATAATGCAGCAGAACCCTTAAATAATGCAACAAATCCTTAAATAATGCAGCAGACTCCTTAAATAATGCAACAAACTCCTTAAATAATGCAGCAGAGTACTTAAATAATGCAGCAGAGTACTTAAATAATGCAGCAAATTCCTTAAATAATGCAGCAGAATCCTTAAATAATGCAATAAAATCCTTAAATAATGCAGCAACGTCCTTAATAATGCAGCAGAGTCCTTAAATAATACAGCAAAGTCCTTAAATAATGCAGCAGAGGACTTAAATACTGCAGCAGCGTCCTTAAATAATGCAGCAGAGTCCTTAAATAATGCAACAAAGTCCTTAAATAATGCAGCAGAATCCTTAAATAATGCAAAAAATTCCTTAAATAATGCAGAAGAGTACTTAAATAATGCAGAAAAGTCGTTAAATAATGCAGCAAAGTCCTTAAATAATGCAGCAGAGTCCTTAAACATTGCAGCACAGTCCTTAAATAATGCAACAAAGTCCTTAAATAATGCAGCAGAGTCCTTAAATAATGCAGCAAAGTCCTTAAATAATGCAGCAGAGTCCTTAAACAATGCAACACAGTCCTTAAATAATGCAGCAAAGTCCTTAAATAATGCAGCAGAGTCCTTAAATACAGCAGCAGCGTCCTTAAATAATTCAGCAAAGTCCTTAAATAATGCAGCAGAGTCCTTAAATAATGCAACAAAGTCCTTAAATAATGCAGCAGAGTCCTTAAATAATGCAACAAAGTCCATAAATAATGCAGCAGAGTCCTTAAATACTGCAGCAGAGTCCTTAAATAATGCAGCAAAGTCCTTAAATAATGCAGCAGAGTCCTTAAATTCCGCAGCAGAGTGATTAAATAATGCAACAAAGTCCTTAATAATGCAGCAGAGTCCTTAAATAATGCAGCAAATTCTTTAAATAATGCAGCAGAATCCTTAGATAATGCAATAAAGTCCTTATCTAATGCAGCAACGTCCTTAATAATGCAGCAGAGTCCTTAAATAATGCAGCAAAGTACTTAAATAATGCAGCAGAGGCCTTAAATACCGCAGCAGCATACTTAAATAATGCAGCAAAGTCCTTAAATAATGCAGCAGAGTCCTTAAATAATGCAACAAAGTCCTTAAATAATGCAGCAGAGTCCTTAAATAATGCAGCAAAGTCCTTAAATAATGCAGCAGAGTCCTTAAACAATGCAGCACAGTCCTTAAATAATGCAACAAAGTCCTTAAATAATGCAGCAGAGTCCTTAAATAATGCAGCAAAGTTCTTAAATAATGCAGCAGAGTCCTTAAACAATGCAGCACAGTCCTTAAATAATGCAGCAAAGTCCTTAAATAATGCAGCAGAGTCCTTAAATAATGCAGCAAACTCATTAAATAATGCAGCAAAGTACTTAAATAATGCAGCAAATTCCTTAAATAATGCAGCAGAATCCTTAAATAATGCAATAAAGTCCTTAAATAATGCAGCAGAGTCCTTAAATAATGCAATAAATTCCTTAAATAATGCAGCAGAATCCTTAAATAATGCAATAAAGTCATTAAATAATGCAGCAGAGTCCTTAAATACTGCAGCAGAGACCTTAAATAATGCAGCAAAATCCTTAAATAATGCAGCAGAGTCCTTATATAATGCAGCAGAGTCCTAAAATACCGCAGCAGAGTCCTTAAATAATGCAGCAGAGTCCTTAAATAATGCAGCAAATTCATTAAATAATGCAGCAGAGTCCTTAAATAATGCAACAAAGTCCTTAAATAATGCAGCAGATTCCTTAAATTTCGCAGCAGCGTCCTTAAATAATGCATCAAAGTCCTTAAATAATGCAGCAGAGTCCTAAAATACCGCAGCAGAGTCCTTAAATAATGCAGCAAAGTCCTTAAATAATGCAGCAGAGTGCTTACATAATGCAGCAGAGTCTTTAAATTCCGCAGCAGAGTCATTAAATAATGCAGCAGAGTCCTTAAATAATGCAGCAAATTCATTAAATAATGCACAGAGTCATTAAATAATGCAACAAAGTCCTTAAATAATGCAGCAGAGTCCTTAAATAATGCAACAAAGTCCTTAAATAATGCAGCAGATTCCTTAAATAAAGCAGCAGAGTGCTTAAATAATGCAGCAGAGTCCTTAAATACCGCAGCAGAGTCATTAAATAATACAGCAGAGTCCTTAAATAATGCAGCAAATTCCTTAAATAATGCAGAGTCCTTAAATAATGCACTAAATTCCTTAAATAAAATGCAGCAACGCCCTTAATAATGCAGCAGAGTCCTTAAATAATTCAGCAAAGTCCTTAAATAATGCAGCAGAGTCCTTAAATACCGCAGCAGCGTCCTTAAATAATGCAACAAAGTCCTTAAATAATGCAGCTGAACCCTTAAATAATGCAACAAAGTCCTTAAATAATGCAGCAGACTCCTTAAATAATGCAACAAACTCCTTAAATAATGCAGCAGAGTACTTAAATAATGCAGCAGAGTACTTAAATAATGCAGCAAATTCCTTAAATAATGCAGCAGAATCCTTAAATAATGCAATAAAATCCTTAAATAATGCAGCAACGTCCTTAATAATGCAGCAGAGTCCTTAAATAATACAGCAAAGTTCTTAAATAATGCAGCAGAGGACTTAAATACTGCAGCAGCGTCCTTAAATAATGCAGCAGAGTCCTTAAATAATGCAACAAAGTCCTTAAATAATGCAGCAGAATCCTTAAATAATGCAAAAAATTCCTTAAATAATGCAGAAGAGTACTTAAATAATGCAGAAAAGTTGTTAAATAATGCAGCAAAGTCCTTAAATAATGCAGCAGAGTCCTTAAACATTGCAGCACAGTCCTTAAATAATGCAACAAAGTCCTTAAATAATGCAGCAGAGTCCTTAAATAATGCAGCAAAGTCCTTAAAAAATGCAGCAGAGTCCTTAAACAATGCAACACAGTCCTTAAATAATGCAGCAGAGTCCTTAAATACTGCAGCAGAGTCCTTAAATAATGCAGCAAAGTCCTTAAATAATGCAGCAGAGTCCTTAAATACTGCAGCAGAGTCCTTAAATAATGCAGCAAAGTCCTTAAATAATGCAGCAGAGTCCTTAAATTCCGCAGCAGAGTGATTAAATAATGCAACAAAGTCCTTAATAATGCAGCAGAGTCCTTAAATAATGCAGCAAATTCTTTAAATAATGCAGCAGAATCCTTAAATAATGCAATAAAGTCCTTATCTAATGCAGCAACGTCCTTAATAATGCAGCAGAGTCCTTAAATAATGCAGCAAAGTACTTAAATAATGCAGCAGAGGCCTTAAATACCGCAGCAGCATACTTAAATAATGCAGCAAAGTCCTTAAATAATGCAGCAGAGTCCTTAAATAATGCAACAAAGTCCTTAAATAATGCAGCAGAGTCCTTAAATAATGCAGCAAAGTCCTTAAATAATGCAGCAGAGTCCTTAAATAATGCAACAAAGTCCTTAAATAATGCAGCAGAGTCCTTAAATAATGCAGCAGAGTCCTTAAATAATGCAACAAAGTCCTTAAATAATGCAGCAGAGTCCTTAAATAATGCAACAAAGTCCTTAAATAATGCAGCAGAGTACTTAAATAATGCAGCAAAGTCCTTAAATAATGCAGCAGAGTCCTTAAACAATGCAGCACAGTCCTTAAATAATGCAACAAAGTCCTTAAATAATGCAGCAGAGTCCTTAAATAATGCAGCAAAGTCCTTAAATAATGCAGCAGAGTCCTTAAACAATGCAGCACAGTCCTTAAATAATGCAGCAAAGTCCTTAAATAATGCAGCAGAGTCCTTAAATAATGCATCAAAGTCCTTAAATAATGCAGCAGAGTCCTTAAATAATGCAACAAACTCATTAAATAATGCAGCAAAGTACTTAAATAATGCAGCAAATTCCTTAAATAATGCAGCAGAATCCTTAAATAATGCAATAAAGTCCTTAAATAATGCAGCAGAGTCCTTAAATACTGCAATAAATTCCTTAAATAATGCAGCAGAATCCTTAAATAATGCAATAAAGTCATTAAGTAATGCAGCAGAGTCCTTAAATAATGCAACAAAGTCCTTAAATAATGCAGCAGATTCCTTAAATTCTGCAGCAGCGTCCTTAAATAATGCATCAAAGTCCTTAAATAATGCAGCAGAGTCCTTAAATACCACAGCAGAGTCATTAAATAATGCAGCAGAGTCCTTAAATAATGCAGCATATTCCTTAAATAATGCAGCAGAGTCCTTAAATAATGCAATAAAGTCCTTAAATAATGCAGCAGAGTCCTTAAATAATGCAGCAACGTCCTTAATAATGCAGCTGAGTCCTTAAATAATGCAGCAACATCCTTAAATAATGCAGCAGAGTCCTTAAATACTGCATCAGCGTCCTTAAATAATGCAACAAAGTCCTTAAATAATGCAGCAAAGTCCTTAAATAATGCAGCAGAGTCCTTAAATACAGCAGCAGAGTCCTTAAATAATTCAGCAAAGTCCTTAAATAATGCAGCAGAGTCCTTAAATAATGCAATAAAGTCCTTATCTAATGCAGCAACGTCCTTAATAATGCAGCAGAGTCCTTAAATAATGCAACAAAGTCCTTAAATAATGCAGCAGAGTCCTTAAATAATGCAACAAAGTCCTTAAATATTGCAGCAGAGTCCTTAAATAATGCAGCAAAGTCCTTAAATAATGCAGCAGAGTACTTAAATAATGCAGCAAATTCCTTAAATAATGCAGCAGAATCCTTAAATAATGCAATAAAGTCCTTAAATAATGCAGCAGAGTCCTTAAATAATGCAGCAGAGTCCTTAAATAATGCAACAAAGTCCTTAAATAATGCAGCAGAGTCCTTAAAGAATGCAGCAAAGTCCTTAAATAATGCAGCAGAGTCCTTAAATAATGCAGCAAACTCATTAAATAATGCAGCAAAGTACTTAAATAATGCAGCAAATTCCTTAAATAATGCAGCAGAATCCTTAAATAATGCAATAAATTCCTTAAATAATGCAGCAGAGTACTTAAATAATGCAGCAAATTCCTTAAATAATGCAGCAGAATCCTTAAATAATGCAATAAAATCCTTAAATAATGCAGCAACGTCCTTAATAATGCAGCAGAGTCCTTAAATAATGCAGCAAAGTACTTAAATAATGCAGCAGAGGCCTTAAATACCGCAGCAGCATACTTAAATAATGCAGCAAAGTCCTTAAATAATGCAGCAGAGTCCTTAAATAATGCAACAAAGTCCTTAAATAATGCAGCAGAGTCCTTAAATAATG
Source organism: Phyllobates terribilis (assembly GCF_046119375.1). Classification (NCBI taxonomy): domain Eukaryota; kingdom Metazoa; phylum Chordata; class Amphibia; order Anura; family Dendrobatidae; genus Phyllobates; species Phyllobates terribilis. The sequence continues at coordinate 268,932 of NW_027363029.1, read as the reverse complement.
CAACAAAGTCCTTAAATAATGCAGCAGAGTCCATAAATAATGCAACAAACTCATTAAATAATGCAGCAAAGTACTTAAATAATGCAGCAAATTCCTTAAATAATGCAGCAGAATCATTAAATAATGCAATAAAGTCCTTAAATAATGCAGCAGAGTCCTTAAATAATGCAAAAAATTCCTTAAATAATGCAGCAGAATCCTTAAATAATGCAACAAAGTCCTTAAATAATGCAGCAACGTCCTTAATAATGCAGCAGAGTCCTTAAATAATGCAGCAAATTCCTTAAATAATGCAGAGTCCTTAAATAATGCACTAAATTGCTTAAATAAAATGCAGCAACGCCCTTAATAATGCAGCTGAGTCCTTAAATAATTCAGCAAAGTCCTTAAATAATGCAGCAGAGTCCTTAAATACCGCAGCAGCGTCCTTAAATAATGCAAAAAAGTCCTTAAATAATGCAGCAGAACCCTTAAATAATGCAACAAATCCTTAAATAATGCAGCAGACTCCTTAAATAATGCAACAAACTCCTTAAATAATGCAGCAGAGTACTTAAATAATGCAGCAGAGTACTTAAATAATGCAGCAAATTCCTTAAATAATGCAGCAGAATCCTTAAATAATGCAATAAAATCCTTAAATAATGCAGCAACGTCCTTAATAATGCAGCAGAGTCCTTAAATAATACAGCAAAGTCCTTAAATAATGCAGCAGAGGACTTAAATACTGCAGCAGCGTCCTTAAATAATGCAGCAGAGTCCTTAAATAATGCAACAAAGTCCTTAAATAATGCAGCAGAATCCTTAAATAATGCAAAAAATTCCTTAAATAATGCAGAAGAGTACTTAAATAATGCAGAAAAGTCGTTAAATAATGCAGCAAAGTCCTTAAATAATGCAGCAGAGTCCTTAAACATTGCAGCACAGTCCTTAAATAATGCAACAAAGTCCTTAAATAATGCAGCAGAGTCCTTAAATAATGCAGCAAAGTCCTTAAATAATGCAGCAGAGTCCTTAAACAATGCAACACAGTCCTTAAATAATGCAGCAAAGTCCTTAAATAATGCAGCAGAGTCCTTAAATACAGCAGCAGCGTCCTTAAATAATTCAGCAAAGTCCTTAAATAATGCAGCAGAGTCCTTAAATAATGCAACAAAGTCCTTAAATAATGCAGCAGAGTCCTTAAATAATGCAACAAAGTCCATAAATAATGCAGCAGAGTCCTTAAATACTGCAGCAGAGCCCTTAAATAATGCAGCAAAGTCCTTAAATAATGCAGCAGAGTCCTTAAATTCCGCAGCAGAGTGATTAAATAATGCAACAAAGTCCTTAATAATGCAGCAGAGTCCTTAAATAATGCAGCAAATTCTTTAAATAATGCAGCAGAATCCTTAGATAATGCAATAAAGTCCTTATCTAATGCAGCAACGTCCTTAATAATGCAGCAGAGTCCTTAAATAATGCAGCAAAGTACTTAAATAATGCAGCAGAGGCCTTAAATACCGCAGCAGCATACTTAAATAATGCAGCAAAGTCCTTAAATAATGCAGCAGAGTCCTTAAATAATGCAACAAAGTCCTTAAATAATGCAGCAGAGTCCTTAAATAATGCAGCAAAGTCCTTAAATAATGCAGCAGAGTCCTTAAACAATGCAGCACAGTCCTTAAATAATGCAACAAAGTCCTTAAATAATGCAGCAGAGTCCTTAAATAATGCAGCAAAGTTCTTAAATAATGCAGCAGAGTCCTTAAACAATGCAGCACAGTCCTTAAATAATGCAGCAAAGTCCTTAAATAATGCAGCAGAGTCCTTAAATAATGCAGCAAACTCATTAAATAATGCAGCAAAGTACTTAAATAATGCAGCAAATTCCTTAAATAATGCAGCAGAATCCTTAAATAATGCAATAAAGTCCTTAAATAATGCAGCAGAGTCCTTAAATAATGCAATAAATTCCTTAAATAATGCAGCAGAATCCTTAAATAATGCAATAAAGTCATTAAATAATGCAGCAGAGTCCTTAAATACTGCAGCAGAGACCTTAAATAATGCAGCAAAATCCTTAAATAATGCAGCAGAGTCCTTATATAATGCAGCAGAGTCCTAAAATACCGCAGCAGAGTCCTTAAATAATGCAGCAGAGTCCTTAAATAATGCAGCAAATTCATTAAATAATGCAGCAGAGTCCTTAAATAATGCAACAAAGTCCTTAAATAATGCAGCAGATTCCTTAAATTTCGCAGCAGCGTCCTTAAATAATGCATCAAAGTCCTTAAATAATGCAGCAGAGTCCTAAAATACCGCAGCAGAGTCCTTAAATAATGCAGCAAAGTCCTTAAATAATGCAGCAGAGTGCTTACATAATGCAGCAGAGTCTTTAAATTCCGCAGCAGAGTCATTAAATAATGCAGCAGAGTCCTTAAATAATGCAGCAAATTCATTAAATAATGCACAGAGTCATTAAATAATGCAACAAAGTCCTTAAATAATGCAGCAGAGTCCTTAAATAATGCAACAAAGTCCTTAAATAATGCAGCAGATTCCTTAAATAAAGCAGCAGAGTGCTTAAATAATGCAGCAGAGTCCTTAAATACCGCAGCAGAGTCATTAAATAATACAGCAGAGTCCTTAAATAATGCAGCAAATTCCTTAAATAATGCAGAGTCCTTAAATAATGCACTAAATTCCTTAAATAAAATGCAGCAACGCCCTTAATAATGCAGCAGAGTCCTTAAATAATTCAGCAAAGTCCTTAAATAATGCAGCAGAGTCCTTAAATACCGCAGCAGCGTCCTTAAATAATGCAACAAAGTCCTTAAATAATGCAGCTGAACCCTTAAATAATGCAACAAAGTCCTTAAATAATGCAGCAGACTCCTTAAATAATGCAACAAACTCCTTAAATAATGCAGCAGAGTACTTAAATAATGCAGCAGAGTACTTAAATAATGCAGCAAATTCCTTAAATAATGCAGCAGAATCCTTAAATAATGCAATAAAATCCTTAAATAATGCAGCAACGTCCTTAATAATGCAGCAGAGTCCTTAAATAATACAGCAAAGTTCTTAAATAATGCAGCAGAGGACTTAAATACTGCAGCAGCGTCCTTAAATAATGCAGCAGAGTCCTTAAATAATGCAACAAAGTCCTTAAATAATGCAGCAGAATCCTTAAATAATGCAAAAAATTCCTTAAATAATGCAGAAGAGTACTTAAATAATGCAGAAAAGTTGTTAAATAATGCAGCAAAGTCCTTAAATAATGCAGCAGAGTCCTTAAACATTGCAGCACAGTCCTTAAATAATGCAACAAAGTCCTTAAATAATGCAGCAGAGTCCTTAAATAATGCAGCAAAGTCCTTAAAAAATGCAGCAGAGTCCTTAAACAATGCAACACAGTCCTTAAATAATGCAGCAGAGTCCTTAAATACTGCAGCAGAGTCCTTAAATAATGCAGCAAAGTCCTTAAATAATGCAGCAGAGTCCTTAAATACTGCAGCAGAGTCCTTAAATAATGCAGCAAAGTCCTTAAATAATGCAGCAGAGTCCTTAAATTCCGCAGCAGAGTGATTAAATAATGCAACAAAGTCCTTAATAATGCAGCAGAGTCCTTAAATAATGCAGCAAATTCTTTAAATAATGCAGCAGAATCCTTAAATAATGCAATAAAGTCCTTATCTAATGCAGCAACGTCCTTAATAATGCAGCAGAGTCCTTAAATAATGCAGCAAAGTACTTAAATAATGCAGCAGAGGCCTTAAATACCGCAGCAGCATACTTAAATAATGCAGCAAAGTCCTTAAATAATGCAGCAGAGTCCTTAAATAATGCAACAAAGTCCTTAAATAATGCAGCAGAGTCCTTAAATAATGCAGCAAAGTCCTTAAATAATGCAGCAGAGTCCTTAAATAATGCAACAAAGTCCTTAAATAATGCAGCAGAGTCCTTAAATAATGCAGCAGAGTCCTTAAATAATGCAACAAAGTCCTTAAATAATGCAGCAGAGTCCTTAAATAATGCAACAAAGTCCTTAAATAATGCAGCAGAGTACTTAAATAATGCAGCAAAGTCCTTAAATAATGCAGCAGAGTCCTTAAACAATGCAGCACAGTCCTTAAATAATGCAACAAAGTCCTTAAATAATGCAGCAGAGTCCTTAAATAATGCAGCAAAGTCCTTAAATAATGCAGCAGAGTCCTTAAACAATGCAGCACAGTCCTTAAATAATGCAGCAAAGTCCTTAAATAATGCAGCAGAGTCCTTAAATAATGCATCAAAGTCCTTAAATAATGCAGCAGAGTCCTTAAATAATGCAACAAACTCATTAAATAATGCAGCAAAGTACTTAAATAATGCAGCAAATTCCTTAAATAATGCAGCAGAATCCTTAAATAATGCAATAAAGTCCTTAAATAATGCAGCAGAGTCCTTAAATACTGCAATAAATTCCTTAAATAATGCAGCAGAATCCTTAAATAATGCAATAAAGTCATTAAGTAATGCAGCAGAGTCCTTAAATAATGCAACAAAGTCCTTAAATAATGCAGCAGATTCCTTAAATTCTGCAGCAGCGTCCTTAAATAATGCATCAAAGTCCTTAAATAATGCAGCAGAGTCCTTAAATACCACAGCAGAGTCATTAAATAATGCAGCAGAGTCCTTAAATAATGCAGCATATTCCTTAAATAATGCAGCAGAGTCCTTAAATAATGCAATAAAGTCCTTAAATAATGCAGCAGAGTCCTTAAATAATGCAGCAACGTCCTTAATAATGCAGCTGAGTCCTTAAATAATGCAGCAACATCCTTAAATAATGCAGCAGAGTCCTTAAATACTGCATCAGCGTCCTTAAATAATGCAACAAAGTCCTTAAATAATGCAGCAAAGTCCTTAAATAATGCAGCAGAGTCCTTAAATACAGCAGCAGAGTCCTTAAATAATTCAGCAAAGTCCTTAAATAATGCAGCAGAGTCCTTAAATAATGCAATAAAGTCCTTATCTAATGCAGCAACGTCCTTAATAATGCAGCAGAGTCCTTAAATAATGCAACAAAGTCCTTAAATAATGCAGCAGAGTCCTTAAATAATGCAACAAAGTCCTTAAATATTGCAGCAGAGTCCTTAAATAATGCAGCAAAGTCCTTAAATAATGCAGCAGAGTACTTAAATAATGCAGCAAATTCCTTAAATAATGCAGCAGAATCCTTAAATAATGCAATAAAGTCCTTAAATAATGCAGCAGAGTCCTTAAATAATGCAGCAGAGTCCTTAAATAATGCAACAAAGTCCTTAAATAATGCAGCAGAGTCCTTAAAGAATGCAGCAAAGTCCTTAAATAATGCAGCAGAGTCCTTAAATAATGCAGCAAACTCATTAAATAATGCAGCAAAGTACTTAAATAATGCAGCAAATTCCTTAAATAATGCAGCAGAATCCTTAAATAATGCAATAAATTCCTTAAATAATGCAGCAGAGTACTTAAATAATGCAGCAAATTCCTTAAATAATGCAGCAGAATCCTTAAATAATGCAATAAAATCCTTAAATAATGCAGCAACGTCCTTAATAATGCAGCAGAGTCCTTAAATAATGCAGCAAAGTACTTAAATAATGCAGCAGAGGCCTTAAATACCGCAGCAGCATACTTAAATAATGCAGCAAAGTCCTTAAATAATGCAGCAGAGTCCTTAAATAATGCAACAAAGTCCTTAAATAATGCAGCAGAGTCCATAAATAATGCAACAAACTCATTAAATAATGCAGCAAAGTACTTAAATAATGCAGCAAATTCCTTAAATAATGCAGCAGAATCATTAAATAATGCAATAAAGTCCTTAAATAATGCAGCAGAGTCCTTAAATAATGCAAAAAATTCCTTAAATAATGCAGCAGAATCCTTAAATAATGCAACAAAGTCCTTAAATAATGCAGAAACGTCCTTAATAATGCAGCAGAGTCCTTAAATAATGCAGCAAATTCCTTAAATAATGCAGAGTCCTTAAATAATGCACTAAATTGCTTAAATAAAATGCAGCAACGCCCTTAATAATGCAGCTGAGTCCTTAAATAATTCAGCAAAGTCCTTAAATAATGCAGCAGAGTCCTTAAATACCGCAGCAGCGTCCTTAAATAATGCAAAAAAGTCCTTAAATAATGCAGCAGAACCCTTAAATAATGCAACAAATCCTTAAATAATGCAGCAGACTCCTTAAATAATGCAACAAACTCCTTAAATAATGCAGCAGAGTACTTAAATAATGCAGCAGAGTACTTAAATAATGCAGCAAATTCCTTAAATAATGCAGCAGAATCCTTAAATAATGCAATAAAATCCTTAAATAATGCAGCAACGTCCTTAATAATGCAGCAGAGTCCTTAAATAATACAGCAAATTCCTTAAATAATGCAGCAGAGGACTTAAATACTGCAGCAGCGTCCTTAAATAATGCAGCAGAGTCCTTAAATAATGCAACAAAGTCCTTAAATAATGCAGCAGAATCCTTAAATAATGCAAAAAATTCCTTAAATAATGCAGAAGAGTACTTAAATAATGCAGAAAAGTCGTTAAATAATGCAGCAAAGTCCTTAAATAATGCAGCAGAGTCCTTAAACATTGCAGCACAGTCCTTAAATAATGCAACAAAGTCCTTAAATAATGCAGCAGAGTCCTTAAATAATGCAGCAAAGTCCTTAAATAATGCAGCAGAGTCCTTAAACAATGCAACACAGTCCTTAAATAATGCAGCAAAGTCCTTAAATAATGCAGCAGAGTCCTTAAATACAGCAGCAGCGTCCTTAAATAATTCAGCAAAGTCCTTAAATAATGCAGCAGAGTCCTTAAATAATGCAACAAAGTCCTTAAATAATGCAGCAGAGTCCTTAAATAATGCAACAAAGTCCATAAATAATGCAGCAGAGTCCTTAAATACTGCAGCAGAGTCCTTAAATAATGCAGCAAAGTCCTTAAATAATGCAGCAGAGTCCTTAAATTCCGCAGCAGAGTGATTAAATAATGCAACAAAGTCCTTAATAATGCAGCAGAGTCCTTAAATAATGCAGCAAATTCTTTAAATAATGCAGCAGAATCCTTAGATAATGCAATAAAGTCCTTATCTAATGCAGCAACGTCCTTAATAATGCAGCAGAGTCCTTAAATAATGCAGCAAAGTACTTAAATAATGCAGCAGAGGCCTTAAATACCGCAGCAGCATACTTAAATAATGCAGCAAAGTCCTTAAATAATGCAGCAGAGTCCTTAAATAATGCAACAAAGTCCTTAAATAATGCAGCAGAGTCCTTAAATAATGCAGCAAAGTCCTTAAATAATGCAGCAGAGTCCTTAAACAATGCAGCACAGTCCTTAAATAATGCAACAAAGTCCTTAAATAATGCAGCAGAGTCCTTAAATAATGCAGCAAAGTTCTTAAATAATGCAGCAGAGTCCTTAAACAATGCAGCACAGTCCTTAAATAATGCAGCAAAGTCCTTAAATAATGCAGCAGAGTCCTTAAATAATGCAGCAAACTCATTAAATAATGCAGCAAAGTACTTAAATAATGCAGCAAATTCCTTAAATAATGCAGCAGAATCCTTAAATAATGCAATAAAGTCCTTAAATAATGCAGCAGAGTCCTTAAATAATGCAATAAATTCCTTAAATAATGCAGCAGAATCCTTAAATAATGCAATAAAGTCATTAAATAATGCAGCAGAGTCCTTAAATACTGCAGCAGAGACCTTAAATAATGCAGCAAAATCCTTAAATAATGCAGCAGAGTCCTTATATAATGCAGCAGAGTCCTAAAATACCGCAGCAGAGTCCTTAAATAATGCAGCAGAGTCCTTAAATAATGCAGCAAATTCATTAAATAATGCAGCAGAGTCCTTAAATAATGCAACAAAGCCCTTAAATAATGCAGCAGATTCCTTAAATTTCGCAGCAGCGTCCTTAAATAATGCATCAAAGTCCTTAAATAATGCAGCAGAGTCCTAAAATACCGCAGCAGAGTCCTTAAATAATGCAGCAAAGTCCTTAAATAATGCAGCAGAGTGCTTACATAATGCAGCAGAGTCCTTAAATTCCGCAGCAGAGTCATTAAATAATGCAGCAGAGTCCTTAAATAATGCAGCAAATTCATTAAATAATGCACAGAGTCATTAAATAATGCAACAAAGTCCTTAAATAATGCAGCAGAGTCCTTAAATAATGCAACAAAGTCCTTAAATAATGCAGCAGATTCCTTAAATAAAGCAGCAGAGTGCTTAAATAATGCAGCAGAGTCCTTAAATACCGCAGCAGAGTCATTAAATAATACAGCAGAGTCCTTAAATAATGCAGCAAATTCCTTAAATAATGCAGAGTCCTTAAATAATGCACTAAATTCCTTAAATAAAATGCAGCAACGCCCTTAATAATGCAGCAGAGTCCTTAAATAATTCAGCAAAGTCCTTAAATAATGCAGCAGAGTCCTTAAATACCGCAGCAGCGTCCTTAAATAATGCAACAAAGTCCTTAAATAATGCAGCTGAACCCTTAAATAATGCAACAAAGTCCTTAAATAATGCAGCAGACTCCTTAAATAATGCAACAAACTCCTTAAATAATGCAGCAGAGTACTTAAATAATGCAGCAGAGTACTTAAATAATGCAGCAAATTCCTTAAATAATGCAGCAGAATCCTTAAATAATGCAATAAAATCCTTAAATAATGCAGCAACGTCCTTAATAATGCAGCAGAGTCCTTAAATAATACAGCAAAGTTCTTAAATAATGCAGCAGAGGACTTAAATACTGCAGCAGCGTCCTTAAATAATGCAGCAGAGTCCTTAAATAATGCAACAAAGTCCTTAAATAATGCAGCAGAATCCTTAAATAATGCAAAAAATTCCTTAAATAATGCAGAAGAGTACTTAAATAATGCAGAAAAGTTGTTAAATAATGCAGCAAAGTCCTTAAATAATGCAGCAGAGTCCTTAAACATTGCAGCACAGTCCTTAAATAATGCAACAAAGTCGTTAAATAATGCAGCAGAGTCCTTAAATAATGCAGCAAAGTCCTTAAAAAATGCAGCAGAGTCCTTAAACAATGCAACACAGTCCTTAAATAATGCAGCAGAGTCCTTAAATACTGCAGCAGAGTCCTTAAATAATGCAGCAAAGTCCTTAAATAATGCAGCAGAGTCCTTAAATACTGCAGCAGAGTCCTTAAATAATGCAGCAAAGTCCTTAAATAATGCAGCAGAGTCCTTAAATTCCGCAGCAGAGTGATTAAATAATGCAACAAAGTCCTTAATAATGCAGCAGAGTCCTTAAATAATGCAGCAAATTCTTTAAATAATGCAGCAGAATCCTTAAATAATGCAATAAAGTCCTTATCTAATGCAGCAACGTCCTTAATAATGCAGCAGAGTCCTTAAATAATGCAGCAAAGTACTTAAATAATGCAGCAGAGGCCTTAAATACCGCAGCAGCATACTTAAATAATGCAGCAAAGTCCTTAAATAATGCAGCAGAGTCCTTAAATAATGCAACAAAGTCCTTAAATAATGCAGCAGAGTCCTTAAATAATGCAGCAAAGTCCTTAAATAATGCAGCAGAGTCCTTAAATAATGCAACAAAGTCCTTAAATAATGCAGCAGAGTCCTTAAATAATGCAGCAGAGTCCTTAAATAATGCAACAAAGTCCTTAAATAATGCAGCAGAGTCCTTAAATAATGCAACAAAGTCCTTAAATAATGCAGCAGAGTACTTAAATAATGCAGCAAAGTCCTTAAATAATGCAGCAGAGTCCTTAAACAATGCAGCACAGTCCTTAAATAATGCAACAAAGTCCTTAAATAATGCAGCAGAGTCCTTAAATAATGCAGCAAAGTCCTTAAATAATGCAGCAGAGTCCTTAAACAATGCAGCACAGTCCTTAAATAATGCAGCAAAGTCCTTAAATAATGCAGCAGAGTCCTTAAATAATGCATCAAAGTCCTTAAATAATGCAGCAGAGTCCTTAAATAATGCAACAAACTCATTAAATAATGCAGCAAAGTACTTAAATAATGCAGCAAATTCCTTAAATAATGCAGCAGAATCCTTAAATAATGCAATAAAGTCCTTAAATAATGCAGCAGAGTCCTTAAATACTGCAATAAATTCCTTAAATAATGCAGCAGAATCCTTAAATAATGCAATAAAGTCATTAAGTAATGCAGCAGAGTCCTTAAATAATGCAACAAAGTCCTTAAATAATGCAGCAGATTCCTTAAATTCTGCAGCAGCGTCCTTAAATAATGCATCAAAGTCCTTAAATAATGCAGCAGAGTCCTTAAATACCACAGCAGAGTCATTAAATAATGCAGCAGAGTCCTTAAATAATGCAGCATATTCCTTAAATAATGCAGCAGAGTCCTTAAATAATGCAATAAAGTCCTTAAATAATGCAGCAGAGTCCTTAAATAATGCAGCAACGTCCTTAATAATGCAGCTGAGTCCTTAAATAATGCAGCAACATCCTTAAATAATGCAGCAGAGTCCTTAAATACTGCATCAGCGTCCTTAAATAATGCAACAAAGTCCTTAAATAATGCAGCAAAGTCCTTAAATAATGCAGCAGAGTCCTTAAATACAGCAGCAGAGTCCTTAAATAATTCAGCAAAGTCCTTAAATAATGCAGCAGAGTCCTTAAATAATGCAATAAAGTCCTTATCTAATGCAGCAACGTCCTTAATAATGCAGCAGAGTCCTTAAATAATGCAACAAAGTCCTTAAATAATGCAGCAGAGTCCTTAAATAATGCAACAAAGTCCTTAAATATTGCAGCAGAGTCCTTAAATAATGCAGCAAAGTCCTTAAATAATGCAGCAGAGTACTTAAATAATGCAGCAAATTCCTTAAATAATGCAGCAGAATCCTTAAATAATGCAATAAAGTCCTTAAATAATGCAGCAGAGTCCTTAAATAATGCAGCAGAGTCCTTAAATAATGCAACAAAGTCCTTAAATAATGCAGCAGAGTCCTTAAAGAATGCAGCAAAGTCCTTAAATAATGCAGCAGAGTCCTTAAATAATGCAGCAAACTCATTAAATAATGCAGCAAAGTACTTAAATAATGCAGCAAATTCCTTAAATAATGCAGCAGAATCCTTAAATAATGCAATAAATTCCTTAAATAATGCAGCAGAGTACTTAAATAATGCAGCAAATTCCTTAAATAATGCAGCAGAATCCTTAAATAATGCAATAAAATCCTTAAATAATGCAGCAACGTCCTTAATAATGCAGCAGAGTCCTTAAATAATGCAGCAAAGTACTTAAATAATGCAGCAGAGGCCTTAAATACCGCAGCAGCATACTTAAATAATGCAGCAAAGTCCTTAAATAATGCAGCAGAGTCCTTAAATAATGCAACAAAGTCCTTAAATAATGCAGCAGAGTCCATAAATAATGCAACAAACTCATTAAATAATGCAGCAAAGTACTTAAATAATGCAGCAAATTCCTTAAATAATGCAGCAGAATCATTAAATAATGCAATAAAGTCCTTAAATAATGCAGCAGAGTCCTTAAATAATGCAAAAAATTCCTTAAATAATGCAGCAGAATCCTTAAATAATGCAACAAAGTCCTTAAATAATGCAGCAACGTCCTTAATAATGCAGCAGAGTCCTTAAATAATGCAGCAAATTCCTTAAATAATGCAGAGTCCTTAAATAATGCACTAAATTGCTTAAATAAAATGCAGCAACGCCCTTAATAATGCAGCTGAGTCCTTAAATAATTCAGCAAAGTCCTTAAATAATGCAGCAGAGTCCTTAAATACCGCAGCAGCGTCCTTAAATAATGCAAAAAAGTCCTTAAATAATGCAGCAGAACCCTTAAATAATGCAACAAATCCTTAAATAATGCAGCAGACTCCTTAAATAATGCAACAAACTCCTTAAATAATGCAGCAGAGTACTTAAATAATGCAGCAGAGTACTTAAATAATGCAGCAAATTCCTTAAATAATGCAGCAGAATCCTTAAATAATGCAATAAAATCCTTAAATAATGCAGCAACGTCCTTAATAATGCAGCAGAGTCCTTAAATAATACAGCAAATTCCTTAAATAATGCAGCAGAGGACTTAAATACTGCAGCAGCGTCCTTAAATAATGCAGCAGAGTCCTTAAATAATGCAACAAAGTCCTTAAATAATGCAGCAGAATCCTTAAATAATGCAAAAAATTCCTTAAATAATGCAGAAGAGTACTTAAATAATGCAGAAAAGTCGTTAAATAATGCAGCAAAGTCCTTAAATAATGCAGCAGAGTCCTTAAACATTGCAGCACAGTCCTTAAATAATGCAACAAAGTCCTTAAATAATGCAGCAGAGTCCTTAAATAATGCAGCAAAGTCCTTAAATAATGCAGCAGAGTCCTTAAACAATGCAACACAGTCCTTAAATAATGCAGCAAAGTCCTTAAATAATGCAGCAGAGTCCTTAAATACAGCAGCAGCGTCCTTAAATAATTCAGCAAAGTCCTTAAATAATGCAGCAGAGTCCTTAAATAATGCAACAAAGTCCTTAAATAATGCAGCAGAGTCCTTAAATAATGCAACAAAGTCCATAAATAATGCAGCAGAGTCCTTAAATACTGCAGCAGAGTCCTTAAATAATGCAGCAAAGTCCTTAAATAATGCAGCAGAGTCCTTAAATTCCGCAGCAGAGTGATTAAATAATGCAACAAAGTCCTTAATAATGCAGCAGAGTCCTTAAATAATGCAGCAAATTCTTTAAATAATGCAGCAGAATCCTTAGATAATGCAATAAAGTCCTTATCTAATGCAGCAACGTCCTTAATAATGCAGCAGAGTCCTTAAATAATGCAGCAAAGTACTTAAATAATGCAGCAGAGGCCTTAAATACCGCAGCAGCATACTTAAATAATGCAGCAAAGTCCTTAAATAATGCAGCAGAGTCCTTAAATAATGCAACAAAGTCCTTAAATAATGCAGCAGAGTCCTTAAATAATGCAGCAAAGTCCTTAAATAATGCAGCAGAGTCCTTAAACAATGCAGCACAGTCCTTAAATAATGCAACAAAGTCCTTAAATAATGCAGCAGAGTCCTTAAATAATGCAGCAAAGTTCTTAAATAATGCAGCAGAGTCCTTAAACAATGCAGCACAGTCCTTAAATAATGCAGCAAAGTCCTTAAATAATGCAGCAGAGTCCTTAAATAATGCAGCAAACTCATTAAATAATGCAGCAAAGTACTTAAATAATGCAGCAAATTCCTTAAATAATGCAGCAGAATCCTTAAATAATGCAATAAAGTCCTTAAATAATGCAGCAGAGTCCTTAAATAATGCAATAAATTCCTTAAATAATGCAGCAGAATCCTTAAATAATGCAATAAAGTCATTAAATAATGCAGCAGAGTCCTTAAATACTGCAGCAGAGACCTTAAATAATGCAGCAAAATCCTTAAATAATGCAGCAGAGTCCTTATATAATGCAGCAGAGTCCTAAAATACCGCAGCAGAGTCCTTAAATAATGCAGCAGAGTCCTTAAATAATGCAGCAAATTCATTAAATAATGCAGCAGAGTCCTTAAATAATGCAACAAAGTCCTTAAATAATGCAGCAGATTCCTTAAATTTCGCAGCAGCGTCCTTAAATAATGCATCAAAGTCCTTAAATAATGCAGCAGAGTCCTAAAATACCGCAGCAGAGTCCTTAAATAATGCAGCAAAGTCCTTAAATAATGCAGCAGAGTGCTTACATAATGCAGCAGAGTCCTTAAATTCCGCAGCAGAGTCATTAAATAATGCAGCAGAGTCCTTAAATAATGCAGCAAATTCATTAAATAATGCACAGAGTCATTAAATAATGCAACAAAGTCCTTAAATAATGCAGCAGAGTCCTTAAATAATGCAACAAAGTCCTTAAATAATGCAGCAGATTCCTTAAATAAAGCAGCAGAGTGCTTAAATAATGCAGCAGAGTCCTTAAATACCGCAGCAGAGTCATTAAATAATACAGCAGAGTCCTTAAATAATGCAGCAAATTCCTTAAATAATGCAGAGTCCTTAAATAATGCACTAAATTCCTTAAATAAAATGCAGCAACGCCCTTAATAATGCAGCAGAGTCCTTAAATAATTCAGCAAAGTCCTTAAATAATGCAGCAGAGTCCTTAAATACCGCAGCAGCGTCCTTAAATAATGCAACAAAGTCCTTAAATAATGCAGCTGAACCCTTAAATAATGCAACAAAGTCCTTAAATAATGCAGCAGACTCCTTAAATAATGCAACAAACTCCTTAAATAATGCAGCAGAGTACTTAAATAATGCAGCAGAGTACTTAAATAATGCAGCAAATTCCTTAAATAATGCAGCAGAATCCTTAAATAATGCAATAAAATCCTTAAATAATGCAGCAACGTCCTTAATAATGCAGCAGAGTCCTTAAATAATACAGCAAAGTTCTTAAATAATGCAGCAGAGGACTTAAATACTGCAGCAGCGTCCTTAAATAATGCAGCAGAGTCCTTAAATAATGCAACAAAGTCCTTAAATAATGCAGCAGAATCCTTAAATAATGCAAACAATTCCTTAAATAATGCAGAAGAGTACTTAAATAATGCAGAAAAGTTGTTAAATAATGCAGCAAAGTCCTTAAATAATGCAGCAGAGTCCTTAAACATTGCAGCACAGTCCTTAAATAATGCAACAAAGTCGTTAAATAATGCAGCAGAGTCCTTAAATAATGCAGCAAAGTCCTTAAAAAATGCAGCAGAGTCCTTAAACAATGCAACACAGTCCTTAAATAATGCAGCAGAGTCCTTAAATACTGCAGCAGAGTCCTTAAATAATGCAGCAAAGTCCTTAAATAATGCAGCAGAGTCCTTAAATACTGCAGCAGAGTCCTTAAATAATGCAGCAAAGTCCTTAAATAATGCAGCAGAGTCCTTAAATTCCGCAGCAGAGTGATTAAATAATGCAACAAAGTCCTTAATAATGCAGCAGAGTCCTTAAATAATGCAGCAAATTCTTTAAATAATGCAGCAGAATCCTTAAATAATGCAATAAAGTCCTTATCTAATGCAGCAACGTCCTTAATAATGCAGCAGAGTCCTTAAATAATGCAGCAAAGTACTTAAATAATGCAGCAGAGGCCTTAAATACCGCAGCAGCATACTTAAATAATGCAGCAAAGTCCTTAAATAATGCAGCAGAGTCCTTAAATAATGCAACAAAGTCCTTAAATAATGCAGCAGAGTCCTTAAATAATGCAGCAAAGTCCTTAAATAATGCAGCAGAGTCCTTAAATAATGCAACAAAGTCCTTAAATAATGCAGCAGAGTCCTTAAATAATGCAGCAGAGTCCTTAAATAATGCAACAAAGTCCTTAAATAATGCAGCAGAGTCCTTAAATAATGCAACAAAGTCCTTAAATAATGCAGCAGAGTACTTAAATAATGCAGCAAAGTCCTTAAATAATGCAGCAGAGTCCTTAAACAATGCAGCACAGTCCTTAAATAATGCAACAAAGTCCTTAAATAATGCAGCAGAGTCCTTAAATAATGCAGCAAAGTCCTTAAATAATGCAGCAGAGTCCTTAAACAATGCAGCACAGTCCTTAAATAATGCAGCAAAGTCCTTAAATAATGCAGCAGAGTCCTTAAATAATGCATCAAAGTCCTTAAATAATGCAGCAGAGTCCTTAAATAATGCAACAAACTCATTAAATAATGCAGCAAAGTACTTAAATAATGCAGCAAATTCCTTAAATAATGCAGCAGAATCCTTAAATAATGCAATAAAGTCCTTAAATAATGCAGCAGAGTCCTTAAATACTGCAATAAATTCCTTAAATAATGCAGCAGAATCCTTAAATAATGCAATAAAGTCATTAAGTAATGCAGCAGAGTCCTTAAATAATGCAACAAAGTCCTTAAATAATGCAGCAGATTCCTTAAATTCTGCAGCAGCGTCCTTAAATAATGCATCAAAGTCCTTAAATAATGCAGCAGAGTCCTTAAATACCACAGCAGAGTCATTAAATAATGCAGCAGAGTCCTTAAATAATGCAGCATATTCCTTAAATAATGCAGCAGAGTCCTTAAATAATGCAATAAAGTCCTTAAATAATGCAGCAGAGTCCTTAAATAATGCAGCAACGTCCTTAATAATGCAGCTGAGTCCTTAAATAATGCAGCAACATCCTTAAATAATGCAGCAGAGTCCTTAAATACTGCATCAGCGTCCTTAAATAATGCAACAAAGTCCTTAAATAATGCAGCAAAGTCCTTAAATAATGCAGCAGAGTCCTTAAATACAGCAGCAGAGTCCTTAAATAATTCAGCAAAGTCCTTAAATAATGCAGCAGAGTCCTTAAATAATGCAATAAAGTCCTTATCTAATGCAGCAACGTCCTTAATAATGCAGCAGAGTCCTTAAATAATGCAACAAAGTCCTTAAATAATGCAGCAGAGTCCTTAAATAATGCAACAAAGTCCTTAAATATTGCAGCAGAGTCCTTAAATAATGCAGCAAAGTCCTTAAATAATGCAGCAGAGTACTTAAATAATGCAGCAAATTCCTTAAATAATGCAGCAGAATCCTTAAATAATGCAATAAAGTCCTTAAATAATGCAGCAGAGTCCTTAAATAATGCAGCAGAGTCCTTAAATAATGCAACAAAGTCCTTAAATAATGCAGCAGAGTCCTTAAAGAATGCAGCAAAGTCCTTAAATAATGCAGCAGAGTCCTTAAATAATGCAGCAAACTCATTAAATAATGCAGCAAAGTACTTAAATAATGCAGCAAATTCCTTAAATAATGCAGCAGAATCCTTAAATAATGCAATAAATTCCTTAAATAATGCAGCAGAGTACTTAAATAATGCAGCAAATTCCTTAAATAATGCAGCAGAATCCTTAAATAATGCAATAAAATCCTTAAATAATGCAGCAACGTCCTTAATAATGCAGCAGAGTCCTTAAATAATGCAGCAAAGTACTTAAATAATGCAGCAGAGGCCTTAAATACCGCAGCAGCATACTTAAATAATGCAGCAAAGTCCTTAAATAATGCAGCAGAGTCCTTAAATAATGCAACAAAGTCCTTAAATAATGCAGCAGAGTCCATAAATAATGCAACAAACTCATTAAATAATGCAGCAAAGTACTTAAATAATGCAGCAAATTCCTTAAATAATGCAGCAGAATCATTAAATAATGCAATAAAGTCCTTAAATAATGCAGCAGAGTCCTTAAATAATGCAAAAAATTCCTTAAATAATGCAGCAGAATCCTTAAATAATGCAACAAAGTCCTTAAATAATGCAGCAACGTCCTTAATAATGCAGCAGAGTCCTTAAATAATGCAGCAAATTCCTTAAATAATGCAGAGTCCTTAAATAATGCACTAAATTGCTTAAATAAAATGCAGCAACGCCCTTAATAATGCAGCTGAGTCCTTAAATAATTCAGCAAAGTCCTTAAATAATGCAGCAGAGTCCTTAAATACCGCAGCAGCGTCCTTAAATAATGCAAAAAAGTCCTTAAATAATGCAGCAGAACCCTTAAATAATGCAACAAATCCTTAAATAATGCAGCAGACTCCTTAAATAATGCAACAAACTCCTTAAATAATGCAGCAGAGTACTTAAATAATGCAGCAGAGTACTTAAATAATGCAGCAAATTCCTTAAATAATGCAGCAGAATCCTTAAATAATGCAATAAAATCCTTAAATAATGCAGCAACGTCCTTAATAATGCAGCAGAGTCCTTAAATAATACAGCAAATTCCTTAAATAATGCAGCAGAGGACTTAAATACTGCAGCAGCGTCCTTAAATAATGCAGCAGAGTCCTTAAATAATGCAACAAAGTCCTTAAATAATGCAGCAGAATCCTTAAATAATGCAAAAAATTCCTTAAATAATGCAGAAGAGTACTTAAATAATGCAGAAAAGTCGTTAAATAATGCAGCAAAGTCCTTAAATAATGCAGCAGAGTCCTTAAACATTGCAGCACAGTCCTTAAATAATGCAACAAAGTCCTTAAATAATGCAGCAGAGTCCTTAAATAATGCAGCAAAGTCCTTAAATAATGCAGCAGAGTCCTTAAACAATGCAACACAGTCCTTAAATAATGCAGCAAAGTCCTTAAATAATGCAGCAGAGTCCTTAAATACAGCAGCAGCGTCCTTAAATAATTCAGCAAAGTCCTTAAATAATGCAGCAGAGTCCTTAAATAATGCAACAAAGTCCTTAAATAATGCAGCAGAGTCCTTAAATAATGCAACAAAGTCCATAAATAATGCAGCAGAGTCCTTAAATACTGCAGCAGAGTCCTTAAATAATGCAGCAAAGTCCTTAAATAATGCAGCAGAGTCCTTAAATTCCGCAGCAGAGTGATTAAATAATGCAACAAAGTCCTTAATAATGCAGCAGAGTCCTTAAATAATGCAGCAAATTCTTTAAATAATGCAGCAGAATCCTTAGATAATGCAATAAAGTCCTTATCTAATGCAGCAACGTCCTTAATAATGCAGCAGAGTCCTTAAATAATGCAGCAAAGTACTTAAATAATGCAGCAGAGGCCTTAAATACCGCAGCAGCATACTTAAATAATGCAGCAAAGTCCTTAAATAATGCAGCAGAGTCCTTAAATAATGCAACAAAGTCCTTAAATAATGCAGCAGAGTCCTTAAATAATGCAGCAAAGTCCTTAAATAATGCAGCAGAGTCCTTAAACAATGCAGCACAGTCCTTAAATAATGCAACAAAGTCCTTAAATAATGCAGCAGAGTCCTTAAATAATGCAGCAAAGTTCTTAAATAATGCAGCAGAGTCCTTAAACAATGCAGCACAGTCCTTAAATAATGCAGCAAAGTCCTTAAATAATGCAGCAGAGTCCTTAAATAATGCAGCAAACTCATTAAATAATGCAGCAAAGTACTTAAATAATGCAGCAAATTCCTTAAATAATGCAGCAGAATCCTTAAATAATGCAATAAAGTCCTTAAATAATGCAGCAGAGTCCTTAAATAATGCAATAAATTCCTTAAATAATGCAGCAGAATCCTTAAATAATGCAATAAAGTCATTAAATAATGCAGCAGAGTCCTTAAATACTGCAGCAGAGACCTTAAATAATGCAGCAAAATCCTTAAATAATGCAGCAGAGTCCTTATATAATGCAGCAGAGTCCTAAAATACCGCAGCAGAGTCCTTAAATAATGCAGCAGAGTCCTTAAATAATGCAGCAAATTCATTAAATAATGCAGCAGAGTCCTTAAATAATGCAAAAAATTCCTTAAATAATGCAGCAGAATCCTTAAATAATGCAACAAAGTCCTTAAATAATGCAGCAACGTCCTTAATAATGCAGCAGAGTCCTTAAATAATGCAGCAAATTCCTTAAATAATGCAGAGTCCTTAAATAATGCACTAAATTCCTTAAATAAAATGCAGCAACGCCCTTAATAATGCAGCTGAGTCCTTAAATAATTCAGCAAAGTCCTTAAATAATGCAGCAGAGTCCTTAAATACCGCAGCAGCGTCCTTAAATAATGCAACAAAGTCCTTAAATAATGCAGCAGAACCCTTAAATAATGCAACAAAGTCCTTAAATAATGCAGCAGACTCCTTAAATAATGCAACAAACTCCTTAAATAATGCAGCAGAGTACTTAAATAATGCAGCAGAGTACTTAAATAATGCAGCAAATTCCTTAAATAATGCAGCAGAATCCTTAAATAATGCAATAAAATCCTTAAATAATGCAGCAACGTCCTTAATAATGCAGCAGAGTCCTTAAATAATACAGCAAAGTCCTTAAATAATGCAGCAGAGGACTTAAATACTGCATCAGCGTCCTTAAATAATGCAGCAGAGTCCTTAAATAATGCAACAAAGTCCTTAAATAATGCAGCAGAATCCTTAAATAATGCAAAAATTCCTTAAATAATGCAGAAGAGTCCTTAAATAATGCAGCAAAGTCCTTAAATAATGCAGCAGAGTCCTTAAACAATGCAGCACAGTCCTTAAATAATGCAACAAAGTCCTTAAATAATGCAGCAGAGTCCTTAAATAATGCAGCAAAGTCCTTAAATAATGCAGCAGAGTCCTTAAACAATGCAGCACAGTCCTTAAATAATGCAGCAGAGTCCTTAAATAATGCAGCAAACTCATTAAATAATGCAGCAAAGTACTTAAATAATGCAGCAGAGTACTTAAATAATGCAGCAAATTCCTTAAATAATGCAGCAGAATCCTTAAATAATGCAATAAAATCCTTAAATAATGCAGCAACGTCCTTAATAATGCAGCAGAGTCCTTAAATAATACAGCAAAGTCTTTAAATAATGCAGCAGAGGACTTAAATACTGCATCAGCGTCCTTAAATAATGCAGCAGAGTCCTTAAATAATGCAACAAAGTCCTTAAATAATGCAGCAGAATCCTTAAATAATGCAAAAAATTCCTTAAATAATGCAGCAGAGTCCTTAAATAATGCAGCAAAGTCCTTAAATAATGCAGCAGAGTCCTTAAACAATGCAGCACAGTCCTTAAATAATGCAACAAAGTCCTTAAATAATGCAGCAGAGTCCTTAAATAATGCAGCAAAGTCCTTAAATAATGCAGCAGAGTCCTTAAACAATGCAGCACAGTCCTTAAATAATGCAGTAGAGTCCTTAAATAATGCAGCAAACTCATTAAATAATGCAGCAAAGTACTTAAATAATGCAGCAAATTCCTTAAATAATGCAGCAGAATCCTTAAATAATGCAACAAAGTCCTTAAATAATGCAGCAGAGTCCTTAAATAATGCAACAAACTCATTAAATAATGCAGCAAAGTACTTAAATAATGCAGCAAATTCCTTAAATAATGCAGCAGAATCATTAAATAATGCAATAAAGTCCTTAAATAATGCAGCAGAGTCCTTAAATAATGCAATAAATTCCTTAAATAATGCAGCAGAATCCTTAAATAATGCAATAAAGTCATTAAATAATGCAGCAGAGTCCTTCAATAATGCAACAAAGTCCTTAAATAATGCAGCAGATTCCTTAAATTCTGCAGCAGCGTCCTTAAATAATGCATCAAAGTCCTTAAATAATGCAGCAGAGTCCTTAAATACCACAGCAGAGTCATTAAATAATGCAGCAGAGTCCTTAAATAATGCAGCATATTCCTTAAATAATGCAGCAGAGTCCTTAAATAATGCAATAAAGTCCTTAAATAATGCAGCAGAGTCCTTAAATAATGCAGCAACGTCCTTAATAATGCAGCTGAGTCCTTAAATAATGCAGCAACATCCTTAAATAATGCAGCAGAGTCCTTAAATACTGCATCAGTGTCCTTAAATAATGCAACAAAGTCCTTAAATAATGCAGCAAAGTCCTTAAATAATGCAGCAGAGTCCTTAAATACAGCAGCAGAGTCCTTAAATATTTCAGCAAAGTCCTTAAATAATGCAGCAGAGTCCTTAAATAATGCAATAAAGTCCTTATCTAATGCAGCAACGTCCTTAATAATGCAGCAGAGTCCTTAAATAATGCAGCAAAGTACTTAAATAATGCAGCAGAGGCCTTAAATACCGCAGCAGCATACTTAAATAATGCAGCAAAGTCCTTAAATAATGCAGCAGAGTCCTTAAATAATGCAACAAAGTCCTTAAATAATGCAGCAGAGTCCTTAAATAATGCAGCAAAGTCCTTAAATAATGCAGCAGAGTCCTTAAACATTGCAGCACAGTCCTTAAATAATGCAACAAAGTCCTTAAATAATGCAGCAGAGTCCTTAAATAATGCAGCAAAGTCCTTAAATGATGCAGCAGAGTCATTAAACAATGCAAAACAGTCCTTAAATAATGCAGCAAAGTCCTTAAATAATGCAGCAGAGTCCTTAAATACAGCAGCAGCGTCCTTAAATAATTCAGCAAAGTCCTTAAATAATGCAGCAGAGTCCTTAAATAATGCAACAAAGTCCTTAAATAATGCAGCAGAGTCCTTAAATAATGCAACAAAGTCCTTAAATAATGCAGCAGAGTCCTTAAATACTGCAGCAGAGTCCTTAAATAATGCAGCAAAGTCCTTAAATAATGCAGAAGAGTCCTTAAATTCCGCAGCAGAGTGATTAAATAATGCAGCAAAGTCCTTAATAATGCAGCAGAGTCCTTAAATAATGCAGCAAATTCTTTAAATAATGCAGCAGAATCCTTAAATAATGCAATAAAGTCTTTATCTAATGCAGCAACGTCCTTAATAATGCAGCAGAGTCCTTAAATAATGCAGCAAAGTACTTAAATAATGCAGCAGAGGCCTTAAATACCGCAGCAGCATACTTAAATAATGCAGCAAAGTCCTTAAATAATGCAGCAGAGTCCTTAAATAATGCAACAAAGTCCTTAAATAATGCAGCAGAGTCCTTAAATAATGCAACAAAGTCCTTAAATAATGCACCAGAGTACTTAAATAATGCAGCAAAGTCCTTAAATAATGCAGCAGAGTCCTTAAATAATGCAACAAAGTCCTTAAATAATGCAGCAGAGTCCTTAAATAATGCAGCAGAGTCCTTAAATAATGCAACAAAGTCCTTAAATAATGCAGCAGAGTCCTTAAATAATGCAGCAAAGTCCTTAAATAATGCAGCAGAGTCCTTAAACAATGCAGCACAGTCCTTAAATAATGCAACAAAGTCCTTAAATAATGCAGCAGAGTCCTTAAATAATGCAGCAAAGTCCTTAAATAATGCAGCAGAGTCCTTAAATACTGCAGCAGAGTCCTTAAATAATGCAGCAAAGTCCTTAAATAATGCAGAAGAGTCCTTAAATTCCGCAGCAGAGTGATTAAATAATGCAACAAAGTCCTTAATAATGCAGCAGAGTCCTTAAATAATGCAGCAAATTCTTTAAATAATGCAGAAGAATCCTTAAATAATGCAATAAAGTCCTTATCTAATGCAGCAACGTCCTTAATAATGCAGCAGAGTCCTTAAATAATGCAGCAAAGTACTTAAATAATGCAGCAGAGGCCTTAAATACCGCAGCAGCATACTTAAATAGTGCAGCAAAGTCCTTAAATAATGCAGCAGAGTCCTTAAATAATGCAACAAAGTCCTTAAATAATGCAGCAGAGTCCTTAAATAATGCAACAAAGTCCTTAAATAATGCACCAGAGTACTTAAATAATGCAGCAAAGTCCTTAAATAATGCAGCAGAGTCCTTAAATAATGCAACAAAGTCCTTAAATAATGCAGCAGAGTCCTTAAATAATGCAGCAGAGTCCTTAAATAATGCAGAGTCCTTAAATAATGCACTAAATTCCTTAAATAAAATGCAGCAACGCCCTTAATAATGCAGCAGAGTCCTTAAATAATTCAGCAAAGTCCTTACATAATGCAGCAGAGTCCTTAAATACCGCAGCAGCGTCCTTAAATAATGCAACAAAGTCCTTAAATAATGCAGCTGAACCCTTAAATAATGCAACAAAGTCCTTAAATAATGCAGCAGACTCCTTAAATAATGCAACAAACTCCTTAAATAATGCAGCAGAGTACTTAAATAATGCAGCAGAGTACTTAAATAATGCAGCAAATTCCTTAAATAATGCAGCAGAATCCTTAAATAATGCAATAAAATCCTTAAATAATGCAGCAACGTCCTTAATAATGCAGCAGAGTCCTTAAATAATACAGCAAAGTTCTTAAATAATGCAGCAGAGGACTTAAATACTGCAGCAGCGTCCTTAAATAATGCAGCAGAGTCCTTAAATAATGCAACAAAGTCCTTAAATAATGCAGCAGAATCCTTAAATAATGCAAAAAATTCCTTAAATAATGCAGAAGAGTACTTAAATAATGCAGAAAAGTTGTTAAATAATGCAGCAAAGTCCTTAAATAATGCAGCAGAGTCCTTAAACATTGCAGCACAGTCCTTAAATAATGCAACAAAGTCGTTAAATAATGCAGCAGAGTCCTTAAATAATGCAGCAAAGTCCTTAAAAAATGCAGCAGAGTCCTTAAACAATGCAACACAGTCCTTAAATAATGCAGCAGAGTCCTTAAATACTGCAGCAGAGTCCTTAAATAATGCAGCAAAGTCCTTAAATAATGCAGCAGAGTCCTTAAATACTGCAGCAGAGTCCTTAAATAATGCAGCAAAGTCCTTAAATAATGCAGCAGAGTCCTTAAATTCCGCAGCAGAGTGATTAAATAATGCAACAAAGTCCTTAATAATGCAGCAGAGTCCTTAAATAATGCAGCAAATTCTTTAAATAATGCAGCAGAATCCTTAAATAATGCAATAAAGTCCTTATCTAATGCAGCAACGTCCTTAATAATGCAGCAGAGTCCTTAAATAATGCAGCAAAGTACTTAAATAATGCAGCAGAGGCCTTAAATACCGCAGCAGCATACTTAAATAATGCAGCAAAGTCCTTAAATAATGCAGCAGAGTCCTTAAATAATGCAACAAAGTCCTTAAATAATGCAGCAGAGTCCTTAAATAATGCAACAAAGTCCTTAAATAATGCACCAGAGTACTTAAATAATGCAGCAAAGTCCTTAAATAATGCAGCAGAGTCCTTAAATAATGCAACAAAGTCCTTAAATAATGCAGCAGAGTCCTTAAATAATGCAGCAGAGTCCTTAAATAATGCAACAAAGTCCTTAAATAATGCAGCAGAGTCCTTAAATAATGCAGCAAAGTCCTTAAATAATGCAGCAGAGTCCTTAAACAATGCAGCACAGTCCTTAAATAATGCAACAAAGTCCTTAAATAATGCAGCAGAGTCCTTAAATAATGCAGCAAAGTCCTTAAATAATGCAGCAGAGTCCTTAAATACTGCAGCAGAGTCCTTAAATAATGCAGCAAAGTCCTTAAATAATGCAGAAGAGTCCTTAAATTCCGCAGCAGAGTGATTAAATAATGCAACAAAGTCCTTAATAATGCAGCAGAGTCCTTAAATAATGCAGCAAATTCTTTAAATAATGCAGCAGAATCCTTAAATAATGCAATAAAGTCCTTATCTAATGCAGCAACGTCCTTAATAATGCAGCAGAGTCCTTAAATAATGCAGCAAAGTACTTAAATAATGCAGCAGAGGCCTTAAATACCGCAGCAGCATACTTAAATA
Source organism: Phyllobates terribilis (assembly GCF_046119375.1). NCBI lineage: Eukaryota > Metazoa > Chordata > Amphibia > Anura > Dendrobatidae > Phyllobates > Phyllobates terribilis. The sequence goes on along the minus strand of NW_027363029.1, from coordinate 243,809 downwards.
GTGCAGCAAAGTCCTTAAATAATGCAGCAGAGTCCTTAAATAATGCAACAAAGTCCTTAAATAATGCAGCAGAGTCCTTAAATAATGCAACAAAGTCCTTAAATAATGCACCAGAGTACTTAAATAATGCAGCAAAGTCCTTAAATAATGCAGCAGAGTCCTTAAATAATGCAACAAAGTCCTTAAATAATGCAGCAGAGTCCTTAAATAATGCAGCAGAGTCCTTAAATAATGCAGAGTCCTTAAATAATGCACTAAATTCCTTAAATAAAATGCAGCAACGCCCTTAATAATGCAGCAGAGTCCTTAAATAATTCAGCAAAGTCCTTACATAATGCAGCAGAGTCCTTAAATACCGCAGCAGCGTCCTTAAATAATGCAACAAAGTCCTTAAATAATGCAGCTGAACCCTTAAATAATGCAACAAAGTCCTTAAATAATGCAGCAGACTCCTTAAATAATGCAACAAACTCCTTAAATAATGCAGCAGAGTACTTAAATAATGCAGCAGAGTCCTTAAATAATGCAATAAATTCCTTAAATAATGCAGCAGAATCCTTAAATAATGCAATAAAGTCATTAAATAATGCAGCAGAGTCCTTAAATACTGCAGCAGAGACCTTAAATAATGCAGCAAAATCCTTAAATAATGCAGCAGAGTCCTTATATAATGCAGCAGAGTCCTAAAATACCGCAGCAGAGTCCTTAAATAATGCAGCAGAGTCCTTAAATAATGCAGCAAATTCATTAAATAATGCAGCAGAGTCCTTAAATAATGCAAAAAATTCCTTAAATAATGCAGCAGAATCCTTAAATAATGCAACAAAGTCCTTAAATAATGCAGCAACGTCCTTAATAATGCAGCAGAGTCCTTAAATAATGCAGCAAATTCCTTAAATAATGCAGAGTCCTTAAATAATGCACTAAATTCCTTAAATAAAATGCAGCAACGCCCTTAATAATGCAGCTGAGTCCTTAAATAATTCAGCAAAGTCCTTAAATAATGCAGCAGAGTCCTTAAATACCGCAGCAGCGTCCTTAAATAATGCAACAAAGTCCTTAAATAATGCAGCAGAACCCTTAAATAATGCAACAAAGTCCTTAAATAATGCAGCAGACTCCTTAAATAATGCAACAAACTCCTTAAATAATGCAGCAGAGTACTTAAATAATGCAGCAGAGTACTTAAATAATGCAGCAAATTCCTTAAATAATGCAGCAGAATCCTTAAATAATGCAATAAAATCCTTAAATAATGCAGCAACGTCCTTAATAATGCAGCAGAGTCCTTAAATAATACAGCAAAGTCCTTAAATAATGCAGCAGAGGACTTAAATACTGCATCAGCGTCCTTAAATAATGCAGCAGAGTCCTTAAATAATGCAACAAAGTCCTTAAATAATGCAGCAGAATCCTTAAATAATGCAAAAATTCCTTAAATAATGCAGAAGAGTCCTTAAATAATGCAGCAAAGTCCTTAAATAATGCAGCAGAGTCCTTAAACAATGCAGCACAGTCCTTAAATAATGCAACAAAGTCCTTAAATAATGCAGCAGAGTCCTTAAATAATGCAGCAAAGTCCTTAAATAATGCAGCAGAGTCCTTAAACAATGCAGCACAGTCCTTAAATAATGCAGCAGAGTCCTTAAATAATGCAGCAAACTCATTAAATAATGCAGCAAAGTACTTAAATAATGCAGCAGAGTACTTAAATAATGCAGCAAATTCCTTAAATAATGCAGCAGAATCCTTAAATAATGCAATAAAATCCTTAAATAATGCAGCAACGTCCTTAATAATGCAGCAGAGTCCTTAAATAATACAGCAAAGTCTTTAAATAATGCAGCAGAGGACTTAAATACTGCATCAGCGTCCTTAAATAATGCAGCAGAGTCCTTAAATAATGCAACAAAGTCCTTAAATAATGCAGCAGAATCCTTAAATAATGCAAAAAATTCCTTAAATAATGCAGCAGAGTCCTTAAATAATGCAGCAAAGTCCTTAAATAATGCAGCAGAGTCCTTAAACAATGCAGCACAGTCCTTAAATAATGCAACAAAGTCCTTAAATAATGCAGCAGAGTCCTTAAATAATGCAGCAAAGTCCTTAAATAATGCAGCAGAGTCCTTAAACAATGCAGCACAGTCCTTAAATAATGCAGTAGAGTCCTTAAATAATGCAGCAAACTCATTAAATAATGCAGCAAAGTACTTAAATAATGCAGCAAATTCCTTAAATAATGCAGCAGAATCCTTAAATAATGCAACAAAGTCCTTAAATAATGCAGCAGAGTCCTTAAATAATGCAACAAACTCATTAAATAATGCAGCAAAGTACTTAAATAATGCAGCAAATTCCTTAAATAATGCAGCAGAATCATTAAATAATGCAATAAAGTCCTTAAATAATGCAGCAGAGTCCTTAAATAATGCAATAAATTCCTTAAATAATGCAGCAGAATCCTTAAATAATGCAATAAAGTCATTAAATAATGCAGCAGAGTCCTTCAATAATGCAACAAAGTCCTTAAATAATGCAGCAGATTCCTTAAATTCTGCAGCAGCGTCCTTAAATAATGCATCAAAGTCCTTAAATAATGCAGCAGAGTCCTTAAATACCACAGCAGAGTCATTAAATAATGCAGCAGAGTCCTTAAATAATGCAGCATATTCCTTAAATAATGCAGCAGAGTCCTTAAATAATGCAATAAAGTCCTTAAATAATGCAGCAGAGTCCTTAAATAATGCAGCAACGTCCTTAATAATGCAGCTGAGTCCTTAAATAATGCAGCAACATCCTTAAATAATGCAGCAGAGTCCTTAAATACTGCATCAGTGTCCTTAAATAATGCAACAAAGTCCTTAAATAATGCAGCAAAGTCCTTAAATAATGCAGCAGAGTCCTTAAATACAGCAGCAGAGTCCTTAAATATTTCAGCAAAGTCCTTAAATAATGCAGCAGAGTCCTTAAATAATGCAATAAAGTCCTTATCTAATGCAGCAACGTCCTTAATAATGCAGCAGAGTCCTTAAATAATGCAGCAAAGTACTTAAATAATGCAGCAGAGGCCTTAAATACCGCAGCAGCATACTTAAATAATGCAGCAAAGTCCTTAAATAATGCAGCAGAGTCCTTAAATAATGCAACAAAGTCCTTAAATAATGCAGCAGAGTCCTTAAATAATGCAGCAAAGTCCTTAAATAATGCAGCAGAGTCCTTAAACATTGCAGCACAGTCCTTAAATAATGCAACAAAGTCCTTAAATAATGCAGCAGAGTCCTTAAATAATGCAGCAAAGTCCTTAAATGATGCAGCAGAGTCATTAAACAATGCAAAACAGTCCTTAAATAATGCAGCAAAGTCCTTAAATAATGCAGCAGAGTCCTTAAATACAGCAGCAGCGTCCTTAAATAATTCAGCAAAGTCCTTAAATAATGCAGCAGAGTCCTTAAATAATGCAACAAAGTCCTTAAATAATGCAGCAGAGTCCTTAAATAATGCAACAAAGTCCTTAAATAATGCAGCAGAGTCCTTAAATACTGCAGCAGAGTCCTTAAATAATGCAGCAAAGTCCTTAAATAATGCAGAAGAGTCCTTAAATTCCGCAGCAGAGTGATTAAATAATGCAGCAAAGTCCTTAATAATGCAGCAGAGTCCTTAAATAATGCAGCAAATTCTTTAAATAATGCAGCAGAATCCTTAAATAATGCAATAAAGTCTTTATCTAATGCAGCAACGTCCTTAATAATGCAGCAGAGTCCTTAAATAATGCAGCAAAGTACTTAAATAATGCAGCAGAGGCCTTAAATACCGCAGCAGCATACTTAAATAATGCAGCAAAGTCCTTAAATAATGCAGCAGAGTCCTTAAATAATGCAACAAAGTCCTTAAATAATGCAGCAGAGTCCTTAAATAATGCAACAAAGTCCTTAAATAATGCACCAGAGTACTTAAATAATGCAGCAAAGTCCTTAAATAATGCAGCAGAGTCCTTAAATAATGCAACAAAGTCCTTAAATAATGCAGCAGAGTCCTTAAATAATGCAGCAGAGTCCTTAAATAATGCAACAAAGTCCTTAAATAATGCAGCAGAGTCCTTAAATAATGCAGCAAAGTCCTTAAATAATGCAGCAGAGTCCTTAAACAATGCAGCACAGTCCTTAAATAATGCAACAAAGTCCTTAAATAATGCAGCAGAGTCCTTAAATAATGCAGCAAAGTCCTTAAATAATGCAGCAGAGTCCTTAAATACTGCAGCAGAGTCCTTAAATAATGCAGCAAAGTCCTTAAATAATGCAGAAGAGTCCTTAAATTCCGCAGCAGAGTGATTAAATAATGCAACAAAGTCCTTAATAATGCAGCAGAGTCCTTAAATAATGCAGCAAATTCTTTAAATAATGCAGCAGAATCCTTAAATAATGCAATAAAGTCCTTATCTAATGCAGCAACGTCCTTAATAATGCAGCAGAGTCCTTAAATAATGCAGCAAAGTACTTAAATAATGCAGCAGAGGCCTTAAATACCGCAGCAGCATACTTAAATAGTGCAGCAAAGTCCTTAAATAATGCAGCAGAGTCCTTAAATAATGCAACAAAGTCCTTAAATAATGCAGCAGAGTCCTTAAATAATGCAACAAAGTCCTTAAATAATGCACCAGAGTACTTAAATAATGCAGCAAAGTCCTTAAATAATGCAGCAGAGTCCTTAAATAATGCAACAAAGTCCTTAAATAATGCAGCAGAGTCCTTAAATAATGCAGCAGAGTCCTTAAATAATGCAGAGTCCTTAAATAATGCACTAAATTCCTTAAATAAAATGCAGCAACGCCCTTAATAATGCAGCAGAGTCCTTAAATAATTCAGCAAAGTCCTTACATAATGCAGCAGAGTCCTTAAATACCGCAGCAGCGTCCTTAAATAATGCAACAAAGTCCTTAAATAATGCAGCTGAACCCTTAAATAATGCAACAAAGTCCTTAAATAATGCAGCAGACTCCTTAAATAATGCAACAAACTCCTTAAATAATGCAGCAGAGTACTTAAATAATGCAGCAGAGTACTTAAATAATGCAGCAAATTCCTTAAATAATGCAGCAGAATCCTTAAATAATGCAATAAAATCCTTAAATAATGCAGCAACGTCCTTAATAATGCAGCAGAGTCCTTAAATAATACAGCAAAGTTCTTAAATAATGCAGCAGAGGACTTAAATACTGCAGCAGCGTCCTTAAATAATGCAGCAGAGTCCTTAAATAATGCAACAAAGTCCTTAAATAATGCAGCAGAATCCTTAAATAATGCAAAAAATTCCTTAAATAATGCAGAAGAGTACTTAAATAATGCAGAAAAGTTGTTAAATAATGCAGCAAAGTCCTTAAATAATGCAGCAGAGTCCTTAAACATTGCAGCACAGTCCTTAAATAATGCAACAAAGTCGTTAAATAATGCAGCAGAGTCCTTAAATAATGCAGCAAAGTCCTTAAAAAATGCAGCAGAGTCCTTAAACAATGCAACACAGTCCTTAAATAATGCAGCAGAGTCCTTAAATACTGCAGCAGAGTCCTTAAATAATGCAGCAAAGTCCTTAAATAATGCAGCAGAGTCCTTAAATACTGCAGCAGAGTCCTTAAATAATGCAGCAAAGTCCTTAAATAATGCAGCAGAGTCCTTAAATTCCGCAGCAGAGTGATTAAATAATGCAACAAAGTCCTTAATAATGCAGCAGAGTCCTTAAATAATGCAGCAAATTCTTTAAATAATGCAGCAGAATCCTTAAATAATGCAATAAAGTCCTTATCTAATGCAGCAACGTCCTTAATAATGCAGCAGAGTCCTTAAATAATGCAGCAAAGTACTTAAATAATGCAGCAGAGGCCTTAAATACCGCAGCAGCATACTTAAATAATGCAGCAAAGTCCTTAAATAATGCAGCAGAGTCCTTAAATAATGCAACAAAGTCCTTAAATAATGCAGCAGAGTCCTTAAATAATGCAACAAAGTCCTTAAATAATGCACCAGAGTACTTAAATAATGCAGCAAAGTCCTTAAATAATGCAGCAGAGTCCTTAAATAATGCAACAAAGTCCTTAAATAATGCAGCAGAGTCCTTAAATAATGCAGCAGAGTCCTTAAATAATGCAACAAAGTCCTTAAATAATGCAGCAGAGTCCTTAAATAATGCAGCAAAGTCCTTAAATAATGCAGCAGAGTCCTTAAACAATGCAGCACAGTCCTTAAATAATGCAACAAAGTCCTTAAATAATGCAGCAGAGTCCTTAAATAATGCAGCAAAGTCCTTAAATAATGCAGCAGAGTCCTTAAATACTGCAGCAGAGTCCTTAAATAATGCAGCAAAGTCCTTAAATAATGCAGAAGAGTCCTTAAATTCCGCAGCAGAGTGATTAAATAATGCAACAAAGTCCTTAATAATGCAGCAGAGTCCTTAAATAATGCAGCAAATTCTTTAAATAATGCAGCAGAATCCTTAAATAATGCAATAAAGTCCTTATCTAATGCAGCAACGTCCTTAATAATGCAGCAGAGTCCTTAAATAATGCAGCAAAGTACTTAAATAATGCAGCAGAGGCCTTAAATACCGCAGCAGCATACTTAAATAGTGCAGCAAAGTCCTTAAATAATGCAGCAGAGTCCTTAAATAATGCAACAAAGTCCTTAAATAATGCAGCAGAGTCCTTAAATAATGCAACAAAGTCCTTAAATAATGCACCAGAGTACTTAAATAATGCAGCAAAGTCCTTAAATAATGCAGCAGAGTCCTTAAATAATGCAACAAAGTCCTTAAATAATGCAGCAGAGTCCTTAAATAATGCAGCAGAGTCCTTAAATAATGCAGAGTCCTTAAATAATGCACTAAATTCCTTAAATAAAATGCAGCAACGCCCTTAATAATGCAGCAGAGTCCTTAAATAATTCAGCAAAGTCCTTACATAATGCAGCAGAGTCCTTAAATACCGCAGCAGCGTCCTTAAATAATGCAACAAAGTCCTTAAATAATGCAGCTGAACCCTTAAATAATGCAACAAAGTCCTTAAATAATGCAGCAGACTCCTTAAATAATGCAACAAACTCCTTAAATAATGCAGCAGAGTACTTAAATAATGCAGCAGAGTACTTAAATAATGCAGCAAATTCCTTAAATAATGCAGCAGAATCCTTAAATAATGCAATAAAATCCTTAAATAATGCAGCAACGTCCTTAATAATGCAGCAGAGTCCTTAAATAATACAGCAAAGTTCTTAAATAATGCAGCAGAGGACTTAAATACTGCAGCAGCGTCCTTAAATAATGCAGCAGAGTCCTTAAATAATGCAACAAAGTCCTTAAATAATGCAGCAGAATCCTTAAATAATGCAAAAAATTCCTTAAATAATGCAGAAGAGTACTTAAATAATGCAGAAAAGTTGTTAAATAATGCAGCAAAGTCCTTAAATAATGCAGCAGAGTCCTTAAACATTGCAGCACAGTCCTTAAATAATGCAACAAAGTCCTTAAATAATGCAGCAGAGTACTTAAATAATGCAGCAAAGTCCTTAAATAATGCAGCAGAGTCCTTAAACAATGCAGCACAGTCCTTAAATAATGCAACAAAGTCCTTAAATAATGCAGCAGAGTCCTTAAATAATGCATCAAAGTCCTTAAATAATGCAGCAGAGTCCTTAAATAATGCAACAAACTCATTAAATAATGCAGCAAAGTACTTAAATAATGCAGCAAATTCCTTAAATAATGCAGCAGAATCCTTAAATAATGCAATAAAGTCCTTAAATAATGCAGCAGAGTCCTTAAATACTGCAATAAATTCCTTAAATAATGCAGCAGAATCCTTAAATAATGCAATAAAGTCATTAAGTAATGCAGCAGAGTCCTTAAATAATGCAACAAAGTCCTTAAATAATGCAGCAGATTCCTTAAATTCTGCAGCAGCGTCCTTAAATAATGCATCAAAGTCCTTAAATAATGCAGCAGAGTCCTTAAATACCACAGCAGAGTCATTAAATAATGCAGCAGAGTCCTTAAATAATGCAGCATATTCCTTAAATAATGCAGCAGAGTCCTTAAATAATGCAATAAAGTCCTTAAATAATGCAGCAGAGTCCTTAAATAATGCAGCAACGTCCTTAATAATGCAGCTGAGTCCTTAAATAATGCAGCAACATCCTTAAATAATGCAGCAGAGTCCTTAAATACTGCATCAGCGTCCTTAAATAATGCAACAAAGTCCTTAAATAATGCAGCAAAGTCCTTAAATAATGCAGCAGAGTCCTTAAATACAGCAGCAGAGTCCTTAAATAATTCAGCAAAGTCCTTAAATAATGCAGCAGAGTCCTTAAATAATGCAATAAAGTCCTTATCTAATGCAGCAACGTCCTTAATAATGCAGCAGAGTCCTTAAATAATGCAACAAAGTCCTTAAATAATGCAGCAGAGTCCTTAAATAATGCAACAAAGTCCTTAAATATTGCAGCAGAGTCCTTAAATAATGCAGCAAAGTCCTTAAATAATGCAGCAGAGTACTTAAATAATGCAGCAAATTCCTTAAATAATGCAGCAGAATCCTTAAATAATGCAATAAAGTCCTTAAATAATGCAGCAGAGTCCTTAAATAATGCAGCAGAGTCCTTAAATAATGCAACAAAGTCCTTAAATAATGCAGCAGAGTCCTTAAAGAATGCAGCAAAGTCCTTAAATAATGCAGCAGAGTCCTTAAATAATGCAGCAAACTCATTAAATAATGCAGCAAAGTACTTAAATAATGCAGCAAATTCCTTAAATAATGCAGCAGAATCCTTAAATAATGCAATAAATTCCTTAAATAATGCAGCAGAGTACTTAAATAATGCAGCAAATTCCTTAAATAATGCAGCAGAATCCTTAAATAATGCAATAAAATCCTTAAATAATGCAGCAACGTCCTTAATAATGCAGCAGAGTCCTTAAATAATGCAGCAAAGTACTTAAATAATGCAGCAGAGGCCTTAAATACCGCAGCAGCATACTTAAATAATGCAGCAAAGTCCTTAAATAATGCAGCAGAGTCCTTAAATAATGCAACAAAGTCCTTAAATAATGCAGCAGAGTCCATAAATAATGCAACAAACTCATTAAATAATGCAGCAAAGTACTTAAATAATGCAGCAAATTCCTTAAATAATGCAGCAGAATCATTAAATAATGCAATAAAGTCCTTAAATAATGCAGCAGAGTCCTTAAATAATGCAAAAAATTCCTTAAATAATGCAGCAGAATCCTTAAATAATGCAACAAAGTCCTTAAATAATGCAGCAACGTCCTTAATAATGCAGCAGAGTCCTTAAATAATGCAGCAAATTCCTTAAATAATGCAGAGTCCTTAAATAATGCACTAAATTGCTTAAATAAAATGCAGCAACGCCCTTAATAATGCAGCTGAGTCCTTAGATAATTCAGCAAAGTCCTTAAATAATGCAGCAGAGTCCTTAAATACCGCAGCAGCGTCCTTAAATAATGCAAAAAAGTCCTTAAATAATGCAGCAGAACCCTTAAATAATGCAACAAATCCTTAAATAATGCAGCAGACTCCTTAAATAATGCAACAAACTCCTTAAATAATGCAGCAGAGTACTTAAATAATGCAGCAGAGTACTTAAATAATGCAGCAAATTCCTTAAATAATGCAGCAGAATCCTTAAATAATGCAATAAAATCCTTAAATAATGCAGCAACGTCCTTAATAATGCAGCAGAGTCCTTAAATAATACAGCAAATTCCTTAAATAATGCAGCAGAGGACTTAAATACTGCAGCAGCGTCCTTAAATAATGCAGCAGAGTCCTTAAATAATGCAACAAAGTCCTTAAATAATGCAGCAGAATCCTTAAATAATGCAAAAAATTCCTTAAATAATGCAGAAGAGTACTTAAATAATGCAGAAAAGTCGTTAAATAATGCAGCAAAGTCCTTAAATAATGCAGCAGAGTCCTTAAACATTGCAGCACAGTCCTTAAATAATGCAACAAAGTCCTTAAATAATGCAGCAGAGTCCTTAAATAATGCAGCAAAGTCCTTAAATAATGCAGCAGAGTCCTTAAACAATGCAACACAGTCCTTAAATAATGCAGCAAAGTCCTTAAATAATGCAGCAGAGTCCTTAAATACAGCAGCAGCGTCCTTAAATAATTCAGCAAAGTCCTTAAATAATGCAGCAGAGTCCTTAAATAATGCAACAAAGTCCTTAAATAATGCAGCAGAGTCCTTAAATAATGCAACAAAGTCCATAAATAATGCAGCAGAGTCCTTAAATACTGCAGCAGAGTCCTTAAATAATGCAGCAAAGTCCTTAAATAATGCAGCAGAGTCCTTAAATTCCGCAGCAGAGTGATTAAATAATGCAACAAAGTCCTTAATAATGCAGCAGAGTCCTTAAATAATGCAGCAAATTCTTTAAATAATGCAGCAGAATCCTTAGATAATGCAATAAAGTCCTTATCTAATGCAGCAACGTCCTTAATAATGCAGCAGAGTCCTTAAATAATGCAGCAAAGTACTTAAATAATGCAGCAGAGGCCTTAAATACCGCAGCAGCATACTTAAATAATGCAGCAAAGTCCTTAAATAATGCAGCAGAGTCCTTAAATAATGCAACAAAGTCCTTAAATAATGCAGCAGAGTCCTTAAATAATGCAGCAAAGTCCTTAAATAATGCAGCAGAGTCCTTAAACAATGCAGCACAGTCCTTAAATAATGCAACAAAGTCCTTAAATAATGCAGCAGAGTCCTTAAATAATGCAGCAAAGTTCTTAAATAATGCAGCAGAGTCCTTAAACAATGCAGCACAGTCCTTAAATAATGCAGCAAAGTCCTTAAATAATGCAGCAGAGTCCTTAAATAATGCAGCAAACTCATTAAATAATGCAGCAAAGTACTTAAATAATGCAGCAAATTCCTTAAATAATGCAGCAGAATCCTTAAATAATGCTATAAAGTCCTTAAATAATGCAGCAGAGTCCTTAAATAATGCAATAAATTCCTTAAATAATGCAGCAGAATCCTTAAATAATGCAATAAAGTCATTAAATAATGCAGCAGAGTCCTTAAATACTGCAGCAGAGACCTTAAATAATGCAGCAAAATCCTTAAATAATGCAGCAGAGTCCTTATATAATGCAGCAGAGTCCTAAAATACCGCAGCAGAGTCCTTAAATAATGCAGCAGAGTCCTTAAATAATGCAGCAAATTCATTAAATAATGCAGCAGAGTCCTTAAATAATGCAACAAAGTCCTTAAATAATGCAGCAGATTCCTTAAATTTCGCAGCAGCGTCCTTAAATAATGCATCAAAGTCCTTAAATAATGCAGCAGAGTCCTAAAATACCGCAGCAGAGTCCTTAAATAATGCAGCAAAGTCCTTAAATAATGCAGCAGAGTGCTTACATAATGCAGCAGAGTCCTTAAATTCCGCAGCAGAGTCATTAAATAATGCAGCAGAGTCCTTAAATAATGCAGCAAATTCATTAAATAATGCACAGAGTCATTAAATAATGCAACAAAGTCCTTAAATAATGCAGCAGAGTCCTTAAATAATGCAACAAAGTCCTTAAATAATGCAGCAGATTCCTTAAATAAAGCAGCAGAGTGCTTAAATAATGCAGCAGAGTCCTTAAATACCGCAGCAGAGTCATTAAATAATACAGCAGAGTCCTTAAATAATGCAGCAAATTCCTTAAATAATGCAGAGTCCTTAAATAATGCACTAAATTCCTTAAATAAAATGCAGCAACGCCCTTAATAATGCAGCAGAGTCCTTAAATAATTCAGCAAAGTCCTTAAATAATGCAGCAGAGTCCTTAAATACCGCAGCAGCGTCCTTAAATAATGCAACAAAGTCCTTAAATAATGCAGCTGAACCCTTAAATAATGCAACAAAGTCCTTAAATAATGCAGCAGACTCCTTAAATAATGCAACAAACTCCTTAAATAATGCAGCAGAGTACTTAAATAATGCAGCAGAGTACTTAAATAATGCAGCAAATTCCTTAAATAATGCAGCAGAATCCTTAAATAATGCAATAAAATCCTTAAATAATGCAGCAACGTCCTTAATAATGCAGCAGAGTCCTTAAATAATACAGCAAAGTTCTTAAATAATGCAGCAGAGGACTTAAATACTGCAGCAGCGTCCTTAAATAATGCAGCAGAGTCCTTAAATAATGCAGCAAAGTCCTTAAATAATGCAGCAGAGTCCTTAAACATTGCAGCACAGTCCTTAAATAATGCAACAAAGTCCTTAAATAATGCAGCAGAGTCCTTAAATAATGCAGCAAAGTCCTTAAATAATGCAGCAGAGTCCTTAAACAATGCAACACAGTCCTTAAATAATGCAGCAAAGTCCTTAAATAATGCAGCAGAGTCCTTAAATACAGCAGCAGCGTCCTTAAATAATTCAGCAAAGTCCTTAAATAATGCAGCAGAGTCCTTAAATAATGCAACAAAGTCCTTAAATAATGCAGCAGAGTCCTTAAATAATGCAACAAAGTCCATAAATAATGCAGCAGAGTCCTTAAATACTGCAGCAGAGTCCTTAAATAATGCAGCAACGTCCTTAATAATGCAGCAGAGTCCTTAAATAATACAGCAAAGTTCTTAAATAATGCAGCAGAGGACTTAAATACTGCAGCAGCGTCCTTAAATAATGCAGCAGAGTCCTTAAATAATGCAACAAAGTCCTTAAATAATGCAGCAGAATCCTTAAATAATGCAAAAAATTCCTTAAATAATGCAGAAGAGTACTTAAATAATGCAGAAAAGTTGTTAAATAATGCAGCAAAGTCCTTAAATAATGCAGCAGAGTCCTTAAACATTGCAGCACAGTCCTTAAATAATGCAACAAAGTCGTTAAATAATGCAGCAGAGTCCTTAAATAATGCAGCAAAGTCCTTAAAAAATGCAGCAGAGTCCTTAAACAATGCAACACAGTCCTTAAATAATGCAGCAGAGTCCTTAAATACTGCAGCAGAGACCTTAAATAATGCAGCAAAGTCCTTAAATAATGCAGCAGAGTCCTTAAATACTGCAGCAGAGTCCTTAAATAATGCAGCAAAGTCCTTAAATAATGCAGCAGAGTCCTTAAATTCCGCAGCAGAGTGATTAAATAATGCAACAAAGTCCTTAATAATGCAGCAGAGTCCTTAAATAATGCAGCAAATTCTTTAAATAATGCAGCAGAATCCTTAAATAATGCAATAAAGTCCTTATCTAATGCAGCAACGTCCTTAATAATGCAGCAGAGTCCTTAAATAATGCAGCAAAGTACTTAAATAATGCAGCAGAGGCCTTAAATACCGCAGCAGCATACTTAAATAATGCAGCAAAGTCCTTAAATAATGCAGCAGAGTCCTTAAATAATGCAACAAAGTCCTTAAATAATGCAGCAGAGTCCTTAAATAATGCAGCAAAGTCCTTAAATAATGCAGCAGAGTCCTTAAATAATGCAACAAAGTCCTTAAATAATGCAGCAGAGTCCTTAAATAATGCAGCAGAGTCCTTAAATAATGCAACAAAGTCCTTAAATAATGCAGCAGAGTCCTTAAATAATGCAACAAAGTCCTTAAATAATGCAGCAGAGTACTTAAATAATGCAGCAAAGTCCTTAAATAATGCAGCAGAGTCCTTAAACAATGCAGCACAGTCCTTAAATAATGCAACAAAGTCCTTAAATAATGCAGCAGAGTCCTTAAATAATGCAACAAAGTCCTTAAATAATGCAGCAGAATCCTTAAATAATGCAAAAAATTCCTTAAATAATGCAGAAGAGTACTTAAATAATGCAGAAAAGTCGTTAAATAATGCAGCAAAGTCCTTAAATAATGCAGCAGAGTCCTTAAACATTGCAGCACAGTCCTTAAATAATGCAACAAAGTCCTTAAATAATGCAGCAGAGTCCTTAAATAATGCAGCAAAGTCCTTAAATAATGCAGCAGAGTCCTTAAACAATGCAACACAGTCCTTAAATAATGCAGCAAAGTCCTTAAATAATGCAGCAGAGTCCTTAAATACAGCAGCAGCGTCCTTAAATAATTCAGCAAAGTCCTTAAATAATGCAGCAGAGTCCTTAAATAATGCAACAAAGTCCTTAAATAATGCAGCAGAGTCCTTAAATAATGCAACAAAGTCCATAAATAATGCAGCAGAATCCTTAAATACTGCAGCAGAGTCCTTAAATAATGCAGCAAAGTCCTTAAATAATGCAGCAGAGTCCTTAAATTCCGCAGCAGAGTGATTAAATAATGCAACAAAGTCCTTAATAATGCAGCAGAGTCCTTAAATAATGCAGCAAATTCTTTAAATAATGCAGCAGAATCCTTAGATAATGCAATAAAGTCCTTATCTAATGCAGCAACGTCCTTAATAATGCAGCAGAGTCCTTAAATAATGCAGCAAAGTACTTAAATAATGCAGCAGAGGCCTTAAATACCGCAGCAGCATACTTAAATAATGCAGCAAAGTCCTTAAATAATGCAGCAGAGTCCTTAAATAATGCAACAAAGTCCTTAAATAATGCAGCAGAGTCCTTAAATAATGCAGCAAAGTCCTTAAATAATGCAGCAGAGTCCTTAAACAATGCAGCACAGTCCTTAAATAATGCAACAAAGTCCTTAAATAATGCAGCAGAGTCCTTAAATAATGCAGCAAAGTTCTTAAATAATGCAGCAGAGTCCTTAAACAATGCAGCACAGTCCTTAAATAATGCAGCAAAGTCCTTAAATAATGCAGCAGAGTCCTTAAATAATGCAGCAAACTCATTAAATAATGCAGCAAAGTACTTAAATAATGCAGCAAATTCCTTAAATAATGCAGCAGAATCCTTAAATAATGCAATAAAGTCCTTAAATAATGCAGCAGAGTCCTTAAATAATGCAATAAATTCCTTAAATAATGCAGCAGAATCCTTAAATAATGCAATAAAGTCATTAAATAATGCAGCAGAGTCCTTAAATACTGCAGCAGAGACCTTAAATAATGCAGCAAAATCCTTAAATAATGCAGCAGAGTCCTTATATAATGCAGCAGAGTCCTAAAATACCGCAGCAGAGTCCTTAAATAATGCAGCAGAGTCCTTAAATAATGCAGCAAATTCATTAAATAATGCAGCAGAGTCCTTAAATAATGCAACAAAGTCCTTAAATAATGCAGCAGATTCCTTAAATTTCGCAGCAGCGTCCTTAAATAATGCATCAAAGTCCTTAAATAATGCAGCAGAGTCCTAAAATACCGCAGCAGAGTCCTTAAATAATGCAGCAAAGTCCTTAAATAATGCAGCAGAGTGCTTACATAATGCAGCAGAGTCCTTAAATTCCGCAACAGAGTCATTA
The DNA here is from genome assembly GCF_046119375.1 of Phyllobates terribilis. Classification (NCBI taxonomy): domain Eukaryota; kingdom Metazoa; phylum Chordata; class Amphibia; order Anura; family Dendrobatidae; genus Phyllobates; species Phyllobates terribilis. The sequence goes on along the minus strand of NW_027363029.1, from coordinate 228,442 downwards.
AATAATGCAGCAGAGTCCTTAAATAATGCAGCAAATTCATTAAATAATGCACAGAGTCATTAAATAATGCAACAAAGTCCTTAAATAATGCAGCAGAGTCCTTAAATAATGCAACAAAGTCCTTAAATAATGCAGCAGATTCCTTAAATAAAGCAGCAGAGTGCTTAAATAATGCAGCAGAGTCCTTAAATACCGCAGCAGAGTCATTAAATAATACAGCAGAGTCCTTAAATAATGCAGCAAATTCCTTAAATAATGCAGAGTCCTTAAATAATGCACTAAATTCCTTAAATAAAATGCAGCAACGCCCTTAATAATGCAGCAGAGTCCTTAAATAATTCAGCAAAGTCCTTAAATAATGCAGCAGAGTCCTTAAATACCGCAGCAGCGTCCTTAAATAATGCAACAAAGTCCTTAAATAATGCAGCTGAACCCTTAAATAATGCAACAAAGTCCTTAAATAATGCAGCAGACTCCTTAAATAATGCAACAAACTCCTTAAATAATGCAGCAGAGTACTTAAATAATGCAGCAGAGTACTTAAATAATGCAGCAAATTCCTTAAATAATGCAGCAGAATCCTTAAATAATGCAATAAAATCCTTAAATAATGCAGCAACGTCCTTAATAATGCAGCAGAGTCCTTAAATAATACAGCAAAGTTCTTAAATAATGCAGCAGAGGACTTAAATACTGCAGCAGCGTCCTTAAATAATGCAGCAGAGTCCTTAAATAATGCAACAAAGTCCTTAAATAATGCAGCAGAATCCTTAAATAATGCAAAAAATTCCTTAAATAATGCAGAAGAGTACTTAAATAATGCAGAAAAGTTGTTAAATAATGCAGCAAAGTCCTTAAATAATGCAGCAGAGTCCTTAAACATTGCAGCACAGTCCTTAAATAATGCAACAAAGTCCTTAAATAATGCAGCAGAGTCCTTAAATAATGCAGCAAAGTCCTTAAAAAATGCAGCAGAGTCCTTAAACAATGCAACACAGTCCTTAAATAATGCAGCAGAGTCCTTAAATACTGCAGCAGAGTCCTTAAATAATGCAGCAAAGTCCTTAAATAATGCAGCAGAGTCCTTAAATACTGCAGCAGAGTCCTTAAATAATGCAGCAAAGTCCTTAAATAATGCAGCAGAGTCCTTAAATTCCGCAGCAGAGTGATTAAATAATGCAACAAAGTCCTTAATAATGCAGCAGAGTCCTTAAATAATGCAGCAAATTCTTTAAATAATGCAGCAGAATCCTTAAATAATGCAATAAAGTCCTTATCTAATGCAGCAACGTCCTTAATAATGCAGCAGAGTACTTAAATAATGCAGCAAAGTACTTAAATAATGCAGCAGAGGCCTTAAATACCGCAGCAGAATACTTAAATAATGCAGCAAAGTCCTTAAATAATGCAGCAGAGTCCTTAAATAATGCAGCAAATTCCTTAAATAATGCAGAGTCCTTAAATAATGCACTAAATTGCTTAAATAAAATGCAGCAACGCCCTTAATAATGCAGCTGAGTCCTTAAATAATTCAGCAAAGTCCTTAAATAATGCAGCAGAGTCCTTAAATACCGCAGCAGTGTCCTTAAATAATGCAAAAAAGTCCTTAAATAATGCAGCAGAACCCTTAAATAATGCAACAAATCCTTAAATAATGCAGCAGACTCCTTAAATAATGCAACAAACTCCTTAAATAATGCAGCAGAGTACTTAAATAATGCAGCAGAGTACTTAAATAATGCAGCAAATTCCTTAAATAATGCAGCAGAATCCTTAAATAATGCAATAAAATCCTTAAATAATGCAGCAACGTCCTTAATAATGCAGCAGAGTCCTTAAATAATACAGCAAAGTCCTTAAATAATGCAGCAGAGGACTTAAATACTGCAGCAGCGTCCTTAAATAATGCAGCAGAGTCCTTAAATAATGCAACAAAGTCCTTAAATAATGCAGCAGAATCCTTAAATAATGCAAAAAATTCCTTAAATAATGCAGAAGAGTACTTAAATAATGCAGAAAAGTCGTTAAATAATGCAGCAAAGTCCTTAAATAATGCAGCAGAGTCCTTAAACATTGCAGCACAGTCCTTAAATAATGCAACAAAGTCCTTAAATAATGCAGCAGAGTCCTTAAATAATGCAGCAAAGTCCTTAAATAATGCAGCAGAGTCCTTAAACAATGCAACACAGTCCTTAAATAATGCAGCAAAGTCCTTAAATAATGCAGCAGAGTCCTTAAATACAGCAGCAGCGTCCTTAAATAATTCAGCAAAGTCCTTAAATAATGCAGCAGAGTCCTTAAATAATGCAACAAAGTCCTTAAATAATGCAGCAGAGTCCTTAAATAATGCAACAAAGTCCATAAATAATGCAGCAGAGTCCTTAAATACTGCAGCAGAGTCCTTAAATAATGCAGCAAAGTCCTTAAATAATGCAGCAGAGTCCTTAAATTCCGCAGCAGAGTGATTAAATAATGCAACAAAGTCCTTAATAATGCAGCAGAGTCCTTAAATAATGCAGCAAATTCTTTAAATAATGCAGCAGAATCCTTAGATAATGCAATAAAGTCCTTATCTAATGCAGCAACGTCCTTAATAATGCAGCAGAGTCCTTAAATAATGCAGCAAAGTACTTAAATAATGCAGCAGAGGCCTTAAATACCGCAGCAGCATACTTAAATAATGCAGCAAAGTCCTTAAATAATGCAGCAGAGTCCTTAAATAATGCAACAAAGTCCTTAAATAATGCAGCAGAGTCCTTAAATAATGCAACAAAGTTCTTAAATAATGCACCAGAGTACTTAAATAATGCAGCAAAGTCCTTAAATAATGCAGCAGAGTCCTTAAATAATGCAACAAAGTCCTTAAATAATGCAGCAGAGTCCTTAAATAATGCAACAAAGTCCTTAAATAATGCAGCAGAGTCCTTAAATAATGCAACAAAGTCCTTAAATTATGCAGCAGAGTCCTTAAATAATGCAGCAAAGTCCTTAAATAATGCAGCAGAGTCCTTAAACAATGCAGCACAGTCCTTAAATAATGCAACAAAGTCCTTAAATAATGCAGCAGAGTCCTTAAATAATGCAGCAAAGTTCTTAAATAATGCAGCAGAGTCCTTAAACAATGCAGCACAGTCCTTAAATAATGCAGCAAAGTCCTTAAATAATGCAGCAGAGTCCTTAAATAATGCAGCAAACTCATTAAATAATGCAGCAAAGTACTTAAATAATGCAGCAAATTCCTTAAATAATGCAGCAGAATCCTTAAATAATGCAATAAAGTCCTTAAATAATGCAGCAGAGTCCTTAAATAATGCAATAAATTCCTTAAATAATGCAGCAGAATCCTTAAATAATGCAATAAAGTCATTAAATAATGCAGCAGAGTCCTTAAATACTGCAGCAGAGACCTTAAATAATGCAGCAAAATCCTTAAATAATGCAGCAGAGTCCTTATATAATGCAGCAGAGTCCTAAAATACCGCAGCAGAGTCCTTAAATAATGCAGCAGAGTCCTTAAATAATGCAGCAAATTCATTAAATAATGCAGCAGAGTCCTTAAATAATGCAACAAAGTCCTTAAATAATGCAGCAGATTCCTTAAATTTCGCAGCAGCGTCCTTAAATAATGCATCAAAGTCCTTAAATAATGCAGCAGAGTCCTAAAATACCGCAGCAGAGTCCTTAAATAATGCAGCAAAGTCCTTAAATAATGCAGCAGAGTGCTTACATAATGCAGCAGAGTCCTTAAATTCCGCAGCAGAGTCATTAAATAATGCAGCAGAGTCCTTAAATAATGCAGCAAATTCATTAAATAATGCACAGAGTCATTAAATAATGCAACAAAGTCCTTAAATAATGCAGCAGAGTCCTTAAATAATGCAACAAAGTCCTTAAATAATGCAGCAGATTCCTTAAATAAAGCAGCAGAGTGCTTAAATAATGCAGCAGAGTCCTTAAATACCGCAGCAGAGTCATTAAATAATACAGCAGAGTCCTTAAATAATGCAGCAAATTCCTTAAATAATGCAGAGTCCTTAAATAATGCACTAAATTCCTTAAATAAAATGCAGCAACGCCCTTAATAATGCAGCAGAGTCCTTAAATAATTCAGCAAAGTCCTTAAATAATGCAGCAGAGTCCTTAAATACCGCAGCAGCGTCCTTAAATAATGCAACAACGTCCTTAAATAATGCAGCTGAACCCTTAAATAATGCAACAAAGTCCTTAAATAATGCAGCAGACTCCTTAAATAATGCAACAAACTCCTTAAATAATGCAGCAGAGTACTTAAATAATGCAGCAGAGTACTTAAATAATGCAGCAAATTCCTTAAATAATGCAGCAGAATCCTTAAATAATGCAATAAAATCCTTAAATAATGCAGCAACGTCCTTAATAATGCAGCAGAGTCCTTAAATAATACAGCAAAGTTCTTAAATAATGCAGCAGAGGACTTAAATACTGCAGCAGCGTCCTTAAATAATGCAGCAGAGTCCTTAAATAATGCAACAAAGTCCTTAAATAATGCAGCAGAATCCTTAAATAATGCAAAAAATTCCTTAAATAATGCAGAAGAGTACTTAAATAATGCAGAAAAGTTGTTAAATAATGCAGCAAAGTCCTTAAATAATGCAGCAGAGTCCTTAAACATTGCAGCACAGTCCTTAAATAATGCAACAAAGTCGTTAAATAATGCAGCAGAGTCCTTAAATAATGCAGCAAAGTCCTTAAAAAATGCAGCAGAGTCCTTAAACAATGCAACACAGTCCTTAAATAATGCAGCAGAGTCCTTAAATACTGCAGCAGAGACCTTAAATAATGCAGCAAAGTCCTTAAATAATGCAGCAGAGTCCTTAAATACTGCAGCAGAGTCCTTAAATAATGCAGCAAAGTCCTTAAATAATGCAGCAGAGTCCTTAAATTCCGCAGCAGAGTGATTAAATAATGCAACAAAGTCCTTAATAATGCAGCAGAGTCCTTAAATAATGCAGCAAATTCTTTAAATAATGCAGCAGAATCCTTAAATAATGCAATAAAGTCCTTATCTAATGCAGCAACGTCCTTAATAATGCAGCAGAGTCCTTAAATAATGCAGCAAAGTACTTAAATAATGCAGCAGAGGCCTTAAATACCGCAGCAGCATACTTAAATAATGCAGCAAAGTCCTTAAATAATGCAGCAGAGTCCTTAAATAATGCAACAAAGTCCTTAAATAATGCAGCAGAGTCCTTAAATAATGCAGCAAAGTCCTTAAATAATGCAGCAGAGTCCTTAAATAATGCAACAAAGTCCTTAAATAATGCAGCAGAGTCCTTAAATAATGCAGCAGAGTCCTTAAATAATGCAACAAAGTCCTTAAATAATGCAGCAGAGTCCTTAAATAATGCAACAAAGTCCTTAAATAATGCAGCAGAGTACTTAAATAATGCAGCAAAGTCCTTAAATAATGCAGCAGAGTCCTTAAACAATGCAGCACAGTCCTTAAATAATGCAACAAAGTCCTTAAATAATGCAGCAGAGTCCTTAAATAATGCAGCAAAGTCCTTAAATAATGCAGCAGAGTCCTTAAACAATGCAGCACAGTCCTTAAATAATGCAGCAAAGTCCTTAAATAATGCAGCAGAGTCCTTAAATAATGCATCAAAGTCCTTAAATAATGCAGCAGAGTCCTTAAATAATGCAACAAACTCATTAAATAATGCAGCAAAGTACTTAAATAATGCAGCAAATTCCTTAAATAATGCAGCAGAATCCTTAAATAATGCAATAAAGTCCTTAAATAATGCAGCAGAGTCCTTAAATACTGCAATAAATTCCTTAAATAATGCAGCAGAATCCTTAAATAATGCAATAAAGTCATTAAGTAATGCAGCAGAGTCCTTAAATAATGCAACAAAGTCCTTAAATAATGCAGCAGATTCCTTAAATTCTGCAGCAGCGTCCTTAAATAATGCATCAAAGTCCTTAAATAATGCAGCAGAGTCCTTAAATACCACAGCAGAGTCATTAAATAATGCAGCAGAGTCCTTAAATAATGCAGCATATTCCTTAAATAATGCAGCAGAGTCCTTAAATAATGCAATAAAGTCCTTAAATAATGCAGCAGAGTCCTTAAATAATGCAGCAACGTCCTTAATAATGCAGCTGAGTCCTTAAATAATGCAGCAACATCCTTAAATAATGCAGCAGAGTCCTTAAATACTGCATCAGCGTCCTTAAATAATGCAACAAAGTCCTTAAATAATGCAGCAAAGTCCTTAAATAATGCAGCAGAGTCCTTAAATACAGCAGCAGAGTCCTTAAATAATTCAGCAAAGTCCTTAAATAATGCAGCAGAGTCCTTAAATAATGCAATAAAGTCCTTATCTAATGCAGCAACGTCCTTAATAATGCAGCAGAGTCCTTAAATAATGCAACAAAGTCCTTAAATAATGCAGCAGAGTCCTTAAATAATGCAACAAAGTCCTTAAATATTGCAGCAGAGTCCTTAAATAATGCAGCAAAGTCCTTAAATAATGCAGCAGAGTACTTAAATAATGCAGCAAATTCCTTAAATAATGCAGCAGAATCCTTAAATAATGCAATAAAGTCCTTAAATAATGCAGCAGAGTCCTTAAATAATGCAACAAAGTCCTTAAATAATGCAGCAGAGTCCTTAAAGAATGCAGCAAAGTCCTTAAATAATGCAGCAGAGTCCTTAAATAATGCAGCAAACTCATTAAATAATGCAGCAAAGTACTTAAATAATGCAGCAAATTCCTTAAATAATGCAGCAGAATCCTTAAATAATGCAATAAATTCCTTAAATAATGCAGCAGAGTACTTAAATAATGCAGCAAATTCCTTAAATAATGCAGCAGAATCCTTAAATAATGCAATAAAATCCTTAAATAATGCAGCAACGTCCTTAATAATGCAGCAGAGTCCTTAAATAATGCAGCAAAGTACTTAAATAATGCAGCAGAGGCCTTAAATACCGCAGCAGCATACTTAAATAATGCAGCAAAGTCCTTAAATAATGCAGCAGAGTCCTTAAATAATGCAACAAAGTCCTTAAATAATGCAGCAGAGTCCATAAATAATGCAACAAACTCATTAAATAATGCAGCAAAGTACTTAAATAATGCAGCAAATTCCTTAAATAATGCAGCAGAATCATTAAATAATGCAATAAAGTCCTTAAATAATGCAGCAGAGTCCTTAAATAATGCAAAAAATTCCTTAAATAATGCAGCAGAATCCTTAAATAATGCAACAAAGTCCTTAAATAATGCAGCAACGTCCTTAATAATGCAGCAGAGTCCTTAAATAATGCAGCAAATTCCTTAAATAATGCAGAGTCCTTAAATAATGCACTAAATTGCTTAAATAAAATGCAGCAACGCCCTTAATAATGCAGCTGAGTCCTTAAATAATTCAGCAAAGTCCTTAAATAATGCAGCAGAGTCCTTAAATACCGCAGCAGCGTCCTTAAATAATGCAAAAAAGTCCTTAAATAATGCAGCAGAACCCTTAAATAATGCAACAAATCCTTAAATAATGCAGCAGACTCCTTAAATAATGCAACAAACTCCTTAAATAATGCAGCAGAGTACTTAAATAATGCAGCAGAGTACTTAAATAATGCAGCAAATTCCTTAAATAATGCAGCAGAATCCTTAAATAATGCAATAAAATCCTTAAATAATGCAGCAACGTCCTTAATAATGCAGCAGAGTCCTTAAATAATACAGCAAAGTCCTTAAATAATGCAGCAGAGGACTTAAATACTGCAGCAGCGTCCTTAAATAATGCAGCAGAGTCCTTAAATAATGCAACAAAGTCCTTAAATAATGCAGCAGAATCCTTAAATAATGCAAAAAATTCCTTAAATAATGCAGAAGAGTACTTAAATAATGCAGAAAAGTCGTTAAATAATGCAGCAAAGTCCTTAAATAATGCAGCAGAGTCCTTAAACATTGCAGCACAGTCCTTAAATAATGCAACAAAGTCCTTAAATAATGCAGCAGAGTCCTTAAATAATGCAGCAAAGTCCTTAAATAATGCAGCAGAGTCCTTAAACAATGCAACACAGTCCTTAAATAATGCAGCAAAGTCCTTAAATAATGCAGCAGAGTCCTTAAATACAGCAGCAGCGTCCTTAAATAATTCAGCAAAGTCCTTAAATAATGCAGCAGAGTCCTTAAATAATGCAACAAAGTCCTTAAATAATGCAGCAGAGTCCTTAAATAATGCAACAAAGTCCATAAATAATGCAGCAGAGTCCTTAAATACTGCAGCAGAGTCCTTAAATAATGCAGCAAAGTCCTTAAATAATGCAGCAGAGTCCTTAAATTCCGCAGCAGAGTGATTAAATAATGCAACAAAGTCCTTAATAATGCAGCAGAGTCCTTAAATAATGCAGCAAATTCTTTAAATAATGCAGCAGAATCCTTAGATAATGCAATAAAGTCCTTATCTAATGCAGCAACGTCCTTAATAATGCAGCAGAGTCCTTAAATAATGCAGCAAAGTACTTAAATAATGCAGCAGAGGCCTTAAATACCGCAGCAGCATACTTAAATAATGCAGCAAAGTCCTTAAATAATGCAGCAGAGTCCTTAAATAATGCAACAAAGTCCTTAAATAATGCAGCAGAGTCCTTAAATAATGCAGCAAAGTCCTTAAATAATGCAGCAGAGTCCTTAAACAATGCAGCACAGTCCTTAAATAATGCAACAAAGTCCTTAAATAATGCAGCAGAGTCCTTAAATAATGCAGCAAAGTTCTTAAATAATGCAGCAGAGTCCTTAAACAATGCAGCACAGTCCTTAAATAATGCAGCAAAGTCCTTAAATAATGCAGCAGAGTCCTTAAATAATGCAGCAAACTCATTAAATAATGCAGCAAAGTACTTAAATAATGCAGCAAATTCCTTAAATAATGCAGCAGAATCCTTAAATAATGCAATAAAGTCCTTAAATAATGCAGCAGAGTCCTTAAATAATGCAATAAATTCCTTAAATAATGCAGCAGAATCCTTAAATAATGCAATAAAGTCATTAAATAATGCAGCAGAGTCCTTAAATACTGCAGCAGAGACCTTAAATAATGCAGCAAAATCCTTAAATAATGCAGCAGAGTCCTTATATAATGCAGCAGAGTCCTAAAATACCGCAGCAGAGTCCTTAAATAATGCAGCAGAGTCCTTAAATAATGCAGCAAATTCATTAAATAATGCAGCAGAGTCCTTAAATAATGCAACAAAGTCCTTAAATAATGCAGCAGATTCCTTAAATTTCGCAGCAGCGTCCTTAAATAATGCATCAAAGTCCTTAAATAATGCAGCAGAGTCCTAAAATACCGCAGCAGAGTCCTTAAATAATGCAGCAAAGTCCTTAAATAATGCAGCAGAGTGCTTACATAATGCAGCAGAGTCCTTAAATTCCGCAGCAGAGTCATTAAATAATGCAGCAGAGTCCTTAAATAATGCAGCAAATTCATTAAATAATGCACAGAGTCATTAAATAATGCAACAAAGTCCTTAAATAATGCAGCAGAGTCCTTAAATAATGCAACAAAGTCCTTAAATAATGCAGCAGATTCCTTAAATAAAGCAGCAGAGTGCTTAAATAATGCAGCAGAGTCCTTAAATACCGCAGCAGAGTCATTAAATAATACAGCAGAGTCCTTAAATAATGCAGCAAATTCCTTAAATAATGCAGAGTCCTTAAATAATGCACTAAATTCCTTAAATAAAATGCAGCAACGCCCTTAATAATGCAGCAGAGTCCTTAAATAATTCAGCAAAGTCCTTAAATAATGCAGCAGAGTCCTTAAATACCGCAGCAGCGTCCTTAAATAATGCAACAAAGTCCTTAAATAATGCAGCTGAACCCTTAAATAATGCAACAAAGTCCTTAAATAATGCAGCAGACTCCTTAAATAATGCAACAAACTCCTTAAATAATGCAGCAGAGTACTTAAATAATGCAGCAGAGTACTTAAATAATGCAGCAAATTCCTTAAATAATGCAGCAGAATCCTTAAATAATGCAATAAAATCCTTAAATAATGCAGCAACGTCCTTAATAATGCAGCAGAGTCCTTAAATAATACAGCAAAGTTCTTAAATAATGCAGCAGAGTCCTTAAATAATGCAACAAAGTCCTTAAATAATGCAGCAGAGTCCTTAAATAATGCAGCAAAGTCCTTAAATAATGCAGCAGAGTCCTTAAATAATGCAACAAAGTCCTTAAATAATGCAGCAGAGTCCTTAAATAATGCAGCAGAGTCCTTAAATAATGCAACAAAGTCCTTAAATAATGCAGCAGAGTCCTTAAATAATGCAACAAAGTCCTTAAATAATGCAGCAGAGTACTTAAATAATGCAGCAAAGTCCTTAAATAATGCAGCAGAGTCCTTAAACAATGCAGCACAGTCCTTAAATAATGCAACAAAGTCCTTAAATAATGCAGCAGAGTCCTTAAATAATGCAGCAAAGTCCTTAAATAATGCAGCAGAGTCCTTAAACAATGCAGCACAGTCCTTAAATAATGCAGCAAAGTCCTTAAATAATGCAGCAGAGTCCTTAAATAATGCATCAAAGTCCTTAAATAATGCAGCAGAGTCCTTAAATAATGCAACAAACTCATTAAATAATGCAGCAAAGTACTTAAATAATGCAGCAAATTCCTTAAATAATGCAGCAGAATCCTTAAATAATGCAATAAAGTCCTTAAATAATGCAGCAGAGTCATTAAATACTGCAATAAATTCCTTAAATAATGCAGCAGAATCCTTAAATAATGCAATAAAGTCATTAAGTAATGCAGCAGAGTCCTTAAATAATGCAACAAAGTCCTTAAATAATGCAGCAGATTCCTTAAATTCTGCAGCAGTGTCCTTAAATAATGCATCAAAGTCCTTAAATAATGCAGCAGAGTCCTTAAATACCACAGCAGAGTCATTAAATAATGCAGCAGAGTCCTTAAATAATGCAGCATATTCCTTAAATAATGCAGCAGAGTCCTTAAATAATGCAATAAAGTCCTTAAATAATGCAGCAGAGTCCTTAAATAATGCAGCAACGTCCTTAATAATGCAGCTGAGTCCTTAAATAATGCAGCAACATCCTTAAATAATGCAGCAGAGTCCTTAAATACTGCATCAGCGTCCTTAAATAATGCAACAAAGTCCTTAAATAATGCAGCAAAGTCCTTAAATAATGCAGCAGAGTCCTTAAATACAGCAGCAGAGTCCTTAAATAATTCAGCAAAGTCCTTAAATAATGCAGCAGAGTCCTTAAATAATGCAATAAAGTCCTTATCTAATGCAGCAACGTCCTTAATAATGCAGCAGAGTCCTTAAATAATGCAACAAAGTCCTTAAATAATGCAGCAGAGTCCTTAAATAATGCAACAAAGTCCTTAAATATTGCAGCAGAGTCCTTAAATAATGCAGCAAAGTCCTTAAATAATGCAGCAGAGTACTTAAATAATGCAGCAAATTCCTTAAATAATGCAGCAGAATCCTTAAATAATGCAATAAAGTCCTTAAATAATGCAGCAGAGTCCTTAAATAATGCAGCAGAGTCCTTAAATAATGCAACAAAGTCCTTAAATAATGCAGCAGAGTCCTTAAAGAATGCAGCAAAGTCCTTAAATAATGCAGCAGAGTCCTTAAATAATGCAGCAAACTCATTAAATAATGCAGCAAAGTACTTAAATAATGCAGCAAATTCCTTAAATAATGCAGCAGAATCCTTAAATAATGCAATAAATTCCTTAAATAATGCAGCAGAGTACTTAAATAATGCAGCAAATTCCTTAAATAATGCAGCAGAATCCTTAAATAATGCAATAAAATCCTTAAATAATGCAGCAACGTCCTTAATAATGCAGCAGAGTCCTTAAATAATGCAGCAAAGTACTTAAATAATGCAGCAGAGGCCTTAAATACCGCAGCAGCATACTTAAATAATGCAGCAAAGTCCTTAAATAATGCAGCAGAGTCCTTAAATAATGCAACAAAGTCCTTAAATAATGCAGCAGAGTCCATAAATAATGCAACAAACTCATTAAATAATGCAGCAAAGTACTTAAATAATGCAGCAAATTCCTTAAATAATGCAGCAGAATCATTAAATAATGCAATAAAGTCCTTAAATAATGCAGCAGAGTCCTTAAATAATGCAAAAAATTCCTTAAATAATGCAGCAGAATCCTTAAATAATGCAACAAAGTCCTTAAATAATGCAGCAACGTCCTTAATAATGCAGCAGAGTCCTTAAATAATGCAGCAAATTCCTTAAATAATGCAGAGTCCTTAAATAATGCACTAAATTGCTTAAATAAAATGCAGCAACGCCCTTAATAATGCAGCTGAGTCCTTAAATAATTCAGCAAAGTCCTTAAATAATGCAGCAGAGTCCTTAAATACCGCAGCAGCGTCCTTAAATAATGCAAAAAAGTCCTTAAATAATGCAGCAGAACCCTTAAATAATGCAACAAATCCTTAAATAATGCAGCAGACTCCTTAAATAATGCAACAAACTCCTTAAATAATGCAGCAGAGTACTTAAATAATGCAGCAGAGTACTTAAATAATGCAGCAAATTCCTTAAATAATGCAGCAGAATCCTTAAATAATGCAATAAAATCCTTAAATAATGCAGCAACGTCCTTAATAATGCAGCAGAGTCCTTAAATAATACAGCAAATTCCTTAAATAATGCAGCAGAGGACTTAAATACTGCAGCAGCGTCCTTAAATAATGCAGCAGAGTCCTTAAATAATGCAACAAAGTCCTTAAATAATGCAGCAGAATCCTTAAATAATGCAAAAAATTCCTTAAATAATGCAGAAGAGTACTTAAATAATGCAGAAAAGTCGTTAAATAATGCAGCAAAGTCCTTAAATAATGCAGCAGAGTCCTTAAACATTGCAGCACAGTCCTTAAATAATGCAACAAAGTCCTTAAATAATGCAGCAGAGTCCTTAAATAATGCAGCAAAGTCCTTAAATAATGCAGCAGAGTCCTTAAACAATGCAACACAGTCCTTAAATAATGCAGCAAAGTCCTTAAATAATGCAGCAGAGTCCTTAATTACAGCAGCAGCGTCCTTAAATAATTCAGCAAAGTCCTTAAATAATGCAGCAGAGTCCTTAAATAATGCAACAAAGTCCTTAAATAATGCAGCAGAGTCCTTAAATAATGCAACAAAGTCCATAAATAATGCAGCAGAGTCCTTAAATACTGCAGCAGAGTCCTTAAATAATGCAGCAAAGTCCTTAAATAATGCAGCAGAGTCCTTAAATTCCGCAGCAGAGTGATTAAATAATGCAACAAAGTCCTTAATAATGCAGCAGAGTCCTTAAATAATGCAGCAAATTCTTTAAATAATGCAGCAGAATCCTTAGATAATGCAATAAAGTCCTTATCTAATGCAGCAACGTCCTTAATAATGCAGCAGAGTCCTTAAATAATGCAGCAAAGTACTTAAATAATGCAGCAGAGGCCTTAAATACCGCAGCAGCATACTTAAATAATGCAGCAAAGTCCTTAAATAATGCAGCAGAGTCCTTAAATAATGCAACAAAGTCCTTAAATAATGCAGCAGAGTCCTTAAATAATGCAGCAAAGTCCTTAAATAATGCAGCAGAGTCCTTAAACAATGCAGCACAGTCCTTAAATAATGCAACAAAGTCCTTAAATAATGCAGCAGAGTCCTTAAATAATGCAGCAAAGTTCTTAAATAATGCAGCAGAGTCCTTAAACAATGCAGCACAGTCCTTAAATAATGCAGCAAAGTCCTTAAATAATGCAGCAGAGTCCTTAAATAATGCAGCAAACTCATTAAATAATGCAGCAAAGTACTTAAATAATGCAGCAAATTCCTTAAATAATGCAGCAGAATCCTTAAATAATGCAATAAAGTCCTTAAATAATGCAGCAGAGTCCTTAAATAATGCAATAAATTCCTTAAATAATGCAGCAGAATCCTTAAATAATGCAATAAAGTCATTAAATAATGCAGCAGAGTCCTTAAATACTGCAGCAGAGACCTTAAATAATGCAGCAAAATCCTTAAATAATGCAGCAGAGTCCTTATATAATGCAGCAGAGTCCTAAAATACCGCAGCAGAGTCCTTAAATAATGCAGCAGAGTCCTTAAATAATGCAGCAAATTCATTAAATAATGCAGCAGAGTCCTTAAATAATGCAACAAAGTCCTTAAATAATGCAGCAGATTCCTTAAATTTCGCAGCAGCGTCCTTAAATAATGCATCAAAGTCCTTAAATAATGCAGCAGAGTCCTAAAATACCGCAGCAGAGTCCTTAAATAATGCAGCAAAGTCCTTAAATAATGCAGCAGAGTGCTTACATAATGCAGCAGAGTCCTTAAATTCCGCAACAGAGTCATTAAATAATGCAGCAGAGTCCTTAAATAATGCAGCAAATTCATTAAATAATGCACAGAGTCATTAAATAATGCAACAAAGTCCTTAAATAATGCAGCAGAGTCCTTAAATAATGCAACAAAGTCCTTAAATAATGCAGCAGATTCCTTAAATAAAGCAGCAGAGTGCTTAAATAATGCAGCAGAGTCCTTAAATACCGCAGCAGAGTCATTAAATAATACAGCAGAGTCCTTAAATAATGCAGCAAATTCCTTAAATAATGCAGAGTCCTTAAATAATGCACTAAATTCCTTAAATAAAATGCAGCAACGCCCTTAATAATGCAGCAGAGTCCTTAAATAATTCAGCAAAGTCCTTAAATAATGCAGCAGAGTCCTTAAATACCGCAGCAGCGTCCTTAAATAATGCAACAAAGTCCTTAAATAATGCAGTTGAACCCTTAAATAATGCAACAAAGTCCTTAAATAATGCAGCAGACTCCTTAAATAATGCAACAAACTCCTTAAATAATGCAGCAGAGTACTTAAATAATGCAGCAGAGTACTTAAATAATGCAGCAAATTCCTTAAATAATGCAGCAGAATCCTTAAATAATGCAATAAAATCCTTAAATAATGCAGCAACGTCCTTAATAATGCAGCAGAGTCCTTAAATAATACAGCAAAGTTCTTAAATAATGCAGCAGAGGACTTAAATACTGCAGCAGCGTCCTTAAATAATGCAGCAGAGTCCTTAAATAATGCAACAAAGTCCTTAAATAATGCAGCAGAATCCTTAAATAATGCAAAAAATTCCTTAAATAATGCAGAAGAGTACTTAAATAATGCAGAAAAGTTGTTAAATAATGCAGCAAAGTCCTTAAATAATGCAGCAGAGTCCTTAAACATTGCAGCACAGTCCTTAAATAATGCAACAAAGTCCTTAAATAATGCAGCAGAGTCCTTAAATAATGCAGCAAAGTCCTTAAAAAATGCAGCAGAGTCCTTAAACAATGCAACACAGTCCTTAAATAATGCAGCAGAGTCCTTAAATACTGCAGCAGAGTCCTTAAATAATGCAGCAAAGTCCTTAAATAATGCAGCAGAGTCCTTAAATACTGCAGCAGAGTCCTTAAATAATGCAGCAAAGTCCTTAAATAATGCAGCAGAGTCCTTAAATTCCGCAGCAGAGTGATTAAATAATGCAACAAAGTCCTTAATAATGCAGCAGAGTCCTTAAATAATGCAGCAAATTCTTTAAATAATGCAGCAGAATCCTTAAATAATGCAATAAAGTCCTTATCTAATGCAGCAACGTCCTTAATAATGCAGCAGAGTACTTAAATAATGCAGCAAAGTACTTAAATAATGCAGCAGAGGCCTTAAATACCGCAGCAGCATACTTAAATAATGCAGCAAAGTCCTTAAATAATGCAGCAGAGTCCTTAAATAATGCAGCAAATTCCTTAAATAATGCAGAGTCCTTAAATAATGCACTAAATTGCTTAAATAAAATGCAGCAACGCCCTTAATAATGCAGCTGAGTCCTTAAAAAATTCAGCAAAGTCCTTAAATAATGCAGCAGAGTCCTTAAATACCGCAGCAGTGTCCTTAAATAATGCAAAAAAGTCCTTAAATAATGCAGCAGAACCCTTAAATAATGCAACAAATCCTTAAATAATGCAGCAGACTCCTTAAATAATGCAACAAACTCCTTAAATAATGCAGCAGAGTACTTAAATAATGCAGCAGAGTACTTAAATAATGCAGCAAATTCCTTAAATAATGCAGCAGAATCCTTAAATAATGCAATAAAATCCTTAAATAATGCAGCAACGTCCTTAATAATGCAGCAGAGTCCTTAAATAATACAGCAAAGTCCTTAAATAATGCAGCAGAGGACTTAAATACTGCAGCAGCGTCCTTAAATAATGCAGCAGAGTCCTTAAATAATGCAACAAAGTCCTTAAATAATGCAGCAGAATCCTTAAATAATGCAAAAAATTCCTTAAATAATGCAGAAGAGTACTTAAATAATGCAGAAAAGTCGTTAAATAATGCAGCAAAGTCCTTAAATAATGCAGCAGAGTCCTTAAACATTGCAGCACAGTCCTTAAATAATGCAACAAAGTCCTTAAATAATGCAGCAGAGTCCTTAAATAATGCAGCAAAGTCCTTAAATAATGCAGCAGAGTCCTTAAACAATGCAACACAGTCCTTAAATAATGCAGCAAAGTCCTTAAATAATGCAGCAGAGTCCTTAAATACAGCAGCAGCGTCCTTAAATAATTCAGCAAAGTCCTTAAATAATGCAGCAGAGTCCTTAAATAATGCAACAAAGTCCTTAAATAATGCAGCAGAGTCCTTAAATAATGCAACAAAGTCCATAAATAATGCAGCAGAGTCCTTAAATACTGCAGCAGAGTCCTTAAATAATGCAGCAAAGTCCTTAAATAATGCAGCAGAGTCCTTAAATTCCGCAGCAGAGTGATTAAATAATGCAACAAAGTCCTTAATAATGCAGCAGAGTCCTTAAATAATGCAGCAAATTCTTTAAATAATGCAGCAGAATCCTTAGATAATGCAATAAAGTCCTTATCTAATGCAGCAACGTCCTTAATAATGCAGCAGAGTCCTTAAATAATGCAGCAAAGTACTTAAATAATGCAGCAGAGGCCTTAAATACCGCAGCAGCATACTTAAATAATGCAGCAAAGTCCTTAAATAATGCAGCAGAGTCCTTAAATAATGCAACAAAGTCCTTAAATAATGCAGCAGAGTCCTTAAATAATGCAACAAAGTTCTTAAATAATGCACCAGAGTACTTAAATAATGCAGCAAAGTCCTTAAATAATGCAGCAGAGTCCTTAAATAATGCAACAAAGTCCTTAAATAATGCAGCAGAGTCCTTAAATAATGCAACAAAGTCCTTAAATAATGCAGCAGAGTCCTTAAATAATGCAACAAAGTCCTTAAATTATGCAGCAGAGTCCTTAAATAATGCAGCAAAGTCCTTAAATAATGCAGCAGAGTCCTTAAACAATGCAGCACAGTCCTTAAATAATGCAACAAAGTCCTTAAATAATGCAGCAGAGTCCTTAAATAATGCAGCAAAGTTCTTAAATAATGCAGCAGAGTCCTTAAACAATGCAGCACAGTCCTTAAATAATGCAGCAAAGTCCTTAAATAATGCAGCAGAGTCCTTAAATAATGCAGCAAACTCATTAAATAATGCAGCAAAGTACTTAAATAATGCAGCAAATTCCTTAAATAATGCAGCAGAATCCTTAAATAATGCAATAAAGTCCTTAAATAATGCAGCAGAGTCCTTAAATAATGCAATAAATTCCTTAAATAATGCAGCAGAATCCTTAAATAATGCAATAAAGTCATTAAATAATGCAGCAGAGTCCTTAAATACTGCAGCAGAGACCTTAAATAATGCAGCAAAATCCTTAAATAATGCAGCAGAGTCCTTATATAATGCAGCAGAGTCCTAAAATACCGCAGCAGAGTCCTTAAATAATGCAGCAGAGTCCTTAAATAATGCAGCAAATTCATTAAATAATGCAGCAGAGTCCTTAAATAATGCAACAAAGTCCTTAAATAATGCAGCAGATTCCTTAAATTTCGCAGCAGCGTCCTTAAATAATGCATCAAAGTCCTTAAATAATGCAGCAGAGTCCTAAAATACCGCAGCAGAGTCCTTAAATAATGCAGCAAAGTCCTTAAATAATGCAGCAGAGTGCTTACATAATGCAGCAGAGTCCTTAAATTCCGCAGCAGAGTCATTAAATAATGCAGCAGAGTCCTTAAATAATGCAGCAAATTCATTAAATAATGCACAGAGTCATTAAATAATGCAACAAAGTCCTTAAATAATGCAGCAGAGTCCTTAAATAATGCAACAAAGTCCTTAAATAATGCAGCAGATTCCTTAA
Organism: Phyllobates terribilis; assembly: GCF_046119375.1. Classification (NCBI taxonomy): domain Eukaryota; kingdom Metazoa; phylum Chordata; class Amphibia; order Anura; family Dendrobatidae; genus Phyllobates; species Phyllobates terribilis. The sequence continues at coordinate 210,121 of NW_027363029.1, read as the reverse complement.
ATAAAGCAGCAGAGTGCTTAAATAATGCAGCAGAGTCCTTAAATACCGCAGCAGAGTCATTAAATAATACAGCAGAGTCCTTAAATAATGCAGCAAATTCCTTAAATAATGCAGAGTCCTTAAATAATGCACTAAATTCCTTAAATAAAATGCAGCAACGCCCTTAATAATGCAGCAGAGTCCTTAAATAATTCAGCAAAGTCCTTAAATAATGCAGCAGAGTCCTTAAATACCGCAGCAGCGTCCTTAAATAATGCAACAACGTCCTTAAATAATGCAGCTGAACCCTTAAATAATGCAACAAAGTCCTTAAATAATGCAGCAGACTCCTTAAATAATGCAACAAACTCCTTAAATAATGCAGCAGAGTACTTAAATAATGCAGCAGAGTCCTTAAATAATGCAGCAAACTCATTAAATAATGCAGCAAAGTACTTAAATAATGCAGCAAATTCCTTAAATAATGCAGCAGAATCCTTAAATAATGCAATAAATTCCTTAAATAATGCAGCAGAGTACTTAAATAATGCAGCAAATTCCTTAAATAATGCAGCAGAATCCTTAAATAATGCAATAAAATCCTTAAATAATGCAGCAACGTCCTTAATAATGCAGCAGAGTCCTTAAATAATGCAGCAAAGTACTTAAATAATGCAGCAGAGGCCTTAAATACCGCAGCAGCATACTTAAATAATGCAGCAAAGTCCTTAAATAATGCAGCAGAGTCCTTAAATAATGCAACAAAGTCCTTAAATAATGCAGCAGAGTCCATAAATAATGCAACAAACTCATTAAATAATGCAGCAAAGTACTTAAATAATGCAGCAAATTCCTTAAATAATGCAGCAGAATCATTAAATAATGCAATAAAGTCCTTAAATAATGCAGCAGAGTCCTTAAATAATGCAAAAAATTCCTTAAATAATGCAGCAGAATCCTTAAATAATGCAACAAAGTCCTTAAATAATGCAGCAACGTCCTTAATAATGCAGCAGAGTCCTTAAATAATGCAGCAAATTCCTTAAATAATGCAGAGTCCTTAAATAATGCACTAAATTGCTTAAATAAAATGCAGCAACGCCCTTAATAATGCAGCTGAGTCCTTAAATAATTCAGCAAAGTCCTTAAATAATGCAGCAGAGTCCTTAAATACCGCAGCAGCGTCCTTAAATAATGCAAAAAAGTCCTTAAATAATGCAGCAGAACCCTTAAATAATGCAACAAATCCTTAAATAATGCAGCAGACTCCTTAAATAATGCAACAAACTCCTTAAATAATGCAGCAGAGTACTTAAATAATGCAGCAGAGTACTTAAATAATGCAGCAAATTCCTTAAATAATGCAGCAGAATCCTTAAATAATGCAATAAAATCCTTAAATAATGCAGCAACGTCCTTAATAATGCAGCAGAGTCCTTAAATAATACAGCAAATTCCTTAAATAATGCAGCAGAGGACTTAAATACTGCAGCAGCGTCCTTAAATAATGCAGCAGAGTCCTTAAATAATGCAACAAAGTCCTTAAATAATGCAGCAGAATCCTTAAATAATGCAAAAAATTCCTTAAATAATGCAGAAGAGTACTTAAATAATGCAGAAAAGTCGTTAAATAATGCAGCAAAGTCCTTAAATAATGCAGCAGAGTCCTTAAACATTGCAGCACAGTCCTTAAATAATGCAACAAAGTCCTTAAATAATGCAGCAGAGTCCTTAAATAATGCAGCAAAGTCCTTAAATAATGCAGCAGAGTCCTTAAACAATGCAACACAGTCCTTAAATAATGCAGCAAAGTCCTTAAATAATGCAGCAGAGTCCTTAATTACAGCAGCAGCGTCCTTAAATAATTCAGCAAAGTCCTTAAATAATGCAGCAGAGTCCTTAAATAATGCAACAAAGTCCTTAAATAATGCAGCAGAGTCCTTAAATAATGCAACAAAGTCCATAAATAATGCAGCAGAGTCCTTAAATACTGCAGCAGAGTCCTTAAATAATGCAGCAAAGTCCTTAAATAATGCAGCAGAGTCCTTAAATTCCGCAGCAGAGTGATTAAATAATGCAACAAAGTCCTTAATAATGCAGCAGAGTCCTTAAATAATGCAGCAAATTCTTTAAATAATGCAGCAGAATCCTTAGATAATGCAATAAAGTCCTTATCTAATGCAGCAACGTCCTTAATAATGCAGCAGAGTCCTTAAATAATGCAGCAAAGTACTTAAATAATGCAGCAGAGGCCTTAAATACCGCAGCAGCATACTTAAATAATGCAGCAAAGTCCTTAAATAATGCAGCAGAGTCCTTAAATAATGCAACAAAGTCCTTAAATAATGCAGCAGAGTCCTTAAATAATGCAGCAAAGTCCTTAAATAATGCAGCAGAGTCCTTAAACAATGCAGCACAGTCCTTAAATAATGCAACAAAGTCCTTAAATAATGCAGCAGAGTCCTTAAATAATGCAGCAAAGTTCTTAAATAATGCAGCAGAGTCCTTAAACAATGCAGCACAGTCCTTAAATAATGCAGCAAAGTCCTTAAATAATGCAGCAGAGTCCTTAAATAATGCAGCAAACTCATTAAATAATGCAGCAAAGTACTTAAATAATGCAGCAAATTCCTTAAATAATGCAGCAGAATCCTTAAATAATGCAATAAAGTCCTTAAATAATGCAGCAGAGTCCTTAAATAATGCAATAAATTCCTTAAATAATGCAGCAGAATCCTTAAATAATGCAATAAAGTCATTAAATAATGCAGCAGAGTCCTTAAATACTGCAGCAGAGACCTTAAATAATGCAGCAAAATCCTTAAATAATGCAGCAGAGTCCTTATATAATGCAGCAGAGTCCTAAAATACCGCAGCAGAGTCCTTAAATAATGCAGCAGAGTCCTTAAATAATGCAGCAAATTCATTAAATAATGCAGCAGAGTCCTTAAATAATGCAACAAAGTCCTTAAATAATGCAGCAGATTCCTTAAATTTCGCAGCAGCGTCCTTAAATAATGCATCAAAGTCCTTAAATAATGCAGCAGAGTCCTAAAATACCGCAGCAGAGTCCTTAAATAATGCAGCAAAGTCCTTAAATAATGCAGCAGAGTGCTTACATAATGCAGCAGAGTCCTTAAATTCCGCAACAGAGTCATTAAATAATGCAGCAGAGTCCTTAAATAATGCAGCAAATTCATTAAATAATGCACAGAGTCATTAAATAATGCAACAAAGTCCTTAAATAATGCAGCAGAGTCCTTAAATAATGCAACAAAGTCCTTAAATAATGCAGCAGATTCCTTAAATAAAGCAGCAGAGTGCTTAAATAATGCAGCAGAGTCCTTAAATACCGCAGCAGAGTCATTAAATAATACAGCAGAGTCCTTAAATAATGCAGCAAATTCCTTAAATAATGCAGAGTCCTTAAATAATGCACTAAATTCCTTAAATAAAATGCAGCAACGCCCTTAATAATGCAGCAGAGTCCTTAAATAATTCAGCAAAGTCCTTAAATAATGCAGCAGAGTCCTTAAATACCGCAGCAGCGTCCTTAAATAATGCAACAAAGTCCTTAAATAATGCAGCTGAACCCTTAAATAATGCAACAAAGTCCTTAAATAATGCAGCAGACTCCTTAAATAATGCAACAAACTCCTTAAATAATGCAGCAGAGTACTTAAATAATGCAGCAGAGTACTTAAATAATGCAGCAAATTCCTTAAATAATGCAGCAGAATCCTTAAATAATGCAATAAAATCCTTAAATAATGCAGCAACGTCCTTAATAATGCAGCAGAGTCCTTAAATAATACAGCAAAGTTCTTAAATAATGCAGCAGAGGACTTAAATACTGCAGCAGCGTCCTTAAATAATGCAGCAGAGTCCTTAAATAATGCAACAAAGTCCTTAAATAATGCAGCAGAATCCTTAAATAATGCAAAAAATTCCTTAAATAATGCAGAAGAGTACTTAAATAATGCAGAAAAGTTGTTAAATAATGCAGCAAAGTCCTTAAATAATGCAGCAGAGTCCTTAAACATTGCAGCACAGTCCTTAAATAATGCAACAAAGTCCTTAAATAATGCAGCAGAGTCCTTAAATAATGCAGCAAAGTCCTTAAAAAATGCAGCAGAGTCCTTAAACAATGCAACACAGTCCTTAAATAATGCAGCAGAGTCCTTAAATACTGCAGCAGAGTCCTTAAATAATGCAGCAAAGTCCTTAAATAATGCAGCAGAGTCCTTAAATACTGCAGCAGAGTCCTTAAATAATGCAGCAAAGTCCTTAAATAATGCAGCAGAGTCCTTAAATTCCGCAGCAGAGTGATTAAATAATGCAACAAAGTCCTTAATAATGCAGCAGAGTCCTTAAATAATGCAGCAAATTCTTTAAATAATGCAGCAGAATCCTTAAATAATGCAATAAAGTCCTTATCTAATGCAGCAACGTCCTTAATAATGCAGCAGAGTACTTAAATAATGCAGCAAAGTACTTAAATAATGCAGCAGAGGCCTTAAATACCGCAGCAGCATACTTAAATAATGCAGCAAAGTCCTTAAATAATGCAGCAGAGTCCTTAAATAATGCAGCAAATTCCTTAAATAATGCAGAGTCCTTAAATAATGCACTAAATTGCTTAAATAAAATGCAGCAACGCCCTTAATAATGCAGCTGAGTCCTTAAAAAATTCAGCAAAGTCCTTAAATAATGCAGCAGAGTCCTTAAATACCGCAGCAGTGTCCTTAAATAATGCAAAAAAGTCCTTAAATAATGCAGCAGAACCCTTAAATAATGCAACAAATCCTTAAATAATGCAGCAGACTCCTTAAATAATGCAACAAACTCCTTAAATAATGCAGCAGAGTACTTAAATAATGCAGCAGAGTACTTAAATAATGCAGCAAATTCCTTAAATAATGCAGCAGAATCCTTAAATAATGCAATAAAATCCTTAAATAATGCAGCAACGTCCTTAATAATGCAGCAGAGTCCTTAAATAATACAGCAAAGTCCTTAAATAATGCAGCAGAGGACTTAAATACTGCAGCAGCGTCCTTAAATAATGCAGCAGAGTCCTTAAATAATGCAACAAAGTCCTTAAATAATGCAGCAGAATCCTTAAATAATGCAAAAAATTCCTTAAATAATGCAGAAGAGTACTTAAATAATGCAGAAAAGTCGTTAAATAATGCAGCAAAGTCCTTAAATAATGCAGCAGAGTCCTTAAACATTGCAGCACAGTCCTTAAATAATGCAACAAAGTCCTTAAATAATGCAGCAGAGTCCTTAAATAATGCAGCAAAGTCCTTAAATAATGCAGCAGAGTCCTTAAACAATGCAACACAGTCCTTAAATAATGCAGCAAAGTCCTTAAATAATGCAGCAGAGTCCTTAAATACAGCAGCAGCGTCCTTAAATAATTCAGCAAAGTCCTTAAATAATGCAGCAGAGTCCTTAAATAATGCAACAAAGTCCTTAAATAATGCAGCAGAGTCCTTAAATAATGCAACAAAGTCCATAAATAATGCAGCAGAGTCCTTAAATACTGCAGCAGAGTCCTTAAATAATGCAGCAAAGTCCTTAAATAATGCAGCAGAGTCCTTAAATTCCGCAGCAGAGTGATTAAATAATGCAACAAAGTCCTTAATAATGCAGCAGAGTCCTTAAATAATGCAGCAAATTCTTTAAATAATGCAGCAGAATCCTTAGATAATGCAATAAAGTCCTTATCTAATGCAGCAACGTCCTTAATAATGCAGCAGAGTCCTTAAATAATGCAGCAAAGTACTTAAATAATGCAGCAGAGGCCTTAAATACCGCAGCAGCATACTTAAATAATGCAGCAAAGTCCTTAAATAATGCAGCAGAGTCCTTAAATAATGCAACAAAGTCCTTAAATAATGCAGCAGAGTCCTTAAATAATGCAACAAAGTTCTTAAATAATGCACCAGAGTACTTAAATAATGCAGCAAAGTCCTTAAATAATGCAGCAGAGTCCTTAAATAATGCAACAAAGTCCTTAAATAATGCAGCAGAGTCCTTAAATAATGCAACAAAGTCCTTAAATAATGCAGCAGAGTCCTTAAATAATGCAACAAAGTCCTTAAATTATGCAGCAGAGTCCTTAAATAATGCAGCAAAGTCCTTAAATAATGCAGCAGAGTCCTTAAACAATGCAGCACAGTCCTTAAATAATGCAACAAAGTCCTTAAATAATGCAGCAGAGTCCTTAAATAATGCAGCAAAGTTCTTAAATAATGCAGCAGAGTCCTTAAACAATGCAGCACAGTCCTTAAATAATGCAGCAAAGTCCTTAAATAATGCAGCAGAGTCCTTAAATAATGCAGCAAACTCATTAAATAATGCAGCAAAGTACTTAAATAATGCAGCAAATTCCTTAAATAATGCAGCAGAATCCTTAAATAATGCAATAAAGTCCTTAAATAATGCAGCAGAGTCCTTAAATAATGCAATAAATTCCTTAAATAATGCAGCAGAATCCTTAAATAATGCAATAAAGTCATTAAATAATGCAGCAGAGTCCTTAAATACTGCAGCAGAGACCTTAAATAATGCAGCAAAATCCTTAAATAATGCAGCAGAGTCCTTATATAATGCAGCAGAGTCCTAAAATACCGCAGCAGAGTCCTTAAATAATGCAGCAGAGTCCTTAAATAATGCAGCAAATTCATTAAATAATGCAGCAGAGTCCTTAAATAATGCAACAAAGTCCTTAAATAATGCAGCAGATTCCTTAAATTTCGCAGCAGCGTCCTTAAATAATGCATCAAAGTCCTTAAATAATGCAGCAGAGTCCTAAAATACCGCAGCAGAGTCCTTAAATAATGCAGCAAAGTCCTTAAATAATGCAGCAGAGTGCTTACATAATGCAGCAGAGTCCTTAAATTCCGCAGCAGAGTCATTAAATAATGCAGCAGAGTCCTTAAATAATGCAGCAAATTCATTAAATAATGCACAGAGTCATTAAATAATGCAACAAAGTCCTTAAATAATGCAGCAGAGTCCTTAAATAATGCAACAAAGTCCTTAAATAATGCAGCAGATTCCTTAAATAAAGCAGCAGAGTGCTTAAATAATGCAGCAGAGTCCTTAAATACCGCAGCAGAGTCATTAAATAATACAGCAGAGTCCTTAAATAATGCAGCAAATTCCTTAAATAATGCAGAGTCCTTAAATAATGCACTAAATTCCTTAAATAAAATGCAGCAACGCCCTTAATAATGCAGCAGAGTCCTTAAATAATTCAGCAAAGTCCTTAAATAATGCAGCAGAGTCCTTAAATACCGCAGCAGCGTCCTTAAATAATGCAACAACGTCCTTAAATAATGCAGCTGAACCCTTAAATAATGCAACAAAGTCCTTAAATAATGCAGCAGACTCCTTAAATAATGCAACAAACTCCTTAAATAATGCAGCAGAGTACTTAAATAATGCAGCAGAGTACTTAAATAATGCAGCAAATTCCTTAAATAATGCAGCAGAATCCTTAAATAATGCAATAAAATCCTTAAATAATGCAGCAACGTCCTTAATAATGCAGCAGAGTCCTTAAATAATACAGCAAAGTTCTTAAATAATGCAGCAGAGGACTTAAATACTGCAGCAGCGTCCTTAAATAATGCAGCAGAGTCCTTAAATAATGCAACAAAGTCCTTAAATAATGCAGCAGAATCCTTAAATAATGCAAAAAATTCCTTAAATAATGCAGAAGAGTACTTAAATAATGCAGAAAAGTTGTTAAATAATGCAGCAAAGTCCTTAAATAATGCAGCAGAGTCCTTAAACATTGCAGCACAGTCCTTAAATAATGCAACAAAGTCGTTAAATAATGCAGCAGAGTCCTTAAATAATGCAGCAAAGTCCTTAAAAAATGCAGCAGAGTCCTTAAACAATGCAACACAGTCCTTAAATAATGCAGCAGAGTCCTTAAATACTGCAGCAGAGTCCTTAAATAATGCAGCAAAGTCCTTAAATAATGCAGCAGAGTCCTTAAATACTGCAGCAGAGTCCTTAAATAATGCAGCAAAGTCCTTAAATAATGCAGCAGAGTCCTTAAATTCCGCAGCAGAGTGATTAAATAATGCAACAAAGTCCTTAATAATGCAGCAGAGTCCTTAAATAATGCAGCAAATTCTTTAAATAATGCAGCAGAATCCTTAAATAATGCAATAAAGTCCTTATCTAATGCAGCAACGTCCTTAATAATGCAGCAGAGTCCTTAAATAATGCAGCAAAGTACTTAAATAATGCAGCAGAGGCCTTAAATACCGCAGCAGCATACTTAAATAATGCAGCAAAGTCCTTAAATAATGCAGCAGAGTCCTTAAATAATGCAACAAAGTCCTTAAATAATGCAGCAGAGTCCTTAAATAATGCAGCAAAGTCCTTAAATAATGCAGCAGAGTCCTTAAATAATGCAACAAAGTCCTTAAATAATGCAGCAGAGTCCTTAAATAATGCAGCAGAGTCCTTAAATAATGCAACAAAGTCCTTAAATAATGCAGCAGAGTCCTTAAATAATGCAACAAAGTCCTTAAATAATGCAGCAGAGTACTTAAATAATGCAGCAAAGTCCTTAAATAATGCAGCAGAGTCCTTAAACAATGCAGCACAGTCCTTAAATAATGCAACAAAGTCCTTAAATAATGCAGCAGAGTCCTTAAATAATGCAGCAAAGTCCTTAAATAATGCAGCAGAGTCCTTAAACAATGCAGCACAGTCCTTAAATAATGCAGCAAAGTCCTTAAATAATGCAGCAGAGTCCTTAAATAATGCATCAAAGTCCTTAAATAATGCAGCAGAGTCCTTAAATAATGCAACAAACTCATTAAATAATGCAGCAAAGTACTTAAATAATGCAGCAAATTCCTTAAATAATGCAGCAGAATCCTTAAATAATGCAATAAAGTCCTTAAATAATGCAGCAGAGTCCTTAAATACTGCAATAAATTCCTTAAATAATGCAGCAGAATCCTTAAATAATGCAATAAAGTCATTAAGTAATGCAGCAGAGTCCTTAAATAATGCAACAAAGTCCTTAAATAATGCAGCAGATTCCTTAAATTCTGCAGCAGCGTCCTTAAATAATGCATCAAAGTCCTTAAATAATGCAGCAGAGTCCTTAAATACCACAGCAGAGTCATTAAATAATGCAGCAGAGTCCTTAAATAATGCAGCATATTCCTTAAATAATGCAGCAGAGTCCTTAAATAATGCAATAAAGTCCTTAAATAATGCAGCAGAGTCCTTAAATAATGCAGCAACGTCCTTAATAATGCAGCTGAGTCCTTAAATAATGCAGCAACATCCTTAAATAATGCAGCAGAGTCCTTAAATACTGCATCAGCGTCCTTAAATAATGCAACAAAGTCCTTAAATAATGCAGCAAAGTCCTTAAATAATGCAGCAGAGTCCTTAAATACAGCAGCAGAGTCCTTAAATAATTCAGCAAAGTCCTTAAATAATGCAGCAGAGTCCTTAAATAATGCAATAAAGTCCTTATCTAATGCAGCAACGTCCTTAATAATGCAGCAGAGTCCTTAAATAATGCAACAAAGTCCTTAAATAATGCAGCAGAGTCCTTAAATAATGCAACAAAGTCCTTAAATATTGCAGCAGAGTCCTTAAATAATGCAGCAAAGTCCTTAAATAATGCAGCAGAGTACTTAAATAATGCAGCAAATTCCTTAAATAATGCAGCAGAATCCTTAAATAATGCAATAAAGTCCTTAAATAATGCAGCAGAGTCCTTAAATAATGCAGCAGAGTCCTTAAATAATGCAACAAAGTCCTTAAATAATGCAGCAGAGTCCTTAAAGAATGCAGCAAAGTCCTTAAATAATGCAGCAGAGTCCTTAAATAATGCAGCAAACTCATTAAATAATGCAGCAAAGTACTTAAATAATGCAGCAAATTCCTTAAATAATGCAGCAGAATCCTTAAATAATGCAATAAATTCCTTAAATAATGCAGCAGAGTACTTAAATAATGCAGCAAATTCCTTAAATAATGCAGCAGAATCCTTAAATAATGCAATAAAATCCTTAAATAATGCAGCAACGTCCTTAATAATGCAGCAGAGTCCTTAAATAATGCAGCAAAGTACTTAAATAATGCAGCAGAGGCCTTAAATACCGCAGCAGCATACTTAAATAATGCAGCAAAGTCCTTAAATAATGCAGCAGAGTCCTTAAATAATGCAACAAAGTCCTTAAATAATGCAGCAGAGTCCATAAATAATGCAACAAACTCATTAAATAATGCAGCAAAGTACTTAAATAATGCAGCAAATTCCTTAAATAATGCAGCAGAATCATTAAATAATGCAATAAAGTCCTTAAATAATGCAGCAGAGTCCTTAAATAATGCAAAAAATTCCTTAAATAATGCAGCAGAATCCTTAAATAATGCAACAAAGTCCTTAAATAATGCAGCAACGTCCTTAATAATGCAGCAGAGTCCTTAAATAATGCAGCAAATTCCTTAAATAATGCAGAGTCCTTAAATAATGCACTAAATTGCTTAAATAAAATGCAGCAACGCCCTTAATAATGCAGCTGAGTCCTTAAATAATTCAGCAAAGTCCTTAAATAATGCAGCAGAGTCCTTAAATACCGCAGCAGCGTCCTTAAATAATGCAAAAAAGTCCTTAAATAATGCAGCAGAACCCTTAAATAATGCAACAAATCCTTAAATAATGCAGCAGACTCCTTAAATAATGCAACAAACTCCTTAAATAATGCAGCAGAGTACTTAAATAATGCAGCAGAGTACTTAAATAATGCAGCAAATTCCTTAAATAATGCAGCAGAATCCTTAAATAATGCAATAAAATCCTTAAATAATGCAGCAACGTCCTTAATAATGCAGCAGAGTCCTTAAATAATACAGCAAAGTCCTTAAATAATGCAGCAGAGGACTTAAATACTGCAGCAGCGTCCTTAAATAATGCAGCAGAGTCCTTAAATAATGCAACAAAGTCCTTAAATAATGCAGCAGAATCCTTAAATAATGCAAAAAATTCCTTAAATAATGCAGAAGAGTACTTAAATAATGCAGAAAAGTCGTTAAATAATGCAGCAAAGTCCTTAAATAATGCAGCAGAGTCCTTAAACATTGCAGCACAGTCCTTAAATAATGCAACAAAGTCCTTAAATAATGCAGCAGAGTCCTTAAATAATGCAGCAAAGTCCTTAAATAATGCAGCAGAGTCCTTAAACAATGCAACACAGTCCTTAAATAATGCAGCAAAGTCCTTAAATAATGCAGCAGAGTCCTTAAATACAGCAGCAGCGTCCTTAAATAATTCAGCAAAGTCCTTAAATAATGCAGCAGAGTCCTTAAATAATGCAACAAAGTCCTTAAATAATGCAGCAGAGTCCTTAAATAATGCAACAAAGTCCATAAATAATGCAGCAGAGTCCTTAAATACTGCAGCAGAGTCCTTAAATAATGCAGCAAAGTCCTTAAATAATGCAGCAGAGTCCTTAAATTCCGCAGCAGAGTGATTAAATAATGCAACAAAGTCCTTAATAATGCAGCAGAGTCCTTAAATAATGCAGCAAATTCTTTAAATAATGCAGCAGAATCCTTAGATAATGCAATAAAGTCCTTATCTAATGCAGCAACGTCCTTAATAATGCAGCAGAGTCCTTAAATAATGCAGCAAAGTACTTAAATAATGCAGCAGAGGCCTTAAATACCGCAGCAGCATACTTAAATAATGCAGCAAAGTCCTTAAATAATGCAGCAGAGTCCTTAAATAATGCAACAAAGTCCTTAAATAATGCAGCAGAGTCCTTAAACAATGCAGCACAGTCCTTAAATAATGCAACAAAGTCCTTAAATAATGCAGCAGAGTCCTTAAATAATGCAGCACAGTCCTTAAATAATGCAACAAAGTCCTTAAATAATGCAGCAGAGTCCTTAAATAATGCAGCAAAGTTCTTAAATAATGCAGCAGAGTCCTTAAACAATGCAGCACAGTCCTTAAATAATGCAGCAAAGTCCTTAAATAATGCAGCAGAGTCCTTAAATAATGCAGCAAACTCATTAAATAATGCAGCAAAGTACTTAAATAATGCAGCAAATTCCTTAAATAATGCAGCAGAATCCTTAAATAATGCAATAAAGTCCTTAAATAATGCAGCAGAGTCCTTAAATAATGCAATAAATTCCTTAAATAATGCAGCAGAATCCTTAAATAATGCAATAAAGTCATTAAATAATGCAGCAGAGTCCTTAAATACTGCAGCAGAGACCTTAAATAATGCAGCAAAATCCTTAAATAATGCAGCAGAGTCCTTATATAATGCAGCAGAGTCCTAAAATACCGCAGCAGAGTCCTTAAATAATGCAGCAGAGTCCTTAAATAATGCAGCAAATTCATTAAATAATGCAGCAGAGTCCTTAAATAATGCAACAAAGTCCTTAAATAATGCAGCAGATTCCTTAAATTTCGCAGCAGCGTCCTTAAATAATGCATCAAAGTCCTTAAATAATGCAGCAGAGTCCTAAAATACCGCAGCAGAGTCCTTAAATAATGCAGCAAAGTCCTTAAATAATGCAGCAGAGTGCTTACATAATGCAGCAGAGTCCTTAAATTCCGCAGCAGAGTCATTAAATAATGCAGCAGAGTCCTTAAATAATGCAGCAAATTCATTAAATAATGCACAGAGTCATTAAATAATGCAACAAAGTCCTTAAATAATGCAGCAGAGTCCTTAAATAATGCAACAAAGTCCTTAAATAATGCAGCAGATTCCTTAAATAAAGCAGCAGAGTGCTTAAATAATGCAGCAGAGTCCTTAAATACCGCAGCAGAGTCATTAAATAATACAGCAGAGTCCTTAAATAATGCAGCATATTCCTTAAATAATGCAGAGTCCTTAAATAATGCACTAAATTCCTTAAATAAAATGCAGCAACGCCCTTAATAATGCAGCAGAGTCCTTAAATAATTCAGCAAAGTCCTTAAATAATGCAGCAGAGTCCTTAAATACCGCAGCAGCGTCCTTAAATAATGCAACAACGTCCTTAAATAATGCAGCTGAACCCTTAAATAATGCAACAAAGTCCTTAAATAATGCAGCAGACTCCTTAAATAATGCAACAAACTCCTTAAATAATGCAGCAGAGTACTTAAATAATGCAGCAGAGTACTTAAATAATGCAGCAAATTCCTTAAATAATGCAGCAGAATCCTTAAATAATGCAATAAAATCCTTAAATAATGCAGCAACGTCCTTAATAATGCAGCAGAGTCCTTAAATAATACAGCAAAGTTCTTAAATAATGCAGCAGAGGACTTAAATACTGCAGCAGCGTCCTTAAATAATGCAGCAGAGTCCTTAAATAATGCAACAAAGTCCTTAAATAATGCAGCAGAATCCTTAAATAATGCAAAAAATTCCTTAAATAATGCAGAAGAGTACTTAAATAATGCAGAAAAGTTGTTAAATAATGCAGCAAAGTCCTTAAATAATGCAGCAGAGTCCTTAAACATTGCAGCACAGTCCTTAAATAATGCAACAAAGTCGTTAAATAATGCAGCAGAGTCCTTAAATAATGCAGCAAAGTCCTTAAAAAATGCAGCAGAGTCCTTAAACAATGCAACACAGTCCTTAAATAATGCAGCAGAGTCCTTAAATACTGCAGCAGAGTCCTTAAATAATGCAGCAAAGTCCTTAAATAATGCAGCAGAGTCCTTAAATACTGCAGCAGAGTCCTTAAATAATGCAGCAAAGTCCTTAAATAATGCAGCAGAGTCCTTAAATTCCGCAGCAGAGTGATTAAATAATGCAACAAAGTCCTTAATAATGCAGCAGAGTCCTTAAATAATGCAGCAAATTCTTTAAATAATGCAGCAGAATCCTTAAATAATGCAATAAAGTCCTTATCTAATGCAGCAACGTCCTTAATAATGCAGCAGAGTCCTTAAATAATGCAGCAAAGTACTTAAATAATGCAGCAGAGGCCTTAAATACCGCAGCAGCATACTTAAATAATGCAGCAAAGTCCTTAAATAATGCAGCAGAGTCCTTAAATAATGCAACAAAGTCCTTAAATAATGCAGCAGAGTCCTTAAATAATGCAGCAAAGTCCTTAAATAATGCAGCAGAGTCCTTAAATAATGCAACAAAGTCCTTAAATAATGCAGCAGAGTCCTTAAATAATGCAGCAGAGTCCTTAAATAATGCAACAAAGTCCTTAAATAATGCAGCAGAGTCCTTAAATAATGCAACAAAGTCCTTAAATAATGCAGCAGAGTACTTAAATAATGCAGCAAAGTCCTTAAATAATGCAGCAGAGTCCTTAAACAATGCAGCACAGTCCTTAAATAATGCAACAAAGTCCTTAAATAATGCAGCAGAGTCCTTAAATAATGCAGCAAAGTCCTTAAATAATGCAGCAGAGTCCTTAAACAATGCAGCACAGTCCTTAAATAATGCAGCAAAGTCCTTAAATAATGCAGCAGAGTCCTTAAATAATGCATCAAAGTCCTTAAATAATGCAGCAGAGTCCTTAAATAATGCAACAAACTCATTAAATAATGCAGCAAAGCACTTAAATAATGCAGCAAATTCCTTAAATAATGCAGCAGAATCCTTAAATAATGCAATAAAGTCCTTAAATAATGCAGCAGAGTCCTTAAATACTGCAATAAATTCCTTAAATAATGCAGCAGAATCCTTAAATAATGCAATAAAGTCATTAAGTAATGCAGCAGAGTCCTTAAATAATGCAACAAAGTCCTTAAATAATGCAGCAGATTCCTTAAATTCTGCAGCAGCGTCCTTAAATAATGCATCAAAGTCCTTAAATAATGCAGCAGAGTCCTTAAATACCACAGCAGAGTCATTAAATAATGCAGCAGAGTCCTTAAATAATGCAGCATATTCCTTAAATAATGCAGCAGAGTCCTTAAATAATGCAATAAAGTCCTTAAATAATGCAGCAGAGTCCTTAAATAATGCAGCAACGTCCTTAATAATGCAGCTGAGTCCTTAAATAATGCAGCAACATCCTTAAATAATGCAGCAGAGTCCTTAAATACTGCATCAGCGTCCTTAAATAATGCAACAAAGTCCTTAAATAATGCAGCAAAGTCCTTAAATAATGCAGCAGAGTCCTTAAATACAGCAGCAGAGTCCTTAAATAATTCAGCAAAGTCCTTAAATAATGCAGCAGAGTCCTTAAATAATGCAATAAAGTCCTTATCTAATGCAGCAACGTCCTTAATAATGCAGCAGAGTCCTTAAATAATGCAACAAAGTCCTTAAATAATGCAGCAGAGTCCTTAAATAATGCAACAAAGTCCTTAAATATTGCAGCAGAGTCCTTAAATAATGCAGCAAAGTCCTTAAATAATGCAGCAGAGTACTTAAATAATGCAGCAAATTCCTTAAATAATGCAGCAGAATCCTTAAATAATGCAATAAAGTCCTTAAATAATGCAGCAGAGTCCTTAAATAATGCAGCAGAGTCCTTAAATAATGCAACAAAGTCCTTAAATAATGCAGCAGAGTCCTTAAAGAATGCAGCAAAGTCCTTAAATAATGCAGCAGAGTCCTTAAATAATGCAGCAAACTCATTAAATAATGCAGCAAAGTACTTAAATAATGCAGCAAATTCCTTAAATAATGCAGCAGAATCCTTAAATAATGCAATAAATTCCTTAAATAATGCAGCAGAGTACTTAAATAATGCAGCAAATTCCTTAAATAATGCAGCAGAATCCTTAAATAATGCAATAAAATCCTTAAATAATGCAGCAACGTCCTTAATAATGCAGCAGAGTCCTTAAATAATGCAGCAAAGTACTTAAATAATGCAGCAGAGGCCTTAAATACCGCAGCAGCATACTTAAATAATGCAGCAAAGTCCTTAAATAATGCAGCAGAGTCCTTAAATAATGCAACAAAGTCCTTAAATAATGCAGCAGAGTCCATAAATAATGCAACAAACTCATTAAATAATGCAGCAAAGTACTTAAATAATGCAGGAAATTCCTTAAATAATGCAGCAGAATCATTAAATAATGCAATAAAGTCCTTAAATAATGCAGCAGAGTCCTTAAATAATGCAAAAAATTCCTTAAATAATGCAGCAGAATCCTTAAATAATGCAACAAAGTCCTTAAATAATGCAGCAACGTCCTTAATAATGCAGCAGAGTCCTTAAATAATGCAGCAAATTCCTTAAATAATGCAGAGTCCTTAAATAATGCACTAAATTGCTTAAATAAAATGCAGCAACGCCCTTAATAATGCAGCTGAGTCCTTAAATAATTCAGCAAAGTCCTTAAATAATGCAGCAGAGTCCTTAAATACCGCAGCAGCGTCCTTAAATAATGCAAAAAAGTCCTTAAATAATGCAGCAGAACCCTTAAATAATGCAACAAATCCTTAAATAATGCACAAGACTCCTTAAATAATGCAACAAACTCCTTAAATAATGCAGCAGAGTACTTAAATAATGCAGCAAATTCCTTAAATAATGCAGCAGAATCCTTAAATAATGCAATAAAATCCTTAAATAATGCAGCAACGTCCTTAATAATGCAGCAGAGTCCTTAAATAATACAGCAAAGTCCTTAAATAATGCAGCAGAGGACTTAAATACTGCAGCAGCGTCCTTAAATAATGCAGCAGAGTCCTTAAATAATGCAACAAAGTCCTTAAATAATGCAGCAGAATCCTTAAATAATGCAAAAAATTCCTTAAATAATGCAGAAGAGTACTTAAATAATGTAGAAAAGTCGTTAAATAATGCAGCAAAGTCCTTAAATAATGCAGCAGAGTCCTTAAACATTGCAGCACAGTCCTTAAATAATGCAACAAAGTCCTTAAATAATGCAGCAGAGTCCTTAAATAATGCAGCAAAGTCCTTAAATAATGCAGCAGAGTCCTTAAACAATGCAACACAGTCCTTAAATAATGCAGCAAAGTCCTTAAATAATGCAGCAGAGTCCTTAAATACAGCAGCAGCGTCCTTAAATAATTCAGCAAAGTCCTTAAATAATGCAGCAGAGTCCTTAAATAATGCAACAAAGTCCTTAAATAATGCAGCAGAGTCCTTAAATAATGCAACAAAGTCCATAAATAATGCAGCAGAGTCCTTAAATACTGCAGCAGAGTCCTTAAATAATGCAGCAAAGTCCTTAAATAATGCAGCAGAGTCCTTAAATTCCGCAGCAGAGTGATTAAATAATGCAACAAAGTCCTTAATAATGCAGCAGAGTCCTTAAATAATGCAGCAAATTCTTTAAATAATGCAGCAGAATCCTTAGATAATGCAATAAAGTCCTTATCTAATGCAGCAACGTCCTTAATAATGCAGCAGAGTCCTTAAATAATGCAGCAAAGTACTTAAATAATGCAGCAGAGGCCTTAAATACCGCAGCAGCATACTTAAATAATGCAGCAAAGTCCTTAAATAATGCAGCAGAGTCCTTAAATAATGCAACAAAGTCCTTAAATAATGCAGCAGAGTCCTTAAATAATGCAGCAAAGTCCTTAAATAATGCAGCAGAGTCCTTAAACAATGCAGCACAGTCCTTAAATAATGCAACAAAGTCCTTAAATAATGCAGCAGAGTCCTTAAATAATGCAGCAAAGTTCTTAAATAATGCAGCAGAGTCCTTAAACAATGCAGCACAGTCCTTAAATAATGCAGCAAAGTCCTTAAATAATGCAGCAGAGTCCTTAAATAATGCAGCAAACTCATTAAATAATGCAGCAAAGTACTTAAATAATGCAGCAAATTCCTTAAATAATGCAGCAGAATCCTTAAATAATGCAATAAAGTCCTTAAATAATGCAGCAGAGTCCTTAAATAATGCAATAAATTCCTTAAATAATGCAGCAGAATCCTTAAATAATGCAATAAAGTCATTAAATAATGCAGCAGAGTCCTTAAATACTGCAGCAGAGACCTTAAATAATGCAGCAAAATCCTTAAATAATGCAGCAGAGTCCTTATATAATGCAGCAGAGTCCTAAAATACCGCAGCAGAGTCCTTAAATAATGCAGCAGAGTCCTTAAATAATGCAGCAAATTCATTAAATAATGCAGCAGAGTCCTTAAATAATGCAACAAAGTCCTTAAATAATGCAGCAGATTCCTTAAATTTCGCAGCAGCGTCCTTAAATAATGCATCAAAGTCCTTAAATAATGCAGCAGAGTCCTAAAATACCGCAGCAGAGTCCTTAAATAATGCAGCAAAGTCCTTAAATAATGCAGCAGAGTGCTTACATAATGCAGCAGAGTCCTTAAATTCCGCAGCAGAGTCATTAAATAATGCAGCAGAGTCCTTAAATAATGCAGCAAATTCATTAAATAATGCACAGAGTCATTAAATAATGCAACAAAGTCCTTAAATAATGCAGCAGAGTCCTTAAATAATGCAACAAAGTCCTTAAATA
Source organism: Phyllobates terribilis (assembly GCF_046119375.1). NCBI lineage: Eukaryota > Metazoa > Chordata > Amphibia > Anura > Dendrobatidae > Phyllobates > Phyllobates terribilis. The sequence continues at coordinate 191,693 of NW_027363029.1, read as the reverse complement.
ATGCAGCAGATTCCTTAAATAAAGCAGCAGAGTGCTTAAATAATGCAGCAGAGTCCTTAAATACCGCAGCAGAGTCATTAAATAATACAGCAGAGTCCTTAAATAATGCAGCATATTCCTTAAATAATGCAGAGTCCTTAAATAATGCACTAAATTCCTTAAATAAAATGCAGCAACGCCCTTAATAATGCAGCAGAGTCCTTAAATAATTCAGCAAAGTCCTTAAATAATGCAGCAGAGTCCTTAAATACCGCAGCAGCGTCCTTAAATAATGCAACAAAGTCCTTAAATAATGCAGCTGAACCCTTAAATAATGCAACAAAGTCCTTAAATAATGCAGCAGACTCCTTAAATAATGCAACAAACTCCTTAAATAATGCAGCAGAGTACTTAAATAATGCAGCAGAGTACTTAAATAATGCAGCAAATTCCTTAAATAATGCAGCAGAATCCTTAAATAATGCAATAAAATCCTTAAATAATGCAGCAACGTCCTTAATAATGCAGCAGAGTCCTTAAATAATACAGCAAAGTTCTTAAATAATGCAGCAGAGGACTTAAATACTGCAGCAGCGTCCTTAAATAATGCAGCAGAGTCCTTAAATAATGCAACAAAGTCCTTAAATAATGCAGCAGAATCCTTAAATAATGCAAAAAATTCCTTAAATAATGCAGAAGAGTACTTAAATAATGCAGAAAAGTTGTTAAATAATGCAGCAAAGTCCTTAAATAATGCAGCAGAGTCCTTAAACATTGCAGCACAGTCCTTAAATAATGCAACAAAGTCCTTAAATAATGCAGCAGAGTCCTTAAATAATGCAGCAAAGTCCTTAAAAAATGCAGCAGAGTCCTTAAACAATGCAACACAGTCCTTAAATAATGCAGCAGAGTCCTTAAATACTGCAGCAGAGTCCTTAAATAATGCAGCAAAGTCCTTAAATAATGCAGCAGAGTCCTTAAATACTGCAGCAGAGTCCTTAAATAATGCAGCAAAGTCCTTAAATAATGCAGCAGAGTCCTTAAATTCCGCAGCAGAGTGATTAAATAATGCAACAAAGTCCTTAATAATGCAGCAGAGTCCTTAAATAATGCAGCAAATTCTTTAAATAATGCAGCAGAATCCTTAAATAATGCAATAAAGTCCTTATCTAATGCAGCAACGTCCTTAATAATGCAGCAGAGTACTTAAATAATGCAGCAAAGTACTTAAATAATGCAGCAGAGGCCTTAAATACCGCAGCAGCATACTTAAATAATGCAGCAAAGTCCTTAAATAATGCAGCAGAGTCCTTAAATAATGCAACAAAGTCCTTAAATAATGCAGCAGAGTCCTTAAATAATGCAGCAAAGTCCTTAAATAATGCAGCAGAGTCCTTAAATAATGCAACAAAGTCCTTAAATAATGCAGCAGAGTCCTTAAATAATGCAGCAGAGTCCTTAAATAATGCAACAAAGTCCTTAAATAATGCAGCAGAGTCCTTAAATAATGCAAAAAAGTCCTTAAATAATGCAGCAGAACCCTTAAATAATGCAACAAATCCTTAAATAATGCAGCAGACTCCTTAAATAATGCAACAAACTCCTTAAATAATGCAGCAGAGTACTTAAATAATGCAGCAGAGTACTTAAATAATGCAGCAAATTCCTTAAATAATGCAGCAGAATCCTTAAATAATGCAATAAAATCCTTAAATAATGCAGCAACGTCCTTAATAATGCAGCAGAGTCCTTAAATAATACAGCAAAGTCCTTAAATAATGCAGCAGAGGACTTAAATACTGCAGCAGCGTCCTTAAATAATGCAGCAGAGTCCTTAAATAATGCAACAAAGTCCTTAAATAATGCAGCAGAATCCTTAAATAATGCAAAAAATTCCTTAAATAATGTAGAAGAGTACTTAAATAATGCAGAAAAGTCGTTAAATAATGCAGCAAAGTCCTTAAATAATGCAGCAGAGTCCTTAAACATTGCAGCACAGTCCTTAAATAATGCAACAAAGTCCTTAAATAATGCAGCAGAGTCCTTAAATAATGCAGCAAAGTCCTTAAATAATGCAGCAGAGTCCTTAAACAATGCAACACAGTCCTTAAATAATGCAGCAAAGTCCTTAAATAATGCAGCAGAGTCCTTAAATACAGCAGCAGTGTCCTTAAATAATTCAGCAAAGTCCTTAAATAATGCAGCAGAGTCCTTAAATAATGCAACAAAGTCCTTAAATAATGCAGCAGAGTCCTTAAATAATGCAACAAAGTCCATAAATAATGCAGCAGAGTCCTTAAATACTGCAGCAGAGTCCTTAAATAATGCAGCAAAGTCCTTAAATAATGCAGCAGAGTCCTTAAATTCCGCAGCAGAGTGATTAAATAATGCAACAAAGTCCTTAATAATGCAGCAGAGTCCTTAAATAATGCAGCAAATTCTTTAAATAATGCAGCAGAATCCTTAGATAATGCAATAAAGTCCTTATCTAATGCAGCAACGTCCTTAATAATGCAGCAGAGTCCTTAAATAATGCAGCAAAGTACTTAAATAATGCAGCAGAGGCCTTAAATACCGCAGCAGCATACTTAAATAATGCAGCAAAGTCCTTAAATAATGCAGCAGAGTCCTTAAATAATGCAGCAGAGTCCTTAAATAATGCAACAAAGTCCTTAAATAATGCACCAGAGTACTTAAATAATGCAGCAAAGTCCTTAAATAATGCAGCAGAGTCCTTAAATAATGCAACAAAGTCCTTAAATAATGCAGCAGAGTCCTTAAATAATGCAACAAAGTCCTTAAATAATGCAGCAGAGTCCTTAAATAATGCAACAAAGTCCTTAAATAATGCAGCAGAGTCCTTAAATAATGCAGCAAAGTCCTTAAATAATGCAGCAGAGTCCTTAAACAATGCAGCACAGTCCTTAAATAATGCAACAAAGTCCTTAAATAATGCAGCAGAGTCCTTAAATAATGCAGCAAAGTTCTTAAATAATGCAGCAGAGTCCTTAAACAATGCAGCACAGTCCTTAAATAATGCAGCAAAGTCCTTAAATAATGCAGCAGAGTCCTTAAATAATGCAGCAAACTCATTAAATAATGCAGCAAAGTACTTAAATAATGCAGGAAATTCCTTAAATAATGCAGCAGAATCCTTAAATAATGCAATAAAGTCCTCAAATAATGCAGCAGAGTCCTTAAATAATGCAATAAATTCCTTAAATAATGCAGCAGAATCCTTAAATAATGCAATAAAGTCATTAAATAATGCAGCAGAGTCCTTAAATACTGCAGCAGAGACCTTAAATAATGCAGCAAAATCCTTAAATAATGCAGCAGAGTCCTTATATAATGCAGCAGAGTCCTAAAATACCGCAGCAGAGTCCTTAAATAATGCAGCAGAGTCCTTAAATAATGCAGCAAATTCATTAAATAATGCAGCAGAGTCCTTAAATAATGCAACAAAGTCCTTAAATAATGCAGCAGATTCCTTAAATTTCGCAGCAGCGTCCTTAAATAACGCATCAAAGTCCTTAAATAATGCAGCAGAGTCCTAAAATACCGCAGCAGAGTCCTTAAATAATGCAGCAGATTCCTTAAATAAAGCAGCAGAGTGCTTAAATAATGCAGCAGAGTCCTTAAATACCGCAGCAGAGTCATTAAATAATACAGCAGAGTCCTTAAATAATGCAGCAAATTCCTTAAATAATGCAGAGTCCTTAAATAATGCACTAAATTCCTTAAATAAAATGCAGCAACGCCCTTAATAATGCAGCAGAGTCCTTAAATAATTCAGCAAAGTCCTTAAATAATGCAGCAGAGTCCTTAAATACCGCAGCAGCGTCCTTAAATAATGCAACAAAGTCCTTAAATAATGCAGCTGAACCCTTAAATAATGCAACAAAGTCCTTAAATAATGCAGCAGACTCCTTAAATAATGCAACAAACTCCTTAAATAATGCAGCAGAGTACTTAAATAATGCAGCAGAGTACTTAAATAATGCAGCAAATTCCTTAAATAATGCAGCAGAATCCTTAAATAATGCAGCAACGTCCTTAATAATGCAGCAGAGTCCTTAAATAATACAGCAAAGTTCTTAAATAATGCAGCAGAGGACTTAAATACTGCAGCAGCGTCCTTAAATAATGCAGCAGAGTCCTTAAATAATGCAACAAAGTCCTTAAATAATGCAGCAGAATCCTTAAATAATGCAAAAAATTCCTTAAATAATGCAGAAGAGTACTTAAATAATGCAGAAAAGTTGTTAAATAATGCAGCAAAGTCCTTAAATAATGCAGCAGAGTCCTTAAACATTGCAGCACAGTCCTTAAATAATGCAACAAAGTCCTTAAATAATGCAGCAGAGTCCTTAAATAATGCAGCAAAGTCCTTAAAAAATGCAGCAGAGTCCTTAAACAATGCAACACAGTCCTTAAATAATGCAGCAGAGTCCTTAAATACTGCAGCAGAGTCCTTAAATAATGCAGCAAAGTCCTTAAATAATGCAGCAGAGTCCTTAAATACTGCAGCAGAGTCCTTAAATAATGCAGCAAAGTCCTTAAATAATGCAGCAGAGTCCTTAAATTCCGCAGCAGAGTGATTAAATAATGCAACAAAGTCCTTAATAATGCAGCAGAGTCCTTAAATAATGCAGCAAATTCTTTAAATAATGCAGCAGAATCCTTAAATAATGCAATAAAGTCCTTATCTAATGCAGCAACGTCCTTAATAATGCAGCAGAGTCCTTAAATAATGCAGCAAAGTACTTAAATAATGCAGCAGAGGCCTTAAATACCGCAGCAGCATACTTAAATAATGCAGCAAAGTCCTTAAATAATGCAGCAGAGTCCTTAAATAATGCAACAAAGTCCTTAAATAATGCAGCAGAGTCCTTAAATAATGCAGCAAAGTCCTTAAATAATGCAGCAGAGTCCTTAAATAATGCAACAAAGTCCTTAAATAATGCAGCAGAGTCCTTAAATAATGCAGCAGAGTCCTTAAATAATGCAACAAAGTCCTTAAATAATGCAGCAGAGTCCTTAAATAATGCAACAAAGTCCTTAAATAATGCAGCAGAGTACTTAAATAATGCAGCAAAGTCCTTAAATAATGCAGCAGAGTCCTTAAACAATGCAGCACAGTCCTTAAATAATGCAACAAAGTCCTTAAATAATGCAGCAGAGTCCTTAAATAATGCAGCAAAGTCCTTAAATAATGCAGCAGAGTCCTTAAACAATGCAGCACAGTCCTTAAATAATGCAGCAAAGTCCTTAAATAATGCAGCAGAGTCCTTAAATAATGCATCAAAGTCCTTAAATAATGCAGCAGAGTCCTTAAATAATGCAACAAACTCATTAAATAATGCAGCAAAGCACTTAAATAATGCAGCAAATTCCTTAAATAATGCAGCAGAATCCTTAAATAATGCAATAAAGTCCTTAAATAATGCAGCAGAGTCCTTAAATACTGCAATAAATTCCTTAAATAATGCAGCAGAATCCTTAAATAATGCAATAAAGTCATTAAGTAATGCAGCAGAGTCCTTAAATAATGCAACAAAGTCCTTAAATAATGCAGCAGATTCCTTAAATTCTGCAGCAGCGTCCTTAAATAATGCATCAAAGTCCTTAAATAATGCAGCAGAGTCCTTAAATACCACAGCAGAGTCATTAAATAATGCAGCAGAGTCCTTAAATAATGCAGCATATTCCTTAAATAATGCAGCAGAGTCCTTAAATAATGCAATAAAGTCCTTAAATAATGCAGCAGAGTCCTTAAATAATGCAGCAACGTCCTTAATAATGCAGCTGAGTCCTTAAATAATGCAGCAACATCCTTAAATAATGCAGCAGAGTCCTTAAATACTGCATCAGCGTCCTTAAATAATGCAACAAAGTCCTTAAATAATGCAGCAAAGTCCTTAAATAATGCAGCAGAGTCCTTAAATACAGCAGCAGAGTCCTTAAATAATTCAGCAAAGTCCTTAAATAATGCAGCAGAGTCCTTAAATAATGCAATAAAGTCCTTATCTAATGCAGCAACGTCCTTAATAATGCAGCAGAGTCCTTAAATAATGCAACAAAGTCCTTAAATAATGCAGCAGAGTCCTTAAATAATGCAACAAAGTCCTTAAATATTGCAGCAGAGTCCTTAAATAATGCAGCAAAGTCCTTAAATAATGCAGCAGAGTACTTAAATAATGCAGCAAATTCCTTAAATAATGCAGCAGAATCCTTAAATAATGCAATAAAGTCCTTAAATAATGCAGCAGAGTCCTTAAATAATGCAGCAGAGTCCTTAAATAATGCAACAAAGTCCTTAAATAATGCAGCAGAGTCCTTAAAGAATGCAGCAAAGTCCTTAAATAATGCAGCAGAGTCCTTAAATAATGCAGCAAACTCATTAAATAATGCAGCAAAGTACTTAAATAATGCAGCAAATTCCTTAAATAATGCAGCAGAATCCTTAAATAATGCAATAAATTCCTTAAATAATGCAGCAGAGTACTTAAATAATGCAGCAAATTCCTTAAATAATGCAGCAGAATCCTTAAATAATGCAATAAAATCCTTAAATAATGCAGCAACGTCCTTAATAATGCAGCAGAGTCCTTAAATAATGCAGCAAAGTACTTAAATAATGCAGCAGAGGCCTTAAATACCGCAGCAGCATACTTAAATAATGCAGCAAAGTCCTTAAATAATGCAGCAGAGTCCTTAAATAATGCAACAAAGTCCTTAAATAATGCAGCAGAGTCCATAAATAATGCAACAAACTCATTAAATAATGCAGCAAAGTACTTAAATAATGCAGCAAATTCCTTAAATAATGCAGCAGAATCATTAAATAATGCAATAAAGTCCTTAAATAATGCAGCAGAGTCCTTAAATAATGCAAAAAATTCCTTAAATAATGCAGCAGAATCCTTAAATAATGCAACAAAGTCCTTAAATAATGCAGCAACGTCCTTAATAATGCAGCAGAGTCCTTAAATAATGCAGCAAATTCCTTAAATAATGCAGAGTCCTTAAATAATGCACTAAATTGCTTAAATAAAATGCAGCAACGCCCTTAATAATGCAGCTGAGTCCTTAAATAATTCAGCAAAGTCCTTAAATAATGCAGCAGAGTCCTTAAATACCGCAGCAGCGTCCTTAAATAATGCAAAAAAGTCCTTAAATAATGCAGCAGAACCCTTAAATAATGCAACAAATCCTTAAATAATGCACAAGACTCCTTAAATAATGCAACAAACTCCTTAAATAATGCAGCAGAGTACTTAAATAATGCAGCAGAGTACTTAAATAATGCAGCAAATTCCTTAAATAATGCAGCAGAATCCTTAAATAATGCAATAAAATCCTTAAATAATGCAGAAACGTCCTTAATAATGCAGCAGAGTCCTTAAATAATACAGCAAAGTCCTTAAATAATGCAGCAGAGGACTTAAATACTGCAGCAGCGTCCTTAAATAATGCAGCAGAGTCCTTAAATAATGCAACAAAGTCCTTAAATAATGCAGCAGAATCCTTAAATAATGCAAAAAATTCCTTAAATAATGCAGAAGAGTACTTAAATAATGTAGAAAAGTCGTTAAATAATGCAGCAAAGTCCTTAAATAATGCAGCAGAGTCCTTAAACATTGCAGCACAGTCCTTAAATAATGCAACAAAGTCCTTAAATAATGCAGCAGAGTCCTTAAATAATGCAGCAAAGTCCTTAAATAATGCAGCAGAGTCCTTAAACAATGCAACACAGTCCTTAAATAATGCAGCAAAGTCCTTAAATAATGCAGCAGAGTCCTTAAATACAGCAGCAGCGTCCTTAAATAATTCAGCAAAGTCCTTAAATAATGCAGCAGAGTCCTTAAATAATGCAACAAAGTCCTTAAATAATGCAGCAGAGTCCTTAAATAATGCAACAAAGTCCATAAATAATGCAGCAGAGTCCTTAAATACTGCAGCAGAGTCCTTAAATAATGCAGCAAAGTCCTTAAATAATGCAGCAGAGTCCTTAAATTCCGCAGCAGAGTGATTAAATAATGCAACAAAGTCCTTAATAATGCAGCAGAGTCCTTAAATAATGCAGCAAATTCTTTAAATAATGCAGCAGAATCCTTAGATAATGCAATAAAGTCCTTATCTAATGCAGCAACGTCCTTAATAATGCAGCAGAGTCCTTAAATAATGCAGCAAAGTACTTAAATAATGCAGCAGAGGCCTTAAATACCGCAGCAGCATACTTAAATAATGCAGCAAAGTCCTTAAATAATGCAGCAGAGTCCTTAAATAATGCAACAAAGTCCTTAAATAATGCAGCAGAGTCCTTAAATAATGCAGCAAAGTCCTTAAATAATGCAGCAGAGTCCTTAAACAATGCAGCACAGTCCTTAAATAATGCAACAAAGTCCTTAAATAATGCAGCAGAGTCCTTAAATAATGCAGCAAAGTTCTTAAATAATGCAGCAGAGTCCTTAAACAATGCAGCACAGTCCTTAAATAATGCAGCAAAGTCCTTAAATAATGCAGCAGAGTCCTTAAATAATGCAGCAAACTCATTAAATAATGCAGCAAAGTACTTAAATAATGCAGCAAATTCCTTAAATAATGCAGCAGAATCCTTAAATAATGCAATAAAGTCCTTAAATAATGCAGCAGAGTCCTTAAATAATGCAATAAATTCCTTAAATAATGCAGCAGAATCCTTAAATAATGCAATAAAGTCATTAAATAATGCAGCAGAGTCCTTAAATACTGCAGCAGAGACCATAAATAATGCAGCAAAATCCTTAAATAATGCAGCAGAGTCCTTATATAATGCAGCAGAGTCCTAAAATACCGCAGCAGAGTCCTTAAATAATGCAGCAGAGTCCTTAAATAATGCAGCAAATTCATTAAATAATGCAGCAGAGTCCTTAAATAATGCAACAAAGTCCTTAAATAATGCAGCAGATTCCTTAAATTTCGCAGCAGCGTCCTTAAATAATGCATCAAAGTCCTTAAATAATGCAGCAGAGTCCTAAAATACCGCAGCAGAGTCCTTAAATAATGCAGCAAAGTCCTTAAATAATGCAGCAGAGTGCTTACATAATGCAGCAGAGTCCTTAAATTCCGCAGCAGAGTCATTAAATAATGCAGCAGAGTCCTTAAATAATGCAGCAAATTCATTAAATAATGCACAGAGTCATTAAATAATGCAACAAAGTCCTTAAATAATGCAGCAGAGTCCTTAAATAATGCAACAAAGTCCTTAAATAATGCAGCAGATTCCTTAAATAAAGCAGCAGAGTGCTTAAATAATGCAGCAGAGTCCTTAAATACCGCAGCAGAGTCATTAAATAATACAGCAGAGTCCTTAAATAATGCAGCATATTCCTTAAATAATGCAGAGTCCTTAAATAATGCACTAAATTCCTTAAATAAAATGCAGCAACGCCCTTAATAATGCAGCAGAGTCCTTAAATAATTCAGCAAAGTCCTTAAATAATGCAGCAGAGTCCTTAAATACCGCAGCAGCGTCCTTAAATAATGCAACAAAGTCCTTAAATAATGCAGCTGAACCCTTAAATAATGCAACAAAGTCCTTAAATAATGCAGCAGACTCCTTAAATAATGCAACAAACTCCTTAAATAATGCAGCAGAGTACTTAAATAATGCAGCAGAGTACTTAAATAATGCAGCAAATTCCTTAAATAATGCAGCAGAATCCTTAAATAATGCAATAAAATCCTTAAATAATGCAGCAACGTCCTTAATAATGCAGCAGAGTCCTTAAATAATACAGCAAAGTTCTTAAATAATGCAGCAGAGGACTTAAATACTGCAGCAGCGTCCTTAAATAATGCAGCAGAGTCCTTAAATAATGCAACAAAGTCCTTAAATAATGCAGCAGAATCCTTAAATAATGCAAAAAATTCCTTAAATAATGCAGAAGAGTACTTAAATAATGCAGAAAAGTTGTTAAATAATGCAGCAAAGTCCTTAAATAATGCAGCAGAGTCCTTAAACATTGCAGCACAGTCCTTAAATAATGCAACAAAGTCCTTAAATAATGCAGCAGAGTCCTTAAATAATGCAGCAAAGTCCTTAAAAAATGCAGCAGAGTCCTTAAACAATGCAACACAGTCCTTAAATAATGCAGCAGAGTCCTTAAATACTGCAGCAGAGTCCTTAAATAATGCAGCAAAGTCCTTAAATAATGCAGCAGAGTCCTTAAATACTGCAGCAGAGTCCTTAAATAATGCAGCAAAGTCCTTAAATAATGCAGCAGAGTCCTTAAATTCCGCAGCAGAGTGATTAAATAATGCAACAAAGTCCTTAATAATGCAGCAGAGTCCTTAAATAATGCAGCAAATTCTTTAAATAATGCAGCAGAATCCTTAAATAATGCAATAAAGTCCTTATCTAATGCAGCAACGTCCTTAATAATGCAGCAGAGTACTTAAATAATGCAGCAAAGTACTTAAATAATGCAGCAGAGGCCTTAAATACCGCAGCAGCATACTTAAATAATGCAGCAAAGTCCTTAAATAATGCAGCAGAGTCCTTAAATAATGCAACAAAGTCCTTAAATAATGCAGCAGAGTCCTTAAATAATGCAGCAAAGTCCTTAAATAATGCAGCAGAGTCCTTAAATAATGCAACAAAGTCCTTAAATAATGCAGCAGAGTCCTTAAATAATGCAGCAGAGTCCTTAAATAATGCAACAAAGTCCTTAAATAATGCAGCAGAGTCCTTAAATAATGCAAAAAAGTCCTTAAATAATGCAGCAGAACCCTTAAATAATGCAACAAATCCTTAAATAATGCAGCAGACTCCTTAAATAATGCAACAAACTCCTTAAATAATGCAGCAGAGTACTTAAATAATGCAGCAGAGTACTTAAATAATGCAGCAAATTCCTTAAATAATGCAGCAGAATCCTTAAATAATGCAATAAAATCCTTAAATAATGCAGCAACGTCCTTAATAATGCAGCAGAGTCCTTAAATAATACAGCAAAGTCCTTAAATAATGCAGCAGAGGACTTAAATACTGCAGCAGCGTCCTTAAATAATGCAGCAGAGTCCTTAAATAATGCAACAAAGTCCTTAAATAATGCAGCAGAATCCTTAAATAATGCAAAAAATTCCTTAAATAATGTAGAAGAGTACTTAAATAATGCAGAAAAGTCGTTAAATAATGCAGCAAAGTCCTTAAATAATGCAGCAGAGTCCTTAAACATTGCAGCACAGTCCTTAAATAATGCAACAAAGTCCTTAAATAATGCAGCAGAGTCCTTAAATAATGCAGCAAAGTCCTTAAATAATGCAGCAGAGTCCTTAAACAATGCAACACAGTCCTTAAATAATGCAGCAAAGTCCTTAAATAATGCAGCAGAGTCCTTAAATACAGCAGCAGTGTCCTTAAATAATTCAGCAAAGTCCTTAAATAATGCAGCAGAGTCCTTAAATAATGCAACAAAGTCCTTAAATAATGCAGCAGAGTCCTTAAATAATGCAACAAAGTCCATAAATAATGCAGCAGAGTCCTTAAATACTGCAGCAGAGTCCTTAAATAATGCAGCAAAGTCCTTAAATAATGCAGCAGAGTCCTTAAATTCCGCAGCAGAGTGATTAAATAATGCAACAAAGTCCTTAATAATGCAGCAGAGTCCTTAAATAATGCAGCAAATTCTTTAAATAATGCAGCAGAATCCTTAGATAATGCAATAAAGTCCTTATCTAATGCAGCAACGTCCTTAATAATGCAGCAGAGTCCTTAAATAATGCAGCAAAGTACTTAAATAATGCAGCAGAGGCCTTAAATACCGCAGCAGCATACTTAAATAATGCAGCAAAGTCCTTAAATAATGCAGCAGAGTCCTTAAATAATGCAGCAGAGTCCTTAAATAATGCAACAAAGTCCTTAAATAATGCACCAGAGTACTTAAATAATGCAGCAAAGTCCTTAAATAATGCAGCAGAGTCCTTAAATAATGCAACAAAGTCCTTAAATAATGCAGCAGAGTCCTTAAATAATGCAACAAAGTCCTTAAATAATGCAGCAGAGTCCTTAAATAATGCAACAAAGTCCTTAAATAATGCAGCAGAGTCCTTAAATAATGCAGCAAAGTCCTTAAATAATGCAGCAGAGTCCTTAAACAATGCAGCACAGTCCTTAAATAATGCAACAAAGTCCTTAAATAATGCAGCAGAGTCCTTAAATAATGCAGCAAAGTTCTTAAATAATGCAGCAGAGTCCTTAAACAATGCAGCACAGTCCTTAAATAATGCAGCAAAGTCCTTAAATAATGCAGCAGAGTCCTTAAATAATGCAGCAAACTCATTAAATAATGCAGCAAAGTACTTAAATAATGCAGGAAATTCCTTAAATAATGCAGCAGAATCCTTAAATAATGCAATAAAGTCCTCAAATAATGCAGCAGAGTCCTTAAATAATGCAATAAATTCCTTAAATAATGCAGCAGAATCCTTAAATAATGCAATAAAGTCATTAAATAATGCAGCAGAGTCCTTAAATACTGCAGCAGAGACCTTAAATAATGCAGCAAAATCCTTAAATAATGCAGCAGAGTCCTTATATAATGCAGCAGAGTCCTAAAATACCGCAGCAGAGTCCTTAAATAATGCAGCAGAGTCCTTAAATAATGCAGCAAATTCATTAAATAATGCAGCAGAGTCCTTAAATAATGCAACAAAGTCCTTAAATAATGCAGCAGATTCCTTAAATTTCGCAGCAGCGTCCTTAAATAACGCATCAAAGTCCTTAAATAATGCAGCAGAGTCCTAAAATACCGCAGCAGAGTCCTTAAATAATGCAGCAGATTCCTTAAATAAAGCAGCAGAGTGCTTAAATAATGCAGCAGAGTCCTTAAATACCGCAGCAGAGTCATTAAATAATACAGCAGAGTCCTTAAATAATGCAGCAAATTCCTTAAATAATGCAGAGTCCTTAAATAATGCACTAAATTCCTTAAATAAAATGCAGCAACGCCCTTAATAATGCAGCAGAGTCCTTAAATAATTCAGCAAAGTCCTTAAATAATGCAGCAGAGTCCTTAAATACCGCAGCAGCGTCCTTAAATAATGCAACAAAGTCCTTAAATAATGCAGCTGAACCCTTAAATAATGCAACAAAGTCCTTAAATAATGCAGCAGACTCCTTAAATAATGCAACAAACTCCTTAAATAATGCAGCAGAGTACTTAAATAATGCAGCAGAGTACTTAAATAATGCAGCAAATTCCTTAAATAATGCAGCAGAATCCTTAAATAATGCAGCAACGTCCTTAATAATGCAGCAGAGTCCTTAAATAATACAGCAAAGTTCTTAAATAATGCAGCAGAGGACTTAAATACTGCAGCAGCGTCCTTAAATAATGCAGCAGAGTCCTTAAATAATGCAACAAAGTCCTTAAATAATGCAGCAGAATCCTTAAATAATGCAAAAAATTCCTTAAATAATGCAGAAGAGTACTTAAATAATGCAGAAAAGTTGTTAAATAATGCAGCAAAGTCCTTAAATAATGCAGCAGAGTCCTTAAACATTGCAGCACAGTCCTTAAATAATGCAACAAAGTCCTTAAATAATGCAGCAGAGTCCTTAAATAATGCAGCAAAGTCCTTAAAAAATGCAGCAGAGTCCTTAAACAATGCAACACAGTCCTTAAATAATGCAGCAGAGTCCTTAAATACTGCAGCAGAGTCCTTAAATAATGCAGCAAAGTCCTTAAATAATGCAGCAGAGTCCTTAAATACTGCAGCAGAGTCCTTAAATAATGCAGCAAAGTCCTTAAATAATGCAGCAGAGTCCTTAAATTATGCAGCAGAGTGATTAAATAATGCAACAAAGTCCTTAATAATGCAGCAGAGTCCTTAAATAATGCAGCAAATTCTTTAAATAATGCAGCAGAATCCTTAAATAATGCAATAAAGTCCTTATCTAATGCAGCAACGTCCTTAATAATGCAGCAGAGTCCTTAAATAATGCAGCAAAGTACTTAAATAATGCAGCAGAGGCCTTAAATACCGCAGCAGCATACTTAAATAATGCAGCAAAGTCCTTAAATAATGCAGCAGAGTCCTTAAATAATGCAACAAAGTCCTTAAATAATGCAGCAGAGTCCTTAAATAATGCAGCAAAGTCCTTAAATAATGCAGCAGAGTCCTTAAATAATGCAACAAAGTCCTTAAATAATGCAGCAGAGTCCTTAAATAATGCAGCAGAGTCCTTAAATAATGCAGCAGAGTCCTTAAATAATGCAGCAAAGTCCTTAAATAATGCAGCAGAGTCCTTAAACAATGCAGCACAGTCCTTAAATAATGCAACAAAGTCCTTAAATAATGCAGCAGAGTCCTTAAATAATGCAGCAAAGTCCTTAAATAATGCAGCAGAGTCCTTAAACAATGCAGCACAGTCCTTAAATAATGCAGCAAAGTCCTTAAATAATGCAGCAGAGTCCTTAAATACAGCAGCAGCGTCCTTAAATAATGCAACAAAGTCCTTAAATAATGCAGCAGAGTCCTTAAATAATGCATCAAAGTCCTTAAATAATGCAGCAGAGTCCTTAAATAATGCAACAAACTCATTAAATAATGCAGCAAAGTACTTAAATAATGCAGCAAATTCCTTAAATAATGCAGCAGAATCCTTAAATAATGCAATAAAGTCCTTAAATAATGCAGCAGAGTCCTTAAATACTGCAATAAATTCCTTAAATAATGCAGCAGAATCCTTAAATAATGCAATAAACTCATTAAGTAATGCAGCAGAGTCCTTAAATAATGCAACAAAGTACTTAAATAATGCAGCAGATTCCTTAAATTCTGCAGCAGCGTCCTTAAATAATGCATCAAAGTCCTTAAATAATGCAGCAGAGTCCTTAAATACCACAGCAGAGTCATTAAATAATGCAGCAGAGTCCTTAAATAATGCAGCATATTCCTTAAATAATGCAGCAGAGTCCTTAAATAATGCAATAAAGTCCTTAAATAATGCAGCAGAGTCCTTAAATAATGCAGCAACGTCCTTAATAATGCAGCTGAGTCCTTAAATAATGCAGCAACATCCTTAAATAATGCAGCAGAGTCCTTAAATACTGCATCAGCGTCCTTAAATAATGCAACAAAGTCCTTAAATAATGCAGCAAAGTCCTTAAATAATGCAGCAGAGTGCTTACATAATGCAGCAGAGTGCTTAAATAATGCAGCAGAGTCCTTAAATAATGCAACAAAGTCCTTAAATAATGCAGCAGATTCCTTAAATAAAGCAGCAGAGTGCTTAAATAATGCAGCAGAGTCCTTAAATACCGCAGCAGAGTCATTAAATAATGCAACAAAGTCCTTAAATAATGCAGCAGAGTCCTTAAATAATGCAACAAAGTCCTTAAATAATGCAGCAGATTCCTTAAATAAAGCAGCAGAGTGCTTAAATAATGCAGCAGAGTCCTTAAATACCGCAGCAGAGTCATTAAATAATACAGCAGAGTCCTTAAATAATGCAGCAAATTCCTTAAATAATGCAGAGTCCTTAAATAATGCACTAAATTCCTTAAATAAAATGCAGCAACGCCCTTAATAATGCAGCAGAGTCCTTAAATAATTCAGCAAAGTCCTTAAATAATGCAGCAGAGTCCTTAAATACCACAGCAGCGTCCTTAAATAATGCAACAAAGTCCTTAAATAATGCAGCTGAACCCTTAAATAATGCAACAAAGTCCTTAAATAATGCAGCAGACTCCTTAAATAATGCAACAAACTCCTTAAATAATGCAGCAGAGTACTTAAATAATGCAGCAGAGTACTTAAATAATGCAGCAAATTCCTTAAATAATGCAGCAGAATCCTTAAATAATGCAATAAAATCCTTAAATAATGCAGCAACGTCCTTAATAATGCAGCAGAGTCCTTAAATAATACAGCAAAGTTCTTAAATAATGCAGCAGAGGACTTAAATACTGCAGCAGCGTCCTTAAATAATGCAGCAGAGTCCTTAAATAATGCAACAAAGTCCTTAAATAATGCAGCAGAATCCTTAAATAATGCAAAAAATTCCTTAAATAATGCAGAAGAGTACTTAAATAATGCAGAAAAGTTGTTAAATAATGCAGCAAAGTCCTTAAATAATGCAGCAGAGTCCTTAAACATTGCAGCACAGTCCTTAAATAATGCAACAAAGTCCTTAAATAATGCAGCAGAGTCCTTAAATAATGCAGCAAAGTCCTTAAAAAATGCAGCAGAGTCCTTAAACAATGCAACACAGTCCTTAAATAATGCAGCAGAGTCCTTAAATACTGCAGCAGAGTCCTTAAATAATGCAGCAAAGTCCTTAAATAATGCAGCAGAGTCCTTAAATACTGCAGCAGAGTCCTTAAATAATGCAGCAAAGTCCTTAAATAATGCAGCAGAGTCCTTAAATTCCGCAGCAGAGTGATTAAATAATGCAACAAAGTCCTTAATAATGCAGCAGAGTCCTTAAATAATGCAGCAAATTCTTTAAATAATGCAGCAGAATCCTTAAATAATGCAATAAAGTCCTTATCTAATGCAGCAACGTCCTTAATAATGCAGCAGAGTACTTAAATAATGCAGCAAAGTACTTAAATAATGCAGCAGAGGCCTTAAATACCGCAGCAGCATACTTAAATAATGCAGCAAAGTCCTTAAATAATGCAGCAGAGTCCTTAAATAATGCAACAAAGTCCTTAAATAATGCAGCAGAGTCCTTAAATAATGCAGCAAAGTCCTTAAATAATGCAGCAGAGTCCTTAAATAATGCAACAAAGTCCTTAAATAATGCAGCAGAGTCCTTAAATAATGCAGCAGAGTCCTTAAATAATGCAACAAAGTCCTTAAATAATGCAGCAGAGTCCTTAAATAATGCAAAAAAGTCCTTAAATAATGCAGCAGAACCCTTAAATAATGCAACAAATCCTTAAAAAATGCAGCAGACTCCTTAAATAATGCAACAAACTCCTTAAATAATGCAGCAGAGTACTTAAATAATGCAGCAGAGTACTTAAATAATGCAGCAAATTCCTTAAATAATGCAGCAGAATCCTTAAATAATGCAATAAAATCCTTAAATAATGCAGCAACGTCCTTAATAATGCAGCAGAGTCCTTAAATAATACAGCAAAGTCCTTAAATAATGCAGCAGAGGACTTAAATACTGCAGCAGCGTCCTTAAATAATGCAGCAGAGTCCTTAAATAATGCAACAAAGTCCTTAAATAATGCAGCAGAATCCTTAAATAATGCAAAAAATTCCTTAAATAATGTAGAAGAGTACTTAAATAATGCAGAAAAGTCGTTAAATAATGCAGCAAAGTCCTTAAATAATGCAGCAGAGTCCTTAAACATTGCAGCACAGTCCTTAAATAATGCAACAAAGTCCTTAAATAATGCAGCAGAGTCCTTAAATAATGCAGCAAAGTCCTTAAATAATGCAGCAGAGTCCTTAAACAATGCAACACAGTCCTTAAATAATGCAGCAAAGTCCTTAAATAATGCAGCAGAGTCCTTAAATACAGCAGCAGCGTCCTTAAATAATTCAGCAAAGTCCTTAAATAATGCAGCAGAGTCCTTAAATAATGCAACAAAGTCCTTAAATAATGCAGCAGAGTCCTTAAATAATGCAACAAAGTCCATAAATAATGCAGCAGAGTCCTTAAATACTGCAGCAGAGTCCTTAAATAATGCAGCAAAGTCCTTAAATAATGCAGCAGAGTCCTTAAATTCCGCAGCAGAGTGATTAAATAATGCAACAAAGTCCTTAATAATGCAGCAGAGTCCTTAAATAATGCAGCAAATTCTTTAAATAATGCAGCAGAATCCTTAGATAATGCAATAAAGTCCTTATCTAATGCAGCAACGTCCTTAATAATGCAGCAGAGTCCTTAAATAATGCAGCAAAGTACTTAAATAATGCAGCAGAGGCCTTAAATACCGCAGCAGCATACTTAAATAATGCAGCAAAGTCCTTAAATAATGCAGCAGAGTCCTTAAATAATGCAGCAGAGTCCTTAAATAATGCAACAAAGTCCTAAAATAATGCACCAGAGTACTTAAATAATGCAGCAAAGTCCTTAAATAATGCAGCAGAGTCCTTAAATAATGCAACAAAGTCCTTAAATAATGCAGCAGAGTCCTTAAATAATGCAACAAAGTCCTTAAATAATGCAGCAGAGTCCTTAAATAATGCAACAAAGTCCTTAAATAATGCAGCAGAGTCCTTAAATAATGCAGCAAAGTCCTTAAATAATGCAGCAGAGTCCTTAAACAATGCAGCACAGTCCTTAAATAATGCAACAAAGTCCTTAAATAATGCAGCAGAGTCCTTAAATAATGCAGCAAAGTTCTTAAATAATGCAGCAGAGTCCTTAAACAATGCAGCACAGTCCTTAAATAATGCAGCAAAGTCCTTAAATAATGCAGCAGAGTCCTTAAATAATGCAGCAAACTCATTAAATAATGCAGCAAAGTACTTAAATAATGCAGGAAATTCCTTAAATAATGCAGCAGAATCCTTAAATAATGCAATAAAGTCCTTAAATAATGCAGCAGAGTCCTTAAATAATGCAATAAATTCCTTAAATAATGCAGCAGAATCCTTAAATAATGCAATAAAGTCATTAAATAATGCAGCAGAGTCCTTAAATACTGCAGCAGAGACCTTAAATAATGCAGCAAAATCCTTAAATAATGCAGCAGAGTCCTTATATAATGCAGCAGAGTCCTAAAATACCGCAGCAGAGTCCTTAAATAATGCAGCAGAGTCCTTAAATAATGCAGCAAATTCATTAAATAATGCAGCAGAGTCCTTAAATAATGCAACAAAGTCCTTAAATAATGCAGCAGATTCCTTAAATTTCGCAGCAGCGTCCTTAAATAATGCATCAAAGTCCTTAAATAATGCAGCAGAGTCCTAAAATACCGCAGCAGAGTCCTTAAATAATGCAGCAAAGTCCTTAAATAATGCAGCAGAGTGCTTACATAATGCAGCAGAGTCCTTAAATTCCGCAGCAGAGTCATTAAATAATGCAGCAGAGTCCTTAAATAATGCAGCAAATTCATTAAATAATGCACAGAGTCATTAAATAATGCAACAAAGTCCTTAAATAATGCAGCAGAGTCCTTAAATAATGCAACAAAGTCCTTAAATAATGCAGCAGATTCCTTAAATAAAGCAGCAGAGTGCTTAAATAATGCAGCAGAGTCCTTAAATACCGCAGCAGAGTCATTAAATAATACAGCAGAGTCCTTAAATAATGCAGCAAATTCCTTAAATAATGCAGAGTCCTTAAATAATGCACTAAATTCCTTAAATAAAATGCAGCAACGCCCTTAATAATGCAGCAGAGTCCTTAAATAATTCAGCAAAGTCCTTAAATAATGCAGCAGAGTCCTTAAATACCGCAGCAGCGTCCTTAAATAATGCAACAAAGTCCTTAAATAATGCAGCTGAACCCTTAAATAATGCAACAAAGTCCTTAAATAATGCAGCAGACTCCTTAAATAATGCAACAAACTCCTTAAATAATGCAGCAGAGTACTTAAATAATGCAGCAAATTCCTTAAATAATGCAGCAGAATCCTTAAATAATGCAGCAACGTCCTTAATAATGCAGCAGAGTCCTTAAATAATACAGCAAAGTTCTTAAATAATGCAGCAGAGGACTTAAATACTGCAGCAGCGTCCTTAAATAATGCAGCAGAGTCCTTAAATAATGCAACAAAGTCCTTAAATAATGCAGCAGAATCCTTAAATAATGCAAAAAATTCCTTAAATAATGCAGAAGAGTACTTAAATAATGCAGAAAAGTTGTTAAATAATGCAGCAAAGTCCTTAAATAATGCAGCAGAGTCCTTAAACATTGCAGCACAGTCCTTAAATAATGCAACAAAGTCCTTAAATAATGCAGCAGAGTCCTTAAATAATGCAGCAAAGTCCTTAAAAAATGCAGCAGAGTCCTTAAACAATGCAACACAGTCCTTAAATAATGCAGCAGAGTCCTTAAATACTGCAGCAGAGTCCTTAAATAATGCAGCAAAGTCCTTAAATAATGCAGCAGAGTCCTTAAATACTGCAGCAGAGTCCTTAAATAATGCAGCAAAGTCCTTAAATAATGCAGCAGAGTCCTTAAATTCCGCAGCAGAGTGATTAAATAATGCAACAAAGTCCTTAATAATGCAGCAGAGTCCTTAAATAATGCAGCAAATTCTTTAAATAATGCAGCAGAATCCTTAAATAATGCAATAAAGTCCTTATCTAATGCAGCAACGTCCTTAATAATGCAGCAGAGTCCTTAAATAATGCAGCAAAGTACTTAAATAATGCAGCAGAGGCCTTAAATACCGCAGCAGCATGCTTAAATAATGCAGCAAAGTCCTTAAATAATGCAGCAGAGTCCTTAAATAATGCAACAAAGTCCTTAAATAATGCAGCAGAGTCCTTAAATAATGCAGCAAAGTCCTTAAATAATGCAGCAGAGTCCTTAAATAATGCAACAAAGTCCTTAAATAATGCAGCAGAGTCCTTAAATAATGCAGCAGAGTCCTTAAATAATGCAACAAAGTCCTTAAATAATGCAGCAGAGTCCTTAAATAATGCAACAAAGTCCTTAAATAATGCAGCAGAGTCCTTAAATAATGCAGCAAAGTCCTTAAATAATGAGGCAGAGTCCTTAAACAATGCAGCACAGTCCTTAAATAATGCAACAAAGTCCTTAAATAATGCAGCAGAGTCCTTAAATAATGCAGCAAAGTCCTTAAATAATGCAGCAGAGTCCTTAAACAATGCAGCACAGTCCTTAAATAATGCAGCAAAGTCCTTAAATAATGCAGCAGAGTCCTTAAATACAGCAGCAGCGTCCTTAAATAATGCAACAAAGTCCTTAAATAATGCAGCAGAGTCCTTAAATAATGCATCAAAGTCCTTAAATAATGCAGCAGAGTCCTTAAATAATGCAACAAACTCATTAAATAATGCAGCAAAGTACTTAAATAATGCAGCAAATTCCTTAAATAATGCAGCAGAATCCTTAAATAATGCAATAAAGTCCTTAAATAATGCAGCAGAGTCCTTAAATACTGCAATAAATTCCTTAAATAATGCAGCAGAATCCTTAAATAATGCAATAAACTCATTAAGTAATGCAGCAGAGTCCTTAAATAATGCAACAAAGTACTTAAATAATGCAGCAGATTCCTTAAATTCTGCAGCAGCGTCCTTAAATAATGCATCAAAGTCCTTAAATAATGCAGCAGAGTCCTTAAATACCACAGCAGAGTCATTAAATAATGCAGCAGAGTCCTTAAATAATGCAGCATATTCCTTAAATAATGCAGCAGAGTCCTTAAATAATGCAATAAAGTCCTTAAATAATGCAGCAGAGTCCTTAAATAATGCAGCAACGTCCTTAATAATGCAGCTGAGTCCTTAAATAATGCAGCAACATCCTTAAATAATGCAGCAGAGTCCTTAAATACTGCATCAGCGTCCTTAAATAATGCAACAAAGTCCTTAAATAATGCAGCAAAGTCCTTAAATAATGCAGCAGAGTGCTTACATAATGCAGCAGAGTCCTTAAATTCCGCAGCAGAGTCATTAAATAATGCAGCAGAGTCCTTAAATAATGCAGCAAATTCATTAAATAATGCACAGAGTCATTAAATAATGCAACAAAGTCCTTAAATAATGCAGCAGAGTCCTTAAATAATGCAACAAAGTCCTTAAATAATGCAGCAGATTCCTTAAATAAAGCAGCAGAGTGCTTAAATAATGCAGCAGAGTCCTTAAATACCGCAGCAGAGTCATTAAATAATACAGCAGAGTCCTTAAATAATGCAGCAAATTCCTTAAATAATGCAGAGTCCTTAAATAATGCACTAAATTCCTTAAATAAAATGCAGCAACGCCCTTAATAATGCAGCAGAGTCCTTAAATAATTCAGCAAAGTCCTTAAATAATGCAGCAGAGTCCTTAAATACCGCAGCAGCGTCCTTAAATAATGCAACAAAGTCCTTAAATAATGCAGCTGAACCCTTAAATAATGCAACAAAGTCCTTAAATAATGCAGCAGACTCCTTAAATAATGCAACAAACTCCTTAAATAATGCAGCAGAGTACTTAAATAATGCAGCAGAGTACTTAAATAATGCAGCAAATTCCTTAAATAATGCAGCAGAATCCTTAAATAATGCAATAAAATCCTTAAATAATGCAGCAACATCCTTAATAATGCAGCAGAGTCCTTAAATAATACAGCAAAGTTCTTAAATAATGCAGCAGAGGACTTAAATACTGCAGCAGCGTCCTTAAATAATGCAGCAGAGTCCTTAAATAATGCAACAAAGTCCTTAAATAATGCAGCAGAATCCTTAAATAATGCAAAAAATTCCTTAAATAATGCAGAAGAGTACTTAAATAATGCAGAAAAGTTGTTAAATAATGCAGCAAAGTCCTTAAATAATGCAGCAGAGTCCTTAAACATTGCAGCACAGTCCTTAAATAATGCAACAAAGTCCTTAAATAATGCAGCAGAGTCCTTAAATAATGCAGCAAAGTCCTTAAAAAATGCAGCAGAGTCCTTAAACAATGCAACACAGTCCTTAAATAATGCAGCAGAGTCCTTAAATACTGCAGCAGAGTCCTTAAATAATGCAGCAAAGTCCTTAAATAATGCAGCAGAGTCCTTAAATACTGCAGCAGAGTCCTTAAATAATGCAGCAAAGTCCTTAAATAATGCAGCAGAGTCCTTAAATTCCGCAGCAGAGTGATTAAATAATGCAACAAAGTCCTTAATAATGCAGCAGAGTCCTTAAATAATGCAGCAAATTCTTTAAATAATGCAGCAGAATCCTTAAATAATGCAATAAAGTCCTTATCTAATGCAGCAACGTCCTTAATAATGCAGCAGAGTCCTTAAATAATGCAGCAAAGTACTTAAATAATGCAGCAGAGGCCTTAAATACCGCAGCAGCATACTTAAATAATGCAGCAAAGTCCTTAAATAATGCAGCAGAGTCCTTAAACAATGCAACACAGTCCTTAAATAATGCAGCAAAGTCCTTAAATAATGCAGCAGAGTCCTTAAATACAGCAGCAGCGTCCTTAAATAATTCAGCAAAGTCCTTAAATAATGCAGCAGAGTCCTTAAATAATGCAACAAAGTCCTTAAATAATGCAGCAGAGTCCTTAAATAATGCAACAAAGTCCATAAATAATGCAGCAGAGTCCTTAAATACTGCAGCAGAGTCCTTAAATAATGCAGCAAAGTCCTTAAATAATGCAGCAGAGTCCTTAAATTCCGCAGCAGAGTGATTAAATAATGCAACAAAGTCCTTAATAATGCAGCAGAGTCCTTAAATAATGCAGCAAATTCTTTAAATAATGCAGCAGAATCCTTAGATAATGCAATAAAGTCCTTATCTAATGCAGCAACGTCCTTAATAATGCAGCAGAGTCCTTAAATAATGCAGCAAAGTACTTAAATAATGCAGCAGAGGCCTTAAATACCGCAGCAGCATACTTAAATAATGCAGCAAAGTCCTTAAATAATGCAGCAGAGTCCTTAAATAATGCAGCAGAGTCCTTAAATAATGCAACAAAGTCCTAAAATAATGCACCAGAGTACTTAAATAATGCAGCAAAGTCCTTAAATAATGCAGCAGAGTCCTTAAATAATGCAACAAAGTCCTTAAATAATGCAGCAGAGTCCTTAAATAATGCAACAAAGTCCTTAAATAATGCAGCAGAGTCCTTAAATAATGCAACAAAGTCCTTAAATAATGCAGCAGAGTCCTTAAATAATGCAGCAAAGTCCTTAAATAATGCAGCAGAGTCCTTAAACAATGCAGCACAGTCCTTAAATAATGCAACAAAGTCCTTAAATAATGCAGCAGAGTCCTTAAATAATGCAGCAAAGTTCTTAAATAATGCAGCAGAGTCCTTAAACAATGCAGCACAGTCCTTAAATAATGCAGCAAAGTCCTTAAATAATGCAGCAGAGTCCTTAAATAATGCAGCAAACTCATTAAATAATGCAGCAAAGTACTTAAATAATGCAGGAAATTCCTTAAATAATGCAGCAGAATCCTTAAATAATGCAATAAAGTCCTTAAATAATGCAGCAGAGTCCTTAAATAATGCAATAAATTCCTTAAATAATGCAGCAGAATCCTTAAATAATGCAATAAAGTCATTAAATAATGCAGCAGAGTCCTTAAATACTGCAGCAGAGACCTTAAATAATGCAGCAAAATCCTTAAATAATGCAGCAGAGTCCTTATATAATGCAGCAGAGTCCTAAAATACCGCAGCAGAGTCCTTAAATAATGCAGCAGAGTCCTTAAATAATGCAGCAAATTCATTAAATAATGCAGCAGAGTCCTTAAATAATGCAACAAAGTCCTTAAATAATGCAGCAGATTCCTTAAATTTCGCAGCAGCGTCCTTAAATAATGCATCAAAGTCCTTAAATAATGCAGCAGAGTCCTAAAATACCGCAGCAGAGTCCTTAAATAATGCAGCAAAGTCCTTAAATAATGCAGCAGAGTGCTTACATAATGCAGCAGAGTCCTTAAATTCCGCAGCAGAGTCATTAAATAATGCAGCAGAGTCCTTAAATAATGCAGCAAATTCATTAAATAATGCACAGAGTCATTAAATAATGCAACAAAGTCCTTAAATAATGCAGCAGAGTCCTTAAATAATGCAACAAAGTCCTTAAATAATGCAGCAGATTCCTTAAATAAAGCAGCAGAGTGCTTAAATAATGCAGCAGAGTCCTTAAATACCGCAGCAGAGTCATTAAATAATACAGCAGAGTCCTTAAATAATGCAGCAAATTCCTTAAATAATGCAGAGTCCTTAAATAATGCACTAAATTCCTTAAATAAAATGCAGCAACGCCCTTAATAATGCAGCAGAGTCCTTAAATAATTCAGCAAAGTCCTTAAATAATGCAGCAGAGTCCTTAAATACCGCAGCAGCGTCCTTAAATAATGCAACAAAGTCCTTAAATAATGCAGCTGAACCCTTAAATAATGCAACAAAGTCCTTAAATAATGCAGCAGACTCCTTAAATAATGCAACAAACTCCTTAAATAATGCAGCAGAGTACTTAAATAATGCAGCAAATTCCTTAAATAATGCAGCAGAATCCTTAAATAATGCAGCAACGTCCTTAATAATGCAGCAGAGTCCTTAAATAATACAGCAAAGTTCTTAAATAATGCAGCAGAGGACTTAAATACTGCAGCAGCGTCCTTAAATAATGCAGCAGAGTCCTTAAATAATGCAACAAAGTCCTTAAATAATGCAGCAGAATCCTTAAATAATGCAAAAAATTCCTTAAATAATGCAGAAGAGTACTTAAATAATGCAGAAAAGTTGTTAAATAATGCAGCAAAGTCCTTAAATAATGCAGCAGAGTCCTTAAACATTGCAGCACAGTCCTTAAATAATGCAACAAAGTCCTTAAATAATGCAGCAGAGTCCTTAAATAATGCAGCAAAGTCCTTAAAAAATGCAGCAGAGTCCTTAAACAATGCAACACAGTCCTTAAATAATGCAGCAGAGTCCTTAAATACTGCAGCAGAGTCCTTAAATAATGCAGCAAAGTCCTTAAATAATGCAGCAGAGTCCTTAAATACTGCAGCAGAGTCCTTAAATAATGCAGCAAAGTCCTTAAATAATGCAGCAGAGTCCTTAAATTCCGCAGCAGAGTGATTAAATAATGCAACAAAGTCCTTAATAATGCAGCAGAGTCCTTAAATAATGCAGCAAATTCTTTAAATAATGCAGCAGAATCCTTAAATAATGCAATAAAGTCCTTATCTAATGCAGCAACGTCCTTAATAATGCAGCAGAGTCCTTAAATAATGCAGCAAAGTACTTAAATAATGCAGCAGAGGCCTTAAATACCGCAGCAGCATGCTTAAATAATGCAGCAAAGTCCTTAAATAATGCAGCAGAGTCCTTAAATAATGCAACAAAGTCCTTAAATAATGCAGCAGAGTCCTTAAATAATGCAGCAAAGTCCTTAAATAATGCAGCAGAGTCCTTAAATAATGCAACAAAGTCCTTAAATAATGCAGCAGAGTCCTTAAATAATGCAGCAGAGTCCTTAAATAATGCAACAAAGTCCTTAAATAATGCAGCAGAGTCCTTAAATAATGCAACAAAGTCCTTAAATAATGCAGCAGAGTCCTTAAATAATGCAGCAAAGTCCTTAAATAATGAGGCAGAGTCCTTAAACAATGCAGCACAGTCCTTAAATAATGCAACAAAGTCCTTAAATAATGCAGCAGAGTCCTTAAATAATGCAGCAAAGTCCTTAAATAATGCAGCAGAGTCCTTAAACAATGCAGCACAGTCCTTAAATAATGCAGCAAAGTCCTTAAATAATGCAGCAGAGTCCTTAAATACAGCAGCAGCGTCCTTAAATAATGCAACAAAGTCCTTAAATAATGCAGCAGAGTCCTTAAATAATGCATCAAAGTCCTTAAATAATGCAGCAGAGTCCTTAAATAATGCAACAAACTCATTAAATAATGCAGCAAAGTACTTAAATAATGCAGCAAATTCCTTAAATAATGCAGCAGAATCCTTAAATAATGCAATAAAGTCCTTAAATAATGCAGCAGAGTCCTTAAATACTGCAATAAATTCCTTAAATAATGCAGCAGAATCCTTAAATAATGCAATAAACTCATTAAGTAATGCAGCAGAGTCCTTAAATAATGCAACAAAGTACTTAAATAATGCAGCAGATTCCTTAAATTCTGCAGCAGCGTCCTTAAATAATGCATCAAAGTCCTTAAATAATGCAGCAGAGTCCTTAAATACCACAGCAGAGTCATTAAATAATGCAGCAGAGTCCTTAAATAATGCAGCATATTCCTTAAATAATGCAGCAGAGTCCTTAAATAATGCAATAAAGTCCTTAAATAATGCAGCAGAGTCCTTAAATAATGCAGCAACGTCCTTAATAATGCAGCTGAGTCCTTAAATAATGCAGCAACATCCTTAAATAATGCAGCAGAGTCCTTAAATACTGCATCAGCGTCCTTAAATAATGCAACAAAGTCCTTAAATAATGCAGCAAAGTCCTTAAATAATGCAGCAGAGTGCTTACATAATGCAGCAGAGTCCTTAAATTCCGCAGCAGAGTCATTAAATAATGCAGCAGAGTCCTTAAATAATGCAGCAAATTCATTAAATAATGCACAGAGTCATTAAATAATGCAACAAAGTCCTTAAATAATGCAGCAGAGTCCTTAAATAATGCAACAAAGTCCTTAAATAATGCAGCAGATTCCTTAAATAAAGCAGCAGAGTGCTTAAATAATGCAGCAGAGTCCTTAAATACCGCAGCAGAGTCATTAAATAATACAGCAGAGTCCTTAAATAATGCAGCAAATTCCTTAAATAATGCAGAGTCCTTAAATAATGCACTAAATTCCTTAAATAAAATGCAGCAACGCCCTTAATAATGCAGCAGAGTCCTTAAATAATTCAGCAAAGTCCTTAAATAATGCAGCAGAGTCCTTAAATACCGCAGCAGCGTCCTTAAATAATGCAACAAAGTCCTTAAATAATGCAGCTGAACCCTTAAATAATGCAACAAAGTCCTTAAATAATGCAGCAGACTCCTTAAATAATGCAACAAACTCCTTAAATAATGCAGCAGAGTACTTAAATAATGCAGCAGAGTACTTAAATAATGCAGCAAATTCCTTAAATAATGCAGCAGAATCCTTAAATAATGCAATAAAATCCTTAAATAATGCAGCAACATCCTTAATAATGCAGCAGAGTCCTTAAATAATACAGCAAAGTTCTTAAATAATGCAGCAGAGGACTTAAATACTGCAGCAGCGTCCTTAAATAATGCAGCAGAGTCCTTAAATAATGCAACAAAGTCCTTAAATAATGCAGCAGAATCCTTAAATAATGCAAAAAATTCCTTAAATAATGCAGAAGAGTACTTAAATAATGCAGAAAAGTTGTTAAATAATGCAGCAAAGTCCTTAAATAATGCAGCAGAGTCCTTAAACATTGCAGCACAGTCCTTAAATAATGCAACAAAGTCCTTAAATAATGCAGCAGAGTCCTTAAATAATGCAGCAAAGTCCTTAAAAAATGCAGCAGAGTCCTTAAACAATGCAACACAGTCCTTAAATAATGCAGCAGAGTCCTTAAATACTGCAGCAGAGTCCTTAAATAATGCAGCAAAGTCCTTAAATAATGCAGCAGAGTCCTTAAATACTGCAGCAGAGTCCTTAAATAATGCAGCAAAGTCCTTAAATAATGCAGCAGAGTCCTTAAATTCCGCAGCAGAGTGATTAAATAATGCAACAAAGTCCTTAATAATGCAGCAGAGTCCTTAAATAATGCAGCAAATTCTTTAAATAATGCAGCAGAATCCTTAAATAATGCAATAAAGTCCTTATCTAATGCAGCAACGTCCTTAATAATGCAGCAGAGTCCTTAAATAATGCAGCAAAGTACTTAAATAATGCAGCAGAGGCCTTAAATACCGCAGCAGCATACTTAAATAATGCAGCAAAGTCCTTAAATAATGCAGCAGAGTCCTTAAATAATGCAACAAAGTCCTTAAATAATGCAGCAGAGTCCTTAAATAATGCAGCAAAGTCCTTAAATAATGCAGCAGAGTCCTTAAATAATGCAACAAAGTCCTTAAATAATGCAGCAGAGTCCTTAAATAATGCAGCAGAGTCCTTAAATAATGCAACAAAGTCCTTAAATAATGCAGCAGAGTCCTTAAATAATGCAACAAAGTCCTTAAATAATGCAGCAGAGTCCTTAAATATTGCAGCAAAGTCCTTAAATAATGCAGCAGAGTCCTTAAACAATGCAGCACAGTCCTTAAATAATGCAACAAAGTCCTTAAATAATGCAGCAGAGTCCTTAAATAATGCAGCAAAGTCCTTAAATAATGCAGCAGAGTCCTTAAACAATGCAGCACAGTCCTTAAATAATGCAGCAAAGTCCTTAAATAATGCAGCAGAGTCCTTAAATACAGCAGCAGCGTCCTTAAATAATGCAACAAAGTCCTTAAATAATGCAGCAGAGTCCTTAAATAATGCATGAAAGTCCTTAAATAATGCAGCAGAGTCCTTAAATAATGCAACAAACTCATTAAATAATGCAGCAAAGTACTTAAATAATGCAGCAAATTCCTTAAATAATGCAGCAGAATCCTTAAATAATGCACTAAAGTCCTTAAATAATGCAGCAGAGTCCTTAAATACTGCAATAAATTCCTTAAATAATGCAGCAGAATCCTTAAATAATGCAATAAAGTCATTAAGTAATGCAGCAGAGTCCTTAAATAATGCAACAAAGTCCTTAAATAATGCAGCAGATTCCTTAAATTCTGCAGCAGCGTCCTTAAATAATGCATCAAAGTCCTTAAATAATGCAGCAGAGTCCTTAAATACCACAGCAGAGTCATTAAATAATGCAGCAGAGTCCTTAAATAATGCAGCATATTCCTTAAATAATGCAGCAGAGTCCTTAAATAATGCAATAAAGTCCTTAAATAATGCAGCAGAGTCCTTAAATAATGCAGCAACGTCCTTAATAATGCAGCTGAGTCCTTAAATAATGCAGCAACATCCTTAAATAATGCAGCAGAGTCCTTAAATACTGCATCAGCGTCCTTAAATAATGCAGCAAAGTCCTTAAATAATGCAGCAGAGTCCTTAAATACAGCAGCAGAGTCCTTAAATAATTCAGCAAAGTCCTTAAATAATGCAGCAGAGTCCTTAAATAATGCAATAAAGTCCTTATCTAATGCAGCAACGTCCTTAATAATGCAGCAGAGTCCTTAAATAATGCAACAAAGTCCTTAAATAATGCAGCAGAGTCCTTAAATAATGCAACAAAGTCCTTAAATATTGCAGCAGAGTCCTTAAATAATGCAGCAAAGTCCTTAAATAATGCAGCAGAGTACTTAAATAATGCAGCAAATTCCTTAAATAATGCAGCAGAATCCTTAAATAATGCAGCAGAGTCCTTAAATAATGCAACAAAGTCCTTAAATAATGCAGCAGAGTCCTTAAATAATGCAGCAAAGTCCTTAAATAATGCAGCAGAGTCCTTAAATAATGCAGCAAACTCATTAAATAATGCAGCAAAGTACTTAAATAATGCAGGAAATTCCTTAAATAATGCAGCAGAATCCTTAAATAATGCAATAAATTCCTTAAATAATGAAGCAGAGTACTTAAATAATGCAGCAAATTCCTTAAATAATGCAGCAGAATCCTTAAATAATGCAATAAAATCCTTAAATAATGCAGCAACGTCCTTAATAATGCAGCAGAGTCCTTAAATAATGCAGCAAAGTACTTAAATAATGCAGCAGAGGCCTTAAATACCGCAGCAGCATACTTAAATAATGCAGCAAAGTCCTTAAATAATGCAGCAGAGTCCTTAAATAATGCAACAAAGTCCTTAAATAATGCAGCAGAGTCCATAAATAATGCAACAAACTCATTAAATAATGCAGCAAAGTACTTAAATAATGCAGCAAATTCCTTAAATAATGCAGCAGAATCATTAAATAATGCAATAAAGTCCTTAAATAATGCAGCAGAGTCCTTAAATAATGCAAAAAATTCCTTAAATAATGCAGCAGAATCCTTAAATATTGCAACAAAGTCCTTAAATAATGCAGCAACGTCCTTAATAATGCAGCAGAGTCCTTAAATAATGCAGCAAATTCCTTAAATAATGCAGAGTCCTTAAATAATGCACTAAATTGCTTAAATAAAATGCAGCAACGCCCTTAATAATGCAGCTGAGTCCTTAAATAATTCAGCAAAGTCCTTAAATAATGCAGCAGAGTCCTTAAATACCGCAGCAGCGTCCTTAAATAATGCAAAAAAGTCCTTAAATAATGCAGCAGAACCCTTAAATAATGCAACAAATCCTTAAATAATGCAGCAGACTCCTTAAATAATGCAACAAACTCCTTAAATAATGCAGCAGAGTACTTAAATAATGCAGCAGAGTACTTAAATAATGCAGCAAATTCCTTAAATAATGCAGCAGAATCCTTAAATAATGCAATAAAATCCTTAAATAATGCAGCAACGTCCTTAATAATGCAGCAGAGTCCTTAAATAATACAGCAAAGTCCTTAAATAATGCAGCAGAGGACTTAAATACTGCAGCAGCGTCCTTAAATAATGCAGCAGAGTCCTTAAATAATGCAACAAAGTCCTTAAATAATGCAGCAGAATCCTTAAATAATGCAAAAAATTCCTTAAATAATGCAGAAGAGTACTTAAATAATGCAGAAAAGTCGTTAAATAATGCAGCAAAGTCCTTAAATAATGCAGCAGAGTCCTTAAACATTGCAGCACAGTCCTTAAATAATGCAACAAAGTCCTTAAATAATGCAGCAGAGTCCTTAAATAATGCAGCAAAGTCCTTAAATAATGCAGCAGAGTCCTTAAACAATGCAACACAGTCCTTAAATAATGCAGCAAAGTCCTTAAATAATGCAGCAGAGTCCTTAAATACAGCAGCAGCGTCCTTAAATAATTCAGCAAAGTCCTTAAATAATGCAGCAGAGTCCTTAAATAATGCAACAAAGTCCTTAAATAATGCAGCAGAGTCCTTAAATAATGCAACAAAGTCCATAAATAATGCAGCAGAGTCCTTAAATACTGCAGCAGAGTCCTTAAATAATGCAGCAAAGTCCTTAAATAATGCAGCAGAGTCCTTAAATTCCGCAGCAGAGTGATTAAATAATGCAACAAAGTCCTTAATAATGCAGCAGAGTCCTTAAATAATGCAGCAAATTCTTTAAATAATGCAGCAGAATCCTTAGATAATGCAATAAAGTCCTTATCTAATGCAGCAACGTCCTTAATAATGCAGCAGAGTCCTTAAATAATGCAGCAAAGTACTTAAATAATGCAGCAGAGGCCTTAAATACCGCAGCAGCATACTTAAATAATGCAGCAAAGTCCTTAAATAATGCAGCAGAGTCCTTAAATAATGCAACAAAGTCCTTAAATAATGCAGCAGAGTCCTTAAATAATGCAGCAAAGTCCTTAAATAATGCAGCAGAGTCCTTAAACAATGCAGCACAGTCCTTAAATAATGCAACAAAGTCCTTAAATAATGCAGCAGAGTCCTTAAATAATGCAGCAAAGTTCTTAAATAATGCAGCAGAGTCCTTAAACAATGCAGCACAGTCCTTAAATAATGCAGCAAAGTCCTTAAATAATGCAGCAGAGTCCTTAAATAATGCAGCAAACTCATTAAAT
Source organism: Phyllobates terribilis (assembly GCF_046119375.1). Classification (NCBI taxonomy): domain Eukaryota; kingdom Metazoa; phylum Chordata; class Amphibia; order Anura; family Dendrobatidae; genus Phyllobates; species Phyllobates terribilis. The sequence continues at coordinate 159,399 of NW_027363029.1, read as the reverse complement.
AATGCAGCAAAGTACTTAAATAATGCAGCAAATTCCTTAAATAATGCAGCAGAATCCTTAAATAATGCAATAAAGTCCTTAAATAATGCAGCAGAGTCCTTAAATAATGCAATAAATTCCTTAAATAATGCAGCAGAATCCTTAAATAATGCAATAAAGTCATTAAATAATGCAGCAGAGTCCTTAAATACTGCAGCAGAGACCTTAAATAATGCAGCAAAATCCTTAAATAATGCAGCAGAGTCCTTATATAATGCAGCAGAGTCCTAAAATACCGCAGCAGAGTCCTTAAATAATGCAGCAGAGTCCTTAAATAATGCAGCAAATTCATTAAATAATGCAGCAGAGTCCTTAAATAATGCAACAAAGTCCTTAAATAATGCAGCAGAGTCCTTAAATACTGCAATAAATTCCTTAAATAATGCAGCAGAATCCTTAAATAATGCAATAAACTCATTAAGTAATGCAGCAGAGTCCTTAAATAATGCAACAAAGTACTTAAATAATGCAGCAGATTCCTTAAATTCTGCAGCAGCGTCCTTAAATAATGCATCAAAGTCCTTAAATAATGCAGCAGAGTCCTTAAATACCACAGCAGAGTCATTAAATAATGCAGCAGAGTCCTTAAATAATGCAGCATATTCCTTAAATAATGCAGCAGAGTCCTTAAATAATGCAATAAAGTCCTTAAATAATGCAGCAGAGTCCTTAAATAATGCAGCAACGTCCTTAATAATGCAGCTGAGTCCTTAAATAATGCAGCAACATCCTTAAATAATGCAGCAGAGTCCTTAAATACTGCATCAGCGTCCTTAAATAATGCAACAAAGTCCTTAAATAATGCAGCAAAGTCCTTAAATAATGCAGCAGAGTGCTTACATAATGCAGCAGAGTCCTTAAATTCCGCAGCAGAGTCATTAAATAATGCAGCAGAGTCCTTAAATAATGCAGCAAATTCATTAAATAATGCACAGAGTCATTAAATACTGCAACAAAGTCCTTAAATAATGCAGCAGAGTCCTTAAATAATGCAACAAAGTCCTTAAATAATGCAGCAGATTCCTTAAATAAAGCAGCAGAGTGCTTAAATAATGCAGCAGAGTCCTTAAATACCGCAGCAGAGTCATTAAATAATACAGCAGAGTCCTTAAATAATGCAGCAAATTCCTTAAATAATGCAGAGTCCTTAAATAATGCACTAAATTCCTTAAATAAAATGCAGCAACGCCCTTAATAATGCAGCAGAGTCCTTAAATAATTCAGCAAAGTCCTTAAATAATGCAGCAGAGTCCTTAAATACCGCAACAGCGTCCTTAAATAATGCAACAAAGTCCTTAAATAATGCAGCTGAACCCTTAAATAATGCAACAAAGTCCTTAAATAATGCAGCAGACTCCTTAAATAATGCAACAAACTCCTTAAATAATGCAGCAGAGTACTTAAATAATGCAGCAGAGTACTTAAATAATGCAGCAAATTCCTTAAATAATGCAGCAGAATCCTTAAATAATGCAATAAAATCCTTAAATAATGCAGCAACATCCTTAATAATGCAGCAGAGTCCTTAAATAATACAGCAAAGTTCTTAAATAATGCAGCAGAGGACTTAAATACTGCAGCAGCGTCCTTAAATAATGCAGCAGAGTCCTTAAATAATGCAACAAAGTCCTTAAATAATGCAGCAGAATCCTTAAATAATGCAAAAAATTCCTTAAATAATGCAGAAGAGTACTTAAATAATGCAGAAAAGTTGTTAAATAATGCAGCAAAGTCCTTAAATAATGCAGCAGAGTCCTTAAACATTGCAGCACAGTCCTTAAATAATGCAACAAAGTCCTTAAATAATGCAGCAGAGTCCTTAAATAATGCAGCAAAGTCCTTAAAAAATGCAGCAGAGTCCTTAAACAATGCAACACAGTCCTTAAATAATGCAGCAGAGTCCTTAAATACTGCAGCAGAGTCCTTAAATAATGCAGCAAAGTCCTTAAATAATGCAGCAGAGTCCTTAAATACTGCAGCAGAGTCCTTAAATAATGCAGCAAAGTCCTTAAATAATGCAGCAGAGTCCTTAAATTCCGCAGCAGAGTGATTAAATAATGCAGCAAAGTCCTTAAATAATGCAGCAGAGTCCTTAAATAATGCAGCAAAGTCCTTAAAAAATGCAGCAGAGTCCTTAAACAATGCAACACAGTCCTTAAATAATGCAGCAGAGTCCTTAAATACTGCAGCAGAGTCCTTAAATAATGCAGCAAAGTCCTTAAATAATGCAGCAGAGGCCTTAAATACCGCAGCAGCATACTTAAATAATGCAGCAAAGTCCTTAAATAATGCAGCAGAGTCCTTAAATAATGCAACAAAGTCCTTAAATAATGCAGCAGAGTCCTTAAATAATGCAGGAAAGTCCTTAAATAATGCAGCAGAGTCCTTAAATAATGCAACAAAGTCCTTAAATAATGCAGCAGAGTCCTTAAATAATGCAGCAGAGTCCTTAAATAATGCAACAAAGTCCTTAAATAATGCAGCAGAGTCCTTAAATAATGCAACAAAGTCCTTAAATAATGCAGCAGAGTCCTTAAATATTGCAGCAAAGTCCTTAAATAATGCAGCAGAGTCCTTAAACAATGCAGCACAGTCCTTAAATAATGCAACAAAGTCCTTAAATAATGCAGCAGAGTCCTTAAATAATGCAGCAAAGTCCTTAAATAATGCAGCAGAGTCCTTAAACAATGCAGCACAGTCCTTAAATAATGCAGCAAAGTCCTTAAATAATGCAGCAGAGTCCTTAAATACAGCAGCAGCGTCCTTAAATAATGCAACAAAGTCCTTAAATAATGCAGCAGAGTCCTTAAATAATGCATGAAAGTCCTTAAATAATGCAGCAGAGTCCTTAAATAATGCAACAAACTCATTAAATAATGCAGCAAAGTACTTAAATAATGCAGCAAATTCCTTAAATAATGCAGCAGAATCCTTAAATAATGCAATAAAGTCCTTAAATAATGCAACAGAGTCCTTAAATACTGCAATAAATTCCTTAAATAATGCAGCAGAATCCTTAAATAATGCAATAAAGTCATTAAGTAATGCAGCAGAGTCCTTAAATAATGCAACAAAGTCCTTAAATAATGCAGCAGATTCCTTAAATTCTGCAGCAGCGTCCTTAAATAATGCATCAAAGTCCTTAAATAATGCAGCAGAGTCCTTAAATACCACAGCAGAGTCATTAAATAATGCAGCAGAGTCCTTAAATAATGCAGCATATTCCTTAAATAATGCAGCAGAGTCCTTAAATAATGCAATAAAGTCCTTAAATAATGCAGCAGAGTCCTTAAATAATGCAGCAACGTCCTTAATAATGCAGCTGAGTCCTTAAATAATGCAGCAACATCCTTAAATAATGCAGCAGAGTCCTTAAATACTGCATCAGCGTCCTTAAATAATGCAGCAAAGTCCTTAAATAATGCAGCAGAGTCCTTAAATACAGCAGCAGAGTCCTTAAATAATTCAGCAAAGTCCTTAAATAATGCAGCAGAGTCCTTAAATAATGCAATAAAGTCCTTATCTAATGCAGCAACGTCCTTAATAATGCAGCAGAGTCCTTAAATAATGCAACGAAGTCCTTAAATAATGCAGCAGAGTCCTTAAATAATGCAACAAAGTCCTTAAATATTGCAGCAGAGTCCTTAAATAATGCAGCAAAGTCCTTAAATAATGCAGCAGAGTACTTAAATAATGCAGCAAATTCCTTAAATAATGCAGCAGAATCCTTAAATAATGCAGCAGAGTCCTTAAATAATGCAACAAAGTCCTTAAATAATGCAGCAGAGTCCTTAAATAATGCAGCAAAGTCCTTAAATAATGCAGCAGAGTCCTTAAATAATGCAGCAAACTCATTAAATAATGCAGCAAAGTACTTAAATAATGCAGCAAATTCCTTAAATAATGCAGCAGAATCCTTAAATAATGCAATAAATTCCTTAAATAATGAAGCAGAGTACTTAAATAATGCAGCAAATTCCTTAAATAATGCAGCAGAATCCTTAAATAATGCAATAAAATCCTTAAATAATGCAGCAACGTCCTTAATAATGCAGCAGAGTCCTTAAATAATGCAGCAAAGTACTTAAATAATGCAGCAGAGGCCTTAAATACCGCAGCAGCATACTTAAATAATGCAGCAAAGTCCTTAAATAATGCAGCAGAGTCCTTAAATAATGCAACAAAGTCCTTAAATAATGCAGCAGAGTCCATAAATAATGCAACAAACTCATTAAATAATGCAGCAAAGTACTTAAATAATGCAGCAAATTCCTTAAATAATGCAGCAGAATCATTAAATAATGCAATAAAGTCCTTAAATAATGCAGCAGAGTCCTTAAATAATGCAAAAAATTCCTTAAATAATGCAGCAGAATCCTTAAATATTGCAACAAAGTCCTTAAATAATGCAGCAACGTCCTTAATAATGCAGCAGAGTCCTTAAATAATGCAGCAAATTCCTTAAATAATGCAGAGTCCTTAAATAATGCACTAAATTGCTTAAATAAAATGCAGCAACGCCCTTAATAATGCAGCTGAGTCCTTAAATAATTCAGCAAAGTCCTTAAATAATGCAGCAGAGTCCTTAAATACCGCAGCAGCGTCCTTAAATAATGCAAAAAAGTCCTTAAATAATGCAGCAGAACCCTTAAATAATGCAACAAATCCTTAAATAATGCAGCAGACTCCTTAAATAATGCAACAAACTCCTTAAATAATGCAGCAGAGTACTTAAATAATGCAGCAGAGTACTTAAATAATGCAGCAAATTCCTTAAATAATGCAGCAGAATCCTTAAATAATGCAATAAAATCCTTAAATAATGCAGCAACGTCCTTAATAATGCAGCAGAGTCCTTAAATAATACAGCAAAGTCCTTAAATAATGCAGCAGAGGACTTAAATACTGCAGCAGCGTCCTTAAATAATGCAGCAGAGTCCTTAAATAATGCAACAAAGTCCTTAAATAATGCAGCAAAATCCTTAAATAATGCAAAAAATTCCTTAAATAATGCAGAAGAGTACTTAAATAATGCAGAAAAGTCGTTAAATAATGCAGCAAAGTCCTTAAATAATGCAGCAGAGTCCTTAAACATTGCAGCACAGTCCTTAAATAATGCAACAAAGTCCTTAAATAATGCAGCAGAGTCCTTAAATAATGCAGCAAAGTCCTTAAATAATGCAGCAGAGTCCTTAAACAATGCAACACAGTCCTTAAATAATGCAGCAAAGTCCTTAAATAATGCAGCAGAGTCCTTAAATACAGCAGCAGCGTCCTTAAATAATTCAGCAAAGTCCTTAAATAATGCAGCAGAGTCCTTAAATAATGCAACAAAGTCCTTAAATAATGCAGCAGAGTCCTTAAATAATGCAACAAAGTCCATAAATAATGCAGCAGAGTCCTTAAATACTGCAGCAGAGTCCTTAAATAATGCAGCAAAGTCCTTAAATAATGCAGCAGAGTCCTTAAATTCCGCAGCAGAGTGATTAAATAATGCAACAAAGTCCTTAATAATGCAGCAGAGTCCTTAAATAATGCAGCAAATTCTTTAAATAATGCAGCAGAATCCTTAGATAATGCAATAAAGTCCTTATCTAATGCAGCAACGTCCTTAATAATGCAGCAGAGTCCTTAAATAATGCAGCAAAGTACTTAAATAATGCAGCAGAGGCCTTAAATACCGCAGCAGCATACTTAAATAATGCAGCAAAGTCCTTAAATAATGCAGCAGAGTCCTTAAATAATGCAACAAAGTCCTTAAATAATGCAGCAGAGTCCTTAAATAATGCAGCAAAGTCCTTAAATAATGCAGCAGAGTCCTTAAACAATGCAGTACAGTCCTTAAATAATGCAACAAAGTCCTTAAATAATGCAGCAGAGTCCTTAAATAATGCAGCAAAGTTCTTAAATAATGCAGCAGAGTCCTTAAACAATGCAGCACAGTCCTTAAATAATGCAGCAAAGTCCTTAAATAATGCAGCAGAGTCCTTAAATAATGCAGCAAACTCATTAAATAATGCAGCAAAGTACTTAAATAATGCAGCAAATTCCTTAAATAATGCAGCAGAATCCTTAAATAATGCAATAAAGTCCTTAAATAATGCAGCAGAGTCCTTAAATAATGCAATAAATTCCTTAAATAATGCAGCAGAATCCTTAAATAATGCAATAAAGTCATTAAATAATGCAGCAGAGTCCTTAAATACTGCAGCAGAGACCTTAAATAATGCAGCAAAATCCTTAAATAATGCAGCAGAGTCCTTATATAATGCAGCAGAGTCCTAAAATACCGCAGCAGAGTCCTTAAATAATGCAGCAGAGTCCTTAAATAATGCAGCAAATTCATTAAATAATGCAGCAGAGTCCTTAAATAATGCAACAAAGTCCTTAAATAATGCAGCAGAGTCCTTAAATACTGCAATAAATTCCTTAAATAATGCAGCAGAATCCTTAAATAATGCAATAAACTCATTAAGTAATGCAGCAGAGTCCTTAAATAATGCAACAAAGTACTTAAATAATGCAGCAGATTCCTTAAATTCTGCAGCAGCGTCCTTAAATAATGCATCAAAGTCCTTAAATAATGCAGCAGAGTCCTTAAATACCACAGCAGAGTCATTAAATAATGCAGCAGAGTCCTTAAATAATGCAGCATATTCCTTAAATAATGCAGCAGAGTCCTTAAATAATGCAATAAAGTCCTTAAATAATGCAGCAGAGTCCTTAAATAATGCAGCAACGTCCTTAATAATGCAGCTGAGTCCTTAAATAATGCAGCAACATCCTTAAATAATGCAGCAGAGTCCTTAAATACTGCATCAGCGTCCTTAAATAATGCAACAAAGTCCTTAAATAATGCAGCAAAGTCCTTAAATAATGCAGCAGAGTGCTTACATAATGCAGCAGAGTCCTTAAATTCCGCAGCAGAGTCATTAAATAATGCAGCAGAGTCCTTAAATAATGCAGCAAATTCATTAAATAATGCACAGAGTCATTAAATAATGCAACAAAGTCCTTAAATAATGCAGCAGAGTCCTTAAATAATGCAACAAAGTCCTTAAATAATGCAGCAGATTCCTTAAATAAAGCAGCAGAATGCTTAAATAATGCAGCAGAGTCCTTAAATACCGCAGCAGAGTCATTAAATAATACAGCAGAGTCCTTAAATAATGCAGCAAATTCCTTAAATAATGCAGAGTCCTTAAATAATGCACTAAATTCCTTAAATAAAATGCAGCAACGCCCTTAATAATGCAGCAGAGTCCTTAAATAATTCAGCAAAGTCCTTAAATAATGCAGCAGAGTCCTTAAATACCGCAGCAGCGTCCTTAAATAATGCAACAAAGTCCTTAAATAATGCAGCTGAACCCTTAAATAATGCAACAAAGTCCTTAAATAATGCAGCAGACTCCTTAAATAATGCAACAAACTCCTTAAATAATGCAGCAGAGTACTTAAATAATGCAGCAGAGTACTTAAATAATGCAGCAAATTCCTTAAATAATGCAGCAGAATCCTTAAATAATGCAATAAAATCCTTAAATAATGCAGCAACATCCTTAATAATGCAGCAGAGTCCTTAAATAATACAGCAAAGTTCTTAAATAATGCAGCAGAGGACTTAAATACTGCAGCAGCGTCCTTAAATAATGCAGCAGAGTCCTTAAATAATGCAACAAAGTCCTTAAATAATGCAGCAGAATCCTTAAATAATGCAAAAAATTCCTTAAATAATGCAGAAGAGTACTTAAATAATGCAGAAAAGTTGTTAAATAATGCAGCAAAGTCCTTAAATAATGCAGCAGAGTCCTTAAACATTGCAGCACAGTCCTTAAATAATGCAACAAAGTCCTTAAATAATGCAGCAGAGTCCTTAAATAATGCAGCAAAGTCCTTAAAAAATGCAGCAGAGTCCTTAAACAATGCAACACAGTCCTTAAATAATGCAGCAGAGTCCTTAAATACTGCAGCAGAGTCCTTAAATAATGCAGCAAAGTCCTTAAATAATGCAGCAGAGTCCTTAAATACTGCAGCAGAGTCCTTAAATAATGCAGCAAAGTCCTTAAATAATGCAGCAGAGTCCTTAAATTCCGCAGCAGAGTGATTAAATAATGCAACAAAGTCCTTAATAATGCAGCAGAGTCCTTAAATAATGCAGCAAATTCTTTAAATAATGCAGCAGAATCCTTAAATAATGCAATAAAGTCCTTATCTAATGCAGCAACGTCCTTAATAATGCAGCAGAGTCCTTAAATAATGCAGCAAAGTACTTAAATAATGCAGCAGAGGCCTTAAATACCGCAGCAGCATACTTAAATAATGCAGCAAAGTCCTTAAATAATGCAGCAGAGTCCTTAAATAATGCAACAAAGTCCTTAAATAATGCAGCAGAGTCCTTAAATAATGCAGCAAAGTCCTTAAATAATGCAGCAGAGTCCTTAAATAATGCAACAAAGTCCTTAAATAATGCAGCAGAGTCCTTAAATAATGCAGCAGAGTCCTTAAATAATGCAACAAAGTCCTTAAATAATGCAGCAGAGTCCTTAAATAATGCAACAAAGTCCTTAAATAATGCAGCAGAGTCCTTAAATATTGCAGCAAAGTCCTTAAATAATGCAGCAGAGTCCTTAAACAATGCAGCACAGTCCTTAAATAATGCAACAAAGTCCTTAAATAATGCAGCAGAGTCCTTAAATAATGCAGCAAAGTCCTTAAATAATGCAGCAGAGTCCTTAAACAATGCAGCACAGTCCTTAAATAATGCAGCAAAGTCCTTAAATAATGCAGCAGAGTCCTTAAATACAGCAGCAGCGTCCTTAAATAATGCAACAAAGTCCTTAAATAATGCAGCAGAGTCCTTAAATAATGCATGAAAGTCCTTAAATAATGCAGCAGAGTCCTTAAATAATGCAACAAACTCATTAAATAATGCAGCAAAGTACTTAAATAATGCAGCAAATTCCTTAAATAATGCAGCAGAATCCTTAAATAATGCAATAAAGTCCTTAAATAATGCAGCAGAGTCCTTAAATACTGCAATAAATTCCTTAAATAATGCAGCAGAATCCTTAAATAATGCAATAAAGTCATTAAGTAATGCAGCAGAGTCCTTAAATAATGCAACAAAGTCCTTAAATAATGCAGCAGATTCCTTAAATTCTGCAGCAGCGTCCTTAAATAATGCATCAAAGTCCTTAAATAATGCAGCAGAGTCCTTAAATACCACAGCAGAGTCATTAAATAATGCAGCAGAGTCCTTAAATAATGCAGCATATTCCTTAAATAATGCAGCAGAGTCCTTAAATAATGCAATAAAGTCCTTAAATAATGCAGCAGAGTCCTTAAATAATGCAGCAACGTCCTTAATAATGCAGCTGAGTCCTTAAATAATGCAGCAACATCCTTAAATAATGCAGCAGAGTCCTTAAATACTGCATCAGCGTCCTTAAATAATGCAGCAAAGTCCTTAAATAATGCAGCAGAGTCCTTAAATACAGCAGCAGAGTCCTTAAATAATTCAGCAAAGTCCTTAAATAATGCAGCAGAGTCCTTAAATAATGCAACAAAGTCCTTAAATAATGCAGCAGAGTCCTTAAATAATGCAACAAAGTCCTTAAATATTGCAGCAGAGTCCTTAAATAATGCAATAAAGTCCTTAAATAATGCAGCAGAGTCCTTAAATAATGCAGCAACGTCCTTAATAATGCAGCTGAGTCCTTAAATAATGCAGCAACATCCTTAAATAATGCAGCAGAGTCCTTAAATACTGCATCAGCGTCCTTAAATAATGCAGCAAAGTCCTTAAATAATGCAGCAGAGTCCTTAAATACAGCAGCAGAGTCCTTAAATAATTCAGCAAAGTCCTTAAATAATGCAGCAGAGTCCTTAAATAATGCAACAAAGTCCTTAAATAATGCAGCAGTCCTTAAATAATGCAACAAAGTCCTTAAATATTGCAGCAGAGTCCTTAAATAATGCAGCAAAGTCCTTAAATAATGCAGCAGAGTACTTAAATAATGCAGCAAATTCCTTAAATAATGCAGCAGAATCCTTAAATAATGCAATAAAGTCCTTAAATAATGCAGCAGAGTCCTTAAATAATGCAGCAGAGTCCTTAAATAATGCAACAAAGTCCTTAAATAATGCAGCAGAGTCCTTAAATAATGCAGCAAAGTCCTTAAATAATGCAGCAGAGTCCTTAAATAATGCAGCAAACTCATTAAATAATGCAGCAAAGTACTTAAATAATGCAGCAAATTCCTTAAATAATGCAGCAGAATCCTTAAATAATGCAATAAATTCCTTAAATAATGAAGCAGAGTACTTAAATAATGCAGCAAATTCCTTAAATAATGCAGCAGAATCCTTAAATAATGCAATAAAATCCTTAAATAATGCAGCAACGTCCTTAATAATGCAGCAGAGTCCTTAAATAATGCAGCAAAGTACTTAAATAATGCAGCAGAGGCCTTAAATACCGCAGCAGCATACTTAAATAATGCAGCAAAGTCCTTAAATAATGCAGCAGAGTCCTTAAATAATGCAACAAAGTCCTTAAATAATGCAGCAGAGTCCATAAATAATGCAACAAACTCATTAAATAATGCAGCAAAGTACTTAAATAATGCAGCAAATTCCTTAAATAATGCAGCAGAATCATTAAATAATGCAATAAAGTCCTTAAATAATGCAGCAGAGTCCTTAAATAATGCAAAAAATTCCTTAAATAATGCAGCAGAATCCTTAAATATTGCAACAAAGTCCTTAAATAATGCAGCAACGTCCTTAATAATGCAGCAGAGTCCTTAAATAATGCAGCAAATTCCTTAAATAATGCAGAGTCCTTAAATAATGCACTAAATTGCTTAAATAAAATGCAGCAACGCCCTTAATAATGCAGCTGAGTCCTTAAATAATTCAGCAAAGTCCTTAAATAATGCAGCAGAGTCCTTAAATACCGCAGCAGCGTCCTTAAATAATGCAAAAAAGTCCTTAAATAATGCAGCAGAACCCTTAAATAATGCAACAAATCCTTAAATAATGCAGCAGACTCCTTAAATAATGCAACAAACTCCTTAAATAATGCAGCAGAGTACTTAAATAATGCAGCAGAGTACTTAAATAATGCAGCAAATTCCTTAAATAATGCAGCAGAATCCTTAAATAATGCAATAAAATCCTTAAATAATACAGCAACGTCCTTAATAATGCAGCAGAGTCCTTAAATAATACAGCAAAGTCCTTAAATAATGCAGCAGAGGACTTAAATACTGCAGCAGCGTCCTTAAATAATGCAGCAGAGTCCTTAAATAATGCAACAAAGTCCTTAAATAATGCAGCAGAATCCTTAAATAATGCAAAAAATTCCTTAAATAATGCAGAAGAGTACTTAAATAATGCAGAAAAGTCGTTAAATAATGCAGCAAAGTCCTTAAATAATGCAGCAGAGTCCTTAAACATTGCAGCACAGTCCTTAAATAATGCAACAAAGTCCTTAAATAATGCAGCAGAGTCCTTAAATAATGCAGCAAAGTCCTTAAATAATGCAGCAGAGTCCTTAAACAATGCAACACAGTCCTTAAATAATGCAGCAAAGTCCTTAAATAATGCAGCAGAGTCCTTAAATACAGCAGCAGCGTCCTTAAATAATTCAGCAAAGTCCTTAAATAATGCAGCAGAGTCCTTAAATAATGCAACAAAGTCCTTAAATAATGCAGCAGAGTCCTTAAATAATGCAACAAAGTCCATAAATAATGCAGCAGAGTCCTTAAATACTGCAGCAGAGTCCTTAAATAATGCAGCAAAGTCCTTAAATAATGCAGCAGAGTCCTTAAATTCCGCAGCAGAGTGATTAAATAATGCAACAAAGTCCTTAATAATGCAGCAGAGTCCTTAAATAATGCAGCAAATTCTTTAAATAATGCAGCAGAATCCTTAGATAATGCAATAAAGTCCTTATCTAATGCAGCAACGTCCTTAATAATGCAGCAGAGTCCTTAAATAATGCAGCAAAGTACTTAAATAATGCAGCAGAGGCCTTAAATACCGCAGCAGCATACTTAAATAATGCAGCAAAGTCCTTAAATAATGCAGCAGAGTCCTTAAATAATGCAACAAAGTCCTTAAATAATGCAGCAGAGTCCTTAAATAATGCAGCAAAGTCCTTAAATAATGCAGCAGAGTCCTTAAACAATGCAGCACAGTCCTTAAATAATGCAACAAAGTCCTTAAATAATGCAGCAGAGTCCTTAAATAATGCAGCAAAGTTCTTAAATAATGCAGCAGAGTCCTTAAACAATGCAGCACAGTCCTTAAATAATGCAGCAAAGTCCTTAAATAATGCAGCAGAGTCCTTAAATAATGCAGCAAACTCATTAAATAATGCAGCAAAGTACTTAAATAATGCAGCAAATTCCTTAAATAATGCAGCAGAATCCTTAAATAATGCAATAAAGTCCTTAAATAATGCAGCAGAGTCCTTAAATAATGCAATAAATTCCTTAAATAATGCAGCAGAATCCTTAAATAATGCAATAAAGTCATTAAATAATGCAGCAGAGTCCTTAAATACTGCAGCAGAGACCTTAAATAATGCAGCAAAATCCTTAAATAATGCAGCAGAGTCCTTATATAATGCAGCAGAGTCCTAAAATACCGCAGCAGAGTCCTTAAATAATGCAGCAGAGTCCTTAAATAATGCAGCAAATTCATTAAATAATGCAGCAGAGTCCTTAAATAATGCAACAAAGTCCTTAAATAATGCAGCAGATTCCTTAAATTTCACAGCAGCGTCCTTAAATAATGCATCAAAGTCCTTAAATAATGCAGCAGAGTCCTAAAATACCGCAGCAGAGTCCTTAAATAATGCAGCAAAGTCCTTAAATAATGCAGCAGAGTGCTTACATAATGCAGCAGAGTCCTTAAATTCCGCAGCAGAGTCATTAAATAATGCAGCAGAGTCCTTAAATAATGCAGCAAATTCATTAAATAATGCACAGAGTCATTAAATAATGCAACAAAGTCCTTAAATAATGCAGCAGAGTCCTTAAATAATGCAACAAAGTCCTTAAATAATGCAGCAGATTCCTTAAATAAAGCAGCAGAGTGCTTAAATAATGCAGCAGAGTCCTTAAATACCGCAGCAGAGTCATTAAATAATACAGCAGAGTCCTTAAATAATGCAGCAAATTCCTTAAATAATGCAGAGTCCTTAAATAATGCACTAAATTCCTTAAATAAAATGCAGCAACGCCCTTAATAATGCAGCAGAGTCCTTAAATAATTCAGCAAAGTCCTTAAATAATGCAGCAGAGTCCTTAAATACCGCAGCAGCGTCCTTAAATAATGCAACAAAGTCCTTAAATAATGCAGCTGAACCCTTAAATAATGCAACAAAGTCCTTAAATAATGCAGCAGACTCCTTAAATAATGCAACAAACTCCTTAAATAATGCAGCAGAGTACTTAAATAATGCAGCAGAGTACTTAAATAATGCAGCAAATTCCTTAAATAATGCAGCAGAATCCTTAAATAATGCAATAAAATCCTTAAATAATGCAGCAACGTCCTTAATAATGCAGCAGAGTCCTTAAATAATACAGCAAAGTTCTTAAATAATGCAGCAGAGGACTTAAATACTGCAGCAGCGTCCTTAAATAATGCAGCAGAGTCCTTAAATAATGCAACAAAGTCCTTAAATAATGCAGCAGAATCCTTAAATAATGCAAAAAATTCCTTAAATAATGCAGAAGAGTACTTAAATAATGCAGAAAAGTTGTTAAATAATGCAGCAAAGTCCTTAAATAATGCAGCAGAGTCCTTAAACATTGCAGCACAGTCCTTAAATAATGCAACAAAGTCCTTAAATAATGCAGCAGAGTCCTTAAATAATGCAGCAAAGTCCTTAAAAAATGCAGCAGAGTCCTTAAACAATGCAACACAGTCCTTAAATAATGCAGCAGAGTCCTTAAATACTGCAGCAGAGTCCTTAAATAATGCAGCAAAGTCCTTAAATAATGCAGCAGAGTCCTTAAATACTGCAGCAGAGTCCTTAAATAATGCAGCAAAGTCCTTAAATAATGCAGCAGAGTCCTTAAATTCCGCAGCAGAGTGATTAAATAATGCAACAAAGTCCTTAATAATGCAGCAGAGTCCTTAAATAATGCAGCAAATTCTTTAAATAATGCAGCAGAATCCTTAAATAATGCAATAAAGTCCTTATCTAATGCAGCAACGTCCTTAATAATGCAGCAGAGTCCTTAAATAATGCAGCAAAGTACTTAAATAATGCAGCAGAGGCCTTAAATACCGCAGCAGCATACTTAAATAATGCAGCAAAGTCCTTAAATAATGCAGCAGAGTCCTTAAATAATGCAACAAAGTCCTTAAATAATGCAGCAGAGTCCTTAAATAATGCAGCAAAGTCCTTAAATAATGCAGCAGAGTCCTTAAATAATGCAACAAAGTCCTTAAATAATGCAGCAGAGTCCTTAAATAATGCAGCAGAGTCCTTAAATAATGCAACAAAGTCCTTAAATAATGCAGCAGAGTCCTTAAATAATGCAACAAAGTCCTTAAATAATGCAGCAGAGTCCTTAAATAATGCAGCAAAGTCCTTAAATAATGCAGCAGAGTCCTTAAACAATGCAGCACAGTCCTTAAATAATGCAACAAAGTCCTTAAATAATGCAGCAGAGTCCTTAAATAATGCAGCAAAGTCCTTAAATAATGCAGCAGAGTCCTTAAACAATGCAGCACAGTCCTTAAATAATGCAGCAAAGTCCTTAAATAATGCAGCAGAGTCCTTAAATACAGCAGCAGCGTCCTTAAATAATGCAACAAAGTCCTTAAATAATGCAGCAGAGTCCTTAAATAATGCATCAAAGTCCTTAAATAATGCAGCAGAGTCCTTAAATAATGCAACAAACTCATTAAATAATGCAGCAAAGTACTTAAATAATGCAGCAAATTCCTTAAATAATGCAGCAGAATCCTTAAATAATGCAATAAAGTCCTTAAATAATGCAGCAGAGTCCTTAAATACTGCAATAAATTCCTTAAATAATGCAGCAGAATCCTTAAATAATGCAATAAACTCATTAAGTAATGCAGCAGAGTCCTTAAATAATGCAACAAAGTCCTTAAATAATGCAGCAGATTCCTTAAATTCTGCAGCAGCGTCCTTAAATAATGCATCAAAGTCCTTAAATAATGCAGCAGAGTCCTTAAATACCACAGCAGAGTCATTAAATAATGCAGCAGAGTCCTTAAATAATGCAGCATATTCCTTAAATAATGCAGCAGAGTCCTTAAATAATGCAATAAAGTCCTTAAATAATGCAGCAGAGTCCTTAAATAATGCAGCAACGTCCTTAATAATGCAGCTGAGTCCTTAAATAATGCAGCAACATCCTTAAATAATGCAGCAGAGTCCTTAAATACTGCATCAGCGTCCTTAAATAATGCAGCAAAGTCCTTAAATAATGCAGCAGAGTCCTTAAATACAGCAGCAGAGTCCTTAAATAATTCAGCAAAGTCCTTAAATAATGCAGCAGAGTCCTTAAATAATGCAACAAAGTCCTTAAATAATGCAGCAGAGTCCTTAAATAATGCAACAAAGTCCTTAAATATTGCAGCAGAGTCCTTAAATAATGCAATAAAGTCCTTAAATAATGCAGCAGAGTCCTTAAATAATGCAGCAACGTCCTTAATAATGCAGCTGAGTCCTTAAATAATGCAGCAACATCCTTAAATAATGCAGCAGAGTCCTTAAATACTGCATCAGCGTCCTTAAATAATGCAGCAAAGTCCTTAAATAATGCAGCAGAGTCCTTAAATACAGCAGCAGAGTCCTTAAATAATTCAGCAAAGTCCTTAAATAATGCAGCAGAGTCCTTAAATAATGCAACAAAGTCCTTAAATAATGCAGCAGTCCTTAAATAATGCAACAAAGTCCTTAAATATTGCAGCAGAGTCCTTAAATAATGCAGCAAAGTCCTTAAATAATGCAGCAGAGTACTTAAATAATGCAGCAAATTCCTTAAATAATGCAGCAGAATCCTTAAATAATGCAATAAAGTCCTTAAATAATGCAGCAGAGTCCTTAAATAATGCAGCAGAGTCCTTAAATAATGCAACAAAGTCCTTAAATAATGCAGCAGAGTCCTTAAATAATGCAGCAAAGTCCTTAAATAATGCAGCAGAGTCCTTAAATAATGCAGCAAACTCATTAAATAATGCAGCAAAGTACTTAAATAATGCAGCAAATTCCTTAAATAATGCAGCAGAATCCTTAAATAATGCAATAAATTCCTTAAATAATGAAGCAGAGTACTTAAATAATGCAGCAAATTCCTTAAATAATGCAGCAGAATCCTTAAATAATGCAATAAAATCCTTAAATAATGCAGCAACGTCCTTAATAATGCAGCAGAGTCCTTAAATAATGCAGCAAAGTACTTAAATAATGCAGCAGAGGCCTTAAATACCGCAGCAGCATACTTAAATAATGCAGCAAAGTCCTTAAATAATGCAGCAGAGTCCTTAAATAATGCAACAAAGTCCTTAAATAATGCAGCAGAGTCCATAAATAATGCAACAAACTCATTAAATAATGCAGCAAAGTACTTAAATAATGCAGCAAATTCCTTAAATAATGCAGCAGAATCATTAAATAATGCAATAAAGTCCTTAAATAATGCAGCAGAGTCCTTAAATAATGCAAAAAATTCCTTAAATAATGCAGCAGAATCCTTAAATATTGCAACAAAGTCCTTAAATAATGCAGCAACGTCCTTAATAATGCAGCAGAGTCCTTAAATAATGCAGCAAATTCCTTAAATAATGCAGAGTCCTTAAATAATGCACTAAATTGCTTAAATAAAATGCAGCAACGCCCTTAATAATGCAGCTGAGTCCTTAAATAATTCAGCAAAGTCCTTAAATAATGCAGCAGAGTCCTTAAATACCGCAGCAGCGTCCTTAAATAATGCAAAAAAGTCCTTAAATAATGCAGCAGAACCCTTAAATAATGCAACAAATCCTTAAATAATGCAGCAGACTCCTTAAATAATGCAACAAACTCCTTAAATAATGCAGCAGAGTACTTAAATAATGCAGCAGAGTACTTAAATAATGCAGCAAATTCCTTAAATAATGCAGCAGAATCCTTAAATAATGCAATAAAATCCTTAAATAATGCAGCAACGTCCTTAATAATGCAGCAGAGTCCTTAAATAATACAGCAAAGTCCTTAAATAATGCAGCAGAGGACTTAAATACTGCAGCAGCGTCCTTAAATAATGCAGCAGAGTCCTTAAATAATGCAACAAAGTCCTTAAATAATGCAGCAGAATCCTTAAATAATGCAAAAAATTCCTTAAATAATGCAGAAGAGTACTTAAATAATGCAGAAAAGTCGTTAAATAATGCAGCAAAGTCCTTAAATAATGCAGCAGAGTCCTTAAACATTGCAGCACAGTCCTTAAATAATGCAACAAAGTCCTTAAATAATGCAGCAGAGTCCTTAAATAATGCAGCAAAGTCCTTAAATAATGCAGCAGAGTCCTTAAACAATGCAACACAGTCCTTAAATAATGCAGCAAAGTCCTTAAATAATGCAGCAGAGTCCTTAAATACAGCAGCAGCGTCCTTAAATAATTCAGCAAAGTCCTTAAATAATGCAGCAGAGTCCTTAAATAATGCAACAAAGTCCTTAAATAATGCAGCAGAGTCCTTAAATAATGCAACAAAGTCCATAAATAATGCAGCAGAGTCCTTAAATACTGCAGCAGAGTCCTTAAATAATGCAGCAAAGTCCTTAAATAATGCAGCAGAGTCCTTAAATTCCGCAGCAGAGTGATTAAATAATGCAACAAAGTCCTTAATAATGCAGCAGAGTCCTTAAATAATGCAGCAAATTCTTTAAATAATGCAGCAGAATCCTTAGATAATGCAATAAAGTCCTTATCTAATGCAGCAACGTCCTTAATAATGCAGCAGAGTCCTTAAATAATGCAGCAAAGTACTTAAATAATGCAGCAGAGGCCTTAAATACCGCAGCAGCATACTTAAATAATGCAGCAAAGTCCTTAAATAATGCAGCAGAGTCCTTAAATAATGCAACAAAGTCCTTAAATAATGCAGCAGAGTCCTTAAATAATGCAGCAAAGTCCTTAAATAATGCAGCAGAGTCCTTAAACAATGCAGCACAGTCCTTAAATAATGCAACAAAGTCCTTAAATAATGCAGCAGAGTCCTTAAATAATGAAGCAAAGTTCTTAAATAATGCAGCAGAGTCCTTAAACAATGCAGCACAGTCCTTAAATAATGCAGCAAAGTCCTTAAATAATGCAGCAGAGTCCTTAAATAATGCAGCAAACTCATTAAATAATGCAGCAAAGTACTTAAATAATGCAGCAAATTCCTTAAATAATGCAGCAGAATCCTTAAATAATGCAATAAAGTCCTTAAATAATGCAGCAGAGTCCTTAAATAATGCAATAAATTCCTTAAATAATGCAGCAGAATCCTTAAATAATGCAATAAAGTCATTAAATAATGCAGCAGAGTCCTTAAATACTGCAGCAGAGACCTTAAATAATGCAGCAAAATCCTTAAATAATGCAGCAGAGTCCTTATATAATGCAGCAGAGTCCTAAAATACCGCAGCAGAGTCCTTAAATAATGCAGCAGAGTCCTTAAATAATGCAGCAAATTCATTAAATAATGCAGCAGAGTCCTTAAATAATGCAACAAAGTCCTTAAATAATGCAGCAGATTCCTTAAATTTCGCAGCAGCGTCCTTAAATAATGCATCAAAGTCCTTAAATAATGCAGCAGAGTCCTAAAATACCGCAGCAGAGTCCTTAAATAATGCAGCAAAGTCCTTAAATAATGCAGCAGAGTGCTTACATAATGCAGCAGAGTCCTTAAATTCCGCAGCAGAGTCATTAAATAATGCAGCAGAGTCCTTAAATAATGCAGCAAATTCATTAAATAATGCACAGAGTCATTAAATAATGCAACAAAGTCCTTAAATAATGCAGCAGAGTCCTTAAATAATGCAACAAAGTCCTTAAATAATGCAGCAGATTCCTTAAATAAAGCAGCAGAGTGCTTAAATAATGCAGCAGAGTCCTTAAATACCGCAGCAGAGTCATTAAATAATACAGCAGAGTCCTTAAATAATGCAGCAAATTCCTTAAATAATGCAGAGTCCTTAAATAATGCACTAAATTCCTTAAATAAAATGCAGCAACGCCCTTAATAATGCAGCAGAGTCCTTAAATAATTCAGCAAAGTCCTTAAATAATGCAGCAGAGTCCTTAAATACCGCAGCAGCGTCCTTAAATAATGCAACAAAGTCCTTAAATAATGCAGCTGAACCCTTAAATAATGCAACAAAGTCCTTAAATAATGCAGCAGACTCCTTAAATAATGCAACAAACTCCTTAAATAATGCAGCAGAGTACTTAAATAATGCAGCAGAGTACTTAAATAATGCAGCAAATTCCTTAAATAATGCAGCAGAATCCTTAAATAATGCAATAAAATCCTTAAATAATGCAGCAACGTCCTTAATAATGCAGCAGAGTCCTTAAATAATACAGCAAAGTTCTTAAATAATGCAGCAGAGGACTTAAATACTGCAGCAGCGTCCTTAAATAATGCAGCAGAGTCCTTAAATAATGCAACAAAGTCCTTAAATAATGCAGCAGAATCCTTAAATAATGCAAAAAATTCCTTAAATAATGCAGAAGAGTACTTAAATAATGCAGAAAAGTTGTTAAATAATGCAGCAAAGTCCTTAAATAATGCAGCAGAGTCCTTAAACATTGCAGCACAGTCCTTAAATAATGCAACAAAGTCCTTAAATAATGCAGCAGAGTCCTTAAATAATGCAGCAAAGTCCTTAAAAAATGCAGCAGAGTCCTTAAACAATGCAACACAGTCCTTAAATAATGCAGCAGAGTCCTTAAATACTGCAGCAGAGTCCTTAAATAATGCAGCAAAGTCCTTAAATAATGCAGCAGAGTCCTTAAATACTGCAGCAGAGTCCTTAAATAATGCAGCAAAGTCCTTAAATAATGCAGCAGAGTCCTTAAATTCCGCAGCAGAGTGATTAAATAATGCAACAAAGTCCTTAATAATGCAGCAGAGTCCTTAAATAATGCAGCAAATTCTTTAAATAATGCAGCAGAATCCTTAAATAATGCAATAAAGTCCTTATCTAATGCAGCAACGTCCTTAATAATGCAGCAGAGTCCTTAAATAATGCAGCAAAGTACTTAAATAATGCAGCAGAGGCCTTAAATACCGCAGCAGCATACTTAAATAATGCAGCAAAGTCCTTAAATAATGCAGCAGAGTCCTTAAATAATGCAACAAAGTCCTTAAATAATGCAGCAGAGTCCTTAAATAATGCAGCAAAGTCCTTAAATAATGCAGCAGAGTCCTTAAATAATGCAACAAAGTCCTTAAATAATGCAGCAGAGTCCTTAAATAATGCAGCAGAGTCCTTAAATAATGCAACAAAGTCCTTAAATAATGCAGCAGAGTCCTTAAATAATGCAACAAAGTCCTTAAATAATGCAGCAGAGTCCTTAAATAATGCAGCAAAGTCCTTAAATAATGCAGCAGAGTCCTTAAACAATGCAGCACAGTCCTTAAATAATGCAACAAAGTCCTTAAATAATGCAGCAGAGTCCTTAAATAATGCAGCAAAGTCCTTAAATAATGCAGCAGAGTCCTTAAACAATGCAGCACAGTCCTTAAATAATGCAGCAAAGTCCTTAAATAATGCAGCAGAGTCCTTAAATACAGCAGCAGCGTCCTTAAATAATGCAACAAAGTCCTTAAATAATGCAGCAGAGTCCTTAAATAATGCATCAAAGTCCTTAAATAATGCAGCAGAGTCCTTAAATAATGCAACAAACTCATTAAATAATGCAGCAAAGTACTTAAATAATGCAGCAAATTCCTTAAATAATGCAGCAGAATCCTTAAATAATGCAATAAAGTCCTTAAATAATGCAGCAGAGTCCTTAAATACTGCAATAAATTCCTTAAATAATGCAGCAGAATCCTTAAATAATGCAATAAACTCATTAAGTAATGCAGCAGAGTCCTTAAATAATGCAACAAAGTACTTAAATAATGCAGCAGATTCCTTAAATTCTGCAGCAGCGTCCTTAAATAATGCATCAAAGTCCTTAAATAATGCAGCAGAGTCCTTAAATACCACAGCAGAGTCATTAAATAATGCAGCAGAGTCCTTAAATAATGCAGCATATTCCTTAAATAATGCAGCAGAGTCCTTAAATAATGCAATAAAGTCCTTAAATAATGCAGCAGAGTCCTTAAATAATGCAGCAACGTCCTTAATAATGCAGCTGAGTCCTTAAATAATGCAGCAACATCCTTAAATAATGCAGCAGAGTCCTTAAATACTGCATCAGCGTCCTTAAATAATGCAACAAAGTCCTTAAATAATGCAGCAAAGTCCTTAAATAATGCAGCAGAGTGCTTACATAATGCAGCAGAGTCCTTAAATTCCGCAGCAGAGTCATTAAATAATGCAGCAGAGTCCTTAAATAATGCAGCAAATTCATTAAATAATGCACAGAGTCATTAAATAATGCAACAAAGTCCTTAAATAATGCAGCAGAGTCCTTAAATAATGCAACAAAGTCCTTAAATAATGCAGCAGATTCCTTAAATAAAGCAGCAGAGTGCTTAAATAATGCAGCAGAGTCCTTAAATACCGCAGCAGAGTCATTAAATAATACAGCAGAGTCCTTAAATAATGCAGCAAATTCCTTAAATAATGCAGAGTCCTTAAATAATGCACTAAATTCCTTAAATAAAATGCAGCAACGCCCTTAATAATGCAGCAGAGTCCTTAAATAATTCAGCAAAGTCCTTAAATAATGCAGCAGAGTCCTTAAATACCGCAGCAGCGTCCTTAAATAATGCAACAAAGTCCTTAAATAATGCAGCTGAACCCTTAAATAATGCAACAAAGTCCTTAAATAATGCAGCAGACTCCTTAAATAATGCAACAAACTCCTTAAATAATGCAGCAGAGTACTTAAATAATGCAGCAGAGTACTTAAATAATGCAGCAAATTCCTTAAATAATGCAGCAGAATCCTTAAATAATGCAATAAAATCCTTAAATAATGCAGCAACATCCTTAATAATGCAGCAGAGTCCTTAAATAATACAGCAAAGTTCTTAAATAATGCAGCAGAGGACTTAAATACTGCAGCAGCGTCCTTAAATAATGCAGCAGAGTCCTTAAATAATGCAACAAAGTCCTTAAATAATGCAGCAGAATCCTTAAATAATGCAAAAAATTCCTTAAATAATGCAGAAGAGTACTTAAATAATGCAGAAAAGTTGTTAAATAATGCAGCAAAGTCCTTAAATAATGCAGCAGAGTCCTTAAACATTGCAGCACAGTCCTTAAATAATGCAACAAAGTCCTTAAATAATGCAGCAGAGTCCTTAAATAATGCAGCAAAGTCCTTAAAAAATGCAGCAGAGTCCTTAAACAATGCAACACAGTCCTTAAATAATGCAGCAGAGTCCTTAAATACTGCAGCAGAGTCCTTAAATAATGCAGCAAAGTCCTTAAATAATGCAGCAGAGTCCTTAAATACTGCAGCAGAGTCCTTAAATAATGCAGCAAAGTCCTTAAATAATGCAGCAGAGTCCTTAAATTCCGCAGCAGAGTGATTAAATAATGCAACAAAGTCCTTAATAATGCAGCAGAGTCCTTAAATAATGCAGCAAATTCTTTAAATAATGCAGCAGAATCCTTAAATAATGCAATAAAGTCCTTATCTAATGCAGCAACGTCCTTAATAATGCAGCAGAGTCCTTAAATAATGCAGCAAAGTACTTAAATAATGCAGCAGAGGCCTTAAATACCGCAGCAGCATACTTAAATAATGCAGCAAAGTCCTTAAATAATGCAGCAGAGTCCTTAAATAATGCAACAAAGTCCTTAAATAATGCAGCAGAGTCCTTAAATAATGCAGCAAAGTCCTTAAATAATGCAGCAGAGTCCTTAAATAATGCAACAAAGTCCTTAAATAATGCAGCAGAGTCCTTAAATAATGCAGCAGAGTCCTTAAATAATGCAACAAAGTCCTTAAATAATGCAGCAGAGTCCTTAAATAATGCAACAAAGTCCTTAAATAATGCAGCAGAGTCCTTAAATATTGCAGCAAAGTCCTTAAATAATGCAGCAGAGTCCTTAAACAATGCAGCACAGTCCTTAAATAATGCAACAAAGTCCTTAAATAATGCAGCAGAGTCCTTAAATAATGCAGCAAAGTCCTTAAATAATGCAGCAGAGTCCTTAAACAATGCAGCACAGTCCTTAAATAATGCAGCAAAGTCCTTAAATAATGCAGCAGAGTCCTTAAATACAGCAGCAGCGTCCTTAAATAATGCAACAAAGTCCTTAAATAATGCAGCAGAGTCCTTAAATAATGCATGAAAGTCCTTAAATAATGCAGCAGAGTCCTTAAATAATGCAACAAACTCATTAAATAATGCAGCAAAGTACTTAAATAATGCAGCAAATTCCTTAAATAATGCAGCAGAATCCTTAAATAATGCAATAAAGTCCTTAAATAATGCAGCAGAGTCCTTAAATACTGCAATAAATTCCTTAAATAATGCAGCAGAATCCTTAAATAATGCAATAAAGTCATTAAGTAATGCAGCAGAGTCCTTAAATAATGCAACAAAGTCCTTAAATAATGCAGCAGATTCCTTAAATTCTGCAGCAGCGTCCTTAAATAATGCATCAAAGTCCTTAAATAATGCAGCAGAGTCCTTAAATACCACAGCAGAGTCATTAAATAATGCAGCAGAGTCCTTAAATAATGCAGCATATTCCTTAAATAATGCAGCAGAGTCCTTAAATAATGCAATAAAGTCCTTAAATAATGCAGCAGAGTCCTTAAATAATGCAGCAACGTCCTTAATAATGCAGCTGAGTCCTTAAATAATGCAGCAACATCCTTAAATAATGCAGCAGAGTCCTTAAATACTGCATCAGCGTCCTTAAATAATGCAGCAAAGTCCTTAAATAATGCAGCAGAGTCCTTAAATACAGCAGCAGAGTCCTTAAATAATTCAGCAAAGTCCTTAAATAATGCAGCAGAGTCCTTAAATAATGCAATAAAGTCCTTATCTAATGCAGCAACGTCCTTAATAATGCAGCAGAGTCCTTAAATAATGCAACAAAGTCCTTAAATAATGCAGCA
Organism: Phyllobates terribilis; assembly: GCF_046119375.1. Classification (NCBI taxonomy): domain Eukaryota; kingdom Metazoa; phylum Chordata; class Amphibia; order Anura; family Dendrobatidae; genus Phyllobates; species Phyllobates terribilis. Next base: position 135,076 of record NW_027363029.1, on the reverse strand, counting down.
GAGTCCTTAAATAATGCAACAAAGTCCTTAAATATTGCAGCAGAGTCCTTAAATAATGCAGCAAAGTCCTTAAATAATGCAGCAGAGTACTTAAATAATGCAGCAAATTCCTTAAATAATGCAGCAGAATCCTTAAATAATGCAATAAAGTCCTTAAATAATGCAGCAGAGTCCTTAAATAATGCAACAAAGTCCTTAAATAATGCAGCAGAGTCCTTAAATAATGCAGCAAAGTCCTTAAATAATGCAGCAGAGTCCTTAAATAATGCAGCAAACTCATTAAATAATGCAGCAAAGTACTTAAATAATGCAGCAAATTCCTTAAATAATGCAGCAGAATCCTTAAATAATGCAATAAATTCCTTAAATAATGAAGCAGAGTACTTAAATAATGCAGCAAATTCCTTAAATAATGCAGCAGAATCCTTAAATAATGCAATAAAATCCTTAAATAATGCAGCAACGTCCTTAATAATGCAGCAGAGTCCTTAAATAATGCAGCAAAGTACTTAAATAATGCAGCAGAGGCCTTAAATACCGCAGCAGCATACTTAAATAATGCAGCACAGTCCTTAAATAATGCAGCAGAGTCCTTAAATAATGCAACAAAGTCCTTAAATAATGCAGCAGAGTCCATAAATAATGCAACAAACTCATTAAATAATGCAGCAAAGTACTTAAATAATGCAGCAAATTCCTTAAATAATGCAGCAGAATCATTAAATAATGTAATAAAGTCCTTAAATAATGCAGCAGAGTCCTTAAATAATGCAAAAAATTCCTTAAATAATGCAGCAGAATCCTTAAATATTGCAACAAAGTCCTTAAATAATGCAGCAACGTCCTTAATAATGCAGCAGAGTCCTTAAATAATGCAGCAAATTCCTTAAATAATGCAGAGTCCTTAAATAATGCACTAAATTGCTTAAATAAAATGCAGCAACGCCCTTAATAATGCAGCTGAGTCCTTAAATAATTCAGCAAAGTCCTTAAATAATGCAGCAGAGTCCTTAAATAATGCAACAAACTCATTAAATAATGCAGCAAAGTACTTAAATAATGCAGCAAATTCCTTAAATAATGCAGCAGAATCCTTAAATAATGCAATAAAGTCCTTAAATAATGCAGCAGAGTCCTTAAATACTGCAATAAATTCCTTAAATAATGCAGCAGAATCCTTAAATAATGCAATAAACTCATTAAGTAATGCAGCAGAGTCCTTAAATAATGCAACAAAGTACTTAAATAATGCAGCAGATTCCTTAAATTCTGCAGCAGCGTCCTTAAATAATGCATCAAAGTCCTTAAATAATGCAGCAGAGTCCTTAAATACCACAGCAGAGTCATTAAATAATGCAGCAGAGTCCTTAAATAATGCAGCATATTCCTTAAATAATGCAGCAGAGTCCTTAAATAATGCAATAAAGTCCTTAAATAATGCAGCAGAGTCCTTAAATAATGCAGCAACGTCCTTAATAATGCAGCTGAGTCCTTAAATAATGCAGCAACATCCTTAAATAATGCAGCAGAGTCCTTAAATACTGCATCAGCGTCCTTAAATAATGCAACAAAGTCCTTAAATAATGCAGCAAAGTCCTTAAATAATGCAGCAGAGTGCTTACATAATGCAGCAGAGTCCTTAAATTCCGCAGCAGAGTCATTAAATAATGCAGCAGAGTCCTTAAATAATGCAGCAAATTCATTAAATAATGCACAGAGTCATTAAATAATGCAACATAGTCCTTAAATAATGCAGCAGAGTCCTTAAATAATGCAACAAAGTCCTTAAATAATGCAGCAGATTCCTTAAATAAAGCAGCAGAGTGCTTAAATAATGCAGCAGAGTCCTTAAATACCGCAGCAGAGTCATTAAATAATACAGCAGAGTCCTTAAATAATGCAGCAAATTCCTTAAATAATGCAGAGTCCTTAAATAATGCACTAAATTCCTTAAATAAAATGCAGCAACGCCCTTAATAATGCAGCAGAGTCCTTAAATAATTCAGCAAAGTCCTTAAATAATGCAGCAGAGTCCTTAAATACCGCAGCAGCGTCCTTAAATAATGCAACAAAGTCCTTAAATAATGCAGCTGAACCCTTAAATAATGCAACAAAGTCCTTAAATAATGCAGCAGACTCCTTAAATAATGCAACAAACTCCTTAAATAATGCAGCAGAGTACTTAAATAATGCAGCAGAGTACTTAAATAATGCAGCAAATTCCTTAAATAATGCAGCAGAATCCTTAAATAATGCAATAAAATCCTTAAATAATGCAGCAACGTCCTTAATAATGCAGCAGAGTCCTTAAATAATACAGCAAAGTTCTTAAATAATGCAGCAGAGGACTTAAATACTGCAGCAGCGTCCTTAAATAATGCAGCAGAGTCCTTAAATAATGCAACAAAGTCCTTAAATAATGCAGCAGAATCCTTAAATAATGCAAAAAATTCCTTAAATAATGCAGAAGAGTACTTAAATAATGCAGAAAAGTTGTTAAATAATGCAGCAAAGTCCTTAAATAATGCAGCAGAGTCCTTAAACATTGCAGCACAGTCCTTAAATAATGCAACAAAGTCCTTAAATAATGCAGCAGAGTCCTTAAATAATGCAGCAAAGTCCTTAAAAAATGCAGCAGAGTCCTTAAACAATGCAACACAGTCCTTAAATAATGCAGCAGAGTCCTTAAATACTGCAGCAGAGTCCTTAAATAATGCAGCAAAGTCCTTAAATAATGCAGCAGAGTCCTTAAATACTGCAGCAGAGTCCTTAAATAATGCAGCAAAGTCCTTAAATAATGCAGCAGAGTCCTTAAATTCCGCAGCAGAGTGATTAAATAATGCAACAAAGTCCTTAATAATGCAGCAGAGTCCTTAAATAATGCAGCAAATTCTTTAAATAATGCAGCAGAATCCTTAAATAATGCAATAAAGTCCTTATCTAATGCAGCAACGTCCTTAATAATGCAGCAGAGTCCTTAAATAATGCAGCAAAGTACTTAAATAATGCAGCAGAGGCCTTAAATACCGCAGCAGCATACTTAAATAATGCAGCAAAGTCCTTAAATAATGCAGCAGAGTCCTTAAATAATGCAACAAAGTCCTTAAATAATGCAGCAGAGTCCTTAAATAATGCAGCAAAGTCCTTAAATAATGCAGCAGAGTCCTTAAATAATGCAACAAAGTCCTTAAATAATGCAGCAGAGTCCTTAAATAATGCAGCAGAGTCCTTAAATAATGCAACAAAGTCCTTAAATAATGCAGCAGAGTCCTTAAATAATGCAACAAAGTCCTTAAATAATGCAGCAGAGTCCTTAAATAATGCAGCAAAGTCCTTAAATAATGCAGCAGAGTCCTTAAACAATGCAGCACAGTCCTTAAATAATGCAACAAAGTCCTTAAATAATGCAGCAGAGTCCTTAAATAATGCAGCAAAGTCCTTAAATAATGCAGCAGAGTCCTTAAACAATGCAGCACAGTCCTTAAATAATGCAGCAAAGTCCTTAAATAATGCAGCAGAGTCCTTAAATACAGCAGCAGCGTCCTTAAATAATGCAACAAAGTCCTTAAATAATGCAGCAGAGTCCTTAAATAATGCATCAAAGTCCTTAAATAATGCAGCAGAGTCCTTAAATAATGCAACAAACTCATTAAATAATGCAGCAAAGTACTTAAATAATGCAGCAAATTCCTTAAATAATGCAGCAGAATCCTTAAATAATGCAATAAAGTCCTTAAATAATGCAGCAGAGTCCTTAAATACTGCAATAAATTCCTTAAATAATGCAGCAGAATCCTTAAATAATGCAATAAACTCATTAAGTAATGCAGCAGAGTCCTTAAATAATGCAACAAAGTACTTAAATAATGCAGCAGATTCCTTAAATTCTGCAGCAGCGTCCTTAAATAATGCATCAAAGTCCTTAAATAATGCAGCAGAGTCCTTAAATACCACAGCAGAGTCATTAAATAATGCAGCAGAGTCCTTAAATAATGCAGCATATTCCTTAAATAATGCAGCAGAGTCCTTAAATAATGCAATAAAGTCCTTAAATAATGCAGCAGAGTCCTTAAATAATGCAGCAACGTCCTTAATAATGCAGCTGAGTCCTTAAATAATGCAGCAACATCCTTAAATAATGCAGCAGAGTCCTTAAATACTGCATCAGCGTCCTTAAATAATGCAACAAAGTCCTTAAATAATGCAGCAAAGTCCTTAAATAATGCAGCAGAGTGCTTACATAATGCAGCAGAGTCCTTAAATTCCGCAGCAGAGTCATTAAATAATGCAGCAGAGTCCTTAAATAATGCAGCAAATTCATTAAATAATGCACAGAGTCATTAAATAATGCAACAAAGTCCTTAAATAATGCAGCAGAGTCCTTAAATAATGCAACAAAGTCCTTAAATAATGCAGCAGATTCCTTAAATAAAGCAGCAGAGTGCTTAAATAATGCAGCAGAGTCCTTAAATACCGCAGCAGAGTCATTAAATAATACAGCAGAGTCCTTAAATAATGCAGCAAATTCCTTAAATAATGCAGAGTCCTTAAATAATGCACTAAATTCCTTAAATAAAATGCAGCAACGCCCTTAATAATGCAGCAGAGTCCTTAAATAATTCAGCAAAGTCCTTAAATAATGCAGCAGAGTCCTTAAATACCGCAGCAGCGTCCTTAAATAATGCAACAAAGTCCTTAAATAATGCAGCTGAACCCTTAAATAATGCAACAAAGTCCTTAAATAATGCAGCAGACTCCTTAAATAATGCAACAAACTCCTTAAATAATGCAGCAGAGTACTTAAATAATGCAGCAGAGTACTTAAATAATGCAGCAAATTCCTTAAATAATGCAGCAGAATCCTTAAATAATGCAATAAAATCCTTAAATAATGCAGCAACATCCTTAATAATGCAGCAGAGTCCTTAAATAATACAGCAAAGTTCTTAAATAATGCAGCAGAGGACTTAAATACTGCAGCAGCGTCCTTAAATAATGCAGCAGAGTCCTTAAATAATGCAACAAAGTCCTTAAATAATGCAGCAGAATCCTTAAATAATGCAAAAAATTCCTTAAATAATGCAGAAGAGTACTTAAATAATGCAGAAAAGTTGTTAAATAATGCAGCAAAGTCCTTAAATAATGCAGCAGAGTCCTTAAACATTGCAGCACAGTCCTTAAATAATGCAACAAAGTCCTTAAATAATGCAGCAGAGTCCTTAAATAATGCAGCAAAGTCCTTAAAAAATGCAGCAGAGTCCTTAAACAATGCAACACAGTCCTTAAATAATGCAGCAGAGTCCTTAAATACTGCAGCAGAGTCCTTAAATAATGCAGCAAAGTCCTTAAATAATGCAGCAGAGTCCTTAAATACTGCAGCAGAGTCCTTAAATAATGCAGCAAAGTCCTTAAATAATGCAGCAGAGTCCTTAAATTCCGCAGCAGAGTGATTAAATAATGCAACAAAGTCCTTAATAATGCAGCAGAGTCCTTAAATAATGCAGCAAATTCTTTAAATAATGCAGCAGAATCCTTAAATAATGCAATAAAGTCCTTATCTAATGCAGCAACGTCCTTAATAATGCAGCAGAGTCCTTAAATAATGCAGCAAAGTACTTAAATAATGCAGCAGAGGCCTTAAATACCGCAGCAGCATACTTAAATAATGCAGCAAAGTCCTTAAATAATGCAGCAGAGTCCTTAAATAATGCAACAAAGTCCTTAAATAATGCAGCAGAGTCCTTAAATAATGCAGCAAAGTCCTTAAATAATGCAGCAGAGTCCTTAAATAATGCAACAAAGTCCTTAAATAATGCAGCAGAGTCCTTAAATAATGCAGCAGAGTCCTTAAATAATGCAACAAAGTCCTTAAATAATGCAGCAGAGTCCTTAAATAATGCAACAAAGTCCTTAAATAATGCAGCAGAGTCCTTAAATATTGCAGCAAAGTCCTTAAATAATGCAGCAGAGTCCTTAAACAATGCAGCACAGTCCTTAAATAATGCAACAAAGTCCTTAAATAATGCAGCAGAGTCCTTAAATAATGCAGCAAAGTCCTTAAATAATGCAGCAGAGTCCTTAAACAATGCAGCACAGTCCTTAAATAATGCAGCAAAGTCCTTAAATAATGCAGCAGAGTCCTTAAATACAGCAGCAGCGTCCTTAAATAATGCAACAAAGTCCTTAAATAATGCAGCAGAGTCCTTAAATAATGCATGAAAGTCCTTAAATAATGCAGCAGAGTCCTTAAATAATGCAACAAACTCATTAAATAATGCAGCAAAGTACTTAAATAATGCAGCAAATTCCTTAAATAATGCAGCAGAATCCTTAAATAATGCAATAAAGTCCTTAAATAATGCAGCAGAGTCCTTAAATACTGCAATAAATTCCTTAAATAATGCAGCAGAATCCTTAAATAATGCAATAAAGTCATTAAGTAATGCAGCAGAGTCCTTAAATAATGCAACAAAGTCCTTAAATAATGCAGCAGATTCCTTAAATTCTGCAGCAGCGTCCTTAAATAATGCATCAAAGTCCTTAAATAATGCAGCAGAGTCCTTAAATACCACAGCAGAGTCATTAAATAATGCAGCAGAGTCCTTAAATAATGCAGCATATTCCTTAAATAATGCAGCAGAGTCCTTAAATAATGCAATAAAGTCCTTAAATAATGCAGCAGAGTCCTTAAATAATGCAGCAACGTCCTTAATAATGCAGCTGAGTCCTTAAATAATGCAGCAACATCCTTAAATAATGCAGCAGAGTCCTTAAATACTGCATCAGCGTCCTTAAATAATGCAGCAAAGTCCTTAAATAATGCAGCAGAGTCCTTAAATACAGCAGCAGAGTCCTTAAATAATTCAGCAAAGTCCTTAAATAATGCAGCAGAGTCCTTAAATAATGCAATAAAGTCCTTATCTAATGCAGCAACGTCCTTAATAATGCAGCAGAGTCCTTAAATAATGCAACAAAGTCCTTAAATAATGCAGCAGAGTCCTTAAATAATGCAACAAAGTCCTTAAATATTGCAGCAGAGTCCTTAAATAATGCAGCAAAGTCCTTAAATAATGCAGCAGAGTACTTAAATAATGCAGCAAATTCCTTAAATAATGCAGCAGAATCCTTAAATAATGCAATAAAGTCCTTAAATAATGCAGCAGAGTCCTTAAATAATGCAACAAAGTCCTTAAATAATGCAGCAGAGTCCTTAAATAATGCAGCAAAGTCCTTAAATAATGCAGCAGAGTCCTTAAATAATGCAGCAAACTCATTAAATAATGCAGCAAAGTACTTAAATAATGCAGCAAATTCCTTAAATAATGCAGCAGAATCCTTAAATAATGCAATAAATTCCTTAAATAATGAAGCAGAGTACTTAAATAATGCAGCAAATTCCTTAAATAATGCAGCAGAATCCTTAAATAATGCAATAAAATCCTTAAATAATGCAGCAACGTCCTTAATAATGCAGCAGAGTCCTTAAATAATGCAGCAAAGTACTTAAATAATGCAGCAGAGGCCTTAAATACCGCAGCAGCATACTTAAATAATGCAGCACAGTCCTTAAATAATGCAGCAGAGTCCTTAAATAATGCAACAAAGTCCTTAAATAATGCAGCAGAGTCCATAAATAATGCAACAAACTCATTAAATAATGCAGCAAAGTACTTAAATAATGCAGCAAATTCCTTAAATAATGCAGCAGAATCATTAAATAATGTAATAAAGTCCTTAAATAATGCAGCAGAGTCCTTAAATAATGCAAAAAATTCCTTAAATAATGCAGCAGAATCCTTAAATATTGCAACAAAGTCCTTAAATAATGCAGCAACGTCCTTAATAATGCAGCAGAGTCCTTAAATAATGCAGCAAATTCCTTAAATAATGCAGAGTCCTTAAATAATGCACTAAATTGCTTAAATAAAATGCAGCAACGCCCTTAATAATGCAGCTGAGTCCTTAAATAATTCAGCAAAGTCCTTAAATAATGCAGCAGAGTCCTTAAATAATGCAACAAACTCATTAAATAATGCAGCAAAGTACTTAAATAATGCAGCAAATTCCTTAAATAATGCAGCAGAATCCTTAAATAATGCAATAAAGTCCTTAAATAATGCAGCAGAGTCCTTAAATACTGCAATAAATTCCTTAAATAATGCAGCAGAATCCTTAAATAATGCAATAAACTCATTAAGTAATGCAGCAGAGTCCTTAAATAATGCAACAAAGTACTTAAATAATGCAGCAGATTCCTTAAATTCTGCAGCAGCGTCCTTAAATAATGCATCAAAGTCCTTAAATAATGCAGCAGAGTCCTTAAATACCACAGCAGAGTCATTAAATAATGCAGCAGAGTCCTTAAATAATGCAGCATATTCCTTAAATAATGCAGCAGAGTCCTTAAATAATGCAATAAAGTCCTTAAATAATGCAGCAGAGTCCTTAAATAATGCAGCAACGTCCTTAATAATGCAGCTGAGTCCTTAAATAATGCAGCAACATCCTTAAATAATGCAGCAGAGTCCTTAAATACTGCATCAGCGTCCTTAAATAATGCAACAAAGTCCTTAAATAATGCAGCAAAGTCCTTAAATAATGCAGCAGAGTGCTTACATAATGCAGCAGAGTCCTTAAATTCCGCAGCAGAGTCATTAAATAATGCAGCAGAGTCCTTAAATAATGCAGCAAATTCATTAAATAATGCACAGAGTCATTAAATAATGCAACATAGTCCTTAAATAATGCAGCAGAGTCCTTAAATAATGCAACAAAGTCCTTAAATAATGCAGCAGATTCCTTAAATAAAGCAGCAGAGTGCTTAAATAATGCAGCAGAGTCCTTAAATACCGCAGCAGAGTCATTAAATAATACAGCAGAGTCCTTAAATAATGCAGCAAATTCCTTAAATAATGCAGAGTCCTTAAATAATGCACTAAATTCCTTAAATAAAATGCAGCAACGCCCTTAATAATGCAGCAGAGTCCTTAAATAATTCAGCAAAGTCCTTAAATAATGCAGCAGAGTCCTTAAATACCGCAGCAGCGTCCTTAAATAATGCAACAAAGTCCTTAAATAATGCAGCTGAACCCTTAAATAATGCAACAAAGTCCTTAAATAATGCAGCAGACTCCTTAAATAATGCAACAAACTCCTTAAATAATGCAGCAGAGTACTTAAATAATGCAGCAGAGTACTTAAATAATGCAGCAAATTCCTTAAATAATGCAGCAGAATCCTTAAATAATGCAATAAAATCCTTAAATAATGCAGCAACATCCTTAATAATGCAGCAGAGTCCTTAAATAATACAGCAAAGTTCTTAAATAATGCAGCAGAGGACTTAAATACTGCAGCAGCGTCCTTAAATAATGCAGCAGAGTCCTTAAATAATGCAACAAAGTCCTTAAATAATGCAGCAGAATCCTTAAATAATGCAAAAAATTCCTTAAATAATGCAGAAGAGTACTTAAATAATGCAGAAAAGTTGTTAAATAATGCAGCAAAGTCCTTAAATAATGCAGCAGAGTCCTTAAACATTGCAGCACAGTCCTTAAATAATGCAACAAAGTCCTTAAATAATGCAGCAGAGTCCTTAAATAATGCAGCAAAGTCCTTAAAAAATGCAGCAGAGTCCTTAAACAATGCAACACAGTCCTTAAATAATGCAGCAGAGTCCTTAAATACTGCAGCAGAGTCCTTAAATAATGCAGCAAAGTCCTTAAATAATGCAGCAGAGTCCTTAAATACTGCAGCAGAGTCCTTAAATAATGCAGCAAAGTCCTTAAATAATGCAGCAGAGTCCTTAAATTCCGCAGCAGAGTGATTAAATAATGCAACAAAGTCCTTAATAATGCAGCAGAGTCCTTAAATAATGCAGCAAATTCTTTAAATAATGCAGCAGAATCCTTAAATAATGCAATAAAGTCCTTATCTAATGCAGCAACGTCCTTAATAATGCAGCAGAGTCCTTAAATAATGCAGCAAAGTACTTAAATAATGCAGCAGAGGCCTTAAATACCGCAGCAGCATACTTAAATAATGCAGCAAAGTCCTTAAATAATGCAGCAGAGTCCTTAAATAATGCAACAAAGTCCTTAAATAATGCAGCAGAGTCCTTAAATAATGCAGCAAAGTCCTTAAATAATGCAGCAGAGTCCTTAAATAATGCAACAAAGTCCTTAAATAATGCAGCAGAGTCCTTAAATAATGCAGCAGAGTCCTTAAATAATGCAACAAAGTCCTTAAATAATGCAGCAGAGTCCTTAAATAATGCAACAAAGTCCTTAAATAATGCAGCAGAGTCCTTAAATATTGCAGCAAAGTCCTTAAATAATGCAGCAGAGTCCTTAAACAATGCAGCACAGTCCTTAAATAATGCAACAAAGTCCTTAAATAATGCAGCAGAGTCCTTAAATAATGCAGCAAAGTCCTTAAATAATGCAGCAGAGTCCTTAAACAATGCAGCACAGTCCTTAAATAATGCAGCAAAGTCCTTAAATAATGCAGCAGAGTCCTTAAATACAGCAGCAGCGTCCTTAAATAATGCAACAAAGTCCTTAAATAATGCAGCAGAGTCCTTAAATAATGCATGAAAGTCCTTAAATAATGCAGCAGAGTCCTTAAATAATGCAACAAACTCATTAAATAATGCAGCAAAGTACTTAAATAATGCAGCAAATTCCTTAAATAATGCAGCAGAATCCTTAAATAATGCAATAAAGTCCTTAAATAATGCAGCAGAGTCCTTAAATACTGCAATAAATTCCTTAAATAATGCAGCAGAATCCTTAAATAATGCAATAAAGTCATTAAGTAATGCAGCAGAGTCCTTAAATAATGCAACAAAGTCCTTAAATAATGCAGCAGATTCCTTAAATTCTGCAGCAGCGTCCTTAAATAATGCATCAAAGTCCTTAAATAATGCAGCAGAGTCCTTAAATACCACAGCAGAGTCATTAAATAATGCAGCAGAGTCCTTAAATAATGCAGCATATTCCTTAAATAATGCAGCAGAGTCCTTAAATAATGCAATAAAGTCCTTAAATAATGCAGCAGAGTCCTTAAATAATGCAGCAACGTCCTTAATAATGCAGCTGAGTCCTTAAATAATGCAGCAACATCCTTAAATAATGCAGCAGAGTCCTTAAATACTGCATCAGCGTCCTTAAATAATGCAGCAAAGTCCTTAAATAATGCAGCAGAGTCCTTAAATACAGCAGCAGAGTCCTTAAATAATTCAGCAAAGTCCTTAAATAATGCAGCAGAGTCCTTAAATAATGCAATAAAGTCCTTATCTAATGCAGCAACGTCCTTAATAATGCAGCAGAGTCCTTAAATAATGCAACAAAGTCCTTAAATAATGCAGCAGAGTCCTTAAATAATGCAACAAAGTCCTTAAATATTGCAGCAGAGTCCTTAAATAATGCAGCAAAGTCCTTAAATAATGCAGCAGAGTACTTAAATAATGCAGCAAATTCCTTAAATAATGCAGCAGAATCCTTAAATAATGCAATAAAGTCCTTAAATAATGCAGCAGAGTCCTTAAATAATGCAACAAAGTCCTTAAATAATGCAGCAGAGTCCTTAAATAATGCAGCAAAGTCCTTAAATAATGCAGCAGAGTCCTTAAATAATGCAGCAAACTCATTAAATAATGCAGCAAAGTACTTAAATAATGCAGCAAATTCCTTAAATAATGCAGCAGAATCCTTAAATAATGCAATAAATTCCTTAAATAATGAAGCAGAGTACTTAAATAATGCAGCAAATTCCTTAAATAATGCAGCAGAATCCTTAAATAATGCAATAAAATCCTTAAATAATGCAGCAACGTCCTTAATAATGCAGCAGAGTCCTTAAATAATGCAGCAAAGTACTTAAATAATGCAGCAGAGGCCTTAAATACCGCAGCAGCATACTTAAATAATGCAGCACAGTCCTTAAATAATGCAGCAGAGTCCTTAAATAATGCAACAAAGTCCTTAAATAATGCAGCAGAGTCCATAAATAATGCAACAAACTCATTAAATAATGCAGCAAAGTACTTAAATAATGCAGCAAATTCCTTAAATAATGCAGCAGAATCATTAAATAATGTAATAAAGTCCTTAAATAATGCAGCAGAGTCCTTAAATAATGCAAAAAATTCCTTAAATAATGCAGCAGAATCCTTAAATATTGCAACAAAGTCCTTAAATAATGCAGCAACGTCCTTAATAATGCAGCAGAGTCCTTAAATAATGCAGCAAATTCCTTAAATAATGCAGAGTCCTTAAATAATGCACTAAATTGCTTAAATAAAATGCAGCAACGCCCTTAATAATGCAGCTGAGTCCTTAAATAATTCAGCAAAGTCCTTAAATAATGCAGCAGAGTCCTTAAATAATGCAACAAACTCATTAAATAATGCAGCAAAGTACTTAAATAATGCAGCAAATTCCTTAAATAATGCAGCAGAATCCTTAAATAATGCAATAAAGTCCTTAAATAATGCAGCAGAGTCCTTAAATACTGCAATAAATTCCTTAAATAATGCAGCAGAATCCTTAAATAATGCAATAAACTCATTAAGTAATGCAGCAGAGTCCTTAAATAATGCAACAAAGTACTTAAATAATGCAGCAGATTCCTTAAATTCTGCAGCAGCGTCCTTAAATAATGCATCAAAGTCCTTAAATAATGCAGCAGAGTCCTTAAATACCACAGCAGAGTCATTAAATAATGCAGCAGAGTCCTTAAATAATGCAGCATATTCCTTAAATAATGCAGCAGAGTCCTTAAATAATGCAATAAAGTCCTTAAATAATGCAGCAGAGTCCTTAAATAATGCAGCAACGTCCTTAATAATGCAGCTGAGTCCTTAAATAATGCAGCAACATCCTTAAATAATGCAGCAGAGTCCTTAAATACTGCATCAGCGTCCTTAAATAATGCAACAAAGTCCTTAAATAATGCAGCAAAGTCCTTAAATAATGCAGCAGAGTGCTTACATAATGCAGCAGAGTCCTTAAATTCCGCAGCAGAGTCATTAAATAATGCAGCAGAGTCCTTAAATAATGCAGCAAATTCATTAAATAATGCACAGAGTCATTAAATAATGCAACATAGTCCTTAAATAATGCAGCAGAGTCCTTAAATAATGCAACAAAGTCCTTAAATAATGCAGCAGATTCCTTAAATAAAGCAGCAGAGTGCTTAAATAATGCAGCAGAGTCCTTAAATACCGCAGCAGAGTCATTAAATAATACAGCAGAGTCCTTAAATAATGCAGCAAATTCCTTAAATAATGCAGAGTCCTTAAATAATGCACTAAATTCCTTAAATAAAATGCAGCAACGCCCTTAATAATGCAGCAGAGTCCTTAAATAATTCAGCAAAGTCCTTAAATAATGCAGCAGAGTCCTTAAATACCGCAGCAGCGTCCTTAAATAATGCAACAAAGTCCTTAAATAATGCAGCTGAACCCTTAAATAATGCAACAAAGTCCTTAAATAATGCAGCAGACTCCTTAAATAATGCAACAAACTCCTTAAATAATGCAGCAGAGTACTTAAATAATGCAGCAGAGTACTTAAATAATGCAGCAAATTCCTTAAATAATGCAGCAGAATCCTTAAATAATGCAATAAAATCCTTAAATAATGCAGCAACATCCTTAATAATGCAGCAGAGTCCTTAAATAATACAGCAAAGTTCTTAAATAATGCAGCAGAGGACTTAAATACTGCAGCAGGGTCCTTAAATAATGCAGCAGAGTCCTTAAATAATGCAACAAAGTCCTTAAATAATGCAGCAGAATCCTTAAATAATGCAAAAAATTCCTTAAATAATGCAGAAGAGTACTTAAATAATGCAGAAAAGTTGTTAAATAATGCAGCAAAGTCCTTAAATAATGCAGCAGAGTCCTTAAACATTGCAGCACAGTCCTTAAATAATGCAACAAAGTCCTTAAATAATGCAGCAGAGTCCTTAAATAATGCAGCAAAGTCCTTAAAAAATGCAGCAGAGTCCTTAAACAATGCAACACAGTCCTTAAATAATGCAGCAGAGTCCTTAAATACTGCAGCAGAGTCCTTAAATAATGCAGCAAAGTCCTTAAATAATGCAGCAGAGTCCTTAAATACTGCAGCAGAGTCCTTAAATAATGCAGCAAAGTCCTTAAATAATGCAGCAGAGTCCTTAAATTCCGCAGCAGAGTGATTAAATAATGCAACAAAGTCCTTAATAATGCAGCAGAGTCCTTAAATAATGCAGCAAATTCTTTAAATAATGCAGCAGAATCCTTAAATAATGCAATAAAGTCCTTATCTAATGCAGCAACGTCCTTAATAATGCAGCAGAGTCCTTAAATAATGCAGCAAAGTACTTAAATAATGCAGCAGAGGCCTTAAATACCGCAGCAGCATACTTAAATAATGCAGCAAAGTCCTTAAATAATGCAGCAGAGTCCTTAAATAATGCAACAAAGTCCTTAAATAATGCAGCAGAGTCCTTAAATAATGCAGCAAAGTCCTTAAATAATGCAGCAGAGTCCTTAAATAATGCAACAAAGTCCTTAAATAATGCAGCAGAGTCCTTAAATAATGCAGCAGAGTCCTTAAATAATGCAACAAAGTCCTTAAATAATGCAGCAGAGTCCTTAAATAATGCAACAAAGTCCTTAAATAATGCAGCAGAGTCCTTAAATATTGCAGCAAAGTCCTTAAATAATGCAGCAGAGTCCTTAAACAATGCAGCACAGTCCTTAAATAATGCAACAAAGTCCTTAAATAATGCAGCAGAGTCCTTAAATAATGCAGCAAAGTCCTTAAATAATGCAGCAGAGTCCTTAAACAATGCAGCACAGTCCTTAAATAATGCAGCAAAGTCCTTAAATAATGCAGCAGAGTCCTTAAATACAGCAGCAGCGTCCTTAAATAATGCAACAAAGTCCTTAAATAATGCAGCAGAGTCCTTAAATAATGCATGAAAGTCCTTAAATAATGCAGCAGAGTCCTTAAATAATGCAACAAACTCATTAAATAATGCAGCAAAGTACTTAAATAATGCAGCAAATTCCTTAAATAATGCAGCAGAATCCTTAAATAATGCAATAAAGTCCTTAAATAATGCAGCAGAGTCCTTAAATACTGCAATAAATTCCTTAAATAATGCAGCAGAATCCTTAAATAATGCAATAAAGTCATTAAGTAATGCAGCAGAGTCCTTAAATAATGCAACAAAGTCCTTAAATAATGCAGCAGATTCCTTAAATTCTGCAGCAGCGTCCTTAAATAATGCATCAAAGTCCTTAAATAATGCAGCAGAGTCCTTAAATACCACAGCAGAGTCATTAAATAATGCAGCAGAGTCCTTAAATAATGCAGCATATTCCTTAAATAATGCAGCAGAGTCCTTAAATAATGCAATAAAGTCCTTAAATAATGCAGCAGAGTCCTTAAATAATGCAGCAACGTCCTTAATAATGCAGCTGAGTCCTTAAATAATGCAGCAACATCCTTAAATAATGCAGCAGAGTCCTTAAATACTGCATCAGCGTCCTTAAATAATGCAGCAAAGTCCTTAAATAATGCAGCAGAGTCCTTAAATACAGCAGCAGAGTCCTTAAATAATTCAGCAAAGTCCTTAAATAATGCAGCAGAGTCCTTAAATAATGCAATAAAGTCCTTATCTAATGCAGCAACGTCCTTAATAATGCAGCAGAGTCCTTAAATAATGCAACAAAGTCCTTAAATAATGCACCAGAGTCCTTAAATAATGCAACAAAGTCCTTAAATATTGCAGCAGAGTCCTTAAATAATGCAGCAAAGTCCTTAAATAATGCAGCAGAGTACTTAAATAATGCAGCAAATTCCTTAAATAATGCAGCAGAATCCTTAAATAATGCAATAAAGTCCTTAAATAATGCAGCAGAGTCCTTAAATAATGCAGCAGAGTCCTTAAATAATGCAACAAAGTCCTTAAATAATGCAGCAGAGTCCTTAAATAATGCAGCAAAGTCCTTAAATAATGCAGCAGAGTCCTTAAATAATGCAGCAAACTCATTAAATAATGCAGCAAAGTACTTAAATAATGCAGCAAATTCCTTAAATAATGCAGCAGAATCCTTAAATAATGCAATAAATTCCTTAAATAATGAAGCAGAGTACTTAAATAATGCAGCAAATTCCTTAAATAATGCAGCAGAATCCTTAAATAATGCAATAAAATCCTTAAATAATGCAGCAACGTCCTTAATAATGCAGCAGAGTCCTTAAATAATGCAGCAAAGTACTTAAATAATGCAGCAGAGGCCTTAAATACCGCAGCAGCATACTTAAATAATGCAGCACAGTCCTTAAATAATGCAGCAGAGTCCTTAAATAATGCAACAAAGTCCTTAAATAATGCAGCAGAGTCCATAAATAATGCAACAAACTCATTAAATAATGCAGCAAAGTACTTAAATAATGCAGCAAATTCCTTAAATAATGCAGCAGAATCATTAAATAATGCAATAAAGTCCTTAAATAATGCAGCAGAGTCCTTAAATAATGCAAAAAATTCCTTAAATAATGCAGCAGAATCCTTAAATATTGCAACAAAGTCCTTAAATAATGCAGCAACGTCCTTAATAATGCAGCAGAGTCCTTAAATAATGCAGCAAATTCCTTAAATAATGCAGAGTCCTTAAATAATGCACTAAATTGCTTAAATAAAATGCAGCAACGCCCTTAATAATGCAGCTGAGTCCTTAAATAATTCAGCAAAGTCCTTAAATAATGCAGCAGAGTCCTTAAATACCGCAGCAGCGTCCTTAAATAATGCAAAAAAGTCCTTAAATAATGCAGCAGAACCCTTAAATAATGCAACAAATCCTTAAATAATGCAGCAGACTCCTTAAATAATGCAACAAACTCCTTAAATAATGCAGCAGAGTACTTAAATAATGCAGCAGAGTACTTAAATAATGCAGCAAATTCCTTAAATAATGCAGCAGAATCCTTAAATAATGCAATAAAATCCTTAAATAATGCAGCAACGTCCTTAATAATGCAGCAGAGTCCTTAAATAATACAGCAAAGTCCTTAAATAATGCAGCAGAGGACTTAAATACTGCAGCAGCGTCCTTAAATAATGCAGCAGAGTCCTTAAATAATGCAACAAAGTCCTTAAAAAATGCAGCAGAATCCTTAAATAATGCAAAAAATTCCTTAAATAATGTAGAAGAGTACTTAAATAATGCAGAAAAGTCGTTAAATAATGCAGCAAAGTCCTTAAATAATGCAGCAGAGTCCTTAAACATTGCAGCACAGTCCTTAAATAATGCAACAAAGTCCTTAAATAATGCAGCAGAGTCCTTAAATAATGCAGCAAAGTCCTTAAATAATGCAGCAGAGTCCTTAAACAATGCAACACAGTCCTTAAATAATGCAGCAAAGTCCTTAAATAATGCAGCAGAGTCCTTAAATACAGCAGCAGCGTCCTTAAATAATTCAGCAAAGTCCTTAAATAATGCAGCAGAGTCCTTAAATAATGCAACAAAGTCCTTAAATAATGCAGCAGAGTCCTTAAATAATGCAACAAAGTCCATAAATAATGCAGCAGAGTCCTTAAATACTGCAGCAGAGTCCTTAAATAATGCAGCAAAGTCCTTAAATAATGCAGCAGAGTCCTTAAATTCCGCAGCAGAGTGATTAAATAATGCAACAAAGTCCTTAATAATGCAGCAGAGTCCTTAAATAATGCAGCAAATTCTTTAAATAATGCAGCAGAATCCTTAGATAATGCAATAAAGTCCTTATCTAATGCAGCAACGTCCTTAATAATGCAGCAGAGTCCTTAAATAATGCAGCAAAGTACTTAAATAATGCAGCAGAGGCCTTAAATACCGCAGCAGCATACTTAAATAATGCAGCAAAGTCCTTAAATAATGCAGCAGAGTCCTTAAATAATGCAGCAGAGTCCTTAAATAATGCAACAAAGTCCTTAAATAATGCACCAGAGTACTTAAATAATGCAGCAAAGTCCTTAAATAATGCAGCAGAGTCCTTAAATAATGCAACAAAGTCCTTAAATAATGCAGCAGAGTCCTTAAATAATGCAACAAAGTCCTTAAATAATGCAGCAGAGTCCTTAAATAATGCAACAAAGTCCTTAAATAATGCAGCAGAGTCCTTAAATAATGCAGCAAAGTCCTTAAATAATGCAGCAGAGTCCTTAAACAATGCAGCACAGTCCTTAAATAATGCAACAAAGTCCTTAAATAATGCAGCAGAGTCCTTAAATAATGCAGCAAAGTTCTTAAATAATGCAGCAGAGTCCTTAAACAATGCAGCACAGTCCTTAAATAATGCAGCAAAGTCCTTAAATAATGCAGCAGAGTCCTTAAATAATGCAGCAAACTCATTAAATAATGCAGCAAAGTTCTTAAATAATGCAGCAGAGTCCTTAAACAATGCAGCACAGTCCTTAAATAATGCAACAAAGTCCTTAAATAATGCAGCAGAGTCCTTAAATAATGCAGCAAAGTCCTTAAATAATGCAGCAGAGTCCTTAAATAATGCAACAAAGTCCTTAAATAATGCAGCAGAGTCCTTAAATAATGCAACAAAGTCCTTAAATAATGCAGCAGAGTCCTTAAATAATGCAACAAAGTCCTTAAATAATGCAGCAGAGTCCTTAAATAATGCAGCAAAGTCCTTAAATAATGCAGCAGAGTCCTTAAACAATGCAGCACAGTCCTTAAATAATGCAACAAAGTCCTTAAATAATGCAGCAGAGTCCTTAAATAATGCAGCAAAGTCCTTAAATAATGCAGCAGAGTCCTTAAACAATGCAGCACAGTCCTTAAATAATGCAGCAAAGTCCTTAAATAATGCAGCAGAGTCCTTAAATACAGCAGCAGCGTCCTTAAATAATGCAACAAAGTCCTTAAATAATGCAGCAGAGTCCTTAAATAATGCAGCAAAGTCCTTAAATAATGCAGCAGAGTCCTTAAATACAGCAGCAGCGTCCTTAAATAATGCAACAAAGTCCTTAAATAATGCAGCAGAGTCCTTAAATAATGCAATAAATTCCTTAAATAATGCAGCAGAATCCTTAAATAATGCAATAAAGTCATTAAATAATGCAGCAGAGTCCTTAAATACTGCAGCAGAGACCTTAAATAATGCAGCAAAATCCTTAAATAATGCAGCAGAGTCCTTATATAATGCAGCAGAGTCCTAAAATACCGCAGCAGAGTCCTTAAATAATGCAGCAGAGTCCTTAAATAATGCAGCAAATTCATTAAATAATGCAGCAGAGTCCTTAAATAATGCAACAAAGTCCTTAAATAATGCAGCAGATTCCTTAAATTTCGCAGCAGCTTCCTTAAATAATGCATCAAAGTCCTTAAATAATGCAGCAGAGTCCTAAAATACCGCAGCAGAGTCCTTAAATAATGCAGCAAAGTCCTTAAATAATGCAGCAGAGTGCTTACATAATGCAGCAGAGTCCTTAAATTCCGCAGCAGAGTCATTAAATAATGCAGCAGAGTCCTTAAATAATGCAGCAAATTCATTAAATAATGCACAGAGTCATTAAATAATGCAACAAAGTCCTTAAATAATGCAGCAGAGTCCTTAAATAATGCAACAAAGTCCTTAAATAATGCAGCAGATTCCTTAAATAAAGCAGCAGAGTGCTTAAATAATGCAGCAGAGTCCTTAAATACCGCAGCAGAGTCATTAAATAATACAGCAGAGTCCTTAAATAATGCAGCAAATTCCTTAAATAATGCAGAGTCCTTAAATAATGCACTAAATTCCTTAAATAAAATGCAGCAACGCCCTTAATAATGCAGCAGAGTCCTTAAATAATTCAGCAAAGTCCTTAAATAATGCAGCAGAGTCCTTAAATACCGCAGCAGCGTCCTTAAATAATGCAACAAAGTCCTTAAATAATGCAGCTGAACCCTTAAATAATGCAACAAAGTCCTTAAATAATGCAGCAGACTCCTTAAATAATGCAACAAACTCCTTAAATAATGCAGCAGAGTACTTAAATAATGCAGCAGAGTACTTAAATAATGCAGCAAATTCCTTAAATAATGCAGCAGAATCCTTAAATAATGCAATAAAATCCTTAAATAATGCAGCAACGTCCTTAATAATGCAGCAGAGTCCTTAAATAATACAGCAAAGTTCTTAAATAATGCAGCAGAGGACTTAAATACTGCAGCAGCGTCCTTAAATAATGCAGCAGAGTCCTTAAATAATGCAACAAAGTCCTTAAATAATGCAGCAGAATCCTTAAATAATGCAAAAAATTCCTTAAATAATGCAGAAGAGTACTTAAATAATGCAGAAAAGTTGTTAAATAATGCAGCAAAGTCCTTAAATAATGCAGCAGAGTCCTTAAACATTGCAGCACAGTCCTTAAATAATGCAACAAAGTCCTTAAATAATGCAGCAGAGTCCTTAAATAATGCAGCAAAGTCCTTAAAAAATGCAGCAGAGTCCTTAAACAATGCAACACAGTCCTTAAATAATGCAGCAGAGTCCTTAAATACTGCAGCAGAGTCCTTAAATAATGCAGCAAAGTCCTTAAATAATGCAGCAGAGTCCTTAAATACTGCAGCAGAGTCCTTAAATAATGCCGCAAAGTCCTTAAATAATGCAGCAGAGTCCTTAAATTCCGCAGCAGAGTGATTAAATAATGCAACAAAGTCCTTAATAATGCAGCAGAGTCCTTAAATAATGCAGCAAATTCTTTAAATAATGCAGCAGAATCCTTAAATAATGCAATAAAGTCCTTATCTAATGCAGCAACGTCCTTAATAATGCAGCAGAGTCCTTAAATAATGCAGCAAAGTACTTAAATAATGCAGCAGAGGCCTTAAATACCGCAGCAGCATACTTAAATAATGCAGCAAAGTCCTTAAATAATGCAGCAGAGTCCTTAAATAATGCAACAAAGTCCTTAAATAATGCAGCAGAGTCCTTAAATAATGCAGCAAAGTCCTTAAATAATGCAGCAGAGTCCTTAAATAATGCAACAAAGTCCTTAAATAATGCAGCAGAGTCCTTAAATAATGCAGCAGAGTCCTTAAATAATGCAACAAAGTCCTTAAATAATGCAGCAGAGTCCTTAAATAATGCAACAAAGTCCTTAAATAATGCAGCAGAGTCCTTAAATAATGCAGCAAAGTCCTTAAATAATGCAGCAGAGTCCTTAAACAATGCAGCACAGTCCTTAAATAATGCAACAAAGTCCTTAAATAATGCAGCAGAGTCCTTAAATAATGCAGCAAAGTCCTTAAATAATGCAGCAGAGTCCTTAAACAATGCAGCACAGTCCTTAAATAATGCAGCAAAGTCCTTAAATAATGCAGCAGAGTCCTTAAATACAGCAGCAGCGTCCTTAAATAATGCAACAAAGTCCTTAAATAATGCAGCAGAGTCCTTAAATAATGCATCAAAGTCCTTAAATAATGCAGCAGAGTCCTTAAATAATGCAACAAACTCATTAAATAATGCAGCAAAGTACTTAAATAATGCAGCAAATTCCTTAAATAATGCAGCAGAATCCTTAAATAATGCAATAAAGTCCTTAAATAATGCAGCAGAGTCCTTAAATACTGCAATAAATTCCTTAAATAATGCAGCAGAATCCTTAAATAATGCAATAAACTCATTAAGTAATGCAGCAGAGTCCTTAAATAATGCAACAAAGTACTTAAATAATGCAGCAGATTCCTTAAATTCTGCAGCAGCGTCCTTAAATAATGCATCAAAGTCCTTAAATAATGCAGCAGAGTCCTTAAATACCACAGCAGAGTCATTAAATAATGCAGCAGAGTCCTTAAATAATGCAGCATATTCCTTAAATAATGCAGCAGAGTCCTTAAATAATGCAATAAAGTCCTTAAATAATGCAGCAGAGTCCTTAAATAATGCAGCAACGTCCTTAATAATGCAGCTGAGTCCTTAAATAATGCAGCAACATCCTTAAATAATGCAGCAGAGTCCTTAAATACTGCATCAGCGTCCTTAAATAATGCAACAAAGTCCTTAAATAATGCAGCAAAGTCCTTAAATAATGCAGCAGAGTCCTTAAATACAGCAGCAGAGTACTTAAATAATTCAGCAAAGTCCTTAAATAATGCAGCAGAGTCCTTAAATAATGCAATAAAGTCCTTATCTAATGCAGCAACGTCCTTATTAATGCAGCAGAGTCCTTAAATAATGCAACAAAGTCCTTAAATAATGCAGCAGAGTCCTTAAATAATGCAACAAAGTCCTTAAATATTGCAGCAGAGTCCTTAAATAATGCAGCAGAGTCCTTAAATAATGCAGCAGAGTACTTAAATAATGCAGCAAATTCCTTAAATAATGCAGCAGAATCCTTAAATAATGCAATAAAGTCCTTAAATAATGCAGCAGAGTCCTTAAATAATGCAGCAGAGTCCTTAAATAATGCAACAAAGTCCTTAAATAATGCAGCAGAGTCCTTAAATAATGCAGAAAAGTCCTTAAATAATGCAGCAGAGTCCTTAAATAATGCAGCAAACTCATTAAATAATGCAGCAAAGTACTTAAATAATGCAGCAAATTCCTTAAATAATGCAGCAGAATCCTTAAATAATGCAATAAATTCCTTAAATAATGCAGCAGAGTCCTTAAATAATGCAATAAATTCCTTAAATAATGCAGCAGAATCCTTAAATAATGCAATAAAGTCATTAAATAATGCAGCAGAGTCCTTAAATACTGCAGCAGAGACCTTAAATAATGCAGCAAAATCCTTAAATAATGCAGCAGAGTCCTTATATAATGCAGCAGAGTCCTAAAATACCGCAGCAGAGTCCTTAAATAATGCAGCAGAGTCCTTAAATAATGCAGCAAATTCATTAAATAATGCAGCAGAGTCCTTAAATAATGCAACAAAGTCCTTAAATAATGCAGCAGATTCCTTAAATTTCGCAGCAGCGTCCTTAAATAATGCATCAAAGTCCTTAAATAATGCAGCAGAGTCCTAAAATACCGCAGCAGAGTCCTTAAATAATGCAGCAAAGTCCTTAAATAATGCAGCAGAGTGCTTACATAATGCAGCAGAGTCCTTAAATTCCGCAGCAGAGTCATTAAATAATGCAGCAGAGTCCTTAAATAATGCAGCAAATTCATTAAATAATGCACAGAGTCATTAAATAATGCAACAAAGTCCTTAAATAATGCAGCAGAGTGCTTAAATAATGCAACAAAGTGCTTAAATAATGCAGCAGAGTCCTTAAATAATGCAACAAACTCATTAAATAATGCAGCAAAGTACTTAAATAATGCAGCAAATTCCTTAAATAATGCAGCAGAATCCTTAAATAATGCAATAAAGTCCTTAAATAATGCAGCAGAGTCCTTAAATAATGCAAAAAATTCCTTAAATAATGCAGCAGAATCCTTAAATAATGCAACAAAGTCCTTAAATAATGCAGCAAAGTCCTTAATAATGCAGCAGAGTCCTTAAATAATGCAGCAAAGTCCTTAAATAATGCAGCAGAGTCCTTAAACAATGCAACACAGTCCTTAAATAATGCAGCAAAGTCCTTAAATAATGCAGCAGAGTCCTTAAATACAGCAGCAGCGTCCTTAAATAATTCAGCAAAGTCCTTAAATAATGCAGCAGAGTCCTTAAATAATGCAGCAAAGTCCTTAAAAAATGCAGCAGAGTCCTTAAACAATGCAACACAGTCCTTAAATAATGCAGCAGAGTCCTTAAATACTGCAGCAGAGTCCTTAAATAATGCAGCAAAGTCCTTAAATAATGCAGCAGAGTCCTTAAATACTGCAGCAGAGTCCTTAAATAATGCCGCAAAGTCCTTAAATAATGCAGCAGAGTCCTTAAATTCCGCAGCAGAGTGATTAAATAATGCAACAAAGTCCTTAATAATGCAGCAGAGTCCTTAAATAATGCAGCAAATTCTTTAAATAATGCAGCAGAATCCTTAAATAATGCAATAAAGTCCTTATCTAATGCAGCAACGTCCTTAATAATGCAGCAGAGTCCTTAAATAATGCAGCAAAGTACTTAAATAATGCAGCAGAGGCCTTAAATACCGCAGCAGCATACTTAAATAATGCAGCAAAGTCCTTAAATAATGCAGCAGAGTCCTTAAATAATGCAACAAAGTCCTTAAATAATGCAGCAGAGTCCTTAAATAATGCAGCAAAGTCCTTAAATAATGCAGCAGAGTCCTTAAATAATGCAACAAAGTCCTTAAATAATGCAGCAGAGTCCTTAAATAATGCAGCAGAGTCCTTAAATAATGCAACAAAGTCCTTAAATAATGCAGCAGAGTCCTTAAATAATGCAACAAAGTCCTTAAATAATGCAGCAGAGTCCTTAAATAATGCAGCAAAGTCCTTAAATAATGCAGCAGAGTCCTTAAACAATGCAGCACAGTCCTTAAATAATGCAACAAAGTCCTTAAATAATGCAGCAGAGTCCTTAAATAATGCAGCAAAGTCCTTAAATAATGCAGCAGAGTCCTTAAACAATGCAGCACAGTCCTTAAATAATGCAGCAAAGTCCTTAAATAATGCAGCAGAGTCCTTAAATACAGCAGCAGCGTCCTTAAATAATGCAACAAAGTCCTTAAATAATGCAGCAGAGTCCTTAAATAATGCATCAAAGTCCTTAAATAATGCAGCAGAGTCCTTAAATAATGCAACAAACTCATTAAATAATGCAGCAAAGTACTTAAATAATGCAGCAAATTCCTTAAATAATGCAGCAGAATCCTTAAATAATGCTATAAAGTCCTTAAATAATGCAGCAGAGTCCTTAAATACTGCAATAAATTCCTTAAATAATGCAGCAGAATCCTTAAATAATGCAATAAACTCATTAAGTAATGCAGCAGAGTCCTTAAATAATGCAACAAAGTACTTAAATAATGCAGCAGATTCCTTAAATTCTGCAGCAGCGTCCTTAAATAATGCATCAAAGTCCTTAAATAATGCAGCAGAGTCCTTAAATACCACAGCAGAGTCATTAAATAATGCAGCAGAGTCCTTAAATAATGCAGCATATTCCTTAAATAATGCAGCAGAGTCCTTAAATAATGCAATAAAGTCCTTAAATAATGCAGCAGAGTCCTTAAATAATGCAGCAACGTCCTTAATAATGCAGCTGAGTCCTTAAATAATGCAGCAACATCCTTAAATAATGCAGCAGAGTCCTTAAATACTGCATCAGCGTCCTTAAATAATGCAACAAAGTCCTTAAATAATGCAGCAAAGTCCTTAAATAATGCAGCAGAGTCCTTAAATACAGCAGCAGAGTACTTAAATAATTCAGCAAAGTCCTTAAATAATGCAGCAGAGTCCTTAAATAATGCAATAAAGTCCTTATCTAATGCAGCAACGTCCTTATTAATGCAGCAGAGTCCTTAAATAATGCAACAAAGTCCTTAAATAATGCAGCAGAGTCCTTAAATAATGCAACAAAGTCCTTAAATATTGCAGCAGAGTCCTTAAATAATGCAGCAAAGTCCTTAAATAATGCAGCAGAGTACTTAAATAATGCAGCAAATTCCTTAAATAATGCAGCAGAATCCTTAAATAATGCAATAAAGTCCTTAAATAATGCAGCAGAGTCCTTAAATAATGCAGCAGAGTCCTTAAATAATGCAACAAAGTCCTTAAATAATGCAGCAGAGTCCTTAAATAATGCAGAAAAGTCCTTAAATAATGCAGCAGAGTCCTTAAATAATGCAGCAAACTCATTAAATAATGCAGCAAAGTACTTAAATAATGCAGCAAATTCCTTAAATAATGCAGCAGAATCCTTAAATAATGCAATAAATTCCTTAAATAATGCAGCAGAGTCCTTAAATAATGCAATAAATTCCTTAAATAATGCAGCAGAATCCTTAAATAATGCAATAAAGTCATTAAATAATGCAGCAGAGTCCTTAAATACTGCAGCAGAGACCTTAAATAATGCAGCAAAATCCTTAAATAATGCAGCAGAGTCCTTATATAATGCAGCAGAGTCCTAAAATACCGCAGCAGAGTCCTTAAATAATGCAGCAGAGTCCTTAAATAATGCAGCAAATTCATTAAATAATGCAGCAGAGTCCTTAAATAATGCAACAAAGTCCTTAAATAATGCAGCAGATTCCTTAAATTTCGCAGCAGCGTCCTTAAATAATGCATCAAAGTCCTTAAATAATGCAGCAGAGTCCTAAAATACCGCAGCAGAGTCCTTAAATAATGCAGCAAAGTCCTTAAATAATGCAGCAGAGTGCTTACATAATGCAGCAGAGTCCTTAAATTCCGCAGCAGAGTCATTAAATAATGCAGCAGAGTCCTTAAATAATGCAGCAAATTCATTAAATAATGCACAGAGTCATTAAATAATGCAACAAAGTCCTTAAATAATGCAGCAGAGTGCTTAAATAATGCAACAAAGTGCTTAAATAATGCAGCAGAGTCCTTAAATAATGCAACAAACTCATTAAATAATGCAGCAAAGTACTTAAATAATGCAGCAAATTCCTTAAATAATGCAGCAGAATCCTTAAATAATGCAATAAAGTCCTTAAATAATGCAGCAGAGTCCTTAAATAATGCAAAAAATTCCTTAAATAATGCAGCAGAATCCTTAAATAATGCAACAAAGTCCTTAAATAATGCAGCAAAGTCCTTAATAATGCAGCAGAGTCCTTAAATAATGCAGCAAAGTCCTTAAATAATGCAGCAGAGTCCTTAAACAATGCAACACAGTCCTTAAATAATGCAGCAAAGTCCTTAAATAATGCAGCAGAGTCCTTAAATACAGCAGCAGCGTCCTTAAATAATTCAGCAAAGTCCTTAAATAATGCAGCAGAGTCCTTAAATAATGCATCAAAGTCCTTAAATAATGCAGCAGAGTCCTTAAATAATGCAACAAAGTCCATAAATAATGCAGCAGAGTCCTTAAATACTGCAGCAGAGTCCTTAAATAATGCAGCAAAGTCCTTAAATAATGCAGCAGAGTCCTTAAATTCCGCAGCAGAGTGATTAAATAATGCAACAAAGTCCTTAATAATGCAGCAGAGTCCTTAAATAATGCAGCAAATTCTTTAAATAATGCAGCAGAATCCTTAGATAATGCAATAAAGTCCTTATCTAATGCAGCAACGTCCTTAATAATGCAGCAGAGTCCTTAAATAATGCAGCAAAGTACTTAAATAATGCAGCAGAGGCCTTAAATACCGCAGCAGCATACTTAAATAATGCAGCAAAGTCCTTAAATAATGCAGCAGAGTCCTTAAATAATGCAACAAAGTCCTTAAATAATGCAGCAGAGTCCTTAAATAATGCAACAAAGTCCTTAAATAATGCACCAGAGTACTTAAATAATGCAGCAAAGTCCTTAAACAATGCAGCACAGTCCTTAAATAATGCAACAAAGTCCTTAAATAATGCAGCAGAGTCCTTAAATAATGCAGCAAAGTTCTTAAATAATGCAGCAGAGTCCTTAAACAATGCAGCACAGTCCTTAAATAATGCAGCAAAGTCCTTAAATAATGCAGCAGAGTCCTTAAATAATGCAGCAAACTCATTAAATAATGCAGCAAAGTACTTAAATAATGCAGCAAATTCCTTAAATAATGCAGCAGAATCCTTAAATAATGCAATAAAGTCCTTAAATAATGCAGCAGAGTCCTTAAATAATGCAATAAATTCCTTAAATAATGCAGCAGAATCCTTAAATAATGCAATAAAGTCATTAAATAATGCAGCAGAGTCCTTAAATACTGCAGCAGAGACCTTAAATAATGCAGCAAAATCCTTAAATAATGCAGCAGAGTCCTTATATAATGCAGCAGAGTCCTAAAATACCGCAGCAGAGTCCTTAAATAATGCAGCAGAGTCCTTAAATAATGCAGCAAATTCATTAAATAATGCAGCAGAGTCCTTAAATAATGCAACAAAGTCCTTAAATAATGCAGCAGATTCCTTAAATTTCGCAGCAGCGTCCTTAAATAATGCATCAAAGTCCTTAAATAATGCAGCAGAGTCCTAAAATACCGCAGCAGAGTCCTTAAATAATGCAGCAAAGTCCTTAAATAATGCAGCAGAGTGCTTACATAATGCAGCAGAGTCCTTAAATTCCGCAGCAGAGTCATTAAATAATGCAGCAGAGTCCTTAAATAATGCAGCAAATTCATTAAATAATGCACAGAGTCATTAAATAATGCAACAAAGTCCTTAAATAATGCAGCAGAGTCCTTAAATAATGCAACAAAGTCCTTAAATAATGCAGCAGATTCCTTAAATAAAGCAGCAGAGTGCTTAAATAATGCAGCAGAGTCCTTAAATACCGCAGCAGAGTCATTAAATAATACAGCAGAGTCCTTAAATAATGCAGCAAATTCCTTAAATAATGCAGAGTCCTTAAATAATGCACTAAATTCCTTAAATAAAATGCAGCAACGCCCTTAATAATGCAGCAGAGTCCTTAAATAATTCAGCAAAGTCCTTAAATAATGCAGCAGAGTCCTTAAATACCGCAGCAGCGTCCTTAAATAATGCAACAAAGTCCTTAAATAATGCAGCTGAACCCTTAAATAATGCAACAAAGTCCTTAAATAATGCAGCAGACTCCTTAAATAATGCAACAAACTCCTTAAATAATGCAGCAGAGTACTTAAATAATGCAGCAGAGTACTTAAATAATGCAGCAAATTCCTTAAATAATGCAGCAGAATCCTTAAATAATGCAATAAAATCCTTAAATAATGCAGCAACGTCCTTAATAATGCAGCAGCGTCCTTAAATAATGCAGCAGAGTCCTTAAATAATGCAACAAAGTCCTTAAAAAATGCAGCAGAATCCTTAAATAATGCAAAAAATTCCTTAAATAATGTAGAAGAGTACTTAAATAATGCAGAAAAGTCGTTAAATAATGCAGCAAAGTCCTTAAATAATGCAGCAGAGTCCTTAAACATTGCAGCACAGTCCTTAAATAATGCAACAAAGTCCTTAAATAATGCAGCAGAGTCCTTAAATAATGCAGCAAAGTCCTTAAATAATGCAGCAGAGTCCTTAAACAATGCAACACAGTCCTTAAATAATGCAGCAAAGTCCTTAAATAATGCAGCAGAGTCCTTAAATACAGCAGCAGCGTCCTTAAATAATTCAGCAAAGTCCTTAAATAATGCAGCAGAGTCCTTAAATAATGCAACAAAGTCCTTAAATAATGCAGCAGAGTCCTTAAATAATGCAACAAAGTCCATAAATAATGCAGCAGAGTCCTTAAATACTGCAGCAGAGTCCTTAAATAATGCAGCAAAGTCCTTAAATAATGCAGCAGAGTCCTTAAATTCCGCAGCAGAGTGATTAAATAATGCAACAAAGTCCTTAATAATGCAGCAGAGTCCTTAAATAATGCAGCAAATTCTTTAAATAATGCAGCAGAATCCTTAGATAATGCAATAAAGTCCTTATCTAATGCAGCAACGTCCTTAATAATGCAGCAGAGTCCTTAAATAATGCAGCAAAGTACTTAAATAATGCAGCAGAGGCCTTAAATACCGCAGCAGCATACTTAAATAATGCAGCAAAGTCCTTAAATAATGCAGCAGAGTCCTTAAATAATGCAGCAGAGTCCTTAAATAATGCAACAAAGTCCTTAAATAATGCACCAGAGTACTTAAATAATGCAGCAAAGTCCTTAAATAATGCAGCAGAGTCCTTAAATAATGCAACAAAGTCCTTAAATAATGCAGCAGAGTCCTTAAATAATGCAACAAAGTCCTTAAATAATGCAGCAGAGTCCTTAAATAATGCAACAAAGTCCTTAAATAATGCAGCAGAGTCCTTAAATAATGCAGCAAAGTCCTTAAATAATGCAGCAGAGTCCTTAAACAATGCAGCACAGTCCTTAAATAATGCAACAAAGTCCTTAAATAATGCAGCAGAGTCCTTAAATAATGCAGCAAAGTTCTTAAATAATGCAGCAGAGTCCTTAAACAATGCAGCACAGTCCTTAAATAATGCAGCAAAGTCCTTAAATAATGCAGCAGAGTCCTTAAATAATGCAGCAAACTCATTAAATAATGCAGCAAAGTTCTTAAATAATGCAGCAGAGTCCTTAAACAATGCAGCACAGTCCTTAAATAATGCAACAAAGTCCTTAAATAATGCAGCAGAGTCCTTAAATAATGCAGCAAAGTCCTTAAATAATGCAGCAGAGTCCTTAAATAATGCAACAAAGTCCTTAAATAATGCAGCAGAGTCCTTAAATAATGCAGCAGAGTCCTTAAATAATGCAACAAAGTCCTTAAATAATGCAGCAGAGTCCTTAAATAATGCAACAAAGTCCTTAAATAATGCAGCAGAGTCCTTAAATAATGCAGCAAAGTCCTTAAATAATGCAGCAGAGTCCTTAAACAATGCAGCACAGTCCTTAAATAATGCAACAAAGTCCTTAAATAATGCAGCAGAGTCCTTAAATAATGCAGCAAAGTCCTTAAATAATGCAGCAGAGTCCTTAAACAATGCAGCACAGTCCTTAAATAATGCAGCAAAGTCCTTAAATAATGCAGCAGAGTCCTTAAATACAGCAGCAGCGTCCTTAAATAATGCAACAAAGTCCTTAAATAATGCAGCAGAGTCCTTAAATAATGCAGCAAAGTCCTTAAATAATGCAGCAGAGTCCTTAAATACAGCAGCAGCGTCCTTAAATAATGCAACAAAGTCCTTAAATAATGCAGCAGAGTCCTTAAATAATGCAATAAATTCCTTAAATAATGCAGCAGAATCCTTAAATAATGCAATAAAGTCATTAAATAATGCAGCAGAGTCCTTAAATACTGCAGCAGAGACCTTAAATAATGCAGCAAAATCCTTAAATAATGCAGCAGAGTCCTTATATAATGCAGCAGAGTCCTAAAATACCGCAGCAGAGTCCTTAAATAATGCAGCAGAGTCCTTAAATAATGCAGCAAATTCATTAAATAATGCAGCAGAGTCCTTAAATAATGCAGCAAAGTCCTTAAATAATGCAGCAGATTCCTTAAATTTCGCAGCAGCTTCCTTAAATAATGCATCAAAGTCCTTAAATAATGCAGCAGAGTCCTAAAATACCGCAGCAGAGTCCTTAAATAATGCAGCAAAGTCCTTAAATAATGCAGCAGAGTGCTTACATAATGCAGCAGAGTCCTTAAATTCCGCAGCAGAGTCATTAAATAATGCAGCAGAGTCCTTAAATAATGCAGCAAATTCATTAAATAATGCACAGAGTCATTAAAT
Organism: Phyllobates terribilis; assembly: GCF_046119375.1. Lineage (NCBI taxonomy): Eukaryota > Metazoa > Chordata > Amphibia > Anura > Dendrobatidae > Phyllobates > Phyllobates terribilis. The sequence continues at coordinate 103,811 of NW_027363029.1, read as the reverse complement.
AATGCAACAAAGTCCTTAAATAATGCAGCAGAGTCCTTAAATAATGCAACAAAGTCCTTAAATAATGCAGCAGATTCCTTAAATAAAGCAGCAGAGTGCTTAAATAATGCAGCAGAGTCCTTAAATACCGCAGCAGAGTCATTAAATAATACAGCAGAGTCCTTAAATAATGCAGCAAATTCCTTAAATAATGCAGAGTCCTTAAATAATGCACTAAATTCCTTAAATAAAATGCAGCAACGCCCTTAATAATGCAGCAGAGTCCTTAAATAATTCAGCAAAGTCCTTAAATAATGCAGCAGAGTCCTTAAATACCGCAGCAGCGTCCTTAAATAATGCAACAAAGTCCTTAAATAATGCAGCTGAACCCTTAAATAATGCAACAAAGTCCTTAAATAATGCAGCAGACTCCTTAAATAATGCAACAAACTCCTTAAATAATGCAGCAGAGTACTTAAATAATGCAGCAGAGTACTTAAATAATGCAGCAAATTCCTTAAATAATGCAGCAGAATCCTTAAATAATGCAATAAAATCCTTAAATAATGCAGCAACGTCCTTAATAATGCAGAAGAGTCCTTAAATAATACAGCAAAGTTCTTAAATAATGCAGCAGAGGACTTAAATACTGCAGCAGCGTCCTTAAATAATGCAGCAGAGTCCTTAAATAATGCAACAAAGTCCTTAAATAATGCAGCAGAATCCTTAAATAATGCAAAAAATTCCTTAAATAATGCAGAAGAGTACTTAAATAATGCAGAAAAGTTGTTAAATAATGCAGCAAAGTCCTTAAATAATGCAGCAGAGTCCTTAAACATTGCAGCACAGTCCTTAAATAATGCAACAAAGTCCTTAAATAATGCAGCAGAGTCCTTAAATAATGCAGCAAAGTCCTTAAAAAATGCAGCAGAGTCCTTAAACAATGCAACACAGTCCTTAAATAATGCAGCAGAGTCCTTAAATACTGCAGCAGAGTCCTTAAATAATGCAGCAAAGTCCTTAAATAATGCAGCAGAGTCCTTAAATACTGCAGCAGAGTCCTTAAATAATGCCGCAAAGTCCTTAAATAATGCAGCAGAGTCCTTAAATTCCGCAGCAGAGTGATTAAATAATGCAACAAAGTCCTTAATAATGCAGCAGAGTCCTTAAATAATGCAGCAAATTCTTTAAATAATGCAGCAGAATCCTTAAATAATGCAATAAAGTCCTTATCTAATGCAGCAACGTCCTTAATAATGCAGCAGAGTCCTTAAATAATGCAGCAAAGTACTTAAATAATGCAGCAGAGGCCTTAAATACCGCAGCAGCATACTTAAATAATGCAGCAAAGTCCTTAAATAATGCAGCAGAGTCCTTAAATAATGCAACAAAGTCCTTAAATAATGCAGCAGAGTCCTTAAATAATGCAGCAAAGTCCTTAAATAATGCAGCAGAGTCCTTAAATAATGCAACAAAGTCCTTAAATAATGCAGCAGAGTCCTTAAATAATGCAGCAGAGTCCTTAAATAATGCAACAAAGTCCTTAAATAATGCAGCAGAGTCCTTAAATAATGCAACAAAGTCCTTAAATAATGCAGCAGAGTCCTTAAATAATGCAGCAAAGTCCTTAAATAATGCAGCAGAGTCCTTAAACAATGCAGCACAGTCCTTAAATAATGCAACAAAGTCCTTAAATAATGCAGCAGAGTCCTTAAATAATGCAGCAAAGTCCTTAAATAATGCAGCAGAGTCCTTAAACAATGCAGCACAGTCCTTAAATAATGCAGCAAAGTCCTTAAATAATGCAGCAGAGTCCTTAAATACAGCAGCAGCGTCCTTAAATAATGCAACAAAGTCCTTAAATAATGCAGCAGAGTCCTTAAATAATGCATCAAAGTCCTTAAATAATGCAGCAGAGTCCTTAAATAATGCAACAAACTCATTAAATAATGCAGCAAAGTACTTAAATAATGCAGCAAATTCCTTAAATAATGCAGCAGAATCCTTAAATAATGCAATAAAGTCCTTAAATAATGCAGCAGAGTCCTTAAATACTGCAATAAATTCCTTAAATAATGCAGCAGAATCCTTAAATAATGCAATAAACTCATTAAGTAATGCAGCAGAGTCCTTAAATAATGCAACAAAGTACTTAAATAATGCAGCAGATTCCTTAAATTCTGCAGCAGCGTCCTTAAATAATGCATCAAAGTCCTTAAATAATGCAGCAGAGTCCTTAAATACCACAGCAGAGTCATTAAATAATGCAGCAGAGTCCTTAAATAATGCAGCATATTCCTTAAATAATGCAGCAGAGTCCTTAAATAATGCAATAAAGTCCTTAAATAATGCAGCAGAGTCCTTAAATAATGCAGCAACGTCCTTAATAATGCAGCTGAGTCCTTAAATAATGCAGCAACATCCTTAAATAATGCAGCAGAGTCCTTAAATACTGCATCAGCGTCCTTAAATAATGCAACAAAGTCCTTAAATAATGCAGCAAAGTCCTTAAATAATGCAGCAGAGTCCTTAAATACAGCAGCAGAGTACTTAAATAATTCAGCAAAGTCCTTAAATAATGCAGCAGAGTCCTTAAATAATGCAATAAAGTCCTTATCTAATGCAGCAACGTCCTTATTAATGCAGCAGAGTCCTTAAATAATGCAACAAAGTCCTTAAATAATGCAGCAGAGTCCTTAAATAATGCAACAAAGTCCTTAAATATTGCAGCAGAGTCCTTAAATAATGCAGCAAAGTCCTTAAATAATGCAGCAGAGTACTTAAATAATGCAGCAAATTCCTTAAATAATGCAGCAGAATCCTTAAATAATGCAATAAAGTCCTTAAATAATGCAGCAGAGTCCTTAAATAATGCAGCAGAGTCCTTAAATAATGCAACAAAGTCCTTAAATAATGCAGCAGAGTCCTTAAATAATGCAGAAAAGTCCTTAAATAATGCAGCAGAGTCCTTAAATAATGCAGCAAACTCATTAAATAATGCAGCAAAGTACTTAAATAATGCAGCAAATTCCTTAAATAATGCAGCAGAATCCTTAAATAATGCAATAAATTCCTTAAATAATGCAGCAGAGTCCTTAAATAATGCAATAAATTCCTTAAATAATGCAGCAGAATCCTTAAATAATGCAATAAAGTCATTAAATAATGCAGCAGAGTCCTTAAATACTGCAGCAGAGACCTTAAATAATGCAGCAAAATCCTTAAATAATGCAGCAGAGTCCTTATATAATGCAGCAGAGTCCTAAAATACCGCAGCAGAGTCCTTAAATAATGCAGCAGAGTCCTTAAATAATGCAGCAAATTCATTAAATAATGCAGCAGAGTCCTTAAATAATGCAACAAAGTCCTTAAATAATGCAGCAGATTCCTTAAATTTCGCAGCAGCGTCCTTAAATAATGCATCAAAGTCCTTAAATAATGCAGCAGAGTCCTAAAATACCGCAGCAGAGTCCTTAAATAATGCAGCAAAGTCCTTAAATAATGCAGCAGAGTGCTTACATAATGCAGCAGAGTCCTTAAATTCCGCAGCAGAGTCATTAAATAATGCAGCAGAGTCCTTAAATAATGCAGCAAATTCATTAAATAATGCACAGAGTCATTAAATAATGCAACAAAGTCCTTAAATAATGCAGCAGAGTGCTTAAATAATGCAACAAAGTCCTTAAATAATGCAGCAGAGTCCTTAAATAATGCAGCAGAGTCCTTAAATTCCGCAGCAGAGTGATTAAATAATGCAACAAAGTCCTTAATAATGCAGCAGAGTCCTTAAATAATGCAGCAAATTCTTTAAATAATGCAGCAGAATCCTTAGATAATGCAATAAAGTCCTTATCTAATGCAGCAACGTCCTTAATAATGCAGCAGAGTCCTTAAATAATGCAGCAAAGTACTTAAATAATGCAGCAGAGGCCTTAAATACCGCAGCAGCATACTTAAATAATGCAGCAAAGTCCTTAAATAATGCAGCAGAGTCCTTAAATAATGCAGCAGAGTCCTTAAATAATGCAACAAAGTCCTTAAATAATGCACCAGAGTACTTAAATAATGCAGCAAAGTCCTTAAATAATGCAGCAGAGTCCTTAAATAATGCAACAAAGTCCTTAAATAATGCAGCAGAGTCCTTAAATAATGCAACAAAGTCCTTAAATAATGCAGCAGAGTCCTTAAATAATGCAACAAAGTCCTTAAATAATGCAGCAGAGTCCTTAAATAATGCAGCAAAGTCCTTAAATAATGCAGCAGAGTCCTTAAACAATGCAGCACAGTCCTTAAATAATGCAACAAAGTCCTTAAATAATGCAGCAGAGTCCTTAAATAATGCAGCAAAGTTCTTAAATAATGCAGCAGAGTCCTTAAACAATGCAGCACAGTCCTTAAATAATGCAGCAAAGTCCTTAAATAATGCAGCAGAGTCCTTAAATAATGCAGCAAACTCATTAAATAATGCAGCAAAGTTCTTAAATAATGCAGCAGAGTCCTTAAACAATGCAGCACAGTCCTTAAATAATGCAACAAAGTCCTTAAATAATGCAGCAGAGTCCTTAAATAATGCAGCAAAGTCCTTAAATAATGCAGCAGAGTCCTTAAATAATGCAACAAAGTCCTTAAATAATGCAGCAGAGTCCTTAAATAATGCAGCAGAGTCCTTAAATAATGCAACAAAGTCCTTAAATAATGCAGCAGAGTCCTTAAATAATGCAACAAAGTCCTTAAATAATGCAGCAGAGTCCTTAAATAATGCAGCAAAGTCCTTAAATAATGCAGCAGAGTCCTTAAACAATGCAGCACAGTCCTTAAATAATGCAACAAAGTCCTTAAATAATGCAGCAGAGTCCTTAAATAATGCAGCAAAGTCCTTAAATAATGCAGCAGAGTCCTTAAACAATGCAGCACAGTCCTTAAATAATGCAGCAAAGTCCTTAAATAATGCAGCAGAGTCCTTAAATACAGCAGCAGCGTCCTTAAATAATGCAACAAAGTCCTTAAATAATGCAGCAGAGTCCTTAAATAATGCAGCAAAGTCCTTAAATAATGCAGCAGAGTCCTTAAATACAGCAGCAGCGTCCTTAAATAATGCAACAAAGTCCTTAAATAATGCAGCAGAGTCCTTAAATAATGCAATAAATTCCTTAAATAATGCAGCAGAATCCTTAAATAATGCAATAAAGTCATTAAATAATGCAGCAGAGTCCTTAAATACTGCAGCAGAGACCTTAAATAATGCAGCAAAATCCTTAAATAATGCAGCAGAGTCCTTATATAATGCAGCAGAGTCCTAAAATACCGCAGCAGAGTCCTTAAATAATGCAGCAGAGTCCTTAAATAATGCAGCAAATTCATTAAATAATGCAGCAGAGTCCTTAAATAATGCAGCAAAGTCCTTAAATAATGCAGCAGATTCCTTAAATTTCGCAGCAGCTTCCTTAAATAATGCATCAAAGTCCTTAAATAATGCAGCAGAGTCCTAAAATACCGCAGCAGAGTCCTTAAATAATGCAGCAAAGTCCTTAAATAATGCAGCAGAGTGCTTACATAATGCAGCAGAGTCCTTAAATTCCGCAGCAGAGTCATTAAATAATGCAGCAGAGTCCTTAAATAATGCAGCAAATTCATTAAATAATGCACAGAGTCATTAAATAATGCAACAAAGTCCTTAAATAATGCAGCAGAGTCCTTAAATAATGCAACAAAGTCCTTAAATAATGCAGCAGATTCCTTAAATAAAGCAGCAGAGTGCTTAAATAATGCAGCAGAGTCCTTAAATACCGCAGCAGAGTCATTAAATAATACAGCAGAGTCCTTAAATAATGCAGCAAATTCCTTAAATAATGCAGAGTCCTTAAATAATGCACTAAATTCCTTAAATAAAATGCAGCAACGCCCTTAATAATGCAGCAGAGTCCTTAAATAATTCAGCAAAGTCCTTAAATAATGCAGCAGAGTCCTTAAATACCGCAGCAGCGTCCTTAAATAATGCAACAAAGTCCTTAAATAATGCAGCTGAACCCTTAAATAATGCAACAAAGTCCTTAAATAATGCAGCAGACTCCTTAAATAATGCAACAAACTCCTTAAATAATGCAGCAGAGTACTTAAATAATGCAGCAGAGTACTTAAATAATGCAGCAAATTCCTTAAATAATGCAGCAGAATCCTTAAATAATGCAATAAAATCCTTAAATAATGCAGCAACGTCCTTAATAATGCAGAAGAGTCCTTAAATAATACATCAAAGTTCTTAAATAATGCAGCAGAGGACTTAAATACTGCAGCAGCGTCCTTAAATAATGCAGCAGAGTCCTTAAATAATGCAACAAAGTCCTTAAATAATGCAGCAGAATCCTTAAATAATGCAAAAAATTCCTTAAATAATGCAGAAGAGTACTTAAATAATGCAGAAAAGTTGTTAAATAATGCAGCAAAGTCCTTAAATAATGCAGCAGAGTCCTTAAACATTGCAGCACAGTCCTTAAAAAATGCAACAAAGTCCTTAAATAATGCAGCAGAGTCCTTAAATAATGCAGCAAAGTCCTTAAAAAATGCAGCAGAGTCCTTAAACAATGCAACACAGTCCTTAAATAATGCAGCAGAGTCCTTAAATACTGCAGCAGAGTCCTTAAATAATGCAGCAAAGTCCTTAAATAATGCAGCAGAGTCCTTAAATACTGCAGCAGAGTCCTTAAATAATGCCGCAAAGTCCTTAAATAATGCAGCAGAGTCCTTAAATTCCGCAGCAGAGTGATTAAATAATGCAACAAAGTCCTTAATAATGCAGCAGAGTCCTTAAATAATGCAGCAAATTCTTTAAATAATGCAGCAGAATCCTTAAATAATGCAATAAAGTCCTTATCTAATGCAGCAACGTCCTTAATAATGCAGCAGAGTCCTTAAATAATGCAGCAAAGTACTTAAATAATGCAGCAGAGGCCTTAAATACCGCAGCAGCATACTTAAATAATGCAGCAAAGTCCTTAAATAATGCAGCAGAGTCCTTAAATAATGCAACAAAGTCCTTAAATAATGCAGCAGAGTCCTTAAATAATGCAGCAAAGTCCTTAAATAATGCAGCAGAGTCCTTAAATAATGCAACAAAGTCCTTAAATAATGCAGCAGAGTCCTTAAATAATGCAGCAGAGTCCTTAAATAATGCAACAAAGTCCTTAAATAATGCAGCAGAGTCCTTAAATAATGCAACAAAGTCCTTAAATAATGCAGCAGAGTCCTTAAATAATGCAGCAAAGTCCTTAAATAATGCAGCAGAGTCCTTAAACAATGCAGCACAGTCCTTAAATAATGCAACAAAGTCCTTAAATAATGCAGCAGAGTCCTTAAATAATGCAGCAAAGTCCTTAAATAATGCAGCAGAGTCCTTAAACAATGCAGCACAGTCCTTAAATAATGCAGCAAAGTCCTTAAATAATGCAGCAGAGTCCTTAAATACAGCAGCAGCGTCCTTAAATAATGCAACAAAGTCCTTAAATAATGCAGCAGAGTCCTTAAATAATGCATCAAAGTCCTTAAATAATGCAGCAGAGTCCTTAAATAATGCAACAAACTCATTAAATAATGCAGCAAAGTACTTAAATAATGCAGCAAATTCCTTAAATAATGCAGCAGAATCCTTAAATAATGCAATAAAGTCCTTAAATAATGCAGCAGAGTCCTTAAATACTGCAATAAATTCCTTAAATAATGCAGCAGAATCCTTAAATAATGCAATAAACTCATTAAGTAATGCAGCAGAGTCCTTAAATAATGCAACAAAGTACTTAAATAATGCAGCAGATTCCTTAAATTCTGCAGCAGCGTCCTTAAATAATGCATCAAAGTCCTTAAATAATGCAGCAGAGTCCTTAAATACCACAGCAGAGTCATTAAATAATGCAGCAGAGTCCTTAAATAATGCAGCATATTCCTTAAATAATGCAGCAGAGTCCTTAAATAATGCAATAAAGTCCTTAAATAATGCAGCAGAGTCCTTAAATAATGCAGCAACGTCCTTAATAATGCAGCTGAGTCCTTAAATAATGCAGCAACATCCTTAAATAATGCAGCAGAGTCCTTAAATACTGCATCAGCGTCCTTAAATAATGCAACAAAGTCCTTAAATAATGCAGCAAAGTCCTTAAATAATGCAGCAGAGTCCTTAAATACAGCAGCAGAGTACTTAAATAATTCAGCAAAGTCCTTAAATAATGCAGCAGAGTCCTTAAATAATGCAATAAAGTCCTTATCTAATGCAGCAACGTCCTTATTAATGCAGCAGAGTCCTTAAATAATGCAACAAAGTCCTTAAATAATGCAGCAGAGTCCTTAAATAATGCAACAAAGTCCTTAAATATTGCAGCAGAGTCCTTAAATAATGCAGCAAAGTCCTTAAATAATGCAGCAGAGTACTTAAATAATGCAGCAAATTCCTTAAATAATGCAGCAGAATCCTTAAATAATGCAATAAAGTCCTTAAATAATGCAGCAGAGTCCTTAAATAATGCAGCAGAGTCCTTAAATAATGCAACAAAGTCCTTAAATAATGCAGCAGAGTCCTTAAATAATGCAGAAAAGTCCTTAAATAATGCAGCAGAGTCCTTAAATAATGCAGCAAACTCATTAAATAATGCAGCAAAGTACTTAAATAATGCAGCAAATTCCTTAAATAATGCAGCAGAATCCTTAAATAATGCAATAAATTCCTTAAATAATGCAGCAGAGTCCTTAAATAATGCAATAAATTCCTTAAATAATGCAGCAGAATCCTTAAATAATGCAATAAAGTCATTAAATAATGCAGCAGAGTCCTTAAATACTGCAGCAGAGACCTTAAATAATGCAGCAAAATCCTTAAATAATGCAGCAGAGTCCTTATATAATGCAGCAGAGTCCTAAAATACCGCAGCAGAGTCCTTAAATAATGCAGCAGAGTCCTTAAATAATGCAGCAAATTCATTAAATAATGCAGCAGAGTCCTTAAATAATGCAACAAAGTCCTTAAATAATGCAGCAGATTCCTTAAATTTCGCAGCAGCGTCCTTAAATAATGCATCAAAGTCCTTAAATAATGCAGCAGAGTCCTAAAATACCGCAGCAGAGTCCTTAAATAATGCAGCAAAGTCCTTAAATAATGCAGCAGAGTGCTTACATAATGCAGCAGAGTCCTTAAATTCCGCAGCAGAGTCATTAAATAATGCAGCAGAGTCCTTAAATAATGCAGCAAATTCATTAAATAATGCACAGAGTCATTAAATAATGCAACAAAGTCCTTAAATAATGCAGCAGAGTGCTTAAATAATGCAACAAAGTCCTTAAATAATGCAGCAGAGTCCTTAAATAATGCAACAAACTCATTAAATAATGCAGCAAAGTACTTAAATAATGCAGCAAATTCCTTAAATAATGCAGCAGAATCCTTAAATAATGCAATAAAGTCCTTAAATAATGCAGCAGAGTCCTTAAATAATGCAAAAAATTCCTTAAATAATGCAGCAGAATCCTTAAATAATGCAACAAAGTCCTTAAATAATGCAGCAAAGTCCTTAATAATGCAGCAGAGTCCTTAAATAATGCAGCAAAGTCCTTAAATAATGCAGCAGAGTCCTTAAACAATGCAACACAGTCCTTAAATAATGCAGCAAAGTCCTTAAATAATGCAGCAGAGTCCTTAAATACAGCAGCAGCGTCCTTAAATAATTCAGCAAAGTCCTTAAATAATGCAGCAGAGTCCTTAAATAATGCAACAAAGTCCTTAAATAATGCAGCAGAGTCCTTAAATAATGCAACAAAGTCCATAAATAATGCAGCAGAGTCCTTAAATACTGCAGCAGAGTCCTTAAATAATGCAGCAAAGTCCTTAAATAATGCAGCAGAGTCCTTAAATTCCGCAGCAGAGTGATTAAATAATGCAACAAAGTCCTTAATAATGCAGCAGAGTCCTTAAATAATGCAGCAAATTCTTTAAATAATGCAGCAGAATCCTTAGATAATGCAATAAAGTCCTTATCTAATGCAGCAACGTCCTTAATAATGCAGCAGAGTCCTTAAATAATGCAGCAAAGTACTTAAATAATGCAGCAGAGGCCTTAAATACCGCAGCAGCATACTTAAATAATGCAGCAAAGTCCTTAAATAATGCAGCAGAGTCCTTAAATAATGCAACAAAGTCCTTAAATAATGCAGCAGAGTCCTTAAATAATGCAACAAAGTCCTTAAATAATGCACCAGAGTACTTAAATAATGCAGCAAAGTCCTTAAATAATGCAGCAGAGTCCTTAAATAATGCAACAAAGTCCTTAAATAATGCAGCAGAGTCCTTAAATAATGCAACAAAGTCCTTAAATAATGCAGCAGAGTCCTTAAATAATGCAACAAAGTCCTTAAATAATGCAGCAGAGTCCTTAAATAATGCAGCAAAGTCCTTAAATAATGCAGCAGAGTCCTTAAACAATGCAGCACAGTCCTTAAATAATGCAACAAAGTCCTTAAATAATGCAGCAGAGTCCTTAAATAATGCAGCAAAGTTCTTAAATAATGCAGCAGAGTCCTTAAACAATGCAGCACAGTCCTTAAATAATGCAGCAAAGTCCTTAAATAATGCAGCAGAGTCCTTAAATAATGCAGCAAACTCATTAAATAATGCAGCAAAGTACTTAAATAATGCAGCAAATTCCTTAAATAATGCAGCAGAATCCTTAAATAATGCAATAAAGTCCTTAAATAATGCAGCAGAGTCCTTAAATAATGCAATAAATTCCTTAAATAATGCAGCAGAATCCTTAAATAATGCAATAAAGTCATTAAATAATGCAGCAGAGTCCTTAAATACTGCAGCAGAGACCTTAAATAATGCAGCAAAATCCTTAAATAATGCAGCAGAGTCCTTATATAATGCAGCAGAGTCCTAAAATACCGCAGCAGAGTCCTTAAATAATGCAGCAGAGTCCTTAAATAATGCAGCAAATTCATTAAATAATGCAGCAGAGTCCTTAAATAATGCAACAAAGTCCTTAAATTATGCAGCAGATTCCTTAAATTTCGCAGCAGCGTCCTTAAATAATGCATCAAAGTCCTTAAATAATGCAGCAGAGTCCTAAAATACCGCAGCAGAGTCCTTAAATAATGCAGCAAAGTCCTTAAATAATGCAGCAGAGTGCTTACATAATGCAGCAGAGTCCTTAAATTCCGCAGCAGAGTCATTAAATAATGCAGCAGAGTCCTTAAATAATGCAGCAAATTCATTAAATAATGCACAGAGTCATTAAATAATGCAACAAAGTCCTTAAATAATGCAGCAGAGTCCTTAAATAATGCAACAAAGTCCTTAAATAATGCAGCAGATTCCTTAAATAAAGCAGCAGAGTGCTTAAATAATGCAGCAGAGTCCTTAAATACCGCAGCAGAGTCATTAAATAATACAGCAGAGTCCTTAAATAATGCAGCAAATTCCTTAAATAATGCAGAGTCCTTAAATAATGCACTAAATTCCTTAAATAAAATGCAGCAACGCCCTTAATAATGCAGCAGAGTCCTTAAATAATTCAGCAAAGTCCTTAAATAATGCAGCAGAGTCCTTAAATACCGCAGCAGCGTCCTTAAATAATGCAACAAAGTCCTTAAATAATGCAGCTGAACCCTTAAATAATGCAACAAAGTCCTTAAATAATGCAGCAGACTCCTTAAATAATGCAACAAACTCCTTAAATAATGCAGCAGAGTACTTAAATAATGCAGCAGAGTACTTAAATAATGCAGCAAATTCCTTAAATAATGCAGCAGAATCCTTAAATAATGCAATAAAATCCTTAAATAATGCAGCAACGTCCTTAATAATGCAGCAGCGTCCTTAAATAATGCAGCAGAGTCCTTAAATAATGCAACAAAGTCCTTAAATAATGCAGCAGAATCCTTAAATAATGCAAAAAATTCCTTAAATAATGCAGAAGAGTACTTAAATAATGCAGAAAAGTTGTTAAATAATGCAGCAAAGTCCTTAAATAATGCAGCAGAGTCCTTAAACATTGCAGCACAGTCCTTAAATAATGCAACAAAGTCCTTAAATAATGCAGCAGAGTCCTTAAATAATGCAGCAAAGTCCTTAAAAAATGCAGCAGAGTCCTTAAACAATGCAACACAGTCCTTAAATAATGCAGCAGAGTCCTTAAATACTGCAGCAGAGTCCTTAAATAATGCAGCAAAGTCCTTAAATAATGCAGCAGAGTCCTTAAATACTGCAGCAGAGTCCTTAAATAATGCAGCAAAGTCCTTAAATAATGCAGCAGAGTCCTTAAATTCCGAAGCAGAGTGATTAAATAATGCAACAAAGTCCTTAATAATGCAGCAGAGTCCTTAAATAATGCAGCAAATTCTTTAAATAATGCAGCAGAATCCTTAAATAATGCAATAAAGTCCTTATCTAATGCAGCAACGTCCTTAATAATGCAGCAGAGTCCTTAAATAATGCAGCAAAGTACTTAAATAATGCAGCAGAGGCCTTAAATACCGCAGCAGCATACTTAAATAATGCAGCAAAGTCCTTAAATAATGCAGCAGAGTCCTTAAATAATGCAACAAAGTCCTTAAATAATGCAGCAGAGTCCTTAAATAATGCAGCAAAGTCCTTAAATAATGCAGCAGAGTCCTTAAATAATGCAACAAAGTCCTTAAATAATGCAGCAGAGTCCTTAAATAATGCAACAAAGTCCTTAAATAATGCAGCAGAGTCCTTAAATAATGCAGCAGAGTCCTTAAACAATGCAGCACAGTCCTTAAATAATGCAACAAAGTCCTTAAATAATGCAGCAGAGTCCTTAAATAATGCAGCAAAGTCCTTATATAATGCAGCAGAGTCCTTAAACAATGCAGCACAGTCCTTAAATAATGCAGCAAAGTCCTTAAATAATGCAGCAGAGTCCTTAAATACAGCAGCAGCGTCCTTAAATAATGCAACAAAGTCCTTAAATAATGCAGCAGAGTCCTTAAATAATGCATCAAAGTCCTTAAATAATGCAGCAGAGTCCTTAAATAATGCAACAAACTCATTAAATAATGCAGCAAAGTACTTAAATAATGCAGCAAATTCCTTAAATAATGCAGCAGAATCCTTAAATAATGCAATAAAGTCCTTAAATAATGCAGCAGAGTACTTAAATACTGCAATAAATTCCTTAAATAATGCAGCAGAATCCTTAAATAATGCAATAAAGTCATTAAATAATGCAGCAGAGTCCTTAAATAATGCAACAAAGTCCTTAAATAATGCAGCAGATTCCTTAAATTCTGCAGCAGCGTCCTTAAATAATGCATCAAAGTCCTTAAATAATGCAGCAGAGTCCTTAAATACCACAGCAGAGTCATTAAATAATGCAGCAGAGTCCTTAAATAATGCAGCATATTCCTTAAATAATGCAGCAGAGTCCTTAAATAATGCAATAAAGTCCTTAAATAATGCAGCAGAGTCCTTAAATAATGCAGCAACGTCCTTAATAATGCAGCTGAGTCCTTAAATAATGCAGCAACATCCTTAAATAATGCAGCAGAGTCCTTAAATACTGCATCAGCGTCCTTAAATAATGCAACAAAGTCCTTAAATAATGCAGCAAAGTCCTTAAATAATGCAGCAGAGTCCTTAAATAATGCAGCAAATTCATTAAATAATGCAGCAGAGTCCTTAAATAATGCAACAAAGTCCTTAAATAATGCAGCAGATTCCTTAAATTTCGCAGCAGCGTCCTTAAATAATGCATCAAAGTCCTTAAATAATGCAGCAGAGTCCTAAAATACCGCAGCAGAGTCCTTAAATAATGCAGCAAAGTCCTTAAATAATGCAGCAGAGTGCTTACATAATGCAGCAGAGTCCTTAAATTCCGCAGCAGAGTCATTAAATAATGCAGCAGAGTCCTTAAATAATGCAGCAAATTCATTAAATAATGCACAGAGTCATTAAATAATGCAACAAAGTCCTTAAATAATGCAGCAGAGTCCTTAAATAATGCAACAAAGTCCTTAAATAATGCAGCAGATTCCTTAAATAAAGCAGCAGAGTGCTTAAATAATGCAGCAGAGTCCTTAAATACCGCAGCAGAGTCATTAAATAATACAGCAGAGTCCTTAAATAATGCAGCAAATTCCTTAAATAATGCAGAGTCCTTAAATAATGCACTAAATTCCTTAAATAAAATGCAGCAACGCCCTTAATAATGCAGCAGAGTCCTTAAATAATTCAGCAAAGTCCTTAAATAATGCAGCAGAGTCCTTAAATACCGCAGCAGCGTCCTTAAATAATGCAACAAAGTCCTTAAATAATGCAGCTGAACCCTTAAATAATGCAACAAAGTCCTTAAATAATGCAGCAGACTCCTTAAATAATGCAACAAACTCCTTAAATAATGCAGCAGAGTACTTAAATAATGCAGCAGAGTACTTAAATAATGCAGCAAATTCCTTAAATAATGCAGCAGAATCCTTAAATAATGCAATAAAATCCTTAAATAATGCAGCAACGTCCTTAATAATGCAGCAGAGTCCTTAAATAATACAGCAAAGTTCTTAAATAATGCAGCAGAGGACTTAAATACTGCAGCAGCGTCCTTAAATAATGCAGCAGAGTCCTTAAATAATGCAACAAAGTCCTTAAATAATGCAGCAGAATCCTTAAATAATGCAAAAAATTCCTTAAATAATGCAGAAGAGTACTTAAATAATGCAGAAAAGTTGTTAAATAATGCAGCAAAGTCCTTAAATAATGCAGCAGAGTCCTTAAACATTGCAGCACAGTCCTTAAATAATGCAACAAAGTCCTTAAATAATGCAGCAGAGTCCTTAAATAATGCAGCAAAGTCCTTAAAAAATGCAGCAGAGTCCTTAAACAATGCAACACAGTCCTTAAATAATGCAGCAGAGTCCTTAAATACTGCAGCAGAGTCCTTAAATAATGCAGCAAAGTCCTTAAATAATGCAGCAGAGTCCTTAAATACTGCAGCAGAGTCCTTAAATAATGCAGCAAAGTCCTTAAATAATGCAGCAGAGTCCTTAAATTCCGCAGCAGAGTGATTAAATAATGCAACAAAGTCCTTAATAATGCAGCAGAGTCCTTAAATAATGCAGCAAATTCTTTAAATAATGCAGCAGAATCCTTAAATAATGCAATAAAGTCCTTATCTAATGCAGCAACGTCCTTAATAATGCAGCAGAGTCCTTAAATAATGCAGCAAAGTACTTAAATAATGCAGCAGAGGCCTTAAATACCGCAGCAGCATACTTAAATAATGCAGCAAAGTCCTTAAATAATGCAGCAGAGTCCTTAAATAATGCAACAAAGTCCTTAAATAATGCAGCAGAGTCCTTAAATAATGCAGCAAAGTCCTTAAATAATGCAGCAGAGTCCTTAAATAATGCAACAAAGTCCTTAAATAATGCAGCAGAGTCCTTAAATAATGCAGCAGAGTCCTTAAATAATGCAACAAAGTCCTTAAATAATGCAGCAGAGTCCTTAAATAATGCAACAAAGTCCTTAAATAATGCAGCAGAGTCCTTAAATAATGCAGCAAAGTCCTTAAATAATGCAGCAGAGTCCTTAAACAATGCAGCACAGTCCTTAAATAATGCAACAAAGTCCTTAAATAATGCAGCAGAGTCCTTAAATAATGCAGCAAAGTCCTTAAATAATGCAGCAGAGTCCTTAAACAATGCAGCACAGTCCTTAAATAATGCAGCAAAGTCCTTAAATAATGCAGCAGAGTCCTTAAATACAGCAGCAGCGTCCTTAAATAATGCAACAAAGTCCTTAAATAATGCAGCAGAGTCCTTAAATAATGCATCAAAGTCCTTAAATAATGCAGCAGAGTCCTTAAATAATGCAACAAACTCATTAAATAATGCAGCAAAGTACTTAAATAATGCAGCAAATTCCTTAAATAATGCAGCAGAATCCTTAAATAATGCAATAAAGTCCTTAAATAATGCAGCAGAGTCCTTAAATAATGCAATCAATTCCTTAAATAATGCAGCAGAATCCTTAAATAATGCAATAAAGTCATTAAATAATGCAGCAGAGTCCTTAAATAATGCAACAAAGTCCTTAAATAATGCAGCAGATTCCTTAAATTCTGCAGCAGCGTCCTTAAATAATGCATCAAAGTCCTTAAATAATGCAGCAGAGTCCTTAAATACCACAGCAGAGTCATTAAATAATGCAGCAGAGTCCTTAAATAATGCAGCATATTCCTTAAATAATGCAGCAGAGTCCTTAAATAATGCAGCAGAGTCCTTAAATAATGCAACAAAGTCCTTAAATAATGCAGCAGAGTCCTTAAATAATGCAGCAGAGTCCTTAAACAATGCAGCACAGTCCTTAAATAATGCAACAAAGTCCTTAAATAATGCAGCAGAGTCCTTAAATAATGCAGCAAAGTCCTTATATAATGCAGCAGAGTCCTTAAACAATGCAGCACAGTCCTTAAATAATGCAGCAAAGTCCTTAAATAATGCAGCAGAGTCCTTAAATACAGCAGCAGCGTCCTTAAATAATGCAACAAAGTCCTTAAATAATGCAGCAGAGTCCTTAAATAATGCATCAAAGTCCTTAAATAATGCAGCAGAGTCCTTAAATAATGCAACAAACTCATTAAATAATGCAGCAAAGTACTTAAATAATGCAGCAAATTCCTTAAATAATGCAGCAGAATCCTTAAATAATGCAATAAAGTCCTTAAATAATGCAGCAGAGTACTTAAATACTGCAATAAATTCCTTAAATAATGCAGCAGAATCCTTAAATAATGCAATAAAGTCATTAAATAATGCAGCAGAGTCCTTAAATAATGCAACAAAGTCCTTAAATAATGCAGCAGATTCCTTAAATTCTGCAGCAGCGTCCTTAAATAATGCATCAAAGTCCTTAAATAATGCAGCAGAGTCCTTAAATACCACAGCAGAGTCATTAAATAATGCAGCAGAGTCCTTAAATAATGCAGCATATTCCTTAAATAATGCAGCAGAGTCCTTAAATAATGCAATAAAGTCCTTAAATAATGCAGCAGAGTCCTTAAATAATGCAGCAACGTCCTTAATAATGCAGCTGAGTCCTTAAATAATGCAGCAACATCCTTAAATAATGCAGCAGAGTCCTTAAATACTGCATCAGCGTCCTTAAATAATGCAACAAAGTCCTTAAATAATGCAGCAAAGTCCTTAAATAATGCAGCAGAGTCCTTAAATAATGCAGCAAATTCATTAAATAATGCAGCAGAGTCCTTAAATAATGCAACAAAGTCCTTAAATAATGCAGCAGATTCCTTAAATTTCGCAGCAGCGTCCTTAAATAATGCATCAAAGTCCTTAAATAATGCAGCAGAGTCCTAAAATACCGCAGCAGCGTCCTTAAATAATGCAACAAAGTCCTTAAATAATGCAGCTGAACCCTTAAATAATGCAACAAAGTCCTTAAATAATGCAGCAGACTCCTTAAATAATGCAACAAACTCCTTAAATAATGCAGCAGAGTACTTAAATAATGCAGCAGAGTACTTAAATAATGCAGCAAATTCCTTAAATAATGCAGCAGAATCCTTAAATAATGCAATAAAATCCTTAAATAATGCAGCAACGTCCTTAATAATGCAGAAGAGTCCTTAAATAATACAGCAAAGTTCTTAAATAATGCAGCAGAGGACTTAAATACTGCAGCAGCGTCCTTAAATAATGCAGCAGAGTCCTTAAATAATGCAACAAAGTCCTTAAATAATGCAGCAGAATCCTTAAATAATGCAAAAAATTCCTTAAATAATGCAGAAGAGTACTTAAATAATGCAGAAAAGTTGTTAAATAATGCAGCAAAGTCCTTAAATAATGCAGCAGAGTCCTTAAACATTGCAGCACAGTCCTTAAAAAATGCAACAAAGTCCTTAAATAATGCAGCAGAGTCCTTAAATAATGCAGCAAAGTCCTTAAAAAATGCAGCAGAGTCCTTAAACAATGCAACACAGTCCTTAAATAATGCAGCAGAGTCCTTAAATACTGCAGCAGAGTCCTTAAATAATGCAGCAAAGTCCTTAAATAATGCAGCAGAGTCCTTAAATACTGCAGCAGAGTCCTTAAATAATGCCGCAAAGTCCTTAAATAATGCAGCAGAGTCCTTAAATTCCGCAGCAGAGTGATTAAATAATGCAACAAAGTCCTTAATAATGCAGCAGAGTCCTTAAATAATGCAGCAAATTCTTTAAATAATGCAGCAGAATCCTTAAATAATGCAATAAAGTCCTTATCTAATGCAGCAACGTCCTTAATAATGCAGCAGAGTCCTTAAATAATGCAGCAAAGTACTTAAATAATGCAGCAGAGGCCTTAAATACCGCAGCAGCATACTTAAATAATGCAGCAAAGTCCTTAAATAATGCAGCAGAGTCCTTAAATAATGCAACAAAGTCCTTAAATAATGCAGCAGAGTCCTTAAATAATGCAGCAAAGTCCTTAAATAATGCAGCAGAGTCCTTAAATAATGCAACAAAGTCCTTAAATAATGCAGCAGAGTCCTTAAATAATGCAGCAGAGTCCTTAAATAATGCAACAAAGTCCTTAAATAATGCAGCAGAGTCCTTAAATAATGCAACAAAGTCCTTAAATAATGCAGCAGAGTCCTTAAATAATGCAGCAAAGTCCTTAAATAATGCAGCAGAGTCCTTAAACAATGCAGCACAGTCCTTAAATAATGCAACAAAGTCCTTAAATAATGCAGCAGAGTCCTTAAATAATGCAGCAAAGTCCTTAAATAATGCAGCAGAGTCCTTAAACAATGCAGCACAGTCCTTAAATAATGCAGCAAAGTCCTTAAATAATGCAGCAGAGTCCTTAAATACAGCAGCAGCGTCCTTAAATAATGCAACAAAGTCCTTAAATAATGCAGCAGAGTCCTTAAATAATGCATCAAAGTCCTTAAATAATGCAGCAGAGTCCTTAAATAATGCAACAAACTCATTAAATAATGCAGCAAAGTACTTAAATAATGCAGCAAATTCCTTAAATAATGCAGCAGAATCCTTAAATAATGCAATAAAGTCCTTAAATAATGCAGCAGAGTCCTTAAATACTGCAATAAATTCCTTAAATAATGCAGCAGAATCCTTAAATAATGCAATAAACTCATTAAGTAATGCAGCAGAGTCCTTAAATAATGCAACAAAGTACTTAAATAATGCAGCAGATTCCTTAAATTCTGCAGCAGCGTCCTTAAATAATGCATCAAAGTCCTTAAATAATGCAGCAGAGTCCTTAAATACCACAGCAGAGTCATTAAATAATGCAGCAGAGTCCTTAAATAATGCAGCATATTCCTTAAATAATGCAGCAGAGTCCTTAAATAATGCAATAAAGTCCTTAAATAATGCAGCAGAGTCCTTAAATAATGCAGCAACGTCCTTAATAATGCAGCTGAGTCCTTAAATAATGCAGCAACATCCTTAAATAATGCAGCAGAGTCCTTAAATACTGCATCAGCGTCCTTAAATAATGCAACAAAGTCCTTAAATAATGCAGCAAAGTCCTTAAATAATGCAGCAGAGTCCTTAAATACAGCAGCAGAGTACTTAAATAATTCAGCAAAGTCCTTAAATAATGCAGCAGAGTCCTTAAATAATGCAATAAAGTCCTTATCTAATGCAGCAACGTCCTTATTAATGCAGCAGAGTCCTTAAATAATGCAACAAAGTCCTTAAATAATGCAGCAGAGTCCTTAAATAATGCAACAAAGTCCTTAAATATTGCAGCAGAGTCCTTAAATAATGCAGCAAAGTCCTTAAATAATGCAGCAGAGTACTTAAATAATGCAGCAAATTCCTTAAATAATGCAGCAGAATCCTTAAATAATGCAATAAAGTCCTTAAATAATGCAGCAGAGTCCTTAAATAATGCAGCAGAGTCCTTAAATAATGCAACAAAGTCCTTAAATAATGCAGCAGAGTCCTTAAATAATGCAGAAAAGTCCTTAAATAATGCAGCAGAGTCCTTAAATAATGCAGCAAACTCATTAAATAATGCAGCAAAGTACTTAAATAATGCAGCAAATTCCTTAAATAATGCAGCAGAATCCTTAAATAATGCAATAAATTCCTTAAATAATGCAGCAGAGTCCTTAAATAATGCAATAAATTCCTTAAATAATGCAGCAGAATCCTTAAATAATGCAATAAAGTCATTAAATAATGCAGCAGAGTCCTTAAATACTGCAGCAGAGACCTTAAATAATGCAGCAAAATCCTTAAATAATGCAGCAGAGTCCTTATATAATGCAGCAGAGTCCTAAAATACCGCAGCAGAGTCCTTAAATAATGCAGCAGAGTCCTTAAATAATGCAGCAAATTCATTAAATAATGCAGCAGAGTCCTTAAATAATGCAACAAAGTCCTTAAATAATGCAGCAGATTCCTTAAATTTCGCAGCAGCGTCCTTAAATAATGCATCAAAGTCCTTAAATAATGCAGCAGAGTCCTAAAATACCGCAGCAGAGTCCTTAAATAATGCAGCAAAGTCCTTAAATAATGCAGCAGAGTGCTTACATAATGCAGCAGAGTCCTTAAATTCCGCAGCAGAGTCATTAAATAATGCAGCAGAGTCCTTAAATAATGCAGCAAATTCATTAAATAATGCACAGAGTCATTAAATAATGCAACAAAGTCCTTAAATAATGCAGCAGAGTGCTTAAATAATGCAACAAAGTCCTTAAATAATGCAGCAGAGTCCTTAAATAATGCAACAAACTCATTAAATAATGCAGCAAAGTACTTAAATAATGCAGCAAATTCCTTAAATAATGCAGCAGAATCCTTAAATAATGCAATAAAGTCCTTAAATAATGCAGCAGAGTCCTTAAATAATGCAAAAAATTCCTTAAATAATGCAGCAGAATCCTTAAATAATGCAACAAAGTCCTTAAATAATGCAGCAAAGTCCTTAATAATGCAGCAGAGTCCTTAAATAATGCAGCAAAGTCCTTAAATAATGCAGCAGAGTCCTTAAACAATGCAACACAGTCCTTAAATAATGCAGCAAAGTCCTTAAATAATGCAGCAGAGTCCTTAAATACAGCAGCAGCGTCCTTAAATAATTCAGCAAAGTCCTTAAATAATGCAGCAGAGTCCTTAAATAATGCAACAAAGTCCTTAAATAATGCAGCAGAGTCCTTAAATAATGCAACAAAGTCCATAAATAATGCAGCAGAGTCCTTAAATACTGCAGCAGAGTCCTTAAATAATGCAGCAAAGTCCTTAAATAATGCAGCAGAGTCCTTAAATTCCGCAGCAGAGTGATTAAATAATGCAACAAAGTCCTTAATAATGCAGCAGAGTCCTTAAATAATGCAGCAAATTCTTTAAATAATGCAGCAGAATCCTTAGATAATGCAATAAAGTCCTTATCTAATGCAGCAACGTCCTTAATAATGCAGCAGAGTCCTTAAATAATGCAGCAAAGTACTTAAATAATGCAGCAGAGGCCTTAAATACCGCAGCAGCATACTTAAATAATGCAGCAAAGTCCTTAAATAATGCAGCAGAGTCCTTAAATAATGCAACAAAGTCCTTAAATAATGCAGCAGAGTCCTTAAATAATGCAACAAAGTCCTTAAATAATGCACCAGAGTACTTAAATAATGCAGCAAAGTCCTTAAATAATGCAGCAGAGTCCTTAAATAATGCAACAAAGTCCTTAAATAATGCAGCAGAGTCCTTAAATAATGCAACAAAGTCCTTAAATAATGCAGCAGAGTCCTTAAATAATGCAACAAAGTCCTTAAATAATGCAGCAGAGTCCTTAAATAATGCAGCAAAGTCCTTAAATAATGCAGCAGAGTCCTTAAACAATGCAGCACAGTCCTTAAATAATGCAACAAAGTCCTTAAATAATGCAGCAGAGTCCTTAAATAATGCAGCAAAGTTCTTAAATAATGCAGCAGAGTCCTTAAACAATGCAGCACAGTCCTTAAATAATGCAGCAAAGTCCTTAAATAATGCAGCAGAGTCCTTAAATAATGCAGCAAACTCATTAAATAATGCAGCAAAGTACTTAAATAATGCAGCAAATTCCTTAAATAATGCAGCAGAATCCTTAAATAATGCAATAAAGTCCTTAAATAATGCAGCAGAGTCCTTAAATAATGCAATAAATTCCTTAAATAATGCAGCAGAATCCTTAAATAATGCAATAAAGTCATTAAATAATGCAGCAGAGTCCTTAAATACTGCAGCAGAGACCTTAAATAATGCAGCAAAATCCTTAAATAATGCAGCAGAGTCCTTATATAATGCAGCAGAGTCCTAAAATACCGCAGCAGAGTCCTTAAATAATGCAGCAGAGTCCTTAAATAATGCAGCAAATTCATTAAATAATGCAGCAGAGTCCTTAAATAATGCAACAAAGTCCTTAAATTATGCAGCAGATTCCTTAAATTTCGCAGCAGCGTCCTTAAATAATGCATCAAAGTCCTTAAATAATGCAGCAGAGTCCTAAAATACCGCAGCAGAGTCCTTAAATAATGCAGCAAAGTCCTTAAATAATGCAGCAGAGTGCTTACATAATGCAGCAGAGTCCTTAAATTCCGCAGCAGAGTCATTAAATAATGCAGCAGAGTCCTTAAATAATGCAGCAAATTCATTAAATAATGCACAGAGTCATTAAATAATGCAACAAAGTCCTTAAATAATGCAGCAGAGTCCTTAAATAATGCAACAAAGTCCTTAAATAATGCAGCAGATTCCTTAAATAAAGCAGCAGAGTGCTTAAATAATGCAGCAGAGTCCTTAAATACCGCAGCAGAGTCATTAAATAATACAGCAGAGTCCTTAAATAATGCAGCAAATTCCTTAAATAATGCAGAGTCCTTAAATAATGCACTAAATTCCTTAAATAAAATGCAGCAACGCCCTTAATAATGCAGCAGAGTCCTTAAATAATTCAGCAAAGTCCTTAAATAATGCAGCAGAGTCCTTAAATACCGCAGCAGCGTCCTTAAATAATGCAACAAAGTCCTTAAATAATGCAGCTGAACCCTTAAATAATGCAACAAAGTCCTTAAATAATGCAGCAGACTCCTTAAATAATGCAACAAACTCCTTAAATAATGCAGCAGAGTACTTAAATAATGCAGCAGAGTACTTAAATAATGCAGCAAATTCCTTAAATAATGCAGCAGAATCCTTAAATAATGCAATAAAATCCTTAAATAATGCAGCAACGTCCTTAATAATGCAGCAGCGTCCTTAAATAATGCAGCAGAGTCCTTAAATAATGCAACAAAGTCCTTAAATAATGCAGCAGAATCCTTAAATAATGCAAAAAATTCCTTAAATAATGCAGAAGAGTACTTAAATAATGCAGAAAAGTTGTTAAATAATGCAGCAAAGTCCTTAAATAATGCAGCAGAGTCCTTAAACATTGCAGCACAGTCCTTAAATAATGCAACAAAGTCCTTAAATAATGCAGCAGAGTCCTTAAATAATGCAGCAAAGTCCTTAAAAAATGCAGCAGAGTCCTTAAACAATGCAACACAGTCCTTAAATAATGCAGCAGAGTCCTTAAATACTGCAGCAGAGTCCTTAAATAATGCAGCAAAGTCCTTAAATAATGCAGCAGAGTCCTTAAATACTGCAGCAGAGTCCTTAAATAATGCAGCAAAGTCCTTAAATAATGCAGCAGAGTCCTTAAATTCCGAAGCAGAGTGATTAAATAATGCAACAAAGTCCTTAATAATGCAGCAGAGTCCTTAAATAATGCAGCAAATTCTTTAAATAATGCAGCAGAATCCTTAAATAATGCAATAAAGTCCTTATCTAATGCAGCAACGTCCTTAATAATGCAGCAGAGTCCTTAAATAATGCAGCAAAGTACTTAAATAATGCAGCAGAGGCCTTAAATACCGCAGCAGCATACTTAAATAATGCAGCAAAGTCCTTAAATAATGCAGCAGAGTCCTTAAATAATGCAACAAAGTCCTTAAATAATGCAGCAGAGTCCTTAAATAATGCAGCAAAGTCCTTAAATAATGCAGCAGAGTCCTTAAATAATGCAACAAAGTCCTTAAATAATGCAGCAGAGTCCTTAAATAATGCAGCAGAGTCCTTAAATAATGCAACAAAGTCCTTAAATAATGCAGCAGAGTCCTTAAATAATGCAGCAGAGTCCTTAAACAATGCAGCACAGTCCTTAAATAATGCAACAAAGTCCTTAAATAATGCAGCAGAGTCCTTAAATAATGCAGCAAAGTCCTTATATAATGCAGCAGAGTCCTTAAACAATGCAGCACAGTCCTTAAATAATGCAGCAAAGTCCTTAAATAATGCAGCAGAGTCCTTAAATACAGCAGCAGCGTCCTTAAATAATGCAACAAAGTCCTTAAATAATGCAGCAGAGTCCTTAAATAATGCATCAAAGTCCTTAAATAATGCAGCAGAGTCCTTAAATAATGCAACAAACTCATTAAATAATGCAGCAAAGTACTTAAATAATGCAGCAAATTCCTTAAATAATGCAGCAGAATCCTTAAATAATGCAATAAAGTCCTTAAATAATGCAGCAGAGTACTTAAATACTGCAATAAATTCCTTAAATAATGCAGCAGAATCCTTAAATAATGCAATAAAGTCATTAAATAATGCAGCAGAGTCCTTAAATAATGCAACAAAGTCCTTAAATAATGCAGCAGATTCCTTAAATTCTGCAGCAGCGTCCTTAAATAATGCATCAAAGTCCTTAAATAATGCAGCAGAGTCCTTAAATACCACAGCAGAGTCATTAAATAATGCAGCAGAGTCCTTAAATAATGCAGCATATTCCTTAAATAATGCAGCAGAGTCCTTAAATAATGCAATAAAGTCCTTAAATAATGCAGCAGAGTCCTTAAATAATGCAGCAACGTCCTTAATAATGCAGCTGAGTCCTTAAATAATGCAGCAACATCCTTAAATAATGCAGCAGAGTCCTTAAATACTGCATCAGCGTCCTTAAATAATGCAACAAAGTCCTTAAATAATGCAGCAAAGTCCTTAAATAATGCAGCAGAGTCCTTAAATAATGCAGCAAATTCATTAAATAATGCAGCAGAGTCCTTAAATAATGCAACAAAGTCCTTAAATAATGCAGCAGATTCCTTAAATTTCGCAGCAGCGTCCTTAAATAATGCATCAAAGTCCTTAAATAATGCAGCAGAGTCCTAAAATACCGCAGCAGAGTCCTTAAATAATGCAGCAAAGTCCTTAAATAATGCAGCAGAGTGCTTACATAATGCAGCAGAGTCCTTAAATTCCGCAGCAGAGTCATTAAATAATGCAGCAGAGTCCTTAAATAATGCAGCAAATTCATTAAATAATGCACAGAGTCATTAAATAATGCAACAAAGTCCTTAAATAATGCAGCAGAGTCCTTAAATAATGCAACAAAGTCCTTAAATAATGCAGCAGATTCCTTAAATAAAGCAGCAGAGTGCTTAAATAATGCAGCAGAGTCCTTAAATACCGCAGCAGAGTCATTAAATAATACAGCAGAGTCCTTAAATAATGCAGCAAATTCCTTAAATAATGCAGAGTCCTTAAATAATGCACTAAATTCCTTAAATAAAATGCAGCAACGCCCTTAATAATGCAGCAGAGTCCTTAAATAATTCAGCAAAGTCCTTAAATAATGCAGCAGAGTCCTTAAATACCGCAGCAGCGTCCTTAAATAATGCAACAAAGTCCTTAAATAATGCAGCTGAACCCTTAAATAATGCAACAAAGTCCTTAAATAATGCAGCAGACTCCTTAAATAATGCAACAAACTCCTTAAATAATGCAGCAGAGTACTTAAATAATGCAGCAGAGTACTTAAATAATGCAGCAAATTCCTTAAATAATGCAGCAGAATCCTTAAATAATGCAATAAAATCCTTAAATAATGCAGCAACGTCCTTAATAATGCAGCAGAGTCCTTAAATAATACAGCAAAGTTCTTAAATAATGCAGCAGAGGACTTAAATACTGCAGCAGCGTCCTTAAATAATGCAGCAGAGTCCTTAAATAATGCAACAAAGTCCTTAAATAATGCAGCAGAATCCTTAAATAATGCAAAAAATTCCTTAAATAATGCAGAAGAGTACTTAAATAATGCAGAAAAGTTGTTAAATAATGCAGCAAAGTCCTTAAATAATGCAGCAGAGTCCTTAAACATTGCAGCACAGTCCTTAAATAATGCAACAAAGTCCTTAAATAATGCAGCAGAGTCCTTAAATAATGCAGCAAAGTCCTTAAAAAATGCAGCAGAGTCCTTAAACAATGCAACACAGTCCTTAAATAATGCAGCAGAGTCCTTAAATACTGCAGCAGAGTCCTTAAATAATGCAGCAAAGTCCTTAAATAATGCAGCAGAGTCCTTAAATACTGCAGCAGAGTCCTTAAATAATGCAGCAAAGTCCTTAAATAATGCAGCAGAGTCCTTAAATTCCGCAGCAGAGTGATTAAATAATGCAACAAAGTCCTTAATAATGCAGCAGAGTCCTTAAATAATGCAGCAAATTCTTTAAATAATGCAGCAGAATCCTTAAATAATGCAATAAAGTCCTTATCTAATGCAGCAACGTCCTTAATAATGCAGCAGAGTCCTTAAATAATGCAGCAAAGTACTTAAATAATGCAGCAGAGGCCTTAAATACCGCAGCAGCATACTTAAATAATGCAGCAAAGTCCTTAAATAATGCAGCAGAGTCCTTAAATAATGCAACAAAGTCCTTAAATAATGCAGCAGAGTCCTTAAATAATGCAGCAAAGTCCTTAAATAATGCAGCAGAGTCCTTAAATAATGCAACAAAGTCCTTAAATAATGCAGCAGAGTCCTTAAATAATGCAGCAGAGTCCTTAAATAATGCAACAAAGTCCTTAAATAATGCAGCAGAGTCCTTAAATAATGCAACAAAGTCCTTAAATAATGCAGCAGAGTCCTTAAATAATGCAGCAAAGTCCTTAAATAATGCAGCAGAGTCCTTAAACAATGCAGCACAGTCCTTAAATAATGCAACAAAGTCCTTAAATAATGCAGCAGAGTCCTTAAATAATGCAGCAAAGTCCTTAAATAATGCAGCAGAGTCCTTAAACAATGCAGCACAGTCCTTAAATAATGCAGCAAAGTCCTTAAATAATGCAGCAGAGTCCTTAAATACAGCAGCAGCGTCCTTAAATAATGCAACAAAGTCCTTAAATAATGCAGCAGAGTCCTTAAATAATGCATCAAAGTCCTTAAATAATGCAGCAGAGTCCTTAAATAATGCAACAAACTCATTAAATAATGCAGCAAAGTACTTAAATAATGCAGCAAATTCCTTAAATAATGCAGCAGAATCCTTAAATAATGCAATAAAGTCCTTAAATAATGCAGCAGAGTCCTTAAATAATGCAATCAATTCCTTAAATAATGCAGCAGAATCCTTAAATAATGCAATAAAGTCATTAAATAATGCAGCAGAGTCCTTAAATAATGCAACAAAGTCCTTAAATAATGCAGCAGATTCCTTAAATTCTGCAGCAGCGTCCTTAAATAATGCATCAAAGTCCTTAAATAATGCAGCAGAGTCCTTAAATACCACAGCAGAGTCATTAAATAATGCAGCAGAGTCCTTAAATAATGCAGCATATTCCTTAAATAATGCAGCAGAGTCCTTAAATAATGCAGCAGAGTCCTTAAATAATGCAACAAAGTCCTTAAATAATGCAGCAGAGTCCTTAAATAATGCAGCAGAGTCCTTAAACAATGCAGCACAGTCCTTAAATAATGCAACAAAGTCCTTAAATAATGCAGCAGAGTCCTTAAATAATGCAGCAAAGTCCTTATATAATGCAGCAGAGTCCTTAAACAATGCAGCACAGTCCTTAAATAATGCAGCAAAGTCCTTAAATAATGCAGCAGAGTCCTTAAATACAGCAGCAGCGTCCTTAAATAATGCAACAAAGTCCTTAAATAATGCAGCAGAGTCCTTAAATAATGCATCAAAGTCCTTAAATAATGCAGCAGAGTCCTTAAATAATGCAACAAACTCATTAAATAATGCAGCAAAGTACTTAAATAATGCAGCAAATTCCTTAAATAATGCAGCAGAATCCTTAAATAATGCAATAAAGTCCTTAAATAATGCAGCAGAGTACTTAAATACTGCAATAAATTCCTTAAATAATGCAGCAGAATCCTTAAATAATGCAATAAAGTCATTAAATAATGCAGCAGAGTCCTTAAATAATGCAACAAAGTCCTTAAATAATGCAGCAGATTCCTTAAATTCTGCAGCAGCGTCCTTAAATAATGCATCAAAGTCCTTAAATAATGCAGCAGAGTCCTTAAATACCACAGCAGAGTCATTAAATAATGCAGCAGAGTCCTTAAATAATGCAGCATATTCCTTAAATAATGCAGCAGAGTCCTTAAATAATGCAATAAAGTCCTTAAATAATGCAGCAGAGTCCTTAAATAATGCAGCAACGTCCTTAATAATGCAGCTGAGTCCTTAAATAATGCAGCAACATCCTTAAATAATGCAGCAGAGTCCTTAAATACTGCATCAGCGTCCTTAAATAATGCAACAAAGTCCTTAAATAATGCAGCAAAGTCCTTAAATAATGCAGCAGAGTCCTTAAATAATGCAGCAAATTCATTAAATAATGCAGCAGAGTCCTTAAATAATGCAACAAAGTCCTTAAATAATGCAGCAGATTCCTTAAATTTCGCAGCAGCGTCCTTAAATAATGCATCAAAGTCCTTAAATAATGCAGCAGAGTCCTAAAATACCGCAGCAGAGTCCTTAAATAATGCAGCAAAGTCCTTAAATAATGCAGCAGAGTGCTTACATAATGCAGCAGAGTCCTTAAATTCCGCAGCAGAGTCATCAAATAATGCAGCAGAGTCCTTAAATAATGCAGCAAATTCATTAAATAATGCACAGAGTCATTAAATAATGCAACAAAGTCCTTAAATAATGCAGCAGAGTCCTTAAATAATGCAACAAAGTCCTTAAATAATGCAGCAGATTCCTTAAATAAAGCAGCAGAGTGCTTAAATAATGCAGCAGAGTCCTTAAATACCGCAGCAGAGTCATTAAATAATACAGCAGAGTCCTTAAATAATGCAGCAAATTCCTTAAATAATGCAGAGTCCTTAAATAATGCACTAAATTCCTTAAATAAAATGCAGCAACGCCCTTAATAATGCAGCAGAGTCCTTAAATAATTCAGCAAAGTCCTTAAATAATGCAGCAGAGTCCTTAAATACCGCAGCAGCGTCCTTAAATAATGCAACAAAGTCCTTAAATAATGCAGCTGAACCCTTAAATAATGCAACAAAGTCCTTAAATAATGCAGCAGACTCCTTAAATAATGCAACAAACTCCTTAAATAATGCAGCAGAGTACTTAAATAATGCAGCAGAGTACTTAAATAATGCAGCAAATTCCTTAAATAATGCAGCAGAATCCTTAAATAATGCAATAAAATCCTTAAATAATGCAGCAACGTCCTTAATAATGCAGCAGAGTCCTTAAATAATACAGCAAAGTTCTTAAATAATGCAGCAGAGGACTTAAATACTGCAGCAGCGTCCTTAAATAATGCAGCAGAGTCCTTAAATAATGCAACAAAGTCCTTAAATAATGCAGCAGAATCCTTAAATAATGCAAAAAATTCCTTAAATAATGCAGAAGAGTACTTAAATAATGCAGAAAAGTTGTTAAATAATGCAGCAAAGTCCTTAAATAATGCAGCAGAGTCCTTAAACATTGCAGCACAGTCCTTAAATAATGCAACAAAGTCCTTAAATAATGCAGCAGAGTCCTTAAATAATGCAGCAAAGTCCTTAAAAAATGCAGCAGAGTCCTTAAACAATGCAACACAGTCCTTAAATAATGCAGCAGAGTCCTTAAATACTGCAGCAGAGTCCTTAAATAATGCAGCAAAGTCCTTAAATAATGCAGCAGAGTCCTTAAATACTGCAGCAGAGTCCTTAAATAATGCAGCAAAGTCCTTAAATAATGCAGCAGAGTCCTTAAATTCCGCAGCAGAGTGATTAAATAATGCAACAAAGTCCTTAATAATGCAGCAGAGTCCTTAAATAATGCAGCAAATTCTTTAAATAATGCAGCAGAATCCTTAAATAATGCAATAAAGTCCTTATCTAATGCAGCAACGTCCTTAATAATGCAGCAGAGTCCTTAAATAATGCAGCAAAGTACTTAAATAATGCAGCAGAGGCCTTAAATACCGCAGCAGCATACTTAAATAATGCAGCAAAGTCCTTAAATAATGCAGCAGAGTCCTTAAATAATGCAACAAAGTCCTTAAATAATGCAGCAGAGTCCTTAAATAATGCAGCAAAGTCCTTAAATAATGCAGCAGAGTCCTTAAATAATGCAACAAAGTCCTTAAATAATGCAGCAGAGTCCTTAAATAATGCAGCAGAGTCCTTAAATAATGCAACAAAGTCCTTAAATAATGCAGCAGAGTCCTTAAATAATGCAACAAAGTCCTTAAATAATGCAGCAGAGTCCTTAAATAATGCAGCAAAGTCCTTAAATAATGCAGCAGAGTCCTTAAACAATGCAGCACAGTCCTTAAATAATGCAACAAAGTCCTTAAATAATGCAGCAGAGTCCTTAAATAATGCAGCAAAGTCCTTAAATAATGCAGC
This sequence comes from Phyllobates terribilis, assembly GCF_046119375.1. Taxonomy (NCBI): domain Eukaryota; kingdom Metazoa; phylum Chordata; class Amphibia; order Anura; family Dendrobatidae; genus Phyllobates; species Phyllobates terribilis. Next base: position 73,145 of record NW_027363029.1, on the reverse strand, counting down.
AGAGTCCTTAAACAATGCAGCACAGTCCTTAAATAATGCAGCAAAGTCCTTAAATAATGCAGCAGAGTCCTTAAATACAGCAGCAGCGTCCTTAAATAATGCAACAAAGTCCTTAAATAATGCAGCAGAGTCCTTAAATAATGCATCAAAGTCCTTAAATAATGCAGCAGAGTCCTTAAATAATGCAACAAACTCATTAAATAATGCAGCAAAGTACTTAAATAATGCAGCAAATTCCTTAAATAATGCAGCAGAATCCTTAAATAATGCAATAAAGTCCTTAAATAATGCAGCAGAGTCCTTAAATAATGCAATCAATTCCTTAAATAATGCAGCAGAATCCTTAAATAATGCAATAAAGTCATTAAATAATGCAGCAGAGTCCTTAAATAATGCAACAAAGTCCTTAAATAATGCAGCAGATTCCTTAAATTCTGCAGCAGCGTCCTTAAATAATGCATCAAAGTCCTTAAATAATGCAGCAGAGTCCTTAAATACCACAGCAGAGTCATTAAATAATGCAGCAGAGTCCTTAAATAATGCAGCATATTCCTTAAATAATGCAGCAGAGTCCTTAAATAATGCAATAAAGTCCTTAAATAATGCAGCAGAGTCCTTAAATAATGCAAAAAATTCCTTAAATAATGCAGCAGAATCCTTAAATAATGCAACAAAGTCCTTAAATAATGCAGCAAAGTCCTTAATAATGCAGCAGAGTCCTTAAATAATGCAGCAAAGTCCTTAAATAATGCAGCAGAGTCCTTAAACAATGCAACACAGTCCTTAAATAATGCAGCAAAGTCCTTAAATAATGCAGCAGAGTCCTTAAATACAGCAGCAGCGTCCTTAAATAATTCAGCAAAGTCCTTAAATAATGCAGCAGAGTCCTTAAATAATGCAACAAAGTCCTTAAATAATGCAGCAGAGTCCTTAAATAATGCAACAAAGTCCATAAATAATGCAGCAGAGTCCTTAAATACTGCAGCAGAGTCCTTAAATAATGCAGCAAAGTCCTTAAATAATGCAGCAGAGTCCTTAAATTCCGCAGCAGAGTGATTAAATAATGCAACAAAGTCCTTAATAATGCAGCAGAGTCCTTAAATAATGCAGCAAATTCTTTAAATAATGCAGCAGAATCCTTAGATAATGCAATAAAGTCCTTATCTAATGCAGCAACGTCCTTAATAATGCAGCAGAGTCCTTAAATAATGCAGCAAAGTACTTAAATAATGCAGCAGAGGCCTTAAATACCGCAGCAGCATACTTAAATAATGCAGCAAAGTCCTTAAATAATGCAGCAGAGTCCTTAAATAATGCAACAAAGTCCTTAAATAATGCAGCAGAGTCCTTAAATAATGCAACAAAGTCCTTAAATAATGCACCAGAGTACTTAAATAATGCAGCAAAGTCCTTAAATAATGCAGCAGAGTCCTTAAATAATGCAACAAAGTCCTTAAATAATGCAGCAGAGTCCTTAAATAATGCAACAAAGTCCTTAAATAATGCAGCAGAGTCCTTAAATAATGCAACAAAGTCCTTAAATAATGCAGCAGAGTCCTTAAATAATGCAGCAAAGTCCTTAAATAATGCAGCAGAGTCCTTAAACAATGCAGCACAGTCCTTAAATAATGCAACAAAGTCCTTAAATAATGCAGCAGAGTCCTTAAATAATGCAGCAAAGTTCTTAAATAATACAGCAGAGTCCTTAAACAATGCAGCACAGTCCTTAAATAATGCAGCAAAGTCCTTAAATAATGCAGCAGAGTCCTTAAATAATGCAGCAAACTCATTAAATAATGCAGCAAAGTACTTAAATAATGCAGCAAATTCCTTAAATAATGCAGCAGAATCCTTAAATAATGCAATAAAGTCCTTAAATAATGCAGCAGAGTCCTTAAATAATGCAAAAAATTCCTTAAATAATGCAGAAGAGTACTTAAATAATGCAGAAAAGTTGTTAAATAATGCAGCAAAGTCCTTAAATAATGCAGCAGAGTCCTTAAACATTGCAGCACAGTCCTTAAATAATGCAACAAAGTCCTTAAATAATGCAGCAGAGTCCTTAAATAATGCAGCAAAGTCCTTAAAAAATGCAGCAGAGTCCTTAAACAATGCAACACAGTCCTTAAATAATGCAGCAGAGTCCTTAAATACTGCAGCAGAGTCCTTAAATAATGCAGCAAAGTCCTTAAATAATGCAGCAGAGTCCTTAAATACTGCAGCAGAGTCCTTAAATAATGCAGCAAAGTCCTTAAATAATGCAGCAGAGTCCTTAAATTCCGCAGCAGAGTGATTAAATAATGCAACAAAGTCCTTAATAATGCAGCAGAGTCCTTAAATAATGCAGCAAATTCTTTAAATAATGCAGCAGAATCCTTAAATAATGCAATAAAGTCCTTATCTAATGCAGCAACGTCCTTAATAATGCAGCAGAGTCCTTAAATAATGCAGCAAAGTACTTAAATAATGCAGCAGAGGCCTTAAATACCGCAGCAGCATACTTAAATAATGCAGCAAAGTCCTTAAATAATGCAGCAGAGTCCTTAAATAATGCAACAAAGTCCTTAAATAATGCAGCAGAGTCCTTAAATAATGCAGCAAAGTCCTTAAATAATGCAGCAGAGTCCTTAAATAATGCAACAAAGTCCTTAAATAATGCAGCAGAGTCCTTAAATAATGCAGCAGAGTCCTTAAATAATGCAACAAAGTCCTTAAATAATGCAGCAGAGTCCTTAAATAATGCAACAAAGTCCTTAAATAATGCAGCAGAGTCCTTAAATAATGCAGCAAAGTCCTTAAATAATGCAGCAGAGTCCTTAAACAATGCAGCACAGTCCTTAAATAATGCAACAAAGTCCTTAAATAATGCAGCAGAGTCCTTAAATAATGCAGCAAAGTCCTTAAATAATGCAGCAGAGTCCTTAAACAATGCAGCACAGTCCTTAAATAATGCAGCAAAGTCCTTAAATAATGCAGCAGAGTCCTTAAATACAGCAGCAGCGTCCTTAAATAATGCAACAAAGTCCTTAAATAATGCAGCAGAGTCCTTAAATAATGCATCAAAGTCCTTAAATAATGCAGCAGAGTCCTTAAATAATGCAACAAACTCATTAAATAATGCAGCAAAGTACTTAAATAATGCAGCAAATTCCTTAAATAATGCAGCAGAATCCTTAAATAATGCAATAAAGTCCTTAAATAATGCAGCAGAGTCCTTAAATAATGCAATCAATTCCTTAAATAATGCAGCAGAATCCTTAAATAATGCAATAAAGTCATTAAATAATGCAGCAGAGTCCTTAAATAATGCAACAAAGTCCTTAAATAATGCAGCAGATTCCTTAAATTCTGCAGCAGCGTCCTTAAATAATGCATCAAAGTCCTTAAATAATGCAGCAGAGTCCTTAAATACCACAGCAGAGTCATTAAATAATGCAGCAGAGTCCTTAAATAATGCAGCATATTCCTTAAATAATGCAGCAGAGTCCTTAAATAATGCAATAAAGTCCTTAAATAATGCAGCAGAGTCCTTAAATAATGCAAAAAATTCCTTAAATAATGCAGCAGAATCCTTAAATAATGCAACAAAGTCCTTAAATAATGCAGCAAAGTCCTTAATAATGCAGCAGAGTCCTTAAATAATGCAGCAAAGTCCTTAAATAATGCAGCAGAGTCCTTAAACAATGCAACACAGTCCTTAAATAATGCAGCAAAGTCCTTAAATAATGCAGCAGAGTCCTTAAATACAGCAGCAGCGTCCTTAAATAATTCAGCAAAGTCCTTAAATAATGCAGCAGAGTCCTTAAATAATGCAACAAAGTCCTTAAATAATGCAGCAGAGTCCTTAAATAATGCAACAAAGTCCATAAATAATGCAGCAGAGTCCTTAAATACTGCAGCAGAGTCCTTAAATAATGCAGCAAAGTCCTTAAATAATGCAGCAGAGTCCTTAAATTCCGCAGCAGAGTGATTAAATAATGCAACAAAGTCCTTAATAATGCAGCAGAGTCCTTAAATAATGCAGCAAATTCTTTAAATAATGCAGCAGAATCCTTAGATAATGCAATAAAGTCCTTATCTAATGCAGCAACGTCCTTAATAATGCAGCAGAGTCCTTAAATAATGCAGCAAAGTACTTAAATAATGCAGCAGAGGCCTTAAATACCGCAGCAGCATACTTAAATAATGCAGCAAAGTCCTTAAATAATGCAGCAGAGTCCTTAAATAATGCAACAAAGTCCTTAAATAATGCAGCAGAGTCCTTAAATAATGCAACAAAGTCCTTAAATAATGCACCAGAGTACTTAAATAATGCAGCAAAGTCCTTAAATAATGCAGCAGAGTCCTTAAATAATGCAACAAAGTCCTTAAATAATGCAGCAGAGTCCTTAAATAATGCAACAAAGTCCTTAAATAATGCAGCAGAGTCCTTAAATAATGCAACAAAGTCCTTAAATAATGCAGCAGAGTCCTTAAATAATGCAGCAAAGTCCTTAAATAATGCAGCAGAGTCCTTAAACAATGCAGCACAGTCCTTAAATAATGCAACAAAGTCCTTAAATAATGCAGCAGAGTCCTTAAATAATGCAGCAAAGTTCTTAAATAATGCAGCAGAGTCCTTAAACAATGCAGCACAGTCCTTAAATAATGCAGCAAAGTCCTTAAATAATGCAGCAGAGTCCTTAAATAATGCAGCAAACTCATTAAATAATGCAGCAAAGTACTTAAATAATGCAGCAAATTCCTTAAATAATGCAGCAGAATCCTTAAATAATGCAATAAAGTCCTTAAATAATGCAGCAGAGTCCTTAAATAATGCAATAAATTCCTTAAATAATGCAGCAGAATCCTTAAATAATGCAATAAAGTCATTAAATAATGCAGCAGAGTCCTTAAATACTGCAGCAGAGACCTTAAATAATGCAGCAAAATCCTTAAATAATGCAGCAGAGTCCTTATATAATGCAGCAGAGTCCTAAAATACCGCAGCAGAGTCCTTAAATAATGCAGCAGAGTCCTTAAATAATGCAGCAAATTCATTAAATAATGCAGCAGAGTCCTTAAATAATGCAACAAAGTCCTTAAATAATGCAGCAGATTCCTTAAATTTCGCAGCAGCGTCCTTAAATAATGCATCAAAGTCCTTAAATAATGCAGCAGAGTCCTAAAATACCGCAGCAGAGTCCTTAAATAATGCAGCAAAGTCCTTAAATAATGCAGCAGAGTGCTTACATAATGCAGCAGAGTCCTTAAATTCCGCAGCAGAGTCATTAAATAATGCAGCAGAGTCCTTAAATAATGCAATAAAGTCATTAAATAATGCAGCAGAGTCCTTAAATAATGCAACAAAGTCCTTAAATAATGCAGCAGATTCCTTAAATTCTGCAGCAGCGTCCTTAAATAATGCATCAAAGTCCTTAAATAATGCAGCAGAGTCCTTAAATACCACAGCAGAGTCATTAAATAATGCAGCAGAGTCCTTAAATAATGCAGCATATTCCTTAAATAATGCAGCAGAGTCCTTAAATAATGCAATAAAGTCCTTAAATAATGCAGCAGAGTCCTTAAATAATGCAGCAACGTCCTTAATAATGCAGCTGAGTCCTTAAATAATGCAGCAACATCCTTAAATAATGCAGCAGAGTCCTTAAATACTGCATCAGCGTCCTTAAATAATGCAACAAAGTCCTTAAATAATGCAGCAAAGTCCTTAAATAATGCAGCAGAGTCCTTAAATAATGCAGCAAATTCATTAAATAATGCAGCAGAGTCCTTAAATAATGCAACAAAGTCCTTAAATAATGCAGCAGATTCCTTAAATTTCGCAGCAGCGTCCTTAAATAATGCATCAAAGTCCTTAAATAATGCAGCAGAGTCCTAAAATACCGCAGCAGAGTCCTTAAATAATGCAGCAAAGTCCTTAAATAATGCAGCAGAGTGCTTACATAATGCAGCAGAGTCCTTAAATTCCGCAGCAGAGTCATTAAATAATGCAGCAGAGTCCTTAAATAATGCAGCAAATTCATTAAATAATGCACAGAGTCATTAAATAATGCAACAAAGTCCTTAAATAATGCAGCAGAGTCCTTAAATAATGCAACAAAGTCCTTAAATAATGCAGCAGATTCCTTAAATAAAGCAGCAGAGTGCTTAAATAATGCAGCAGAGTCCTTAAATACCGCAGCAGAGTCATTAAATAATACAGCAGAGTCCTTAAATAATGCAGCAAATTCCTTAAATAATGCAGAGTCCTTAAATAATGCACTAAATTCCTTAAATAAAATGCAGCAACGCCCTTAATAATGCAGCAGAGTCCTTAAATAATTCAGCAAAGTCCTTAAATAATGCAGCAGAGTCCTTAAATACCGCAGCAGCGTCCTTAAATAATGCAACAAAGTCCTTAAATAATGCAGCTGAACCCTTAAATAATGCAACAAAGTCCTTAAATAATGCAGCAGACTCCTTAAATAATGCAACAAACTCCTTAAATAATGCAGCAGAGTACTTAAATAATGCAGCAGAGTACTTAAATAATGCAGCAAATTCCTTAAATAATGCAGCAGAATCCTTAAATAATGCAATAAAATCCTTAAATAATGCAGCAACGTCCTTAATAATGCAGCAGAGTCCTTAAATAATACAGCAAAGTTCTTAAATAATGCAGCAGAGGACTTAAATACTGCAGCAGCGTCCTTAAATAATGCAGCAGAGTCCTTAAATAATGCAACAAAGTCCTTAAATAATGCAGCAGAATCCTTAAATAATGCAAAAAATTCCTTAAATAATGCAGAAGAGTACTTAAATAATGCAGAAAAGTTGTTAAATAATGCAGCAAAGTCCTTAAATAATGCAGCAGAGTCCTTAAACATTGCAGCACAGTCCTTAAATAATGCAACAAAGTCCTTAAATAATGCAGCAGAGTCCTTAAATAATGCAGCAAAGTCCTTAAAAAATGCAGCAGAGTCCTTAAACAATGCAACACAGTCCTTAAATAATGCAGCAGAGTCCTTAAATACTGCAGCAGAGTCCTTAAATAATGCAGCAAAGTCCTTAAATAATGCAGCAGAGTCCTTAAATACTGCAGCAGAGTCCTTAAATAATGCAGCAAAGTCCTTAAATAATGCAGCAGAGTCCTTAAATTCCGCAGCAGAGTGATTAAATAATGCAACAAAGTCCTTAATAATGCAGCAGAGTCCTTAAATAATGCAGCAAATTCTTTAAATAATGCAGCAGAATCCTTAAATAATGCAATAAAGTCCTTATCTAATGCAGCAACGTCCTTAATAATGCAGCAGAGTCCTTAAATAATGCAGCAAAGTACTTAAATAATGCAGCAGAGGCCTTAAATACCGCAGCAGCATACTTAAATAATGCAGCAAAGTCCTTAAATAATGCAGCAGAGTCCTTAAATAATGCAACAAAGTCCTTAAATAATGCAGCAGAGTCCTTAAATAATGCAGCAAAGTCCTTAAATAATGCAGCAGAGTCCTTAAATAATGCAACAAAGTCCTTAAATAATGCAGCAGAGTCCTTAAATAATGCAGCAGAGTCCTTAAATAATGCAACAAAGTCCTTAAATAATGCAGCAGAGTCCTTAAATAATGCAACAAAGTCCTTAAATAATGCAGCAGAGTCCTTAAATAATGCAGCAAAGTCCTTAAATAATGCAGCAGAGTCCTTAAACAATGCAGCACAGTCCTTAAATAATGCAACAAAGTCCTTAAATAATGCAGCAGAGTCCTTAAATAATGCAGCAAAGTCCTTAAATAATGCAGCAGAGTCCTTAAACAATGCAGCACAGTCCTTAAATAATGCAGCAAAGTCCTTAAATAATGCAGCAGAGTCCTTAAATACAGCAGCAGCGTCCTTAAATAATGCAACAAAGTCCTTAAATAATGCAGCAGAGTCCTTAAATAATGCATCAAAGTCCTTAAATAATGCAGCAGAGTCCTTAAATAATGCAACAAACTCATTAAATAATGCAGCAAAGTACTTAAATAATGCAGCAAATTCCTTAAATAATGCAGCAGAATCCTTAAATAATGCAATAAAGTCCTTAAATAATGCAGCAGAGTCCTTAAATAATGCAATCAATTCCTTAAATAATGCAGCAGAATCCTTAAATAATGCAATAAAGTCATTAAATAATGCAGCAGAGTCCTTAAATAATGCAACAAAGTCCTTAAATAATGCAGCAGATTCCTTAAATTCTGCAGCAGCGTCCTTAAATAATGCATCAAAGTCCTTAAATAATGCAGCAGAGTCCTTAAATACCACAGCAGAGTCATTAAATAATGCAGCAGAGTCCTTAAATAATGCAGCATATTCCTTAAATAATGCAGCAGAGTCCTTAAATAATGCAATAAAGTCCTTAAATAATGCAGCAGAGTCCTTAAATAATGCAAAAAATTCCTTAAATAATGCAGCAGAATCCTTAAATAATGCAACAAAGTCCTTAAATAATGCAGCAAAGTCCTTAATAATGCAGCAGAGTCCTTAAATAATGCAGCAAAGTCCTTAAATAATGCAGCAGAGTCCTTAAACAATGCAACACAGTCCTTAAATAATGCAGCAAAGTCCTTAAATAATGCAGCAGAGTCCTTAAATACAGCAGCAGCGTCCTTAAATAATTCAGCAAAGTCCTTAAATAATGCAGCAGAGTCCTTAAATAATGCAACAAAGTCCTTAAATAATGCAGCAGAGTCCTTAAATAATGCAACAAAGTCCATAAATAATGCAGCAGAGTCCTTAAATACTGCAGCAGAGTCCTTAAATAATGCAGCAAAGTCCTTAAATAATGCAGCAGAGTCCTTAAATTCCGCAGCAGAGTGATTAAATAATGCAACAAAGTCCTTAATAATGCAGCAGAGTCCTTAAATAATGCAGCAAATTCTTTAAATAATGCAGCAGAATCCTTAGATAATGCAATAAAGTCCTTATCTAATGCAGCAACGTCCTTAATAATGCAGCAGAGTCCTTAAATAATGCAGCAAAGTACTTAAATAATGCAGCAGAGGCCTTAAATACCGCAGCAGCATACTTAAATAATGCAGCAAAGTCCTAAAATTATGCAGCAGAGTCCTTAAATAATGCAACAAAGTCCTTAAATAATGCAGCAGAGTCCTTAAATAATGCAACAAAGTCCTTAAATAATGCACCAGAGTACTTAAATAATGCAGCAAAGTCCTTAAATAATGCAGCAGAGTCCTTAAATAATGCAACAAAGTCCTTAAATAATGCAGCAGAGTCCTTAAATAATGCAACAAAGTCCTTAAATAATGCAGCAGAGTCCTTAAATAATGCAACAAAGTCCTTAAATAATGCAGCAGAGTCCTTAAATAATGCAGCAAAGTCCTTAAATAATGCAGCAGAGTCCTTAAACAATGCAGCACAGTCCTTAAATAATGCAACAAAGTCCTTAAATAATGCAGCAGAGTCCTTAAATAATGCAGCAAAGTTCTTAAATAATGCAGCAGAGTCCTTAAACAATGCAGCACAGTCCTTAAATAATGCAGCAAAGTCCTTAAATAATGCAGCAGAGTCCTTAAATAATGCAGCAAACTCATTAAATAATGCAGCAAAGTACTTAAATAATGCAGCAAATTCCTTAAATAATGCAGCAGAATCCTTAAATAATGCAATAAAGTCCTTAAATAATGCAGCAGAGTCCTTAAATAATGCAATAAATTCCTTAAATAATGCAGCAGAATCCTTAAATAATGCAATAAAGTCATTAAATAATGCAGCAGAGTCCTTAAATACTGCAGCAGAGACCTTAAATAATGCAGCAAAATCCTTAAATAATGCAGCAGAGTCCTTATATAATGCAGCAGAGTCCTAAAATACCGCAGCAGAGTCCTTAAATAATGCAGCAGAGTCCTTAAATAATGCAGCAAATTCATTAAATAATGCAGCAGAGTCCTTAAATAATGCAACAAAGTCCTTAAATAATGCAGCAGATTCCTTAAATTTCGCAGCAGCGTCCTTAAATAATGCATCAAAGTCCTTAAATAATGCAGCAGAGTCCTAAAATACCGCAGCAGAGTCCTTAAATTCCGCAGCAGAGTGATTAAATAATGCAACAAAGTCCTTAATAATGCAGCAGAGTCCTTAAATAATGCAGCAAATTCTTTAAATAATGCAGCAGAATCCTTAAATAATGCAATAAAGTCCTTATCTAATGCAGCAACGTCCTTAATAATGCAGCAGAGTCCTTAAATAATGCAGCAAAGTACTTAAATAATGCAGCAGAGGCCTTAAATACCGCAGCAGCATACTTAAATAATGCAGCAAAGTCCTTAAATAATGCAGCAGAGTCCTTAAATAATGCAACAAAGTCCTTAAATAATGCAGCAGAGTCCTTAAATAATGCAGCAAAGTCCTTAAATAATGCAGCAGAGTCCTTAAATAATGCAACAAAGTCCTTAAATAATGCAGCAGAGTCCTTAAATAATGCAGCAGAGTCCTTAAATAATGCAACAAAGTCCTTAAATAATGCAGCAGAGTCCTTAAATAATGCAACAAAGTCCTTAAATAATGCAGCAGAGTCCTTAAATAATGCAGCAAAGTCCTTAAATAATGCAGCAGAGTCCTTAAACAATGCAGCACAGTCCTTAAATAATGCAACAAAGTCCTTAAATAATGCAGCAGAGTCCTTAAATAATGCAGCAAAGTCCTTAAATAATGCAGCAGAGTCCTTAAACAATGCAGCACAGTCCTTAAATAATGCAGCAAAGTCCTTAAATAATGCAGCAGAGTCCTTAAATACAGCAGCAGCGTCCTTAAATAATGCAACAAAGTCCTTAAATAATGCAGCAGAGTCCTTAAATAATGCATCAAAGTCCTTAAATAATGCAGCAGAGTCCTTAAATAATGCAACAAACTCATTAAATAATGCAGCAAAGTACTTAAATAATGCAGCAAATTCCTTAAATAATGCAGCAGAATCCTTAAATAATGCAATAAAGTCCTTAAATAATGCAGCAGAGTACTTAAATACTGCAATAAATTCCTTAAATAATGCAGCAGAATCCTTAAATAATGCAATAAAGTCATTAAATAATGCAGCAGAGTCCTTAAATAATGCAACAAAGTCCTTAAATAATGCAGCAGATTCCTTAAATTCTGCAGCAGCGTCCTTAAATAATGCATCAAAGTCCTTAAATAATGCAGCCGAGTCCTTAAATACCACAGCAGAGTCATTAAATAATGCAGCAGAGTCCTTAAATAATGCAGCATATTCCTTAAATAATGCAGCAGAGTCCTTAAATAATGCAATAAAGTCCTTAAATAATGCAGCAGAGTCCTTAAATAATGCAGCAACGTCCTTAATAATGCAGCTGAGTCCTTAAATAATGCAGCAACATCCTTAAATAATGCAGCAGAGTCCTTAAATACTGCATCAGCGTCCTTAAATAATGCAACAAAGTCCTTAAATAATGCAGCAAAGTCCTTAAATAATGCAGCAGAGTCCTTAAATACAGCAGCAGAGTCCTTAAATAATTCAGCAAAGTCCTTAAATAATGCAGCAGAGTCCTTAAATAATGCAATAAAGTCCTTATCTAATGCAGCAACGTCCTTAAATAATGCAGCAGAGTCCTTAAATAATGCAATAAATTCCTTAAATAATGCAGCAGAATCCTTAAATAATGCAATAAAGTCATTAAATAATGCAGCAGAGTCCTTAAATACTGCAGCAGAGACCTTAAATAATGCAGCAAAATCCTTAAATAATGCAGCAGAGTCCTTAAATAATGCAATAAATTCCTTAAATAATGCAGCAGAATCCTTAAATAATGCAATAAAGTCATTAAATACTGCAGCAGAGACCTTAAATAATGCAGCAAAATCCTTAAATAATGCAGCAGAGTCCTTATATAATGCAGCAGAGTCCTAAAATACCGCAGCAGAGTCATTAAATAATGCAGCAGAGTCCTTAAATAATGCAGCAAATTCATTAAATAATGCACAGAGTCATTAAATAATGCAACAAAGTCCTTAAATAATGCAGCAGAGTGCTTAAATAATGCAACAAAGTCCTTAAATAATGCAGCAGAGTCCTTAAATAATGCAACCAACTCATTAAATAATGCAGCAAAGTACTTAAATAATGCAGCAAATTCCTTAAATAATGCAGCAGAATCCTTAAATAATGCAATAAAGTCCTTAAATAATGCAGCAGAGTCCTTAAATAATGCAAAAAATTCCTTAAATAATGCAGCAGAATCCTTAAATAATGCAACAAAGTCCTTAAATAATGCAGCAATGTCCTTAATAATGCAGCAGAGTCCTTAAATAATGCAGCAAAGTCCTTAAATAATGCAGCAGAGTCCTTAAACAATGCAACACAGTCCTTAAATAATGCAGCAAAGTCCTTAAATAATGCAGCAGAGTCCTTAAATACAGCAGCAGCGTCCTTAAATAATTCAGCAAAGTCCTTAAATAATGCAGCAGAGTCCTTAAATAATGCAACAAAGTCCTTAAATAATGCAGCAGAGTCCTTAAATAATGCAACAAAGTCCATAAATAATGCAGCAGAGTCCTTAAATACTGCAGCAGAGTACTTAAATAATGCAGCAAATTCCTTAAATAATGCAGCAGAATCCTTAAATAATGCAATAAAGTCCTTAAATAATGCAGCAGAGTGATTGAATAATGCAACAAAGTCCTTAATATTGCAGCAGAGTCCTTAAATAATGCAGCAAATTCTTTAAATAATGCAGCAGAATCCTTAGATAATGCAATAAAGTCCTTATCTAATGCAGCAACGTCCTTAATAATGCAGCAGAGTCCTTAAATAATGCAGCAAAGTACTTAAATAATGCAGCAGAGGCCTTAAATACCGCAGCAGCATACTTAAATAATGCAGCAAAGTCCTTAAATAATGCAGCAGAGTCCTTAAATAATGCAACAAAGTCCTTAAATAATGCAGCAGAGTCCTTAAATAATGCAACAAAGTCCTTAAATAATGCACCAGAGTACTTAAATAATGCAGCAAAGTCCTTAAATAATGCAGCAGAGTCCTTAAATAATGCAACAAAGTCCTTAAATAATGCAGCAGAGTCCTTAAATAATGCAACAATGTCCTTAAATAATGCAACAGAGTCCTTAAATAATGCAACAAAGTCCTTAAATAATGCAGCAGAGTCCTTAAATAATGCAGCAAAGTCCTTAAATAATGCAGCAGAGTCCTTAAACAATGCAGCACAGTCCTTAAATAATGCAACAAAGTCCTTAAATAATGCAGCAGAGTACTTAAATAATGCAGCAAATTCCTTAAATAATGCAGCAGAATCATTAAATAATGCAATAAAATCCTTAAATAATGCAGCAACGTCCTTAATAATGCAGCAGAGTCCTTAAATAATACAGCAAAGTTCTTAAATAATGCAGCAGAGGACTTAAATACTGCAGCAGCGTCCTTAAATAATGCAGCAGAGTCCTTAAATAATGCAACAAAGTCCTTAAATAATGCAGCAGAATCCTTAAATAATGCAAAAAATTCCTTAAATAATGCAGAAGAGTACTTAAATAATGCAGAAAAGTTGTTAAATAATGCAGCAAAGTCCTTAAATAATGCAGCAGAGTCCTTAAACATTGCAGCACAGTCCTTAAATAATGCAACAAAGTCCTTAAATAATGCAGCAGAGTCCTTAAATAATGCAGCAAAGTCCTTAAAAAATGCAGCAGAGTCCTTAAACAATGCAACACAGTCCTTAAATAATGCAGCAGAGTCCTTAAATACTGCAGCAGAGTCCTTAAATAATGCAGCAAAGTCCTTAAATAATGCAGCAGAGTCCTTAAATAATGCAACAAAGTCCTTAAATAATGCAGCAGAGTCCTTAAATAATGCAACAAAGTCCTTAAATAATGCAGCAGAGTCCTTAAATAATGCAGCAAAGTCCTTAAATAATGCAGCAGAGTCCTTAAACAATGCAGCACAGTCCTTAAATAATGCAACAAAGTCCTTAAATAATGCAGCAGAGTCCTTAAATAATGCAGCAAAGTTCTTAAATAATGCAGCAGAGTCCTTAAACAATGCAGCACAGTCCTTAAATAATGCAGCAAAGTCCTTAAATAATGCAGCAGAGTCCTTAAATAATGCAGCAAACTCATTAAATAATGCAGCAAAGTACTTAAATAATGCAGCAAATTCCTTAAATAATGCAGCAGAATCCTTAAATAATGCAATAAAGTCCTTAAATAATGCAGCAGAGTCCTTAAATAATGCAATAAATTCCTTAAATAATGCAGCAGAATCCTTAAATAATGCAATAAAGTCATTAAATAATGCAGCAGAGTCCTTAAATACTGCAGCAGAGACCTTAAATAATGCAGCAAAATCCTTAAATAATGCAGCAGAGTCCTTATATAATGCAGCAGAGTCCTAAAATACCGCAGCAGAGTCCTTAAATAATGCAGCAGAGTCCTTAAATAATGCAGCAAATTCATTAAATAATGCAGCAGAGTCCTTAAATGATGCAACAAAGTCCTTAAATAATGCAGCAGATTCCTTAAATTTCGCAGCAGCGTCCTTAAATAATGCATCAAAGTCCTTAAATAATGCAGCAGAGTCCTAAAATACCGCAGCAGAGTCCTTAAATTCCGCAGCAGAGTGATTAAATAATGCAACAAAGTCCTTAATAATGCAGCAGAGTCCTTAAATAATGCAGCAAATTCTTTAAATAATGCAGCAGAATCCTTAAATAATGCAATAAAGTCCTTATCTAATGCAGCAACGTCCTTAATAATGCAGCAGAGTCCTTAAATAATGCAGCAAAGTACTTAAATAATGCAGCAGAGACCTTAAATACCGCAGCAGCATACTTAAATAATGCAGCAAAGTCCTTAAATAATGCAGCAGAGTCCTTAAATAATGCAACAAAGTCCTTAAATAATGCAGCAGAGTCCTTAAATAATGCAGCAAAGTCCTTAAATAATGCAGCAGAGTCCTTAAATAATGCAACAAAGTCCTTAAATAATGCAGCAGAGTCCTTAAATAATGCAGCAGAGTCCTTAAATAATGCAACAAAGTCCTTAAATAATGCAGCAGAGTCCTTAAATAATGCAACAAAGTCCTTAAATAATGCAGCAGAGTCCTTAAATAATGCAGCAAAGTCCTTAAATAATGCAGCAGAGTCCTTAAACAATGCAGCACAGTCCTTAAATAATGCAACAAACTCATTAAATAATGCAGCAAAGTACTTAAATAATGCAGCAAATTCCTTAAATAATGCAGCAGAATCCTTAAATAATGCAATAAAGTCCTTAAATAATGCAGCAGAGTACTTAAATACTGCAATAAATTCCTTAAATAATGCAGCAGAATCCTTAAATAATGCAATAAAGTCATTAAATAATGCAGCAGAGTCCTTAAATAATGCAACAAAGTCCTTAAATAATGCAGCAGATTCCTTAAATTCTGCAGCAGCGTCCTTAAATAATGCATCAAAGTCCTTAAATAATGCAGCCGAGTCCTTAAATACCACAGCAGAGTCATTAAATAATGCAGCAGAGTCCTTAAATAATGCAGCATATTCCTTAAATAATGCAGCAGAGTCCTTAAATAATGCAATAAAGTCCTTAAATAATGCAGCAGAGTCCTTAAATAATGCAGCAACGTCCTTAATAATGGAGCTGAGTCCTTAAATAATGCAGCAACATCCTTAAATAATGCAGCAGAGTCCTTAAATACTGCATCAGCGTCCTTAAATAATGCAACAAAGTCCTTAAATAATGCAGCAAAGTCCTTAAATAATGCAGCAGAGTCCTTAAATACAGCAGCAGAGTCCTTAAATAATTCAGCAAAGTCCTTAAATAATGCAGCAGAGTCCTTAAATAATGCAATAAAGTCCTTATCTAATGCAGCAACGTCCTTAAATAATGCAGCAGAGTCCTTAAATAATGCAATAAATTCCTTAAATAATGCAGCAGAATCCTTAAATAATGCAATAAAGTCATTAAATAATGCAGCAGAGTCCTTAAATACTGCAGCAGAGACCTTAAATAATGCAGCAAAATCCTTAAATAATGCAGCAGAGTCCTTAAATAATGCAATAAATTCCTTAAATAATGCAGCAGAATCCTTAAATAATGCAATAAAGTCATTAAATACTGCAGCAGAGACCTTAAATAATGCAGCAAAATCCTTAAATAATGCAGCAGAGTCCTTATATAATGCAGCAGAGTCCTAAAATACCGCAGCAGAGTCATTAAATAATGCAGCAGAGTCCTTAAATAATGCAGCAAATTCATTAAATAATGCACAGAGTCATTAAATAATGCAACAAAGTCCTTAAATAATGCAGCAGAGTGCTTAAATAATGCAACAAAGTCCTTAAATAATGCAGCAGAGTCCTTAAATAATGCAACCAACTCATTAAATAATGCAGCAAAGTACTTAAATAATGCAGCAAATTCCTTAAATAATGCAGCAGAATCCTTAAATAATGCAATAAAGTCCTTAAATAATGCAGCAGAGTCCTTAAATAATGCAAAAAATTCCTTAAATAATGCAGCAGAATCCTTAAATAATGCAACAAAGTCCTTAAATAATGCAGCAATGTCCTTAATAATGCAGCAGAGTCCTTAAATAATGCAGCAAAGTCCTTAAATAATGCAGCAGAGTCCTTAAACAATGCAACACAGTCCTTAAATAATGCAGCAAAGTCCTTAAATAATGCAGCAGAGTCCTTAAATACAGCAGCAGCGTCCTTAAATAATTCAGCAAAGTCCTTAAATAATGCAGCAGAGTCCTTAAATAATGCAACAAAGTCCTTAAATAATGCAGCAGAGTCCTTAAATAATGCAACAAAGTCCATAAATAATGCAGCAGAGTCCTTAAATACTGCAGCAGAGTACTTAAATAATGCAGCAAATTCCTTAAATAATGCAGCAGAATCCTTAAATAATGCAATAAAGTCCTTAAATAATGCAGCAGAGTGATTGAATAATGCAACAAAGTCCTTAATATTGCAGCAGAGTCCTTAAATAATGCAGCAAATTCTTTAAATAATGCAGCAGAATCCTTAGATAATGCAATAAAGTCCTTATCTAATGCAGCAACGTCCTTAATAATGCAGCAGAGTCCTTAAATAATGCAGCAAAGTACTTAAATAATGCAGCAGAGGCCTTAAATACCGCAGCAGCATACTTAAATAATGCAGCAAAGTCCTTAAATAATGCAGCAGAGTCCTTAAATAATGCAACAAAGTCCTTAAATAATGCAGCAGAGTCCTTAAATAATGCAACAAAGTCCTTAAATAATGCACCAGAGTACTTAAATAATGCAGCAAAGTCCTTAAATAATGCAGCAGAGTCCTTAAATAATGCAACAAAGTCCTTAAATAATGCAGCAGAGTCCTTAAATAATGCAACAATGTCCTTAAATAATGCAGCAGAGTCCTTAAATAATGCAACAAAGTCCTTAAATAATGCAGCAGAGTCCTTAAATAATGCAGCAAAGTCCTTAAATAATGCAGCAGAGTCCTTAAACAATGCAGCACAGTCCTTAAATAATGCAACAAAGTCCTTAAATAATGCAGCAGAGTACTTAAATAATGCAGCAGAGTACTTAAATAATGCAGCAAATTCCTTAAATAATGCAGCAGAATCCTTAAATAATGCAATAAAATCCTTAAATAATGCAGCAACGTCCTTAATAATGCAGCAGAGTCCTTAAATAATACAGCAAAGTTCTTAAATAATGCAGCAGAGGACTTAAATACTGCAGCAGCGTCCTTAAATAATGCAGCAGAGTCCTTAAATAATGCAACAAAGTCCTTAAATAATGCAGCAGAATCCTTAAATAATGCAAAAAATTCCTTAAATAATGCAGAAGAGTACTTAAATAATGCAGAAAAGTTGTTAAATAATGCAGCAAAGTCCTTAAATAATGCAGCAGAGTCCTTAAACATTGCAGCACAGTCCTTAAATAATGCAACAAAGTCCTTAAATAATGCAGCAGAGTCCTTAAATAATGCAGCAAAGTCCTTAAAAAATGCAGCAGAGTCCTTAAACAATGCAACACAGTCCTTAAATAATGCAGCAGAGTCCTTAAATACTGCAGCAGAGTCCTTAAATAATGCAGCAAAGTCCTTAAATAATGCAGCAGAGTCCTTAAATACTGCAACAGAGTCCTTAAATAATGCAGCAAAGTCCTTAAATAATGCAGCAGAGTCCTTAAATTCCGCAGCAGAGTGATTAAATAATGCAACAAAGTCCTTAATAATGCAGCAGAGTCCTTAAATAATGCAGCAAATTCTTTAAATAATGCAGCAGAATCCTTAAATAATGCAATAAAGTCCTTATCTAATGCAGCAACGTCCTTAATAATGCAGCAGAGTCCTTAAATAAAGCAGCAAAGTACTTAAATAATGCAGCAGAGGCCTTAAATACCGCAGCAGCATACTTAAATAATGCAGCAAAGTCCTTAAATAATGCAGCAGAGTCCTTAAATAATGCAACAAAGTCCTTAAATAATGCAGCAGAGTCCTTAAATAATGCAGCAAAGTCCTTAAATAATGCAGCAGAGTCCTTAAATAATGCAACAAAGTCCTTAAATAATGCAGCAGAGTCCTTAAATAATGCAGCAGAGTCCTTAAATAATGCAACAAAGTCCTTAAATAATGCAGCAGAGTCCTTAAATAATGCAACAAAGTCCTTAAATAATGCAGCAGAGTCCTTAAATAATGCAGCAAAGTCCTTAAATAATGCAGCAGAGTCCTTAAACAATGCAGCACAGTCCTTAAATAATGCAACAAAGTCCTTAAATAATGCAGCAGAGTCCTTAAATAATGCAGCAAAGTCCTTAAATAATGCAGCAGAGTCCTTAAACAATGCAGCTCAGTCCTTAAATAATGCAGCAAAGTCCTTAAATAATGCAGCAGAGTCCTTAAATACAGCAGCAGCGTCCTTAAATAATGCAACAAAGTCCTTAAATAATGCAGCAGAGTCCTTAAATAATGCATCAAAGTCCTTAAATAATGCAGCAGAGTCCTTAAATAATGCAACAAAGTCCTTAAATAATGCAGCAGAGTCCTTAAATAATGCAACAAAGTCCATAAATAATGCAGCAGAGTCCTTAAATACTGCAGCAGAGTACTTAAATAATGCAGCAAATTCCTTAAATAATGCAGCAGAATCCTTAAATAATGCAATAAAGTCCTTAAATAATGCAGCAGAGTGATTGAATAATGCAACAAAGTCCTTAATATTGCAGCAGAGTCCTTAAATAATGCAGCAAATTCTTTAAATAATGCAGCAGAATCCTTAGATAATGCAATAAAGTCCTTATCTAATGCAGCAACGTCCTTAATAATGCAGCAGAGTCCTTAAATAATGCAGCAAAGTACTTAAATAATGCAGCAGAGGCCTTAAATACCGCAGCAGCATACTTAAATAATGCAGCAGAGTCCTTAAATAATGCAGCAGAGTCCTTAAATAATGCAACAAAGTCCTTAAATAATGCAGCAGAGTCCTTAAATAATGCAACAAAGTCCTTAAATAATGCACCAGAGTACTTAAATAATGCAGCAAAGTCCTTAAATAATGCAGCAGAGTCCTTAAATAATGCAACAAAGTCCTTAAATAATGCAGCAGAGTCCTTAAATAATGCAACAATGTCCTTAAATAATGCAGCAGAGTCCTTAAATAATGCAACAAAGTCCTTAAATAATGCAGCAGAGTCCTTAAATAATGCAGCAAAGTCCTTAAATAATGCAGCAGAGTCCTTAAACAATGCAGCACAGTCCTTAAATAATGCAACAAAGTCCTTAAATAATGCAGCAGAGTACTTAAATAATGCAGCAGAGTACTTAAATAATGCAGCAAATTCCTTAAATAATGCAGCAGAATCCTTAAATAATGCAATAAAATCCTTAAATAATGCAGCAACGTCCTTAATAATGCAGCAGAGTCCTTAAATAATACAGCAAAGTTCTTAAATAATGCAGCAGAGGACTTAAATACTGCAGCAGCGTCCTTAAATAATGCAGCAGAGTCCTTAAATAATGCAACAAAGTCCTTAAATAATGCAGCAGAATCCTTAAATAATGCAAAAAATTCCTTAAATAATGCAGAAGAGTACTTAAATAATGCAGAAAAGTTGTTAAATAATGCAGCAAAGTCCTTAAATAATGCAGCAGAGTCCTTAAACATTGCAGCACAGTCCTTAAATAATGCAACAAAGTCCTTAAATAATGCAGCAGAGTCCTTAAATAATGCAGCAAAGTCCTTAAAAAATGCAGCAGAGTCCTTAAACAATGCAACACAGTCCTTAAATAATGCAGCAGAGTCCTTAAATACTGCAGCAGAGTCCTTAAATAATGCAGCAAAGTCCTTAAATAATGCAGCAGAGTCCTTAAATACTGCAACAGAGTCCTTAAATAATGCAGCAAAGTCCTTAAATAATGCAGCAGAGTCCTTAAATTCCGCAGCAGAGTGATTAAATAATGCAACAAAGTCCTTAATAATGCAGCAGAGTCCTTAAATAATGCAGCAAATTCTTTAAATAATGCAGCAGAATCCTTAAATAATGCAATAAAGTCCTTATCTAATGCAGCAACGTCCTTAATAATGCAGCAGAGTCCTTAAATAATGCAGCAAAGTACTTAAATAATGCAGCAGAGGCCTTAAATACCGCAGCAGCATACTTAAATAATGCAGCAAAGTCCTTAAATAATGCAGCAGAGTCCTTAAATAATGCAACAAAGTCCTTAAATAATGCAGCAGAGTCCTTAAATAATGCAGCAAAGTCCTTAAATAATGCAGCAGAGTCCTTAAATAATGCAACAAAGTCCTTAAATAATGCAGCAGAGTCCTTAAATAATGCAGCAGAGTCCTTAAATAATGCAACAAAGTCCTTAAATAATGCAGCAGAGTCCTTAAATAATGCAACAAAGTCCTTAAATAATGCAGCAGAGTCCTTAAATAATGCAGCAAAGTCCTTAAATAATGCAGCAGAGTCCTTAAATAATGCAATAAATTCCTTAAATAATGCAGCAGAATCCTTAAATAATGCAATAAAGTCATTAAATACTGCAGCAGAGACCTTAAATAATGCAGCAAAATCCTTAAATAATGCAGCAGAGTCCTTATATAATGCAGCAGAGTCCTAAAATACCGCAGCAGAGTCATTAAATAATGCAGCAGAGTCCTTAAATAATGCAGCAAATTCATTAAATAATGCACAGAGTCATTAAATAATGCAACAAAGTCCTTAAATAATGCAGCAGAGTGCTTAAATAATGCAACAAAGTCCTTAAATAATGCAGCAGAGTCCTTAAATAATGCAACCAACTCATTAAATAATGCAGCAAAGTACTTAAATAATGCAGCAAATTCCTTAAATAATGCAGCAGAATCCTTAAATAATGCAATAAAGTCCTTAAATAATGCAGCAGAGTCCTTAAATAATGCAAAAAATTCCTTAAATAATGCAGCAGAATCCTTAAATAATGCAACAAAGTCCTTAAATAATGCAGCAATGTCCTTAATAATGCAGCAGAGTCCTTAAATAATGCAGCAAAGTCCTTAAATAATGCAGCAGAGTCCTTAAACAATGCAACACAGTCCTTAAATAATGCAGCAAAGTCCTTAAATAATGCAGCAGAGTCCTTAAATACAGCAGCAGCGTCCTTAAATAATTCAGCAAAGTCCTTAAATAATGCAGCAGAGTCCTTAAATAATGCAACAAAGTCCTTAAATAATGCAGCAGAGTCCTTAAATAATGCAACAAAGTCCATAAATAATGCAGCAGAGTCCTTAAATACTGCAGCAGAGTACTTAAATAATGCAGCAAATTCCTTAAATAATGCAGCAGAATCCTTAAATAATGCAATAAAGTCCTTAAATAATGCAGCAGAGTGATTGAATAATGCAACAAAGTCCTTAATATTGCAGCAGAGTCCTTAAATAATGCAGCAAATTCTTTAAATAATGCAGCAGAATCCTTAGATAATGCAATAAAGTCCTTATCTAATGCAGCAACGTCCTTAATAATGCAGCAGAGTCCTTAAATAATGCAGCAAAGTACTTAAATAATGCAGCAGAGGCCTTAAATACCGCAGCAGCATACTTAAATAATGCAGCAAAGTCCTTAAATAATGCAGCAGAGTCCTTAAATAATGCAACAAAGTCCTTAAATAATGCAGCAGAGTCCTTAAATAATGCAACAAAGTCCTTAAATAATGCACCAGAGTACTTAAATAATGCAGCAAAGTCCTTAAATAATGCAGCAGAGTCCTTAAACAATGCAGCACAGTCCTTAAATAATGCAACAAAGTCCTTAAATAATGCAGCAGAGTACTTAAATAATGCAGCAGAGTACTTAAATAATGCAGCAAATTCCTTAAATAATGCAGCAGAATCCTTAAATAATGCAATAAAATCCTTAAATAATGCAGCAACGTCCTTAATAATGCAGCAGAGTCCTTAAATAATACAGCAAAGTTCTTAAATAATGCAGCAGAGGACTTAAATACTGCAGCAGCGTCCTTAAATAATGCAGCAGAGTCCTTAAATAATGCAACAAAGTCCTTAAATAATGCAGCAGAATCCTTAAATAATGCAAAAAATTCCTTAAATAATGCAGAAGAGTACTTAAATAATGCAGAAAAGTTGTTAAATAATGCAGCAAAGTCCTTAAATAATGCAGCAGAGTCCTTAAACATTGCAGCACAGTCCTTAAATAATGCAACAAAGTCCTTAAATAATGCAGCAGAGTCCTTAAATAATGCAGCAAAGTCCTTAAAAAATGCAGCAGAGTCCTTAAACAATGCAACACAGTCCTTAAATAATGCAGCAGAGTCCTTAAATACTGCAGCAGAGTCCTTAAATAATGCAGCAAAGTCCTTAAATAATGCAGCAGAGTCCTTAAATACTGCAACAGAGTCCTTAAATAATGCAGCAAAGTCCTTAAATAATGCAGCAGAGTCCTTAAATTCCGCAGCAGAGTGATTAAATAATGCAACAAAGTCCTTAATAATGCAGCAGAGTCCTTAAATAATGCAGCAAATTCTTTAAATAATGCAGCAGAATCCTTAAATAATGCAATAAAGTCCTTATCTAATGCAGCAACGTCCTTAATAATGCAGCAGAGTCCTTAAATAAAGCAGCAAAGTACTTAAATAATGCAGCAGAGGCCTTAAATACCGCAGCAGCATACTTAAATAATGCAGCAAAGTCCTTAAATAATGCAGCAGAGTCCTTAAATAATGCAACAAAGTCCTTAAATAATGCAGCAGAGTCCTTAAATAATGCAGCAAAGTCCTTAAATAATGCAGCAGAGTCCTTAAATAATGCAACAAAGTCCTTAAATAATGCAGCAGAGTCCTTAAATAATGCAGCAGAGTCCTTAAATAATGCAACAAAGTCCTTAAATAATGCAGCAGAGTCCTTAAATAATGCAACAAAGTCCTTAAATAATGCAGCAGAGTCCTTAAATAATGCAGCAAAGTCCTTAAATAATGCAGCAGAGTCCTTAAACAATGCAGCACAGTCCTTAAATAATGCAACAAAGTCCTTAAATAATGCAGCAGAGTCCTTAAATAATGCAGCAAAGTCCTTAAATAATGCAGCAGAGTCCTTAAACAATGCAGCTCAGTCCTTAAATAATGCAGCAAAGTCCTTAAATAATGCAGCAGAGTCCTTAAATACAGCAGCAGCGTCCTTAAATAATGCAACAAAGTCCTTAAATAATGCAGCAGAGTCCTTAAATAATGCATCAAAGTCCTTAAATAATGCAGCAGAGTCCTTAAATAATGCAACAAAGTCCTTAAATAATGCAGCAGAGTCCTTAAATAATGCAACAAAGTCCATAAATAATGCAGCAGAGTCCTTAAATACTGCAGCAGAGTACTTAAATAATGCAGCAAATTCCTTAAATAATGCAGCAGAATCCTTAAATAATGCAATAAAGTCCTTAAATAATGCAGCAGAGTGATTGAATAATGCAACAAAGTCCTTAATATTGCAGCAGAGTCCTTAAATAATGCAGCAAATTCTTTAAATAATGCAGCAGAATCCTTAGATAATGCAATAAAGTCCTTATCTAATGCAGCAACGTCCTTAATAATGCAGCAGAGTCCTTAAATAATGCAGCAAAGTACTTAAATAATGCAGCAGAGGCCTTAAATACCGCAGCAGCATACTTAAATAATGCAGCAGAGTCCTTAAATAATGCAGCAGAGTCCTTAAATAATGCAACAAAGTCCTTAAATAATGCAGCAGAGTCCTTAAATAATGCAACAAAGTCCTTAAATAATGCACCAGAGTACTTAAATAATGCAGCAAAGTCCTTAAATAATGCAGCAGAGTCCTTAAATAATGCAACAAAGTCCTTAAATAATGCAGCAGAGTCCTTAAATAATGCAACAATGTCCTTAAATAATGCAGCAGAGTCCTTAAATAATGCAACAAAGTCCTTAAATAATGCAGCAGAGTCCTTAAATAATGCAGCAAAGTCCTTAATAATGCAGCAGAGTCTTAAACAATGCAGCACAGTCCTTAAATAATGCAACAAAGTCCTTAAATAATGCAGCAGAGTACTTAAATAATGCAGCAGAGTACTTAAATAATGCAGCAAATTCCTTAAATAATGCAGCAGAATCCTTAAATAATGCAATAAAATCCTTAAATAATGCAGCAACGTCCTTAATAATGCAGCAGAGTCCTTAAATAATACAGCAAAGTTCTTAAATAATGCAGCAGAGGACTTAAATACTGCAGCAGCGTCCTTAAAATAATGCAGCAGAGTCCTTAAATAATGCAACAAAGTCTTAAATAATGCAGCAGAATCCTTAAATAATGCAAAAAATTCCTTAAATAATGCAGAAGAGTACTTAAATAATGCAGAAAAGTTGTTAAATAATGCAGCAAAGTCCTTAAATAATGCAGCAGAGTCCTTAAACATTGCAGCACAGTCCTTAAATAATGCAACAAAGTCCTTAAATAATGCAGCAGAGTCCTTAAATAATGCAGCAAAGTCCTTAAAAAATGCAGCAGAGTCCTTAAACAATGCAACACAGTCCTTAAATAATGCAGCAGAGTCCTTAAATACTGCAGCAGAGTCCTTAAATAATGCAGCAAAGTCCTTAAATAATGCAGCAGAGTCCTTAAATACTGCAACAGAGTCCTTAAATAATGCAGCAAAGTCCTTAAATAATGCAGCAGAGTCCTTAAATTCCGCAGCAGAGTGATTAAATAATGCAACAAAGTCCTTAATAATGCAGCAGAGTCCTTAAATAATGCAGCAAATTCTTTAAATAATGCAGCAGAATCCTTAAATAATGCAATAAAGTCCTTATCTAATGCAGCAACGTCCTTAATAATGCAGCAGAGTCCTTAAATAATGCAGCAAAGTACTTAAATAATGCAGCAGAGGCCTTAAATACCGCAGCAGCATACTTAAATAATGCAGCAAAGTCTTAAATAATGCAGCAGAGTCCTTAAATAATGCAACAAAGTCCTTAAATAATGCAGCAGAGTCCTTAAATAATGCAGCAAAGTCCCTTAAATAATGCAGCAGAGTCCTTAAATAATGCAACAAAGTCCTTAAATAATGCAGCAGAGTCCTTAAATAATGCAGCAGAGTCCTTAAATAATGCAACAAAGTCCTTAAATAATGCAGCAGAGTCCTTAAATAATGCAACAAAGTCCTTAAATAATGCAGCAGAGTCCTTAAATAATGCAGCAAAGTCCTTAAATAATGCAGCAGAGTCCTTAAATAATGCAATAAATTCCTTAAATAATGCAGCAGAATCCTTAAATAATGCAATAAAGTCATTAAATACTGCAGCAGAGACCTTAAATAATGCAGCAAAATCCTTAAATAATGCAGCAGAGTCCTTATATAATGCAGCAGAGTCCTAAAATACCGCAGCAGAGTCATTAAATAATGCAGCAGAGTCCTTAAATAATGCAGCAAATTCATTAAATAATGCACAGAGTCATTAAATAATGCAACAAAGTCCTTAAATAATGCAGCAGAGTGCTTAAATAATGCAACAAAGTCCTTAAATAATGCAGCAGAGTCCTTAAATAATGCAACCAACTCATTAAATAATGCAGCAAAGTACTTAAATAATGCAGCAAATTCCTTAAATAATGCAGCAGAATCCTTAAATAATGCAATAAAGTCCTTAAATAATGCAGCAGAGTCCTTAAATAATGCAAAAAATTCCTTAAATAATGCAGCAGAATCCTTAAATAATGCAACAAAGTCCTTAAATAATGCAGCAATGTCCTTAATAATGCAGCAGAGTCCTTAAATAATGCAGCAAAGTCCTTAAATAATGCAGCAGAGTCCTTAAACAATGCAACACAGTCCTTAAATAATGCAGCAAAGTCCTTAAATAATGCAGCAGAGTCCTTAAATACAGCAGCAGCGTCCTTAAATAATTCAGCAAAGTCCTTAAATAATGCAGCAGAGTCCTTAAATAATGCAACAAAGTCCTTAAATAATTGCAGCAGAGTCCTTAAATAATGCAACAAAGCCATAAATAATGCAGCAGAGTCCTTAAATACTGCAGCAGAGTACTTAAATAATGCAGCAAATTCCTTAAATAATGCAGCAGAATCCTTAAATAATGCAATAAAGTCCTTAAATAATGCAGCAGAGTGATTGAATAATGCAACAAAGTCCTTAATATTGCAGCAGAGTCCTTAAATAATGCAGCAAATTCTTTAAATAATGCAGCAGAATCCTTAGATAATGCAATAAAGTCCTTATCTAATGCAGCAACGTCCTTAATAATGCAGCAGAGTCCTTAAATAATGCAGCAAAGTACTTAAATAATGCAGCAGAGGCCTTAAATACCGCAGCAGCATACTTAAATAATGCAGCAAAGTCCTTAAATAATGCAGCAGAGTCCTTAAATAATGCAACAAAGTCCTTAAATAATGCAGCAGAGTCCTTAAATAATGCAACAAAGTCCTTAAATAATGCACCAGAGTACTTAAATAATGCAGCAAAGTCCTTAAATAATGCAGCAGAGTCCTTAAACAATGCAGCACAGTCCTTAAATAATGCAACAAAGTCCTTAAATAATGCAGCAGAGTACTTAAATAATGCAGCAGAGTACTTAAATAATGCAGCAAATTCCTTAAATAATGCAGCAGAATCCTTAAATAATGCAATAAAATCCTTAAATAATGCAGCAACGTCCTTAATAATGCAGCAGAGTCCTTAAATAATACAGCAAAGTTCTTAAATAATGCAGCAGAGGACTTAAATACTGCAGCAGCGTCCTTAAATAATGCAGCAGAGTCCTTAAATAATGCAACAAAGTCCTTAAATAATGCAGCAGAATCCTTAAATAATGCAAAAAATTCCTTAAATAATGCAGAAGAGTACTTAAATAATGCAGAAAAGTTGTTAAATAATGCAGCAAAGTCCTTAAATAATGCAGCAGAGTCCTTAAACATTGCAGCACAGTCCTTAAATAATGCAACAAAGTCCTTAAATAATGCAGCAGAGTCCTTAAATAATGCAGCAAAGTCCTTAAAAAATGCAGCAGAGTCCTTAAACAATGCAACACAGTCCTTAAATAATGCAGCAGAGTCCTTAAATACTGCAGCAGAGTCCTTAAATAATGCAGCAAAGTCCTTAAATAATGCAGCAGAGTCCTTAAATACTGCAACAGAGTCCTTAAATAATGCAGCAAAGTCCTTAAATAATGCAGCAGAGTCCTTAAATTCCGCAGCAGAGTGATTAAATAATGCAACAAAGTCCTTAATAATGCAGC
Organism: Phyllobates terribilis; assembly: GCF_046119375.1. NCBI lineage: Eukaryota > Metazoa > Chordata > Amphibia > Anura > Dendrobatidae > Phyllobates > Phyllobates terribilis. The sequence goes on along the minus strand of NW_027363029.1, from coordinate 45,402 downwards.
AGAGTCCTTAAATAATGCAGCAAATTCTTTAAATAATGCAGCAGAATCCTTAAATAATGCAATAAAGTCCTTATCTAATGCAGCAACGTCCTTAATAATGCAGCAGAGTCCTTAAATAAAGCAGCAAAGTACTTAAATAATGCAGCAGAGGCCTTAAATACCGCAGCAGCATACTTAAATAATGCAGCAAAGTCCTTAAATAATGCAGCAGAGTCCTTAAATAATGCAACAAAGTCCTTAAATAATGCAGCAGAGTCCTTAAATAATGCAGCAAAGTCCTTAAATAATGCAGCAGAGTCCTTAAATAATGCAACAAAGTCCTTAAATAATGCAGCAGAGTCCTTAAATAATGCAGCAGAGTCCTTAAATAATGCAACAAAGTCCTTAAATAATGCAGCAGAGTCCTTAAATAATGCAACAAAGTCCTTAAATAATGCAGCAGAGTCCTTAAATAATGCAGCAAAGTCCTTAAATAATGCAGCAGAGTCCTTAAACAATGCAGCACAGTCCTTAAATAATGCAACAAAGTCCTTAAATAATGCAGCAGAGTCCTTAAATAATGCAGCAAAGTCCTTAAATAATGCAGCAGAGTCCTTAAACAATGCAGCTCAGTCCTTAAATAATGCAGCAAAGTCCTTAAATAATGCAGCAGAGTCCTTAAATACAGCAGCAGCGTCCTTAAATAATGCAACAAAGTCCTTAAATAATGCAGCAGAGTCCTTAAATAATGCATCAAAGTCCTTAAATAATGCAGCAGAGTCCTTAAATAATGCAACAAAGTCCTTAAATAATGCAGCAGAGTCCTTAAATAATGCAACAAAGTCCATAAATAATGCAGCAGAGTCCTTAAATACTGCAGCAGAGTACTTAAATAATGCAGCAAATTCCTTAAATAATGCAGCAGAATCCTTAAATAATGCAATAAAGTCCTTAAATAATGCAGCAGAGTGATTGAATAATGCAACAAAGTCCTTAATATTGCAGCAGAGTCATTAAATAATGCAGCAAATTCTTTAAATAATGCAGCAGAATCCTTAGATAATGCAATAAAGTCCTTATCTAATGCAGCAACGTCCTTAATAATGCAGCAGAGTCCTTAAATAATGCAGCAAAGTACTTAAATAATGCAGCAGAGGCCTTAAATACCGCAGCAGCATACTTAAATAATGCAGCAAAGTCCTTAAATAATGCAGCAGAGTCCTTAAATAATGCAACAAAGTCCTTAAATAATGCAGCAGAGTCCTTAAATAATGCAACAAAGTCCTTAAATAATGCACCAGAGTACTTAAATAATGCAGCAAAGTCCTTAAATAATGCAGCAGAGTCCTTAAATAATGCAACAAAGTCCTTAAATAATGCAGCAGAGTCCTTAAATAATGCAACAATGTCCTTAAATAATGCAGCAGAGTCCTTAAATAATGCAACAAAGTCCTTAAATAATGCAGCAGAGTCCTTAAATAATGCAGCAAAGTCCTTAAATAATGCAGCAGAGTCCTTAAACAATGCAGCACAGTCCTTAAATAATGCAGCAAATTCCTTAAATAATGCAGCAGAATCCTTAAATAATGCAATAAAATCCTTAAATAATGCAGCAACGTCCTTAATAATGCAGCAGAGTCCTTAAATAATACAGCAAAGTTCTTAAATAATGCAGCAGAGGACTTAAATACTGCAGCAGCGTCCTTAAATAATGCAGCAGAGTCCTTAAATAATGCAACAAAGTCCTTAAATAATGCAGCAGAATCCTTAAATAATGCAAAAAATTCCTTAAATAATGCAGAAGAGTACTTAAATAATGCAGAAAAGTTGTTAAATAATGCAGCAAAGTCCTTAAATAATGCAGCAGAGTCCTTAAACATTGCAGCACAGTCCTTAAATAATGCAACAAAGTCCTTAAATAATGCAGCAGAGTCCTTAAATAATGCAGCAAAGTCCTTAAAAAATGCAGCAGAGTCCTTAAACAATGCAACACAGTCCTTAAATAATGCAGCAGAGTCCTTAAATACTGCAGCAGAGTCCTTAAATAATGCAGCAAAGTCCTTAAATAATGCAGCAGAGTCCTTAAATACTGCAACAGAGTCCTTAAATAATGCAGCAAAGTCCTTAAATAATGCAGCAGAGTCCTTAAATTCCGCAGCAGAGTGATTAAATAATGCAACAAAGTCCTTAATAATGCAGCAGAGTCCTTAAATAATGCAGCAAATTCTTTAAATAATGCAGCAGAATCCTTAAATAATGCAATAAAGTCCTTATCTAATGCAGCAACGTCCTTAATAATGCAGCAGAGTCCTTAAATAATGCAGCAAAGTACTTAAATAATGCAGCAGAGGCCTTAAATACCGCAGCAGCATACTTAAATAATGCAGCAAAGTCCTTAAATAATGCAGCAGAGTCCTTAAATAATGCAACAAAGTCCTTAAATAATGCAGCAGAGTCCTTAAATAATGCAGCAAAGTCCTTAAATAATGCAGCAGAGTCCTTAAATAATGCAACAAAGTCCTTAAATAATGCAGCAGAGTCCTTAAATAATGCAGCAGAGTCCTTAAATAATGCAACAAAGTCCTTAAATAATGCAGCAGAGTCCTTAAATAATGCAACAAAGTCCTTAAATAATGCAGCAGAGTCCTTAAATAATGCAGCAAAGTCCTTAAATAATGCAGCAGAGTCCTTAAACAATGCAGCACAGTCCTTAAATAATGCAACAAAGTCCTTAAATAATGCAGCAGAGTCCTTAAATAATGCAGCAAAGTCCTTAAATAATGCAGCAGAGTCCTTAAACAATGCAGCTCAGTCCTTAAATAATGCAGCAAAGTCCTTAAATAATGCAGCATAGTCCTTAAATACAGCAGCAGCGTCCTTAAATAATGCAACAAAGTCCTTAAATAATGCAGCAGAGTCCTTAAATAATGCATCAAAGTCCTTAAATAATGCAGCAGAGTCCTTAAATAATGCAGCAAACTCATTAAATAATGCAGCAAAGTACTTAAATAATGCAGCAAATTCCTTAAATAATGCAGCAGAATCCTTAAATAATGCAATAAAGTCCTTAAATAATGCAGCAGAGTCCTTAAATACTGCAATAAATTCCTTAAATAATGCAGCAGAATCCTTAAATAATGCAATAAACTCATTAAGTAATGCAGCAGAGTCCTTAAATAATGCAACAAAGTACTTAAATAATGCAGCAGATTCCTTAAATTCTGCAGCAGCGTCCTTAAATAATGCATCAAAGTCCTTAAATAATGCAGCAGAGTCCTTAAATACCACAGCAGAGTCATTAAATAATGCAGCAGAGTCCTTAAATAATGCAGCATATTCCTTAAATAATGCAGCAGAGTCCTTAAATAATGCAATAAAGTCCTTAAATAATGCAGCAGAGTCCTTAAATAATGCAGCAACGTCGTTAATAATGCAGCTGAGTCCTTAAATAATGCAGCAACATCCTTAAATAATGCAGCAGAGTCCTTAAATACTGCATCAGCGTCCTTAAATAATGCAACAAAGTCCTTAAATAATGCAGCAAAGTCCTTAAATAATGCAGCAGAGTCCTTAAATACAGCAGCAGAGTACTTAAATAATTCTGCAAAGTCCTTAAATAATGCAGTAGAGTCCTTAAATAATGCAATAAAGTCCTTATCTAATGCAGCAACGTCCTTAATAATGCAGCAGAGTCCTTAAATAATGCAACAAAGTCCTTAAATAATGCAGCAGAGTGATTAAATAATGCAACAAAGTCCTTAATAATGCAGCAGAGTCCTTAAATAATGCAGCAAATTCTTTAAATAATGCAGCAGAATCCTTAAATAATGCAATAAAGTCCTTATCTAATGCAGCAACGTCCTTAATAATGCAGCAGAGTCCTTAAATAATGCAGCAAAGTACTTAAATAATGCAGCAGAGGCCTTAAATACCGCAGCAGCATACTTAAATAATGCAGCAAAGTCCTTAAATAATGCAGCAGAGTCCTTAAATAATGCAACAAAGTCCTTAAATAATGCAGCAGAGTCCTTAAATAATGCAGCAAAGTCCTTAAATAATGCAGCAGAGTCCTTAAATAATGCAACAAAGTCCTTAAATAATGCAGCAGAGTCCTTAAATAATGCAGCAGAGTCCTTAAATAATGCAACAAAGTCCTTAAATAATGCAGCAGAGTCCTTAAATAATGCAACAAAGTCCTTAAATAATGCAGCAGAGTCCTTAAATAATGCAGCAAAGTCCTTAAATAATGCAGCAGAGTCCTTAAACAATGCAGCACAGTCCTTAAATAATGCAACAAAGTCCTTAAATAATGCAGCAGAGTCCTTAAATAATGCAGCAAAGTCCTTAAATAATGCAGCAGAGTCCTTAAACAATGCAGCTCAGTCCTTAAATAATGCAGCAAAGTCCTTAAATAATGCAGCATAGTCCTTAAATACAGCAGCAGCGTCCTTAAATAATGCAACAAAGTCCTTAAATAATGCAGCAGAGTCCTTAAATAATGCATCAAAGTCCTTAAATAATGCAGCAGAGTCCTTAAATAATGCAGCAAACTCATTAAATAATGCAGCAAAGTACTTAAATAATGCAGCAAATTCCTTAAATAATGCAGCAGAATCCTTAAATAATGCAATAAAGTCCTTAAATAATGCAGCAGAGTCCTTAAATACTGCAATAAATTCCTTAAATAATGCAGCAGAATCCTTAAATAATGCAATAAACTCATTAAGTAATGCAGCAGAGTCCTTAAATAATGCAACAAAGTACTTAAATAATGCAGCAGATTCCTTAAATTCTGCAGCAGCGTCCTTAAATAATGCATCAAAGTCCTTAAATAATGCAGCAGAGTCCTTAAATACCACAGCAGAGTCATTAAATAATGCAGCAGAGTCCTTAAATAATGCAGCATATTCCTTAAATAATGCAGCAGAGTCCTTAAATAATGCAATAAAGTCCTTAAATAATGCAGCAGAGTCCTTAAATAATGCAGCAACGTCGTTAATAATGCAGCTGAGTCCTTAAATAATGCAGCAACATCCTTAAATAATGCAGCAGAGTCCTTAAATACTGCATCAGCGTCCTTAAATAATGCAACAAAGTCCTTAAATAATGCAGCAAAGTCCTTAAATAATGCAGCAGAGTCCTTAAATACAGCAGCAGAGTACTTAAATAATTCTGCAAAGTCCTTAAATAATGCAGTAGAGTCCTTAAATAATGCAATAAAGTCCTTATCTAATGCAGCAACGTCCTTAATAATGCAGCAGAGTCCTTAAATAATGCAACAAAGTCCTTAAATAATGCAGCAGAGTCCTTAAATAATGCAACAAAGTCCTTAAATATTGCAGCAGAGTCCTTAAATAATGCAGCAAAGTCCTTAAATAATGCAGCAGAGTACTTAAATAATGCAGCAAATTCCTTAAATAATGCAGCAGAATCCTTAAATAATGCAATAAAGTCCTTAAATAATGCAGCAGAGTCCTTAAATAATGCAGCAGAGTCCTTAAATAATGCAACAAAGTCCTTAAATAATGCAGCAGAGTCCTTAAATAATGCAGCAAAGTCCTTAAATAATGCAGCAGAGTCCTTAAATAATGCAGCAAACTCATTAAATAATGCAGCAAAGTACTTAAATAATGCAGCAAATTCCTTAAATAATGCAGCAGAATCCTTAAATAATGCAATAAATTCCTTAAATAATGCAGCAGAGTCCTTAAATAATGCAATAAATTCCTTAAATAATGCAGCAGAATCCTTAAATAATGCAATAAAGTCATTAAATAATGCAGCAGAGTCCTTAAATACTGCAGCAGAGACCTTAAATAATGCAGCAAAATCCTTAAATAATGCAGCAGAGTCCTTATATAATGCAGCAGAGTCCTAAAATACCGCAGCAGAGTCCTTAAATAATGCAGCAGAGTCCTTAAATAATGCAGCAAATTCATTAAATAATGCAGCAGAGTCCTTAAATAATGCAACAAAGTCCTTAAATAATGCAGCAGATTCCTTAAATTTCGCAGCAGCGTCCTTAAATAATGCATCAAAGTCCTTAAATAATGCAGCAGAGTCCTAAAATACCGCAGCAGAGTCCTTAAATAATGCAGCAAAGTCCTTAAATAATGCAGCAGAGTGCTTACATAATGCAGCAGAGTCCTTAAATTCCGCAGCAGAGTCATTAAATAATGCAGCAGAGTCCTTAAATAATGCAGCAAATTCATTAAATAATGCACAGAGTCATTAAATAATGCAACAAAGTCCTTAAATAATGCAGCAGAGTGCTTAAATAATGCAACAAAGTCCTTAAATAATGCAGCAGAGTCCTTAAATAATGCAACAAACTCATTAAATAATGCAGCAAAGTACTTAAATAATGCAGCAAATTCCTTAAATAATGCAGCAGAATCCTTAAATAATGCAATAAAGTCCTTAAATAATGCAGCAGAGTCCTTAAATAATGCAAAAAATTCCTTAAATAATGCAGCAGAATCCTTAAATAATGCAACAAAGTCCTTAAATAATGCAGCAAAGTCCTTAATAATGCAGCAGAGTCCTTAAATAATGCAGCAAAGTCCTTAAATAATGCAGCAGAGTCCTTAAACAATGCAACACAGTCCTTAAATAATGCAGCAAAGTCCTTAAATAATGCAGCAGAGTCCTTAAATACAGCAGCAGCGTCCTTAAATAATTCAGCAAAGTCCTTAAATAATGCAGCAGAGTCCTTAAATAATGCAACAAAGTCCTTAAATAATGCAGCAGAGTCCTTAAATAATGCAACAAAGTCCATAAATAATGCAGCAGAGTCCTTAAATACTGCAGCAGAGTCCTTAAATAATGCAGCAAAGTCCTTAAATAATGCAGCAGAGTCCTTAAATTCCGCAGCAGAGTGATTAAATAATGCAACAAAGTCCTTAATAATGCAGCAGAGTCCTTAAATAATGCAGCAAATTCTTTAAATAATGCAGCAGAATCCTTAGATAATGCAATAAAGTCCTTATCTAATGCAGCAACGTCCTTAATAATGCAGCAGAGTCCTTAAATAATGCAGCAAAGTACTTAAATAATGCAGCAGAGGCCTTAAATACCGCAGCAGCATACTTAAATAATGCAGCAAAGTCCTTAAATAATGCAGCAGAGTCCTTAAATAATGCAACAAAGTCCTTAAATAATGCAGCAGAGTCCTTAAATAATGCAACAAAGTCCTTAAATAATGCACCAGAGTACTTAAATAATGCAGCAAAGTCCTTAAATAATGCAGCAGAGTCCTTAAATAATGCAACAAAGTCCTTAAATAATGCAGCAGAGTCCTTAAATAATGCAACAAAGTCCTTAAATAATGCAGCAGAGTCCTTAAATAATGCAACAAAGTCCTTAAATAATGCAGCAGAGTCCTTAAATAATGCAGCAAAGTCCTTAAATAATGCAGCAGAGTCCTTAAACAATGCAGCACAGTCCTTAAATAATGCAACAAAGTCCTTAAATAATGCAGCAGAGTCCTTAAATAATGCAGCAAAGTTCTTAAATAATGCAGCAGAGTCCTTAAACAATGCAGCACAGTCCTTAAATAATGCAGCAAAGTCCTTAAATAATGCAGCAGAGTCCTTAAATAATGCAGCAAACTCATTAAATAATGCAGCAAAGTACTTAAATAATGCAGCAAATTCCTTAAATAATGCAGCAGAATCCTTAAATAATGCAATAAAGTCCTTAAATAATGCAGCAGAGTCCTTAAATAATGCAATAAATTCCTTAAATAATGCATCAGAATCCTTAAATAATGCAATAAAGTCATTAAATAATGCAGCAGAGTCCTTAAATACTGCAGCAGAGACCTTAAATAATGCAGCAAAATCCTTAAATAATGCAGCAGAGTCCTTATATAATGCAGCAGAGTCCTAAAATACCGCAGCAGAGTCCTTAAATAATGCAGCAGAGTCCTTAAATAATGCAGCAAATTCATTAAATAATGCAGCAGAGTCCTTAAATAATGCAACAAAGTCCTTAAATAATGCAGCAGATTCCTTAAATTTCGCAGCAGCGTCCTTAAATAATGCATCAAAGTCCTTAAATAATGCAGCAGAGTCCTAAAATACCGCAGCAGAGTCCTTAAATAATGCAGCAAAGTCCTTAAATAATGCAGCAGAGTGCTTACATAATGCAGCAGAGTCCTTAAATTCCGCAGCAGAGTCATTAAATAATGCAGCAGAGTCCTTAAATAATGCAGCAAATTCATTAAATAATGCACAGAGTCATTAAATAATGCAACAAAGTCCTTAAATAATGCAGCAGAGTCCTTAAATAATGCAACAAAGTCCTTAAATAATGCAGCAGATTCCTTAAATAAAGCAGCAGAGTGCTTAAATAATGCAGCAGAGTCCTTAAATACCGCAGCAGAGTCATTAAATAATACAGCAGAGTCCTTAAATAATGCAGCAAATTCCTTAAATAATGCAGAGTCCTTAAATAATGCACTAAATTCCTTAAATAAAATGCAGCAACGCCCTTAATAATGCAGCAGAGTCCTTAAATAATTCAGCAAAGTCCTTAAATAATGCAGCAGAGTCCTTAAATACCGCAGCAGCGTCCTTAAATAATGCAACAAAGTCCTTAAATAATGCAGCTGAACCCTTAAATAATGCAACAAAGTCCTTAAATAAGGCAGCAGACTCCTTAAATAATGCAACAAACTCCTTAAATAATGCAGCAGAGTACTTAAATAATGCAGCAGAGTACTTAAATAATGCAGCAAATTCCTTAAATAATGCAGCAGAATCCTTAAATAATGCAATAAAATCCTTAAATAATGCAGCAACGTCCTTAATAATGCAGCAGCGTCCTTAAATAATGCAGCAGAATCCTTAAATAATGCAACAAAGTCCTTAAATAATGCAGCAGAATCCTTAAATAATGCAAAAAATTCCTTAAATAATGCAGAAGAGTACTTAAATAATGCAGAAAAGTTGTTAAATAATGCAGCAAAGTCCTTAAATAATGCAGCAGAGTCCTTAAACATTGCAGCACAGTCCTTAAATAATGCAACAAAGTCCTTAAATAATGCAGCAGAGTCCTTAAATAATGCAGCAAAGTCCTTAAAAAATGCAGCAGAGTCCTTAAACAATGCAACACAGTCCTTAAATAATGCAGCAGAGTCCTTAAATACTGCAGCAGAGTCCTTAAATAATGCAGCAAAGTCCTTAAATAATGCAGCAGAGTCCTTAAATACTGCAGCAGAGTCCTTAAATAATGCAGCAAAGTCCTTAAATAATGCAGCAGAGTCCTTAAATTCCGCAGCAGAGTGATTAAATAATGCAACAAAGTCCTTAATAATGCAGCAGAGTCCTTAAATAATGCAGCAAATTCTTTAAATAATGCAGCAGAATCCTTAAATAATGCAATAAAGTCCTTATCTAATGCAGCAACGTCCTTAATAATGCAGCAGAGTCCTTAAATAATGCAGCAAAGTACTTAAATAATGCAGCAGAGGCCTTAAATACCGCAGCAGCATACTTAAATAATGCAGCAAAGTCCTTAAATAATGCAGCAGAGTCCTTAAATAATGCAACAAAGTCCTTAAATAATGCAGCAGAGTCCTTAAATAATGCAGCAAAGTGCTTAAATAATGCAGCAGAGTCCTTAAATAATGCAACAAAGTCCTTAAATAATGCAGCAGAGTCCTTAAATAATGCAGCAGAGTCCTTAAATAATGCAACAAAGTCCTTAAATAATGCAGCAGAGTCCTTAAATAATGCAACAAAGTCCTTAAATAATGCAGCAGAGTCCTTAAATAATGCAGCAAAGTCCTTAAATAATGCAGCAGAGTCCTTAAACAATGCAGCACAGTCCTTAAATAATGCAACAAAGTCCTTAAATAATGCAGCAGAGTCCTTAAATAATGCAGCAAAGTCCTTAAATAATGCAGCAGAGTCCTTAAACAATGCAGCACAGTCCTTAAATAATGCAGCAAAGTCCTTAAATAATGCAGCAGAGTCCTTAAATACAGCAGCAGCGTCCTTAAATAATGCAACAAAGTCCTTAAATAATGCAGCAGAGTCCTTAAATAATGCATCAAAGTCCTTAAATAATGCAGCAGAGTCCTTAAATAATGCAACAAACTCATTAAATAATGCAGCAAAGTACTTAAATAATGCAGCAAATTCCTTAAATAATGCAGCAGAATCCTTAAATAATGCAATAAAGTCCTTAAATAATGCAGCAGAGTACTTAAATACTGCAATAAATTCCTTAAATAATGCAGCAGAATCCTTAAATAATGCAATAAAGTCATTAAATAATGCAGCAGAGTCCTTAAATAATGCAACAAAGTCCTTAAATAATGCAGCAGATTCCTTAAATTCTGCAGCAGCGTCCTTAAATAATGCATCAAAGTCCTTAAATAATGCAGCAGAGTCCTTAAATACCACAGCAGAGTCATTAAATAATGCAGCAGAGTCCTTAAATAATGCAGCATATTCCTTAAATAATGCAGCAGAGTCCTTAAATAATGCAATAAAGTCCTTAAATAATGCAGCAGAGTCCTTAAATAATGCAGCAACGTCCTTAATAATGCAGCTGAGTCCTTAAATAATGCAGCAACATCCTTAAATAATGCAGCAGAGTCCTTAAATACTGCATCAGCGTCCTTAAATAATGCAACAAAGTCCTTAAATAATGCAGCAAAGTCCTTAAATAATGCAGCAGAGTCCTTAAATAATGCAGCAAATTCATTAAATAATGCAGCAGAGTCCTTAAATAATGCAACAAAGTCCTTAAATAATGCAGCAGATTTCTTAAATTTCGCAGCATCCTTAAATAATGCATCAAAGTCCTTAAATAATGCAGCAGAGTCCTAAAATACCGCAGCAGAGTCCTTAAATAATGCAGCAAAGTCCTTAAATAATGCAGCAGAGTGCTTACATAATGCAGCAGAGTCCTTAAATTCCGCAGCAGAGTCATTAAATAATGCAGCAGAGTCCTTAAATAATGCAGCAAATTCATTAAATAATGCACAGAGTCATTAAATAATGCAACAAAGTCCTTAAATAATGCAGCAGAGTCCTTAAATAATGCAACAAAGTCCTTAAATAATGCAGCAGATTCCTTAAATAAAGCAGCAGAGTGCTTAAATAATGCAGCAGAGTCCTTAAATACCGCAGCAGAGTCATTAAATAATACAGCAGAGTCCTTAAATAATGCAGCAAATTCCTTAAATAATGCAGAGTCCTTAAATAATGCACTAAATTCCTTAAATAAAATGCAGCAACGCCCTTAATAATGCAGCAGAGTCCTTAAATAATTCAGCAAAGTCCTTAAATAATGCAGCAGAGTCCTTAAATACCGCAGCAGCGTCCTTAAATAATGCAACAAAGTCCTTAAATAATGCAGCTGAACCCTTAAATAATGCAACAAAGTCCTTAAATAATGCAGCAGACTCCTTAAATAATGCAACAAACTCCTTAAATAATGCAGCAGAGTACTTAAATAATGCAGCAGAGTACTTAAATAATGCAGCAAATTCCTTAAATAATGCAGCAGAATCCTTAAATAATGCAATAAAATCCTTAAATAATGCAGCAACGTCCTTAATAATGCAGCAGAGTCCTTAAATAATACAGCAAAGTTCTTAAATAATGCAGCAGAGGACTTAAATACTGCAGCAGCGTCCTTAAATAATGCAGCAGAGTCCTTAAATAATGCAACAAAGTCCTTAAATAATGCAGCAGAATCCTTAAATAATGCAAAAAATTCCTTAAATAATGCAGAAGAGTACTTAAATAATGCAGAAAAGTTGTTAAATAATGCAGCAAAGTCCTTAAATAATGCAGCAGAGTCCTTAAACATTGCAGCACAGTCCTTAAATAATGCAACAAAGTCCTTAAATAATGCAGCAGAGTCCTTAAATAATGCAGCAAAGTCCTTAAAAAATGCAGCAGAGTCCTTAAACAATGCAACACAGTCCTTAAATAATGCAGCAGAGTCCTTAAATACTGCAGCAGAGTCCTTAAATAATGCAGCAAAGTCCTTAAATAATGCAGCAGAGTCCTTAAATACTGCAGCAGAGTCCTTAAATAATGCAGCAAAGTCCTTAAATAATGCAGCAGAGTCCTTAAATTCCGCAGCAGAGTGATTAAATAATGCAACAAAGTCCTTAATAATGCAGCAGAGTCCTTAAATAATGCAGCAAATTCTTTAAATAATGCAGCAGAATCCTTAAATAATGCAATAAAGTCCTTATCTAATGCAGCAACGTCCTTAATAATGCAGCAGAGTCCTTAAATAATGCAGCAAAGTACTTAAATAATGCAGCAGAGGCCTTAAATACCGCAGCAGCATACTTAAATAATGCAGCAAAGTCCTTAAATAATGCAGCAGAGTCCTTAAATAATGCAACAAAGTCCTTAAATAATGCAGCAGAGTCCTTAAATAATGCAGCAAAGTCCTTAAATAATGCAGCAGAGTCCTTAAATAATGCAACAAAGTCCTTAAATAATGCAGCAGAGTCCTTAAATAATGCAGCAGAGTCCTTAAATAATGCAACAAAGTCCTTAAATAATGCAGCAGAGTCCTTAAATAATGCAACAAAGTCCTTAAATAATGCAGCAGAGTCCTTAAATAATGCAGCAAAGTCCTTAAATAATGCAGCAGAGTCCTTAAACAATGCAGCACAGTCCTTAAATAATGCAACAAAGTCCTTAAATAATGCAGCAGAGTCCTTAAATAATGCAGCAAAGTCCTTAAATAATGCAGCAGAGTCCTTAAACAATGCAGCACAGTCCTTAAATAATGCAGCAAAGTCCTTAAATAATGCAGCAGAGTCCTTAAATACAGCAGCAGCGTCCTTAAATAATGCAACAAAGTCCTTAAATAATGCAGCAGAGTCCTTAAATAATGCATCAAAGTCCTTAAATAATGCAGCAGAGTCCTTAAATAATGCAACAAACTCATTAAATAATGCAGCAAAGTACTTAAATAATGCAGCAAATTCCTTAAATAATGCAGCAGAATCCTTAAATAATGCAATAAAGTCCTTAAATAATGCAGCAGAGTCCTTAAATAATGCAATCAATTCCTTAAATAATGCAGCAGAATCCTTAAATAATGCAATAAAGTCATTAAATAATGCAGCAGAGTCCTTAAATAATGCAACAAAGTCCTTAAATAATGCAGCAGATTCCTTAAATTCTGCAGCAGCGTCCTTAAATAATGCATCAAAGTCCTTAAATAATGCAGCAGAGTCCTTAAATACCACAGCAGAGTCATTAAATAATGCAGCAGAGTCCTTAAATAATGCAGCATATTCCTTAAATAATGCAGCAGAGTCCTTAAATAATGCAATAAAGTCCTTAAATAATGCAGCAGAGTCCTTAAATAATGCAAAAAATTCCTTAAATAATGCAGCAGAATCCTTAAATAATGCAACAAAGTCCTTAAATAATGCAGCAAAGTCCTTAATAATGCAGCAGAGTCCTTAAATAATGCAGCAAAGTCCTTAAATAATGCAGCAGAGTCCTTAAACAATGCAACACAGTCCTTAAATAATGCAGCAAAGTCCTTAAATAATGCAGCAGAGTCCTTAAATACAGCAGCAGCGTCCTTAAATAATTCAGCAAAGTCCTTAAATAATGCAGCAGAGTCCTTAAATAATGCAACAAAGTCCTTAAATAATGCAGCAGAGTCCTTAAATAATGCAACAAAGTCCATAAATAATGCAGCAGAGTCCTTAAATACTGCAGCAGAGTCCTTAAATAATGCAGCAAAGTCCTTAAATAATGCAGCAGAGTCCTTAAATTCCGCAGCAGAGTGATTAAATAATGCAACAAAGTCCTTAATAATGCAGCAGAGTCCTTAAATAATGCAGCAAATTCTTTAAATAATGCAGCAGAATCCTTAGATAATGCAATAAAGTCCTTATCTAATGCAGCAACGTCCTTAATAATGCAGCAGAGTCCTTAAATAATGCAGCAAAGTACTTAAATAATGCAGCAGAGGCCTTAAATACCGCAGCAGCATACTTAAATAATGCAGCAAAGTCCTTAAATAATGCAGCAGAGTCCTTAAATAATGCAACAAAGTCCTTAAATAATGCAGCAGAGTCCTTAAATAATGCAACAAAGTCCTTAAATAATGCACCAGAGTACTTAAATAATGCAGCAAAGTCCTTAAATAATGCAGCAGAGTCCTTAAATAATGCAACAAAGTCCTTAAATAATGCAGCAGAGTCCTTACATAATGCAACAAAGTCCTTAAATAATGCAGCAGAGTCCTTAAATAATGCAACAAAGTCCTTAAATAATGCAGCAGAGTCCTTAAATAATGCAGCAAAGTCCTTAAATAATGCAGCAGAGTCCTTAAACAATGCAGCACAGTCCTTAAATAATGCAACAAAGTCCTTAAATAATGCAGCAGAGTCCTTAAATAATGCAGCAAAGTTCTTAAATAATGCAGCAGAGTCCTTAAACAATGCAGCACAGTCCTTAAATAATGCAGCAAAGTCCTTAAATAATGCAGCAGAGTCCTTAAATAATGCAGCAAACTCATTAAATAATGCAGCAAAGTACTTAAATAATGCAGCAAATTCCTTAAATAATGCAGCAGAATCCTTAAATAATGCAATAAAGTCCTTAAATAATGCAGCAGAGTCCTTAAATAATGCAATAAATTCCTTAAATAATGCAGCAGAATCCTTAAATAATGCAATAAAGTCATTAAATAATGCAGCAGAGTCCTTAAATACTGCAGCAGAGACCTTAAATAATGCAGCAAAATCCTTAAATAATGCAGCAGAGTCCTTATATAATGCAGCAGAGTCCTAAAATACCGCAGCAGAGTCCTTAAATAATGCAGCAGAGTCCTTAAATAATGCAGCAAATTCATTAAATAATGCAGCAGAGTCCTTAAATAATGCAACAAAGTCCTTAAATAATGCAGCAGATTCCTTAAATTTCGCAGCAGCGTCCTTAAATAATGCATCAAAGTCCTTAAATAATGCAGCAGAGTCCTAAAATACCGCAGCAGAGTCCTTAAATAATGCAGCAAAGTCCTTAAATAATGCAGCAGAGTGCTTACATAATGCAGCAGAGTCCTTAAATTCCGCAGCAGAGTCATTAAATAATGCAGCAGAGTCCTTAAATAATGCAGCAAATTCATTAAATAATGCACAGAGTCATTAAATAATGCAACAAAGTCCTTAAATAATGCAGCAGAGTCCTTAAATAATGCAACAAAGTCCTTAAATAATGCAGCAGATTCCTTAAATAAAGCAGCAGAGTGCTTAAATAATGCAGCAGAGTCCTTAAATACCGCAGCAGAGTCATTAAATAATACAGCAGAGTCCTTAAATAATGCAGCAAATTCCTTAAATAATGCAGAGTCCTTAAATAATGCACTAAATTCCTTAAATAAAATGCAGCAACGCCCTTAATAATGCAGCAGAGTCCTTAAATAATTCAGCAAAGTCCTTAAATAATGCAGCAGAGTCCTTAAATACCGCAGCAGCGTCCTTAAATAATGCAACAAAGTCCTTAAATAATGCAGCTGAACCCTTAAATAATGCAACAAAGTCCTTAAATAATGCAGCAGACTCCTTAAATAATGCAACAAACTCCTTAAATAATGCAGCAGAGTACTTAAATAATGCAGCAGAGTACTTAAATAATGCAGCAAATTCCTTAAATAATGCAGCAGAATCCTTAAATAATGCAATAAAATCCTTAAATAATGCAGCAACGTCCTTAATAATGCAGCAGCGTCCTTAAATAATGCAGCAGAGTCCTTAAATAATGCAACAAAGTCCTTAAATAATGCAGCAGAATCCTTAAATAATGCAAAAAATTCCTTAAATAATGCAGAAGAGTACTTAAATAATGCAGAAAAGTTGTTAAATAATGCAGCAAAGTCCTTAAATAATGCAGCAGAGTCCTTAAACATTGCAGCACAGTCCTTAAATAATGCAACAAAGTCCTTAAATAATGCAGCAGAGTCCTTAAATAATGCAGCAAAGTCCTTAAAAAATGCAGCAGAGTCCTTAAACAATGCAACACAGTCCTTAAATAATGCAGCAGAGTCCTTAAATACTGCAGCAGAGTCCTTAAATAATGCAGCAAAGTCCTTAAATAATGCAGCAGAGTCCTTAAATACTGCAGCAGAGTCCTTAAATAATGCAGCAAAGTCCTTAAATAATGCAGCAGAGTCCTTAAATTCCGCAGCAGAGTGATTAAATAATGCAACAAAGTCCTTAATAATGCAGCAGAGTCCTTAAATAATGCAGCAAATTCTTTAAATAATGCAGCAGAATCCTTAAATAATGCAATAAAGTCCTTATCTAATGCAGCAACGTCCTTAATAATGCAGCAGAGTCCTTAAATAATGCAGCAAAGTACTTAAATAATGCAGCAGAGGCCTTAAATACCGCAGCAGCATACTTAAATAATGCAGCAAAGTCCTTAAATAATGCAGCAGAGTCCTTAAATAATGCAACAAAGTCCTTAAATAATGCAGCAGAGTCCTTAAATAATGCAGCAAAGTCCTTAAATAATGCAGCAGAGTCCTTAAATAATGCAACAAAGTCCTTAAATAATGCAGCAGAGTCCTTAAATAATGCAGCAGAGTCCTTAAATAATGCAACAAGGTCCTTAAATAATGCAGCAGAGTCCTTAAATAATGCAACAAAGTCCTTAAATAATGCAGCAGAGTCCTTAAATAATGCAGCAAAGTCCTTAAATAATGCAGCAGAGTCCTTAAACAATGCAGCACAGTCCTTAAATAATGCAACAAAGTCCTTAAATAATGCAGCAGAGTCCTTAAATAATGCAGCAAAGTCCTTAAATAATGCAGCAGAGTCCTTAAACAATGCAGCACAGTCCTTAAATAATGCAGCAAAGTCCTTAAATAATGCAGCAGAGTCCTTAAATACAGCAGCAGCGTCCTTAAATAATGCAACAAAGTCCTTAAATAATGCAGCAGAGTCCTTAAATAATGTATCAAAGTCCTTAAATAATGCAGCAGAGTCCTTAAATAATGCAACAAACTCATTAAATAATGCAGCAAAGTACTTAAATAATGCAGCAAATTCCTTAAATAATGCAGCAGAATCCTTAAATAATGCAATAAAGTCCTTAAATAATGCAGCAGAGTACTTAAATACTGCAATAAATTCCTTAAATAATGCAGCAGAATCCTTAAATAATGCAATAAAGTCATTAAATAATGCAGCAGTGTCCTTAAATAATGCAACAAAGTCCTTAAATAATGCAGCAGATTCCTTAAATTCTGCAGCAGCGTCCTTAAATAATGCATCAAAGTCCTTAAATAATGCAGCAGAGTCCTTAAATACCACAGCAGAGTCATTAAATAATGCAGCAGAGTCCTTAAATAATGCAGCATATTCCTTAAATAATGCAGCAGAGTCCTTAAATAATGCAATAAAGTCCTTAAATAATGCAGCAGAATCCTTAAATAATGCAGCAACGTCCTTAATAATGCAGCTGAGTCCTTAAATAATGCAGCAACATCCTTAAATAATGCAGCAGAGTCCTTAAATACTGCATCAGCGTCCTTAAATAATGCAGCAAAGTCCTTAAATAATGCAGCAAAGTCCTTAAATAATGCAGCAGAGTCCTTAAATACAGCAGCAGAGTCCTTAAATAATTCAGCAAAGTCCTTAAATAATGCAGCAGAGTCCTTAAATAATGCAATAAAGTCCTTATCTAATGCAGCAACGTCCTTAAATAATGCAGCAGAGTCCTTAAATAATGCAATAAATTCCTTAAATAATGCAGCAGAATCCTTAAATAATGCAATAAAGTCATTAAATAATGCAGCAGAGTCCTTAAATACTGCAGCAGAGACCTTAAATAATGCAGCAAAATCCTTAAATAATGCAGCAGAGTCCTTAAATAATGCAATAAATTCCTTAAATAATGCAGCAGAATCCTTAAATAATGCAATAAAGTCATTAAATACTGCAGCAGAGACCTTAAATAATGCAGCAAAATCCTTAAATAATGCAGCAGAGTCCTTATATAATGCAGCAGAGTCCTAAAATACCGCAGCAGAGTCATTAAATAATGCAGCAGAGTCCTTAAATAATGCAGCAAATTCATTAAATAATGCACAGAGTCATTAAATAATGCAACAAAGTCCTTAAATAATGCAGCAGAGTGCTTAAATAATGCAACAAAGTCCTTAAATAATGCAGCAGAGTCCTTAAATAATGCAACAAACTCATTAAATAATGCAGCAAAGTACTTAAATAATGCAGCAAATTCCTTAAATAATGCAGCAGAATCCTTAAATAATGCAATAAAGTCCTTAAATAATGCAGCAGAGTCCTTAAATAATGCAAAAAATTCCTTAAATAATGCAGCAGAATCCTTAAATAATGCAACAAAGTCCTTAAATAATGCAGCAAAGTCCTTAATAATGCAGCAGAGTCCTTAAATAATGCAGCAAAGTCCTTAAATAATGCAGCAGAGTCCTTAAACAATGCAACACAGTCCTTAAATAATGCAGCAAAGTCCTTAAATAATGCAGCAGAGTCCTTAAATACAGCAGCAGCGTCCTTAAATAATTCAGCAAAGTCCTTAAATAATGCAGCAGAGTCCTTAAATAATGCAACAAAGTCCTTAAATAATGCAGCAGAGTCCTTAAATAATGCAACAAAGTCCATAAATAATGCAGCAGAGTCCTTAAATACTGCAGCAGAGTACTTAAATAATGCAGCAAATTCCTTAAATAATGCAGCAGAATCCTTAAATAATGCAATAAAGTCCTTAAATAATGCAGCAGAGTGATTGAATAATGCAACAAAGTCCTTAATATTGCAGCAGAGTCCTTAAATAATGCAGCAAATTCTTTAAATAATGCAGCAGAATCCTTAGATAATGCAATAAAGTCCTTATCTAATGCAGCAACGTCCTTAATAATGCAGCAGAGTCCTTAAATAATGCAGCAAAGTACTTAAATAATGCAGCAGAGGCCTTAAATACCGCAGCAGCATACTTAAATAATGCAGCAAAGTCCTTAAATAATGCAGCAGAGTCCTTAAATAATGCAACAAAGTCCTTAAATAATGCAGCAGAGTCCTTAAATAATGCAACAAAGTCCTTAAATAATGCACCAGAGTACTTAAATAATGCAGCAAAGTCCTTAAATAATGCAGCAGAGTCCTTAAATAATGCAACAAAGTCCTTAAATAATGCAGCAGAGTCCTTAAAAAATGCAACAATGTCCTTAAATAATGCAGCAGAGTCCTTAAATAATGCAACAAAGTCCTTAAATAATGCAGCAGAGTCCTTAAATAATGCAGCAAAGTCCTTAAATAATGCAGCAGAGTCCTTAAACAATGCAGCACAGTCCTTAAATAATGCAACAAAGTCCTTAAATAATGCAGCAAAGTTCTTAAATAATGCAGCAGAGTCCTTAAACAATGCAGCACAGTCCTTAAATAATGCAGCAAAGTCCTTAAATAATGCAGCAGAGTCCTTAAATAATGCAGCAAACTCATTAAATAATGCAGCAAAGTACTTAAATAATGCAGCAAATTCCTTAAATAATGCAGCAGAATCCTTAAATAATGCAATAAAGTCCTTAAATAATGCAGCAGAGTCCTTAAATAATGCAATAAATTCCTTAAATAATGCAGCAGAATCTTTAAATAATGCAATAAAGTCATTAAATAATGCAGCAGAGTCCTTAAATACTGCAGCAGAGACCTTAAATAATGCAGCAAAATCCTTAAATAATGCAGCAGAGTCCTTATATAATGCAGCAGAGTCCTAAAATACCGCAGCAGAGTCCTTAAATAATGCAGCAGAGTCCTTAAATAATGCAGCAAATTCATTAAATAATGCAGCAGAGTCCTTAAATAATGCAACAAAGTCCTTAAATAATGCAGCAGATTCCTTAAATTTCGCAGCAGCGTCCTTAAATAATGCATCAAAGTCCTTAAATAATGCAGCAGAGTCCTAAAATACCGCAGCAGAGTCCTTAAATAATGCAGCAAAGTCCTTAAATAATGCAGCAGAGTGCTTACATAATGCAGCAGAGTCCTTAAATTCCGCAGCAGAGTCATTAAATAATGCAGCAGAGTCCTTAAATAATGCAGCAAATTCATTAAATAATGCACAGAGTCATTAAATAATGCAACAAAGTCCTTAAATAATGCAGCAGAGTCCTTAAATAATGCAACAAATTCCTTAAATAATGCAGCAGATTCCTTAAATAAAGCAGCAGAGTGCTTAAATAATGCAGCAGAGTCCTTAAATACCGCAGCAGAGTCATTAAATAATACAGCAGAGTCCTTAAATAATGCAGCAAATTCCTTAAATAATGCAGAGTCCTTAAATAATGCACTAAATTCCTTAAATAAAATGCAGCAACGCCCTTAATAATGCAGCAGAGTCCTTAAATAATTCAGCAAAGTCCTTAAATAATGCAGCAGAGTCCTTAAATACCGCAGCAGCGTCCTTAAATAATGCAACAAAGTCCTTAAATAATGCAGCTGAACCCTTAAATAATGCAACAAAGTCCTTAAATAATGCAGCAGACTCCTTAAATAATGCAACAAACTCCTTAAATAATGCAGCAGAGTACTTAAATAATGCAGCAGAGTACGTAAATAATGCAGCAAATTCCTTAAATAATGCAGCAGAATCCTTAAATAATGCAATAAAATCCTTAAATAATGCAGCAACGTCCTTAATAATGCAGCAGAGTCCTTAAATAATACAGCAAAGTTCTTAAATAATGCAGCAGAGGACTTAAATACTGCAGCAGCGTCCTTAAATAATGCAGCAGAGTCCTTAAATAATGCAACAAAGTCCTTAAATAATGCAGCAGAATCCTTAAATAATGCAAAAAATTCCTTAAATAATGCAGAAGAGTACTTAAATAATGCAGAAAAGTTGTTAAATAATGCAGCAAAGTCCTTAAATAATGCAGCAGAGTCCTTAAACATTGCAGCACAGTCCTTAAATAATGCAACAAAGTCCTTAAATAATGCAGCAGAGTCCTTAAATAATGCAGCAAAGTCCTTAAAAAATGCAGCAGAGTCCTTAAACAATGCAACACAGTCCTTAAATAATGCAGCAAAGTCCTTAAATAATGCAGCAGAGTCCTTAAATACAGCAGCAGCGTCCTTAAATAATTCAGCAAAGTCCTTAAATAATGCAGCAGAGTCCTTAAATAATGCAACAAAGTCCTTAAGTAATGCAGCAAAGTCCTTAAATAATGCAACAAAGTCCTTAAATAATGCAGCAGAGTCCTTAAATACTGCAGCAGAGTCCTTAAATAATGCAGCAAAGTCCTTAAATAATGCAGCAGAGTCCTTAAATTCCGCAGCAGAGTGATTAAATAATGCAACAAAGTCCTTAATAATGCAGCAGAGTCCTTAAATAATGCAGCAAATTCTTTAAATAATGCAGCAGAATCCTTAAATAATGCAATAAAGTCCTTATCTAATGCAGCAACGTCCTTAATAATGCAGCAGAGTCCTTAAATAATGCAGCAAAGTACTTAAATAATGCAGCAGAGGCCTTAAATACCGCAGCAGCATACTTAAATAATGCAGCAAAGTCCTTAAATAATGCAGCAGAGTCCTTAAATAATGCAACAAAGTCCTTAAATAATGCAGCAGAGTCCTTAAATAATGCAGCAAAGTCCTTAAATAATGCAGCAGAGTCCTTAAATAATGCAACAAAGTCCTTAAATAATGCAGCAGAGTCCTTAAATAATGCAGCAGAGTCCTTAAATAATGCAACAAAGTCCTTAAATAATGCAGCAGAGTCCTTAAATAATGCAACAAAGTACTTAAATAATGCAGCAGAGTCCTTAAATAATGCAGCAAAGTCCTTAAATAATGCAGCAGAGTCCTTAAACAATGCAGCACAGTCCTTAAATAATGCAACAAAGTCCTTAAATAATGCAGCAGAGTCCTTAAATAATGCAGCAAAGTCCTTAAATAATGCAGCAGAGTCCTTAAACAATGCAGCACAGTCCTTAAATAATGCAGCAAAGTCCTTAAATAATGCAGCAGAGTCCTTAAATACAGCAGCAGCGTCCTTAAATAATGCAACAAAGTCCTTAAATAATGCAGCAGAGTCCTTAAATAATGCATCAAAGTCCTTAAATAATGCAGCAGAGTCCTTAAATAATGCAACAAACTCATTAAATAATGCAGCAAAGTACTTAAATAATGCAGCAAATTCCTTAAATAATGCAGCAGAATCCTTAAATAATGCAATAAAGTCCTTAAATAATGCAGCAGAGTCCTTAAATAATGCAATCAATTCCTTAAATAATGCAGCAGAATCCTTAAATAATGCAATAAAGTCATTAAATAATGCAGCAGAGTCCTTAAATAATGCAACAAAGTCCTTAAATAATGCAGCAGATTCCTTAAATTCTGCAGCAGCGTCCTTAAATAATGCATCAAAGTCCTTAAATAATGCAGCAGAGTCCTTAAATACCACAGCAGAGTCATTAAATAATGCAGCAGAGTCCTTAAATAATGCAGCATATTCCTTAAATAATGCAGCAGAGTCCTTAAATAATGCAATAAAGTCCTTAAATAATGCAGCAGAGTCCTTAAATAATGCAGCAACGTCCTTAATAATGCAGCTGAGTCCTTAAATAATGCAGCAACATCCTTAAATAATGCAGCAGAGTCCTTAAATACTGCATCAGCGTCCTTAAATAATGCAACAAAGTCCTTAAATAATGCAGCAAAGTCCTTAAATAATGCAGCAGAGTCCTTAAATAATGCAGCAAATTCATTAAATAATGCAGCAGAGTCCTTAAATAATGCAACAAAGTCCTTAAATAATGCAGCAGATTTCTTAAATTTCGCAGCATCCTTAAATAATGCATCAAAGTCCTTAAATAATGCAGCAGAGTCCTAAAATACCGCAGCAGAGTCCTTAAATAATGCAGCAAAGTCCTTAAATAATGCAGCAGAGTGCTTACATAATGCAGCAGAGTCCTTAAATTCCGCAGCAGAGTCATTAAATAATGCAGCAGAGTCCTTAAATAATGCAGCAAATTCATTAAATAATGCACAGAGTCATTAAATAATGCAACAAAGTCCTTAAATAATGCAGCAGAGTCCTTAAATAATGCAACAAAGTCCTTAAATAATGCAGCAGATTCCTTAAATAAAGCAGCAGAGTGCTTAAATAATGCAGCAGAGTCCTTAAATACCGCAGCAGAGTCATTAAATAATACAGCAGAGTCCTTAAATAATGCAGCAAATTCCTTAAATAATGCAGAGTCCTTAAATAATGCACTAAATTCCTTAAATAAAATGCAGCAACGCCCTTAATAATGCAGCAGAGTCCTTAAATAATTCAGCAAAGTCCTTAAATAATGCAGCAGAGTCCTTAAATACCGCAGCAGCGTCCTTAAATAATGCAACAAAGTCCTTAAATAATGCAGCTGAACCCTTAAATAATGCAACAAAGTCCTTAAATAATGCAGCAGACTCCTTAAATAATGCAACAAACTCCTTAAATAATGCAGCAGAGTACTTAAATAATGCAGCAGAGTACTTAAATAATGCAGCAAATTCCTTAAATAATGCAGCAGAATCCTTAAATAATGCAATAAAATCCTTAAATAATGCAGCAACGTCCTTAATAATGCAGCAGAGTCCTTAAATAATACAGCAAAGTTCTTAAATAATGCAGCAGAGGACTTAAATACTGCAGCAGCGTCCTTAAATAATGCAGCAGAGTCCTTAAATAATGCAACAAAGTCCTTAAATAATGCAGCAGAATCCTTAAATAATGCAAAAAATTCCTTAAATAATGCAGAAGAGTACTTAAATAATGCAGAAAAGTTGTTAAATAATGCAGCAAAGTCCTTAAATAATGCAGCAGAGTCCTTAAACATTGCAGCACAGTCCTTAAATAATGCAACAAAGTCCTTAAATAATGCAGCAGAGTCCTTAAATAATGCAGCAAAGTCCTTAAAAAATGCAGCAGAGTCCTTAAACAATGCAACACAGTCCTTAAATAATGCAGCAGAGTCCTTAAATACTGCAGCAGAGTCCTTAAATAATGCAGCAAAGTCCTTAAATAATGCAGCAGAGTCCTTAAATACTGCAGCAGAGTCCTTAAATAATGCAGCAAAGTCCTTAAATAATGCAGCAGAGTCCTTAAATTCCGCAGCAGAGTGATTAAATAATGCAACAAAGTCCTTAATAATGCAGCAGAGTCCTTAAATAATGCAGCAAATTCTTTAAATAATGCAGCAGAATCCTTAAATAATGCAATAAAGTCCTTATCTAATGCAGCAACGTCCTTAATAATGCAGCAGAGTCCTTAAATAATGCAGCAAAGTACTTAAATAATGCAG
This sequence comes from Phyllobates terribilis, assembly GCF_046119375.1. Lineage (NCBI taxonomy): Eukaryota > Metazoa > Chordata > Amphibia > Anura > Dendrobatidae > Phyllobates > Phyllobates terribilis. The sequence goes on along the minus strand of NW_027363029.1, from coordinate 21,084 downwards.
CAGAGGCCTTAAATACCGCAGCAGCATACTTAAATAATGCAGCAAAGTCCTTAAATAATGCAGCAGAGTCCTTAAATAATGCAACAAAGTCCTTAAATAATGCAGCAGAGTCCTTAAATAATGCAGCAAAGTCCTTAAATAATGCAGCAGAGTCCTTAAATAATGCAACAAAGTCCTTAAATAATGCAGCAGAGTCCTTAAATAATGCAGCAGAGTCCTTAAATAATGCAACAAAGTCCTTAAATAATGCAGCAGAGTCCTTAAATAATGCAACAAAGTCCTTAAATAATGCAGCAGAGTCCTTAAATAATGCAGCAAAGTCCTTAAATAATGCAGCAGAGTCCTTAAACAATGCAGCACAGTCCTTAAATAATGCAACAAAGTCCTTAAATAATGCAGCAGAGTCCTTAAATAATGCAGCAAAGTCCTTAAATAATGCAGCAGAGTCCTTAAACAATGCAGCACAGTCCTTAAATAATGCAGCAAAGTCCTTAAATAATGCAGCAGAGTCCTTAAATACAGCAGCAGCGTCCTTAAATAATGCAACAAAGTCCTTAAATAATGCAGCAGAGTCCTTAAATAATGCATCAAAGTCCTTAAATAATGCAGCAGAGTCCTTAAATAATGCAACAAACTCATTAAATAATGCAGCAAAGTACTTAAATAATGCAGCAAATTCCTTAAATAATGCAGCAGAATCCTTAAATAATGCAATAAAGTCCTTAAATAATGCAGCAGAGTCCTTAAATAATGCAATCAATTCCTTAAATAATGCAGCAGAATCCTTAAATAATGCAATAAAGTCATTAAATAATGCAGCAGAGTCCTTAAATAATGCAACAAAGTCCTTAAATAATGCAGCAGATTCCTTAAATTCTGCAGCAGCGTCCTTAAATAATGCATCAAAGTCCTTAAATAATGCAGCAGAGTCCTTAAATACCACAGCAGAGTCATTAAATAATGCAGCAGAGTCCTTAAATAATGCAGCATATTCCTTAAATAATGCAGCAGAGTCCTTAAATAATGCAATAAAGTCCTTAAATAATGCAGCAGAGTCCTTAAATAATGCAAAAAATTCCTTAAATAATGCAGCAGAATCCTTAAATAATGCAACAAAGTCCTTAAATAATGCAGCAAAGTCCTTAATAATGCAGCAGAGTCCTTAAATAATGCAGCAAAGTCCTTAAATAATGCAGCAGAGTCCTTAAACAATGCAACACAGTCCTTAAATAATGCAGCAAAGTCCTTAAATAATGCAGCAGAGTCCTTAAATACAGCAGCAGCGTCCTTAAATAATTCAGCAAAGTCCTTAAATAATGCAGCAGAGTCCTTAAATAATGCAACAAAGTCCTTAAATAATGCAGCAGAGTCCTTAAATAATGCAACAAAGTCCATAAATAATGCAGCAGAGTCCTTAAATACTGCAGCAGAGTCCTTAAATAATGCAGCAAAGTCCTTAAATAATGCAGCAGAGTCCTTAAATTCCGCAGCAGAGTGATTAAATAATGCAACAAAGTCCTTAATAATGCAGCAGAGTCCTTAAATAATGCAGCAAATTCTTTAAATAATGCAGCAGAATCCTTAGATAATGCAATAAAGTCCTTATCTAATGCAGCAACGTCCTTAATAATGCAGCAGAGTCCTTAAATAATGCAGCAAAGTACTTAAATAATGCAGCAGAGGCCTTAAATACCGCAGCAGCATACTTAAATAATGCAGCAAAGTCCTTAAATAATGCAGCAGAGTCCTTAAATAATGCAACAAAGTCCTTAAATAATGCAGCAGAGTCCTTAAATAATGCAACAAAGTCCTTAAATAATGCACCAGAGTACTTAAATAATGCAGCAAAGTCCTTAAATAATGCAGCAGAGTCCTTAAATAATGCAACAAAGTCCTTAAATAATGCAGCAGAGTCCTTACATAATGCAACAAAGTCCTTAAATAATGCAGCAGAGTCCTTAAATAATGCAACAAAGTCCTTAAATAATGCAGCAGAGTCCTTAAATAATGCAGCAAAGTCCTTAAATAATGCAGCAGAGTCCTTAAACAATGCAGCACAGTCCTTAAATAATGCAACAAAGTCCTTAAATAATGCAGCAGAGTCCTTAAATAATGCAGCAAAGTTCTTAAATAATGCAGCAGAGTCCTTAAACAATGCAGCACAGTCCTTAAATAATGCAGCAAAGTCCTTAAATAATGCAGCAGAGTCCTTAAATAATGCAGCAAACTCATTAAATAATGCAGCAAAGTACTTAAATAATGCAGCAAATTCCTTAAATAATGCAGCAGAATCCTTAAATAATGCAATAAAGTCCTTAAATAATGCAGCAGAGTCCTTAAATAATGCAATAAATTCCTTAAATAATGCAGCAGAATCCTTAAATAATGCAATAAAGTCATTAAATAATGCAGCAGAGTCCTTAAATACTGCAGCAGAGACCTTAAATAATGCAGCAAAATCCTTAAATAATGCAGCAGAGTCCTTATATAATGCAGCAGAGTCCTAAAATACCGCAGCAGAGTCCTTAAATAATGCAGCAGAGTCCTTAAATAATGCAGCAAATTCATTAAATAATGCAGCAGAGTCCTTAAATAATGCAACAAAGTCCTTAAATAATGCAGCAGATTCCTTAAATTTCGCAGCAGCGTCCTTAAATAATGCATCAAAGTCCTTAAATAATGCAGCAGAGTCCTAAAATACCGCAGCAGAGTCCTTAAATAATGCAGCAAAGTCCTTAAATAATGCAGCAGAGTGCTTACATAATGCAGCAGAGTCCTTAAATTCCGCAGCAGAGTCATTAAATAATGCAGCAGAGTCCTTAAATAATGCAGCAAATTCATTAAATAATGCACAGAGTCATTAAATAATGCAACAAAGTCCTTAAATAATGCAGCAGAGTCCTTAAATAATGCAACAAAGTCCTTAAATAATGCAGCAGATTCCTTAAATAAAGCAGCAGAGTGCTTAAATAATGCAGCAGAGTCCTTAAATACCGCAGCAGAGTCATTAAATAATACAGCAGAGTCCTTAAATAATGCAGCAAATTCCTTAAATAATGCAGAGTCCTTAAATAATGCACTAAATTCCTTAAATAAAATGCAGCAACGCCCTTAATAATGCAGCAGAGTCCTTAAATAATTCAGCAAAGTCCTTAAATAATGCAGCAGAGTCCTTAAATACCGCAGCAGCGTCCTTAAATAATGCAACAAAGTCCTTAAATAATGCAGCTGAACCCTTAAATAATGCAACAAAGTCCTTAAATAATGCAGCAGACTCCTTAAATAATGCAACAAACTCCTTAAATAATGCAGCAGAGTACTTAAATAATGCAGCAGAGTACTTAAATAATGCAGCAAATTCCTTAAATAATGCAGCAGAATCCTTAAATAATGCAATAAAATCCTTAAATAATGCAGCAACGTCCTTAATAATGCAGCAGCGTCCTTAAATAATGCAGCAGAGTCCTTAAATAATGCAACAAAGTCCTTAAATAATGCAGCAGAATCCTTAAATAATGCAAAAAATTCCTTAAATAATGCAGAAGAGTACTTAAATAATGCAGAAAAGTTGTTAAATAATGCAGCAAAGTCCTTAAATAATGCAGCAGAGTCCTTAAACATTGCAGCACAGTCCTTAAATAATGCAACAAAGTCCTTAAATAATGCAGCAGAGTCCTTAAATAATGCAGCAAAGTCCTTAAAAAATGCAGCAGAGTCCTTAAACAATGCAACACAGTCCTTAAATAATGCAGCAGAGTCCTTAAATACTGCAGCAGAGTCCTTAAATAATGCAGCAAAGTCCTTAAATAATGCAGCAGAGTCCTTAAATACTGCAGCAGAGTCCTTAAATAATGCAGCAAAGTCCTTAAATAATGCAGCAGAGTCCTTAAATTCCGCAGCAGAGTGATTAAATAATGCAACAAAGTCCTTAATAATGCAGCAGAGTCCTTAAATAATGCAGCAAATTCTTTAAATAATGCAGCAGAATCCTTAAATAATGCAATAAAGTCCTTATCTAATGCAGCAACGTCCTTAATAATGCAGCAGAGTCCTTAAATAATGCAGCAAAGTACTTAAATAATGCAGCAGAGGCCTTAAATACCGCAGCAGCATACTTAAATAATGCAGCAAAGTCCTTAAATAATGCAGCAGAGTCCTTAAATAATGCAACAAAGTCCTTAAATAATGCAGCAGAGTCCTTAAATAATGCAGCAAAGTCCTTAAATAATGCAGCAGAGTCCTTAAATAATGCAACAAAGTCCTTAAATAATGCAGCAGAGTCCTTAAATAATGCAGCAGAGTCCTTAAATAATGCAACAAGGTCCTTAAATAATGCAGCAGAGTCCTTAAATAATGCAACAAAGTCCTTAAATAATGCAGCAGAGTCCTTAAATAATGCAGCAAAGTCCTTAAATAATGCAGCAGAGTCCTTAAACAATGCAGCACAGTCCTTAAATAATGCAACAAAGTCCTTAAATAATGCAGCAGAGTCCTTAAATAATGCAGCAAAGTCCTTAAATAATGCAGCAGAGTCCTTAAACAATGCAGCACAGTCCTTAAATAATGCAGCAAAGTCCTTAAATAATGCAGCAGAGTCCTTAAATACAGCAGCAGCGTCCTTAAATAATGCAACAAAGTCCTTAAATAATGCAGCAGAGTCCTTAAATAATGTATCAAAGTCCTTAAATAATGCAGCAGAGTCCTTAAATAATGCAACAAACTCATTAAATAATGCAGCAAAGTACTTAAATAATGCAGCAAATTCCTTAAATAATGCAGCAGAATCCTTAAATAATGCAATAAAGTCCTTAAATAATGCAGCAGAGTACTTAAATACTGCAATAAATTCCTTAAATAATGCAGCAGAATCCTTAAATAATGCAATAAAGTCATTAAATAATGCAGCAGTGTCCTTAAATAATGCAACAAAGTCCTTAAATAATGCAGCAGATTCCTTAAATTCTGCAGCAGCGTCCTTAAATAATGCATCAAAGTCCTTAAATAATGCAGCAGAGTCCTTAAATACCACAGCAGAGTCATTAAATAATGCAGCAGAGTCCTTAAATAATGCAGCATATTCCTTAAATAATGCAGCAGAGTCCTTAAATAATGCAATAAAGTCCTTAAATAATGCAGCAGAATCCTTAAATAATGCAGCAACGTCCTTAATAATGCAGCTGAGTCCTTAAATAATGCAGCAACATCCTTAAATAATGCAGCAGAGTCCTTAAATACTGCATCAGCATCCTTAAATAATGCAGCAAAGTCCTTAAATAATGCAGCAAAGTCCTTAAATAATGCAGCAGAGTCCTTAAATACAGCAGCAGAGTCCTTAAATAATTCAGCAAAGTCCTTAAATAATGCAGCAGAGTCCTTAAATAATGCAATAAAGTCCTTATCTAATGCAGCAACGTCCTTAAATAATGCAGCAGAGTCCTTAAATAATGCAATAAATTCCTTAAATAATGCAGCAGAATCCTTAAATAATGCAATAAAGTCATTAAATAATGCAGCAGAGTCCTTAAATACTGCAGCAGAGACCTTAAATAATGCAGCAAAATCCTTAAATAATGCAGCAGAGTCCTTAAATAATGCAATAAATTCCTTAAATAATGCAGCAGAATCCTTAAATAATGCAATAAAGTCATTAAATACTGCAGCAGAGACCTTAAATAATGCAGCAAAATCCTTAAATAATGCAGCAGAGTCCTTATATAATGCAGCAGAGTCCTAAAATACCGCAGCAGAGTCATTAAATAATGCAGCAGAGTCCTTAAATAATGCAGCAAATTCATTAAATAATGCACAGAGTCATTAAATAATGCAACAAAGTCCTTAAATAATGCAGCAGAGTGCTTAAATAATGCAACAAAGTCCTTAAATAATGCAGCAGAGTCCTTAAATAATGCAACAAACTCATTAAATAATGCAGCAAAGTACTTAAATAATGCAGCAAATTCCTTAAATAATGCAGCAGAATCCTTAAATAATGCAATAAAGTCCTTAAATAATGCAGCAGAGTCCTTAAATAATGCAAAAAATTCCTTAAATAATGCAGCAGAATCCTTAAATAATGCAACAAAGTCCTTAAATAATGCAGCAAAGTCCTTAATAATGCAGCAGAGTCCTTAAATAATGCAGCAAAGTCCTTAAATAATGCAGCAGAGTCCTTAAACAATGCAACACAGTCCTTAAATAATGCAGCAAAGTCCTTAAATAATGCAGCAGAGTCCTTAAATACAGCAGCAGCGTCCTTAAATAATTCAGCAAAGTCCTTAAATAATGCAGCAGAGTCCTTAAATAATGCAACAAAGTCCTTAAATAATGCAGCAGAGTCCTTAAATAATGCAACAAAGTCCATAAATAATGCAGCAGAGTCCTTAAATACTGCAGCAGAGTACTTAAATAATGCAGCAAATTCCTTAAATAATGCAGCAGAATCCTTAAATAATGCAATAAAGTCCTTAAATAATGCAGCAGAGTGATTGAATAATGCAACAAAGTCCTTAATATTGCAGCAGAGTCCTTAAATAATGCAGCAAATTCTTTAAATAATGCAGCAGAATCCTTAGATAATGCAATAAAGTCCTTATCTAATGCAGCAACGTCCTTAATAATGCAGCAGAGTCCTTAAATAATGCAGCAAAGTACTTAAATAATGCAGCAGAGGCCTTAAATACCGCAGCAGCATACTTAAATAATGCAGCAAAGTCCTTAAATAATGCAGCAGAGTCCTTAAATAATGCAACAAAGTCCTTAAATAATGCAGCAGAGTCCTTAAATAATGCAACAAAGTCCTTAAATAATGCACCAGAGTACTTAAATAATGCAGCAAAGTCCTTAAATAATGCAGCAGAGTCCTTAAATAATGCAACAAAGTCCTTAAATAATGCAGCAGAGTCCTTAAAAAATGCAACAATGTCCTTAAATAATGCAGCAGAGTCCTTAAATAATGCAACAAAGTCCTTAAATAATGCAGCAGAGTCCTTAAATAATGCAGCAAAGTCCTTAAATAATGCAGCAGAGTCCTTAAACAATGCAGCACAGTCCTTAAATAATGCAACAAAGTCCTTAAATAATGCAGCAAAGTTCTTAAATAATGCAGCAGAGTCCTTAAACAATGCAGCACAGTCCTTAAATAATGCAGCAAAGTCCTTAAATAATGCAGCAGAGTCCTTAAATAATGCAGCAAACTCATTAAATAATGCAGCAAAGTACTTAAATAATGCAGCAAATTCCTTAAATAATGCAGCAGAATCCTTAAATAATGCAATAAAGTCCTTAAATAATGCAGCAGAGTCCTTAAATAATGCAATAAATTCCTTAAATAATGCAGCAGAATCTTTAAATAATGCAATAAAGTCATTAAATAATGCAGCAGAGTCCTTAAATACTGCAGCAGAGACCTTAAATAATGCAGCAAAATCCTTAAATAATGCAGCAGAGTCCTTATATAATGCAGCAGAGTCCTAAAATACCGCAGCAGAGTCCTTAAATAATGCAGCAGAGTCCTTAAATAATGCAGCAAATTCATTAAATAATGCAGCAGAGTCCTTAAATAATGCAACAAAGTCCTTAAATAATGCAGCAGATTCCTTAAATTTCGCAGCAGCGTCCTTAAATAATGCATCAAAGTCCTTAAATAATGCAGCAGAGTCCTAAAATACCGCAGCAGAGTCCTTAAATAATGCAGCAAAGTCCTTAAATAATGCAGCAGAGTGCTTACATAATGCAGCAGAGTCCTTAAATTCCGCAGCAGAGTCATTAAATAATGCAGCAGAGTCCTTAAATAATGCAGCAAATTCATTAAATAATGCACAGAGTCATTAAATAATGCAACAAAGTCCTTAAATAATGCAGCAGAGTCCTTAAATAATGCAACAAATTCCTTAAATAATGCAGCAGATTCCTTAAATAAAGCAGCAGAGTGCTTAAATAATGCAGCAGAGTCCTTAAATACCGCAGCAGAGTCATTAAATAATACAGCAGAGTCCTTAAATAATGCAGCAAATTCCTTAAATAATGCAGAGTCCTTAAATAATGCACTAAATTCCTTAAATAAAATGCAGCAACGCCCTTAATAATGCAGCAGAGTCCTTAAATAATTCAGCAAAGTCCTTAAATAATGCAGCAGAGTCCTTAAATACCGCAGCAGCGTCCTTAAATAATGCAACAAAGTCCTTAAATAATGCAGCTGAACCCTTAAATAATGCAACAAAGTCCTTAAATAATGCAGCAGACTCCTTAAATAATGCAACAAACTCCTTAAATAATGCAGCAGAGTACTTAAATAATGCAGCAGAGTACGTAAATAATGCAGCAAATTCCTTAAATAATGCAGCAGAATCCTTAAATAATGCAATAAAATCCTTAAATAATGCAGCAACGTCCTTAATAATGCAGCAGAGTCCTTAAATAATACAGCAAAGTTCTTAAATAATGCAGCAGAGGACTTAAATACTGCAGCAGCGTCCTTAAATAATGCAGCAGAGTCCTTAAATAATGCAACAAAGTCCTTAAATAATGCAGCAGAATCCTTAAATAATGCAAAAAATTCCTTAAATAATGCAGAAGAGTACTTAAATAATGCAGAAAAGTTGTTAAATAATGCAGCAAAGTCCTTAAATAATGCAGCAGAGTCCTTAAACATTGCAGCACAGTCCTTAAATAATGCAACAAAGTCCTTAAATAATGCAGCAGAGTCCTTAAATAATGCAGCAAAGTCCTTAAAAAATGCAGCAGAGTCCTTAAACAATGCAACACAGTCCTTAAATAATGCAGCAAAGTCCTTAAATAATGCAGCAGAGTCCTTAAATACAGCAGCAGCGTCCTTAAATAATTCAGCAAAGTCCTTAAATAATGCAGCAGAGTCCTTAAATAATGCAACAAAGTCCTTAAGTAATGCAGCAAAGTCCTTAAATAATGCAACAAAGTCCTTAAATAATGCAGCAGAGTCCTTAAATACTGCAGCAGAGTCCTTAAATAATGCAGCAAAGTCCTTAAATAATGCAGCAGAGTCCTTAAATTCCGCAGCAGAGTGATTAAATAATGCAACAAAGTCCTTAATAATGCAGCAGAGTCCTTAAATAATGCAGCAAATTCTTTAAATAATGCAGCAGAATCCTTAAATAATGCAATAAAGTCCTTATCTAATGCAGCAACGTCCTTAATAATGCAGCAGAGTCCTTAAATAATGCAGCAAAGTACTTAAATAATGCAGCAGAGGCCTTAAATACCGCAGCAGCATACTTAAATAATGCAGCAAAGTCCTTAAATAATGCAGCAGAGTCCTTAAATAATGCAACAAAGTCCTTAAATAATGCAGCAGAGTCCTTAAATAATGCAGCAAAGTCCTTAAATAATGCAGCAGAGTCCTTAAATAATGCAACAAAGTCCTTAAATAATGCAGCAGAGTCCTTAAATAATGCAGCAGAGTCCTTAAATAATGCAACAAAGTCCTTAAATAATGCAGCAGAGTCCTTAAATAATGCAACAAAGTCCTTAAATAATGCAGCAGAGTCCTTAAATAATGCAGCAAAGTCCTTAAATAATGCAGCAGAGTCCTTAAACAATGCAGCACAGTCCTTAAATAATGCAACAAAGTCCTTAAATAATGCAGCAGAGTCCTTAAATAATGCAGCAAAGTCCTTAAATAATGCAGCAGAGTCCTTAAACAATGCAGCACAGTCCTTAAATAATGCAGCAAAGTCCTTAAATAATGCAGCAGAGTCCTTAAATACAGCAGCAGCGTCCTTAAATAATGCAACAAAGTCCTTAAATAATGCAGCAGAGTCCTTAAATAATGCATCAAAGTCCTTAAATAATGCAGCAGAGTCCTTAAATAATGCAACAAACTCATTAAATAATGCAGCAAAGTACTTAAATAATGCAGCAAATTCCTTAAATAATGCAGCAGAATCCTTAAATAATGCAATAAAGTCCTTAAATAATGCAGCAGAGTCCTTAAATAATGCAATCAATTCCTTAAATAATGCAGCAGAATCCTTAAATAATGCAATAAAGTCATTAAATAATGCAGCAGAGTCCTTAAATAATGCAACAAAGTCCTTAAATAATGCAGCAGATTCCTTAAATTCTGCAGCAGCGTCCTTAAATAATGCATCAAAGTCCTTAAATAATGCAGCAGAGTCCTTAAATACCACAGCAGAGTCATTAAATAATGCAGCAGAGTCCTTAAATAATGCAGCATATTCCTTAAATAATGCAGCAGAGTCCTTAAATAATGCAATAAAGTCCTTAAATAATGCAGCAGAGTCCTTAAATAATGCAGCAACGTCCTTAATAATGCAGCTGAGTCCTTAAATAATGCAGCAACATCCTTAAATAATGCAGCAGAGTCCTTAAATACTGCATCAGCGTCCTTAAATAATGCAACAAAGTCCTTAAATAATGCAGCAAAGTCCTTAAATAATGCAGCAGAGTCCTTAAATACAGCAGCAGAGTCCTTAAATAATTCAGCAAAGTCCTTAAATAATGCAGCAGAGTCCTTAAATAATGCAATAAAGTCCTTATCTAATGCAGCAACGTCCTTAATAATGCAGCAGAGTCCTTAAATAATGCAGCAAAGTACTTAAATAATGCAGCAGAGGCCTTAAATACCGCAGCAGCATACTTAAATAATGCAGCAAAGTCCTTAAATAATGCAGCAGAGTCCTTAAATAATGCAACAAAGTCCTTAAATAATGCAGCAGAGTCCTTAAATAATGCAACAAAGTCCTTAAATAATGCACCAGAGTACTTAAATAATGCAGCAAAGTCCTTAAATAATGCAGCAGAGTCCTTAAATAATGCAACAAAGTCCTTAAATAATGCAGCAGAGTCCTTAAATAATGCAGCAGAGTCCTTAAATAATGCAACAAAGTCCTTAAAAATTCAGCAGAGTCCTTAAATAATGCAACAAAGTCCTTAAATATTGCAGCAGAGTCCTTAAATAATGCAGCAAAGTCCTTAAATAATGCAGCAGAGTACTTAAATAATGCAGCAAATTCCTTAAATAATGCAGCAGAATCCTTAAATAATGCAATAAAGTCCTTAAATAATGCAGCAGAGTCCTTAAATAATGCAGCAGAGTCCTTAAATAATGCAGCAAAGTCCTTAAATAATGCAGCAGAGTCCTTAAATAATGCAGCAAACTCATTAAATAATGCAGCAAAGTACTTAAATAATGCAGCAAATTCCTTAAATAATGCAGCAGAATCCTTAAATAATGCAATAAAGTCCTTAAATAATGCAGCAGAGTCCTTAAATAATGCAATAAAGTCATTAAATAATGCAGCAGAGTCCTTAAATACTGCAGCAGAGACCTTAAATAATGCAGCAAAATCCTTAAATAATGCAGCAGAGTCCTTATATAATGCAGCAGAGTCCTAAAATACCGCAGCAGAGTCCTTAAATAATGCAGCAGAGTCCTTAAATAATGCAGCAAATTCATTAAATAATGCAGCAGAGTCCTTAAATAATGCAACAAAGTCCTTAAATAATGCAGCAGATTCCTTAAATTTCGCAGCAGCGTCCTTAAATAATGCATCAAAGTCCTTAAATAATGCAGCAGAGTCCTAAAATACCGCAGCAGAGTCCTTAAATAATGCAGCAAAGTCCTTAAATAATGCAGCAGAGTGCTTACATAATGCAGCAGAGTCCTTAAATTCCGCAGCAGAGTCATTAAATAATGCAGCAGAGTCCTTAAATAATGCAGCAAATTCATTAAATAATGCACAGAGTCATTAAATAATGCAACAAAGTCCTTAAATAATGCAGCAGAGTGCTTAAATAATGCAACAAAGTCCTTAAATAATGCAGCAGAGTCCTTAAATAATGCAACAAACTCATTAAATAATGCAGCAAAGTACTTAAATAATGCAGCAAATTCCTTAAATAATGCAGCAGAATCCTTAAATAATGCAATAAAGTCCTTAAATAATGCAGCAGAGTCCTTAAATAATGCAAAAAATTCCTTAAATAATGCAGCAGAATCCTTAAATAATGCAACAAAGTCCTTAAATAATGCAGCAAAGTCCTTAATAATGCAGCAGAGTCCTTAAATAATGCAGCAAATTCCTTAAATAATGCAGCAGAGGCCTTAAATACCGAAGCAGCGTCCTTAAATAATGCAGCAAAGTCCTTAAATAATGCAGAAGAGTCCTTAAATAATGCAACAAAGTCCTTAAATAATGCAGCAGAGTACTTAAATAAAGCAGCAGAGTGCTTAAATAATGCAGCAGAGTCCTTAAATACCGCAGCAGAGTCATTAAATAATACAGCAGATTCCTTAAATAAAGCAGCAGAGTGCTTAAATAATGCAGCAGAGTCCCTAAATACCGCAGCAGAGTCATTAAATAATACAGCAGAGTCCTTAAATAATGCAGGAAATTCCTTAAATAATGCAGAGTCCTTAAATAATGCACTAAATTCCTTAAATAAAATGCAGCAACGCCCTTAATAATGCAGCTGAGTCCTTAAATAATTCAGCAAAGTCCTTAAATAATGCAGCAGAGTCCTTAAATACCGCAGCAGCGTCCTTAAATAATGCAACAAAGTCCTTAAATAATGCAGCAGAACCCTTAAATAATGCAACAAAGTCCTTAAATAATGCAGCAGACTCCTTAAATAATGCAACAAACTCCTTAAATAATGCAGCAGAGTACTTAAATAATGCAGCAGAGTACTTAAATAATGCAGCAAATTCCTTAAATAATGCAGCAGAATCCTTAAATAATGCAATAAAATCCTTAAATAATGCAGCAACGTCCTTAATAATGCAGCAGAGTCCTTAAATAATACAGCAAAGTCCTTAAATAATGCAGCAGAGGACTTAAATACTGCAGCAGCGTCCTTAAATAATGCAGCAGAGTCCTTAAATAATGCAACAACGTCCTTAAATAATGCAGCAGAATCCTTAAATAATGCCAAAAATTCCTTAAATAATGCAGAAGAGTACTTAAATAATGCAGAAAAGTTGTTAAATAATGCAGCAAAGTCCTTAAATAATGCAGCAGAGTCCTTAAACATTGCAGCACAGTCCTTAAATAATGCAACAAAGTCCTTAAATAATGCAGCAGAGTCCTTAAATAATGCAGCAAAGTCCTTAAATATTGCAGCAGAGTCCTTAAACAATGCAACACAGTCCTTAAATAATGCAGCAAAGTCCTTAAATAATGCAGCAGAGTCCTTACATACAGCAGCAGCGTCCTTAAATAATTCAGCAAAGTCCTTAAATAATGCAGCAGAGTCCTTAAATAATGCAACAAAATCCTTAAATAATGCAGCAGAGTCCTTAAATAATGCAACAAAGTCCTTAAATAATGCAGCAGAGTCCTTAAATACTGCAGCAGAGTCCTTAAATAATGCAGCAAAGTCCTTAAATAATGCAGCAGAGTCCTTAAATTCCGCAGCAGAGTGATTAAATAATGCAACAAAGTCCTTAATAATGCAGCAGAGTCCTTAAATAATGCAGCAAATTCTTTAAATAATGCAGCAAAATCCTTAAATAATGCAATAAAGTCCTTATCTAATGCAGCAACGTCCTTAATAATGCAGCAGAGTCCTTAAATAATGCAGCAAAGTACTTAAATAATGCAGCAGAGGCCTTAAATACCGCAGCAGCATACTTAAATAATGCAGCAAAGTCCTTAAATAATGCAGCAGAGTCCTTAAATAATGCAACAAAGTCCTTAAATAATGCAGCAGAGTCCTTAAATAATGCAACAAACTCATTAAATAATGCAGCAAAGTACTTAAATAATGCAGCAAATTCCTTAAATAATGCAGCAGAATCCTTAAATAATGCAATAAAGTCCTTAAATAATGCAGCAGAGTCCTTAAATAATGCAAAAAATTCCTTAAATAATGCAGCAGAATCCTTAAATAATGCAACAAAGTCCTTAAATAATGCAGCAACGTCCTTAATAATGCAGCAGAGTCCTTAAATAATGCAGCAAATTCCTTAAATAATGCAGAGTCCTTAAATAATGCACTAAATTCCTTAAATAAAATGCAGCAACGCCCTTAATAATGCAGCTGAGTCCTTAAATAATTCAGCAAAGTCCTTAAATAATGCAGCAGAGTCCTTAAATACCGCAGCAGCGTCCTTAAATAATGCAAAAAAGTCCTTAAATAATGCAGCAGAACCCTTAAATAATGCAACAAAGTCCTTAAATAATGCAGCAGACTCCTTAAATAATGCAACAAACTCCTTAAATAATGCAGCAGAGTACTTAAATAATGCAGCAGAGTACTTAAATAATGCAGCAAATTCCTTAAATAATGCAGCAGAATCCTTAAATAATGCAATAAAATCCTTAAATAATGCAGTAACGTCCTTAATAATGCAGCAGAGTCCTTAAATAATACAGCAAAGTCCTTAAATAATGCAGCAGAGGACTTAAATACTGCAGCAGCGTCCTTAAATAATGCAGCAGAGTCCTTAAATAATGCAACAAAGTCCTTAAATAATGCAGCAGAATCCTTAAATAATGCAAAAAAATCCTTAAATAATGCAGAAGAGTACTTAAATAATGCAGAAAATTCGTTAAATAATGCAGCAAAGTCCTTAAATAATGCAGCAGAGTCCTTAAACATTGCAGCACAGTCCTTAAATAATGCAACAAAGTCCTTAAATAATGCAGCAGAGTCCTTAAATAATGCAGCAAAGTCCTTAAATAATGCAGCAGAGTCCTTAAACAATGCAACACAGTCCTTAAATAATGCAGCAAAGTCCTTAAATAATGCAGCAGAGTCCTTAAATACAGCAGCAGCGTCCTTAAATAATTCAGCAAAGTCCTTAAATAATGCAGCAGAGTCCTTAAATAATGCAACAAAGTCCTTAAATAATGCAGCAGAGTCCTTAAATAATGCAACAAAGTCCATAAATAATGCAGCAGAGTCCTTAAATAGTGCAGCAGAGTCCTTAAATAATGCAGCAAAGTCCTTAAATAATGCAGCAGAGTCCTTAAATTCCGCAGCAGAGTGATTAAATAATGCAACAAAGTCCTTAATAATGCAGCAGAGTCCTTAAATAATGCAGCAAATTCTTTAAATAATGCAGCAGAATCCTTAAATAATGCAATAAAGTCCTTATCTAATGCAGCAACGTCCTTAATAATGCAGCAGAGTCCTTAAATAATGCAGCAAAGTACTTAAATAATGCAGCAGAGGCCTTAAATACCGCAGCAGCATACTTAAATAATGCAGCAAAGTCCTTAAATAATGCAGCAGAGTCCTTAAATAATGCAACAAAGTCCTTAAATAATGCACCAGAGTACTTAAATAATGCAGCAAAGTCCTTAAATAATGCAGCAGAGTCCTTAAATAATGCAACAAAGTCCTTAAATAATGCAGCAGAGTCCTTAAATAATGCAACAAAGTCCTTAAATAATGCAGCAGAGTCCTTAAATAATGCAACAAAGTCCTTAAATAATGCAGCAGAGTCCTTAAATAATGCAGCAAAGTCCTTAAATAATGCAGCAGAGTCCTTAAACAATGCAGCACAATCCTTAAATAATGCAACAAAGTCCTTAAATAATGCAGCAGAGTCCTTAAA
Organism: Phyllobates terribilis; assembly: GCF_046119375.1. Taxonomy (NCBI): domain Eukaryota; kingdom Metazoa; phylum Chordata; class Amphibia; order Anura; family Dendrobatidae; genus Phyllobates; species Phyllobates terribilis. The sequence continues at coordinate 5,525 of NW_027363029.1, read as the reverse complement.
TAATGCAGCAAAGTTCTTAAATAATGCAGCAGAGTCCTTAAACAATGCAGCACAGTCCTTAAATAATGCAGCAAAGTCCTTAAATAATGCAGCAGAGTCCTTAAATAATGCAGCAAACTCATTAAATAATGCAGCAAAGTACTTAAATAATGCAGCAAATTCCTTAAATAATGCAGCAGAATCCTTAAATAATGCAGCAAAGTCCTTAAATAATGCAGCAGAGTCCTTAAATAATGCAACAAAGTCCTTAAATAATGCACCAGAGTACTTAAATAATGCAGCAAAGTCCTTAAATAATGCAGCAGAGTCCTTAAATAATGCAACAAAGTCCTTAAATAATGCAGCAGAGTCCTTAAATAATGCAACAAAGTCCTTAAATAATGCAGCAGAGTCCTTAAATAATGCAACAAAGTCCTTAAATAATGCAGCAGAGTCCTTAAATAATGCAGCAAAGTCCTTAAATAATGCAGCAGAGTCCTTAAACAATGCAGCACAGTCCTTAAATAATGCAACAAAGTCCTTAAATAATGCAGCAGAGTCCTTAAATAATGCAGCAAAGTTCTTAAATAATGCAGCAGAGTCCTTAAACAATGCAGCACAGTCCTTAAATAATGCAGCAGAATCCTTAAATAATGCAACAAAGTCCTTAAATAATGCAGCAAAGTCCTTAATAATGCAGCAGAGTCCTTAAATAATGCAGCAAAGTCCTTAAATAATGCAGCAGAGTCCTTAAACAATGCAACACAGTCCTTAAATAATGCAGCAAAGTCCTTAAATAATGCAGCAGAGTCCTTAAATACAGCAGCAGCGTCCTTAAATAATTCAGCAAAGACCTTAAAAAATGCAGCAGAGTCCTTAAATAATGCAACAAAGTCCTTAAATAATGCAGCAGAGTCCTTAAATAATGCAACAAAGTCCATAAATAATGCAGCAGAGTCCTTAAATACTGCAGCAGAGTACTTAAATAATGCAGCAAATTCCTTAAATAATGCAGCAGAATCCTTAAATAATGCAATAAAGTCCTTAAATAATGCAGCAGAGTGAATGAATAATGCAACAAAGTCCTTAATATTGCAGCAGAGTCCTTAAATAATGCAGCAAATTCTTTAAATAATGCAGCAGAATCCTTAGATAATGCAATAAAGTCCTTATCTAATGCAGCAACGTCCTTAATAATGCAGCAGAGTCCTTAAATAATGCAGCAAAGTACTTAAATAATGCAGCAGAGGCCTTAAATACCGCAGCAGCATACTTAAATAATGCAGCAAAGTCCTTAAATAATGCAGCAGAGTCCTTAAATAATGCAACAAAGTCCTTAAATAATGCAGCAGAGTCCTTAAATAATGCAACAAAGTCCTTAAATAATGCAGCAAAGTTCTTAAATAATGCAGCAGAGTCCTTAAACAATGCAGCACAGTCCTTAAGTAATGCAGCAAAGTCCTTAAATAATGCAGCAGAGTCCTTAAATAATGCAGCAAACTCATTAAATATTGCAGCAAAGTACTTAAATAATGCAGCAAATTCCTTAAATAATGCAGCAGAATCCTTAAATAATGCAATAAAGTCCTTAAATAATGCAGCAGAGTCCTTAAATAATGCAATAAATTCCTTAAATAATGCAGCAGAATCCTTAAATAATGCAATAAAGTCATTAAATAATGCAGCAGAGTCCTTAAATACTGCAGCAGAGACCTTAAATAATGCAGCAAAATCCTTAAATAATGCAGCAGAGTCCTTATATAATGCAGCAGAGTCCTAAAATACCACAGCAGAGTCCTTAAATAATGCAGCAGAGTCCTTAAATAATGCAGCAAATTCATTAAATAATGCAGCAGAGTCCTTAAATAATGCAACAAAGTCCTTAAATAATGCAGCAGATTCCTTAAATTTCGCAGCAGCGTCCTTAAATAATGCATCAAAGTCCTTAAATAATGCAGCAGAGTCCTAAAATACCGCAGCAGAGTCCTTAAATAATGCAGCAAAGTCCTTAAATAATGCAGCAGAGTGCTTACATAATGCAGCAGAGTCCTTAAATTCCGCAGCAGAGTCATTAAATAATGCAGCAGAGTCCTTAAATAATGCAGCAAATTCATTAAATAATGCACAGAGTCATTAAATAATGCAACAAAGTCCTTAAATAATGCAGCAGAGTCCTTAAATAATGCAACAAATTCCTTAAATAATGCAGCAGATTCCTTAAATAAAGCAGCAGAGTGCTTAAATAATGCAGCAGAGTCCTTAAATACCGCAGCAGAGTCATTAAATAATACAGCAGAGTCCTTAAATAATGCAGCAAATTCCTTAAATAATGCAGAGTCCTTAAATAATGCACTAAATTCCTTAAATAAAATGCAGCAACGCCCTTAATAATGCAGCAGAGTCCTTAAATAATTCAGCAAAGTCCTTAAATAATGCAGCAGAGTCCTTAAATACCGCAGCAGCGTCCTTAAATAATGCAACAAAGTCCTTAAATAATGCAGCTGAACCCTTAAATAATGCAACAAAGTCCTTAAATAATGCAGCAGACTCCTTAAATAATGCAACAAACTCCTTAAATAATGCAGCAGAGTACTTAAATAATGCAGCAGAGTACGTAAATAATGCAGCAAATTCCTTAAATAATGCAGCAGAATCCTTAAATAATGCAATAAAATCCTTAAATAATGCAGCAACGTCCTTAATAATGCAGCAGAGTCCTTAAATAATACAGCAAAGTTCTTAAATAATGCAGCAGAGGACTTAAATACTGCAGCAGCGTCCTTAAATAATGCAGCAGAGTCCTTAAATAATGCAACAAAGTCCTTAAATAATGCAGCAGAATCCTTAAATAATGCAAAAAATTCCTTAAATAATGCAGAAGAGTACTTAAATAATGCAGAAAAGTTGTTAAATAATGCAGCAAAGTCCTTAAATAATGCAGCAGAGTCCTTAAACATTGCAGCACAGTCCTTAAATAATGCAACAAAGTCCTTAAATAATGCAGCAGAGTCCTTAAATAATGCAGCAAAGTCCTTAAAAAATGCAGCAGAGTCCTTAAACAATGCAACACAGTCCTTAAATAATGCAGCAAAGTCCTTAAATAATGCAGCAGAGTCCTTAAATACAGCAGCAGCGTCCTTAAATAATTCAGCAAAGTCCTTAAATAATGCAGCAGAGTCCTTAAATAATGCAACAAAGTCCTTAAGTAATGCAGCAAAGTCCTTAAATAATGCAACAAAGTCCTTAAATAATGCAGCAGAGTCCTTAAATACTGCAGCAGAGTCCTTAAATAATGCAGCAAAGTCCTTAAATAATGCAGCAGAGTCCTTAAATTCCGCAGCAGAGTGATTAAATAATGCAACAAAGTCCTTAATAATGCAGCAGAGTCCTTAAATAATGCAGCAAATTCTTTAAATAATGCAGCAGAATCCTTAAATAATGCAATAAAGTCCTTATCTAATGCAGCAACGTCCTTAATAATGCAGCAGAGTCCTTAAATAATGCAGCAAAGTACTTAAATAATGCAGCAGAGGCCTTAAATACCGCAGCAGCATACTTAAATAATGCAGCAAAGTCCTTAAATAATGCAGCAGAGTCCTTAAATAATGCAACAAAGTCCTTAAATAATGCAGCAGAGTCCTTAAATAATGCAGCAAAGTCCTTAAATAATGCAGCAGAGTCCTTAAATAATGCAACAAAGTCCTTAAATAATGCAGCAGAGTCCTTAAATAATGCAACAAAGTCCTTAAATAATGCAGCAGAGTCCTTAAATAATGCAACAAAGTCCTTAAATAATGCAGCAGAGTCCTTAAATAATGCAGCAAAGTCCTTAAATAATGCAGCAGAGTCCTTAAATAATGCAACAAAGTCCTTAAATAATGCAGCAGAGTCCTTAAATAATGCAGCAGAGTCCTTAAATAATGCAGCAAATTCTTTAAATAATGCAGCAGAATCCTTAAATAATGCAATAAAGTCCTTATCTAATGCAGCAACGTCCTTAATAATGCAGCAGAGTCCTTAAATAATGCAGCAAAGTACTTAAATAATGCAGCAGAGGCCTTAAATACCGCAGCAGCATACTTAAATAATGCAGCAAAGTCCTTAAATAATGCAGCAGAGTCCTTAAATAATGCAACAAAGTCCTTAAATAGTGCAGCAGAGTCCTTAAATAATGCAGCAAAGTCCTTAAATAATGCAGCAGAGTCCTTAAATAATGCAACAAAGTCCTTAAATAATGCAGCAGAGTCCTTAAATAATGCAGCAGAGTCCTTAAATAATGCAACAAAGTCCTTAAATAATGCAGCAGAGTCCTTAAATAATGCAACAAAGTCCTTAAATAATGCAGCAGAGTCCTTAAATAATGCAGCAAAGTCCTTAAATAATGCAGCAGAGTCCTTAAACAATGCAGCACAGTCCTTAAATAATGCAACAAAGTCCTTAAATAATGCAGCAGAGTCCTTAAATAATGCAGCAAAGTCCTTAAATAATGCAGCAGAGTCCTTAAACAATGCAGCACAGTCCTTAAATAATGCAGCAAAGTCCTTAAATAATGCAGCAGAGTCCTTAAATACAGCAGCAGCGTCCTTAAATAATGCAACAAAGTCCTTAAATAATGCAGCAGAGTCCTTAAATAATGCATCAAAGTCCTTAAATAATGCAGCAGAGTCATTAAATAATGCAACAAACTCATTAAATAATGCAGCAAAGTACTTAAATAATGCAGCAAATTCCTTAAATAATGCAGCAGAATCCTTAAATAATGCAATAAAGTCCTTAAATAATGCAGCAGAGTCCTTAAATAATGCAATCAATTCCTTAAATAATGCAGCAGAATCCTTAAATAATGCAATAAAGTCATTAAATAATGCAGCAGAGTCCTTAAATAATGCAACAAAGTCCTTAAATAATGCAGCAGATTCCTTAAATTCTGCAGCAGCGTCCTTAAATAATGCATCAAAGTCCTTAAATAATGCAGCAGAGTCCTTAAATACCACAGCAGAGTCATTAAATAATGCAGCAGAGTCCTTAAATAATGCAGCATATTCCTTAAATAATGCAGCAGAGTCCTTAAATAATGCAATAAAGTCCTTAAATAATGCAGCAGAGTCCTTAAATAATGCAGCAACGTCCTTAATAATGCAGCTGAGTCCTTAAATAATGCAGCAACATCCTTAAATAATGCAGCAGAGTCCTTAAATACTGCATCAGCGTCCTTAAATAATGCAACAAAGTCCTTAAATAATGCAGCAAAGTCCTTAAATAATGCAGCAGAGTCCTTAAATACAGCAGCAGAGTCCTTAAATAATTCAGCAAAGTCCTTAAATAATGCAGCAGAGTCCTTAAATAATGCAATAAAGTCCTTATCTAATGCAGCAACGTGCTTAATAATGCAGCAGAGTCCTTAAATAATGCAGCAAAGTACTTAAATAATGCAGCAGAGGCCTTAAATACCGCAGCAGCATACTTAAATAATGCAGCAAAGTCCTTAAATAATGCAGCAGAGTCCTTAAATAATGCAACAAAGTCCTTAAATAATGCAGCAGAGT